>NC_140592.1:552198913-553439747 GCF_964204655.1 Triturus cristatus | reverse complement strand
AAGGCTTTTCAATTAAAAAGGAAATTATTCATTTTAGTTTTGAACAGAATTCGATCATTAGATAAGCCAATACATTTTATAAAGTCCAAAAGTAAAAAGAAGAGAGTAATTAACAGGACTTACTTTTGTGATTTTGTTTTGGGTCAATGGAAGCACAGTTCAAGTTCAGAGCCTCTTTTTTAATGAAGAGAGCTATTTTTAAACCAATACATTAGTGACTCAGTTGAAACCAGTGGTCGTGCTTATGAAGTGAAGAACGGTTGTCCAATTGAAAAAGAAAAGATGGTTCCTAGAAATGTAGAAGTGATAGCTGATGAAGTTCTAGGGAGATGTAGTAAAGCCCCAGTGTATACTTGGGATTGTAGTAGTATTTGTAGTATACGACAGGAGTCTATTGATATTTTACGCAATTTCTTACGAGAATATAGTAAAAAAAAGTGTTAAACAAAAAGATTAAGATGTTGCAAGGACTAGATCCTTGCAAAGTGAGAAAAAATACTGGTTTGCAAGGTCATTCTCTGGCTTGTCTTTCTAGTGAAGTGTGTCAAAGTGTTTTTCATCATTTTAGAATGTTAGCAGTACATCACTCTCTAATGCGGAAGTTAGTCAGAAGATTGTATTATGCAAAAAGTCCAGCAATATTTTTAAATGGCTTAAACAGTGCTCTTTTGCATGGGTCAGTATCAGATGTAAAAAAAAGTTAGTGATGAAATAGAGTTTTGTTAGTTTGGTCCTGAAGAAGAGTGTAGACAAAGTGAGACATTGATAGAAGTAGGTATTGAAGAAGATGTGGAAAATAGTAGTACTGAGAAGTTTGAAGAAGAAATTACAAAGTTTAAGGTAATTTCGTGTGAAAGACCAAATTATGCTTGTATTTGTTGTTGACGAACTCACAAAAAAAAAATCAGACTAGGAATGTTGATCTGTATTTCAAAAGTGAAAGAGAAAATAATGATAATTATTATTATTGGAATTTGCAACTTATTTGTTGGTAGAGGATTGCTTTGATTTGGGTACTGATCAACGTATTTGTAAATATTGTTATAACAAATTAGAGGACAACAAACTGCCAGCTAGAGCTGTCCATAATAATCTAGAGTTGGTAGTTATTCCTCCAGAACTGGTAGATTTAAACAGGTATGAGTCTATTCTGATTCAATCTGTGCACCCGTTTCAGGCTATTGTTCGTATGGAGCCTAAAACAGGTAAGTTGCCTCCCACAGATTTACAGAGAGGATTAAAAGGAAGAGTTGTATATTTACCTCTAGATTTAAAGAAAAATATTGAAACTATTGGTGTAGAGAAAGAGGAAACTGAACCAGTGGTTATTCTAGTTAATGGTGTTCCTATACAGAGTAAGACAATCTGGCAGGAATTAGAAGATGTAAGCCAAGTGCAAAAGGCAACATTGTATCTTATAAAAATACAATGATTACTACAAAAATGTGTATGTGGAAAAAGAAGAAATAGTTTTAGGAGATGACAGTGAAATGTCAAGTTGTCAAATTGAGAAAGTAGACATGTCCAAAAGTGAAGAAATTTATGAACATTATAGTGTACATCTTTTACATTCCAAAGAAGTGATGGGGAATACTATTGAATTATTCCAAATGAAGAAAGCGAAGGGGACTCCATGAGTGTTTGGGGAAAAATGTTTGGAAGCTCGTTGTTTTCCACAGCTCTTCCCCACTGGAAAAGGTGGACGATATGATGAACGACCAGTACAGATTCCTGCATCAAAATATCGGACAACAAGATTGTATGCAGAAGATCCAAGATTTCGACAATGTATCCCACATATATATATCATCTTTTGTTTGAAAGTGACTTGTCTGGACTTTCATATGCAGTCAACCACATATTAAAAAGAGGAGTTCATCTTCAAAATGTTTCAGCAAAGGAATTCATGGACAAAGTACATGAGAGAGATGATCATTTAGAATCTCAATTGATTAATTTGATGGCATGTCAGCGTGGTACTAATGAGTATTTGTATCGTCGTCATGGAGAACTTAAATGCATGCTAAGGAACTTAGGAACTCCTACGTGGTTTGTTACGCAAAGCTGTGCTGAATACGCATGGGACGATTTACTTCAATTTCTTCGAGAAGCAAATTCAAATATTAAAAGCATTGAATTCAAAACACCTGGAGAACTGTGTTCCTTGGATCCTGTAAATGTGTGCAGATATTTTAATCATAGGTTTCAAGCTATGATGTCTTTTATCTGCAATAAAAACAATCCTCCTCTTGGAGAAGTTATTGATTTCTTCTGGAGAAAGGAGTATCAAGGTAGAGGTGCTCCTCATATACATATGCTTTTATGGATCATGGATGCACCCAAATTTGGAACTGATTCGGATGAGACTGTTTTATCTTTTATTGAATACTATGGTACATGTGCTATACCAAAAACAAGAGAAGAAAACACCTTAAGGCAACAAGTGTTACGGTTTCAAAGTCATCGATGTGGGAAATACTGTCGTCAGAAATACAAGGCGAAGGAAAGGTTTTATACCAAAGTTCGTTTTGGATTTCCACGTCCAGTAATATCTAAAGGAAGAGTGAACAGTTTCATGTCAGCTGTGAGACATACCATCACTAGGAAATATCCCAAAAATACTTACAATTTAAAAAGAAATGAAGAATCAAAGTATATTAATCATTATAATTCGGTTATTTTGTCGATGTGGAATACTAATATGGATATCCAGTATATTGCGGATAATTCCATTGCTGTTGCTCGGTATGTCACATCATACATAACGAAATCGGAAAAGACTGAGTTGAAAGAAATGTGGGAAAAAATTTCCCACGAGAAGAGTCTTAGTGAGAAATTGTACAGCTTTAGTTTGAAGATGCTGACCCATCCAGAGATTGGATCCTGCAAATGTTCAGATCGTTTGTCCTCTGCAAGTTTATATTCAAAGTCAAGAGGAATAATTTGGGTTAGTCTAGGTCTTGCTGCAACACGAAATCAAGTACCTAAATCTGTACAAGAAATTGAATATTTAGCATTAAATGAACCGGAAAGCACAGACATTGTTAAAACAAACATGTTGGATACATACTATCCAAATAGAACGTAGGTCTCTATGAAATGCTGCAATGCTGCAATATTATACTTTTAAGAGAAATATCACAGAGAACATAAACAAAGAAAAATATGCAGTGATCGGTTCAGAAGTATGTTTGGTGAAACATAGCAAAGGAAATCTGATTAATCGCAGGAAACTGAATTGCGATACTCCTGATAAAAGGGAATTTTACAATGTTGCACTTCTACAACTCTTTAAGCCTTGGCGTACCAAACTGGAATTATTTGGAGATTTTCAGTGCTATGAAGATTCTTTTAATGCATGTAAAGATAGCATTGAATGCACAGTTTTACTAATTTATCTCAAAATGTTGAATGAAGAAATTGATCAAGAAGCTACTATTGCAGCTGAGATTGCTAAAGACAGTTCTCAAGATAGTCAAAGTTCTTCTCCACTGAGTCAAGATCCACTAGGACAACCAATTGTGGAAAATGAAGCAGCAAACGCCATGAGTGAAGTAGATACAGCAATGCATCAATCTCAACATGATATTATGGACTTAGTAAACTTGGAAGAACAACTAAATATTGAACAGAAAGAAATATATCAGCAAGTGAGACAACAGATTGACCATGGTTTTCTCATTGAGAAAAAAGAATGCACATGCACATCATGTTAACCTATCCGAATGTATGTCAGTGGTCAAGCTGGTACATGAAGAAGTTTCTTTAATTAAAGTTTTGACCACTTATCTACAGAAAACCACTGACTCACATTTATCTTGTGTTGTAACCGCTCCAACTGGCTTAGCAGAACACAACATTAAAGGAATTACATTACATCGCATACTAATGCTACCTGTTGAACATGAAAACAAATTGGAATACCACAAGCTATCTGTAGAAGCTTGTTATGAAGTTTGAAGAGTACTAAAGAAAATGAAACTTCTGATTATTGATGAGGTGAGCATGGTCTCAAACTTAATGCTTGCCTTTGTGCATTTAAGAATGCAGCAAATTTTAAAAACTGAATATGATGTCCTATTTGGAGGAAACGTGATAGGTTTTGGCGATCTACTGAAACTTACTCCTGTAAAAGGGCAACCAGTATTTAAAACACTTGTGCATGAAGACACCAGAAAGTCTTTGAAAAGTGTTGGAAACGTGAACATTTGGTCATATTTTGAATACAAAGAACTTATTAAAAATATGCGACAGGCAAGTGATGAAGATTATTGAACCATTCTTCAAGATATAAGAATTGGAGTATTGACAGAACATGGCAAAGAAGCTTTGCAAAGTCGGCTACTTACAAACTTGTTTCCAAATGAAAATGTAGCTCCAGAAACAATATACCAAAGAAATTGGAAACAATGAATCTATAATCTGTCTAATGCCAACACTGCGAGAGTGTTCTACATTCAATGAAGAAATTTTAAAGCTGGAAAAACAACAAATAATAAAAATGGAAGCCATTGATAAAATAGAGCATAAAGGAATTACTATTATTTTGTTTGAAAAATTAAAAACAAAATTGGATGCTTTGGAAAAATCTATATCTAAAACTGCTGGTTTAGGAAATAATTTATTTGGATGTGAAAACTGTCGGGTAAATTTACGGTGCAATTTGGATGTGGAAAAAGGTTTAGTAAATGGAGCAATGGAAAAAGTTGTTGATTTTGTTAATTTTCAAAATAGAGGTGGACTTGATTTTATGAAAATCAAATTTGATCAGATTGAAGAAGTAAAACAGATTGCTTGTTGTTTTGTTTGTTTTTTGCTTGTTAAAGATTTGTATGTTCGTAGAAAACAGTTTCTTCTTTTTAGCATATGCGGTGACCATTCATAAATTTCAAGGTTTAAGTGTAGACAGTGCTTTGGTAAACATTGAAAGTACTGTGTTTAAAGAGGGTATGGCATATGTTGCATTGTCCCGAGTCAGAACTTTATCTGGATTGTATTTGATTGATTTTGATGAGAGAAAGATTAGTGCAGATGCAAATTGTGTAAGGGAGTATAATCGGTTAAGAAGACTGTATGCTCCCAACTTAGGTGAATATCCTGTGTATGAAAAGCATGTAGTAGGTCGAAAACGAAGATATGAGAATGTCTGTATTGAAGTTGAAAAGAAGAAAAAAAATCAAGACAATGTTGAGATTCCAAACAAAAATAAAAAGGACACTGTTGAAGACACTGTAGGATATCAGTTAGAAAATAGTTCAGGTATCAACTGCTATGCTAATGTAGTGGTGAACGTCATATTTTTTCTAGAAAATCTCCAACAGCAAATTATGGAGAATCGAGAAAAAAGGTTTTTTTCCTTGTTGCATTCTATTTTTGAAAAATTGAGAACTGATAAAACTGAAATCTAAAGTGTTTCTGGAATTTCTTATGTACATGCTTGCAGTATTGGAAGATGAAGGAATACAAATTGAAAATCTGTTTGGACTTTGTTATACATGGAAATATGAATGTGAAAATTGTACATTTACTTCTACGACTAAGATAGACACTGAAAGATTCATATATTTGACAATACCAGATTGTAAAACAGTGTCTTTCAAAAAACTTGTTAAATCAGCTAATCAAAACATGGAGTGTAGTCAATACAAATCAGAAATGTTATCAACATTATTTATACAAAGATTTGGACAATATATAATTTTAATGATACAAGGTTGTAGAGCAGATGGAAGAAAATAGGAAACTTTAATTAAACTTTTGTAGCAAGTCAACTATCAATATCAGGAAGAACTTTCGTAGCAGTAGCAATTATTTTCCACGATGGACCTTCTACCACATCTGGACACTACACTGTCTATTTAAAGTGTAATAAAGGATGGACATATTGTAATGATGCCCATTTGGTTTTCAAATATCGTTTGCTTAACGAATTACCAAATTCATACCTAATATTTTTAATGCCAAAGTTCTGAGAACATAATTCGGCCTATTGGGAATATGTTAATATGTATTAATAAGATTACTTTGGATAATTTCAATATAAAGGATTTCAGGAATATCATTAAGCCTAGAGGGAAGATATTGATATGAATTAAGAAGTTTATATTGGATATTCACACTGCAAATGTTTTAAAGAACATCATTTACACTATAGGGAAGTTATGAAAAATTGCTGATTGAATTATCGTTTCTGTTCTTTGATATTGTAGTTAGAAAATTCTCTTAGAAAGAAGCATTTTATATATTTGATATTTGCATTATATGCAATGTTATTGAGGATGTTTATTTTAGGAAATGTGAAGAGACAGTTGACTTTGTTGAAAATATTTTGGACACAGATATTTTATTTTTTTAACAATCTTATTGATTGTATTTTTTTGCCTGCTCTTATGATGAGTAACATTGAAATCACTATCTATAGTGAAATTCAATACATTCCGAGAACAGCAAAAAAGGCACACTGAATATGTTATATAAAGCTAAAAATATGTTTTCTTAAAATTATAATATCATATTTTATAATTGTATTTTTTCTTCTCTTTTACAGACCCTAATTCTAAAGTTTGAAAGTTTTTACAATTTAAATTATAAAAAACGACTGCAAAAATTATTTATGATACTTTGATATCTACTATTGTAAAGGTAAGATTAAGTAATCCAAACACTATCCATCCACTACTACATTCATCTCTGCACTATCCATACAGTCCTCTAACCACCTAGAAACTGCTCATTAACATCTTAAATTCCCCAGGCACTATCCATGCAGTCCACCAATCACCCTGTCACTCCCAATGCACTCCTTGAGTCACCCAGCCAGTACCATGTACTAATCCAGTCCCTCTGCCAATACCCAAGCACTTATAAATTGCCTCAGGCGGTCTCCTTGCAGTACTCTAATCATTCAGTCAGTACCATGTCCTTATCTAATCAGTGCACAACAACCCAAGCACTTATAAGTTCACCATGCTGTCTACTTGCAGCACCCAAGTATCCTGTCACTATGCATGTACTTGTACAATGACTGAGGCATTATGACATGCAGTGCTACAATCAAATGTGCACAATCTATGCAGTCCCCTAACCACCTCCACAATACTGATTCACTCCTCCAATTACCCAGGTAGTACCCATGAAGTCCAGGACTCACACTGTCTCTCTCTGTGCACTCCTCCAATCATCCAGCCAATATCATGTCCTTATCTAATCACTGTGCCAAAACCCAAGCACTTATAAATTCACCATGCTGTGAACTTGCAACACTCTAAGGGGTCGATTAGTATGTCGGGCGGATTGCCACCGCCCACATGGCTTTGGCGATCCACCCGACGTTTTCGTCCGCCCGCATGCCTTTTTCCCCCGCCATATTAGTATGGCGGGGGGACCCCGGCGGACGGAAAGACCGTCTGCCAGTTTTCTGCCGGTCAACGAGTGGTGGAATATTGGCTGTATATGGTGGCAGTGTCTGCAAAACACCGCCATCCATATTACAATACATGCGGTGAAATGCCTTTCCATGGTGGCGTTGCTGCCATGGAAAGGCATGCGGTAACTGCATGTGGGGGCCCGTTGCGGGACTCCAGGGTATTGGGGGGGTGGGAGGTGCACATAGGGGGTTCCTATGGTACCCCCCTGCATTTGCATGCACAACATGGCAGGCACCGCGCGGTGCATGCCACGTTGTGCATGCAAATGCACAACATGCCTTTTTGCCATTGCGGCGGGTGCTGCTGAAAGCAAGGCCCGCCGCAATGCCAGAAATGGGGGATGCGCCCGCCATTGTGGTGGGCGCATCGTAATCTTCCCCACGGGACCGCCGCACATATGGCGGGCGGTCCCATCTCCATTAGGGTGGCGGGCGGACAAGAGTCCGCCCCATCCTAATCAACCCCTAAGTATCTAGTCACTATCCATGTACTTGTACAATGACTCGGACATTAAGACATGCAGTGTTACAATTAAATTTGTGCTATCCATGCAGTCCCCTAACCACCTACACAGTACTGATTCACTCCTCCAAGTACCCAGGTAGTACCCATGCAGTCCAGGAATCGCACTGTCTCTCTCTGTGCACTCCTTCAATCATCCAGCCAGTACCATGTCCTTATCTAATCACTGCGCCAAAACCCAAGCACTTATAAATTCACCATGCTGTGAACTTGCAGCAGTCTAAGTATCCAGTCACTATCCATGTACTTGTACAATGACTCAAGCATTAAGACATGCGGTGTTACAATCAAATGTGCACTATGCATGCAGTCCTCTAACCACCTCCACAGTGCTGATTCACTCCTCCAATTACCCAAGTACTACCCATGTAGTCTAGCAATCCCACTGTCACTTTCCGTGCAGTCCTCCAATCATCCAGTCAGTACCATATCCTTATATAATCACTGCGCCAAAACCCAAGCACTTATAAATTCACCATGCTGTAAACTTGCAGCACTCTAAGTATCCACTCACTATCCATGCACTTATACAATGACTCAGGCAGTAAGACATGCAGTGTTACAATCAAATGTGCACTATCCATGCAGTCCAATTACCCTGTAACTCTTTGTGCACTCCTCCAACCAGCCAGCCAATACTATGTACTAATCCAATCTCTCTGTCAATACCCAAGCACTTATAAATTCACTCATGCGCTCTCCTTGCAGTACTGTAATCATCCAGTCACTACCCATGTAGTCATGGAATGACCCAGTCACAAACACATGCACTGCTGCAGTTCTTTGAGTGCTATCTATACAGTTTAGTAATCTCCCTGTTACTACGTATGCACTCTTCCAATCACCCTGCCAGTCCCATGTCCTTATCCAATCACTCTGAAAAAACACAAGCACTTATAAATTCACCATGCACTCACATTGCAGTACTCTAATTATCCAGTCACTACACATGTACTCATGCAATTATCCACGCACGTATTCATGCACCTCTATATTCCTTTGACTGCTACCTATACAGCTTACTAATCTCCCGGTTACTATGTATGCACTCCTTCAGTTACCTACACAGTGCCATGTCCTTATGCAGTCACTCTGCCAAAACCCAAGCACTTATAAATTCACCATGCACTCACACTGCACTACTCAAATCATCCAGTCAGTAGCCATGTACTCATGCAATTACTCAGGCACTTATTCCTGCACTTCTACATTCCTTTGACTGCTAACTATGTAGTTTACTAATCTCTCTGTTACTACCAATGCACTCCTGCAGTTACTCAGCCACTCCCATGTCTTTATCCAATCACTCTGCCAAAACCCAAGCACTTATAAAATCACCATGCACTCTCCTTGCAGTAGTGTAATCATCCAGTCAGTACCCATGTACGCCTACAATAACACAGGTACTAACACATGTAGACCTACAATTACCTGTACATTAGTCATGCAGTCCAGCCATCTCCCTCTCACTACTCATGCACTCTTAGAATCAATCATGCTCTACACATGTACTCTAACAATCACTCAGATGTTGGCATGCAGTCATTTCTCTGTTTTAACCAAATAAGGTAGTTCTGAAGAGAACTGTTTTTTCTTCTTTTATGTTTTTAATTTTTTTGTTTGTTTTTTGAACAATTTTGAGATTTTTTGGTGTTTTTTCCAAAACAAAAAAAACAGACAAAACTTTAACCTTTTGGATTTAAAACGTCATTCCAACTGAAAATAATTAGCAGCGATGATTGCATGCTGCTGAACATACAGCGTCAACTGATTGCTCCCCACAGCATAAAATGCCATTGCATTTTATACAATGCTGTTTTAGGTTTGCGAACTCAGTGCGAATATCTGGTCCACGAGATGAAGAGGTTGAGCCTCCAGATGTGCTGGGACTAGCTCCCTGGTCAGTTTGTGAGGCCTCTTGAGCATGTCGCAATTGCTCTCGTGCAAATTGTCTCGGATGTATAGTCTGTAGATGCTTATACATACTGGACGTCCCACAGGAGTACTTCTTATCGCTGCCTCTTGACTGAACTCTGGGACAGAGTGTCTTCCAAGTTTTAGAATGGAAAACCTTGTCAACCAATGAAATAGTTTCTTACAAAGTCACATGGGAGTCGCGCACCCAGCACGCAAGCAGGGCGCACTCAGAGCAACGTCTCAAAAATATATTTAACAATAATATAAGTTTATTACAAGTACAAATATATTATTTTTATACATAGTTTAGATGATCTCTTGTTCTGATATGTACATTAAAGTTATATACATATAGTTTTAAAACATATTTTTTTTTTACGGGAGTCGCGCACCTGGTGCAACCCAGCACGTATATGATGTCACATGGGTGCCGGCACTGCGCACATGTCGCATACGAGGCGCGCATATGATGCAATCCCATACATATATGCTGTTACGCGGGCCATGCACCGCACACCCGTCGCATACCAATCGTGCACATGACGCGATCCCACATGTACATGACATTACGCGGGGTCATGCACCCGTCTCAAACCAAATGCGGCTCCTTCTCGACTTTTCCAATATTGCAGCTTGAATTCGCACACCCACCTTGATAGGTGCATGATGAGAACGCGACTCGAATATTTTGGGGAAAAAATATACATATATTTTAAAAGACATAGAACATTACATAATTAAATTAAAATAAAAAATATTTTTTTTAAATTATAGAACATTACAGTTATAAAATATCTTTTAAATACAAAACTTGCAATTTTCAGAAAAATATAAAAGGTTGTATAAATATTACATTTACAAATCTGCATTTAAAAACCCTAGAAGTTCACTGAAAAAACCATAGGTTTCAGGCCCGTTATAGTTAGAAATGAGCATCTAAAAAACCTTTGAAATTCACTGAAAAAACCATAGGTTTCTGGAACGTTATAGTTAGAAATTAGTATTTAAAAAAACCTTTGAAATTCACTGAAAAAAACATAGGTTTCAGGGACGTTATAGTTAGTTGGACATTTCACTCCTACAAAACCATACAAATTTCACTGTTATAGTTAGCTCACCTCACTATAACTCGCCCCCCGCAATGCACTGCTGATGATGTCACAGATTACTTCATTCATGACATGGTCAGTGACATCACTGATGACATCTCAAATGACATCACTGATGACATCATCCATGTGACAATCTGATGCACATTCTCACACCCTAATATAACCTTTGATACACCCACTGCAAAAAACAGAATACCATTTTTGAAACCATAGACACACCAATATCAGTTACTACATATCTAGTCACTGGTTCTTAGGTCTACACACAGATCCACTCATTCACCCATACAATCACTCATACATGCAGTCACTCATCAATACAACACTATCCTATATATTCATACACCTACACACACTCACACACCAGCACTCATCCAGAGTTACCCACGCAGCTAGTCAGTCATGCAAAGAATCAATCTCACTTCCATTTACTGATCTATACAGTTATACACACAACACATCACTTATTCAAACAGAAAGAAACATATATTTACTCTCTTATACAATCACTAATACGAGTACACACTCATCCATACAGCAACTCTCACAATCACTGACTCTCACGTATAGTAATTTATATAATCCAACTCTCACATACACTGCCTTTTACATATGTAGTTAGTTGGACATGTACCACTGAGACATCCATTCACTCACCAACACACCCATACACACACACTCACCCACCTATACAGGTGTTTCCACATGTACTCTTGAACCCATACACACAGTGAATCAACCACTCAAATATCTATGCACAGACTCACACACCTCCCATCCACCCAAAAACACACCCAGGCACCCATACAAATACTCAGGCAACCAATCGATAACCTATATAGACACTCATGTAGCTACTGACCAACCCATGCAGCATCTTATACAACAATAGACAGACTGGTACAGACATTCACACAGTTTAGTCACTAACCCATGCATTCAGTAAGACACATGTAATCACTCACTTAAACAGTCAGTCACGCACCTACTAAATCATCCATTCAGACACTTATACACCCACTCATTCTTCAACACCTTGGCATATATATAATACATATTTAAACTTTAAAGAAAAACACAGTCGCTGGATGATGTCATTTGAGATGTCATTTGAGAGGTCATCAGTGATGTCATCAGTGATGTCACTGACCATGTCATGTATGATGTAATATGTGACATCATGAGCAGTGCATTGCGGGGGCGGTCAGCTCCTATCTCGAAAGTTTCGGGGTGATTCGCCAAGCGGGGGCTGAGAAAAAAGGGGGGTCCCAAAACATATTTTCTCCATGTTATTTCCCACAGGAAACTTTAGACACAGCTACAGCTTGAACTGCTGAACGGAATTACACTAAATTTGGCAAAAATGTAGCTCTTGGTTCAGAAAGAACTCTTTTTGCTAAATGGTGTAAATCCGTTCAGTAGTTGTTGAGAAAATCAAAAAATAAAAGTTTCGATATCTATGGCCGCGGTGGATCCGCGGACCCTGCCGACCACGAGCTGCATTCTAATTGGCTGTTAACACTTCAAACCAGGAAGTGTTGGCAGCCATCAAGAAAACAGTAAAACAAACGCACAAAACAAGAAAAGGGGGCAGGGTAGAAACACCCTGACCCCCCAGGCCTAGGCCTAGGCCTGCTCGGGGGGTCCCACAAGGACCCCTAGGGCCAAAAAAAGCATTTTTTTTTTAATCTGCAAAATCCGCGGAGGATCCGTGGATCCGGCCACGAAAAAAACAAAAAACGAAGCTCAGACTCCCGCGCTTCGAGAAAAAAGGGGGGTCCCAAAACACATTTTCCCCATGCATTTTCCCATAGGACCTTTAGTCGAAGGTACAGCCCGAACGGCTGAACAGAATTACTTGAAATTTGGCAAAGAGGTAGTCCTCAGGTCAGGGATGTGCCTTTTGCATATATGGAGTCAATCTGTTCAGTAGTTCCTGAGAAAATTGCAGTTAAAGTACATAAATATCTATAGCCGTGCACCATGCGCGCACCGTGCGCGCACCGTAACGTGCACGAGTGTAATTCTGATTGGTGGTTACATGTCAGTCAACGTTCGAATCGGTCAGAATCAGACAGTGTTGGCCGCCATTTTGTTTGTTTTGAGTGCAAGAGTGAAAAAGGAAGGTGGCGAACGTGAAAAGGGGGGTTCCTGACTCCCTAGCCTTTGTCAGGGGGTCCCTGAAGGACCCCAAAGGCAGAAAAAAACATTTAAATACTTTTTTTTAAAAATTCAGGGGTGCGCGCACCGTCCGCGCACGATGAAAAACCATTAAAAAAAATTAAAAAATGTTTCAATATGTAGTTTATTGTAAAATAAATATATAAAAAATATAATAATAAATACATAACTCGTACAAATTCACTGAAAAAACCATAGGTTTCACACACGTTATAGTTAGGAATTAGCATTTAAAAAACCTTGCAAATTCACTTAAAAAAACCATAGGTTTCACACATGTTATAGTTAGGTGGACATTTCACTCGTAAAAAACCAATGAAATTCCCCAGTTATAATTAGTTGAGATAACTATAACTCGCGCGACCGCCACTCTATCACAAGGATGATGTCATGAGTGATGCCACTGACCATGTCATGAGTGATGTAATATGTGACGTCATGAGCAGAGGATTGCGGGCGCGCGAGTTATAGTTATCTCAACTAACTATAACAGGGGAATTTCATTGGTTTTTTGCGAGTGAAATGTCCACCTAACTATAACATGTGTGAAACCTATGGTTTTTTAAGTGAATATATATATATATATATATATCCAAACAAAGAGAACTCCTATGGAGGTCGTAGCCCGTTGGGGGGTGGCACGACGCCGGTGGAGTGAACCAGTATATTATATAAATCAAGAAACGGAGTTCCAGTCGTGCACTCGGATCTTTTGAAGAAATCACAAAAATCCAAGGGTCATTCAAAAAGGGGTTTATTCAACTCATAAACCCTGACGTGACGCGTTTCACCCGCTGGGGGCTTGATCACACAACAAGACCTACATTGGTTAAGGCTTACATACTCTTCCGGTATTCGACAATGTAATGGAAAGAAGACTAGTTGTTGACTAGTTGTTATGTTTGCAAGCGCCATTTTGCATTGGTTCAATCATAGGTATGATCAGCACAATACGATTTCCCAACAGTAAATACAAAAGGGAGGCATATTAGCGATGTTCATATTGGGCTAATACACAAAATCGGCAACTTATTGATTAAATAAATAAACAATGTACTCCCTTCACTAACGATCGTAACGGTGGGGTGATTCAAGGGAATGGATTGTATACATTCGTTAATCCAACGTGCCGTATGGATCGTGCAATGTACTCTGGGATATGGAGTATATGCGGACAAATCATCTGCATTTTTTTTTAAATATATATATATATCATGTGATTCATGTAAATAAATACATCATTTTCTTTTGAAGAAACTGAATTGATCATAAATAAATCAGTCCTGCATCTCACACATTCCGAGCAAAGTGCTCTATACTATGTAAAACTGGGGATATCCTCCTTCGCTTATTGCCTAGATCGTTTCACACTTGCTAGGGGGGTCATGTGTGTTACTGTCCCACTATCATATATAGCGAGAATAGGCTAGGATTCCCTGTCCACACAATGTAAATCCAAGTGCGTCAGACTCTGTATTGTGCTTGAAAAATTGGCACTAAGCATGGTATTATACGTATTACACCACAATTATACTGCTCCTATAGTGAGCTCCTCACATTTGAGATGTCATCAGTGATGTCACTGACCATGTCATGAGGGATGTAATATGTGACGTCATCAGCAGTGCATTGTGGGGGCGCGGGTTATAGTTAGCTGAACTAACTATAACGGGCGAATTTCTAGGGTTTTGTACGAGGGAAATGTCCAGCTAACTAGAACGCCCCTGAAACCTATGTTTTTTTCAGTGAATTTCCAAGGTTTTTTAACTGCTAATTCCTAACTATAACGTGCATGAAACCTATGTTTTTTTCAGTGAATTTCAAAGGTTTTTTAAATGCTAATTCCTAACTATTACATACCTGAAACCTATGGTTTTTAAGTGAATTTCAAAGGTTTTTTAAATGCTAATTCCTATCTATAACTTATCTCTAAAGCTATGATGTTTAATGATTTTCATAGGATTTCCAAATCTTTATATTTCAGTGTGTCAATTCTGTTTTTTATATTGTTTTTCACAATTTTTTAAAGTGTTTTTTTCAATTAATTCTTTTAAAAAGTAAAAAATATTATTTGTTTTTAATGATTTTTTTTTAATTGTAATTTTTTTAAAACTATTTTGTATATATTTTTTTATATTTTTAATACTTTGTTATTTATTTATTTTGAAAAAATTTTTGGGATTCGCGCATCCTATGCGCACCTTTCTCGATCCCTGCGCGGAACTTAGTCACTATTTTCCGATTGTAGTGTAGAACCCGCGTATGGTATGCGTTGGGTACGTATTTTCGTGCGCGATTGCTATGCGACCGGTACGCGACTCCAAGCCCATACGCGACACGTATGAAGTACGTTACACGACGCTCGCGCGCATCCACGAAACGTCATTTGTGTGTTTGACGCGATGAGTTTTAAATGTGAAAAAACATATATATATATACATTCTTCAGATGATGGGTTTCTTCCTGAACCACCACGCCCTGAACGATACACTTCAGTGGTATGGAAATGTTTTTCCTTTCCTGATGGACAAACAAAAACAAATGCAACTAAGGTGACGTGCAAAATTTGCCAGAGAGTCCTATTGAGAGGAGATCCAACCAAATAATACTCTTGCGGGACCACAAGTATGATGAAGCACCTCAGGACTCTCCACCCCGTCAACCTGGCAAGGGAAGAATGAAGAAGAATGTGTCACAACCCTCTGCCAGCAGTGGCAAGTACATCTGCAGCACCGCCATCTGTTGTTCACCCGGACACACCTTCCTGCACAAAAACAATCAGTAAAGGTATTTTTCTCCTTCAATGTATGCTGAGCATTGTAGCATGCATTGAAAGATAAAACATGAGGAAAAATGAAAACAATTCTCCTTGTTGTGCTTTGCTACACCAATTGGAGAATGGTGCAGCATTGACACACATGTTGAGATTTATGATTTCTGATAAATCTGGAGATGTGTCTTGTTCTATGAGTATTCTGTGCAAGTACGCACAGCAACACTTATAGAACGCCCTTTCAACGCAAAGTGGTGTGTATGATAAGGTTGTATTTACATGGAGAAGAAAAGGTACACAGAGTGCCTTTTCCTCTCTTTGTAAATATGAAAGAGTGTATTGCGCTATAACTATGTTACAAAAAGTGACATATTTCTGTTTGGAAAATTGCTTGTAAATGATAGGAGGTAAGCACAGAGTTTTGTCTGCAAAGATGCTCAAAGAAGAATGATTGAAATAATACGGTCCTTCAATGGGTACAATTGGAAATATTATGAACCACTCAAATCAGTTTTTTTGCAGGTCACATGATATCCTATGACAGGGAGTTTCCAAAACTACATAGGTATAAACAGAGTGTTTTTAAAAACGTATTCAAACTTTGTAGCTTCTTGCAGATCTGCCCATTCTGCATATTAATCCTTAGTTAAACTTACCTTCACAGTAATAGAAATAAAAAATGGTACACATTTTTTTCAGATGTTTTTTGTAATGTAAATTGGGGTAAATTGCGTATTTTAGAATTAGGATCTGTGAAAGAAAAGAAAAATAGTTATAACATGTAATAATACATTTCTAAGAACACAGCATAATTTAAACAAAGTAATTTGTTTGCCTTTTTTGCTGTTCTCAGAATATATTGAATTTCACTAGAAATAGTGATTTCAATCGTACTCATCACATAACAGCGGGCAAAAAAAAACAATCCAAAAGATTGTATAAAAAAAAACAACATGCTATTCTCAGTAAAATACCAGAAAATACAAATCACACATATATGAAATGCTTATGGCTAACAAAATTTTATAACTTTAACTTATAAAAACTGCAAATGTTGTCGCTTTAAAATATTCGCTGAGTCAATGAGCGTGAAAAAGTCCATAATTCAAACATATACCTTTCCTTGAGGCCAAATGGTATTTTTGCACTCCTTTTTATGTAAATTGTCCAATGGTAATCCTATTAAATTATAATAATAAATTCCTCAGAGAGTGAATTATCTTCCTAAAACTTTGGCTTGAAAAATATTAGGTAGGAATTTGGTAATTCACTAGGCAAACGTTGTTTGAAAAGCAACTGGGCTTCATTACAAAGTGTCCAGCCTTTGTCACATTTTAGATAGGCAGTGTAATGTCCAGATGTTGTGGAAGGACCATCATGGAAAATTATTGCAATTGCTACAAAGGTCCTTCCTGATATTGATAGTTGTGTTGCTACAAATTGCTTTATTAAAGTATCCAATTTTCTTCAATCAGCTGTACAACGTTGCATCATTAAAATTATATATTGTCCATATTTTTTTTTAAATAATGTGGATAACATTTCTGATTTACATTGGCTACACTCCATTTTTTGATTTGCACCTTTAACTAACTTATTGAAAGACACTGATTTACAGTCTGGTAATATTAAATACAGAAATCTTTCAGTGTCTACATTAGTGCTAGATGTATACATGCAATTTTCACAATGATGTTCCCATTTGTAAGAAAGGCCAAAAATATTTTCTATTTCTACACCTTCATTTTAAACAATGGTAAGCATATACATTAAAAATTCCTGAGCATCTTATGCGTAAATTGTGTAGAACCAGAACACACATCCAAAAGATTACGAACATCTGAAACAGTTTGTATTTTACTTGTATCTGTTGTCAATTTTTCATAAACAGAATGCAGCAGAGAACAAAATCTTTTTTCCCGATTCTGCATAGTTTGTTCTTGCAAACCTTCAAGATATAAAACAACATTGACCACTACATTAGCATAGCAGTTGACACCAGAACTATTTTCAAACTGATAACCAACAGTCTCTTCAATAGTATCCTTTTTCTTTTTACTTGCTATCACAACATTATCTTGTTCTTTTCCCTTCTCTACACCTTCACTACAGATTTTCTCAAACCTTCTTTTTCGACCAACCACACACTATTCAAATACAGGATATTGACCTAAATTGGGAGCATACGCCCTTCTTAACCTATTATACTCTTTTACACAGTTTGCATCTGCAGTAACCTTTGTCTCATCAAAATCAATCAAAAACAAACCAGATAATGTTCTGACTCGCGACAAAGCAACATATGCCATACCCTCTTTAAATACGGTAGATCCAATGTTCACCAATGCACTGTCTACACTTAATCCTTGAGATTTATGAATAGTCACTGCATATGCCAGAGAAAATGGAAATTGTTTCCTACGGACATATAAATCTTTAACAAGCAAAAAATAAACCGAACAACGACCAGTTTCTTTAACTTCTTCAATCTGATCAAATTTAATTTTAAAAAATTCAATTCCTTCTTTTTTTTGATAATTAACAAAATCCACCACTTTACCCATTGCTCCAATAACTAAACCTTTTTCTACATCCAAATTACGCCTTAAAATTACCCGACGGTTTACACATGCATATAGTGTCTTTTCTAAACCAGCTGTTTTAGATATTTTGTTTTCTAAACAATCCAGTTTTATTTTCAACTTTCCCATCAAAATAATAGTGATTCCTTCATGCTCTATTTTATCGATGGCTTCCATTTTTATAATTTCTTCATTTTCCAGTTTCAATAGTTCTTCGTTGAATATAGAACACTCGCGCAGTGTTGGCATTAAGCAGATCACTGATTTATGTTCTGCAATTTTCATGTACACTTTCTCAGGAACTACATTTTCATTTGGAAACAAATTGGAAGGTAAACGACTCTCAAAGCTTGTTTGCCATGTTCTGTCAGATGTCCAATTCTTATATCTTGAAGAATACTTTCATATTCAGCATCATTTGCCTGTCGCATATTTGTTGTCAGTACTTTGTATTCAAAATATGTCCAAATGTTCACGTTACCAACACTACCAAGAGACTTTCTGGTATCTTCATGTGCAAGTGTTTTAAATACCAGTTGTCCTTTTAGCGGAGTCAGTTGCAGTAGATCTCCAAAAACTATGACGTGTTTTCCTCCAAATAAAACGTCATACTCTGTTTTAAGAATTTGATGCAATCTTAAATGCAGAAAGGCAAGCATCAAGTTTGAGACCATGCTCACCTCATCAATAATGAGAAGTTTCATTTTCTTCAGGACTCTTGAAACTTCACAACAAGCTTCTCCAGATAGCTTGTGGTATTCCAATTTGTTCTTATGCTCTACTGGTAACATTAGTAAACGATGTAAAGTAATTCCTTTAATGTTATGTGCTGCCAACCCAGTTGGAGCAGTGACAACACAAGGCAAATGCGACTCAGTTGTTGTCTGCAGATAACTTGTAATTTCTTTAAGTAAGAAACTTTTTCCTGTTCCAGCTTGACCACTCACATACATTCGGATAGGTTGAAATGATGTACATGAGCACCCTTTCTTTTCATGAAGTAATCCATGGTCAATTGTCGTACTTTAAAATTTGGGACCGCGTAGGAGGCAGGGCCCTACCCCTGTCTATCCCGGTATTAGTGAACCGCGAATGGTCAATGCGGTATGTACAAGTGCTTTGTGTAACGTTTTAGCTATGAATGCACTATGTATACGTTATTATACATTGACTCCCTGGGTTCCATTTTGTAGCGGTGGCCATCTTATGGTTGCCCTCACATAGGCTATATAGCATGAAGCGAAAACGGGCCTTTTAGAGCACATGTGCCTTTCTTTGACTTTTCTGTGACCTGGGCAGCTTGGCTCCGCCACCCCAGGTCAAACTGGTCTCACGAGTTCCCCGTCCTCTGGCCACCTGTGATTAGCATCAGGGCTTGACACACCATAAAGTCTTTTCATCCTACACAAGCCTCCGGCTAATCTCTTTCACACCTGACTGTTCCTGCTTTATGGCTTGTTTCCCAAAACAGGAGATGCTCATGTTTATTGGGGCCTATCGATATCTGATGTGGGATCTGAGCCTTGCTGGGTAAATAATTACGGGCTGGCTTAACTGGAATGTGGGATGGTCATCATGACTCTGCCTTTTCGTTTGCAATGTATACATGTGAATGACCAACTGCAAGAGAAGGGCGGTGTTGCCCAGAGCGTAACATTCTCCATAAAAGAGGAGACTGGTTTCTGTTCTGCAGACTGCCTCATTCAGTTGCTAAGGCTTCTGTGCGACGTAGTCTCACTCATTTGAGTTTAATAAAGATGTCTTTTCATATTTCAGCTTCTGTTGCCAAGTTCTTTGTTATATGGTCAAGATATGCAGAATTTTATAATACCACATCAGGAAGTACTCGAAGTCATAGGGTGCTACCCCTAGCACCTCTGGGGTCTCAAAAATTGGAGTACTTCAGTTGGCGCCCAACGTTGGGCCTCATCAGAGAAGTGACTGTCTGTGGGAGTGATCTTGTCAGGAGACTGAAATCTACTGAGGAGGACAGAACGGGATTCTACCAAGAAGGTACTCTGTGCACAGGGATTCTGGAGATTCTTTGATTATGTAGCCCGGTATATTTCTGCTCTTCCTGATTTTGATCCTCCACATGATGTCACTCAAAAGGTGAGAAAAAGAACCCTTTTGGCGTGAGTATTATAGAAGACGTTTGGTCATGTAGAACTTGACAATTAGAATTTGGATAACCTTTTGATTATTAAGAATAAGAATTACGTATAAGTGGGTCGCTCCCAGTCCTTTGGTTCTTTGGGTCTTTAATTTGGTAATTGCAATGACCAAATCCGTTATATTTGACAGCAGATTTTCATTGCCTGGTGATCTACTGTCAAAAAGGAGGGTAAGGATTTTAAACCTGACAAATTAAACAGGCCCAAATATTGGGTTTTGGGCTGCAGGTTTACAGTGCATAAAAGTACATGACATGGTGTTGTGTGTCACCGCTTATTTACATATGCTATTGTTTTGTCTATGCTTTTTGTGCTGGATATACAGCAAGTATATCTGATGGCTTGACGTTTTGTGCGTTTTTATTATTTTTTGCATGTTTTCGTTGTTTTTGTTGCTGCTTTTTACACTATTACAAGTTTACCTGTGTTGTGAGGGGATGGTCATGACGATGCCCATCGCTACGCAACAGTTGGTTGAACTTGTTCTGGTTACTAAATTCCACAGCTAATGATATTTCATGCTGTGAACATGAGAGACAACACTTCACCAGTGCATGTCTATTTGGCTATAATGGGGTAGTGAAGGAAAAAAGAGATATACAGGATCAAAGTGTGTCACCTGCAGTTAGTCACGTTACTGCCCCCTTCCATAAAGGAACAGGCAGCCCTACATTTATGTATCCTTGATTGGACCTAAGGATGAAATTATAGATCTGTGACTCAAGGTGGCCTAATTTCTATATTACATTAGTTAATGGTGTCCTGTCTCCTAAGTAGCATATGGCCTTTGCTTCTTAAAAGGAAACTAGGTTTTCATTTTTCCCTGCAGAAGGAACTGGAACATTAGCTAAGATTACCGTATATGGTGTAGTCGCCAGCGGTAGAGTTAAAATGTATGTAACTTTGGCCTTTTGTGTACCACCCGTACTCTTGGTGTAGTGTCACATGCCTGACTATCACCCAAGTAAATTCTTGTCCTTCCTATAGATTTTTATTTTTTATTGCTTTTGTTGCTTCTTATGTCGCATCATGCTTAGTTATTGGGAATTTTAGTTGCGTCCTAGTTCCAATTCCCTTTTCCGTATTCCTTTCACCAGTCAGCCCATTTATAATTGTAGGTGTATTGTTCAGGTACACACTTCCAGACTGCAGTGATGCACCAGGTACCATTTTTGTTCCTGCTGCTTTAATTTTCGGTGGGATCAGAAGTTTCTAATCATGCAAATATCAGGACCCTCTAGTTCTTGTCTTTTGTTTTCATATCTGACTATTAGCCTGTGTATTGCATAGTGCACCTGATGTGAAAGGTTTCTACATGCCTATGATAATCTGTACCATGTGATTTCTCTATTGAGATGTCCTAGATAAGGAATTTAGAAACACTTATATATAATCATTGGAAAAAAAAATGTGTTGGCCCTATTAGACAATGCCACCATATGTGAAGACATCCATGTAGATAGAATTCTCGTGTAGTTATCTACCCTTAGATGATGGAGGCTCTCACACGGAAACCCAATTGAAAAGATTAGAGACGCTGTTTTACCTACTGCCTTTATATTTGTATTGCTTCCTGAGAAAGACAGTGTATTCTAGACGAAAATTGTCCCATGGCGTGTGGCCACTCCTTTGAAAATCACAGGCCACCTGTTTACAGTCCCCTTGTTATACAACGAACTGTTTAAAGCATCACACTTGCTTCATCAGAAGGCGTTCAACATCAGAAAAGAAGGAGGAGCTGGTTTTGCCACAGAACCAGAATTTTAGTGCACAAGAGAGCCTGTCATGTGCTGGTAACCTCTGACAGTGTGCAGTCCCTTGAGCCCCTGGGCCTGAGTTTTTGGCCACACACCCCCCTTTCCTTTGCTCCAATGGAAGTGCAGTGCACCGGCGGATACAAGATTGACAAAAGGCACTACATTCTGGTGTCCATGAAAGAGCAGCCTGAGCATCCTCTGACACTGAATGATGAGTGTTGGAGTCTGAGAATGGTCCCGGGCCTGCACGAGATGACCTGTGCCCTTGAGCAATGGAGAGCACACTACCTGTAGTGCCTGCCGCAAAGGAAAGATACTGGTGCACTGCCTTGGGACATTGAGACTTTCGTGTGAGCTGTGGGTGTTTGCCAGGAGGGCACTCCAACTAAGCAGTACTTTTCTCATGAAGGGCTTGAATGAAGAGGCCCAGGCAAAAGAAAACAACAGAAGAAGATTTGATGGACAATAGAAGCCTGCCAGAGAGGCTTTTTGAACGGACTTTGGGCATAGGTGGTTTCACAAGAGGTTTCCGTGTGATTGTATAGAGTAAGTGTTAAGGAGACAGATTGTTTTGCTGGCATTGTTTTAAAGTACTATTCTGTTTAGTATAAGCAGAATGAAGTCCATTTTCTGTGGAAAGAGTACCCCCTTTTCACCTTAGAGCATTGATGAGGGTCACCACTGTTTCACCTGAACATACAAAACAAATCACTGAATTGCATAGGAGCCCTAAAAAATGTTACTAGATAATTTTGGGATTTGCTTTTTGCTTAGGGTTGTGAAAAACTATTATTTAATTTGCAATAGTGGTTACTACTTTCTCCCGTTGTTTATATGTTCTTAATAACGTGTTTTCTAGTGTCTTTTCAAGCATGACATTGTCATTTATGGGTGGGATTGATTTTCTCTACTCAATTGACTTCTGCACCCTCTTCCCAACCTATGTCTTTCCCTACCACTGTTTCTTTGCACTCTTTTCACCCTTTTCCTGAACATGAGCAGGTTAAAAGATCAGAATTCGTAAGCAATTCTTTTGTACAGCTTCTGCATCGACACTAGTTAGTAGTAAACATCACTAATTGTTGGGGGTGTGATCTTATGCCACCTAGATAGAGGTATTCCTTATTTTGTCCTGCCATATGTGGCCTTTGTGCTACTACATGTGTAAGGAGACGTGTCCCGTGAGAGTCGCTAAGTAATAGGATGATGCTACAGTAACATCTCCATGACTTCATGTCTGTAGACCTGGACTCGGATTGATGAGAGTATAGTTATTGCCTATGTAAGGGCAAAAGGAGGGTCTGTCGTACTTTAAAATTTGGGACCGCGTAGGAGGCAGGGCCCTACCCCTGTCTATCCCGGTATTAGCGAACCGCGAATGGTCAATGCGGTATGTACAAGTGCTTTGTGTAACGTTTTAGCTATGAATGCACTATGTATACGTTATTATACATTGACTCCGTGGGTTCCATTTTGTAGCGGTGGCCATCTTATGGTTGCCCTCACATAGGCTATATAGCATGAAGCGAAAACGGGCCTTTTAGAGCACATGTGCCTTTCTTTGACTTTTCTGTGACCTGGGCAGCTTGGCTCCGCCACCCCAGGTCAAACTGGTCTCACGAGTTCCCCGTCCTCTGGCCACCTGTGATTAGCATCAGGGCTTGACACACCATAAAGTCTTTTCATCCTACACAAGCCTCCGGCTAATCTCTTTCACACCTGACTGTTCCTGCTTTATGGCTTGTTTCCCAAAACAGGAGATGCTCATGTTTATTGGGGCCTATCGATAAATGATGTGGGATCTGAGGCTTGCTGGGTAAATAATTACGGGCTGGCTTAACTGGAATGTGGGATGGTCATCATGACTCTGCCTTTTCGTTTGCAATGTATACATGTGAATGACCAACTGCAAGAGAAGGGCGGTGTTGCCCAGAGCGTAACATTCTCCATAAAAGAGGAGACTGGTTTCTGTTCTGCAGACTGCCTCATTCAGTTGCTAAGGCTTCTGTGCGACGTAGTCTCACTCATTTGAGTTTAATAAAGATGTCTTTTCATATTTCAGCTTCTGTTGCCAAGTTCTTTGTTATATGGTCAAGATATGCAGAATTTTATAATACCACATCAGGAAGTACTCGAAGTCATAGGGTGCTACCCCTAGCACCTCTGGGGTCTCAAAAATTGGAGTACTTTACAATCTGCTCTTTCACTTGTTGATATATTTGTTTCTGTTCAACATTTAGTTGTTCTTCCAAGTTTCCTAACTGTATTGCATCTTCTTGAGATTGATACATTGCTGTTTCCACCTCATTCATGGCAATTGCTGCTTCATTTTCAACAATTGGTTGTCCTAGTGGATCTTGACTCAGTGCAGCAGAACGTTGACTGTCTTGAGAACTGTCTCTAGCAATCTCAGCTGCAATTGTAGCTTCTTGATCAATTTCATCATTCAACATTTTCACATAGTTTGCAAAAGCACTGCATTGTATGGTATCTTTACAAGCATTAAATGAATCTTCATAGCTCTGAAAATCTCCAAGTAATTCCAGTACAGAACGCCACGGTTTGAACATTTGCAAAAGGGCTACATAGTAAAATACCCTTTTGTCAGCAGTGTCGCAACTCAGTTTCCTGTGATTAATTACATTTCCTTTCCTTTGTTTCACCAGACATCCTTCGGAACCAATCACTGCATATTTTTCATCATTGATGTTCTCTGTAGTATTCCGTTTAAAAGTGTAGTTTTGCAGCACTTCATAGAGACACATGTTCTCAAGATGATGACTTCTGTTTGGGTAATATGTGTCCAACATATTCGTTTTCAAAATATCTGTACTTTCTGGTTCTATTTTTGCTAAATATTCAATTTCTTGAACAGATTTCAGTACCCTATTTCGCATTGCTGCAAAAGCTAGACTTACCCAAATGATTCTTCTACTTTTTGAGTATAGACTTACAGATGATAACCGATATGAGCATTCATATGCTCCAATTTCACGATGCGATAACATCTTCAAACTGAATCTGTATAATTTCTTACTTAGAGTCTTCTCGTGAGAAATCTCTTCCCACATTTCTTTCAATTCCGTCTTTTCTGATTTAGTAATGTTTGACGTTACATATCGAGCAACAGCAATGGAATTGTCCGCAGCATACTGAATAGCCATGTGCATTCCACATGGATAAAATAACTGATTGTAGTCATTTATGAATTTTGACTCTTCGCTTCTTCTTAAGTTGTAGATATTTTTGGAGACTTTCTTGTGATGGTATGTCGCATAGCTGACATAAAACTGTTCACTCTTCCTTTGGATAATACAGGACATGGAAATCCAAAATGACATTTGGTATAGAACTTATCCTTTGACTTGTACTTTCGTCGACAGTATTTTCCACACCTATTGCTTTGGAATCGTAAGACTTGTTGTTTTAAGTTTTTATATTCTCTGCTATTGGGAACGGCACATGTGGCATAATCTTCAATGAAAGACAAAACAGTTTCATCTGAATCTGTTCCAAATTTGGGGGCGTCCTTGATCCATAACAACATATGTATATGAGGAGCACCTCTTGCTTGATACTCCTTTCTCCAAAAGAAATCCACAACTTCTCCAAGAGGAGGATTCTTTTTATTGCACATGAAAGACACCATAGCTTCAAATCTATGATTGAAATATCTGCATACATTAACAGGATCCAAAGAGCACAATTCTCCAGGTGTCTTGTATTCAATATTTTTTATATTGGTATTTGCCTCTCGAAGAAATTCAAGTAAAGCATCCCAAGCATACTCAGCACAGCTTAGTGTAACAAACCATGTAGGAGTTCCCAAGTTCCGTAGCATACATTTCAGTTCCCCATGACGACGGTACCAATATTCATTAGTCCCACACTGACATGCCATCAGATTAATCAACTGAGATTCTAAATGTTCATCTCTCTGATGCACTTTCTCCATAAAATCCTTTGCAGTTACATTTTGCAGCTGCATTCCAGTTTTTAAAATGTGATTTACTGCATATGAAAGTCCAGACAAGTCACTTTCAAACAGAAGATGAAACATATAAGGGATACATTGTCGAAATCTTGGATCTTCTGCATATAATCTTGTTGTCCGATATTCAGATACAGGAATCTGCACAGGACGTTCATCATATCGTCCACCTTTTCCTTTTGGAAACAAGTGCGGGAAACAACGAGCTTCCAAGCTCTCTTCCCATGCACTCATGGGACTTCCTCTTGCTTTTTTCATTTGGAACAACTCAATCGTATTCCCCATCACCTCTTTGGAATTAAGTGGATGTACACTGTAATGTTCATAGATTTCTTCACATCTGGACATGTCCACTTTTTCAATTTGTCCACTTAATGTTTCAGTATCTTCTGCTAAATCTATTTCTTCTTCTCCTACAAACACATTTCTTTAGTACTCATTATTTTTTATCAGATACAATGATGCCTTTTGCACTTTTGCACTTTTCTAACATCCACTCTTGCCATATTTTCTTATTCTTAGTAGGAACACCATTAACTAGAATGACTAGCGTTTCAGACCAACCTATAATGGGAGAGGTTGCCACTCTATAATCGACTATACTTTGTTATCCTCCAGGTACTCAGAGATTAAATTAAATTGGGAGACACTTGATTCTGTTATTAGCGATCACCATCCTATAGCGGCAACTTTAAAATTAACCTAATTTATTAATGCTGACGCAAGGGTGAATCCGCCTCATACCCCGCCACTGAACCTAGGAACCACCACGGGGCTTTACTTAAAATGGGATAAAGTAGTCCCCCCTGTTTTTTTCAACTCTCTGGTTAACAATACATATGAGCACATACAGATATGTCTGTCTACCACAGAAAGTCCCCAGGTAATTAGGCACTCTTTCTCCGTCATTTCGTCGGAGATTAAAAAACTACTTTCACGAGCTCCAAGGAAAACCTCACAAGGTACCTTAGGTTGGGTTAATAGGACTTGCTCAAAAGCCCTGAAACATTTAAAAATTACTCTAAAAACTAACCCAAGAAACCAGTCAGAAATACGGCAGGCCAGACAAAAATATCGTGCGGCCCAGCTGACCAGAAAAAAACCAGTTGAAAGCAGAGGCATGGTTAGCTTTACATGAAGCCTCGAGCAATAGGGATAATACTGCCTTCTGGAGAGCAGTAAACGCACCTTTCCTGCAGTGTACCCAATCAACAAAAATTGATATGGCTATAACCGCTGAAACCTGGGTTAGCCATTTTGGCACTCTATACGACTTACCAGATCCTACAGTGCACGTGGGTACTTTGGATATTTTTCCTAACCCTCAGAAAGAGCTGAATGTTTCTAGTCCTTTTCCTCTGGATCTTACTTTCGACTGTGCCGAGGTACTTATAGCTCTGACAGAAAGCCCTTCTGGGAAGGCCCCTGGTCCCGACTGTGTACCAATTGATGTTTTTAAATCTCAGCCGGACTTGTGGGCTCCCTTGCTCACTAATGTCCTAAATTCTCTGAACACCATAGGTTTTATTGATACATGGCCTGAGGCAATTGTAGTGCCGATTTTCAAGAAAGGCGACAGGAATAACCCCTCTAATTATCGCCCCATTTCACTGCTTGACTCTTTATTGAAAGTCGCAGGGCGAATTATTTTAAATAGAATTCACGACTGGCTGGGCGAGCAAGACATAATCTCCAATTTACAATATGGCTTCAGAAAGGGTAGAGGTACTATTGAGCAAGGCTTGAACCTGACCCTTATAATTGCCAAGTACACTCAGGCAAAAAAGGGGAACCTCTTTGTGACTTTCGTAGACCTTAGCTCTGCATTTGACTGCGTCGATCACAAGCTTCTTTGGGATTCCCTCACTGCGATTGGCCTAGATCCCCCTATCCTTGCATTTATTAAAGAGCTTTATAGGGGTGCATCAGCACGTGTCAGATATGGTAGACAGGGAGAGTGTTCCGACCCGGTTTTATATTAGGAGAGGCGTAAGGCAAGGATGCATTCTAGCCCCTCTGCTTTTCACCCTTTATATAAACTCTGTCGGCCATTACCTTAACAGAAAATATCACGATTATCCTACCATAAATGGGAAACCTATACCCATACTTCTCTATGCAGACGACGCTGCAATAATGTCACAGACCCGCATGGGGCTTCAAAGGGCAGTAAAAGAATTCACTGATTTTATGTCACAGAGAGGTTTAAAAATCAATGCCTCTAAAACCTTTACTATGTCCTGTGGCCTAGGAATTGGAAAGAAACAATGTTCCATTTTCATAAATGGCAGTAGGTTGGAAAGTGTTGACACATTCCCTTACCTGGGTATCACTTTTGATAAGAAGGGCACCTGGCGGGCTGCCGCCCAAGCAAGAGGAGCTGTATTCTCTAAAGCTTTAGGCGCACTGACCTACTTTTCGAAAAAACTGGGGGGACGCCCGATTAAACCCTTACTACAGATCTATGGGGCCAAGTGTGTTTCGACCGGCACATATGGATCTGGGATTTGGGGAATTGAGCAGGCTGTTCACATCCAGCGCTCTGAGAATTCATTTCTGCGCTATCTTTTGGCTATCTCACGCGGCTCTCCAACATACGTAATGCATAATGAACTAGGCCTGACATATATCAGGGACATCATAAAATCTTCTCCTATTATTTTATGGCATAAAGTCTGGACCACCCATGAAACACACTTCAACAGGGAAATTATTACTGATTGTCTCAGCCTGAATGAGGTTGATAATATTAAATGGTTGAACTATGTAAGAAACCTGTCACGTGATATAGGGCATCCAGAATTTTTCACTGATCCTTCCACTTTGAATAAGATACCTAAAGTCACATTAAAACGATTAGTGGCCATCCATCTGTCTAATCGGCGCTGGTCCCTTGAAAAATCTAAGTGTACGGTTGTGGAGTATCAACATTCTACCATTATTGAAGGAATTCAGCAATATTTATATTTAATTCCATCCCCTTTCATCCGTATGCTTGTGACTCATTTCCGTACCGACACCTTTTTCAGACTGTTAACATTTCCCAATCAGAATTGCTGGTCCAGAAATTTGGAGAAATGTCCTTGTGATGGCCTGTCATCACAATCCAACATCCACTGCATTTTATTCTGTAAGTTTTACCAACTGCCTAGGGTCACTTTCCTGAAACCATTGCTTAAATCAGATGGCTTACGTTCTTGTAGGACAGCTTACCACAAATTGAAAACACTGGACAGCCCACTAGCCATCGCTGTGGTTTCTTTTTACCTGAAAGTGATCGTGAGAATAAGAATATCTATGCAGCCTTAGATGTTACCACTTCTTACGAATATCATGTATTTGATGAGGGCTGCTACCATGTTTATCGCACTCTTTCTTTTTTAATGTTTTATGATATTTTATGATATTTTAAACATGATTTTTACTGTACTTTTTATGATATTGTTTTTACATATCGAATAAAGTAAACTTGAATTGAATTGAATTGACTAGTGGTTCATTTTCTGCATCGTCTACACCAATAGTTTCAATGTTTTTCTTTAAATCTAACGGTAAATACACAACTCTTCCTTTCAATCCTCTTTGTAACTCTGATGGAGGTAATTTACCTGTTTTAGGCTCCATACGAACGATAGCCTGAAACGGGTGCACACATTGAATGAGAATAGACTCATACGTATTTAAATCTATCAGCTCTGGAGGAATAGCAACCAACTCTAGATTATTATGAACAGCTCTAGCAGGCATTTTATTCTCATCTAATTTGTTATAACAATATTTGCAAATACGCTGCTCAGATCCCAAATCAAAACAATCCTCTACCAACAAATAAGTTGCAAATTCCTTCCACTTATCATTATTTTCTATTTCACTTCTTAAATACAGACTGACACTCCTAGTCTGATTTTTATAGTGACTTCGCCGACAACAAATACAAGAAACATTTGGTCTTTCACCTGAAATTACCTTAAACTTTGTAATTTGATCTTCAAAATTTTGGTAATCACGGGTTCTACATTGTCTTCAACATTTTGTTCTACTAATGTGTCAGTTTCTGCACTCTTGCTGAGGACCAAAGTAACAAAACTCAATATCATCACAAACCTTCTTCACATCTGATACTGACCCACGCAAAAGAGCACTGTTCAACTCATTTAACTTAAGTGCTGGACTTTTTGCATAATACAATCTTCTCACTAACTTCCGCATTTGAGTATGATGTACTGCCAACATCCTGAAATGGTCAAAAACACTTTGACAAACTTTCCTAGAAAGACAAGCCAGAGAATGACCTTGCAAACCAGTATTTTTTCTCACTCTGCAAGAGTCTAGTCCTTGCAACACCTTAATCTTTTGTTTAACACGTGTTTTACTATATGCTCGTCAAAAACGACATAATTTATCAATAGATTCTTGTCGTACACTATAAATACTACAGCAATCCCAAGTATACACAGGGTGTTTAGGACGTCTCCCTAGAACTTCATCAGCTATCACTTCTTCTGTATTTCTTTCAACCATTTTTGGACAACCATCTCTAACCTCATAACCTCGACCACTGGTGTCAACTGCATGCAATAAATTATTGCTCTGTAAATAACTCTCCTCATTAAAGAAAGGCTCTGAACTGGGACTGTGGTTCCATTCTCCCAAAAAATGTGTTCTATTAATTACTCTTTTCCTCGTACTTTTGGCCTTAATTAAACGGATTGGTTTATCTAGTGATCGAATTCTGTTTAATACTAAAAAGAATAGTTTCCTTTTTACTTCAAAAGCCTTTTTAACAATGGTTTCAATATGCTTCTTTTTATAAAATAGAGCTCTCTTTTTATATTTCTTCACATCTTTCAGTAAATTATGTACTACTCTCTGGTAAAATATTTTTTTGCGTATTTCCTTATACTGATTTTGCCTTCTTTTACCATACTTCGTCTCCTTTGACTGTCTATTTGCTTTTTTGCTTTTCCTATTATTTTGAATTTTTTTCTGGTTGAAGCATTCTCAGAGGTTTCAGCATTCTGTACATTCTGTTTGGTCCTACAAACATTTTTAATAAATTGCTTTGTGATCTTACCAGAAGATTTTTTTCTTTTTAGCCACATTATGTTGTTCATTCAATACTTGTGGTTGATTTTTCTTCAAGTAACTCTCCTTTCTCTGTTCTTTTTCTTTTTTTTTTGGCATGATTTCTCTATTTTAATGGTGAAAAACAGTATCTGTAAAAAATAATCACAAATAAATGTATATTAATAACTTTAAAATGTATACTTTTCTATTACTGTACACATTTTATGTAAATACTGACTAAGAAACTATAGCCCTGAAGCACAAGTGTGACGATGGTTAAAACACTACATGCATAGTGCATACTACTTTGAAGCAGTTCATGCCCTAAAGCCTGCCTCACTCAAAGACTACATGCTTACTGACTGAATGATTACAGTACTATAAGGAGAGACACTGGGTGAGTGACAGGGTGTTTGCTAGAAGTGTATGGATACTGACTGGGATATTGATGGTGTGAAAGACAAGTATGTAGGTGATTAGAGACCTACATGCATAGTGGATACGTGTTTGAATCAATCCATATGTTAAGGTCTATCTCAGTCCAATAGTACTTGGATACTGACTGAATGTTTTGAGTATTGCAAGGAGAGTGCCTGGATGAATTTATAAGTATTTGTTTTTTGGTGCAGTAAATACATTAGTACATGGTGCTGAATCAGTCACTGGAGAAGTATAAGGGGAGTGACAGGGTGTTTGCGGGAACTGTATGAATACTGACTGGGGTATTGAAGGTGTGAAAGACAAGTGTGTAGGTGGCTAGAGACATGCATGCATAGTGGATAGACGTTTGAAACAGTCCATGGAGTAACACCTGGATCACTGCAAAACTACCTGAGTACTGACTGAATCATTAGAGTCCTACAAAGAGAGTGACTGGGTGAATCTTTTTAAGTTTTTGGGTTTTGGCACAGTGAATAGATTAGTACTTAATGCCAAATGAGTCAGTGGAGGTGTGCAATTTAAGTGTCAGAGTGTTTATTGGAGTTTATAGATACTGACTGGGAAATTGAAGGTCTGAAAGACAACTGTGTTGGTAGTTAGAGGCCTCCATGCATAGTGGAAACACGTTTGAATCAATCCATGTGCTAAGGCCTGCCTCACTCCATTAGTACTTAGGTACTGACTGAATGATTAGACTATTGCAAGAAGCGTGCCTGGGTGAATTTATAAGTGTTTCAGTTTTGGCGCAGTGAATGCATTACTACATGGTGCTGAATAAGTCACTGGAAGAGTGCAAGGGGAGTGACAGGGTGTTTGCTGGAAGTACATGGATACTGACTGGGGAATTTAAGCTTTTAAAGACAAGTGTATAGTAGGTGAGAAGCCTGCACGCATACTGGATAGACATTTGAAGCAGTCCATGTGGTAATGCATGGTTCACTGCATGAGTACCTGGGTACTGACAATCATTAGACTACTGCTAGGAGAGTGCCTGGGTAAAACTTTTAAGTTTTTCGGTTTAGGCGCAGTGAATAGATTAGTACATGGTACTGGATCAGTCACTGGAGGAGTGCAAGATGAGTGACAGGGTGTTTATTGAAGTATATAGATACTGACTAGTTAATTGAAGAAGTGAAAGACAAGTGTGTAGGTGACTAGAGGCCTGCATGCATAGTGGATGGACGTTTAAACAGTCCATGAGCTAAGACCTCAGACACTGCATGATTACCTGGGTACTGACTGAAAAATTACACTACTGCAAGGAGAGTGCCTGGGTTAATCTTTTTAAGTTTTTGTGTTTTGGTGCAGTGAATAGATTACTACATAGTGCCAGATGAGTCAGTAGAGGTGTGCAAGTGGACTGAAAGAGTGTTTACTGGAGTTTATAGATACTGACTAGTTAACTGAAGAAGTGAAAGACAAGTGTGTAGGTGACTAGAGGCCTGCATGCATACTGGACAGACGTTTGAAGCACTCCATGTGCTAAGGCCGGGTTCACTACATAAGTACCTGGGTACTGACTGAATCATTAGAGAACTACAAGGAGAGTGCCTCGGTGAATTTATAAGTGTTTGGCTTTTGGCACAGTAAATGGATTAGTACATGGTGCTGAATGGGTCACTAGAGCATTGTAAGGGGAGTGACAGGGTGTTTGCGGAAACTATATAAATACTGAGTGGGATATTGAAGGTGTGAAAGACAAGTGTGTAGGTGGTTAGAAGCCTGCATGCATACTGGACAGACATTTGAAGCAGTCGATTATCTAAGGCCTGGGTCACTGCATGAGTACCTGAGTACTGACTGAACCATTAGAGAACTGCAAGGAGAGTACCTGGATGAATCTTAACTTTTTGGGTTTTGGCGTAGTGAATAGATTAGTACATGGTGCTGGATGAATCACTGGAGGTGTGTAAGGGCAGTGACAGGGTGTTTATTGGAGTATATAGATACTGACTGGGCAATTGAAGGTGTGAAAGACAATTGTGTAGGTGATTAGAGGCAAGCATGCATAGTGGATAGGCGTTTGAATCAATCCATGTGCTAAGGCCTGCCTCACTCCATTACTACTTGGATATTAACTGAATGTTTACAGTATTGCAAGGAGAGTTCCTGGGTGAATACATAAGCAATGACTGGCTTCTAATTCTACCAAAACTTGAGAACAGGAAAGGTTTTTAAGCAGTTATGTGTATGCAAAGATATGAGGTACCCAAATGCTTCTCTCACAATGGTTCCAAATGCACACAGACTCACAGTGTGATTCTAGACAAGCAACACTATCCCCTGTACTTTACCAAAACACATTCACTACTCTGGAAGTAGTAAGGGGACTGCACACAATCTACATATTTCAGTACTGTACTTTAGTGTCAAAGCCTGACTCATTTTATCAATGCATAAGCAAAGACTGGCTTCTAATGCTACTAAAACTTGACAACATGATAGGCTTTAAAACAGTTATCTGTCAGCAAATACACAATGTTACCAAATGCTTCTCTCACAATGCTTACCCAAATGCACACAGACGCACAGTGTGATTCTAGACAAGCAACATCATCCCTAGGAGTTTACAAAAAGTCATTCACTACTCTGGAAGGGGTAAGGTGACTGCACACATTCTACATATTTCAATACTGCACACTACTGTGAATGCCTGACTCATTTTGCAATTGCATAAGCAAAACTGGTCTCTAATGCTACTCAAACTTGACAACAAACCACATTTTAAAGCAGTAATCTGCAAGCAAATACATGATGTTACCAAATGCTTTTCTCACAATAATTGCCCAAATGCACACAGACTCACAGTGTGATTGTAGACAGCCAACTAGCCCTTGTACAAAATACATTTATTAGTCTACAAGATGTAAGGTGACTGCACACATTGCAGAAAATGTTCTACTACACATTAGTACCAAAATCTTTCTCTCAAAATGATTCCTAAATGCACACAGACTCACTGTGTAATTCTAGACAAACAACACTATCCCTTGCACTGTACCAAAACACATTTCTCATCTAGGAGTACTACATTTTAGTGTAGAAACATGACTCATTTTGCAAATACATAAACAATGACTGGTTTCTAATTCTACCAAAACATAAAAACAGCACAGTTATCTGTCTGCAAACACATGAAAAACACAAATGCCTATCACAGAATGGTTTCTACATGAACACACACTGACAATAAGATTGTAGACAAAAAAAGTACTCCCTGCACTTCAGCAGGAGAAATACATTAGTCTGATTAAAATCAAAATAGACCACATGCATCCCCTCACAATTAAATAACTCACCTTTCAAGTTGTTTTGTAGATTAAGAAGTATGTCAGTGACACACCAGATTTTCTTATACAGAATCTCTGCACTGTGCACTTGTCAGCAAAACCAAATAAAGGCAAAGTTTCTCTCTCATTTTGCACACATATACATGTAAACATCAAATCACATTCCTTCCCACATTAATTCAAAAGCTAACACACATTTCTATTGGTTAAACATTTCAGCCCTTTCCAAATGACATAAATTTGAACCCTACCCCCAATCTGCCTTCTGCCTGTTACCATTCAAACAGGTCATGGTACACTTAACTGAGCACACAGGTCACAAATTCAGCACACAATGTTGCTAATCAAAACAGCAAGTGTGCTTGACTTTTCAACATATCAGCTTTTCATATATAATGTTCCTTTCAATCAGTTTTTGTTAACCAATAAGAATCATGCGTTTAAAAAACAGAAACATGCACCCTAGTTTTCAGTGTAGAAGGTTGTCAAACAACCAATGATTTCTTGCCTTTTTTCAAAACTGCATCTTTGCCACCATTTTAGAAAAATCTTACTTTTCAAATGCCATTTCATTTACAGAGACCATCTGAGTGCATCCAGACCTCTCTTCAAGATGCTTAGAGTGTGGATTGTGGGACACAGCTATATTTTCTGGAGCCAAAGTTATGCAGAAAACAAAGGCATTCACAAAGACCTAGGTTTGCCAAATGTAGACATTAAATGGATTGGACAGAGAGGGTTAAAGTGGCACCAATTGATGCCATTGGTAAAATCCTTTATGCATCTCCAACACCCTGACCTCATAATAGTGCAGTGTGGTGGCAATGACCTAGGCACTTTGACTGGGGTAGGTCTGGAAATGCTTATGAAGGACCCCTTTGCAGAATTTATTTCACTTTTTCCCCAAACTGCCTTTGTGTATTTTAACATATGCCAAAGGCAGAAACGGAACTGGTCCAATCATTTTTGTTCACAGATTGAGAAAGCTAGGAAACATGTGAATAAATCTCTTTCTGCTTTTCTCCGAGACTATAGAATGGGGTCCATTTACAATAACAATCTGCGCTTTCATATGCAAGAGATGTATAGGAGAGATGGAGTACACTTTACTGATGAAGGAAACAGAGTCTTCCTCAACAACTTTAGACTCTGTATAGGTACTTACTTATAAGTACCAAAAACTCTCAATGAACACAACGGCTCTTTTTAGAGCCACTCAAGAACAAAACACTTAAGCGTGATGTTTATCTCCAAAAAATTTCATTTTTTTCCCTTGGAGTCACGCACCCAACGTGTTAGGAACCGCGCACCCTACGCAAGAGAAATCGTGCACCCAATGCGTTAGGATGCGCGACTCCTAATTTTACCGTAAAAATAAAATAGCCCCTATCACTAATTTTTATTATCCCCGGGGACCCCATCCCCCGGGGTTTATTATAACACGTTGGGGACCGTGGGGGGGCCCTAATGCCCCCACGGTCCCAGCCGGCTCCCCGCGTCCTTCGGAAGCCGGCATTGCTTTTCCACATGGGAAGCTACTGACATGCAGCTCCCCGTGTGGAAAAGCAATATCGTTTGGATTTTGAAAGAGAGAGCAGGTTTCCCTGCTCTCTCTTTCAAAATCCAAACGAAGTTTGCTATGGGAGGGCGGGAGACTCCCGCCCTCTCATAGCAAACAACAGTGTCCTGGGGGTAGGCACCCCAGGACACTGTAGGAGCTAGCCCTTGGGGGTGGCGGTCCCCAGGGCCCTCAAGGGCTCCAGGAGGGGGGCCCGCAGCCCTCCTCCCTCAAACAATAAAGCCCCGGGGTGGTGGTCCCCGGGGCTGGGGGGCCCCCCTGGGCCCACCAATCATTTTTACAGATTTTGCCCCCGGGGGCTAATTATTAAGGAAGCGCGGAAGCCCGCGCTTCGGGTTTTTTTTTTTTTTATTCGGCTGGATCTGCGCACCCTGCGCATATTTTTCTGTTTTTTTTTAAAAAAGGGGGCCCCGGGGGGTCCTTCTGGGACCCCCTAAGCAACACTAGAGGGTCAGAGTATTTCTACCCTGCCCCCTTTACATCTTTCACACACTTATTTCCCTTACTTAATCAGCCTCGCTTCTACCGAGGCACAAAACGGCTGCCAACAGTTCCTGGTTTCGAATGTTGACAGACACTTGACAGCCAATTAGCATTCAGCGCGTGATCGGGAGGGTGCACGCACAGTTCGCAGAGGGTGCGCTCAGGGTGCGCATAGGGTGCGCGGATCCTCCGAGGCCATAGACATATATGTACTTTTAACTCTAATTTTCTCAGGGACTACTGAACAGATTTACCCCATTTATGCAAAAGGCACAAGTCTGAACTGAGGACTACCTCTTTGCCAAATTTGGTGTAATTCCGTTCAGCAGTTCGGGCTGTAGCTGCGTCAACAGGTCCTATGGGAAATTGCATGGGGAAAACGTGTTTTGGGACCCCCCCTTTTTTCTCGGCCCCCGTTTGACGAATCACCACGAAATTTTCAGGATAGGAGCGGACCGGAGCTGGACAGAAGTTTGGAAAATTTTGCAAGGATTCGTCAACCGGCGCCAGACTTAATGGGTCACCAGTAGGTAGTTATAGTTAGGACCTATTTTCCATAGGAAATCCGTAACATTCTATTCCCAATAACTTTGGCGCCGGTTGACGAAACTTCGCGAAATTTGAAAAACTTTTGGTCAGCTCCATTCCGCTCCTATCCTGAAAGTCTCGGGGTGATTTGTCAAGCGGGGGCCGAGAAAAAAGGGGGGTCCCAAAACATGTTTTCCCCATGCAATTTTCCATAGGAACCTTTAGTCGCAGCTACAGCCCGAACTGCAGAACGTAATTACACCAAATTTGGCAAAAAGGTAGCTCTTGGTTCAGAGTCGTGTCATTTGGTTAAATGGTGTAAATCTGTTCAGTAGTTCCTGAGAAAATCAAAAGTAAAATCACATATATATCTGGGCGGAGCCTAATCACACATCTCATCGTGAGATCTGATTGGCTGTCAGCACTTCATCCAAGAAGTGCTGGCAGCCACCTTGGGACCAATATACGTGATAGCACCTCATTAAAAAGCATTGCAGTTAGTAGAAGGTTTTAAGACGTTTGTTACATTATAAATCATTTGTTGATGGTACCATACTCATTTTAGGAATTGTGGTGTGTTCTAAGGTGATTTTACCATGTCAAAAAGCCTTCTGCTGGGATATCATGAATCATGTTTGAGAGAAAACTATTTTCTCATGCTTTTCCCACAGAGGTTTGGAAGGTGATCTATAAGCTAAACTGAGAGCACATTCTCAGTAAAACACGTACATCCAACAAGGGCAGAGACTGTCAGTTGATTCCTTTGCGTTCTACTGCAGCTTCCCAGAGTGTTCTAAAGAACAACTAGAGCGCTAACAGTCTTACTTATGACAAAAGTATGGCACACCTGAAGCCATCTTGATTGGAATAAAGTGGTAACACTTAAAACATTTAATTTGCAAAGGAAGAAAATGAGGGGGTTCATTTTGCCATAGAAATTATGATTAGTGCTGCAGAAAGAAAAATTAGGGCACATTTTGACTTCTCAAATCCTCTTCTATTTCATGAAAAAATTCTGACATGCAGACTGAAACATGCACTTTGAATAGCAGCAGCAGACTTCCCTGGTGAGCAGTAGCTTTACTACAGTGATCTAATGAGCAACTAGAGTGCTAACATTCAGAGTTTATGGCAGATGTGTGACACATCTGAATGCCTTCTTGATGGAACCAAAGTAAACAAGCATTGAAAATGCAATAGATCTCGCCATCGTTTAAGTTAAAGCAATTCTGTTTGTAATTAGGTGGCTTTTTAGCTTTGCTTTTATTAGTGTGTTTCAAACTTTCATGCACATAAAATGCATATGTATGCATATATGTATATGTATATGTATATGTATGCATGCATTTATATTAGTATTTATATAGATATGCAGATTATATATATGTTTATATATGTATGTATATATATATATATATATATATACACATACATAATACCTACTGGCGGTCGCCAGTAGGTAGTTATAGTTAGGACCCTGTTTCCATAGGAAAACCGCAACATTCTATTTTGAATAACTTTGGCGCCGGTCGACGAATCCTCGCAAAATTTTCAAAATAGCTGGGGCGCTGCGCTCCGCTAATACCCTGAAAGTCTCGGGGGGATTCGTCAAGCGGGGGCTGAGATAAAAGGGGGGTCCCAAAACACGTTTTTCCCATGCATTTTTCCATAGGACCTTTAGACACAGCTATAGCCCGAACGGCTGAACAGAGTTCCTTGAAATTTGGCAGAGAGGTAGTCTACAGGTCAAGGAAGTGCCTTTTGTAGGTTTGGTGTAAATCTGTTCAGTAGATTCTGAGAAAATAGCCTTTAAATCAATATATATATCTGAGCCAGCTTACGGTGCGCTTACGGTGCGCTTACCGTACGCGTACGGTGACGTGCACGAGCGCGATTCTGATTGGCTGTTAGATCTTAGTAAACATTCGAATCGGTCGAAACCAGGAAGCGGCGGCCGCCATTTTCTCTCTCGCACTCTGAGTGGGGATTAAAAAACAAAGGACAAAAACATGTAAAGGGGCTGTTTAGACAGCTCCTAAGCACCTAGCCATGTTGGGGGAGTCCCCAAAGATCCCCCAAGGCCAAAAACGGAATTTTAATTTTTTCGATAATTTCGCCGATTACGCTTACCGTACGGTAAAAAAAATTTCAAAAAAAAATTATCCATACTCTCCCCACCCCATGTGCAAATGGTGCCCGAAGGGCACCATTTGTGCATGGCATAACACAGATGTGAAAAAATAAAATATTACCTTTCACAACGAAGTGCATCATATGTCCTCCATGTGTGCACGGTGCGCAAAGCGCATCGTGCGTACATGGCCCATCTAGCGTAACGTGCGTGCACGGCACTAACTGCGCAAAGTGCGCGCACGGTGCGTGAAGCGCACCGTGCGCGCACGGAACGAACTGCGTTAAGTGGGCGCGCACGCCACGAATGGGCGCGCACGCCGCGAAGCGCATCGTGCGTACATGGCCCATCTAGCGTAACGTTGGCACACGGTGCGCGTAGCGCACCGCGTGCCCACCGTGCGTGCACGGCACTAACTGCGTAAAGTGGGCGCGCGGTGCGCGAAGCGCACCGCGTGCTCACTGTGCGCGCACGGTGCGCAAAGCGCACCGTGCGCGCACGGAACAAACTGCGTTAAGTGGGCACGCACGCCACGAATGGCGTAAAGTAACTTAGCATTTTAAAAAACGTACAAATTCACTGAAAAAACCATAGGTTTCACACATGTTATAGTTAGCGGAAATTTTACTGATAAAAAACCAATGAAATTCCCCCGTTATAGTTAGTGCAGGCAACTATAACTCACGCGACCGCAATCTTCTGCTGATCACATATGTGTCTTTATGAAAAAAAAATATTTGTAATATATGTATAGCTAAAAATTTATGGAAGAAGACATGGGCAAATAAGTGTCTAAATACAGTATTAGCATCAGCAGAGGATTGCGGTCGCGTGAGTTATAGTTGCCTGCACTAACTATAACGGGGGAATTTCATTGGTTTTTTATCAGTAAAATTTCCGCTAACTATAACATGTGTGAAACCTATGGTTTTTTCAGTGAATATATAAATGCATATGCATATATATATGTGCATATGTGTGCATGTAGAGAGGTAGAGGTAGAGAGGTAGAGAGTAGAGGATGAGAAACAGAGTAGAGAGTAGAGAGTGAGTAGTAGAGAGTAGTAGAGAGAGTAGCAGAGTGAGTAGTAGAGAGTAGTAGAGTGAGTAGAGTGAGTTGTAGAGAGTGATTAGTAGAGAGTGAGTAGTAGAGAGTGAGTAGAGAGTGAGTAGTAGAGAGTGGGTAGTAGAGAGTGAGTAGTAGAGTGTATTAGAGAGAAGTAGAGAGTGAGTAGTAGAGTGAGTAGTAGAGAGTGAGTAGTAGAGAGTAGTAGAGAGTGAGTAGTAGAGAGTGAGTAGCAGAGAGTGGGTAGCAGGCAGAGCGTAGTAGAGAGTAGTAGAGAGTGAGTAGTGCAGCATAGTAGAGAGAGAGTAGTACAGAGTGAGTAGTAGAGAGTGAGTAGTAGAGTGAGTAGTAGAGAGTGAGTAGTACAGAGTAGTTGAGAGTGAGTAGTAGAGAGTAGTAGAGAGTGAGTAGTAGAGAGTGAGTAGTAGAGAGTAGTTGAGAGTGAGTAGTAGAGTGAGTAGTAGAGAGTAGTAGAGAGATTAGCAGAGTGAGTAGTAGAGAGTAGTAGAGTGAGTAGAGTGAGTTGTAGAGAGTGGTTAGTAGAGAGTGAGTAGTAGAGAGTAGTAGAGAGTGGGTAGTAGAGAGTGAGTATTAGAGAGTAGTAGAGAGTAGTAGAGAGTGAGTAGTAGAGAGTGAGTAGTAGAGAGTGAGTAGTAGAGAGTGAGTAGCAGAGAGTGGGTAGCAGGCAGAGAGTAGTAGAGAGAAGTAGAGAGTAGCAGACAGAGTAGTAGAGAGTGAGTAGTGTAGAGTAGTAGTGAGAGAGTAGCAGAGAGTAGTACAGAGTGAGAAGTAGAGAGTTAGTAGTAGAGTGAGTAGTAGAGAGTAGAAGGGAGTGAGTAGTAGAGAGTGAGTAGTACAGAGTAGTTGAGAGTGAGTAGTAGAGAGTAGTAGAGAGTCAGTAGTAGAGAGTGAGTAGTAGAGAGTAGTTGAGAGTGAGTAGTAGAGAGAGTAGTAGAGAGTAGTAGAGAGTGAGTAGTAGGAAATAGTGGAGAGAGAGTAGTAAAGAGTGAGTAGTAGAGAGTGAGTAGCAGCGAGAGTAGTAGAGAGCAGTAGAATGAGTAGTAGAGAGTGAGTAGTAGATAGTAGTAGAGAGGGAGTAGTAGAGTAGTAGAGAGTGAGTAATAGAAGAGTAGCAGAGTGAGTAGTAGAGAGTGAGTAGTAGAGTGAGTAGTGGAGAGTAGAAGAGAGTGAGTAGTAGAGTGAGTAGTTGAGAGTAGTAGAGAGTGAGTAGCAGAGCACAAGTAGTAGAGAGTATGTAGTAGAGAGTGAGTAGTAGAGAGTGAGTAGTAGAGAGAGTAGTAGAGAGTGAGAAGTAGAAAGAGTAGTAGAGAGTAGTAGAGTAGTAGAGAGTGAGTAGTAGAGTGAATAGTAGAGAATAGTTGAGAGCGAGTAGTAGAGAGTGAGTAGTGGAGAGAGAGTAGTAGAGAGAGAGTAGTAGAGAGTGAGTAGTAGAGAGTGAGTAGTAGAGAGTGAGTAGTAGAGAGTAGTAGAGTGAGTAGTAGAGAGTGAGTAGTAGAAAGAGAGTAATAGAGAGTGAGTAGTAGAGAGTGAGTGGTAGAGAGAAGTAGAGAGTAGTAGAGTGAGTAGTAGAGAGTGAGTAGTGGAGAGAGTAGTAGAGAGTAGTAGAGAGTGAGTAGTAGAGAGAGTAGTAGAGAGTAGTAGAGAGTGAGTAGTGGAGAGTCAGTAGTAGAGAGCGAGCAGTAGAGAGTGAGCAGTAGAGAGTGAGTAGTAGAGCGTGAGTAGTAGAGAGTGAGTAGTAGAGAGAGGGTAGTAGGTAGAGAGTATTAGAGTGAGTAGTAGAGTGAGTAGTAGAGAGTGAGTAGTAGAAAGAGAGTAGTAGAGAGTGAGTAGTAGAGAGTGAGTGGTAGAGAGAAGTAGAGAGTAGTAGAGTGAGTAGTAGAGAGTGAGTAGTTGAGAGAGTAGTAGAGAGTAGTAGAGAGTGAGTAGTAGAGAGAGTAGTAGAGAGTAGTAGAGAGTGAGTAGTGGAGAGTGAGTAGTAGAGAGCGAGCAGTAGAGAGTGAGCAGTAGAGAGTGAGTAGTAGAGAGTGAGTAGTAGAGAGTGAGTAGTAGAGAGAGGGTAGTAGGTAGAGAGTAGTAGAGTGAGTAGTAGAGAGTGAGTAGTAGAGAGTGAGTAGTGGAGAGAGTAGTAGAGAGTAGTAGAGAGTGAGTAGTAGAGAGTAGTAGAGAGTAGTAGAGAGTGAGTAGTAGAGAGTAGTAGAGAGTAGTAGAGAGTGAGTAGTGGAGAGTGAGTAGTAGAGAGCGAGCAGTAGAGAGTGAGCAGTAGAGAGTGAGTAGTAGAGAGTGAGTAGTAGAGAGTGAGTAGTAGAGAGAGGGTAGTAGGTAGAGAGTAGTAGAGTGAGTAGTAGAGAGTGAGTAGTAGAGAGTGAGTAGTAGAGAGAGTAGTAGAGAGTGAGTAGTAAAGTAGTAGAGAGTGAGTGGTAGAGAGTAGTAGAGAGTAGTGTAGAGAGTAGTAGAGAGTGAGTAGCAGAGAGTAGTAGAGAGAGAGTAGTAGAGAGAGAGTAGTAGAGAGTGAGTAGTAGAGAGTAGTAGCGAGTGAGTAGTAGAGAGTGAGTAGTAGAGAGAGTAGTAGAAAGCGAGTAGTAGAGAGCAAGTAGTAGAGAGCAAGTAGTAGAGAGTGTGTAGTAGAGTGAGTAGTAGAGTGAGTAGTAGAGAGAGTAGTAGAGAGTGAGAAGTAGAAAGAGTAGTAGAGAGTGAGTAGTAGAGAGTAGTACAGAGTAGTAGAGAGCAAGTAGTAGAGAGCGAGTAGTAGAGAGTGAGGAGTAGAGAGTGAGTAGTAGAGAGTGAGTAGTAGAGAGAGAGTAGTAGAGAGTGAGTAGTAGAGAGTGAGTAGTGGAGAGTGAGTAGTAGAGAGCGAGCAGTAGAGAGTGAGTAGTAGAGAGTAGTAGAGTAGTAGAGAATGAGTAGTAGAAAGTAGTAGAGAGTGAGTAGTAGAGAGTGAGTAGTAGTAGAGAGTAGTAGAGAGTGAGTAGTAGAGTAGAAGAGAGTAGTCAGTCAGTTTCAGTCTGTGTCAGTCAGTCAGTCAGTCAGTGTCAGTCAGTCAGTGTCGGTCAGTCAGTCAATGTCAGTCAGTCAGTGTCATTCAGTCAGTCAGTATCAGTCAGTCAGTGTCAGCAAGAGCAGCTCTGCTGACCTGGTTTTCTGGCTCTAAAGCAGCTCTGCTGACCTGGTTCTCTCCCTCTAAAGCAGCTCTGCTGACCTGGTTTCTCTGACTCTTCAGCAGGTCTGCTGACCGGGTTCTCTGGCTCCAGAGCTGCTCTACTGACCTAGTTCTTAGGCTACAGAGCAGCTCTGCTTATCTGGTTCTCTGGCTCTACAACAGCTCTGCAGACCTGATTCTCTGGCTCTAAAGCAGCTCTGCTGACCCGGTTCTATGGCTCTAAAGCAGTTCTGATGACATGGTTCTCTGGCTCGAAAGCAGCTCTACTGACCTGGTTCTTTGGCTCGAAAGCAGCTCTGCTGATCTGGTTCTCTGGCTATAAAGCAGCTCTGCTGTCCTAGTTCTCTGGCTCTAAAGCAGCTCTGCTGCCCTGGTTCTCTGCCTCTAAAGCAGCTCTGATGACTAGGTTCTCTCCCTCTAAAGCAGCTCTGCTGACCTGGTTTCTCTGGCTCTACAGGAGCTCTGCTGACCTTGTTCTGTGGCTCTAGAGCAGCTCTGCTGACCTAGTTCTTAGGCTGTAGAGCAGTTCTGCTGACCTGGTTCTCTGGCTCTACAACAGCTCTGCTGGCCTGGTTGTCTGGCTGTAAAGCAGCTCTGCTGACCCGGTTCTATGGCTCTAAAGCAGTTTAGCTGACCGGGTTCTTGGCTCTACAGCAGCTCTGCAGACCTGGTTTCTTGGCTCTAAAGCAGCTCTGCTGACCTGGTTCTCTGGCTCTAAAGCAGCTCTGCTGACCCGGTTCTATGGCTCTAAAGCAGTTCTGATGACATGGTTATCTGGCTCTAGAGCAGCTCTGCTGACCTGGTTCTTTGGCTCTAAAGCAGCTCTGCTGACCTGGTTCTCTGGCTCTAAAGCAGCTCTGCTGACCTGGTTCTCTCGCTCTAAAGCAGCTCTACTGACCTGGTTTCTCTGACTCTACAGCAGCTCTGCTGACCTGGTTCTCTGGCTCTAGAGCAGCTTTTCTGACCTGGTTCTTAGGCTCTAGAGCAGCTCTGCTGACCTGGTTCTCTGGCTCTAAAGCAGCTCTGCTGACCTGGTTCTATGGCTCTAAAGCAGGTCTGCTCACCTGGTCCTCTAGCTCTAGAGCAGCTCTGCTGACCTGGTTCTCTGGCTCTCAAGCAGCTCTGCTGACCTGGTTCTCTGCCTCTAGAGCAGCTATGCTGACCTGGTTCTATGGCTCTAAAGCAGCTCTGCTGACCTGGTTCTCTGGCTCTAAAGCAGCTCTGCTGACCTGGTTCTCTGCCTCTAAAGCAGCTCTGCTGGCCTGGTTCTCTGGCTCTAAAGCAGCTCTGCCTACCTGGTTCTATGGCTCTAAAGCAGCTCTGCTGACCTGGTTCTCTGGCTCTAGAGCAGCTCTGCTGACCTGGTTCTCTGGCTCTAAAGCAGCTCTGCTGACTTGGTTCTCTCCCTCTAAAGAGCTCTGCTGACCTGGTTCTCTACCTCTAGAGCAGCTCTGCTGACCTGGTTCTCTGGCTCTAAAGCAGTTCTGCTGACCTGGTTCTCTCCCTCTAAAGCAGCTCTGCTGACCTGGTTTCTCTGGCTCTACAGCAGCTCTGGTGACCTGGTTCTCGGCCTCTAGAGCAGCTCTGCTGACCTGGGTCTCTGGCTCTAGAGCAGCTCTGCTGACCTGGGTCTCTGGTTCTAGAGCAGCTCTGCTGACCTGCTTCTTAGGCTCTAGAGCAGCTCTGCTGACCTTGTTCTCTGGCTCTACAACGGTTCTGCTGACCTGGTTTCTCTGGCTCTACAGCAGCTCTGCTGACCTGGTTCCCTGCGCTCACGATGCACGCACCCGACTTCGTGAAAATATATTTAAAATTAATATAAGTTTATTATAAGTACAAATATATTATATTTATGAATATCTTAGATAATCTCTTGCCCTAATATGTATATTAAAGACACATACATATCATTTTGGAACATAAATCCTTTTTGCGGGAGTCGCACACCCAGCGCGCCCCAGCATGTATATGACGTCACGTGGGACCTGCCACCGTGCAAGCATCTCGTACCGTAATGCGCATGTGTCACGAATGCGAAGGAGTTGCGGACTGGTCGCATACCAATCGCGCACATCACGTAATTTTTCATGTATATGATGTAACTGAAAAACACGCAGCCGTCGCACACCGTACACGGATTCTTCACAACTTTTCTAAAATAGCGGTTAGAATCCGCGCACCCACCGTGATGTGTACGCTTTGAGTGCGCGACTGTGATTTTTTTTTTGTTTTAAAGAAAATAATATAAATATATTAAAATAAAAAATGAAAACAAAAAAAATCATCAATATTTCAGTTTGAATGTTTTTTAAAATTTGTTTTTGCAATTTTCTGAAAAATATATGTTATTTAATGAATAAAATATTTATAAATAAACTGTTAAAAAACTGTAGAAAATCAGTACAAAAAAATAGGTATAACTACCATCAAACTTAAAAATTAGCATTTAAAAAACCTTAGAAATTCACAGAAAAAAACATAGGTTTCAGGGGTGTTATAGTTAACTGGCCATTTCACTAGTGCAAAACCATAGAAATTCCTCCGTTATAGTTAGTTCTGCTAACTATAACTCGAGCGCCCGCAATGCACAGCTGATGATGTCACATATTGCATCATTCATGACATGGTCAGTGACATCACTGATGACATCATCCACATGACAATCTGATACACCTCATCTTACACTAGTATAACCTTTCATCACTCACTGTAAAATACAGAGTACCATATTTGAAACCTTTGACACACCAATACCAGTTACTACATACCCACTCACTGATTCCTAAGTCTACACACACAACTCTCCATTCAACAACATAATCATGTATACATGCAGTCACTAATTAATAAAACACTATCAAATGCACTCATACACATATATAGACATTGACAAATCCGCAGTCATCTTAGTCGGTTATGCAGTCATCCTACTCACTCATGAAAAAAATTAATCACACTTACATTTACTCACTTACACAATTATCCAACAACACCTCATTTATTCAGACACATAGTAACTCATAGTTAATATGTTAAAAAATCACCATTACAATTATACACTCATTCATTTAGTTACTCTCACAATCACTGACTCTTACACATACTTATTTATATACAGCAACTCTCACATACAGTGCCTTTTATTTGTTTACTTTGTTGAAGATGTACAACTAAAACATATATTGGCTCACCAACACACAAATAAATACACTCAGCCACCCAAACAACTGTTTCCACATGCACTCTTAAACCTATACACCTAGTCAATCAACCATTCGCACATCTATGCATAGAGTTACACACAGCCCATCCAACCACATACAAACTCAGTGTCCCATACAAATACTCACCCAACTAATCAATAACTAATATACACACTCATGTAGTTAGTGACCAACTGATGCAGCATGTTATACAACAACAGAGACAGTGATGCACACATTCACATAGTTTAGTTACTAATCCATGTATTAAGTGAGACACTTTTAATTACTCACATAAACAGACAGTCAGGCAGCTACTAAATCCTCCATCCAGACAGTTCTATACCCACTCAATCTTCAATACAGATTGGTATATATATAATACATATTTAAATTTAAAACTAAACCACATTCACTGGATGATGTCATCAGTGATGTCATTTGAGATGTCATCAGAGATGTCATCAGTGATGTCACTGACCATGTCATGAATGATGCAGTATGTGACATCATCAGCAGTGCATTGCGGGCACGCGAGTTATAGTTAGCAGAACTAACTAACGGAGGAATTTCTATGGTTTTGTACGAGTGAAATGGCCAGCTGAAACCTATGGTTTTTTCTGTGATATATATATATATATATATATATATATATATATAAGAAGCAGAGAACTCTGGGTAGTTCTCAAGTTTAGGTGGAAAGCATCTCCTGTATAGAGCACCCTCAACACCAGCAACACTAAATTTGCTCACCTTAAATGTCTGCTTTTCAATCAAAGTCTTTAAGCATGGGATTAGCACAGTGCCATCCACGCCGAGATAGAAAGGGACAAAGTCTTTTGCCGTTTCTACAGCAACGTTTTTAAGCATAGGACTAGCATAGTGCTATTCAAGCCGAGCTGTAAAATGATAAAAGCCTTTTACCACTCCAGGCACAGTATTACAACTTTGAATTGGCAAAATACAACCAAGCCCACCTGTAATGAATAAAAGCAACCCCTGACACATGTTTCGTTCTCATTAGAGCTCTTCAGAGAGGTATATTATTGTCCAGACACAAAGGAGCACCCAGTATAAGTCAAACAATACCCTTTTCAGGCTTAGAGTGGCACATAAATTATGCAAAAAAGAAGCAGAGAACTCTGGGTAGTTCGAAAGTTTAGGTGGAAAGCAGCTCCTGTATAGAGACCCCTCAGCACTAGTGACACTCTAAATTTGCTCACCTCAAATGTCTGCATTTCTATCGAAGATTGATGGAAAAGCAGACATTTGACACTGTAAATACAACATTCAGAGTAAGAACACATGTAACAGGGGAAGTCCTCGTGGGAGGCTACAACAGGAAGAAAAGAGGTGCTAAGGAGGGACTCAGAAACAAATTAACCAATGAACAAAAAACAATTAAAAAAGACACTCAAAGGAGCCAATTAAGTACATAGCCAGAAAATGGGAAGGGCATCAAGCCCATATTCTGAATATGGCATGTCTTGAGGAGACAGCGCATGCGCTGCCTAAGCGAGACCTAGAAATGTTAAAAGGAATACAATACTCAATAATTAATCACAGAACCTATATGCAAAGTGTGGGGATGAAATGTTAGGGAAGAGTGGTGAAAGATAAATCAGGGATGATCGAGATCAGAAATGAAGGGGTGATGGAGGGGGATAAGGACAGAGACTAAGGCATGAAGATTAAGTAGTGTGAGATGAGGAGTACTTACTGCATGAGGTAAAAGGAGCAAGAGATGAGTAGTGAAAAATGGGAAGTGAGGGATGAGTGATTAAGAGAGAAGGCTGAGAAATGAAGACTGAAGAGTAAGAATACAAAACCAAGGATAAAGGGTGAGGGATGAGGAATGAGGAGTAAGGGATGAGAGTTAAAGAGTGAGAAATTGTGAGTGAGAGATTAAGACAGATGTGTGAAAAGTTATTGAGGGACAAGGGGTAATGAGGGAGGAGTAAAGGATGAAGAGTAAGAGAGAAGTGTAGGATAAGCAGTGAGAGAAGAGAGATAAAGAATGAGGTGCGAAGGTTGAGAGGTGAGAGGTGAAAGATGATGATTGAGGGTTGAGGCCCCAGCAGTGAAAAATGTGAAGAGTGTAGGACAAGAAGTCTGGCATGAGAAGTAAGGAGTAAGGCGTAAGCGTTGAGGTATGAGGAAGAAAAGAAGAGAAGTTAGCATCTCATGATGAAGAAAGATAAGTGAAAAATGAGAAATGAGGGGTTAGGGATAGGAAGCAAGGAATGAAGAGCAATGAGGTCAGAATGAGAATTGGGGAATGGAGATGAAGATTGAGGGATGGGAAATCTGAAGGCATAGACAGTAAAGAGGTGAAAATGAAAAAAATGAGCTGTGAGAGATGAGGAATGAGATAAAGAGTAAGGTATGAGGTGTCAAAGTAGAAGAGTGTGGGATGGGGTGAGGTACTAGAACTGATAAATAAGAATTAAATGGTAACAAGTGGAGAATGGGGGTTAAGGAGAGAGGTTTGATGAATGAGGGGTGATCAGTGGGTAATGAAGACAAAGGAAATTGGAGATACGGATGAGTGATAAGGCATGAGGTATTAGATTGCCCTAAAATAGACAGGGTGGTGAACATTTTAGGACATCATCATTTGTCAATTGCACTTATCACGCAAAGCAAAAAGAAAAGGTGAAACCCAAGAGATATAGAGCGAGCAATTAGGGGTAAAAGGTGAGGAAAAATAAAGGGAGCATGAGGGAAGAGGGATGAGGTTCCAGAGCTTCTGGAGCCTTGGATTGTTGTTAAGGACACACTGAACCCACAAAAGGACCTTCTTGGAAGAAGATTCAGAAGTTTGAAATCATTTGGAGCATTTTTGTCAAAAACCTTCATAACTTGACCGACCTGTTGTCGAGAGCCAAGCCGGCGACGTCAAACCGTGACTCGCCCATGTCATCGTAGTGTGCCCTATCACCTTGGATAGTTCTCCTGCCCTTCCCTAATGGAGAGCATAATCAGGGAGAACCGTTCCTGTCAGGGGCTAGTCACTCCACCCCATCCATGGCATCAAAACGATTCGAGGTGGGAACTGTAAAACTAACAGGCCTCATCACATGCTCAATGGGAGTCCTTACAGGGCCAATGAGAAGACATGACCTTTTTTTTTGTTGCAAAAGTATCACATTCCCTAACGCAAGATGGTTTATAAAAATACTCCAGCTGGAATACCCCAATCATAGACTCTCTTCTGAGTCAGGGAAGCAGGCCAAATACCCTCTGCACTACATGGGGGGATCTGAAGTTTATAATTATACAATCACTACAATGATCCTTGGATCCTGATCCCAACCGTATCACTCACCATGTGAGCAAAATCTCATTAGCCATGTAATAGGGGAACTTCCTCTGTTGGGCCTGCCAATTTAAACATGTATTAGTCAACTCGTTCTGACCCTCCTTCCGATTCATTGATTCACATTCAACTCAGGAACTCTTTCCAAAACAAGTATATACGGGCAAGATGCTGAGGTGAGATCGGTCACTGGTTACCTCTGTATGGATACTGGGTATTTAGCATAGGTAGCTGTATCCCCGCAGCTCCAGTGGTTTTTTTTGGGCAGATTTATATAACGCAAACTCGACTCAAAGGTATTGGAGCGCTTTACACGAGCACTAGTTACATACACAAGGACACATTTATGTTTTTGGTAGGCATGATGAGATTAAGTGATCTGCCCAGAATCACAGGATGTGGAGTCGACCCTGAGGCTCTAACCTTGGTTTCCCAGCTCCAAGGTCGGCAGTCTAGCCATGAGACCACACCCTCTCCCCTAAAGGACAACAAGGCCTTATTAACTCCTAACGCTTTTGATGTGTGCAAAGTACCCGCAAACTCATTCCCTTTACCATGGCTAATTACAGCATCTCTAGGTAAAGTGGCTGTGTGGCTGGTGCTAGAGTCCTTAACCAGTTTGAGTTGGCAGTTGGAGGTCATAACCTGGGCACCATTCTGTGCTACTGGTATTGAACATACAACTTGTTGGGATAAAACGCAATTGAGACCCCTTTCGATGGCCTCTAACCGCACTGTCAATGAGGAAAGTTCTTTATGCAGATATTTTTTAATTTTTCCAAAACAGGACTCTAAGGTTCACAGCCCAAGGAGGTGTAAGCATGATTCCTCTTGGCTGGAATTATAAGGGTCGATAATATTCAAGTCAGCATATGGGCTAGCAGGGGATAGAGGGGACTGAGGTGTGTGCTGCTGTTGAGGTCGTTTGGTGGCTCAAGAAGGTCGAGGTGTATCTTTCAGGCATGCCCCTGTTGGATTAGGAGCCAAATTTGCCTGGCTTGGTTGTTACCCAACCTCAAATGGTCCACTGCACTATTTGTACCAGTTGGGCTGTATGATAAGGAGCCGTTCAAGCTTGAATCATTTGGGACTCCCAGAGACAATGTCCTCTCAGTCAGGGCTATTTCTGTGGAAATGATCCCCATATCCCTCTGCAACATTTTATCAATGCTGGTATTCTTAGAGGGAGAAGGTGCTTTCGCCTCAACCTCCTGGGGGTTGCGTTTGCCCATTGTAATTTGGCGTTATCAAAACCTCAAGATCACCAGAGGCAGTATCCCCAGAATAGCAACCAGGGTAGAGCTATACCCAAACACGTTAACAGATCCACACTATTCAGCTCTCCAGTACAATAATAGAGAGCACTCACCCCAGGATCACGATGTCAGAGGGTGTTCACAGCCTCCTCCGGGCTCTGACGGGCGTAGGACTTTCCTGTTCGCGGCCCGCGCTGCGGGAGTTTGGGGATTGCTTTAAGCGCTAGATAGGCTCCTACCATGGGCCGTAGATGCAGGTGCTCGTCTCCTGGAGCGATGGCAGCTAGGATGCAGGGCCAGACTGGCCATAGCGGGCACTGGCATTTCTCCGGTGGGCCGCCAGGGTGGGGGCCTGTTTTGGGCCTCCTGGGGGCCTTCAATATCGACCCCCTGTAACAAAATCTGTTGAAACCGGCCGTAGCAAACAGCTCGGCCGCAACCCCCTGGTTTCAGTTCCCAGTCCGGCTCTGCTAGGATATGGAGTCCCCAAAGAGTAAAATGGGGGAGGGATGGAGGCATTATGGGAATGCGTATACACACTGATTCCAGGACAAAAGCTCCAAATGTAATAGTATCTGAAGTGCCATCTCGCCCCCATTTCAGCTTTGATGAATGCCACTATGCTTTGGAGGTGCCATCCTGATGTGTGAAAAAAATGTTCTGAGAAAAGAGAGATACTGCTGGACTGTTAATCTATTAAAATATATGCTGCCCCATGTGCTAAGGTGCTGTAATTTACTGTAGGCAAGTGTACTGTTTTGGATAGAGTTGATATAACACAAAAGCTAATTTAAAAAAAAAAATTAACATTACAGAATGGTTTAAATATAAGAACTCTTGAAATTGATATAACAGTGAGGCAAAAACCACTGTTCTTGAAATGAATATGGGTCACACTGTGTTGTATAGACTACTGAATGAACTGGATAAGGATGTGAATGAATTGGATATGGTGAATTGTGTGTATAACATATACTGAAAAGCACATGACACTGACAGCCAATCACAGTGGTATCCTCTGACGCCGCTTTTTGGCGCCATTGGATGTGGAGTAAGGTGGACACTGTTGAAGACCTCGGGCGCTGTGAACCATGCGCTCCCCAAATACCACGAGCTCCGCTCGCATTTATGAACGGCAGGGAAAGCCTGGAGGCCTGGGGTGTCCGTCCCCATTATCGCCACTCGATGCGGAGGCTTTATGACCATTGCCATTAGAGGCTGAAGGAGTGAGGTGGGCCTGGACGGGCTTTCTCCGTGTTTGAAGCCTCTTTGGGCCTGTGATCCTGGTGGTGTGCCTCTAACTGTCCCTTTGACAGTACGCATGTCCTATAAACAGTCATGAGAACTGCACTTCCCACGGCTGCAAAGCACTGCAGCAGGGGTTGCGGTACTCTCAGGTGTCCATCAGCGCCCCCCACCTGAGATCTAGCTGCGTGTCGCTGATGCTTCATAGCGAGAGCCACTGCTGCCCCCCAAACAGCCGCGGTGCGTCCATTAGGGCGTTGGGGCGTAGCCCCCCCGCCTGCAGCTCCCTCTGTATCGTTGAACTGTTTACTTAAGTTCAAAGACGCCGAGGGAGAACTGACAATCATGTCAGTCAGCATGATGTCGGACCGCCCACCCCCTTCAGAGTCTGAAGGAGTGGGCGGTCCGACGTCATGCTGACTGACATGATTGTAAGACGGACCAGGGGCAACAGGCAGCAGCACAAGTGCGCATGAGTGGGGAAGGTGCGCGAATGTTCGCGCTGTGCCCAGTCATGCGCACTAGTTTCTGCTCTGGCTGGCGCATGCCCATTAGGAGAGCGAGGGTTGAGCAAAGGCTCAAACCTCGGTCTCCTAATGGGCAGGCGGGCGAGCAGTAACCGTGCCCTAAGCAAATCGGCTGCGAGGAGCTGTAGGTGTCAACAGACCCGAGGCAGCGCAGATTTTTGTATTTATTTTAACTCCCCCCCCCCCCCCCGGCTCCCCCCTCCCCCGAGCCGGGACTGATTTGCTTTCGCCTCACCTATCAACTAAACTCACAGTATCAGGAATGACGTGAACTCTTTCTCTCTTTTTCTATACACGATTGGTATTCTATAATTAAAGAGACTTTAAAGCTGGGAAAGTCAGCTTTATCCCTAGGAAGGATCTAGGAAGGATCGCCGCCCTGCAACCACTACCATTTAGACGAAGAAAGGTGTTCTCACTTTTCAAAGATGTATGCTTTGTGAAAAATTCTATTTTTTGCTGTGGAGAAGAGGACTCGGGCGCCTTTGCGGCTACATATGCTTTCTTTTATGGCGCCATGAACCCCCGTTTGAGTAGGCAAGAAAATCAAAATGAACCTTTTAGTCGAATAAAAAACACCAATGTTTCAACCAGCACACCTACTGCAGCTTTGAAACACGAAGATTACAAGGACACACAAACAATTATACGGGTGCTTTCTCAAGCTGTTATTTGTATGGCATATTTGCTACTGAAAAAGTGTTCTGCATGGTGTGTATGGCAGCTGATACTACTTTCTTTCGGTGTGAGCTGGGGCAGTGTGGAGGTGGAAGGCAGAGTGCATAGTGTGAAGCTGGGCTTGTGTGGTGTTGGTGCAAGGAAGCTGGCTATGCTGTGTGTGTGTGCTCCTGTGAAGTTCTGCCCATGCTTTTGCAAGGAGGGCATGAAGTGCTCGGGGTTTGTGTGTGTGGTGTGCATGAAAGCGCACTTCTCAACCTCCCCTGCGTTCTGTCCTCTTCTGGGCCGCATAGTGCACATGGGAGATGCTGGCCGTCCTCAGCAGCTGCTCTTAGTGAGGGGCCCCAAAGTGCGCCGGCAGCTATGCTTTATGCAGGGGGTGACTGTCACTCCTCCCCGCAGCATAGGAAAGGGCAAGGAACCCTGGTTTGGGCTCGCTCTCTATGCTCGCTGGCCACAGTGCAGTACAATAATTGTTTTACGCCTCACCACTTTCAGATGTCACCAGCCACCACTGCCCCCAAAGATGCAGATTTTTGGATGAGTGCAGCTGCGGTGGTGACGGTGTCTGCGGCCATGAGACCGGATGCACTAGCGGTGAGAACACCAAGATTCTACTCGGTGCGCCCAGCTGGCTCCGCTCTCCCCTTATGAGCCCCTGTTCATCAGCCGGCCCATGTACGGAGATGGTACGTGCTACCTTCCGGATCTCTACTGGCGCCCTGGAAAGTGCTGACTGTACGAGGCTCCATTGCTACATGATTTCCATCCTGCTCCTGGCAGTGCAAGATGTTGCCACACTTCTTATAAGGCCCTCAAAGTGGTGTGCCTTTAAATGCTGAAAGTGATGGAGATAGATGCCTCTGCATCAGATCAGCGCTCTATAACATGGTGGTGCGCAATTTCCATCGGAGCCTGCATCCTGGCTAAACACGGGCTGCGCACTGAATCATCATCCTGCCAACCCTCCTGATTCAGACCGGAGACACTCGATTTCAAGGCTAGTCTCCCGCCTCCTGATTCCTGTAGAGAACAAGCATTTACAATGCAACGGTCTCGGCATTGTTAAAGTTAGAGCTATTGGCATTGCTCATGACAATGCCGTTTCTTTAAATGTTTTTAAAACAAAAACAAACAAAAATAATGTCATGAGCAATGCCAATAGCTCTAACTTTACCAATGCCGAGACTATTGCATTGTAAATGCTTGTTGTACAATGTGCCTCTGGGGCGTGGACACGCCTCCCAGATCTGGAATGTCAGGTGTTTAAAAGTAAAATGTGTTGCACGGGCGGGTGTGCCGAGCAAACCGCCGTAACCCAGCAATGACTTTGGAGACGGGCTAAGAGGAGCTTTAAATATTGAGTGGTGAATAAAGGCGCCATCTGTTCCGGCCCTAAAGCCGTCATGTACCGGGAGACGGGGGTGGGGCGAGGGGCGGGACGCGGGGAAACGTTCCTTAAATGAAGAAACATTTCACAGGAGGGGGTCCACACGTTTCCCTTAGTTTATTCTGAATATATTACCCGACTGTCAGTCTCCAGCTCCGTCCTCCCCACAGCTTGCTCGGTAACGCGCAAGGATTTTATGCGGCTTCGTTTAAATGATCCTTTTGCCATTGGCGCGCTCCCTGTTTTCTACTTATTCGTGTAACTTTCAGTCTCGACAGGTAGTTGCTGCCTCCTTTCACCATATAGAACCAGCAACCCAGCGCTGTCTGCTCTGTGTGTGGCTCAGCTTAGGCTCCAGTGTGTGTTTTTGTTGTTTGTGTGTTTGTTTTGTGGCAGACAGCTCAGGTTCGCTGGTGAACTCTTGAACCCAGAACTGAGTTTCTCCTTCGGCTTCACCAGACATTCAGCATCTTTTATTTGCTAAATGTGTTTGTGTACGTGTGAACAACTTAACAGGAGTTTAGTGCTCGAATGTTTGTGGCCTGTCTACCTTCCAGTTTTACATTTTGTTCGAGACACGGCCCTTCAGAATTGCAGGAAATGTCCTGGGAAATCTCCACCCTTGGATTTGGGAAGCCTTTTCTTTCTACCAGTCCTATTTTTGTGGGAGAAAGAGAATGGGATACGTTTAACGAGGGAATCCTTTGCCCCCCGGGTTACAGGTATTTTGAGCATCACTGGGCATTCTATATTTTAGAGCTAAGTGGGTGAGGACATCTAACAAGGGTATGGGGCGCACATATTCTTCCCGTGTTTTCCCCAGTGGAAATTCCAATCAATTCCCACCCAACTCATTGCATGTTTAGCGCGGATAATCGAGACACACATTCAATAGATCGCAATTTAGGCACAGGGACCCCGGCGGTGATCCCCACAATCAGTACATTTTATACCTGATAATTATACATATTAACCGAAACCTTTGGAGACGGCTGAGTAAGTAGTGACGTTAGAAACCAGTCCCAAGAGGCAACTGGAGTTCCCTCGAGGGAGAACAGGCCGTGGCACAAGCTCGTAGGGTGAATCGTTGAACATGGAGCTGGCGAACGTATGATGCCCTCATACCACGGGGCCAGGCGGGAGGGGACCCTAACAAGAGGGATTCGAAGGTTATTGTGTTCGTGGCCTGGCACCTGACCTATAAGATCCTAAAAGGCTCGGGTCAGCTTGTTCGGTTTACTGATGGCAATTGAAAAAAAAAAGCGTTCCCGGAGTAGAGCTTGCTTGTCAGGTTGAAAGGTACTTAGTGGCTACCTTTTGATCCTGTACAAATGGAGGTGGGGGCAGTCTAGCCTTCATCTCGGGGGCCATAAAAGTTCAACCTCCTCCGCCTAGTGTCTAGGGAGGAAGGAGGGAAAAAACCTGGTAGGAACTGGTTCTCCTTATTTTCTGTTTTATTAGAGGATTGCCATCTTTGATTTGATGGCTGATTGATCGCCTGTCATCTGGTCAGCCTTTGATCAATTCATTCCTGATAAACATCAATAAATCACTCACCATGGAAACACACACGCTCCTGACAGCCCAGCCACCAGCAGGACAACTTTTTTTTCTGCTCTCCTATTTTCCTGTCCTCTGTTTTAATTCCCCCTCTGAAGTTTTGCAGCTGCAGCATCCCCAGGCACACCTACTAAGCTGTGTGTTTTTTGTCTGCGCGCGAGATCGTTAACCGGCCGGCTGCAGGATTTGTTAAAGATCTCACCAGTGCCCGCTTAAATACACCTATCTTGCTTTCCATTGAAACGGAGTCCAGGCTGCTGCCCGCGTTGTGTAGACAGCAGGGCCATCGTCAAAGGTTAATAATGTTAAAAAATATTAACAACAGTCTTCAGGCATGCTGTTTTATAATCCTCAATTCCGCCTGCTCTGAAATTTGTGTACCTGCCTGTACAGCGCGTTTTGTGCGGCACTAATACAGCCTACGTGCATTCATACATTTCCACAAGCCGGTCAGCTGTAGCTAACCGAATGTACCTTTGGAGCAGGGATGCTGGCCTGCGTGGAGGAGGAGGAGGCGCCTTTGATGTCGGGGATTATCTACACAGGAAGTGAAACCGAAGACCGAATATTTAATTCTGGCCAGGCTTTGCAAGGCTGCTTTGCACAAGCACAGAGTTTGAGGAACTTGTTTTTTTTCTTTTCCATTCTGGAGCATATGGCATTTTTGAGAGCAAACATACACATGTAGTGTCTACGCTTCTTAGATTGGGAATTCAAGGCAAAGCCTCAAGCACGTCATTTTCGGATTCAGGGGCGTGTTTTTCTTTTCTCTCCTCTTGCCATTGGCTGGAGGAGATAATCAGAAAAGTGGAAAAAAACACGCCCCCGAATCCGAAAAGGATGGGGCCTGATCGGAGAGACGATCCTCTTCTCCAATGGCTGGCCAGCATTCAAGAGGCCAGCCAATGGAGAAGAGGAGAGAAGAGGGGCGGGTTCAAGCCCCTCTTCTCCAAAACATTAAATCTCCGACTTCCGGTTCTGCCTTCGGCAGACCGGACGGTCCTCGACCTAAAAAACCCGATTCCTCTGTGGGCTTCTCCAAACAGGCAGTCTATGTATGACTCGAAGTATCCACGACCAGCGCCAGTAACCTTCTCTTCATGCAGGCCAGTGCACATTTTTGTTACGCTCTCCGCATGCCATGCCACTTTGTCCGTGCAATGGGCAAAGCAAATAGGTCTCGCCTAGTGCGTACAAGTGAGTGAATTCTGCAAAAGGGAGCTAAAAAGTGTAGTCAGTCAGGGAGCGGAGAGTCTTGAAGAAACACTGATAAGGATGAAATTCACAAAAACAAGGACAATAGCAATGAGGACATGCAGTTCTTACAAAAATGCTCACTAGCCCAGATAATCAGCCCTTAGCGATGAGCTGGACAAATGTAGACCACAAATGAGCTCCAAAAGCACGATAGTGTTTAGGCTAACAGAGTCCTGTAGTGTGCACCTATTCAAAGAAATCAGCAATTTGGAAGCCGTTTTTGACCCTCTGAAGAAAATAAAAGTACATGATTTGGCACCAAAGCTAATAAAACCTGTATTGACATGATGCCCGAGAACTATATTTGCAGTCTGGTAGTGGAATCTTGGCAGACACTTTTGTAATGGTCCGTGGAGTGAAAAAGGTTCAATGTGATCCTAATCAGCTGTTGTCCTTATTTTAGCTTGTAAAGTGTGTACCGCGCCTCTGTGTTCAGAAAAGTGGTCTTTTTAAACCATACTACTACTTGCGTTTTTTAATGATATAAACAATGGACATTGAAACGGGTCCCTTCCAGGCAAAAACAAAAATTGATTTCTGAATAATGAGTGTAAAAGGGTAAAGGTAACCACGTTGCTTACATTTCACATGCTTTACTTAATCTTGCATTCCCTGAGTGTGCTTTTTCCAGGATTGTGGTACTTTTTTATTCAGGCAGCATATTACTCTTGTCTAGTGCATAATTTGAATTGAGACACATCCAGGTGTTTATAGCGGCGCACAATTGGGTTGTAGCTGAAGGGAGTGCGAGTTTCTCTGTGGGGTAGTATGGTGTTCAGTGGGGGAGAGGATATGGCTCTATGGCCAGAGCTGCCAAATTTGGAACTGAGGAACCAGGTTCAGCCTTCATGACCAGTCCACCCGACCACTCTCCTGAGGGAGCAGATTCCCGTACTAGACTTCAGAAGGCCCCGCTAGCCCATAGAAGCCCTGGTGTCTTAGCACCAGAAGGGTTAACCGAGTGTTGACAAGTGTGGGTTAACCTTGAAGGCCTGTCCACCACAACCCACATTGAAGTTCACCTCCAGTCTTGCAGGTAGGCCGAAGTAGCACACACTAGAGCAACAGTGACTCTGTCACTGAGGTCACAGGACCCTTGAGGCCAGTCCGCCTCACCTATTGGTACTTCCATTGGCCTTGTTTTATCAGTATGAGTGCAACTCACCAGGGATCGGCAATGCAGGATTTGCACGCACACCAAACTATGGGGCATATTTACAAGCACCTATCGCCACCACAGCATCACTTTCGGTGATGTTGTGATGGCGATAGTGGCCTCGCCTTATTTACAAGGCAGAGTTAAGCCACTTAATGTGGCTTAACGCTGCCTTTGAAATAAGGCACCCCTTCATGCTGTATTTAGCATGACAGGGGAGGGCAATGGGTGTTGCGATGGGCGTTCCACTGCAACACCCATTGATTTTGATGCTGCCCCCTATTTACAAGGGTGGCATAAATAGGAGGCAGCGCCAAAATTAAGACCAGGGAAAACCTGGTCTTAAACAGGCGAAACGAGGCAGAATTCTTTATTTCTTCTTGTTTTTGCTGTTTCCATGTGTGCTGCCTTGTGCAGCACACATAGGAACAGCAAATTGCCTATGATTGTTTATGTGCAGGAAGGTACTCCTTCCTGCACATAAACAATCATTTTTTTTAAAATGACATTTTATAACTTCTATGTGTGCCACATTAAGTAGCACACACAGGGCCATATGCATCAAGCCTTTTTCTCGTTTGCAAACAGGCAGATTCTCAGAATCGGCCAGTTTGCGAATTGGAAAAAGCCTTTTGAGATGTATCATTCCAAAAGGCCATCACAAAATAGAGAATTGCTAAATTTGCAATTCTCTATTTTGCAGGATCGCCATGTTCTGTTCCTGCGTCAGTAAATGAACTGCTTCCAGGTACTAAAGACTCTTCAGCTTCTTTTTCGGAGAAGGAAAAAATGAGGAAACGCAACAAAGCTCTCCTGATGAATATTCAGGTGCAACACCTCCATGGGAAGCACAACCGTCACATTTAGGATGTTTCACTCTCACCATTAGATATAGATAAATCCCCTCTGCACTGAAAGCTCAGCCAACAGCTGATAATTAACATTCTTGCTGATGCCAATGCTGTGCAGCTAGATGCTCCGCGGGAGTCTACTGTATTAAACAAGTTAACAATCTATAGTCAAACAAGAGCAAGTGGGCAGGAGCCCGCAGGCCCTCCCATGTCATGAGGGGGGGAAATATACGAGAGACTACAGACCTAAGTATTAAAGCTGTGAGAAATATACCATCACTCAGAAACATAATGCACAAACATGCCAGAGCTCCCTATATTATGCACTATATACAAAAGCTCGTAGCACCGTGAAACACCCGGAAATATACAAAGCGGGATGCTAACACACCTCGAATGAGCAAAGAGTATGGAGATCCTTCAACTCCCATGCGCTTATTAAGAAAATGCACAATAAGTATCATTGCAGTCCATTATCCAAAGCTGACTCTGGGCCAGGATCACATATAAAGGAAATATACCAACAATGATACATCATTCCTAGGCTATGAGCCTGGCCTTGGACAAACTTCCCTTCTCGACAGATCCCATGATTGGAGGAGGTGCAAGGGAACAAGCAGTGGTGGGATGGAGGTGCTGGAAACAGGGAAAATGCAACAAAGGGAAAAGCAGTGATGAGGTTGGGGGAGGGGGTGATCAGTGACGGGGCATGAGGGCGGGTGGGAGGAGACGGAGCTTGTTAAAGCATGGGCTCTATGTAGAGTGCTGAAAAATAATTGAAAAAATTAGGTTCAAAAGTGCTTGTAAAAGTGGGAGCAGTGCTTGGTTTTAAGTACTTGGTCAATGCACTGGGGGAGAGCTAAACACTAAAAGAGGCATTACCATGCATGCCAGGGTCAAATGGTGACAAAGAATATGAGACAGACAATGGAGTGAGCAAATGAGAAGCATGTGGGCAGGCTGAGGCCCACATATTCAATACAACAGTCTCTTCAAGACAGTACATGCACTGTCTAGCCAAGACCTAAAAAAAACCTGGCGTGTGAGCCTCAGTTGCACCAGTGATCCCTGGCCTGTCCAGAGCTGAAATGAATATACTTTACCTGTTGCAGCTCCTGCACCGGGTGAGTGCTGCTCACATCAGAGGAAGGACCTGTCTGTGCTGGCTCCCAAGACAGATGAGATGCACATAACAAATACCCTCCAAATAATAGAAGAGATGAGGGTTTACTACTCTAGAGTAGTCCTCGAATACTTGGTGAGTGTTTGCCAACCTTGCAGTACTTTTGACAAATGGGTAGAGTAAAAATATAAGCATGTTACATACATGCAAACATTTTAGAACAGCAAAGAGGGAGATTTTGAAAACAAAAATCGAGCACAAGTTTTTTCCCCATTGACTTCTAATAAAGCTGGGGCAATTTCAAGATGGAGATACCTAAAATAAAGCTATTTGTGTCTTCAGACTAGGGATTCTCCAAGCCTGTTGGCATGTATGTGTCAGGACAGATTAGGAGCTTGAACAAACATGGGCCCCCAAACCTGGACATGTGGGCTTCCGTTTGTCCCTATCTATAACCATTTCGGTCTTGGGCACAGAGGAAATGTCAACTGTACCCGAGCGAGCGGTAAACTACCATAATGCCCCCTCTGCCTGGTGTCTACATTTTGAAAAAGCTGCCAAGTGGTCCTGTGTCATATGCGACTCCTTCAGCCAGCCCTGACTGTTTATTACACTATACATTGTGAGCATAGTAGTTTTATTTTTAGAATTAAAGTATGGCCTTAGATATCAATCAATCAATCAATCAATCATGGAACTTATATCGCGCACTACTCACCTTGGGGAAGGGGGTCTGCTACTGCTCGAACAGCCAGGTCTTGAGCTGTTTCCTGAAGGCCAGGTGGTCCTGGGTCATCCGCAGGTGGACGGGTAGGGAGTTCCAAGTCTTAGCTGCCAGGTAGGAGAATGACCTTCCTCCGGCGGTGGCTCTCTGGATGCGAGGGATGAGGGCGAGGTTAGCGGAACGTAGCTGGCGGGTGGGCGTGTAGAAGGTGAGGCGGCTGTTGAGGTACCCTGGGCCTAGGTCGTGGAGGGATTTGTGTGCGTGGGTGAGGAGTCTGAACGTGATCCTCTTGTTGACAGGGAGCCAGTGCAGGTCTCTCAGGTGGCACGAGATGTGGCTGCGTCGGGGGACGTCCAGGATGAGTCGGGCGGAGGCGTTCTGGATACGCTGAAGTCTTTTCTGAAGCTTGGCTGTAGTACCGGCGTAGAGGGTGTTTCCGTAGTCTAGTCTGCTGGTGACGAGAGCCTGGGTGACCGTCTTCCTGGTCTCGGTCGGGATCCATCGGAAGATCTTTCGGAGCATGTGGAGGTTGTGGAAGCAAGCTGAGGAGACGGCGTTGACTTGTCTGGTCATCGATAGGGAGGAGTTCAGTATGACGCCCAAGTTGCGTGCGTGGTCCGTCGGTTCAGGTGCGGTGCCTAGTGCCGGAGGCCACCAGGAGTCGTCCCATGCGGAGGGTGATGGTCCCAGGATGAGGACTTCTGTCTTGTCCGTGTTCAGTTTCAGGCGGCTGATGTTCATCCATTCAGCGACGTCTGTCATCCCTTTGTGCAGGCTGGCTTTGGCGGTGTCGGGGTCTCTGGAGAGGGAGAGAATCAGCTGGGTGTCATCGGCGTAGGAAATGATGTTGAGGTTGTGTTGGCGTGCGATGGCAGCGAGGGGTTTCATGTAGATGTTGAAGAGAGTGGGGCTGAGCGACGATCCTTGCGGGACGCCGCAGATGACTTCGGTGGCCTCGGAGCGGAACGGAGGGAGGCGTACTCTCTGTGTTCTGCTGGAGAGGTATGAGATGATCCATTCCAGAGCCTTCCCTTGGATGCCGGTGTCGTTGAGGCGTTGGACTATTGTGCGGTGGCAGACAGTGTCAAATGCTGCGGAGAGGTCTAGGAGGATGAGTGCCGCTGTTTCGCCGTTGTCGAGCAGGGTTCGGATGTCGTCAGTGGCTGCGATGAGGGCAGTCTCGGTGCTGTGGTTGGCTCTGAATCCGGACTGCGATGGGTCGATGGATCCATTCGCCTCGAGGAAGGCTGCCAGTTGCTTGTTGACGACCTTCTCGATGACTTTGGCAGGGAAAGGAAGGAGCGAGATGGCGCGGAAGTTCTTGAGGTCGGTCGGGTCCGCTGTTGGTTTCTTCAGCAGAGCGCTGAGTTCGGCGTGCTTCCAGCTCTCCGGGAAGGTTGCTGTGTTGAAGGAGGTGTTGATGATGTCTCGGAGGTGGGGTGCGATGGTAGAGGCTGCCTTGTTGAAGACATGATGGGGGCACGGGTCGGTCGGAGATCCGGAGTGGATGGTGTTCATCATGCGTGACGTGTCTTCGGGGGTCACCTCGGTCCAAGTCTGGAGGGTGGCGGCGGGGTGCGAAGGTACGACCGATGGGTGCGGGGGTGAGATGTCGAAGCTGTTGTGGATGTCGGCGATCTTGCGGTGGAAGTACGAGGCGAGGGAGTCGCAGAGGTCCTGTGAGGGAGTGATGTCGTTGTTGCCGGTGCTGGGGTTGGAGAACTCCCTGACGATGTTGAAGAGCTCCTTGCTGTCATGGGCGTTCTTGTCCAGTCGTTCCCTCAGAGATTTCTTCTTGGTGGTGCGGATGAGCTGGTGATGTCTGCGAGTGGCGAGTTTGAGTGCTGTTCTGTTGTCGGCGGTCTTGTTGAGGAGCCAGGCCTTCTCGAGGGTGCGGCAGGCCTTCTTGGAGTCCTTAAGTTCGTCGGTGAACCAGGGGGCCTTCTTGCTTCTGGGCCTGGTGAGGGGGTTCTTCAGTGGGGCGAGATATCACAGCATGCTTAGCACGGATGCCCAAAAAGCCAGGACTTAGGGATTCTGCCGACGGGGACTGCTCTTGTGTGAGTCGGACAACATTTTTGCCACGTTCTCTCTGCCTTTCACAGTGCTTTCTCTGTGCTCTTGACAGGTACAGAAAAAAAGTATATTTATATTTCTGATATCTGATCCTGCGGCAGCAAATTTGCAAGTCCCACACCTGACAATAGACCCGATTCAGGCTTCATTAGAAGTCCATGGGAGAAAAACATTCTCCCAATTCTTTTTTTTTAAAACCTCCCACTTTCCTCTTCCAAAATGTTGGCATGCTTGTGAATGCTCTCATAGTGTGTACTCCTCGTCGTTTGTTCATCTTATCTGCTGGACTCTCAGCGCGGGATTCTGTCTGTGCGGCCACCATGACTCCTACCTCTGGATAGGGGTTAAATGCTTTTCACTGGTGACCTAAGGGCTGAGACATACCTGCTGCCTACACTCTCCCTGCAAAGCTGTTTACTAGCCCTCTCTTACCTTGCTATAATTTCCTGGCCTCCCGAGCATCAGGTGTTTATTGTTAGGAGGCACAGTGAGTGTATGAGTACCTCTCAGACTGCTGCCTGGTACCACTGGGGTGTCACAGGCCTTCCATCCTCTTACTATCACCAGTGGAGGCATTGTTTCTACTAAGTTGCTCCTAAAGAAAGATATCACTGGAGGACCCTTGATGAGTGTACACTACTTTCCACAGTGCTCCCTATTAATTATATGCACCCAGCGGGGGGGTCCCTTTAGGGCTCCCGGGCTATGCCCCCCGTTATACCAAGAGTGAATAATAATAATTTATTCACTTTGGTATAAAAAGAAAATGCCGTCTAGCAGCAGCTTAAGGCAGCTGTTAGAGACTGTCGGAAAATGAGGCAGTATATTTGAGGCCAGCACAAATACATGTCTACATTTGTCCTTCAATGGGAACCAAACACCCCATTTTAGCGCTTGACTCTGAGGGTAGCGTTGCAGAGCAGTCTAAGGCTTACTCAAGGGAGGTGGTGTGGGCTCATAATCGCCATTTAACAGTACGCAGAACTAAGACTCAATAATTGATTGTCCAGTCTGTAATATGCTTTATAAAAGGAAGAGTACATTTATTAAACACACACACTACTCAATACCATGCAACAATTTACAAATATACATAAGCTGTTGGAATTACTTTGTGACATTGTATAACATTTCCCACCCCTCCCGCGGGGGGGTGAGGTCTAGTACCACCACTCCCATGTATGCACACCATCATGTCCCCAAATGCAGTAGGTTGACCATAACCTAGAGTGAGGGCCCTGCCCACTTGCACCATCTCAGTGGCAACCCACCCCATCATCTTAACAAGCATATTTAATGGGACGTTTTTTCAGGGGAAAATTAAAAAATTTTACACCACGTTCCCACACCTACCCTGCCCGAGTGATCTGACAGATTCCAAAATGTCCAGGAGCATTCCAGAGGTCTGGCTTAAAGAATTCCCTATCATGAAGCTAGAAAAACTGACAGGAATTTGTACCCAAATAACATCAGGCACCCCTTTAGATCCAGCTCCTCCATACATTCTACATAAGGCTGGAAATGCGATCTTTCCCAGTATCCTGCAGATGGTAACTATATCCTTGTCCTCTGAATCCGCCCCAGGTCCATGGAAACACGCTATGGTCGGAGCTCTATTGAAAAAATCAAGCATGGACCCAAAAGATTTGGGCAATCATCACCCAATCTCGCTGCTGCCAGCAATTGCAAAAACTTTAGAAAAATATGTGAACTCCATCCTCTCCAATTTTTGGGAGAGTCATGACCTTCTGCATGCAACGCAGATGGGCTTCTGTCCTACTCACGGAACTGAGACCAACCTTCTGTCTGTGGTTGAGGACTCTAAACAGATCCTGGATCAAGGAGGAGCAGTTGCCAACATCCTCCTTGTTCTAAGCTCGGCCTTCGATACTGGTAACTTGTCCATTCTGGCAGAGAGACTTAAAAGGCTGGTGCTTCAAGATAAGGTGCTTTTGTGGATACAATCTTATCTTGACAAGAGAACTTTTCAAGTCTTTTCTAAGGATGTTTCCTCTGAGAAACTAGAACTCAATTGCGGAGTCCCGCAGGGCTCCTCACTTAGTCCCACACTTTTTAATGTTTATATGCGGCCATTAGCCAACATTGTTCTACCTTATAACATTAAGATTGTAACCTACGCGGATGACACTCAATTGGTCACACTCTTAATGGGCCACGCAATTTCCCCTCGGACTTTGAGATCTGCTTAGAGAAAGTTGCCTCTTGGATGGAGCATTCCTGCCTTCGTCTCAACGGAGGTAAAACTGAACTCATGCTGCTAGGGAACCATTCCAACATGGACCTTGGCCAGATTTGGCCAAAGTGCCTCGGTCCTTCTCCAACTCCCAAAACCAAGATAAAGAGCTTGGGTGTTTGGTTGGATAATACTCTCAACTTTGACCACCAAGCGGTGACAGGGGTCTGTTTTGGGATACTTAGACCCTTAGGAAAATGTCCCCCCTGTTGCCATTGGCTGCTAAGCGCACCTTAGTCCAAGCCTTAGTTCTATCGCGCCTGGATTATGGTAACTCCCATTTATCTGGGAGCTCCGTAGGTGACTTTGAGGAAACTCCAGACTGCTCAGAATTGTGCTGCCAGGATGCTTCTGGGCATCTCAGGTCACAATCAGCCAAGCCGGCTCTAAAAGCTTTACACTGGTACCTATCTTGTAAAGAAAACCATTTAAGGCCTTGTGTCTTGCCCATAAGACTGTATGGGACATGGGCCCGGAAATCAACAAATCCCTTATCATTCCTTATCGGCCCACGAGGGAGCTTCGTTCTCTTAACCTTAATTTGCTAGCTGTCCCCAAAATCAGAAGGACACAAGCGGGAGGCAGATCGTTTGCGTATAATGTGGCAAAACTGTGGAACTCCTTGCTTTTACACATTCGCTCTGAAGCCAGTATCCTGCCTTTTCGTAAACTCTTGAAAACCTGGCTCTTCCCACAAACAGCCCCATAAATTCCTACTGGTCGTCTGCCTGATTGCTAGCGCTGGGATGCCTGAGGGTAGCTATGCACTATATAAATGCTTAATAATAGTGACACATAACCCTGACTGAGCATCTCATACTGACTATACAGTATACACCCCTGAATCATGGTGGCTAACAATCTGGGTTGTTCATCATTTAATGCAGTAGCAAGAATACATGTGTAGGCATCACTTAGAATGACAGTAGTTATCATATCTAGTCACATTCATAATGCAATGAAATTAAATCCCCTAAAAGGCATAATAGTTATAATCATAGGATTAGGCATGTACAACCAGGCACCCTAGCAGGAATGCCTAGCAACCTAACCCACTTTGCTTATGTCTTCACATTACACATGTGACTTCCAGTCCCCAAAAGAAATGCTATTCGTGAAATGCTATTCGTTGCACCTGCAGCTCCCCTGCACCTTTGTATGCATTTTACTGTGACCCCAACTTCCTGCGGCCACCCCACGCCACCAACAAGACGGTTTTCTTTGCAGGCCTTCCTGGGCCCTGCAGAGCATTATGGGGCATTTTCCTCATGCACAGTGAATAATAGAGCAGCGGCTCCCCCGCTGCTCTTGGAGAGCCGCGCCGCCATCGTTGGCGGTCTCATGCCGCTTCTGCACCTCGTTGTGGGCCTGGTGCCACTCGGGCCCCTTTCTTCACAGGTGAGGTGATTGCAGCTCAGGGAGCCCAACCCTGGCTGCTCCTGCCGGCTGCCGTCCGGCCTGCACCCTTGTGTGCATCCACGGGAGCCAGTGCACCCATTCTGGTCTGCCCGTTCCGGGCAGACCCGGAGGCTGCTGCTGGTCCGGCGGGACCTTGGGGGAGTGCGGCAGCACTCCCTCTCCTTCCGGCATCACTGAGGCCCGAAGTTAGGGGTCCGGGGCCCCTAGGATGTCTTCACGGGGAGCGTGATGGTGCTCCCCAACTTTACCTTTGGCGGGGCCCAAAGTTGGGGGTCCCAGGCACCCTGGGGATCACGAGACAGCGCTCCCTGACTTCTGCTTCTTCAGGGCCAGAGTAGGCTCTTGGCACCGCCTGGGCACCTTCACAAGGAGCGCGTCGGTGCTCCCCATCTTCTTCATCGGGGGCTGGGTGGGCTCCTGGCCCCCTTTTGGGCACCTTCATGGGGAGCGCGATGGCCCCCCCAGACTTTCTCTTCTTCTGGGGGCAGCTCCCGGGACCTGACCAACCCTGGGGGCACATCTAAGACCGGCGGCCCACACGCTCCACCGTCGTTCAGCTCAGAGACCAAAGGTAGTCTACTTTCTGGGGGCATATCTTAGGTCCCAGGAGACCGATTTCCACCATTCCGGCCTCTTCGTGCTCCTGGTGGCCCGCCCTAGCCACTTAGAGCACTCTTCACCACCCTCCTGGCCTGCCAGGAGGGTGGCCTTGGCAGGGAGCTGTCTTCACTGGCTCCCTGTGCCAGCCTTTCACCTGGCTCTCCTTCTTGGCCTCTCCTCTCCTTGCGCAGAGGCCCAGAATTCCCCTCACTGGCCCTGGACTCCCTCAAAGGAACAGTCCAGGGTCCTGGGACAGTCAGGAGGTTCCTCCTTCCAACTACCCATGGCGCCAGGCTCCAGCACCAGTCTTCCTCAGCAAGACCACACCCCAGAGAGAGCTCCTCTTCCTGTGCAAGACCTTTTAAAAGAATTTTGAGGGGGCCGGCAGGAAAGCCTTTCTGCCCTATCCTGCAGCGACACATCACCTCTCGGACCCTACTCCCTCATTCCTGCACAGGCATCTGGGATACTTAAAAATGGCGTCGTCCAGGGGTCTCATACCACATGGTTTCTGAAAAGCCCCTTTTCCCCCATTGCTGCCTTCATGGCCCGGGCCCAGAGCAGGCCTGGTACCTGGCACCGGGTGACAGCTGCTGATAGATAACCTGCAGCTCCACTCCCACCTCTCCCTCCTGGAGAGGAGGCTTTTGCCCTTAGGAACGCTTCCAGTGAAGGGCTAGGCCTCTGTTGCTACAGCTTGAGGAGGAAGGTCATTAACTAGTCTGGCAGGGCCACACCCTGGTTATGAGATGAATCAGAGGAATATGACATTTCTGGATGACCCATTAGCAGTACAGATATGGCTTTAGAATACTTCTTATCACACATCTTACAGTGTACTTTGGGACCTGTCTGGAATTTATAGGCCCTAGGGAAGTGAAACTACCCCATGTGGTCCCCATCTTAATAGGAGAGTAATCAAGTGTTCCTACAGTGAAAACAGTAAAGCACACTGACTTTCCCTTCCATGTGTCTTCCCACATTATAAAGCCTATTCCATGTCACCACCCAACTCTGCATCATTCCTGCCACACCATTCTATCTGTACCTGCTCCTGGGCTGCGCACAAAAGGAATCTCCCCCGTGCAGCCCCTACATGTGTGCACACACATGTACACACGTGTCTATATGTAACCAGTCCGGTGCCCTGTACTTCGGCTGCAGCACAGCGGCCTTCTCTCACAAGGGGGACACCGGTAAAATCCACATGCAGTCTCTTTCATCATAAGTTCACTGTGGGTGAGTCCCAGATTATGAGGGTCTCCCACAGTAAAAGCTCAAAAATTAGGTTTTCAAATAGCTAAAAATCTGGGCGGCTCAGATGGGCAGAACAACCTTCTAACAGAGACAATGTCTGATGTCTCGTGCAGACGCATAAAGGAGCCTGCACCAGCCATCAGAGAGTATCTGCGGCTGTTGAAACTCCCAGCTCTGGCCTCAGGCCCCTGGCATTTCTCAGTGCCTCCCGATCTGTGATGTGGTAAAGCTTTACAGATAAAGTTAGACACAGGCATTGCATGCTGAAGCCCTGCAGTGCCTGAGGCCACACATCAATCCGCAAGTCACCCCACCCTTTCCGAGCTTGTCATAGAGTTGGGAAAGGGTGGGGTGAATGAGCAGAGACTGAAAACCTAATCTGCGACTGCGCAGTTTGAGGTTTCAGTTTAAATTTTCCGAAGCTCAAAGGCTCAGCAGCAAACAGGACCTGCATAGACATCATGAGTGGGCCAGCAAGAGGATCACCTGCCTAGAAATACATCTGAGTGCTTAGCGTCTCTGGTGGGCTGGAGGTCAGTTCCTAGCCCTAGGAGCAAGGTCAAAGATGTGTCAGACAGAAACAGTGAATACAAAAATTATAAACTAGAGAAAATAGTAGAGAAAAATATACATTCAATTTATTCAACATATGACAATTTCAACAAACATAAATTGTTTCTTATACAATAGTTTTAGGTATGTATACATACAATTCAAGATAACACAAATAATATCAAGGCAATGATATGTGATATTCTAAAAGTCCCAACAGGAAGAAGATGAAAATAAGATTCCCCCAACACAATAAAGAACGGCAAAGACAGGGAATCATACCAGTTGCATCCTAACCATCTATACAATCATTCATCAAAGTCCCATTCATACTACTGTCTTACCAATGCAAACACACAATAAAAAGAATTGCATAACGGTGAGGACAGGGACCAAACCATCAGAAATACAGTGCTATAGTGATGATTAATACATTAAAATAAACACAAAACATCTCTGGTAAAACCATAGGCTCAAGATCAGCTTACAATCAATGGTATTCAACAGTGCATCAATGGCAATGGATGGTAATTAGAGTGACATATACTTTGTACAATGAGTATTCAGCTGTTCTTATATTTATACCACCGTATGGTTCCTGTCCAACCCAGTGGCGACGCGAGTTTCGGTGTGGGCTAAGGTCTAGCCGTCACCTTCTTCAGGGCAGAGATTTATTGGCAATCCAAACAACAAGCCGTTTGGTTCGGGGAAAGATATATGTACATCAAATATAGGGTGGGGTCAACAGCTCCATTAAGGCATGACTCACAGAACCGAGCCAAACGTCCGGGTGAAATCCGGAAGTAAGGAGCACGTTCGGGTGGGGTCAAAGCTCGTATGTCTAGAATCTCTCTGCCCAGCAGTGGGGTTAAAGGATTCAAAGATAAGGCCTGAGATTTTGAGGTTGGTTTCAGAGAAGCTCAGCATTTGGTAACCGCAAGGGTCAAAAGGTTGATGCAGCGATCAGGGCCTAGCACAACGTGGTTCTGCGTCCTCCAGAACGTGTTTGGGGCGGGACACTCCTTACCCTGGTGTGAGAAGTTGGCCTGGCATATGCTGGTCACTAGTTATAGTGGCCACCTTGCACCAGTCCAATTCGACTCTTATGATGTTAGGTTTAAAAGACAACCTTTAAAGAAAGCTATCCTAGTGGTAGCTGTGGAGAGCAGCCTTCAGGCTAAGTCTTGAAGGAGTGTTAAGCTTATTGTTTTACCATAATAACCTCTTGAATAACCAAATGAAAGAGTAGCCCACACAGGTATATATATAAAATATATGTATTATTTCTAGACAGAATCCCACAGTCGCTTTATGAGACTAGTGGCAAAGTTACACTTTAAACAAGCATTTATAAACACAATAAATAGCACAGAAATCAATGGGCCCCAGGGGGGGACCAAACCATATACTAAAAAAGTGGTATAAGAACCACGACAATTCTACAGGCAATACCTAGGGCATTCAGGATCGCTGGCCCCTTGAGAATCCACCCCAGGTTATGAGGAAGGGGACCCACGGGATGCACGTGCAGTGCAAGTAGCTGCTGTCGGGATCTCTATTACAGCCTATGGAGAATGTCGCGGTTTGAAGTAAACAGTTTAAAAATACTTCTAGCAGGAGTACAAAGTTAAAACTTTAGACTTAAGCTTTTGAGATGCCCACAACCACGAGAGTACTGAGGTACCACTGTTACCTGCCCCAGGAAAGCCGGGTGCATAGGTCGTTTCTGCTGTCGGGTCGCGGGCTGATTTTCAATGGGAAAATAGTCAAAAGTTCTGCTAGCCAAAAGCGTTGATGATACCGTGAAGCTCAAAGATGTGAAGAATGTAGAGAAGAACCTGAAAGCAGATGGGACAGAGTCTGGGTCACGGCAAAGTGACCAGGAGGCTCAAAGCAAAGAGCCCTTCGATGTCGGGTGCTTCAGGTGGAAAGTGGTGTAGCTTGGATCTGCAGCCACGGGCTCCAGAAGGCTTCAAGGAAGGCCAGCTTCAGGAGGGCAACTGTCCCACGTTGGATGAGGGTTGCTGCAGTGTTAGTGTCCGGATTGGATCCACTAAGCCTTGGCAACCGCAACCCACGAAGAATGAACAAATCTGCTACAGTGCAGACCAACGAGGTCTGGGAGAGGTCTCCTTCAAGGAGACTGTAGAGCAGGCCTGGAGCAACCAGGGAAACTCTTGTTTTCAAAGATAGACCCCCGCTAGGGCCCACAAGTCGAGAGACAAGGGACCGCGGGAGGCGGCAATTTGGCGTGCGTAAAAGGGCACCCACGGGCCACCGGATGGGGCTAGGGCACTGGTCTTTGGCACAATTGCTGTAGAGTGGTTGGCTCGTAAACGGGCCAAAGCACAACTTCCCCACTGGTCAGGGTCGTGTGCTATGCAAGAGGTGGCCGGTGTCTCGGGGTATTGGGGATCTCGGCACCCACGCGGTCCACGGTGCCCAAACTCGTTGAGCACACTCACTGGCCTCTGGGATGCGCTGGAAACCCACCTCAAGGTTTCTGGAAGTCGTCGAAGTTCGTGAGAGCAGCGAACTTCCAACCGGGTCACTTGCAGTGTTTCAGGTGCCTGCCAAGCAGGGGGATAACTCCTTTATCCCAAGGGAGATTTCTTCCGTCAGCTGGGCAGCAGCAAGTCGAAGGTCAACACTGTAAAGTTCAATCTGAGGCTCTGGGGCCACGTTATTCACTTTTATCCCCAAGATTAGGGGAGTGTCCAGAGTAGTGTCCATCAATGGCTGGTGAGGCAGGAAAGGGTGGCTACACCCTCTCCCCTTTGTGTGTTTCCCGCCTGGGCGAGGGGCAGGATGCCAAGCGGTGGATGCAGAATGAGGCTTCTGCAGCTGCCTACGTGCAACTCTGAAAGGACTTTTGGTGCACCCACCCTGTTCCAATCCACATTATCCTGTCTGGGGAGATGCTAGCACCTCCCTGCCACAGGAGCCCTATTGTCCAGCTGGCGAGGCTGGGGTTTTCCCCAGCAACAGCCAGCCAGGGTCGTGTAGGTGGGGGGTAGTAGCCATTTTGTCAAACTTGTGCACTTTTAAATTGGTGTCTAAATTCTGCCGCTTTTCCCATATCGCCCCTCTAGCAGGGGGGAAATCGTACCCTCATGCCCCTGGCTGGACTGGGGGTATGATTCCTACATGTTTGACACCAAACACGATATGGTTCTGTGTAGCCATTTTCAAGTTATCGCGATATCGCAATAGACTTATAATGCGGTTAAGAGTATATGGTATGGCTACACTACAAACAACCCAGCAACGATTTTATGAGGGTTGCAGAGAAGCCCTACTCATGTAGGGGTCCCCCCTCACACATACCTCAGCACCCTGGCTTGTAGGATTACCAAGGCCTGCTATAGGGGTGACCTATGAGAGTATATGTGTTGTAATGGGGTGGGATATAGGATACCTATATCCCTGTAAGGGGTGCTAGCACCACCTTACCCAGACTACAGTAGTGGTCTGGTGGTGTCAGTTTGTATGGCTGTCCCAGGGTGGCACAATAAGTGCTGCAGCCCTGGTAGGCCTACTGAGGGACCCATGCCCTGGGTACCTAGGGTACCATCTACAAGGGACTGTCAGGGCATCCTCAGCATCCAATTAGTTGGTACCTAGGGTACTTCACATTAGTTTTAGGGAGAAAGCAGATAGGCTGGGGTCCTGGATAGCAGGATCCCAGCCAGACTAGTCAAAAACCATTCAAATACCAGGCAAAAAGTTGGGGGCAACCATTAGTCAGATTCCACCTTCCTACACCTGGGTATAGCCGGACCTCGAGATCTGGAGAGGAGGTTGTCGGACAAGAAAGAATTGAAGTCTCGGAAGGATACAGCGTCTCAATAGCGCGATCAGCGGGTATGACGAATTCAAAAAGTCACATGTCACCCACGTACAACCAGCTGATGGGGGACCACCTCTCCTTGTTCCGTCTGGAAGTGTTGACTCTCTTAGCCAAGGGAGCAATCAATAGGGTCCCGGCATCAGAAGTAGGTCACGGATTCTATATCGCTACTATCTGGTGCCCAAAAAGGACAGAGGCCTCCGTACTTTCCTAGACCTGTGCCTTCACAATTTATTTCTGAAAAAGGAGAAATTCAAAATGCTTGTGCTCCCTCAGGTCCTGTGTGCCCTGCACCCGGGAGACTGGATGGTAGCGTTTGACTTGCAGGACACATATTTCCACATCCCAGTCTTTCCTGTCCACAGATGTTACCTGCCATTCACGGTGGGATAAGAGCACTTTTTAGTTTGCAGTGCTCCCCTTCAGCTTTACCAGCACCCATTGAGTGTTATCCAAAGTGATGATGGTGGTTGCAGCACATCTAGGGAGTACAAAAGGGGGTGGTGATGGACGGAGCATCAGAACCAATCAAACACTCACACCCAGTCAACGGATCTGGGTTTGATCCATCACCGTCCTTTAGCCCACTCTGCCACCCCAGTTCAGACATGGCCATATGCAAATCAGTCTGACCCTGTGCCTCATGGGAACAGTCCAGCCCGAACTGCCAAGTCATGCCTTCCATGGACCGGAAACAAGCTTCCTAGGACCGGTTTCTGGCATTTCAGCCGTCTTCAGCCAGGCTTGCTTGAATGCAGTGGCAAAGTGAGCAAGGGACTCACGTCTGAACATACCCTGCCAACTTATTGCGAACAAAGCGGTACAAAAGGGGGTGGTGATGGACGGAGCATCAGAACCAATCAAACACTCACACCCAGTCAACAGATCTGGGTTTGATCCATCACCGTTCTTTAGCCCACTCTGCCACCCCAGTTCAGACATGGCCATATGCAAATCAGTCTGACCCTGTGCCTCATGGGAACAGTCCAGCCCGAACTGCCAAGCCATGCCTTCCCTGGACCGGAAACAAGCTTCCTAGGACCGGTTTCTGGCATTTCAGCCGTCTTCAGCCAGGCTTGCTTGAATCCAGTGGCAAAGTGAGCAAGGGACTCACGTCTGAGCATACCCTGCCATCTTATGGCGAACAAAGCGGTACAAAAGGGGATGGTGATGGACGGAGCATCAGAACCAATCAAACACTCACACCCAGTCAACAGATCAGGGTTTGATCCATCACCGTTCTTTAGCCCACTCTGCCACCCCAGTTCAGACATGGCCATATGCAAATCAGTCTGACCCTGTGCCTCATGGGAACAGTCCAGCCCGAACTGCCAAGCCTTGCCTTCCCTGGACCGGAAACAAGCTTCCTAGGACCGGTTTCTGGCATTTCAGCCGTCTTCAGCCAGGCTTGCTTGAATCCAGTGGCAAAGTGAGCAAGGGACTCACGTCTGAGCATACCCTGCCAACTTATGGCGAACAAAGCGGTACAAAAGGGGGTGGTAATGGACGGAGCATCAGAACCAATCAAACACTCACACCCAGTCAACAGATCAGGGTTTGATCCATCACCGTTCTTTAGCCCACTCTGCCACCCCAGTTCAGACATGGCCATATGCAAATCAGTCTGACCCTGTGCCTCATGGGAACAGTCCAGCCCGAACTGCCAAGCCATGCCTTCCCTGGACCGGAAACAGGCTTCCTAGGACCGGTTTCTGGCATTTCAGCCGTCTTCAGCCAGGCTTGCTTGAATCCAGTGGCAAAGTGAGCAAGGGACTCACGTCTGAGCATACCCTGCCAACTTATGGCGAATAAAGCGGTACAAAAGGGGGTGGTGATGGACGGAGCATCAGAACCAATCAAACACTCACACCCAGTCAACAGACCTGGGTTTGATCCATCACCGTTCTTTAGCCCACTCTGCCACCCCAGTTCAGACATGGCCATATGCAAATCAGTCTGACCCTGTGCCTCATGGGAACAGTCCAGCCCGAACTGCCAAGCCATGCCTTCCCTGGACCGGAAACAAGCTTCCTAGGACCGGTTTCTGGCATTTCAGCCGTCTTCAGCCAGGCTTGCTTGAATCCAGTGGCAAAGTGAGCAAGGGACTCACGTCTGAGCATACCCTGCCAACTTATGGTGAACAAAGCGGTACAAAAGGGGGTGGTGATGGACGGAGCATCAGAACCAATCAAACACTCACACCCAGTCAACAGATCAGGGTTTGATCCATCACCGTTCTTTAGCCCACTCTGCCACCCCAGTTCAGACATGGGCATATGCAAATCAGTCTGACCCTGTGCCTCATGGGAACAGTCCAGCCCGAACTGCCAAGTCATGCCTTCCCTGGACCGGAAACAAGCTTCCTAGGACCGGTTTCTGGCATTTCAGCCGTCTTCAGCCAGGCTTGCCTGAATCCTGTGGCAAAGTGAGCAAGGGACTCACGTCTGAGCATACCCTGCCAACCGGTCCTAGGATGCTTGTTTCCAGTCCAGGGAGGACCTGCCTGGCAGTTCGGGCTGGACTGTTCCCATTGGGCACAGGGTCAAGACTGATTTGCATATGGCTGGGTCCAAACTGGAATGGCATGGTGAGCAAACAAACAATGGATTTAGGCCCAGATCTCTGTACTGGGGTGAATGTATGACATTGTTCTGCATTCTGTCCATCAATAGCTCTTTTTGCATTTGTCACCCCGAGTGGGACGGGTATGCTCAGACGTGAGTCCCGTGCTCTCCATGTCAATAGTTCTTTTAGCACATCTAGGGAGGTCAGGGATACCAGTTTTCCCCTAACTATTTATACCACCGTATGGTTCCTGTCCAACACAGTGCCGACGCGCGTTTTGGTGTGGGCTAAGGTCTAGCTGTCACCTTCTTCAGGGCACTGATTTATAGGCAATCCAAACAACAAGCCGTGTGGTTTGGGGAAAGCGAGCAGGATATATGTACATCAAATATAGGGTGGGGTCAACGGCTCCATTAAGGCATCAAGTAATGAGCAGGTTCGGGTGGGGCCAAAGATCATATGTCTAGAGTCTCTCTGTCCGGCAGCGGGGTAAAAGGATTCAAAGATAAGGCTGGAGATTTTGAGGTTGGTTTCAGAGAAGCCCAGCGTTTGGTAAAAATATGGGTCAAAAGGTTGATTCAGTGATCAGGGCCTAGGACAACACTGTTCCGCGTCCTCCAGAGCTTGTCTGGGGTAGGACACCTCTTCCCCCGGGTATAGCTGGACCTCGGGATCTGAAGAGAAGGTCGTCGGACAAGAAAAAATTGAAGTCTATGCAGGATACAGGGTTTCCAAACTCGGTGTCTCGATGGCGCGATCAGGGGGAATGACAAATTCAAAAAGTCCCATGTCACTCACTTACAACCAGCTGATGGAGGACCACCTCTCCTTGTTCCATCTGGAAGTGTTGACTCTCTTGACCAAGGGAGCAATCAAGAGGCTCCCGGCATCAGACATAAGTCACGGTTTCTATATCGCTACTTTCTGGTGCCCAAAAAGGACAGAGGCCTCCATACTTTCCTAGACCTGCGCGTTCACAATTTATTTCTGAAAAAGGAGAAATTCAAAATGCTCATGCTCCCTCAAGTCATGTGTGCCCTGCACCCGGGAGACTGGATGGTAGCGTTTGACTTGCCGGACACATATTTCCACATCCCCGTCTTGCCTGTCCACAGATGTTACCTTCCATTCACGGTGGGCCATGAACGCTTTTTAGTTTGCAGTGCTCCCCTTCAGCTTTACCAGCACCCATTGAGTGTTATCCAAAGTGATGCCGGTGGTTGCAGCACATCTAGGGAGGTCAGGGATACCAGTTTTACCCTACCTCAAGATTAGCTGTTAAAGGCGGGCTCACAATAGGCAGTTGTCTCCCACCTCAAGACTATGTTGAACCTCCTGCACTTGCTAGTGTTCACTATCAATGTGCCAAAGTCACACCTGACTCCCTATAATGCGCTCCCTTTCATCGGAGCTGTTTTGGACAAAGTGCAGTTTTGGTGAGTCCAGGCTATTCAGGCTTTAATACAAACGTTTCAGCCTATAGCCTGGATTTCGTTATGGATGACACTGAGGCTGTTGGACCTCATGGCATCCTGTATCCTGCTTGTAACACATGCCCATTGACATATGCAGACTCGGCAGTGGGACCTGAAGTTCCAGTGGGCACAGCATCAGGTGAATCTCTCCAACATGGTCCACTTCTCAGAGGAAATTGTGAAATATGTGCAGTGGAGTGTGATGAAGCACGATTGGGTCAGGGGCAGATCTCTCTACCTTCCTCAACCAGAGCTGACCATAGTGACAGATGTGCCACTCCTTGGCTGGGGCAGCCATCTGGGAGTGATGGAGATCAGATTACTCTGGTCTCTGACAAAGTCCGGGCTTCACATCAGTGTAGGAAGGTGGAATCTGACTACATGGTTGCCCCCACTTTTTTCCTGGTGTTTTGATGGGTTTTGACTTAGTTTGGCTAGGAACCTGCTATTCTGGTCCCCAGCCTATCTGCTTTCTCTTCTAAATTGATTCCATGTACCTTAGGTACATCTCAGATTAGATTCTGAGGTGCCCTTATAAGTCCCTAGTATATGGTATACTATGTACCTAGGGCATAGGTACCCCAGAGGCCTACCAGGGGCTGAAGCATGTATTATGCCACCCCTGGAAAGCCCTCCAAAATGACACCACAGGTCTGCTACTGCAGCCTGGGTAAGGTGGTGCATGCACCCCTTACTGAGATATAGGTTCACTATATCTCACTTAATACTGCACATAGAAACCTATCAGTCACCCCTATGGCAGGCCTTATCAATCCTGAAGGCAGGGTGCTTGGCTATATGTGAGAGGGTGCCCAGGAAGGAGCTGAGCCCCTCTGCAGCCTTCGGAATCTCTTCTCTGGGGTTGTCAGTGGTGCAGCCTGACCATATACTCTTAAGTGCATTATATCTAAAACAGTTAATGCTAACTTTGGACTGGCTGCACGTAAACAGGTCAAGTTTGGTGTTGAACACCTTGGAATCATACCCCCACATCAATTCCTGATGTGAGAATATGATCCCACCCTTCTAGAGGGAGAGACTTGTCGGTACTGGGTTAGCCGGGAGAAACTTAACAGAGCCCTGGCATCACAAAATGGATGCTGCAGCCACAGACACAGGTCTGGCCTCCTGCTGCTGACCGAAACTCTGGCAGGAGAGGCCTGGACAATAGGTTTCCTGTCACAGGGAGGTGTAACCACCTCCCAGACAGGCTTATGTGTATTGGGGCTGGGTGGGAGCACTCTCAGAGTGCTTTGAAGTCCTGCACTGGCGGCACATTTGGTGTCCCTGTGCATAGTCCAGCTCAAACCGGTTCAGGAGCTTCCAGCTCCTGCTCTGGCGCAAAACTGGACAAAGGAAATGGGTGTAGCCACCCTTCTTTCCAAACCCTCCCATAGGTGGGTCCCCAGAGTATGTCCAACCCCCTACCTTAGTAGAAGTATGGGACCCCAGTCCTTAGGACTTTAGATTACCCTGGACGAAACTCTAAAGCTGAATCCTGGACCTTCGACGCCATGCTCAGGACCAGAGAACTGAAGAAATCTCCCTTGGGGTCAAGGAGTGACTCCCCTGCTTGGCAGGCACCAACAAAGCAATTTGCCTGTCTGCATTATCAAAGCTCCCGCCAGACTCCAAAGTGTTTGCAGCCCAGTAAGAGGATTTCCAGACATCTCAGGAGCCTACCAGAGGCCCCAGCAAAGCTGAGACCCACAGCCCTCGTGAGTAACGTGGAACCGGAACTCCTGGTCACCGTGCATTTCTGCAACTGCATTGACTTCTCGACGCCTCTTGAAGTCGTGCTTAGGCTGACTTGTAGCCACCACCGCGAGCACTGAATTCACCGAAGATTATGAGCCTGGTCATTCCGAGTGACCCGTGGGCCGCCATTTTGTGTTTCGCCTCGAGGTCCCTTCGCGATCCCTGGTCCGTTGACTGGGGGTCCCTGAGGGGGTAACTTTGTATTTCTTTGGGCTTCCCTGGTTGCTCCAGACGCGCCCTGGCTCCCAACCAAGTGGTGAGTCCCACAGACCTTCTGGTCTGAACCGAAGCATCTTTCTCGTTTCTGCGTGGGTTGCTGTTGCCAAGGCTTGTTGTGTCCAATCTAGGCACCGATGCTGCAGCACTCGACCTCCTTTGTGGGACAGCTCGAATCCAGCTCCTGGTTATCCTCGACACCTCCTGGTCCTCGTGGCTGAAGAGTCAAGCTTCACCTCTTTCACCTGAAATCACCCGACATCGGTGGGCATCTGCTCATCGCCTTCCTGGTCACTGGCTAGTGACCCAGATTCTGTCCCCTCTGCTTTCAGGCTCTTCTCATCTTCGATCCAGGCTTGGATCTCTTCGGACACTTCGCATCTTCACGCAGCAGCACTTCTTCGCCAGCTCCCATTGAAATCGACGACGTGACCCGACACCAAAAGACACCTATGCACCTGGCCTCCCTGGGTGAGTTAACACAAGTACTCTGGTGCTCCCGTGAGTGCTAGCCCTAGAACTTCCTAAGTCCAAAAGGGTTTGGTCCTGTTGGACTTTTTTAATGCATGTTAGATCAAATAACCAGTGTTTAGGTGCAGGTTTTCCCTTCTCCCAAGATGGCTGCCACAGGCCCCTGCTACTGCAGAGTGGTCTAGTAGCACCCTAGCTGCCAGGAGCTGGCTGGAACCCCACAACAATGTTGCGACACCAGCCCGCCTTTTTTGTCCCATAGGTAGAATGGGGAACCTCTTGGAATGTGCTGGAACCTTCTAGAAGGGAGGTGGGGTTTTTACTTTTGCCGCCTTGGATAGTGGTCACCTGACCTAGGGCTACTTAACAAAGGGAGGGAACATTTTGTAGGCAGTTGGAGTTGGCCAGTTGGGGTAAAGCAGACCTGGAGGATCCACGCAGGAGTTTTAGGCGGTAGGGCCTAGCCAGGGACTTATGCCTCTGAAAGTGACAGGACTTAGGTACTGCCTTTTAAGTGAGTGAGGGATCCTGTACAGCCCACTGATCTAGCCCAGCGGTAGGAGAACCGGGCCATCTGCCGAACTTGACTAGGAGGGAACTAGTCACCAACTCAATCCCTACCCCCCAGAAATAGAACCCCTAAGGGCGCCAGAGACATCTGCGCCATTAAGATGGCTGGAACTTCATGCTGAAACTGAATGCTGAAACTAAACGCTGGAACTTCATGCTGAAACTGAATGCTGAAACTAAACGCTGGAACTTCATGCTGAAACTGAATGCTGAAACCTAATGCTGAAGCTCCCTATTGAAACCTAAGCTGAAAGTGACTGCTGGGGGATCAACCAGGTACTAGCGCTGTGACCCCTGCGCTCCCCGACCTTGCCTGGGATCCCTCCCCCCCCCCCCCCCCGAGTCACTCCCGCATCGGGCGCTGAGCGCTGAGCCCGCCGTCGCCCCTGCTTAATTTGTCAACCCCCCCCTGGCGCGGGGACCAGAGGCGCACTCACCGCCGCGGCCCAGGACCCAGAAATCTGCCCCTCATCGCACCGGGGCCCACGGAGAAGCCCGGGGCCCCGCCACTGCCGTCGCAGCTGCTGCCTGAGTCGTGGAAGGCTGTGAAGCTGGCTCCAGCACCCACGTGACGAGGGCGGACTGCGCGTCGCCGCTCCCCCGCCGCTGAGCGCTCTGACTGCGGGGCCGGAACAGTGAAGATCTCCAGATTGTCTGCCTGTGGAGGACACCGAGATCAAGGTAACCCCCGGGGGCTGGGAGGTAGCGTGGCCGTGCTGAGGCCTGGGACTCACCCCCCTGCTCCCCGGGAGGTCTGAGGAGGACCCGGTGCACCCCCTAACGATCGGGAGCGGCACCGCACTACTTGCGACTGCTTCCCGGTGCCCAACCGAGACTCTGGTTCCCCTCCGTGGGATTGCCCCCTTGCTTCTAGACTGCCGCGTACAAGGGGACCCTTGGCTTATGGCCTGATTATTACGAGTAGCGCTGTGTTTTTAAGTTCTGCTCTGAAGTGCTTAATCCTGATTATTAAGAGTAGCGCTATGTTCTTAAGTTCTGCTCTGAAGTACTTAATCCTGATTATTACGAGTAGCGCTGTGTTCTTAAGTTCTGCTCTGAAGTGCTTAATGCTTGATTATTACAAGTAGCGCTGTGTTCTTAAGTTCTGCTCTGAAGTGCTTAATGCTTGATTATTACGAGTAGCGCTGTGTTCTCAAGTACTGCTCCGAGGTGCTTAATGCCTGTTTATTCCGTGTAGCTCTGTGATCTCCAGTCTGGCTCTGAAGCGCCAGCGGTGTCATGAGTAGCGGTAAGCCCGCAAGTTGTGCCCTGAAACGCTATTAGTTCCCCAGGTGTGGCGCTACGTTTCCCAGTCCTATGTCGAAGCGCTGATAATTACTAGATACCGCGCGAGGTGCCCAGGGCGGATTGAAACGCTAGTGGTGGGAGGGGCGCAGCACGCTGGTTAACCGCTGTGTTTACCACTCCCCCAGGTTTGCCAGGTATTGCCAATGGAACTATGATGAAGCGCTCTTGAATCTGACGCTAAGGTATACAGGTGTTGCCTATTGCATCATAATGAATTGCTGGTGAATCTGACGCTAATGTATTCAGGTACTGCCTATGGCACCATAATGAAATGCTGGTGAATCTAACGCTAATGTATTCAAGTAATGCCCATTGCCATCTAATGAACTGCATTTGCATCCAACTGCTTAGATAAACTTGTTTGATTTTCATTTAACCTACTGTGTGGTGTCCATTATTGTGTGCGTTTCCTGCTTCCGGGGATGTGTGTGTTGTATGGTCGCTTTACACTTAAGCCTTCGGGTGCCCACCCGCTCGAGTTGCGTTACCCCATTAGGGCCCGGTGACCCCAGGTCTTACATTGTTGGCGAGCGGTGGGATTAGGACCTGTGACCATACAGCACACTTCTGTGAAGCGGAGGGCGCCACAATTAGACGCCTATTGTATTTAAGCTCTGCAACTGTTTATTGCTGCATTTATTACATTCCACTGTCCAGACTGAGGGTGTAAAATCCTGGTTAGCTTGCAACTGTCACCCATATCCTAGAGTTTTCTTCCTTGGTATCTAGGTCCCTACCTGTCACGATGGAATTCCGGTTAGCCGACCTCGAGGGGTACACTGTAAGGCAGCTGAGAGAATTCGGGCAGGGGATGGGGGTGCCTGGGGTGCGGAGGGCCAAAGGACCGGAACGCCGTACCGCCTTAAGGGCATGGGTAGAGGCCCACCCGGAGGGGAGAGAGGATGAGGGACAGGAGGCACAGGATGCACCTCAGGAGGAGAGTGCCCAGGAAGAACTAGACCTACTCAACGTAGATGTGTCTGAAAATGTGCCCCCAGGGAGACGTTCTGGGGCCAGCAGTAGGACAGGGTCTAGGAGGAGTGCGTCTCCAGAGGAGTATGAGGACAGGAGGGAGGAGAGGCAGTTAAAGTGGGAGCTGGCCAAGTTGGAACAAGAGAGAGAAACGGAATTGGTCAAATTGGAACAAGAGAGAGAAAACAAGAGATGGGCAATGGAAGAAAAGAAGATGGCGCACGAGCTTCAGCTGAAGGAGTTGGAGCTGCGCGCTATCCAGTTAAAGGCGTCCAATAAGGACAATGGTGGCAGCTTACCAAAAGATCCCCAGGAGTCAAAATTCTATTTACCCAAGGATGATATCGCCAGGGTGTCTGAGGAGGCATTGGGGAGTGACCCTGAAGGGGTGGTGCAGGGATCTTCCAACCCAGCGAGGTGGGAGAGGTGGCGAATAGCCCAGCTAGGTCCCTGGGAAGAGAGAGGGTTGTAGGGCCTCACGTCCTATCCATAGGAAGGAGTGAGACGGGGAGGTGTCCCGAGGTGCCCCAACCGCAGTCTCAGGGCCTGAAGAGTTCCATAAGGGAGCCCCAGGTTGGGAGCCTAGGCTGTCCTGATGTGCCGCCCGGTGAGGGGGAGCCTCTAGTGTCAGGAGGACCCGGGGCGACTGTAATCAGAGCTCCTGAGGTTCTGGGGTCGGCCCAGTCGCAGGGTTTAGATCCTGGGCTGGGATGCCAGGTTCAGGGGTTGCCTGACCTGGCGGGTGGGGCATCTGTTACCAGTGTCCCTCCGGAAGTGTCTTCCAGGAGTACTTCTCCTGTTGGGAGGGTGCGGAACTCTGGGAGGGGGTGCAGGGGGAGGGAAGACTCGCCCCTGGCACCGGTGCAGCCTAAGGGTTTAGATCCTAGGCTGGGGAACCAGTTGAGGGGTCAAGGCCCTGGACTGGGGAGAGAATGGTGGTCTGAGGGTGCCTCGCATGGGAGTAGGGTGAGGAACCCCAGAAGGAGGAGGAGGGGAGTGGTCAATGGGCACTACAGGCCTGGGGCTACTGCCCCCCACTCTGCGAAACCACAAGGGCCAGAGACATCTGGATGGCCCAGGGGCCGGTCCTGGCCACAACCAGCTAGGGAGCCCCAGTGGGGTGGCTTCGTTGGTCCAGGGAGGTTTGAGAGGGAACCCTCGGGTTCCAGAGGGGAGAAGAACCTGCGGGTGCTCCTGCAGTTGCGGTCCTGCGTTCACCTTTTCTCGCCCCAAGCAGGAAAGCCCATCAAGGCATTGATCGGTCTACCCTGGCTTTTGGCTGGAAGGGGGTTGTGTTGGACTTGGCCCTTTTTCCCTGAATTTTTTCGTTTTTTAATGCATGTTAGATCAAATAACCAGTGTTTAGTTGCAGGTGTTCCCTTCTCCCAAGATGGCTGCTACAGGCCCCTGCTACTGCAGAGTGGTCTTTCTAGTAGCACCCTAGCTGCCAGGAGCTGGCTGGAACCCCACAACAATGTTGCAACACCAGCCCACCTTTCTTGTCCCATAGGTAGAATGGGGAACCTCCTGGAATGTGCTGGAACCTTCTAGATGGGAGGTGGGGTTTTTACTTTTGCCGCCTTGGATAGTGGTCACCTGACCTAGGGCTACTTAACAGAGGGAGGTAACATTTTGTAGGCAGTTGGAGTTGGCCAGTTCGGGTAAAGCAGACCTGGAGGATCCACGCAGGAGTTTTAGGCGGTAGGGCCTAGCCAGGGACTTATGCCTCTGAAAGTGACAGGACTTAGGTACTGCCTTTTAAGTGAGTGAGGGATCCTGTACAGCCCACTGATCTAGCCCAGCGGTAGGAGAACCCAGGGGCCATCTGCCAAACTTGACTAGGAGGGAACTAGTCACCAACTCAATCCCTACCCCCCAGAAACAGAACCCCTAAGGGCGCCAGAGACATCTGCGCCATTAAGATGGCTGGAACTTCATGCTGAAACTGAATGCTGAAACTAAACGCTGGAACTTCATGCTGAAACTGAATGCTGAAACTAAACGCTGGAACTTCATGCTGAAACTGAATGCTGAAACTAAACGCTGGAACTTCATGCTGAAACTGAATGCTGAAACCTAATGCTGAAGCTCCCTATTGAAACCTAAGCTGAAAGTGACTGCTGGACTGCTGGGGGATCAACCAGGTACTAGCGCTGTGACCCTTGCGCTCCCCGACCTTGCCTGGGATCCCCCCCCCCCCCCCGAGTCACTCCCGCATCGGGCGCTGAGCGCTGAGCCCACCGTCGCCCCTGCTTAATTTGTCAACCCCCCCCCTGGCGCGGGGACCAGAGGCGCACTCACCGCCGCGGCCCAGGACCCAGAAGTCTGCCCCTCATCGCACCGAGGCCCACGGAGAAGCCCGTGGCCCCGCCACTGCCGTCGCAGCTGCTGCCTGAGTCGTGGAAGGCTGTGAAGCTGGCTCCAGCACCCACGTGACGAGGGCGGACTGCGCGTCGCCGCTCCCCCGCCGCTGAGCGCTCTGATTGCGGGGCCGGAACAGTGAAGATCCCCAGAGTGTCTGCCTGTGGAGGACACCGAGATCAAGGTAACCCCCGGGGGCTGGGAGGTAGCGTGGCCGTGCTGAGGCCTGGGACTCACCCCCCTGCTCCCCGGGAGGTCTGAGGAGGACCCGGTGCACCCCCTAACGATCGGGAGCGGCACCGCACTACTTGCGACTGCTTCCCGGTGCCCAACCGAGACTCTGGTTCCCCTCCGTGGGATTGCCCCCTTGCTTCTAGACTGCCGCGTACAAGGGGACCCTTGGCTTATGGCCTGATTATAACGAGTAGCGCTGTGTTCTTAAGTTCTGCTCTGAAGTGCTTAATCCTGATTATTAAGAGTAGCGCTATGTTCTTAAGTTCTGCCCTGAAGTGCTTAATCCTGATTATTACGAGTAGCGCTGTGTTCTTAAGTTCTGCTCTGAAGTGCTTAATGCTTGATTATTACAAGTAGCGCTGTGTTCTTAAGTTCTGCTCTGAAGTGCTTAATGCTTGATTATTACGAGTAGCGCTGTGTTCTCAAGTACTGCTCCGAGGTGCTGAATGCCTGTTTATTCCGTGTAGCGCTGTGATCTCCAGTCTGGCTCTGAAGCGCCAGCGGTGTCATGAGTAGCGGTAAGCCCGCAAGTTGTGCCCTGAAACGTTATTAGTTCCCCAGGTGTGGCGCTACGTTTACCAGTCCTATGCCGAAGCGCTGATAATTACTAGATACCGCGCGAGGTGCCCAGGGCGGATTGAAACGCTAGTGGTGGGAGGGGCGCAGCGCGCTGGTTAACCGCTGTGTTTACCGCTCCCCCAGGTTCGCCAGGTATTGCCAATGGAACTATGATGAAGCGCTCTTGAATCTGACGCTAAGGTATACAGGTGTTGCCTATTGCATCATAATGAATTGCTGGTGAATCTGACGCTAATGTATTCAGGTACTGCCTATGGCACCATAATGAAATGCTGGTGAATCTAACGCTACTGTATTCAAGTAATGCCCATTGCCATCTAATGAACTGCATTGGCATCTAACTGCTTAGATAAACTTGATTGATTTTCATTTAACCTACTGTGTGGTGTCCATTATTGTGTGCGTTTCCTGCTTCAGGGGATGTGTGTGTTGTATGGTCGCTTTACACTTAAGCCTTCGGGTGCCCACCCGCTCGAGTCACGTTACCCCCTTAGGGCCCGGTGACTCCAGGTCTTACAGGTCCGGACTCAATTCTAAGTGTCCCTACTCTTTAAAAATCTAACCGCGACTTTCCCCATAGCGGCTAACAGGAGCTCAAGGCTGTGTTCACACACTACACACGGCCCCCGTAGGTCCCCTGTGTCACTACCTTGGGTGGTTCCTTGGGGTCCCAGCGATTCTACAGGCTCTAGGCCTTGTGTCTAGTTAAGTCGTGGTTCTTATACCACTATTTTAGTATATGGTTTGGCTCACCCCTAGGGCCTGACGTGTATTTGTGCTATTTTACTCTGATTACTGAAGTGTAACTTATGTGTTTTGACCACTAGTCTCATAAAGAGACTACGAGAGTGTGTTTAGCAATAAATACATATATTTTATATATATACCTGGTGTGGATATCTTTCATTTAGTGACTCAAGAGATTATAGACTGGTAAAACAAGCTGCTTTACATTCCTTCAAGACTTAGCCTGAAGGCTGCTCTCCATAGCTACCACTAGGATAGCTTTCAATAAAGATTGTCTTTAACCTATCATCAATAAGGGGTTGTTTGGACTGATACAGGGTGCCCACTATAACTAGTGGACAGCATATATCAGGCCAACGTCTCACAGTTGTCTTTAACCAATCATCAATAAGGGGTTGTTTGAACTGGTACAGGGTGCCCACTATAACTAGTGAACAGCATATACCAGGTCAACTTCTCACAATCAGTATGTTAGGGCTTCGGATAATCCGCTTGGCATTGAAAGCCTTTCTTCATTCTAACAGGAGAAGACTGGTACCTGTGTTCATGGACAATACAATTGCCATCTGGTACTGCAACACACAGGGTGGAGTAGGGTCGTGAACCCTTTGTCAAGAGGCTCTACATCTCTGGACATGGCTGGAATATTAGGGTGTTTCCCTGGTGGCTCAACACTTAGCAGGCTCTGTTAAGGTCAGGGTGGACAAACTCAGAGGACGATGCCTAGTGGATCAATAATGGCATCTCCATACAGAGGTGGTGCAAGGTCTCTTTCAAGAGTGGGGAAAGCCTTCGCTAGATCTGTTCGCTACTGCCAAGAATTTGCAATGTCTGCAATTTTGTGCGCTGGAGTTTCCAAGGTGACTTTCGCTCGGAGACGCTTTTAGTCTCGAGTAGAGCTCCGGACTCCTATATCTCTTTCTATCAGTACCACTTCTGTCCAGAGTTCTTAAGAAGATCAGGAATGGCTGGGTCCAAATCATTCTTGTGGTTTCGAATTGGGCATGGGAAGTCTGGTATTTCGAGCTGTTGAACATGAGCATCAGTCCTCGATCAGGATGCCTCATCAAGAGGATCTTCCGTTGCAACAACAAGGGAGGGTCATGCACTCTAACCTCCACACCCTTCACCTTTATGAGTGGAATTTGAGCGGTGAGTTCACTGTGGACCAGTCCCAGCCTATGAGGGTCTCCCACAGTAAAAGCTCAAAAATTAGGTTTTCAAAAAGCTAAAAATCTGGGCGGCTCAGATGGGCAGAACCACATTCTAACAGAGACAATGTCTGATGTCTCGTGCAGAGGCATAAAGGAGCCTGCACCAACCATCAGAGAGTATCTGCGGCTGTTGAAACTCACAACTCCGGCCTCAGGCACTTGGCATTTCTCAGTGCCTCCAAATCTGTGATGTGGTAAAGCTTCACAGATAAAGTTAGACACTGGCATTGCAGGATGACGCCCTGCAGTGCCCGAGGCCATACATCAATCAGCAAGTCACCCCACCCTTTCCGAGCTTGTCATAGAGTTGGGAAAGGGTGAGGTGAATGAGCAGAGACTAAAAACTCAAATCTGTGACTGCGCTGGTTTGAGGTTTCAGTTTCAATTTTCCGCAGCTGAAAGTTTCAGCAGCAAACGGGACCTGCATAGACAGCAAGGTAAGTAAAAAATGCTTTTAAATAATGTGTATGTATATGTGAGAGTGTGTGTCCGTGAGAGTGTTTATATGTGAGCATGTATGTGTGAGTAAAAGAGAGTGTCAATGTAGGAGTGAGGACTGTGAGTGATAAGAAGAGTGACAATGAATGAGTGAGGGAGACAGACAGGGAGTGTAACTGAATGTTACTGTTTGTGAGACTGAGTGAGTCAAGTCTGAGTGAGTCTTAGTGAGTCAGAAGGATTGAGAAAGTGAGTCAGTGTGAGAGAGAGAGTGATACTGAATGAGTCAGAGTGAGGAAGAATGCTTGTGTCTGAGTAAGGTTGAGTCCGAATGGCTGGAGGACCTTTGGGGTTTGTCGAGGTCTCTCAGTGGCAGGATGAGACCGTCTTTACTGATTGTCAAGTTTGGCAGTGGCGAGTAAGGTTTCGCACCCAAAAGTCCACAGCAGGTTCTCTGTTCTTGGGGTCAACAGCTATTCTTTGTCTTTCTCTACTTAGGTCCATCAAATCTGAAGTTCAGGGCTTTGGGATGCCGCTTAAATACTAAATTTAGGGGCATTAAATGTAGTGCCAGGTAATGACCATTGGGCCATCCACCTTAGGTTGACTATACCCTCTGTATGACCCCTCCCACTGGGGAATGGGCATACCACTAACATGACGATTTCCCTCCAAATCAAGATGGGGGACTGAAAAATATGTTGCACCTCGCCGACTACACCTTAGGGGAGGTGCTAGCTGAAGGTGGGCACCCCTCCTATTCTTTCTAGTTTTACCACAAGCGTGAGGTCATGACAGGAGGGTTGGCATCCTCCAATTGTTGTGGCTGCCTGGATTACATTTCAAAGATGGCATGGCATTTGAAGCTTCCTACCCTAGAAGTCTGTTCCTCCCCTGGGGGAGGTGTGAAACACCTCTGCCCGGGGGAGACTTTGTTCCCGGCCTCTGAGAGCACAGGCTCAAACCCCATGAGGTCAGGTACACATCTAGTGGTAGCGGATGGCTGGAAATGGTTAGTAACCACACAAGTAGTCTGCAGGTTTTCAGGGGGCACCTGATGTTTGGTACCAAACATCTGATGGTACAGTGAAGCCATTAGGAGCTAGGAAACTCGTAATGGCGATTGTCCTGCCCATGTACTCGATATGGCTTTCCGGTGCACTTACAGTTTCCAAGAATGGACTTAGCTGCAGGAGCAGATATGCCCCTACAATATCTATGTCCACACCTGAGGTATAGTGTACCCTGCCTTAGGGCTGGGCTGGTAAGGTCTGCTGTAGGGATGAGTTACCTATATCACAGGCAGTGTCTGTAGGTATGGCACACAGAGGTGTGTGCTATATTGACTCTTCTAGTTTTGCTTGCATCAAGGCATGCAGCCTGCAGTGGTAGTTTGCATAGCCTTGGTGAGTGGACCCTAGGGTAGCACAATTGATGCTGCAGCCCCAGTTGTCCCTCTTCAGTTTCTTTGCCCTTGGTACCAGACGTACCCTTTACTAGGGACTTATAAAGTGGTCTGAAGCTGTGCCAGTTGTGGTACAGTTTAAGGGAAAGAGCTCTGGCACTGGGCACCTGGTTGGCAGGCACCCAGTACATTTACAGCCGGACCACAACCCCCTCAGGTTTGGCCCACCCAACACAAATTAAAAAAGAGAAAAGAACTGGAAGAATTAAAAAGAAAAAGCCAGGACTCGCCCCCCCCCCCCTTCCCAAGTAGAAAATGCACTGAAAACTATGCACCAACTACCTTCTCTTCATAGTCACAATGAGCATTAGTGTAAACAGTTGAGCATCAGAGGTAGTGGACTTCCCATATTCAAGGCCTAGCAGCCCAAAAGGAGTTCTAAAAGTGTAAAACCGAATTTGCTACTTAAAAAAAAAAAACTTTTCACTCCTGTTCATGGTCAGCTAGCTGAAAAGTGTGTTTCCTGCATGCCTCATTTGCTATGGTGGTGTGTCAGGTGGCTGAGGTTTTGGACCTTCTAAGGCAGCCAAGATAAACGTCTTGACAGAAGCCCTTACTGATGTCCTACTCTGGGCCTGGTCCGAGCCCTGCACAGGGCCTGCTGTGCATAAAACAATTGCATGCCATCGTTGTTCCACTCCTGGGGACCCCAGTTTCCTTCCCCAGTACCCCACCCTGGGGAACTTCATGGCCCAGGCCTCCAATTCTGGAGTTAATCCTGATGTGTTCTATACCACTCCACCGGATTGGGGATACAAGAGGTTGGATACCTTTGGGAAGACGGGTTGTATGAAGGAACACCACATGCATTTACCACACATGCCTTTACAATGCAGTCAGTACCCGACTGTGACGTTAACACACGTTACTTTACCACGCAAGTCATTGCGACGATTTGATTTAGGTGGCCCTGGACTTTGTAATAGTATAAATTACTATTCCAACTCCAGTTTATGCATCAGTATGGAAGTTGTTTGACTTAAATACCAAACACCAGTCCAACAACGTGCCCCCTACAGCAAGTCATTGTAACGCTTTGTGGGTTAAAGTAACATGCCGTAACGTCACAGTCGGGGTAGTGACTGTGTTGTATAAGCTGTTCTTTGTTGAAACTGAGGGGTAAAGGATATTTCCTGGAAGAGGATGTCCTCTTCTACCAGCATTGCAGTGTGGTCGGTGAACACCACATGCCTCTTGGCCTGATACTCCCATATGATCTGGGACTCATAAGAGGCTGAGCCATACTTTCCAAAGCCATTGCTGAGGGGAGAGATGCAAAAACATTCAACATACTATATGGACTGAACAGGACAGATTTGCTGGGTAGAGTGATCTCATTGTCGGAGGCCCTTCGGCGCCATGCCTGGCTGAGAACCACCTGCTTTTCAGGGGATGCCCGAGTGTCACTAATGGACATGCTCTTTATAAGGCTCTCATCTCTTTGGAGACAAAGCGGGCTCAGTGCGGCTGTGCTTTAATGATAGCAGATCTATGGCCAGCTCCTTGGGCTTCTCCATGGCCCCTCGTCAACCTCAGTCAACCTTCTGCCACAGAAGGGGTTTTTAACCGCATTCATACCTTCCCAGCCTTTTCGTAGCCTTGGACACAAGTCCCACAGAACATGTGGGAGAGGTAGCCAAAGTACCCCGCCCCCAGTAGCTGCAGCCTCCAAACCCCTTTAGTTTGCCTTAGGCATCCAGTGTGGGGCAGGATAGGCCATCACCTGCACCACCAGAGTTTGGAAACATCCGACCATTGTTTTTACAGATTGTAAAAAGGGGTTACTCCATCCCCTTTATGACAACACCTACGCACATTGAATAAAGAAACCTTCCCTGACGGGAAAGAGGATCACCTGCTTAGAAATAAATCTGAGCGCTTAGTAAAGAACGGCAAAGACAGGAAATCATACCAATTGCATCCTAACCATCTATACAATCATTCATATCAAAGTCCCATTCATACTACTGTCTTACCAACGCAAACACACAAAAAAGAATTGCATAAATGTGAGGACAGGGACCAAACCATCAGAAATACAGTGGTATAGTGATGATTAATACATTAAATTAAACAGGAAACATCTCTGGTAAAACAATAGCCTCAAGAACAGCTTACAATAAATGTTATTCAACAGTGCATCGATGGCATTGGATGGTAAATACAGTGACATATACTTAGTACAATGAGTATTCAGCTGTTCTTATATTTATACCACCATATGGTTCCTGTCCAACACAGTGCTGACGCGCGTTTTGGTGTGGGCTAAGGTCTAGCTGTCACCTTCTTCATGGCACTGATTTATAGGCAATCCAAACAACAAGCCGTGTGGTTTGGGGAAAGCGAGCAGGATATATGTACATCAAATATAGGGTGGGGTCAACGGCTCCATTAAGGCATGGCTCACAGAACCGAGCCAAACGTCTGGGTGAAATCCGGAAGTAACGAGCAGGTTCGGGTGGGGCCAAAGATCATATGTCTAGAGTCTCTCTGTCCGGCAGCGGGGTAAAAGGATTCAAAGATAAGGCCGGAGATTTTGAGGTTGGTTTCAGAGAAGCCCAGCGTTTGGTAAAGATATGGGTCAAAAGGTTGATTCTGCGATCAGGGCCTAGGACAACACTGTTCCGCGTCCTCCAGAGCTTGTCTGGGGTAGGGCACCTCTTCCCCTGGGTATAGCTGGACCTCGGGATCTGAAGAGAAGGTCGTCGGACAAGAAAGAATTGAAGTCTATGCAGGATACAGTGTTTCCAAACTCGGTGTCTCGATGGCGCGATCAGGGGGAATGACAAATTCAAAAAGTCCCATGTCACTCACTTACAACCAGCTGATGGAGGACCACCTCTCCTTGTTCCATCTGGAAGTGTTGACTCTCTTGACCAAGGGAGCAATCAAGAGGCTCCCGGCATCAGACATAGGTCACGGTTTCTATATCGCTACTTTCTGGTGCCCAAAAAGGACAGAGGCCTCCATACTTCCCTAGACCTGAGCGTTCACAATTTATTTCTGAAAAAGGAGAAATTCAAAATGCTCATGCTCCCTCAAGTCATGTGTGCCCTGCACCTGGGAGACTGGATGGTAGCGTTTGACTTGCCGGACACATATTTCCACATCCCCGTCTTGCCTGTCCACAGATGTTACCTTCCATTCACGGTGGGCCATGAACGCTTTTTAGTTTGCAGTGCTCCCCTTCAGCTTTACCAGCACCCATTGAGTGTTATCCAAAGTGATGCCGGTGGTTGCAGCACATCTAGGGAGGTCAGGGATACCAGTTTTACCCTACCTCGAGATTAGCTGTTAAAGGCGGGCTCACAATAGCCAGTTGTCTCCCACCTCAAGACTATGTTGAACCTCCTGCACTTGCTAGTGTTCACTATCAATGTGCCAAAGTCACACCTGACTCCCTATAATGCGCTCCCTTTCATCGGAGCTGTTTTGGACAAAGTGCAGTTTTGGTGAGTCCAGGCTATTCAGGCTTTAATACAAACGTTTCAGCCTATAGCCTGGATTTCGTTATGGATGACACTGAGGCTGTTGGACCTCATGGCATCCTGTATCCTGCTTGTAACACATGCCCATTGACATATGCAGACTCTGCAGTGGGACCTGAAGTTCCAGTGGGCACAGCATCAGGTGAATCTCTCCAACATGGTCCACTTCTCAGAGGAAATTGTGAAATATGTGCAGTGGAGTGTGATGAAGCACGATTGGGTCAGGGGCAGATCTCTCTACCTTCCTCAACCAGAGCTGACCATAGTGACAGATGTGCCACTCCTTGGCTGGGGCAGCCATCTGGGAGTGATGGAGATCAGATTACTCTGGTCTCTGACAAAGTCCGGGCTTCACATCAGTGTAGAAAGGTGGAATCTGACTACATGGTTGCCCCCACTTTTTTCCTGGTGTTTTGATGGGTTTTGACTTAGTTTGGCTGGGAACCTGCTATTCTGGTCCCCAGCCTATCTGCTTTCTCTTCTAAATTGATTCCATGTACCTTAGGTACATCTCAGATTAGATTCTGAGGTGCCCTTATAAGTCCCTAGTATATGGTATACTATGTACCTAGGGCATAGGTACCCCAGAGGCCTACCAGGGGCTGAAGCATGTATTATGCCACCCCTGGAAAGCCCTCCAAAATAACACCACAGGTCTGCTACTGCAGCCTGGGTAAGGTGGTGCATGCACCCCTTACTGAGATATAGGTTCACTATATCTCACTTAATACTGCACATAGAAACCTATCAGTCACCCCTATGGCAGGCCTTATCAATCCTGAAGGCAGGGTGCTTGGTTATATGTGAGAGGGTGCCCAGGAAGGAGCTGAGCCCCTCTGCAGCCTTCGGAATCTCTTCTCTGGGGTTGTCAGTGGTGCAGCCTGACCATATACTCTTAAGTGCATTATATCTAAAACAGTTAATGCTAACTTTGGACTGGCTGCACGTAAACAGGTCATGTTTGGTGTTGAACACCTTGGAATCATACCCCCACATCAATTCCTGATGTGAGAATATGATCCCACCCTTCTAGAGGGAGAGACTTGTCGGTACTGGGTTAGCCGGGAGAAACTTAACAGAGCCCTGGCATCACAAAATGGATGCTGCAGCCACAGACACAGGTCTGGCCTCCTGCTGCTGACCGAAACTCTGGCAGGAGAGGCCTGGACAATAGGTTTCCTGTCACAGGGAGGTGTAACCACCTCCCAGACAGGCTTATGTGTATTGGGGCTGGGTGGGAGCACTCTCAGAGTGCTTTGAAGTCCTGCACTGGCGGCACATTTGGTGTCCCTGTGCATAGTCCAGCTCAAACCGGTTCAGGAGCTTCCAGCTCCTGCTCTGGCGCAAAACTGGACAAAGGAAATTGGTGTAGCCACCCTTCTTTCCAAACCCTCCCATAGGTGGGTCCCCAGAGTATGTCCAACCCCCTACCTTAGTAGAAGTATGGGACCCCAGTCCTTAGGACTTTAGATTACCCTGGACGAAACTCTAAAGCTGAATCCTGGACCTTCGACGCCATGCTCAGGACCAGAGAACTGAAGAAATCTCCCTTGGGGTCAAGGAGTGACTCCCCTGCTTGGCAGGCACCAACGAAGCAATTTGCCTGTCTGCATTATCAAAGCTCCCGCCAGACTCCAAAGTGTTTGCAGCCCAGTAAGAGGATTTCCAGACATCTCAGGAGCCTACCAGAGGCCCCAGCAAAGCTGAGACCCGCAGCCCTCGTGAGTAACGTGGAACCGGAACTCCTGGTCACCGTGCATTTCTGCAACTGCATTGACTTCTCGACGCCTCTTGAAGTCGTGCTTAGGCTGACTTGTAGCCACCACCGCGAGCACTGAATTCACCGAAGATTATGAGCCTGGTCATTCCGAGTGACCCGTGGGCCGCCATTTTGTGTTTCGCCTCGAGGTCCCTTCGCGATCCCTGGTCCGTTGACTGGGGGTCCCTGAGGGGGTAACTTTGTATTTCTTTGGGCTTCCCTGGTTGCTCCAGACGCGCCCTGGCTCCCAACCAAGTGGTGAGTCCCACAGACCTTCTGGTCTGAACCGAAGCATCTTTCTCGTTTCTGCGTGGGTTGCTGTTGCCAAGGCTTGTTGTGTCCAATCTAGGCACCGATGCTGCAGCACTCGACCTCCTTTGTGGGACAGCTCGAATCCAGCTCCTGGTTATCCTCGGCACCTCCTGGTCCTCGTGGCTGAAGAGTCAAGATTCACCTCTTTCACCTGAAATCACCCGACATCGGTGGGCATCTGCTCATCGCCTTCCTGGTCACTGGCTAGTGACCCAGATTCTGTCCCCTCTGCTTTCAGGCTCTTCTCATCTTCGATCCAGGCTTGGATCTCTTCGGACACTTCGCATCTTCACGCAGCAGCACTTCTTCGCCAGCTCCCATTGAAATCGACGACGTGACCCGACACCAAAAGACACCTATGCACCTGGCCTCCCTGGGTGAGTTAACACAAGTACTCTGGTGCTCCCGTGAGTGCTAGCCCTAGAACTTCCTAAGTCCAAAAGGGTTTGGTCCTGTTGGACTTTTTTAATGCATGTTAGATCAAATAACCAGTGTTTAGGTGCAGGTGTTCCCTTCTCCCAAGATGGCTGCCACAGGCCCCTGCTACTGCAGAGTGGTCTAGTAGCTGCCAGGAGCTGGCTGGAACCCCACAACAATGTTGCGACACCAGCCCGCCTTTTTTGTCCCATAGGTAGAATGGGGAACCTCTTGGAATGTGCTGGAACCTTCTAGAAGGGAGGTGGGGTTTTTACTTTTGCCGCCTTGGATAGTGGTCACCTGACCTAGGGCTACTTAACAGAGGGAGGGAACATTTTGTAGGCAGTTGGAGTTGGCCAGTTGGGGTAAAGCAGACCTGGAGGATCCACGCAGGAGTTTTAGGCGGTAGGGCCTAGCCAGGGACTTATGCCTCTGAAAGTGACAGGACTTAGGTACTGCCTTTTAAGTGAGTGAGGGATCCTGTACACCCCACTGATCTAGCCCAGTGGTAGGAGAACCCAGGGGCCATCTGCCAAACTTGACTAGGAGGGAACTAGTCACCAACTCAATCCCTACCCCCCAGAAATAGAACCCCTAAGGGCGCCAGACACATCTGCGCCATTAAGATGGCTGGAACTTCATGCTGAAACTGAATGCTGAAACTAAACGCTGGAACTTCATGCTGAAACTGAATGCTGAAACTAAACGCTGGAACTTCATGCTGAAACTGAATGCTGAAACTAAACGATGGAACTTCATGCTGAAACTGAATGCTGAAACCTAATGCTGAAGCTCCCTATTGAAACCTAAGCTGAAAGTGACTGCTGGACTGCTGGGGGATCAACCAGGTACTAGCGCTGTGACCCTTGCGCTCCCCGACCTTGCCTGGGATCCCCCCCCCCCCCCCCGAGTCACTCCCGCATCGGGCGCTGAGCGCTGAGCCCGCCGTCGCCCCTGCTTAATTTGTCAACCCCCCCCTGGCGCGGGGACCAGAGGCGCACTCACCGCCGCGGCCCAGGACCCATAAGTCTGCCCCTCATCGCACCGAGGCCCACGGAGAAGCCCGGGGCCCCGCCACTGCCGTCGCAGCTGCTGCCTGAGTCGTGGAAGGCTGTGAAGCTGGCTCCAGCACCCACGTGACGAGGGCGGACTGCGCGTCGCCGCTCCCCCGCCGCTGAGCGCTCTGACTGCGGGGCCGGAACAGTGAAGATCCCCAGAGTGTCTGCCTGTGGAGGACACCGAGATCAAGGTAACCCCCGGGGGCTGGGAGGTAGCGTGGCCGTGCTGAGGCCTGGGACTCACCCCCCTGCTCCCCGGGAGGTCTGAGGAGGACCCGGTGCACCCCCTAACGATCGGGAGCGGCACCGCACTACTTGCGACTGCTTCCCGGTGCCCAACCGAGACTCTGGTTCCCCCTCCGTGGGATTGCCCCCTTGCTTCTAGACTGCCGCGTACAAGGGGACCCTTGGCTTATGGCCTGATTATAACGAGTAGCGCTGAGTTCTTAAGTTCTGCTCTGAAGTGCTTAATCCTGATTATTAGGAGTAGCGCTATGTTCTTAAGTTCTGCTCTGAAGTGCTTAATCCTGATTATTACGAGTAGCGCTGTGTTCTTAAGTTCTGCTCTGAAGTGCTTAATGCTTGATTATTACAAGTAGCGCTGTGTTCTTAAGTTTTGCTCTGAAGTGCTTAATGCTTGATTATTACGAGTAGCGCTGTGTTCTCAAGTACTGCTCCGAGGTGCTTAATGCCTGTTTATTCCGTGTAGCGCTGTGATCTCCAGTCTGGCTCTGAAGCGCCAGCGGTGTCATGAGTAGCGGTAAGCCCGCAAGTTGTGCCCTGAAACGCTATTAGTTCCCCAGGTGTGGCGCTACGTTTCCCAGTCCTATGTCGAAGCGCTGATAATTACTAGATACCGCGCGAGGTGCCCAGGGCGGATTGAAACGCTAGTGGTGGGAGGGGCGCAGCACGCTGGTTAACCGCTGTGTTTACCACTCCCCCAGGTTTGCCAGGTATTGCCAATGGAACTATGATGAAGCGCTCTTGAATCTGACGCTAAGGTATACAGGTGTTGCCTATTGCATCATAATGAATTGCTGGTGAATCTGACGCTAATGTATTCAAGTAATGCCCATTGCCATCTAATGAACTGCATTTGCATCCAACTGCTTAGATAAACTTGTTTGATTTTCATTTAACCTACTGTGTGGTGTCCATTATTGTGTGCGTTTCCTGCTTCCGGGGATGTGTGTGTTGTATGGTCGCTTTACACTTAAGCCTTCGGGTGCCCACCCGCTCGAGTCGCGTTACCCCATTAGGGCCCGGTGACCCTAGGTCTTACATTGTTGGCGAGCGGTGGGATTAGGACCTGTGACCATACAGCACACTTCCGTGAAGCGGAGGGCGCCACAATTAGACGCCTATTGTATTTAAGCTCTGCAACTGTTTATTGCTGCATTTATTACATTCCACTGTCCAGACTGAGGGTGTAAAATCCTGGTTAGCTTGCAACTGTCACCCATATCCTAGAGTTTTCTTCCTTGGTATCTAGGTCCCTACCTGTCACGATGGAATTCCGGTTAGCCGACCTCGAGGGGTACACTGTAAGGCAGCTGAGAGAATTCGGGCAGGGGATGGGGGTGCCTGGGGTGCGGAGGGCCAAAGGACCGGAACGCCGTACCGCCTTAAGGGCATGGGTAGAGGCCCACCCGGAGGGGAGAGAGGATGAGGGACAGGAGGCACAGGATGCACCTCAGGAGGAGAGTGCCCAGGAAGAACTAGACCTACTCAACGTAGATGTGTCTGAAAATGTGCCCCCAGGGAGACGTTCTGGGGCCAGCAGTAGGACAGGGTCTAGGAGGAGTGCGTCTCCAGAGGAGTATGAGGACAGGAGGGAGGAGAGGCAGTTAAAGTGGGAGCTGGCCAAGTTGGAACAAGAGAGAGAAACGGAATTGATCAAATTGGAACAAGAGAGAGAAAACAAGAGATGGGCAATGGAAGAAAAGAAGATGGCGCACGAGCTTCAGCTGAAGGAGTTGGAGCTGCGCGCCATCCAGTTAAAGGCGTCCAATAAGGACAATGGTGGCAGCTTACCAAAAGATCCCCAGGAGTCAAAATTCTATTTACCCAAGGATGATATCGCCAGGGTGTCTGAGGAGGCATTGGGGAGTGACCCTGAAGGGGTGGTGCAGGGATCTTCCAACCCAGCGAGGTGGGAGAGGTGGCGAATAGCCCAGCTAGGTCCCCGGGAAGAGAGAGGGTTGTAGGGCCTCACGTCCTATCCATAGGAAGGAGTGAGACGGGGAGGTGTCCCGAGGTGCCCCAACCGCAGTCTCAGGGCCTGAAGAGTGCCATAAGGGAGCCCCAGGTTGGGAGCCTAGGCTGTCCTGATGTGCCGCCCGGTGAGGGGGAGCCTCTAGTGTCAGGAGGACCCGGGGCGACTGTAATCAGAGCTCCTGAGGTTCTGGGGTCGGCCCAGTCGCAGGGTTTAGATCCTGGGCTGGGATGCCAGGTTCAGGGGTTGCCTGACCTGGCGGGTGGGGCATCTGTTACCAGTGTCCCTCCGGAAGTGTCTTCCAGGAGTACTTCTCCTGTTGGGAGGGTGCGGAACTCTGGGAGGGGGTGCAGGGGGAGGGAAGACTCGCCCCTGGCACCGGTGCAGCCTAAGGGTTTAGATCCTAGGCTGGGGAACCAGTTGAGGGGTCAAGGCCCTGGACTGGGGAGAGAATGGTGGTCTGAGGGTGCCTCGCATGGGAGTAGGGTGAGGAACCCCAGAAGGAGGAGGAGGGGAGTGGTCAATGGGCACTACAGGCCTGGGGCTACTGCCCCCCACTCTGCGAAACCACACGGGCCAGAGACATCTGGATGGCCCAGGGGCCGGTCCTGGCCACAACCAGCTAGGGAGCCCCAGTGGGGTGGCTTCGTTGGTCCAGGGAGGTTTGAGAGGGAACCCTCGGGTTCCAGAGGGGAGGAGAACCTGCGGGTGCTCCTGCAGTTGCGGTCCTGCATCCACCTTTTCTCGCCCCAAGCAGGAAAGCCCATCAAGGCATTGATCGGTCTACCCTGGCTTTTGGCAGGAAGGGGGTTGTGTTGGACTTGGCCCTTTTTCCCTGAATTTTTTCGTTTTTTAATGCATGTTAGATCAAATAACCAGTGTTTAGTTGCAGGTGTTCCCTTCTCCCAAGATGGCTGCTACAGGCCCCTGCTACTGCAGAGTGGTCTTTCTAGTAGCACCCTTGCTGCCAGGAGCTGGCTGGAACCCCACAACAATGTTGCAACACCAGCCCGCCTTTCTTGTCCCATAGGTAGAATGGGGAACCTCCTGAAATGTGCTGGAACCTTCTAGATGGGAGGTGGGGTTTTTACTTTTGCCGCCTTGGATAGTGGTCACCTGACCTAGGGCTACTTAACAGAGGGAGGTAACATTTTGTAGGCAGTTGGAGTTGGCCAGTTCGGGTAAAGCAGACCTGGAGGATCCACGCAGGAGTTTTAGGCGGTAGGGCCTAGCCAGGGACTTATGCCTCTGAAAGTGACAGGACTTAGGTACTGCCTTTTAAGTGAGTGAGGGATCCTGTACAGCCCACTGATCTAGCCCAGCGGTAGGAGAACCCAGGGGCCATCTGCCAAACTTGACTAGGAGGGAACTAGTCACCAACTCAATCCCTACCCCCCAGAAACAGAACCCCTAAGGGCGCCAGAGACATCTGCGCCATTAAGATGGCTGGAACTTCATGCTGAAACTGAATGCTGAAACTAAACGCTGGAACTTCATGCTGAAACTGAATGCTGAAACTAAACGCTGGAACTTCATGCTGAAACTGAATGCTGAAACTAAACGCTGGAACTTCATGCTGGAACTGAATGCTGAAACCTAATGCTGAAGCTCCCTATTGAAACCTAAGCTGAAAGTGACTGCTGGACTGCTGGGGGATCAATCAGGTACTAGCGCCGTGACCCCTGCGCTCCCCGACCTTGCCTGGGATCCCCCCCGAGTCAGTCCTGCATCGGGCGCTGAGCGCTGAGCCCGCCGTCGCCCCTGCTTAATTTGTCAACCCCCCCCTGGCACGGGGACCAGAGGCGCACTCACCGCCGCGGCCCAGGACCCAGAAGTCTGCCCCTCATCGCACCGGGGCCCGCGGAGAAGCCCGGGGCCCCGCCACTGCCGTCGCAGCTGCTGCCTGAGTCATGGAAGCCGTGAAGCCGGCGCCAGCACCCACGTGACGAGGGCGGACTGCGCGTCGCCGCCCCCGCCGCTGAGCGCTCTGACTGCGGGGCCGGAACAGTGAAGATCCCCAGAGTGTCTGCCTGTGGAGGACGCCGAGATCAAGGTAACCCCAGGGGCTGGGAGGTAGTGTGGCCGTGCTGAGGCCTGGGACTCACCCCCCTGCTCCCCGGGAGGTCTGAGGAGGACCCGGTGCGCCCCCTAACGATCGGGAGCGGCACTGCAGTACTTGCGACCGCTTCCCGGTGCCCAACCAAGACTCTGGTTCCCCTCCGTGGGATTGCCCCCTTGTTTCTAGACTGCCGCGTACAAGGGGACCCTTGGCTTCCGGCCTGATTATTACCAGTAGCGCCGTGTTCTTAAATTCTGCTCTGAAGTGCTTAATCCTGATTATTACGAGTAGCGCTGTGTTCTGAAGTTCTGCTCTGAAGTGCTTAATCCTGATTATTACGAGTAGCGCTGTGTTCTTAAATTCTGCTCTGAAGTGTTTAATGCTTGATTATTACGAGTAGCGCTGTGTTCTTAAGTTCTGCTCTGAAGTGCTTAATGCTTGATTATTACGAGTAGCGCTGTATTCTCAAGTACTGCTCCGAGGTGCTTAATGCCTGTTTATTCCGTGTAGCGCTGTGATCTCCAGTCTGGCTCTGAAGCGCCAGCGGTGTCATGAGTAGCGGTAAGCCCGCAAGTTGTGCCCTGAAACGTTATTAGTTCCCCAGGTGTGGCGCTACGTTTCCCAGTCCTATGCCGAAGCGCTGATAATTACTAGATACCGTGCGAGGTGCCCAGGGCGGATTGAAACGCTAGTGGTGGGAGGGGCGCAGCGCGCTGGTTAACCGCTGTGTTTACCGCTCCCCCAGGTTCGCCAGGTATTGCCAATGGAACTATGATGAAGCGCTCTTGAATCTGACGCTAAGGTATACAGGTGTTGCCTATTGCATCATAATGAATTGCTGGTGAATCTGACGCTAATGTATTCAGGTACTGCCTATGGCACCATAATGAAATGCTGGTGAATCTAACGCTACTGTATTCAAGTAATGCCCATTGCCATCTAATGAACTGCATTGGCATCTAACTGCTTAGATAAACTTGATTGATTTTCATTTAACCTACTGTGTGGTGTCCATTATTGTGTGCGTTTCCTGCTTCAGGGGATGTGTGTGTTGTATGGTCGCTTTACACTTAAGCCTTCGGGTGCCCACCCGCTCGAGTCACGTTACCCCCTTAGGGCCCGGTGACTCCAGGTCTTACAGGTCCGGACTCAATTCTAAGTGTCCCTACTCTTTAAAAATCTAACCGCGACTTTCCCCATAGCGGCTAACAGGAGCTCAAGGCTGTGTTCACACACTGCACACGGCCCCCGTGGGTCCCCTGTGTCACTACCTTGGGTGGTTCCTTGGGGTCCCAGCGAGTCTACAGGCTCTAGGCCTTGTGTCTAGTTAAGTTGTGGTTCTTATACCACTATTTTAGTATATGGTTTGGCTCACCCCTAGGGCCTGACATGTATTTGTGCTATTTTACTCTGATTACTGAAGTGTAACTTATGTGTTTTGACCACTAGTCTCATAAAGAGACTACGAGAGTGTGTTTAGTAATAAATACATATATTTTATATATATATACCTGGTGTGGATATCTTTCATTTAGTGACTCAAGAGATTATAGACTGGTAAAACAAGCTGCTTTACATTCCTTCAAGACTTAGCCTGAAGGCTGCTCTCCATAGCTACCACTAGGATAGCTTTCAATAAAGATTGTCTTTAACCTATCATCAATAACGGGTTGTTTCGACTGATACAGGGTGCCCACTATAACTAGTGGACAGCATATATCAGGCCAACCTCTCACAGTTGTCTTTAACCAATCATCAATAAGGGGTTGTTTGAACTGGTACAGGGTGCCCACTATAACTAGTGAACAGCATATACCAGGTCAACTTCTCACAATCAGTATGTTAGGGCTTCGGATAATCCGCTTGGCATTGAAAGCCTTTCTTCATTCTAACAAGAGAAGACTGGTACCTGTGTTCATGGACAATACAATTGCCATCTGGTACTGCAACAAACAGGGTGGAGTAGGGTCGTGAACCCTTTGTCAAGAGGCTCTACATCTCTGGACATGGCTGGAATATTAGGGTGTTTCCCTGGTGGCTCAACACTTAGCAGGCTCTGTTAAGGTCAGGGTGGACAAACTCAGAGGACGATGCCTAGTGGATCAATAATGGCATCTCCATACAGAGGTGGTGCAAGGTCTCTTTCAAGAGTGGGGAAAGCCTTCGCTAGATCTGTTCGCTACTGCCAAGAACTTGCAATGTCTGCAATTTTGTGCGCTGGAGTTTCCAAGGTGACTTTCGCTCGGAGACGCTTTTAGTCTCGAGTAGAGCTCCGGACTCCTATATCTCTTTCTATCAGTACCACTTCTGTCCAGAGTTCTTAAGAAGATCAGGAATGGCTGGGTCCAAATCATTCTTGTGGTTTCGAATTGGGCATGGGAAGTCTGGTATTTCGAGCTGTTGAACATGAGCATCAGTCCTCGATCAGGCTGCCTCATCAAGAGGATCTTCCGTTGCAACAACAGGGGAGGGTCATGCACTCTAACCTCCACACCCTTCACCTTTATGAGTGGAATTTGAGCGGTGAGTTCACTGTGGACCAGTCCCAGCCTATGAGGGTCTCCCACAGTAAAAGCTCAAAAATTAGGTTTACAAAAAGCTAAAAATCTGGGCGGCTCAGATGGGCAGAACCACATTCTAACAGAGACAATGTCTCATGTCTCGTGCAGAGGCATAAAGGAGCCTGCACCAACCATCAGAGAGTATCTGCGACTGTTGAAACTCACAACTCCGGCCTCAGGCACTTGGCATTTCTCAGTGCCTCCAAATCTGTGATGTGGTAAAGCTTCACAGATAAAGTTAGACACTGGCATTGCAGGATGACGCCCTGCAGTGCCCGAGGCCATACATCAATCAGCAAGTCACCCCACCCTTTCCGAGCTTGTCATAGAGTTGGGAAAGGGTGAGGTGAATGAGCAGAGACTAAAAACTCAAATCTGTGACTGCGCTGGTTTGAGGTTTCAGTTTCAATTTTCCGCAGCTGAAAGCTTCAGCAGCAAACGGGACCTGCATAGACAGCAAGGTAAGTAAAAAATGCTTTTAAATAATGTGTATGTGAGAGTGTGTGTCCGTGAGAGTGTTTATATGTGAGCATGTATGTGTGAGTAAAAGAGAGTGTCAATGTAGGAGTGAGGACTGTGAGTGATAAGAAGAGTGACAATGAATGAGTGAGGGAGACAGACAGGGAGTGTAACTGAATGTTACTGTTTGTGAGACTGAGTGAGTCAAGTCTGAGTGAGTCTTAGTGAGTCAGAAGGATTGAGAAAGTGAGTCAGTGTGAGAGAGAGAGTGATACTGAATGAGTCAGAGTGAGGAAGAATGCTTGTGTCTGAGTAAGGTTGAGTCCGAATGGCTGGAGGACCTTTGGGGTTTGTCGAGGTCTCTCAGTGGCAGGATGAGACCGTCTTTACTGATTGTCAAGTTTGGCAGTGGCGAGTAAGGTTTCGCACCCAAAAGTCCACAGCAGGTTCTCTGTTCTTGGGGTCAACAGCTATTCTTTGTCTTTCTCTACTTAGGTCCATCAAATCTGAAGTTCAGGGCTTTGGGATGCCGCTTAAATACTAAATTTAGGGGCATTAAATGTAGTGCCAGGTAATGACCATTGGGCCATCCACCTTAGGTTGACTATACCCTCTGTATGACCCCTCCCACTGGGGAATGGGCATACCACTAACATGACGATTTCCCTCCAAATCAAGATGGGGGGACTGAAAAATATGTTGCACCTCGCCGACTACACCTTAGGGGAGGTGCTAGCTGAAGGTGGGCACCCCTCCTATTCTTTCTAGTTTTACCACAAGCGTGAGGTCATGACAGGAGGGTTGGCATCCTCCAATTGTTGTGGCTGCCTGGATTACATTTCAAAGATGGCATGGCATTTGAAGCTTCCTACCCTAGAAGTCTGTTCCTCCCCTGGGGGAGGTGTGAAACACCTCTGCCCAGGGGAGACTTTGTTCCCGGCCTCTGAGAGCACAGGCTCAAACCCCATGAGGTCAGGTACACATCTAGTGGTAGCGGATGGCTGGAAATGGTTAGTAACCACACAAGTAGTCTGCAGGTTTTCAGGGGGCACCTGATGTTTGGTACCAAACATCTGATGGTACAGTGAAGCCATTAGGAGCTAGGAAACTCGTAATGGCGATTGTCCTGCCCATGTACTCGATATGGCTTTCCGGTGCACTTACAGTTTTCAAGAATGGACTTAGCTGCAGGAGCAGATATGCCCCTACAATATCTATGTCCACACCTGAGGTATAGTGTACCCTGCCTTAGGGCTGGGCTGGTAAGGTCTGCTGTAGGGATGAGTTACCTATATCACAGGCAGTGTCTGTAGGTATGGCACACAGAGGTGTGTGCTATATTGACTCTTCTAGTTTTGCTTGCATCAAGGCATGCAGCCTGCAGTGGTACTTTGCATAGCCTTGGTGAGTGGACCCTAGGGTAGCACAATTCATGCTGCAGCCCCAGTTGTCCCTCTTCAGTTTCTTTGCCCTTGGTACCAGACGTACCCTTTACTAGGGACTTATAAAGTGGTCTGAAGCTGTGCCAGTTGTGGTACAGTTTAAGGGAAAGAGCTCTGGCACTTGGCAGCTGGTTGGCAGGCACCCAGTACATTTACAGTCGGACCACAACCCCCTCAGGTTTGGCCCACCCAACACAAATTAAAAAAGAGAAAAGAACTGGAAGAATTAAAAAGAAAAAGCCAGGACTCGCCCCCCCCTTCCCAAGTAGAAAATGCACTGAAAACTATGCACCAACTACCTTCTCTTCATAGTCACAATGAGCATTAGTGTACACAGTTGAGCATCAGAGGTAGTGGACTTCCCATATTCAAGGCCTAGCAGCCCAAAAGGAGTTCTAAAAGTGTAAAACAGAATTTGCTACTTAAAAAAAAAAAACTTTTCACTCCTGTTCATGGTCAGCTAGCTGAAAAGTGTGTTTCCTGCATGCCTCATTTGCTATGGTGGTGTGTCAGGTGGCTGAGGTTTTGGACCTTCTAAGGCAGCCAAGATAAACGTCTTGACAGAAGCCCTTACTGATGTCCTATTCTGGGCCTGGTCCGAGCCCTGCACAGGGCCTGCTGTGCATAAAACAATTGCCTGCCATCGTTGTTCCACTCCTGGGGACCCCAGTTTCCTTCCCCAGTACCCCACCCTGGGGAACTTCATGGCCCAGGCCTCCAACTCTGGAGTTAATCCTGATGTGTTCTATACCACTCCACCGGATTGGGGATACAAGAGGTTGGATACCTTTGGGAAGACGGGTTGTATGAAGGAACACCACATGCATTTACCACACATGCCTTTACAATGCAGTCAGTACCCGACTGTGACGTTAACACACGTTACTTTACCACGCAAGTCATTGCGACGATTTGATTTAGGTGGCCCTGGACTTTGTAATAGTATAAATTACTATTCCAACTCCAGTTTATGCATCAGTATGGAAGTTGTTTGACTTAAATACCAAACACCAGTCCAACAACGTGCCCCCTACAGCAAGTCATTGTAACGCTTTGTGGGTTAAAGTAACATGCCGTAACGTCACAGTCGGGGTAGTGACTGTGTTGTATAAGCTGTTCTTTGTTGAAACTGAGGGGTAAAGGATATTTCCTGGAAGAGGATGTCCTCTTCTACCAGCATTGCAGTGTGGTCGGTGAACACCACATGCCTCTTGGCCTGATACTCCCATATGATCTGGGACTCATAAGAGGCTGAGCCATACTTTCCAAAGCCATTGCTGAGGGGAGAGATGCAAAAAAATTCAATATACTATATGGACTGAACAGGACAGATTTGCTGGGTAGAGTGATCTCATTGTCGGAGGCCCTTCGGCGCCATGCCTGGCTGAGAACCACCTGCTTTTCAGGGGATGCCCGAGTGTCACTAATGGACATGCTCTTTATTAGGCTCTCATCTCTTTGGAGACAAAGCGGGCTCAGTGCGGCTGTGCTTTAATGATAGCAGATCTATGGCCAGCTCCTTGGGCTTCTCCATGGCCCCTCGTCAACCTCAGTCAACCTTCTGCCACAGAAGGGGTTTTTAACCGCATTCATACCTTCCCAGCCTTTTCGTAGCCTTGGACACAAGTCCCACAGAACATGTGGGAGAGGTAGCCAAAGTACCCCGCCCCCAGCAGCTGCAGCCTCCAAACCCCTTTAGTTTGCCTAAGGCATCCAGTGTGGGGCAGGATAGGCCATCACCTGCACCACCAGAGTTTGGAAACATCCGACCATTGTGTTTACAGATTTTAAAAAGGGGTTACTCCATCCCCTTTATGACAACACCTACGCACATTGAATAAAGAAACCTTCCCTGACGGGAAAGAGGATCACCTGCTTAGAAATAAATCTGAGCGCTTAGTAAATAACGGCAAAGACAGGAAATCATACCAATTGCATCCTAACCATCTATACAATCATTCATATCAAAGTCCCATTCATACTACTGTCTTACCAACGCAAACACACAAAAAAGAATTGCATAAATGTGAGGACAGGGACCAAACCATCAGAAATACAGTGGTATAGTGATGATTAATACATTAAATTAAACAGGAAACATCTCTGGTAAAACAATAGCCTCAAGAACAGCTTACAATAAATGTTATTCAACAGTGCATCGATGGCATTGGATGGTAAATACAGTGACATATACTTAGTACAATGAGTATTCAGCTGTTCTTATATTTATACCACCATATGGTTCCTGTCCAACACAGTGCTGACGCGCGTTTTGGTGTGGGCTAAGGTCTAGCTGTCACCTTCTTCATGGCACTGATTTATAGGCAATCCAAACAACAAGCCGTGTGGTTTGGGGAAAGCGAGCAGGATATATGTACATCAAATATAGGGTGGGGTCAACGGCTCCATTAAGGCATGGCTCACAGAACCGAGCCAAACGTCTGGGTGAAATCCGGAAGTAACGAGCAGGTTCGGGTGGGGCCAAAGATCATATGTCTAGAGTCTCTCTGTCCGGCAGCGGGGTAAAAGGATTCAAAGATAAGGCCGGAGATTTTGAGTTTGGTTTCAGAGAAGCCCAGCGTTTGGTAAAGATATGGGTCAAAAGGTTGATTCTGCGATCAGGGCCTAGGACAACACTGTTCCGCGTCCTCCAGAGCTTGTCTGGGGTAGGACACCTCTTCCCCTGGGTATAGCTGGACCTCGGGATCTGAAGAGAAGGTCGTCGGACAAGAAAGAATTGAAGTCTATGCAGGATACAGTGTTTCCAAACTCGGTGTCTCGATGGCGCGATCAGGTGGAATGACAAATTCAAAAAGTCCCATGTCACTCACTTACAACCAGCTGAAGGAGGACCACCTCTCCTTGTTCCATCTGGAAGTGTTGACTCTCTTGACCAAGGGAGCAATCAAGAGGCTCCCGGCATCAGACATAGGTCACGGTTTCTATATCGCTACTTTCTGGTGCCCAAAAAGGACAGAGGCCTCCATACTTCCCTAGACCTGAGCGTTCACAATTTATTTCTGAAAAAGGAGAAATTCAAAATGCTCATGCTCCCTCAAGTCATGTGTGCCCTGCACCCGGGAGACTGGATGGTAGCGTTTGACTTGCCGGACACATATTTTCACATCCCCGTCTTGCCTGTCCACAGATGTTACCTGCCATTCACGGTGGGCCATGAACACTTTTTAGTTTGCAGTGCTCCCCTTCAGCTTTACCAGCACCCATTGAGTGTTATCCAAAGTGATGCCGGTGGTTGCAGCACATCTAGGGAGGTCAGGGATACCAGTTTTACCCTACCTCGAGATTAGCTGTTAAAGGCGGGCTCACAATAGGCAGTTGTCTCCCACCTCAAGACTACGTTGAACCTCCTGCCCTTGCTGGTGTTCACTATTAATGTGCTAAAGTCACACCTGACTCCCTGTAATGCGCTCTTTTCATCGGAGCTGTTTTGGACAAAGTGCAGTTTTGGTGAGTCCAGGATATTCAGGCTTTGATACAAATGTTTCAGCCTCTAGCCTGGATTTCGTTATGGATGACACTCAGGCTGTTGGACCTCACGGTATCCTGTTTGTAACACATGCCCGTTGACATATGCAGACTCCTTAGTGGGACCTGAAGTTCCAGTGGGCACAGCATAAGGTGAATCTCTCCAACATGGTCCACCTCTCAGAGGGAATTGTGAAATATGTGCAGTGGTGTGTGATGGACCACGATTGGGTCAGGGTCAGATCTCTCTACCTTCCTCAACCAGAGCTGACCATAGTGACAGATGTGCCACTCCTTGGCTGGGGCGCCATCTCATAGTGATGGAGATCAGAGGACTCTGGTCTCTGACAAAGTCCGGGCTTCACATCAGTATGTTAGGGCTTCAGATAATCCGCTTGGAATAGAAAGCCTTTCTTCCTTCTAACAAGAGAAGACTGGTACCTGTGCTCATGGACAATACAATTGCCATCTGGTACTACAACCAAAAGGTTGAGTAGGGTCGTGGACCCTTTGTCAAGAGGCTCTATGTCTCTGGACATGGCTGGAACATCAGGGTGTTTCCCTGGTGGCTCAACACTTAACAGGCTCTGTGAAGGTCAGGGTGGACGAACTCAGAGGACTATGCCTAGTGGATAAATAATGGCATCTCCATACAGAGGTAGTGCAAGGTCTCTTTCAAGATTGGGGAAAGCCTTAGCTAGATCTCTTTCCCACTGCCAAGATCTTGCAATGTCTACATTTTTGTGCCTTAGAGTTTCTAAGGCGTCTTTCGCTCAGAGACGCTTTTAGTCTCGAGTGGAGCTCCGGCATCCTGTATATCTTTCTATCAGTACCAGTTCTGTCCAGAGTTCTCAAGAAGACCAGGAATGGCTGGGTCCATATAATTCTTGTGGTTTCGAATTGGGCATGGAAAGTCTGGTATTCCGAGCTGTTGAGCATGAGCATCAGTCCCCCGATCAGGCTGCCTCATCAAGAGGATCTTCTGTTGCAACAACAGGGGAGGGGGTCATGCACTCGAACCTGCATACCCATCACCTTTATGAGTGGAATTTGAACAGTGACAGTTGACAGCTTTCAAACTTACTCACAAAGTCTATGATGTTATTCTAGCAGCCAGGCATCCCTCTACCAAGTCGGTATAGGCCAGCCAGTGGGATACATTTGTGGCATGGTATTCATATAGGAATATCAGTCCTCTATCTGCACCCCTTTCTCAGGTTCTTCTTTTGGTCTATCCTTGGCCCAGAAGGCCTTGCTCTCAGCACAGCTACCTATGGGCCATTTCAGTTTTTTGGGGGTTGCCAGACCAATCTTCTTTGTTCAAGTCACCTGTTGTGGCTAGGTCACTCAAAAGTTTGCAACATATATTTTCTCCCAGGACTTTCATGATGCCACAAAAGGACCTAATGTGCACATCATGTGAGCCACTGCCCAATTGCTTTCTGTTAGAAATGGGGGTCTCTAGTTGGCAGAGGTACGTACCTTTGTCCAAGTAGGGACCCTTGCTTCTAGTCAGGGTAAGGGAGATTCGCCCTTAGACAATCCCTGCTCATTCCCTTGGTAACTTGGCACAAGCATGGCAGGCTTATCTCAGAGGCAGTGTGTAAAGCATTTGTGCACACATACAGTAATACAGTGAAGACACTACAACCGTATCAGTTTAGAAAAATAAGTAATCTTTATCTAAACCAAACAAGACCAGAATGACAAAAATCCAACATACAGTTATCAAGATTTGACTTTTAAAAGGTAAAAACAGTTCTGTCTATAGCACACTATAGATGCGACACTTTAAAAACAAAGTACCTAGGATGTGTCAAAATCATAATAGCCGCAGGGAAGGTGATGCGTTGGTTCCTTATGCACAGGGAAGGTGATGCGCTGGTTCCTTTCTCCAGGGGAGGTGATGCGTCGGTTCCTTACAATGTGGCCCCAGCACTGCTGTAGACTTGGTTCCATGGTGAAATGCGTTGGTTCTCGATGGGGCGGCAACCGCACTGCATTGATCTTTTCAGCCGCGGTCCCACGATGCGTTGGTTCTTGCAGTCGCACAGCAGGGCCTGCGTCGGAGTCGGTGCTGCGATCTCGGACTTCAGGGATCGGTCCACGATACTCGGCGTGCGACAATTTCTCCAGCCGCGGGCAGGCACTGTGTCGGTTTCTTCAGCAGCACGATGGGGATGCGTCGAAATTCTTCCCGCACTACGGTGTAACGTTGGAAACGGGTGCAGATGCTTCACGCTTCCGTAGTTGCTTCTCTTTTCCCAGTTCCAAGCAGCAAGAACAACCTTCAGAGGCCCAACACAGGAATAAACACCTCTTGGCAGGTCAGAACTCCATGCAAGGAAGTTCAGGGGAGCTGTTGGTGAAGTCTTTGTGTCCCTGAGACTTCAAAACAGGAGGCAAGCTCTACTTCAAGCCCTTGGAGATATTTTTAACAGATACACAGCACACAACAATGTCTTTGTCCTCTCCTTAGTAAAAACAGTCAATGCAGGCCAACTCCAGACAGCACACAGCAAAGGGGCAGTACTTCTCCTTCAGCTTTCCCAGTTCTTTTCCTTGGCAGATGTTCCTTTTGAGTCCAGAAGAAATCTAAAGTCCTGGGGTCTGGGCCCCAATATTTATGCGCCATTTCTCTTTGTTCTCTTGTGGCAGAGGGACTCTGTGCTCAGTCAAAACCAGTTCTGACCTCTCTGGCCCAGCTTCCCGGCAGGAGGTGGAGACAGCATTGTCTAAGGCAGACCAGACCTATTCAGGTGCAGGGAAATCTCCTCCCACTACTCTAAATGCAACCCAGGTCTATTCACCCCAACCCTGACTCATCCAGAAAAGGCAGGACACACCTCCACCCCCCCCAGTGGCTGTCTGAAGAGAATGCACATCCCCAGCCTCTGTCACTCCAAAACCAGACAGTCAATCCACAAACCAGCAGAGGCACACAGGATGGATGAGCAGGAAAACACCCCCTTTCTAAAAGTGGTATTTTCAAACAGACAATATAAAAATCATCTTTACCAAACGATTAATTTTTATATTCTGAGTTCAGAGATACCAAACTCCGCTTTTCTATCTTGCCCTAATGGAAAGTTATACTTATATGATATTATAAATAAACTCCCATTGAATCCTATGGGACAGATAGCCTTTCAAAAGTGAAAGACGAAAGTCACTGCATTTCACTATCAGGACATATCACACATATTAGTACATGTCCTACCTTTCACCTACACTGCACCCTGCCCATATGGGTAATTTGGGCATACCTTAGGGGTGACTCACATATACTAGAAGGGAAGGTTAGAGCCTGGCAAATGGGTGCACTTACCAGGTCGACATGGCAGTAGAGACTGCACGCAGATGCTGCAGTGGCAGGTCTGAGACCTCTTTTGAAAGGCTGCTTGTGTGGGTGACACAATCAGTGCTGCAGGTCCACTAGCAGCAATTGACTTGCAGGCCCTGGGCACACACAGTGCACTGTAGTAGGGACTTAGTAGTAAGTTAAACAAGCCAATCGGGAAAACACCAATCCATATGCACAATTTACATAGGGAGCTCTTGCACTTTGGCACTGAGCAGCAGTGGCAAAGTGCCCAAAGCATCTAGACCAGCAAAACTAAATCTGGCACACAGCAAAAATAAAGGAGGCAGGGGCAAAAAGACAGGGGAAAACCATGCCAAGGATGCCAGGTCTAACATTTTCTCCGTTTATTAACTATGAGGACTGCTTTTCTAATGCCTATTACAAATTGGCCAGAAGGGTCAGTGAATTGCAGGCACTCTCTGTACACCCTCCCTACAATATCTTCAATCCGGACAATCTGGTACTCTGGACACAGGATTCCTTCTTCCTGAAGGTTGTGATTCCTTTCCATGTAGGCCAGAATATAACACTGCCTAACTTCTTGTCTCCATCTCACACTTCAAAGGAGGAGAGACTCCATCGTCTGGACCCAAAGAGAGAGTAGTAGCTCTACCTTGATCGTACAAAAGAGTTCCAGGCAGATGATCAACTGTTTGTGGGGTACCTAGGGGCTAAGAAAGGGAAGGCTGTACTGAGATGGACCATCTCAAGAGGGATAGTGTTCTGCATAAATATCTGCAATGCATTGGCCAAGAAGCAACCCCCTGAGGGCTTACGTACTCATTCCACCAGAGCCAAGGTGGCGATCACTGCATTAGCCCAAGGAGTCCCTGTCCTGGATATCTGTCAGGCAGCAACATGGGCATCTCTGCACATGTTAACCAAGCACTACTGCCTGGACAGTCAGGTCCATTGTGACGGACACTTTGTCTGTTTGGTCCTATAAGACAAACTGACTTAAATCAGCTTTGCTACCCAACTCCCTGGAGGCATTGCTTGAGTTTTCTATTCTAAGATAAGGAATCTGTGGCTAGATGTCTCTATCAGATGAACAAGTTGCTTACCTTTGGCAATGCCGTATCTGGTAGAGACTCTATGTAGCCGCGGATTCCTTACTGGCCATCCCATTCTCCACTCTCGCAGAACTGATTCAGTGTGAGAGTCACCCTTCTAAGGGCCTTAGAATTTCAGTCCAGTTGTCAGTCTTCATTGTGGACCTGCATTCCTGGTGTGGAAAGTTGCAAAAGGAACTGATATCAGTGCTCCGGGGTGGCATTTATATAGGCACCACGCATCTCATTGCCGGCCCAGACACCACTGACACAAAGCTGAACGACGCCACCTACCGTCACACAGGGGTACTGCTTGAAAACTTCTGGATCTAGTCTGATGCCTGGGAAATATTGTCCGGAAAGGAATCTGCAGCTAGATAGAGTCTCTACCAGAGAAGGCATTACCAAAGGTTAAGTAAATTGATATTCTGGTAAGGAACAAAACTGCAATGGTTAAAGGGACCAGGTAAGCAATTGCACAAGTAGAGGGGTGTGGCAGGGGAGAGATAGATACGGAGGTCAGGTCTCATTGGTACCAGGTGATGAAAATGGTATTATCGTGAAAAAGGAAGGTAGGAAGCATGAGAGTGTCTAGGAGTCCAGTCACAAAAACACAGCAAAGTAAGGCCAAAGCATGAAAAGATATAGGGAGAAAATGGCACAAGCAAAGAATAGAGAAGGAAAGTAAAAAAACAGACTGCATAGGATACACCCAGTGTGTGTAGGAGAGTGAAAGAAAGAAATTACACAATATTAACTGGAGGCCAGGAAGAGAAGTCTACTAGAGTTCATAACCTGTTGAGGTGGGTTGAAGCAACAATACCAGGATGGGGTACACATGGAAGGTAGAGGACTAAATGCGGGGAATGGATCCAGGTAGGAATGGGAACCAAGGAGAATTGGTCCATGCAAGTGTACAAGAATGCGGGGAAACGGACAAGTCAAAGTGGTCAAGGCTCTGGAGGGCAGAGGACTGAATGGAAGAGGTAGCCCAAGCATGCAGCATACTAACCACAACACCAGGGAAGCTGGCACAAAAGAAACAACATGTTAAATTGAATGTCAGAGGCTGAAGGAACAGGATACTCCCATATGTTCCCCTCAAAATTGTCTGCAAAGCCTATTAACTTAATTCCCTTTAGCAAAGCTGTGGGCTGTGTGCCCTTGCAAGTAGATTGAAAACAAAAATGTCATAGGACCCGACATGGATCCAGGTAGTAGGAGGCACCTTCCAGTCAACATCACACCCCACAATCCATGGTTAAAAAGGAGAAGACACAACTGTGCCACAAGATCAGAAGGCTCAGGTCTAGGGGCAGATTTACTAACAATGTATGTAACACAGTGCAGCAAGGCAAGTTTCTATGCTGTGTTTTGTGAATGGGAGAGAGCTGAGAAGAGCCATATGTAAACTATATGGCACTCTTCAGCTCTCTTCAAGTGCTTGCACACTTGTTGCTGCTTAGCAACAATGCAGGCACTCTTGCATCATGCTATAAGGGGGCCTTTGTTATGGGCAGGAATGTTTATTTGCAGGATCCTACAAAAAAACAATTCAAAGAGGCATTTTCTTCTTTCTATATGTGAAAAGGTCTCATTTCTGTTTCTGTTTTCATTAAAGCAGGAGAAAAGGACATCTTCCCTTGTCCTTTGTTTTCTTTTAGCTTAATCACCTGTGGAAGAAAAGCCTGACCTGGTTTACGATACCAGCATCAGTGAAAACCATGCCCTTATGACCTTACAAGAATTACAGTTCCCCTAGCTAGCTACATACTCACTGCATAAGTAATGCAGGGCATTGGAAGAAATATGTGACTGTGTTCATGTCTATATGCAAAAAGAAAAGATTCAGAACTATGATTACTAAAGAAGTCTTTGCCGTCCCTCACCTACCTGAAACACATAACAGTAGACCCACATAGAGCAAGAGACTAGCCAACCATTGACAACCAGAGGCCTTCACAGGAGGGCATTGCATCAAAAATGAGGGGCATTTTATCAGATAAAAGAAGGTTGTACATTTTAATATCAGGGGCGCCTCCCCAAGCTGGATAGGCCCTGCTCAGGCCTGGAAGTAGGGAAGTTTGAAATAATTTCCTAGTCCAAACTATTTTGTTTTCTGAGGAATTTCAATTTCACACTGTGGAACTGCGAATCAAATACTTTTTGCCATCGGTCCCCTTGAAGCTTTGGAGCAAAGTTCCCAAACTTATTGTGGTGCCTGAACTACTACAGGAAGACACTTATAAGGTCCACAGGGCCCTGTGTGGAGTAGTTTTGGACACTCAGGGGCAGATTTATCAATGGGTTGCATTGCCTTTGCGCCATGCAAGGGAGCGCAAGGGTGATGCAACTACTAATTCAGATTTATCAAGCCATGCAAGGTCACCTTGCGTGGCTTGATAAATCTAGATTAACAAAATGCAGCACAAATTTTTAAATACCATCCACCGAAGCTTGTTGGCTACATCGCCTACATAGGAGTGACTTACTAATATTGAAAAGGGAGGTTTTAACCTATTAAAAAGGGTTAGTTTAACCATTTGCTCAGCAAGCTTTACACTGCAGCAGTCAGGCTACAATAGTAGCCCTGATGTCATGTTTCCTTGTCGTGTTGAGTGGAGTGTACAATAAGTGCTGCAGATCTCAGGTGACTTTTCCATTTCCATGCCTTGGGTGCTGTTTCTACATCATACACAATGGCCTTAGCATGCCAATCAATGATTAGTCAGTTTTAGGGTTCAGAGCACATACACGGTGCGCTGACAGCAGTGCCACGATGAGCCATGCCATCTTAGTCAACAGGCTTTGGGAGTTAGGAATCAGAGGCACGGCCCTCAAACTGTTATCCTCTTTCCTTTTGGATGGGGGTCAATCTGTAGAGGCCGGAACCTTTTCCTCAGAAAAATTCATGCTCCTGTGTGGGGTACCACATGGCTCGGCTTTAAGCCCTATGATGTTCAATCTATATGTTTCCCCTCTGGCTAAAATCATCAGGACATTTGGCTTCTCAGTGGTCTCATATGCTGATGACACACAGCTAGTCGTATCAATTTCCAGCAACACTGAAGAGACAACAGATCGTTTCAACCGCTGTATGACTCAGGTCCATCAGTGGATGAGTTAGAACTGTCTGAAATTGAATGGGGGAAAAACAGAGGTTCTCCTGTTTGGCTCGGACACCTCATTTTGGACACCCAGATGGTGGTGGTCCTGTCTGGGAGACCTTCCTGTACTGGTGCAAAAGGCAAAACATCTAGGTTTTATTTTTGACGATAAATTGTCCTTTAAAAACCAGATCAGCTCCCTCACCTCTTCAATCTTCTTCATCTTAAAGATGATTAGGAGAATTTGCCCCTTCATTCCTCTGGGATCCTTAAAAACCCTGGTGACGGCACTACCCTTGTCCAGACTGGACTACGGAAATGCGCTGTACGTAGGGATCCAAACGCAGCACCTTTAAAAGCTGCAGCGTCTTCAGAATGCGACTGCCAGACTGCTGCTGGATATCGCGAAATTTCAGCCAGTCTCGCACAAGTTGAGAACTTTGCACTGGCTCCCAGTGGCCAAGAGAATTACTTTCAAATCTCAAGGTCAAATCTCAAGGCCTAACATTTAAGGCACATTATGGATCTGGTCCTCCCTATCTGAAGAGGTGACTGAGCTGGTACTTACCTCCTAGAAATCTAAGGTCTGGCCACCATAAACTGCTACAAACACCCAGGATCAAAAGAGCTCGCTGCGGTGGAAGAAATTTCCTGGTCGGGACTGTTAAAACCTGGAACATGCTGCCAGACAGGATAAAATACAGCCCTGCACTTCTGGCCTTTAGAAAAGCACTAAAAATGTGGCACTTTGTCAACTAACTCTCACACACCTAGTCGCAGTGACAGCCTTGTTGTATTTTGGGGTATTAGTGCCTAGACGTCTCCGGGCAGTTGTGCGCTCTATAAATGCTCAAATCAAATCGTGTTCAGAGTCTAAAACAGCAATACATTCAGCAAACAAAAGAGGTTGAGCATGTAAAAATTTGCAATTCCTCATGCCCACCGTATCATTTTAAACAAGAGTTTGTCTTGCATCAAAATGAGGTTTTCTTCATGTTTCAGATTTAGTTCAAAACATGCCATATGCATTACAAAGGATGCACATACAGTTCAAAGCTTCTCGTATTCACTTAAACGTTGACCATATTCATTTTAAGGCACAACAAATTCATTACAACTGCAGTCACATTCATATCAACATATATCAGATTCAGTTCAGTGTAGGTCATTATCATTTTAAGATGGTAGATCCCTTTCAGTGCATGCCATACTCATTCAATTGTGTATCACATTCATTTAACATAGGGCAGATTAATTCTAACAATTGTTATATTCATTGTTATACCGGTCTTATCCATTATGACATAAGTAATGTTTATTTCAACAAATCAAGACTTATTATGACAGTTGTCATATTCCTTTGAAAGTGTGTCATTTCAAATTCAATGAACATGCTACTTGTGTCAACATATGTCATGTATGTTTCAACATGTGTCAGAATTATTTCAACATGTGCAATATTAATTTCAATGGATGTTGTATTTAATTCAAAGCTTCTCATATTCATTTAAGAGTGGGCCATTTTTGTTTTAAGGCATGCCAAATTAATTTCAACTGTAATCATCTTCATATGAACATATGTCATATTTAGTACAGTGTTAGTCATATTCATTTTGACAATAGTCATATTTATTTCAAATGATCTTATATTTGTTTAAACATATGCCATATTCATTAGACCTTGGCATGTATTCATTGCTTATTGTCTGGCATTCAGTTCATGTGTGTCACAGTCATTTGAGAAACTGTTGCATTCAATTTAATATATATCATATTCATTCAAATGAATGTTGCATTCAGTTCAAAGCGTCTCATATTCATTTAAGTGTGAGCTATATTCATTTTAATGTAAATCAAATTAATTTCAACTGCAATCATATTCAAATGAACATGTTTCATATTCAGTTCAGTGTTAATCATTTTCATTTCGACAACAGTCATATTTATTTCAACATATCTTATATTCATTTGGACGTGTCATATTCATTTGAACATGGCTTGTATTCATTGATGTATGTCTGACATTCATTTCATGAGTGTCACAGTCATTTTAAAGTGTGTCACATTTAATGTAATATTTGCTATATTCGTTCCAATGTGGGTCATATTCATGTCAGCACCAGTCTATATAATTTTAATAAGGGTTAGATTCACTGCAGTTTTTGTTGTATTCTTTTCAGCAACACCATATTCCTTTCAACATAGTTACTATACATCTCAATATATATTTTATCCAGTTCAGAATGTGTGTTATTTCAATGGTCTACTAGATAGTATATTCATTCTGCCATGTTTCATATTTGTTTTAACACATGTTACATTCATTCTAGTGTGTGTCAAATACATTTTGCAGCACCCCATGCATTTCAGGAGATGTCTTATGTGGGTATCTGTAATTTTGACATGAACGACTTCCCAAAGTTGTGCCACTTTTTTTTGCGCAGTCACAATTTTTTTTCATATAAACTAACACAGCATAACACTTTACACAGTGTTGCATTACAATACGTTGGGTAGGTGTTATGTGGGTGGAACATGGGCGTTCTATGCATCCACCTAGATATTTGGACACAGCCCCAGATTTACTTAAGGCAATAAAGCTGGGTTTGCGCTAAAATGGTAAAAAGAAGAAATATATCCAGTTCTCTGTGTTACTTCCTCCTTTCATGTGTGCTGCATGCAGCACACATAGAAAGTGGAGTTCACCTCTAAGGATTGTTTTTGTGCAGGAAAGTATCAATCCCCTCGCAAAAACAATTCTGCCCATAATGCAGGCCCCTTGCACTACGGTGCATGGGTGGTAGACTGCCTAAAGTGCAGCTGAGAAATGAGAGAGCAGAAATGTAAAAAACAAGAGGGAGGAACCCTATTTTTGAGACGTAGGGACAGGGTCTAGACAGAAGATTCAAAAAGGCAATCCCTACTCTAGAGAGTATGGATCATGTGTAGGACTCTAAAAAAGGACATAATAATAAGGCAGTCAGATAATTATACAAATGTTATGTAGTACCATAAAAAAACAATAAAAATAATGATAAAAAATTGTCAAAATGTATTTTGTATTTAAAAAAAGACACAGAAAAAATATATAATACAATCATTTCATAATCGCAACACACAGTATCGCCAAACAGAGAAACAAACAGTCGACGCGGCGTTTCGGTGGCACTTGAAAATGAACACCTTCTTCAGGACTAAGCTTTTTCTATGACAGAATTCTCTGTAAACAATATGACAATACGTTAGCTTTCCTTATATAAGCGTGATTCCATTTTATATCATAAAAATCATCTACAATTTCAACTATGTCAGTAAATCGTGACGGCCATCTTTTAGAAATAAAAATATGCAAAAAAATATACCATGAATATAAATCAGATTAGTTTTTCCCAGTCCTCCTTGCTATTGAATGGGCTTCAATTTCTAAAAGATGGCCGACACATTCTGTATCAGTATCTTATGCTGAGTAACGCAAATGTAGAATGAATAGAAAATGTCGCTACACATAAGGGGTCATTACAAGATATAGTAACCTTTATGTTATAGTACACATTAATAAATAGATATGTAAACATGGTGAAGAAAAGTAATTCCATATTGCACACCAATACGACCTTTGAGCTATTCAAGGATGGCCTCCCCGTTGATAAACAAATCCGTGAACATTCCGATTAGTTTATATCCATTATAACATCTCTTCGCAAAGATAAAAAATTATATACATCTCAGTTACTTCAATGTTTACTCAGAAACTTTAATCTTAACACGGCTTTTCGTTACACATAGCGACCACGTGATATCATCAAACACATTTAAACGACAACCCGGGAAAACGTTCTTACGTACCAAAACCCGGAAGTCGTTCGTTGTGAGCAGGGAGGCCGTAAGAATTTTATCAGGTAAAAATCCGCTCCCATATAGCTATTTAGCATCCTTAATACCGCGCTAACATTAGGGCCCGCTTTTTCGGACTAAATAGTTGAATGCTTAATACCTTGCTTAACCAACCCGTAATTGAGGTCTATCTGCCTACTATAGTGTATGAGATTGGGTATTGAGTCGATTGTACTAACAATGAGAAACGCATCTATTATGACCCGTCCAAGCCGATAATGCTTTCTGCCTCCAATAGGTGGACGGGCATTTAGCGAACTTTATTTATCATGACAAACATACTTGATATAATCTATCTAAGCCAATATTTTTATTGTCAATGCAACAACCTCTGCCCTAAATATCGGCCAAGGTTATAATCAAAGTGAACGTAACGTAACCAAACTTATACTTTGTTACTAAAAAAAATAAAAACTAATAAAAAGTGCTCATAATTCATCTGCCTCTCCGAGATAGATGCTAAATAACAAAAACGTATAACCTTGTCTATATAAAAAAATAAATAGTGACAACAATGTGAAAAGTAGATTAATTCAAGCTTTAAGCATGGGGCTTGAAAATCGATATATAACAAACTATAAAATATCTAAGTCCTTTATTATTAGTTCTACTAAATATCACTGCTGATAATACCAAATCAACAATATGCAATTTTTGTCTCTTCTTTTGCACATTTTAAATTAATTCCGTGTCGCAATATCGTGAAAGCAACACACAACAGGTAATCTTCTGTTGCGAATTAACCAAAGTTAAGTAGTTGGAAAACTATATTATCGTAGAATAAGATAGAGTTTTCATATTACAGCTTAACTCTGCCACTACCATCAAGCATTTCAACAAAAAAAAGTGGGAGACAATCATATCTTGCACATTCTTGTTGATGATAGTAAAGTATAGCTTAAAGGTAAACATTCCACAGATTATACATATAGATTCATAATTCATTTTAGCTTTATATTGTTTTTATATAAGTTTATAGTATTTTCACATTCCAGAATATTGGCTATTCTGCACTTACTGGTGGCTCCAACGAATGCGAACCAAAATTGTACAATGCTGTATAAAAATGTACGCTTAAACCACCGCCGCATTAAAGGTATTAGTTTTAGGGTATAACATTTTTTCATTGACATATGTCTTTTATTCAATGCAATATCCATCCCCTTCTTTTAAAAAAAACTACAGGTATTGTCCGGTTTTTAATTACTTCCATATCAAAAAAGGAAGTTTGTCTACATATAAAGGGAGTGAAAACTTTATTGACAAGAACCCTACAAGACAAGAATAAAGTTCCTACTGATTTGAGGTATGGAACAACGATAAATAAATAAAAAATTAGATGAATACTTTTGAAATCTTTTCAAAAAATGTCCCTTTTTTTATGCTTAGATATCGTTGTGTTCCTAACATATCCGAACATAGAACGTATAAGGTTCCCTTCAGATACAATACGAAGGATCCAGACAGTATTTGTATTAGGTAGGTCTACATATCAATTATGGCTAAAACAAATTATGGATCGTGTGTTGAAGCTCTATTAAGCCCAAAAAATTGTATATTTTTTCTTTTGGGCCCAGCAGTCATTTTTCGTAATGTGTGATAATTTTCTTGTAGTACATAATGGTAGATAAATTGATGAAGGCATTGTTTGTAATTAATTTACTGACATAGTTGAAATTGTAGATGATTTTTATGATATAAAATGGAATCACGCTTATATAAGGAAAGCTAACGTATTGTCATATTGTTTACAGAGAATTCTGTCATAGAAAAAGCTTAGTCCTGAAGGTGTTCATTTTCAAGTGTCACTGAAACTACGCGTCGACGGTTTGTTTCTCTGTTTGGCGACACTGTGTGTTGCGATTATGAAATTATTTTATTTTATATTTCTTCCGTGTCTTTAGTAAATACAAAATAAATTGACAATTTTTTATCATTGTTTTTATTGCTTTTTATGGTACTACATAACATTTACATAATTATCTGACTGCCTTATTATCATGTCCTTTTTTTAGAGTCCGACACATGATCCATACTCTCTAGAGTAGGGACTCACTTTTTGAATCTTCAGAGCAGAAATGTGCCATATCTTTGTAGATTTGGTGCATTTTTGCACTCTCCCTTTTTCACAACGCAGTGCCACAAGTTCCCTTATTGCGTTAAGTTTCAATGCATGAAGGGTTAGTAAAGCTGGCCCAAGGTTCCACTAATGTAGTGCGGCTATTATAAACCTTTTCCTTATGACATCAACCCAGAAAACCCCGACACCTATTTATTCATATAAACCTGCGTCGGTGGTGCCCATGACACCGAATACACAAATTTACTCAGTTTTCTGAATTAATGATAAGTAGACGAGCTGCAGGACGAGCTGGGTACCTTATTGAAATGACCGAATGGACACTATACACATTATATACATTAATCTTTGACACTGTCGGTTCTAAACATCAAGGTACTCCGCTATTCGGTTGAGGGACCAACTAGTAGAATCAGTTGATGGCAATTAAGTCCAGCTCAATCACGATTAAAAAACCTTTAACACTTATTGATCATGTTTAATTTAAGAATCACAGACTCAATTTAGAGTTAGCATATGATTTTATCTGAATTCATTGAATGAAAGTAAATAAGTAAAGTTTTATTAGACAAAAACATTTGACATTATCAGTAAGCATTTAAGTAAACCTTAAAATAGAAATGGAAAATACTCATTACCCTTGGCCATAGGGCGATGATGAAAATGGTTCACCAGAAAGAAGAATGAACCTCAGATCACAGGATAGATCTCCCGAAACTGACTGACTGTCCCTCTAACCTCCTCGGATGCAATCTCCTCCCAGGGCAACTCTCGAGACGGTCTCGTTCCTACTCCCCATCAAAGTTCGAAGTCCAAAATGGCAGAGTCTCTCATAGCATCAGGATAGAAAAATGAAGGAATGTCGACCTAAAGTAAGCGCAGACTCATTTATACCTTTTCTTCTAACTCGCCACACTCAAAATTTAAATCTTTTGGGGACTGAAGGGTGGTGATGGTCACCTCATCACCCTCCTTGTTCGAACCGGTTTGCAAACAATAAATGCATACAGTAGTTCTCGTGATCAACAATGTCCAAAGGAATTTTAACTTGTTAATGTATTTGTAACAAACTCCGATGATCATCCTCTGAAGCTCGATTCTCCCATCCATTCCCATGCATACATGCTGAACTCTTGGCACGACTCTCGTTACAGGTCAGGCAAGCCTTGACATCTCACACTCCGGGCATAGGCCGCATACACATGACTGGAGCATCCACTCTGCTCATGCGCAGGGCCATCTCATTCGGCGCACGCAATCCCGTCCCTCTCCAGCAGCCATTTTCAGGCACGGCCTACCAGGCCCGAACGAAACTAATATAAGAACAAACACAAAAAAAATTAGACATAGAAAATAAGCCTTTCTGTTTACCACCCGCTATTCTAATGACCCGTGTTAGATATTACCTAGCAAAAGCGACATTTAAAGCCATTTTACTTACCATCTGCATTCTTTGCCACAGTATAATTTTACTACACAACAAAATCCATGTAATTTAACTCCATTTATTACGCAAATCACAAAACCTATGTCACAAAACCTATGTAATCTACACTTGTAAGTAAATTTGATTTTGCAAAGCCAGTTAGTTTTCCCACATGTAGTGTCTAATAAAGGTGCATTTGTTGATTAGTACATGTGTTCAAACAGTTAGTATCATTAAAGTTATGAGGTCCTTAATTTCCAAGGGGTACAAAAATATTTTGTTTTCTCTGCTCCATCACCACCCAGCACTATACAATCTGTGCGTAGGCTTGCTGTTTATCTTAATTATTTTTTGTAAGTAGTTGCACATTGCTTGTTTTCATTTCTACTGTGACATCTTCCTCACCACCTTTCTTCACCCTTTTCACAGGTCCAGACAGAAATATGCAGAAAGTGGCAGCAGCGGAAGGTCGGGATGAATTTGTTGAAGGAGAACCCCACTGCATGTAGCCCCAAGCCGAAGCATCATCAACCCAGCTGTGACAGCTGCAACCGCAAGAGTGTGATTCCTGGCCGCCATTACTCCAAAAAATGCTCAAACATAAGCTCAGGCAACTTTTTGTCTGCCAACCACCATCCCAACACAAAGGGAAGCAAGGTGTCCGTCTATATTTCAAGCAAGGAACAGGGGCTCTGTTCCCTCAAGGAGGCAACCCCCAACACCCACAATTTGAGCAGAAAGTTTTCAGAAAGTTACTGTTGAACAAAAATGAAGAGATGTTCATAAACAGTTCAGTTTGTTGAACAATGTTTAAATACCGGTCATGTTACTGTCAAAGTGGTAGGCTTTTGTTTATGACTTGTACTTGTGCTGTGTAATATAGTAAAAAAATCACGGTAGTTCTCACTTAAGCTCAAATGCCAAGATATCTGAGGCCTATGCCAATGCATTTCAGCTACACAGTATTGTGAAATCAGACAGGCCACCATGAAGTGCCACACACTTCTAAATAACTATCACAGGTGCCACCATGCATATCTACTTTGGCAACCAGCACCTGAATTGGTCATGGGATGTGCCACGAGATAGGTTAGATATATCCAATGCCATCAAATTGGTTTACCAAGATAGTTTCTTTCAGAGAGGATTTTCATGACGTGCCATCCGACAGTTTTGGTCTGAAATTTGGTTGCATGTAGATGGATGATAGTGACTGTTCCACAATTCCAACATGATGCTTTTGAGGTACAGGAATCTTAAAATAAGTTCCATTCTAACACCTGCCTAGGAAGGTTGAAATCATTCTGGCTGTCCTCATCGTCATTTTTTTTTATTTCAGAATATATTTATTAACGTTTTTTCAAAAACAAAAAAAGTACATGATCTGGTGTGCATATATGCATACAGTAATACACCATAAAAGGTCAAAAGTAAGAACTCCTTTGTAACTAATGAAAGAGATGTTGACAGCAACATACCATGAGCAACCTTGAGAGTTAGATGAAAAAAAGGAATGGAAAGAGGACGAAAAGGGAAAATAGAGAACTAGAGACAAGTGCGAATTTAGGTAGTATGACTTCAGGGGTTTAATTGTTTACAAGTAAAAGTATATAGACTATTCCATAGTAATTTAGAGAGGAGGTATTAAAGCTGGTAATATGTACGATATTATCAGCACTCCTAACATAACAGACCCAGGCCCGTCATGTGTGATACATGATATTATTACAATTTTACCACCCTGAAAGGATATTTTTCATGCCAGTTGTGATTAACAGAACCAATAAATAAAAGTCCCATCTGTTAAGAGTAGGTTTCGATATTTTTGTTGAAGGGCTTAGAGTAACAATTATATGATTCAGATTTAACGTGATATTGAATATTTAATTTATGGTACGTTCTAAATATTCTAAGTAGAAGTGAATGTGTTTACTGGAGAAAATAAGGTGTTTCCCACTAATTCGTAACAATGCCAGCAGAGGGTCGAGTCAACTAAGCCAACTAAGTTTCTGTAATCTCATGGGGGTCCAAAAAACGGAGTAAATTGTCCCATATTTGCATTGTGAGATGAGAGGAGACATTTTATGGCGAGGAATAGTATTCCATTGTGTGCCTATTTTGTTTGTGGTGGTGGGGGAATGTTATTGGTTTTACAAGTCTATCTATTTTTCCTGAATATGGGGAGTGTCAAAACAAAGAAGTTTCTCTAAACATTTACAAACTGTAGAGGCGATATGCCCTTTGCTGGAGATAGATTAGAGAAATTTCATACAGTCAGCGGCATTTATGGTACCTAGCTTCCTTATAGCAACTTTGATTTTCAGAAAACTATCAAACTCCGTGGAGTGAATCTTGAATTCCTCAATGATCATGGTGAAGGAAAGAGCGACTTGGAGAAACCTAGGTCTTTGATAAGTAGGATGCTGGAATTCGTTCAGATTTTCCAGAAGTCTGGTTTAGGGTTTATTTTAATATGCAGATTGAACGAAATAGAGAAAACATCCAATATTTGCAGTTTGTTCTGAAAACATTTGTTCTCTAATTTTACGGTTAAGCTGGTATCTTTTAGGATCAAGTAAGTGTAAGGTACTTTTAGTTGTTATAGAGGAAAGTACATTTACCATGGATAACAGTTTAATCAAGTCCCCTTTAATGTCAACCCATGGGGGATAGGGAGATAGCTTTGGGTTAAACAAATGGGAAGCTTGCCTTGCAAGAAATGCAGTTTTCATAGTTGATAAAGTTCAGTATCCACACACCGCCTTTTAATGTATTCATTTTACGTTTGCATAATGAAATTACATTTCTCTCCTTTTTTGTCAAGACGCTACAAGAGGGAGAAAATGTTTATCTGTTAAATGGACAGATCGAAAAGACTAGAGTACGTTCCCCCAGGAATAGAATCGGTATGAGGTAAGTATTTAAACGTGGCAGTTTAATAAATCCTGTAGTCGGCATGCAGTTAACAAACATAATCATATTGTGAGACTAGACAACCACATTACCTTGCATAGCCATGATATTACCAATGGGAACCTTGGATCAATCTCTAATCCTGAAAGAGGTGCCAACCAGGCATCCAAAAAGTTATGGGGCAAATCTTTCATCGTTTGATGCGGTATAACATAGTACGCAGGGGCGGCTGGTGACATTTGAAAGTGGTGAGGTGTAAAATGATTGGCATACTGCCCCGTTGCGAGTGAGCGTAGCGAGCGAGCCCGCCCCACCATAAGGGGGGTTTGGGAGGGTTCTCCCCCCGAGAAAAATTTGAAGAAAGAGGGGAAAAATTGTGCATTTTCAAGCAAATTTGAGAAAGCATGAAGGTTAATAAAGCAACTGTGAAAGTGCAGTTATTAAATTAATAAACAGATGTCATATAATATAGGTAGCTGCTTATTCAGTATATCCACAGAGCTTCATAACATACTTCGAGATACAATGCATTTCTGAGTACCTCACTCACAGATGTTTTTTATTTAACAAACAACTAAACTGGTCACAAAGTAGCAGCATTCAACATACATATTGTTTACTTTTTGTAAATGAAATCAGCACGTCTCTCTTTTTTTTTAGAGCAGCAAACTTTTCAATTACTTGAATGTTAGAGTCTGGGGTTTTCTGAACTAGCTTGCTCTCTACAGAGAGCATTGCCAAAGCATTGAGTCTTTCCTCAAGCATGGTGTTCCTCAGGAATGTCTTAATCCTCTTTAAGGCTGAAAAACATCGTTCTGACTCGACTGTTATCATAGGAGTGGCTATGACAATTTTCATTAAAGCCACTGTCTCTGTAAGTGACTTTTCCATATCAAGTTTATGTATTAAAGCCAGCAAAGACAAGGCACTTGTGGCCTTCCGGTACACAGGTATTGCGTACAGTACAGTCAACTCAGTTCTCAGCTCCTCTTTTTTGAGCATAGGATAAGCTTCCACAGCCTCATTCAGAGCACGCTCCGGGAAGGATTCATCATATTTGGCAAACTGTTGACTTTGCAATAATGTGGCACTCACCAAATGTTTTGTGAAAGAAAAACGTTCTTGTGCCTGCACAATTACAATGTCACATATCTCCTTTGCAATTCGGACCAGAGTGGTGATGTTTTTCCTGCGGTTTGAAAAAGTAGAATGCTCTGGCAGTTTGCTGTCTAAATTGTCACCCAATCTCTCACTTTGCTTATGCTTTGTACAGACATAGTGGTATATACTTGCACTTTGACAGTATCTATCTCTCGTGCTTGTAACTTATTGTATAACAGGTCGACAGCTACAATTATATCATGAAATAAAAACAGTAAGAACTGAAACTCTGTCTTGTAGTGTTCTAGCAAAGCCACGGGCTTCAGTCTGACTTTTGTAATCAAACTCATCATTGTCTTCTATGGCGGCAAAACATTTCTCAAGGTCCTCTCTATGTTCATAGATTAGGTTGACTGTACGGATGTTAAAGTTCCAACGAGTTGAGGATCCCCTTGGAACGCTTTTGTCTACAATCTCATGAAGTGCTTCCGTTCTTTTGGGGGAACGTGAGAAGAATGCTGCCATGCCTCCTATATCCTGAAAGCAAAATTCGTGTCTCGGTGATCCTTGATACTGCCTGTTGCATAATAAGATTAAGTTGGTGAGCGTAACAGTGCACATAATGAGCATTAGGGTACACATCTCTAATTCTTTTCTGAACTCCACTAAGGCTTCCACTCATTACGGATGCACCATCATAGCTTTGTGCGCTAAGTTTTTTTTTTTGAGGCAGCTCTGGAAAAATTAAGCTCAGTTGACGCAGTATAGCTGCAGTAATGGTTTCTGCACTAGAGTCTCTTAAATGTGTGAAACCATAGAACCTCTCCACAACTTCTCTGTCATTGTCAATGTACCGAAACACTAATATGGACTGTGTTTTAGTGGCCACATCAGTGGTGTCATCAGCCTGAATAGCCACAAAGTCTGTGTTTCTCAATTCTTGCACAATATGGCTTCTCATAATTTCGAGCATACACTCAAGGAGTTCATTTTGTATTGTGTTAGAGGTGTCCTTAAAAACTGTAGCACTTGCTAAATGTGCTTCCATATCCTTGTCTATGCTTGCTATTAAATCCACAAGGCCTCTGAATGTCCCAGGTTTTGAGGAACTTGGTGATTCATCATGGCCTCGCAATGCCAGTTCGAAAGCACCACAGACACAAATGCAATCAATTATTTTGGATAGAATCTGTCTGTTCCTATCAACTGCTTCATTGTGTTTCCTAATTGTTTTGCGGTATGCATCGTTTATCTGCTGCTCAATCGGTGCATCTTCCCCCAACATTCCCAGTCTCGTCAGGTTTGCCATATGCTTTCTTCTGTGTGCATGCTTCTTTATTTTTCAGACAAATGCTTCAAGTCTGTTACTCCTTGATTTGTCCAGGAAAACTCACCACCAAACAGCAGGCAGGGGAAGCAGAACAGAGAATTTCTTAAAGGGCACCCTGTAAGCCAATCAGCTTTTGTGTACCAGGCGTTTGAGAATGTACGTGTGGACATTTTTACTCTGTCCTGGGAAGTTTGCTGTAGTTTTATGTCATGCTGATGAGGTCCTAATTGCTTTAAATGTAGTTTCTCTTCAAGTGGCCGTGCCTGGAATGACCTTGTAATCAGCTCTTGTACTGTATTCATGATGCCGATGCTGGCCTTACCAATATATTGAAGAAACCTGTCAATAATCAAAGTACAACATATAAGGTGCGGTGGAATAATATCAAATTTCAGTATAAATACATATATCTTGTGCAGTATCGCAATAAATCTCCAACAGCTCCCCTTTGCACAACATGACTGCTAAAAATACAGCCTTACTGCCTGCTGCCTCTGTGTGCCATAGTGGTTGCTGAAGGCACTGAAACAGACACTGCTTGAGGGCCTTGAACAAGGCAAGGGATAGATAGTGCTGTTAATAACAGTTATTGCTCAAATCACAGGGCTAAGGCTATTAGTAAATTGTATCCACTGAGGATACAATGTTCAGAATGTGCGCCTACCCCAACCACCATGTACAGTGACCACACATATAGCCCTAACTCCAATCTAAAAAAAAAATAGCATCAGTTTCCTTACCTTTAACTCTGGTGTTTGCTGGGTCGTAGCTGGGGTGAAAGAGCAGCAAAGGAGGTCTTGTTCTTCGCCGAAAAATTGACCAAAAATTTGGTAATGGTGTCAAGCTTTAGAAGGTGCTGAAAATAAAAATAGAACAATTTATTTTTGAAACATCACTGTACTCTCAGCTAGCTCTAACGCTGTAAGGATGCTCTGGGAAGTAGGCTAGCGTCAATCTCTCATAATTGTTTTTAGAATCTAGTACATTCTATGAGTTAAAGTCTTCATTCACTTACATTGAATTTATTCTGGTAAGGTTTATGAAAGGAAAGCCAAAGAGCAGGATATGATGTACCATCTGAGATGGACTAACCCAGTAAACCTGACTAAAATGATAGGGTTGCTTGCTGTAATCATGAATGCCTGGGTAGAGCTTCCCCTTCAACACATGACACAATTTTAGAGGTTTAAAGCTATGGATATCACAGTGTCAATTTAGATCAGGGGTAGTTTTTTTTGCTGCCATTACCTGGCAATCGGGCACCTTTGCTACATCCAAGATCAATGTGATGAAAGGCTGAGTGGACTGCGCATGATTTGAGTCAAATTCAGGCCCAGCCACCCATGCAATTAGGTCATCATTCATCCACTGCACTGAGCCACCAGACGCAGCTACCAATCGTGGAGCAAAACTAAAATAAATTGTGAATAACGAGAAGTGAAAATATTTCGATTTAAAAAAATATGGGACTGTTAATTAAACATTGTTACGGTCTGTCTAAGGGCCACTAATCTTCAGTGTCTTCCCAACACTTTACTCTAAAGCCACAGTGACAAGAAACAGAATGCCTCGTCGCCACTAGCCGACAGCTGAGCGATGCCATCTATGGCCAATCCGATCCCTTCACAGCACACAGCTCAGAGGCTTTGTATCGGACTAGTGATCACCCACACCCTCTAGTATCCCCTGGCTCCACACACTGATCTGTTGTTCATTGTTATGGTGGTTACCTTACGACGTCGATCAGGAGGGACTCTACACCCTTCTACAGATAAAGGATTTTCACGAGTAGGAAACCCCACCTAAAGCTGCAATCTGCACCTCCAGGTCACACAAAAGACAGGCAGGGTACACATGAGCACTGCCTGACATAACACACTGCGTGGGTATTGTTCCAGCAGTCACTAGAAAGAGACGAGGGCACAAGGGCTGTGCTCGCCATGGGCAGGAAGGTGTAGAAGGCGAACAGCAATGAGAGACAGAGAGCAGTGATGTAACGTTGATGCCAACACCCCTACGTTGAATATTGTTCCAGCACCACTGCGCTCAATGAGGCCGCTGCACACACTGTTCTCCCAAATGGGGCTGCGTGTCCTGATGGTTTCTGTCCATGTGTATGGAACTACCAGGTGCACCTCACTCAATGTTCTGACCCTCTCCATCTCCTTCTCGTGGTGATTAATCAAACCAAGAGCAGAAAAACAGATTGTGGTCTGGGCGAATGGGAAATGGATTACAGGAGAGCAGCACAATGGGCTTCAGGGTCCTTCCTTACCGGATGTATGACGTTACAACGCACACTATTACAACGCATGCACTTACAACGCATTTTTTACAACGCATAATCCATTACAACGCATGACATTACAACGCATGACACTACAACGCATTTAAAAAAAATACCTTTACAACGCACTACCATTACAACGCATACTACCTTTACAACGCATACCATTACAACGCATAATATTAAATTACATTTAAGGTAAGTATTAGATAGTATAGGGGTAAAAATTACTATTCTAACTCCAGGGGGTGCAACAGTAGGGTAAGTGTTGGATAGTGTAGGGGTAAAAATTACTATTCTAACTCCAGGGGGTGCATCAGTAGGGAAAGTGTTGGATAGTATAGGGGTAAAAATTACTATTCTAACTCCAGGGGGTGCATCAGTAGGGTAAGTGTTGGATAGTATAGGGGTAAAAATTACTATTCTAACTCCAGGGGGTGCAACAGTAGGGTAAGTGTTGGATAGTGTAGGGGTAAAAATTACTATTCTAACTCCAGGGGGTGCATCAGTAGGGTAAGTGTTGGATAGTATAGGGGTAAAAATTACTATTCTAACTCCAGGGGGTGCATCAGTAGGGTAAGTGTTGGATAGTATAGGGGTAAAAATTACTATTCTAACTCCAGGGGGTGCATCAGTAGGGTAAGTGTTGGATAGTATAGGGGTAAAAATTACTATTCTAACTCCAGGGGGTGCATCAGTAGGGAAAGTGTTGGATAGTATAGGGGTAAAAATTACTATTCTAACTCCAGGGGGTGCATCAGTAGGGTAAGTGTTGGATAGTATAGGGGTAAAAATTACTATTCTAACTCCAGGGGGTGCATCAGTAGGGAAAGTGTTGGATAGTATAGGGGTAAAAATTACTATTCTAACTCCAGGGGGTGCATCAGTAGGGAAAGTGTTGGATAGTATAGGGGTAAAAATTACTATTCTAACTCCAGGGGGTGCATCAGTAGGGTAAGTGTTGGATAGTATAGGGGTAAAAATTACTATTCTAACTCCAGGGGGTGCATCAGTAGGGTAAGTGTTGGATAGTATAGGGGTAACAATTACTATTCTAACTCCAGGGGGTGCATCAGTAGGGTAAGTGTTGGATAGTATAGTGTAATATTATGCGTTGTAATGGTATGCGTTGTAATGGTAGTATGCGTTGTAATGGAATGCGTTGTAATGGTAGTTTTTAAAAATGCGTTGTAGTGTCATGCGTTGTAATATCATGCATTGTAATGGATTATGCGTTGTAAAAAATGCGTTGTAATGGTAGTGCGTTGTAAAAGTTGCGTTGTAAAGGTTGTTCCCCTCCTTACCTTTACTGGATGAAGCATTTCGGGTTTGGTCTGGAGATTGATAGCTCCTGGACTTGTAATATGTCTGAAATGATGGGGATGAAACACAGGCTCAATGTCTCTTAAGCCAGACAACCTCTGCAGGCCGTGCAGTGAGCAGATGAAACGTGTAGGGTGTCGGCCAGTGTAATCTGACCAGGTTTTTTTCCATGATGTCCATTCTGAGAGGATTCTTGTGTTTGTGGCGTTGGAAGTGACTAAACATATATTCATCAACTGGCTTGTACACATTGCCTCTGGGATAAGCATGACTGCTCTGCCAAGCTACCAATAGTGTGAGTAGGGGTCATCTTGGGTGTGTAACTTCCTTACCCTAACTAGAGTGGTGGGTTTTGCCTGGATTAGGTGCATACTCAAGCCAAACAGAAACCCCATTTCCAACAGTAATCCTCTTTTTATGTTCACAATAGAGTTATGTAATAAAGTAAAATAAAAGCAAAATGACATGTGTGGCATTCACTGTGTAAACACACACTGTTTGAAAGCAATGCGTCATAAACAAAGTAAAGACTACATAGGAATATAAGAACAAGCATTTCCAATGCCTCTATTAATGCCACCTTCCAAGGGCAGAATATTACACCAAACCTCATTAATTTATGTCGGGGTTCCTGAATATAATACTTATTTGTGTACATTAAGTGGAATCTATTATTCAGCATTTGCAGTATAGGCTGTGTGCACTGCAATAATGCATCAATGTACATGTGGTGATTCTCATTTTTCTTCCAGAAAAAATTCACTAAATGGATAATAAAACGCAATGGATCACACAGAAAATCTCTGATACGATCTAAATCAAGCTTTATTCATTCCATCCTGTTAACAATACAGTTATCATTAATTAATTGCGCTCCATGAGTGTTCCACCACCTCGCCACCGTATCAACAAAAGATTTACCCTTGCAGATTTGCATAAAAGATTTACCCTTCCTGTTGCACACAACATGTATCTTTGCTGAGCTGCATGTGACACAAACCTTGGGCAGTGCTTACATTGTAAAAATGTAAGTGCCATGGCCCTTCTCAGGGGCCACTGCATCTTTCGCCACCTATTTCCCCTGCAAGCCAGTACCAACACAACTACTAGCAATCACACTACAAATGCCGAAATTCTTTAATTTGTACGGGGAAAAAAGATAAGTGCGAGGGGCCCTCGTCAGGAGGCCCCTGCAGCTTGCACCACCCATTTCCCTGTCAGCGAGCCACCAACACTACCTGCACAACTGCTAACCATCACACTCCTACAAGTTTGATAATTCCGAATATTCTGGGCCGTAAAGCTATAAAAATGGCTCTGGTATTCGGTGTTGTTTGTTTTTAATGTGCATTGTATTAATAAATAACTGTCGTAAGTGTCGGAAATCACCGGCTTATATTAATCACTGATTCCAAGCCACCCAAAACCATAAGAATGGCTTGGGGAGCAGGTATTATTCATTTTTAATTGTATATTAAAATATTAAAGACTCTGTTGCTGTGCTCATCCTAAAATTAGGCAAAAAGCATCAGCACTGACATAAATGCCTTCATTGAGAATTAAATGCCGGTGCTGAGCAGAGGCAACCACCACCGGCTCAAATTAAGCATGAGAATGGTTAAGTTTGCAGTACGCGTGATATAGGAATGTAATATTTTCGTGCACCGCCAACACTCATAATGTCTGCATGCACAAAAAGTAGCAAAGTACACGTGTCACATGCAAAGTATGCTTCAAACTGACTTTCGCATTCCCAAGACTCATAAAAGTGAGAAACGATTTCAAAATTATGTGAAGCGTAGCTTGTTGTACTCACTATGGTGAGAAAGGACAGACAGGCAGGGCCTATACTCACCATGGACGGGTAGAAGCATCGAACGTTGTGCCTCATACGTCTATCGGGTAGACGTATGAGGTACAACGTTCGATGCAGACAGTATGTATGTAGTAACTGTAAGGACACTAGGACAGCAAAGGTGGACAGATAAACAGACCCCGCTACAAAGAGCAAAGGCGGACAGAAGGCGCCTGTGCTCACCATGAGGCGTACTGCTCCGTGTTGCAGTACAGTTAGGACAGACAGAAAGTGTAAGACAGACAGATCGCGCCTGTACTCAAAGAATAGGCAGACGTAGGAAGCACACAACTCAGAGTTAACCATGCAGTAAAGACAGACAGAATGTGGACTCACCAAGCAGGAAGAAGGACAGACAAAGCTCTGTATGGAGAGTAAAGACGGATAGATAGGGTCTGTACTCACTAAGAGGAAGGACAGACAGACACTGCACTGCGTCTGTACTCACCATAGACAGGTAGACGGACAACTCGGTGACGACAGTACAATAAGGACAGATAGGCAGACCCAACTACGGGGAGTAGAGATGGACCGCCAGGTCCTGTACTCACCATGGACAGGTAGACGTAGTCACGGGAGTCAGGGACAACAACAATTGTTGTGGACAACGAACAACACAGAAGTCACTCAGTCTGAGAGTCAGATGAGTCACGTCAGTCACCACACGACGGGTCCGGGAGAGTTAGTGACACACTGTATGTACAGTACACAGTCACCGCCACGAGGTGTGCATGGCAGTGGCACCGTGCGTGACGATGCGACGGACTGCAGAGTGCGCTGCGCACCTCATGGCCAATCACTGTTCAGACATAAGCCACAGTGATTGGCCATAGTTGCGTGGCACCCAATGCTTCTTTCTTTGTAGGCTGCCACGCAGTGTCTGAGACTGTCTCTGCCAATCCAGAGACGCTGCATTAGCAGCGCCTGCCCTGGATTGGCTAAATAGCACGGATAGGGCTTGCCCATACCGAGAGACGGGGGCTGCTGCATGAGGCAACCCTCGGCCTCTCGGCACCCCTCCCTCTCAGTACAACTAGACAGTGCGGCGAATGCGCATGCTTTTGCTGGTCATGAGCCAAACTCGAGCATGCGCAAAGTGCGAGCCGCTGTCAGTCAGTCAGTGGGTGAAACTGTCACTCAACCTTAGTGCTCGCCCCCCGGCCCCACCCCCTTCATTTCCCGACTCCCGGCCGCTACGCTACTAGTACTGAAGCTGCCAATTTGAATTCATCGCTTCTTGTGCACACAGCAGCACGAACCACGTGCATCCCATAGTAGTGGGGCAACGCCCCTGCGCCCCAATGGACGCACCGCTACTGATAGTACGACTATCAAAATATGGTGCTTTCCTGCTTTCTCACTGCGCTGGCTAACTCGGTTCAGCCAAACGCCAACGCAGGCACCCTTGTGTCATAGTGCCAGGGTGACTGTGTTGCAGGCAGGGTTGTTTCAGCAACCCATAGAGGCAGTTTCCTCTTTCTAAGTGTGCTGCATTCTGCAGTACACTTAGAGGAAAAGATGAGGAGAAGTAAAGAGATTTCTCCTTGTTGCACCACTATCGGGAAGGCGTTGCATTTTGACACATTCTCAGGTTTGCCTTTCATGGTAAATCTGAGAATGTGCCATAATACATGGGTGGAAGCACAGGAATACCTGCACGCCACCCATGTAATGCTTTCCTAGCACAGAGTAACGCTATGCAGAGACTTGCGCTGCCTTGAGTTATTCCAGATTTACCAAGCAAAACAGGGCCACACAAGGTGGGCTTCTATGGCTTAGTAAATCTGACTTAAGGGTATAGTTGCCCTTGCATCACCCTGCTGTCGCAAGAAGAAAACAATCCTATGATAATCTGGCCTATATTTCTAAAATGGTGCGTTAAAAACACCAATCTTGTAAAACACCGAATGATAATGCATTTCTCAAAAATCAAATTAGATAATTACTGGAGGTTAACAATGCGCCAGTTCACCCCGACTGAATGCTATATGCAGTGACAATTGACCAAATTAGCAGTAAAGTCTTACAGCAATTTAGTGTACAGCTAAACAGCAGACCAGTAGTGAAGTTCAGAGTTTAGATCAATAAAAGGTCTGAAGGCATGGCTACATAGTGGGCACGAATTGCACTAGAGGAGAAAAAGCAGGAATATAATCCTTAGCAGTGTTCCTCAATTATTAGTAAAGTCAAATTTTAGCAGAAAAAGGTTTTGCCATGGTGGACGCGCTTGGAATGTCTACAGGATGGCTGAGAAAAAAGGATTGTGCACACTCATTTAGACTGAGAGAGTATGCAACCCGTCCCACCCCCCCTTAAGCAGATAGCCACACCTGGACACAGGAAAGCCCACACTCAGGATTGAACAGGTCTCATTTAAAAAAATAACTGATACCAGGAGGAGGGTGTGACCTCCCCTGGAGGTCTAAAAGGCTGAGACCGGGACCAACCAGAAATGGCCTTGGTTGCCACACATCGGTAGCAAGGGAATCCTTGCTCAACCAGAGGGTCTGATGGAGCTGTCAAAGATGATTTACAGTGTTGCCAAACTGGGTTAAGACTGGGGTCCCCGATTTATAACTGTATGATTAATTTATGTTGACTTTCGAGCATTATTTATGGTGTATATCAATAGTTGATTTACTATGGGCGTGGCCAGGTCGAGCTGCAAAATGGCCGTTTGGTGAAGGGGCTCTGCCGGACAAGCCTAAAATATCCGTCATTTATCCGGACAACCCTAACCATCCTGTTCTGAAACGGGATCAGGTGTTTGCTGTGTGGCCAGGGGTACACACGCCTGCAATCTGGAGACTGCGGGGCTGGACTGCCTCACCCATCTTGTGGACCTGTGGCGGCCTGGGGTCTGCGCCCCTGCGGCTGTGCATCGGCACACCTGGCGTGGCCGCTTACCCGGTGCTCCTGCTGACCACGCTAGGCGTTGCGGAGGAGCCGGCTGGCGTGTGCTCTGTGACCGGGATGGGCCATGGAGTTCTGCAGGGCCGAGCGCTGGAGGCCCCTGGCGGCGAGCTGCGGTGGACCGCAACTGTCCGGGGAGTCCTGCCGTGCGGCTGCTGGGTGGGCTACGCGGCCGAGTGCGTTCGGTGTGCCAGCTGCCTAGACCGCTGCTGTTTCCCTGGTGGCATGCTGAGGCGTGGCAGACGAGCCAGCGGTGTATTTGGCCCAGCGCAGACCTCGCTGCGGCCTCCGGTGTGACCTCCCTCTGGTTACACGAGCTCACCCGGGAGACCAGGGGGTCTCATAACACTGGCCCGTTCGTGTCTGAGAGAGGCCTGAACACATTGCACAACACGCTGGGAGCTGAGAGACCCTGCAGAATGCTTGTGAAGACATACACGTAGCCTGTTGGGTGCCCAGAGAGCAACATTTCAACAAAGCGCTGCATACCGCAACTGTGGGGAAGCGCAGCAAGGCACGCCAAGCTACAAGAATGTACAAGTGCAGAACATGAGAAGGTGGGCGGAAGAAGTGTTGGGCACCATAAATCCCCACTTGCACTAGTCATTGTACGGCTGTGAACTCTGCACGCCCGCCCAACTTGCTCTGCTATGCCCAAGTGGCATTGTGACAACGTTGCGGATCCTCACTGCATGCGTGTCCAACTGCTCTAAAGTCGCAACCAGGAGCAATCAAAGTACTTCACCAGCAGCACGTGCAAAACCCAGTCAGCCAGTGAAGGGGCGCGTGTGGAGGCCAGGCTGACTGACTGACTGACTGACTGGGGACGGGGCCTGTCAGGTGCATATCATTGCAGTGTCACTCCAGACTTGGGCTGAACTGAAAAAGATCATGGGGAAAACAGATGTTAATCAGCCCAAACTAAACTTCGACAAGAGGTCGCCACGACAGCATGAGGGTGGACTTGCACCACCTTCCGTGGAGCCAGAAACAACAAAGGATACAAACCTGGTAGATGACATTAGGACTAAGTTGAAGGAGGTCAAAGTCAGTCTGCGTGCGATTGACTCAAAACTAGACTCCATGGCGGCACGGATGGACCAAGTCACTCAAAGGTTAAAAAAACACGAAGCTAGAATTGACACACTTGAAACTAGAGTTTCAGACTCCGATGACTGTCGAACCGAAATGCACAAGCAAATGCTACACATGGATAAAGTCCATAACCTCATCAAAGCAAAAAACGAAAACCTGGAGGCCAAGTCAAGAAGAAATAATGTATGCATTACAGGGATTCCGGAGACATCGAACATTACAAACATAGAGAAATATGTTGAAGCTATGTTAAAAGACCTATTTGGAAAAGATCTTTCTGATATGTTTCTGGTTGAACGTGCTCACCGTACACTGGGCCCCAGGCCGCCGCCTGGTGCCCAACCCCGTCCGATTCTTGCTCGCCACCTAAATGACAGAGATAGAGATACTGCTCTAAGAATGGCCCGTGAGCAGGGATCAATCCAATAACAGGGAAACTTAATCGCCTTGTATCTGGACTCCAGGCGGTCCAGGCGGCACGCAGAGACTTGGTTCTGGCAAAAAAACTGCATAAAAAATCTGGCACCAAATATGCATTGCTTTATCCTGCCAAGCTCCATGTTCACACCGGAAGCAGACCCGGATGGAGTACGAATGGAGATAAAAGTATCGTTGAGCGGGCAACTAAGCGATAATGATTGTATTGCATAATGCCTTTTGTCCTGGTCGCTTTTCTCATTTTCAGACAGCATAGGCCCAGGGGTGGGTTAGCATGCTTTGTAGGGGGTTGGTGGCTTACACCCCCACCTGGAAGATTAGTTACTCATGCTACCTTCCCAGAACTGAAAATGTACTGCTCATGTTAGCTCCATTTACACAAATAGTAGAATGTTTCATGTAATTGTCAGACCAGAACTGCACTCGGCCACCCTGTTGTAACTGGCAGGGGATTATGCCGGCGACCCTACGGTCCCCCTGGGATAATTCCCAACAGCCCTAATCTACACAGCGATACCAAAGGGGATGATGGACGGACCCCATGAGGCACAGGGTCAGACTGATTTGCATAAGGCCATGTCTGAACTGGGGTGGCGGAGTGAGCTAAAGAATGATGATGGATTAAACCCAGATCAGTTGACTGGGGGTGAGTGCTTGCAATGTTCAACACTCCGTCCATCATCCCCTATGGTTTGGTTTGTTCGCCCTAAGTTGGCAGGGTATGCCCAGACGTGGGTCCCTTGCTCACTTTGCCACTGGATTCAAGCTAGCCTGGCTGATGACGGCTGATTAGCCAGAAACCGGTCCCGGGATGCTTGTTTCCGATCCAGGGAAGGCATGGCTTGGCAGTTCGGGCTGGACTGTTCCCATGAGACACAGGGTCAGACTGATTTGCATATGGCCATGTCTGAACTGGGGTGGCGGAGTGAGCTAAAGAATGATGATGGATTAAACCCAGATTAGTTGACTGGGGGTGAGTACTTGCAATGTTCAACACTCCGTCCATCATCCCCTTTGGTTTTGCTCTAATCTACACAGGGCATTTTCACAGTTGGGGTCGGTTAAAGGGAATGATAACAGAACCTGATTGGGGGATTGGTGTGGGTGGGGGGAGGGCTGGGAATGTTAAGTTTTACTGTTTTTTACCGCAAAATGCATTGCCAGTGAGTTCATCGCTCTCAGACCTAGCGAAGTGTCCATACAATTCATATGACTTATTCACCAGACATGGAGGGAAACCGGATCTTGGGTTACAGCCTGCTATAGACAATATTATACATCAAGACCGATACTCTTACACAAACATGAATATATGCGGCACAATGGCTTAGATGTCATCATTAAAATGCATTACCTGGAACGTACCCGGTCTGAATGACCATTGAAAGCCCAGATTGGTACACTTTTACCTCATCAGACACGAAGCAGACATCTGCCTTTTACAGGAAACTCACCTGAAAGACACGGCTCACTCTAGACTGACCTCAAATAGATGGGGGGAGGTGTATATGACTAACTAATCTAGTTACTCCTGTGGGGTGGCAATTCTGATACGAAGAGGAATCCCTTGGAAAACGCAGCAAGTGGTCACTGACCCTGAAGGTTGCTTTATAGTAATACGTGGTGCAATTTATGGTCCACAGATCATCATCACCAACCCATATGAACCTAACTCTGACAGCCCCAAATGTTTCTATTGAGTGTGGCACAAGGTACAGACATTGGGAGACATTGCAATACTGTGGGGAAGTGACTTTAATGTAGTATTATCACCCTTTGTCGACAGAGCAGGCTCCTCCCGGAGGCAGCTGCTGCCCTGAAAAGCATAATGGTAGACCATCAATTGATGGACACATGGCGCATATTCAACCCAAAAGCCTGTGAGGGCACATGCAGAATGCAACAACACAAAGCATGATCCAGGCTAGATTTCTGGTTAACCTCCAAAGACCTACACTCCTGGGCAACCGATGTTACACACCACCCCCACACCCCATCGGATCATGCTCCTGTCATGATAAAATTCTCAGTACCAAAACCCTACATTCAGCCTTTAACTTGGCGGCTTCCCCCAAACGCGTTGCTCAACTCAGTATTCAAGGAAGAGATCAGGAAAAACATAATAGAATATTTTGAACAAAATGTGAGCACAGTGGACTCCATGGGGACAACATGGGAGGCTTTCAAGGTGGTGATTCGGGGTTCTTGCAGAGCCCTACAACCAGGAGTACTCAGATATCCATAACAGCTTGTGCAGGTTGGAAGCGGAGATCCGAAATCTGGAGTTACAATACTTTTATTCCCCATCGTCTTCGGTAATTGGGCAAATCCGGGGTAAACTAACAGCTTTCCAGGAAGAGGCTGAAAGAGAGACAACATTTTTACATAAACACATACTGGCACACCACTATGGGGAAGGAGACAGGCCTGGGAAGATGCTGGCGAATCTCCTAAAACCACCCAGAAGCTCCACATTTATGACAGAACTTTCACTTCTGCAGCACAGCCGGCATGCACGCCATCAGAGATCCTGGATACAATGAGAATTTTCTATTCACAACTATACACGTCTCAGTCAGATCCATCTGATTCTGAACTGTTAAGAGTATCTAGATTCAATAGAACTTCTGTGGCTAAGCAGGGCGCATCTAGAATACCTTGATGTCCCGTTCACGGCGGAGGACATAAGGAAGGTAATTCATAGCTTGCCGACGGACAAGGCCCCTGGGGCTGATGGCCTCATGTCCAAATTTTATAGAGTATTCAGAGCTGCTTGCCCCTCATCTGTTAGTGGTATATCAAGAAGCCTCACTAAACGGGGTTCTACTATAATCCATGCATGAGGCCATTATCATCACAGTGTTAAAACCAGACAAAGACCCCTTGTGATGCGACTCATACCGACCGCTCTCATTAATCAACTTAGATGCTAAGATCTTTGCCAAATTATTGGCCAGTAAATTACAACCGCTACTCCCATTAATCGTTCAGCTGGATCAGTCTGGCTTTGTGCCGGTCGATCCACCTCCCATAACTTGAGGACAATTTTCGCTTTAGTGCATTATCTCACTTCTCATATACTGGCAATAGCAGCACTATTAAGATTTCACGAAGGCTTTTGACTCTCTGGAGTGGAAATTTTTGTTCACTCTTCTTACAGGTTGGGATTAAGCCCCTTGTTTACTCAGCAGGTCAAGCTTCTTTACACCTTGCCCACTGCCAGAATTAAAGTTAACGGGCTAGCATCTGATCCCATAAAAATTACCAAAGACACCCGATAAGAGTGTCCTTTTTCACCCCTATTATTTGGGATTGCAACAGAGCCACTAGCGGCCAGACTAAGACAACACCATGCCAATCGTGGGATTGGGTTCACAACCAGAGGCCTGACTGTGTCAATGTATGCAGATGACATTACCATCTACATGACAGACCTGGGGGGAAATTTTCCATCCATGACAAGAGAATTAGTACGTTACGGGGGCATGTCGGAGATAACTGTCAATTGGGGGGAGCCCATCATCATACCATTAACATCAGGCACACTCGCTTTTGACACTGAATACCCGATAGCCTGGGTGGATGGCCCAACACGGTACTTGGGCGTCTGGATTAGCATGAACCTACAAGAGAACTGGACAGCCAACTATGGCAGGGCAGTGGACTGGGTGGAGGACCGTGTTAGGAGATGGAAGACTCTGCCTCTGTCCTTAGCAGGCCGTATCGCCATAACAAAAATTATTATCCTGCCAAAATTACTGTAACTATTCGTGAACATTCCCATACCAATCACAGCACAATTTTTTAAACAGCTTAGATCCATAATGATCGAGCTTATATGGGCAGGGAAACAGCCCAGAATATCTTTGGAAGTACTCACATTGCTGCTGGCACGGTGGGGGGGGCTCGGTGCTCCTGATTTTGCACTCTATGCATACAGCGCCCAGGCACAATTCTTAAACTTTTGGCTGCATCCCACACTATTCCAGCCATATGTGGCAGTCGAAGTGGACAGAGTGGCACCACTCCCCTTGAATACGGCATTCTACCAAAAATACAAAAGCCCGAGACACGAAATTGACACCACAGAAACCTTGCGCTAGGCCTGGGATGGACTCTGCAAACGAGCAAGAACAGATGTACTACATGCACCATCAATGCCATTAGCGAACAATCCACTGTTTACACCACTCATGGACAGAAAGGCGCAGGCACGTGCACAGTCACACAAAATCCTTACTGGTAAGGACTTGTATCCAGGGGAAAAATTCTTAACACTGCAACACATGTGTAGCTGAACACCTCAATCAGAGCTAGACACACTATTATACTATCAGCTACGTGCAACGTGCGGGAGTACATTTAACACATTCCCAAATACTCCTCCTTCATTGTCGGCATTAGAAAATGTAATTGCAGTAGAATCAGGCCGAAAGCTGGTGACTCGTATCTATACCATCACACAAAAGGAATCCCCAATTATTGTACCACAATCACATAGAGCATGGGAGGCGGATCTTACAGACGAACAGTGGTGTTTCTGCTGCAGGCAAATGGAACAACTGTCTCCTAACTACCGTCTGCTGCTATTTCACTTTAAATACATCCATCGCCTTTACCGCACCCCAACACAACTACAGCGTATGGGGTTGAGACCAAATACGAACTGCTGGCAGTGTGGGACCCCCAGGCCACTCTCATACATCTGTCGCGGGAGAGCCTGCCAATAGCCAACTTCTGGTTGAAAATACTGTATCAAATTAAGAATATTACTGAGCAGAATTTCCCAAGCACCCCACTGGTGGCATTGCTGGGGTTTGTACAAGATACCCCACTGTCGGCGAGGTGGCTCATTGCATTGTTACTGCTGCTGCCAAAAAGACAGTTAGCCCTACACTGCAACGCTACTTTCCCCCTCCAACCACAAAAGCTTGGATAAAGGACATTAGATACTGTAGAGACCAATTAACCTGTTATTGGGAACTTCTACTGACACAATTCCGCCCTGAAGAGATGAATGAATGAATGAATGAATGAAGTGATTTTTTAAAGCGTGCATTACTCGAAGGTGTCTTAGCGCTATGCGGATCAAGGACTGGGGACATGGCAGCAAGCCGGGTTAGGTCGAAGTCACTTTATTGTTACCAGAGGGAAAGAGCCAGGTCTTTAGCTGCTTTCTAAATAGCTGCAAGCTAGATTGAGAACGGAGGGCAAGAGGGAGGGAGTTCCATAACTTTTTTCCCCCGGAAGGTCAGCATTCTGCCGTCCTAGTTTGGTCGTTTGATTCTGGGAATCAGGACCGTGTGCGCCGTGCTAGATCTTAGAATTCTACTTGGCACATACCAGATGAATCGTTCCTGAAAATAGAGGGGACCGGTACAGTGAAGAGCCTTATGTATTAGACACAGAGCCTTAAGAGAGATTCTCTTCTCCACCGTTATCCAATGAAGGCCGTGTAGCAGGTGAGATACTGGTTTAAACTTAGGGATGTTCAAAAGGGTTCTGGCCACCGCGTTTTGTAGGGTCTGCAATTTTTTGAGCAGATATTTCGAAGTGCCCAAATAAAGGGCATTGCAGTAGTCCAGTTTGGATTCTATAAGGGCCAACATTACGGTCTTCTGTAAGTCCGTTGGGATGAACGCGGGGATATATGGTACCCATTTACAAATTAGCCCTGTACTGCTGATGTGGACGCTCTATAATCCTACTCGCGCAAAGAGATAATGCCCATAATCTGCAATGTGAGGGTATCTGGTGACTAGACTGGATGTGTTGTATTGAAAGGCAAAATGTCTTACTTTCTTCTTGACTGTGATGTACCTCTGCAATGCATGCTTTTCATAATTTTGGTAAACTCCATAATGTCGGTCTGTGGTGGTTGTAACTCACTGGAAAAACAGCTGTATCAGTAGTCATATAATGTAAACTGCGGATGTATGTTCACTGTTTCATAGATTATATGTTTCTTCATATGAAATTCCAATAAAAAGAACAAAAATAAAAATTGATTACTATCATGTTGATTTATGACGCTCTCATGATGTAAGACTTAATGTTAATGAACTGCGACCTTTTACCTCTACTCAGGATCGCTGGCTGTTATGGAAAGAAAAGATGGGGGAGGGGAGGGAGACTCAAAGGGCCGGTAGGACTGGGTAGCCTGCCTGCGGTGGGTTAGAGCCAAACAATATCCTCATCACCATGACGTTGCACATCAGAGATGAGCTGGTGGCTGAATGGAGAGTTAAAGGCTACACCTCACGTGCCATCTTGCCTGTCGTAGTATCGGATCTGGAAAGGTTGCTCCAGGTATAAATACCTTTTAATAGGATGATTATGGGCTCAAATAGTAATCTTCAGCGGAAGCGGGCTACAAGGCAGGTTGTTGGTAAGCCTTCCAAAGCCGTGGTGTTAGGAAATGGTCATCACCTTCTATCTCAAGTGGAATGCCAGTCCTACACAGCCATCTTCCTCTGGGTCAAGCCACACCACCTGTCCAATCTGTAAGGGCATAGTAAGTGACCTTCAAAACCAGGCGGGTAGCCCTTTTTTTGGTTTGACAAGAACTGGTATTAAATACCTGGTGCAGAAGATAAGGGCAATAACACAGGTATATGCCAAATAATGTAGTACCCTGGGGGGGGGGAGGGGGGAGGGGATTATTATGTCATAATTCATCCCTGTAAATGTAAATAACCTAATGTGTTATGAAGTCATGAGGGATGCCATGTTATCTGCACTTCCATCTTCCCACCAAGAATTAGCTTTGCTGTATATTCCTTATTCTATTAGACTACTTGAAATGCTCAGTTGACTCAGTCAAGTATTTTGTATACCGTGCAGTGTTAGAGATTTCTCGGCTTGCTTACTTACAGAGGAAATCCTTTTCTTATGATGTTCTTTTGTGCTTCCAATCCACAACGTTTGGAAAAGCTCAAACTCTGCCACACACTTATCAGACCTTGTGTCAAGAGATTCACTGGAACTCTGGCGTTCGTGCGTTTCTTCGTATACAAATGACATTTGGGAAAAAAAGCTACTTGCTGATGCAGTTTGTGGCAATGCCAGAAATGTGTTCACCATTGCTGGCAAGTAGCAATGCACATGGTAAAATTAACACATTCGTCAATTATGTGCTTGTGATAATATTACATTGAAAATCGCTGCATGGTTATTTGTTTTGCAAATCCTATTATAAATTGTGCAATATGTGCTTTAAACCACTTTTGACATTACCTATGATGTTTCAAACCTGCATTTTTTACCTTTATTGATGTTACAGAATGCTCTCTCTTTAGAAGAAGTGAACTATTTATCATCAAGAGCCCTGGAGTTATAAAAGAAGAGACCTGAAGTGAAATGAAGAGCATGTATTGATTGTATTTTAATTGCAGATGGTTTTTTAACATGGTAATAATAAGCATACTTTTTTTAGCTGATCTTGGTGATTATCTTTTTGTCTGCACTACTTATGTGGGAAAAATGATATTAATTAATGTTTGAACATATGATTTCTACTTTTATTGTTTTATATTCACTGGCAAATAAATTATATATCAGTTAATTAGCATGAAAGGGATTTCTCCCCCTTTTTTTCACCAAGACGCTACTAGAGGGTTGAAATGCATCTGTGCTTGGGAGCGGATTGGAATATGAAATTGAAACATACATTGACGGGAGACAGCGTTTACAAAGCTGGCAATACCACGCAGGTACAGAACAACGCGGTTGTTACAACAACCACGTTGTTACCACGCATGCCTTTACATCGCAAGACGTTTCAATGACTTGCACTAGGTGGCGTGCAACACCAGGGAATGTGTTGGATTTTAAATCTAACACCTTCCCTGCTGTTGCGCTAACTGGAGTGGGAATAGTAATTTATTCTATTCCTAAGTCCAGCACACCACCAAGCGCAAGTCGTTGAAACGACTTGCGATTTAATGCCACACGTGGTAACAACGAGGTTGTTGTAACGACCACGTTGTTACCTACTGCATGGTAAAAGCACGCATTATAACGTGCTACATTCTACATTGACAGATCTAAAAGACTGGAGTAAACATCCTGCAGGAATAGGGTGATTATGAGGTGAGTATTTAAACATGGCAGTTTTATAGACACTGTAGTTGACATGCAGTTAATAAACATAATCATGTTGCGAGACTAGACAACCACATTACCTCGCATTCCTTACTGAGCATTGCCACTGATATTACCCATGGGGAGGTTGGATCAATCTCTGATTCTGCTAGAGGTGCCGACCAGGCATCCAAAAACCTATGGGCAGATTTATCATAATTTGATGCAGCGCAACATAGCAAAACTATCAAGATATGATGCATTCCTGCTCTCTCACTGAGCAGGCACACTCAGTTCAGCCTAGTGCCAACGCAGGCACCATAGTGTCATGGTGCAAGGATGCCTTTGTTTCAAGCAGTATAATTCCTGTGCAGGGAGGGACTCCTTCCTGCACAAAATCAATCCTTGGAGGCATTTTCCTCTTTCTAAGTCTGCTGCAGAATCCTATGATAAATATGGCCTATGTTTCCAACATTGTGCATGGAAAACACTAATCTTGTAAAACACGATAAGGAGTTTCTCAAAAATCATATAAAAAAATCCCTAGAGGATAACAAAGGACCAGTTCACCCCGATTGAAAGCTATGTGCAGCGTCAATGGCCCAAATTAGCAGTAAAGACATACAACAGCATAACTCAAGAAATAGTCTTATCCATAGTTAGATCTTCAGCAATGCTCATAAACATTAAAATATCTCGTTAGCAGAAAAAAGATCACTGCTGAAATAAACTTTATAAAGAAATTATGACTAGATTCTAGTAACTTAAAGTTGTCACTAGCAAGAACCTAGACCAAAAAGTCATTTTTCTAAAAAAAAAAAGATAAAAAGGGAACTTAAAGCCTCGCTTCAACGCACTAGGGGGTATATGTACAAGGACTGGCGATAACTATCGCTAACGTAAGTTAGCGGCAATTTTAACATCGCCGCAAACTATCGCCATGTTAGCGAACGTATGTACAAGCCGTCGCTACATAGTGATAGTTTCTCATCTCCTTGGAAATTGTCGACGTTAACAACAGCGCCACAGCGATAAAAATCTTGCCGCTAACGTGAAAAAGTGGCGGCTGGCCAGTCAGCGGCCAGAAACTGCACGTTAATAAGCGTGACGCCACTTTTTTTCACGTTAGGCGGGAAAAGCAAATTCAAAACGCCCGCTATGTATCACAAACAGAAAAAAAAACCTGAAGAACCATGAAGGAAGCTGGACCCAGTACTGCAAGAGATAACAACCCCCCCTCCAACAGCCAGGAGGACCAGCCAGAGACCCAGGAGAAGGGCAAGGGAAAGAGGAAAACCAGGTTCAGTCAGCAGGAAAATGAGATCCTGATTGTGGAGGTGACGGAGAAACAACACCAGCTCTTTGTCAACTCCAATGTGTCATTGGGGAGCATAAATGCTATTTGGCAGTCCATCACAGCTGAAATGAATGCTGTCGGAGAGGTGAGGAGGACAGTGATTGACTGCAAGAAGCGCTGGCATGATGCTAAGCGCAAGACCAAGGAGAAACTGGTGGCCAGCAGAACAGAGGTGGGAGTCCAGCACCACAGGAGGAGCTGAACATGTTGGAGGAACAGGTGTCCGCAGTCATCTGCGAGGAGTCGGTGGTTGAAGTCCCGGGACAGCATACTGCTGAACAAGACCAACAACATCAGCAACAGGGTGAGTAACAACTAGGGACTGGGGGGAGGGGGGTAGATGGGCCCAATGTCACTAATGCTCTATTAAATATCTCCCAGTGCACATCCACAATTACTTCAGATCCTGTTCCAGATACTCCTGTCCCTGGGGGTATAGACACACATCACCCTAGTCAACAAATATATTGCTAGACACATATTGGTGGGGTCACAGACTTGGAAATGTGCACAGAAAAGTAATTAAAAAAATATCCAAATATACATATTGGACCACAAAATTCGTGCAACATGAAAGAGGAAAAGGGCACATTGCCTGTGGATGAAGCAGGTTGGCAAAATGCCCCCCTTGCCTCAACACTACGCATATACAATTTTTCTCCACAGGGCTGCATCTCTTTGACCACAATATGAGGATGCACTGTAAACGGACTGATTATGTACATAAGTGAGCATGCCAACAACAATGTCAGCACAAAAGCACAATTGTACAAGGGTATCCGAGTTGATTTGAAGATGGTACATGAGCATGAAGGGGGAGCTTACTGCACATACACATCCTTGCACACAACTGAGACACAAGTATACAATGGTGCCTGTGTGATGACATTGGTGGTGGCATGCTCACTAATGTACATAATCAGTCTGTTTACAGTGCATCCTCATATTGTTGTCAAAGAGATGCAATCCTGTGCCAACAAATTGTATTTGGGTGGTGTTGAGGCAAGGGGGCCATTTTGTCAACCTGCCACATCTCCCGACAATGTGCCCCTTTCTTTGTTCATGAGATGCAGCCCTGTGTACACCAAGTGAGAAAGCATGTAGTGAGTATGCATCCTATAAACACATGCATTGTCACAACATAGTGAACATGCAGGCTTCAGGGTAAAAGAGGCATATCCCACAACGCACACATTCAGCACAGTTGAGCCAAAAGGTGATGTCATAACATAAGAAGGCGGGACATGCGTTCAACAGTACACTGCATGGACTACACATATCAGGAATGTGTCACCATAATGTAATACCACATGTCTCATCTGTGTACCATACTCACTGAAGTGATAAGTTCTTGTTAAGAAGTATGACAAGTCAAGAATGACACCAAGCAAGAATAGCAAGTTAGCACCAAAGAATGTCACCATCACCCCTTATCTCAAAATGCACTCCTCCACTCTCAAGTGTACACATGTGCCATACATAAAACTGAAATCTACATTAGTCCTGGTGTGATTTGCCTATTACACCTTGATGCGCATGTAAACAAGTATCTTAGTAGAGTCAACAGTGTCCGTGAACAAATATGCAGTCATGTCTGTTATCATCTGCACGTAAATCCCGGCAACAAATAATCAGAAACAGGGCAACATGTATCATGCATGTGAATATCTGCGTGGCATATTGCCAAACACACATCACACTGCCAATCACACCTGATGTGTTAGGGGGGTCATAGGGCATGAGCACCACTAATAAGCCTTTGCATATCCACAGCCCTGAAATCTAGACCCACCTACACAATACACGTGGTGTCAACGTTAAGGGTAATGGGTGTTGTTATTGTCTGTTCAGTCTGCAACAATAATAGAAAGTCATGCTTCACCATACTTCCAACGGTTAAGCCAACAGAAGGGCAGTAAGCAATGCTTGCAATGAAAAACATGACCAACGACATGCACACAAGAGAAACCACAATAGCCAAAGCCATTTTGATATGCATGTGTACTGTATTGTGCAGCACACAAACAGCAATTAGTCCATCACTGCCAATGTGTCTGAAGGGGTCCCTCCTCACACATAAGCGTTCTTGCAACAAACCCCTGCACATGTGCACCACCCAGCAAAGCTGCCTGTCTGTGAGCCACACTGACAAGGCAAGTGGCAGTGCATGCTGAAATGCATGCCTGCCCCATGAAAATGTGAACATGGTGCAGGCCACGGTCACTGAAGTAGCTGAATGTGGAGTTCATTCTTAAAGGAGCAGGTAACACTCCGTCACTTCCTCTTGTTCATACAAACCCTGATGTAAGAAAGACATCTGCTTGCCAACAATGCACCAGTGTCCCAACTGTGGCCAAGCACCATAATTCCTCAAGTTTGCAACATCTCACCATTGGAAATGCACATAAGTGAAAGGGTCACTGGGTGAAAGAGATAAGGGGCAGTAAAGCCAAAAGTGTACCATACCTGCAAATCAACATGCATTCATTAAGATGTCACCACTCCCTTTGACTTCACAAAATGAAAAATGATATACACTGTGTGTATCATGGCAAATCACGCCTACCTGCCTGCCCATATCATGTGGCACATCACATCAACCCAGATCACAACAGTGAAATAGCCCTAATCATGGCCTAACAACAATCATGTTGCATTGCCAACAGCAAGGTGTGGCACCACACAATCCACCACTCAAAAAAAGAGCAATTTTGAAAAAGTATCAGGGTGTACTGAGTAGGGGTGACTCTCCATAATGCAGTGCACAGACACATAAACTGAGCTAATCAACATTGTCAACAATGTGGTACTAACTGCATCACAGTCACTACTGAGCAGAGCACACAACTGGTGCTGCATGTGTGTAGGAACTGGTCACTCACATTTGGCCTACTTGTAAACTGTGAGATGATAATGTACAACTCTAACATCAGATCCGTGATGTTGTACAATGAATCACTATCCGCCATGTAATAGGCATCTCCCACTAAACATTCTTGAATGGACATTGTAATGCAGTCCCCTTGGAAACTTATCCAATGCTTGATCATACTTGAAACACACATAAAACTGCATGTCCCCTTTACATTGCAGAGAGAGAAACATCACCTCCCGTCCAGCAGCCTGTCCCGCTTTTCAATGATGAAGAGGAAGACCTTGCAACCATCGACCAGGACACCCTCCAACATCTGCTAGACAATTAGCACCTCATCTCTGGAAGCAGGGCCATCCAGCAGCGCCGTGGAAACTCCACCCCCTGCACAAACCACCCAGCAGCAAGCACCGACCATCACATCTGTCTCCCCGGACCTTAAGGACCCACTTCTGTCATTTCAACGTTGTGCGGTAGAGGTCCAGCAGGAGATGGCTGGTCAGGTGCGGGTGGTGTTTTACAGCCTGGTGGCCAAATTAGATGGGCTATGTGGGTATCTCAGTCCCATTCGGGACCACCTACAGATCATCACAGACACCCACAGTCTGCTCCATGCTCTCCAGCAATCCCTGGCCGACATCGCTGGAGTACTGACTCAGAGACAAGACCAATTGTCCAGTCAGAGTGGCTCCAGCGATGTCAGCAAGGAGTTACGTCACATGAGAATGATCATGGAGAACATGGAGCGGATGCATGCCTAACAAATGGCTGCACACCACAAACACTTTGCTGGAATCTTCGATGCCCTGCAGCTGCTCATCACAGCAGTGCTGCCTCAAGGTTTGGCACAGATGAATGCTGCTGCTGCTGCTGCTTTAACATCCACATCTCAGTCCCCTGATGTGTCAGTGCCTCACAGTGCCCCAGAAAATCAACCACCACGCACACAGGAGGCACATGACACATCAGAGGATGAAGATGTGGATGATTCTGCATTATTGCAAAGAAGAAAGCGGCAGCATTCATCCATGCCAAATGGACTGTTTCTCCTTGGATCTGTGCTTTGCATCATGCCCTAGAACTTCAGCTTCCACTGTCCTCATATTCACACTGCGACACTCACCTTGGACCTTGATATGGACTGCCATAATTTGTGTTGTTCCCAATGACACTGCAATCAGCCTGCTGACTGAACTCTGCCTCTTCCTCTGGACATGTTTCTCCCAAATGACTCTGTCAGGCCCTCCACTGGGCATGTATGGAATGTGGGGATTGTTTGACCAAGTACTGTACCAGTCTTCAGACAATGCACCAAGAAAATTAGAATATTTAAGTTACACAGATGTGTGTTTGTCATGACCATTCAGGTATAGAAGTCTTCAAAAAGTTTTGGGCCAGTGAATCCATCAAAACGTACACCAAAGGACATATGCTATGGGTTCATGTTCAACCGTATCCCAGATAGGCAGTGAGATGACCAGGGCATGTGTGAACTTGCCGTGCCCTCATTGCTCAAATAAAACCTTCTAGCAATATTCCAAAATTGCCCTCCATACATGATGGCAATAGTCATGTGCTTAAATATGTCCAAGTCCGTTGCATGCCACAAGTAGTATCTCCATTCAGCATTGCTAACAAGTATCTCTAGGCAGCCCTACTCACACTCTATGGGGTGGACAAAGCTTGTTGTGAGGGGGGTCATTGCATGTCACATTCCAAGATAGAGCACACCATATTCACATAGATGAAGATTCGTAATGGCACATGTCTACCACCCGCTATTGGAACACGAATGTCTGTTTCAGTGAAGTTGTGTTGGCAATAGGGACTTATCCAAAACTGCAAGTCCCCAGTCAGCCCCTTCCCATGGCTTAACAATGCCTTGGAAATAAGGAACCCCCTCATGCTGGGCTCACTGTGAAAGGAGAGGGCAATGTGTCTAGGGATGTGCAGTGCACTGTAATTAGCATATAGTCTGATGCTGGACCACCATTTTAAGGGTGGCATCACTATGCGGCAATAACAATAGTAACAGCAGGGAAAAGTTGGTATGGCACTGGCACTACAGGGAGCAATGCTACATTTCCCCTCCTGTTTGCATCAGAACTGTGTACTGCCATATGCCATGCACATTTCATCTGCAAAATGAAAACGTTCTGCATGTGCAGGAGGGTGAGCCTCCATGCACAGGAACATCCAATTACAATAATGCTGACAGACTTGCACTACGCAGCAAGTGTGCCTATGTGTGTGCATGGTAGATGGACTCTGCGCCAGGCTCATGTTAGATGCAGGCTGTTGCCTGAATCTGTGGAACACGGTGCATACATCCATTTCCATGATAGATAAGAGTTGCAATTTCAATGTCTGCTCAAGGCCATGTTCCAACATTGTGTTGTAAATTTGCAACAATGTGCTGTGCGATTCTGTGAGTCACAGATACGATTTTAAACTTTACAAAAGAGTGTCCCTAGCCTAGACACTGTTATGAGTGGAGCACACCTATATTTAACACTGTGTAACTAAACTGAATCTGTTTATTTAAGTTTTAACAAAGCATGCTACAGTGAGTTACGTGCTGCCTAGGCACGCCTAATCTATACACCCTGCTTCAAGCCGAATCGACCTGACCACCATGCACATTAGCTGATTGCTTATTTAAGAATCACAACATACATGCAATTTAGAAACAATAAAATATTCAATTTTAAGCCACAATTAGTAACTATATTTCAGAATTTACAACATGATTCATTTATTGTTCAGATATTCAAATTATCATACTGAACCAAAAGCATGTTAACAAATCAATACACATTTATACAATGAGTTTGAATATTGCCCAATGTCTTCGTTGGGGGCTTCAATCTGAAACATATCAAAACATATATATCAATGATGTGTCAACCACTCGTTGTACGCAGAAGTAAGGTTGTTTATAAAAGTATCACTAAATTCACATTCAATATCACAGAGCGAACATAGCATATTTATACATATCTCCTATTTTGAATCCACACATCAATCTTAAAAGCAGTGAAAAAGAAATAATAAAAGAAAATCAAAATAAAGGAAAACACCTCCTGCCACCATGTGCAAAAACTCCAATGACTGGACTAAAAACCAACTTCAAAAAGCCTCCAAACCAAGTCCACCTCGTTACTACCACAACCACTAAATACTCACATGAAGTCTTCACCAATCCATTTCTGTTAAAAGGAAAAACATATCCTTAACACATCAATCCTTTATCACTACTGACAATAATTACCCTCTGCCGCATGCCAGCAAAAACGCACCTTGTGCAGGTTCCCAATACAGAAGACCGTATTAAATGTTCCGCTCGATGTTTTAAACAAACTGGTCCAAAGTTGTTAGGTAAAAACAAAAGAACAGTTATGAGACTGCCTCTCGCCATGTATCAACGTGAAATAATCTATCGTCTCCCCAGTGCCCGCAACGCCTCTACTTACTTATGCCTCCAATTCGTACTCCTTGTCAATAGCGACCTCACGCACCCTTGCCGGTAATAGTTTTCACCCCCTGCTTTCGAACGCCATTGTTTAACACTCGCGTTACGGGAACGACCTACGTCAACACCACGCATTGTAAACATAGAAAGAGGACCGATTGAATGATCCGCTGCATGCTCTCCTGTAATGGATATCGTCAACAGACTCAGCTACTTAATCTACATAAAATCTGAAAAAAACCCACGCAACAATCTCTCTACGAATAAAAATAGTGTCTACTTCAACTTAAGCCACCATTACTTACTGTTACCAACATAACCACTGAATATCAAACCAGTTATTCAAGGCATACAGAAAAACGTCAACCTTTTAAACAAGTGTGAAAACAAAAAGTGTGAAAAACAAAAATTGGAATGAAAATAAATATGGAATAAAGAAATGTGTGTGATTCGGAGTCACAGAACATAGGTATTCAATGGTTCACAGTCTATACATAATTCTGTATATGGACATAATCACGTTATATGTGCACATCTCCTTCCTGTTTATAGAAAACATCCATAATCAATCCTGTCATTAAGACCCCAGGGGTCTTGTGTATCCAAACGTCTCATCCAATACACTTCCCTTTGCAGAAAGGATCTATTAAGATCCTTACCCGGCTGTTGCATGACTTTCTCAATAATCTGAAATTTAAACTGAGCTATACTATGTCTTGCTTCTGCCCAATGGACTGCTAAACAGCTAGCTTTATTTTGGGTTTGAATAGTACTTTTATGCTCAGACATCCGTATTTTAGCCTTTCTTTCAGTTTTTCCTATGTATAAAAGTCCACAAGGACCTTTTATACAATAAATAATATTCTGAATATTGCAATCAGAATTATGAAAAAGTTTAATTGATTCCCCAGTATGTGGATGTTGTAATGTGTTTCCAAGGATTACATTATTGCAATGTACACAATTAGTACATTTACTGCTTCCTCTGAACTCTTGATCATTGAACTTTACTGAGCTCTTCATTAAAAGTTATTTCAAATTGTTGGATCTCTGATAAGCGTGTAATGGTTTGTCTTTGAAAATTCCATTAAAGTCAGTTTCATATTGAAGAAGTTCCCAATGACGATTGATAATCGATTTAATTCTTTTTGAACTGGTAGAAAATTTTGTAACAAAAACTTGTCAATTCTCAACTTTTTTAGATTGCTTCATTAGTAATTCTTTTCTGGTTTTTAAAGTTACCAAGTTTAATGCTTTTTCCAGGATTTCTTCAGGGTAACCTCTGTTTACATATTTTTGACATTGAATCTTTAGGTGTTTCTTCGATGTATCTGGATCTGAACAAATCCTCTTTATGCGTAGAAATTGGGAATACGGCACATTTTGGATTAAATTAGGTGGATGAAAGCTGTAAAAACTTAAAACATTGTTTCTGTCTGTTGTTTGAATGTCATATCCTTTTATGGTAATTTGCACATCTAGAAATGTAATAGTTGTTTCACTGATGTTGTGTGTGAACTGAATATGATCATTGTGGGAATTCAATTGAATTAATCTGTTCTCCAGAGCTTCTTGGCTTCCAGTCCACATTAAAAAGATATCATCGGGGAGGAGCCTATCGCGCAACCAAGATGGCCGCGTAGGCTTGTGGCTCCCGGGGGCCTCCGCAACCTCCCACATCTATCCTGTCATAATCCTGGTTTTCTAGACGGGCTTTTGTCTATGATCTTGCGCTAGGGTGCCACTCGTTTTCCAAATCGAAATCGGACTCCGGGAACCGGACTGGTGGCGATCTGAAGTTTGCGGCCTTTTCCGGCCTTGGTCCCGTACTTGAGTTGGTGAGGTGCCCGGGCGCGAAGTGAACAACAGCGGCATGCCAGTCTGGGCCTGCCCCGGACCCCGTGCTTTCACTTTCGGTTTTGAGTTGATCTGCGGAAACTGACGTCGGGACTTCGGGTAAGCAGCGCCGAGGACGGAGTGCATGGCCTGATTCTCGAACTGTAAACGGGCCTATTTCAGTTGGTGGCCCGGATCTCCTGCATTGGTCGCCTGGCCTTCCTCCGGGTGCTGGAGGGTGCTGACCTTGGTGGTCGCTGATGATGGCGGCGAGAGTGGACGGCGACAAGCTGAAACCCAAGTCTACCCGGAAGGGAGCTTATACCCAGGCCAACAACATGGACCGCTATGCGCAGCCAAAGGGATCCCCTAGTGGATCACATAAATCGCCTGAGCGGCCCAAGGAGGCCTCGGGCGCATCGTCCGAATTGACTCTGCTGGATGTCATGGGGGCCATTGAGGAGATGAAGGCGACTGTGAACCAGCAATTTGATACCCTGGCTAATAAATTGGACTCGGTGTTGATTGATGTGAATTTGGTCAGAGCGGACCTGTCCAAAACAAATGACCGGGTCGACTCATTGACTCAAGCGGCGTCGAGCCTAACGGTGGATGTGGCCGCTTTGCAGACGGAGGTGCGAAGGCTGCGGCTCGCCAGTGACCTGACTGATCGTCGCCTTGAGGATTCCGAAAGCAGGGCCAGGCAGAATAATGTCCGTATTATTGGGGTGGCCGAACGATCGGAGGAGTCTGCTGCGGATCTTTTTGTGGAGGATCTAGTGGTGACTCATCTAGCACCCAAGGGACTGAGCAAGTTCTTCGCTGTGGAACGGGCCCACAGGATTCCGGGTGGTGCGCCCAAGGTGGGTGATCCCCCGCGGCCTATCATTGCCCGACTTTTTAATTTTCGGGATAGAGATGCTATCCTTCAGGCATCGAGGGTGGCTGGGCCATTAAAGTTTGAGAACTCTAATGTTAGCTTTTACCCAGACTTCACGCAAGCGGTTCAAAAGCAACGGTTGGGTTTTTTGGCCATCAAACGGCGCTTGAGGGACATGGGGCTGAAATATGCGATGCTATTCCCGGCTAGGCTGCGGGTTGAGTTAGAGGGTCGCTCGCATTTCTTTGACCGGCCGGAGGCGGTTGGAGAATGGCTGGATGCCCTACCTAGGGGTCGAGGTCGGGAAGGTCGGATGGCGGAAAACGGAGAGTGCTCGACGGAGTAGGAATAGAACTGGGATCCTGGCTATGGACCGGACTGGTAACGTTTTGCACCTGTGGCTGCACTGGACTCCAGTTTGTAACACTTTGCCCTTTGGTATTTGGAGGTTGCGGGGGGCTTGCTGGGGCCCTTTCCTACTTCTGGGTTTTTTTTTGTCTTCTTTGTAGTGAGTTTCATATTGGGGCGACAGGCACACTGCACGTTGGGGGGGCTGGTTGGGCTCACGCAGGGGTGCAGGGAGGGGGGAGTTTTGTTGGGGTTGATGGGGTGGGGTTGGGGTTTGTTTGTTTGCATCACAAGGCGGGGTAATGTTTTCTGTTGTGTTATTATGATTGTGCTCTCCGGGAGGGGGATATTTTGTGCTGGGGGGATGGGGGGTAAGGGGTTGAGACTTCTTTCATGGAATGTGAATGGGCTGGGGGACAGGATAAAGCGGGGGGTGGTCCTGCAGTTCTTGAAACGTATTTCGCCTGACATTGTGTTTCTGCAGGAGACGCACCTCATAGGGAACTCTTTCCATGCCATGAACAGGCGAGGATATCGCCTTCTGGCCCATTCTGGTTTCACCTCTGCCTCGAGGGGAGTGGGCATTTTAGTTAGGACCTCTCTCCCGTTGGAGGTGGATGAGGTGCTCCACGACGACAGAGGGCGCTACACTGCGCTGGTGGGGAGATGGGAGGGTAAGTTGATTTCGCTGGTTACTGTCTACGTGCCGCCGGGCCTGCAGACGGCCACCTTTGCTGATTTGGGGCGCCTGCTACTTGGGCTTCCGGGGGGGGGTTGGTCTTGGGGGGGGATTTTAACGCAGTGGTTTCCGGAGTTGAAGATCGACACCCCCCTAGGGACCTCCCTCGGGCCCTGAACTGGCTGGGGGGCTTTCTGGATACCCTGGGACTGATAGATTGTTGGCAGTTGAAACACCCTGGACAAGCACAATATACCTTCCACTCCGGGGCCCACGGTAGTCTTTCGAGGCTTGACTATATGCTAGTGCCTGCGGCCCAAGCTGGGATGATTGGGGAGGTGCGACACTTGGCCCGCGGTATTTCTGATCACTCCCCTCTTTTGCTACACTTAGATATCGCCATGGGGGCGGTGGGGAGGGTGGCGCCGATCAACCCCTGGTACCTACGAAACCCCACGATCCGTGCAGACCTGGTTAGGTCCCTGGAACACTATTTTAATGACAACGTGGGGTCGGTGTCTTCCGCCGTCTCCCTTTGGGAGGCCTTTAAGACGGCGCTCCGGGGCCAGGCCCTGTCTCTCATCTCCCATACCAAAAAATGCGAGGCGAAAGAGGTGGTTCAACTAGAAAATGAGATCACCGAGTTAGAGATCGATTGGGAGCAAGGTGTTACGGATGACAGACTGCATGTGCTGGGGCTTAAACAGGCCGACTACAAGGCGCTGGTTACTGAATCTGCTAAGAGTATGAGCAGGGAGCAACAGGGGCGTTTGTACGATATGGGTGATAAGGCGGGGAAGTTGATTGCCTGGTTGGATAAGAAGGAGAGAGCGAGTCGAGTGGTGCCGGTTGTTGAGAGGGTGGATGGTGTGTGTGTGATGGACCTCGGTGATATTGTTGATTGCTTTGCGGAGTATTTTCACGGGGTTTACTCTCCGGTCTCTGAGCGATCGGAGGAAGACTCTCGCCTGCTGCTTAAAGACATTGCTTTGCCATCTCTATCTGCTGAGGATAAATTCCGTCGCCGGATGAGATTGCTTTGGCCATTCGCTCTATTGCTTCTGGCAAGGCCATGGGTCCTAATGGCCTTCCCATCGAATTATATCAGTTGCGCCCAGATAAGATTGCGCCGTATCTCCGGGACATGTTCCTCGAGGCACAGGCGGCGGGCTCCCTCCCCCCTGACCAACGTCTTGCTACTATTGTTGTTATCCATAAGGAAGGGAAGCCGCGGGATCGGTGTACTTCTTACAGGCCTATCTCTTTGTTGAACGCGGAGCCCAAAATCCTTGCCAAGGTACTGGCCAATCACCTGATCCGGGTCGTGGGTGACCTGATCCATCAGGATCAATCCGGTTTTATACCCCACCGCAATACCGCTTTGAACCTGCGGCGACTGCATGGCGTCCTCGCTAGAGCGCCATTCATGCGTGAGCCGGCCATTTTGGCGTCCCTGGACGCTACCATGGCGTTTGACACCTTGGAATGGCCGTATATTTGGGCAGCATTGGCAAAGTTTGGGTTCGGCCCGGGGTTCATCGGTTGGGTGAAATTGCTTTATGATAACCCACTGGCACAGGTGGTGGTCAATGGACGGGTGTCGGCTCCTTTTGCATTGGGTAGGGGCACGCGACAGGGATGTCCGTTGTCGCCTCTTCTCTTTGCGCTTTGTTTGGAGCCCCTTGCGGAGTGGCTGCGGTGGCACCCTTCGATGCGTGGCCTTAGATGGACGCCGGAGTACGAGGATCGTGTCTCCCTATATGCGGACGATATCCTCTTGTATCTTGCATCTCCGCGCAAATCGCTCATTGTATTGGTGGATGTGTTGAGCTCCTTTGGTCGCAACTCCGGATTGGTCATTAACTGGGCTAAGTCTTGTGTGTACGTTCTCTCCGGGGAGGCCCCCCCCTTCCGCAGGGGTGCCCTATCCAGGTTGCGCAGTCGGGGTTTAAGTATTTGGGAATCTTTATAACCCTAGACCCGGTGGCCCGGTATGAGCGGAATCTTCTCCCCCCCCTTCAGTGCCTAAGGGCGGATGTGGCGGGTTGGCGGCGGCTGCCGCTCTCGCCGCTCGGCCGGGCGGCATTGTTCAAATGATGTCGCTGCCACGCTTTTTGTACGCCCTACAGAACACTGTGGACGTAGTGCCGGCCCGCTATTTTCGGGAGGTGGAGTGTCTTCAGCGTCGATTGTTTTGGGATGGGCGGCCGCGGATCGCTCTCGCAAAACTAACCCTACCGTGGTACGATGGGGGGGTCGCTCTCCCTGATATTAAACAATATTATTGGGCCTCCCAGTTGGCTGCTGTCAATCATGGGATGTATGGGCCTGCTTTGAACCCGGCTTTTTAGATGGACAAATTGTTATTGCCAAGCGGGGATTATAATCGAGCACTATACTCGGGGTCCCTTGATGCGCGATTGACAGGCCAGACGCGGGTCGCGGTGCAGGTGGGGCATGCAGCCAATGCGGCGATGGGGTGGAGGGATCGCTTGACTCGGGCAATGCCATTGTACGCTTCCCGGCGTTTTGGGTTATCTGTGTACTACGAAAGGCTTTGAGAAATGGGATATGATTGGTATCAGACGTTCGACATGCTGAAAACCGAATATCAGTTGAACGATAGGGAATACTTTCGGTACGCTCAGGTTCATCACGCTTTGTGTTCCGTATTCCCGGACGTTGCGGCTATTCCGGAGTCCTCCCCGTTGGAAGATAGAGTATTGGACGGCTATGTGCCGGATAGCACCATTTCGCTGATTTATAAGAAGCTTATCAATGATCGAATGGGTTTGCTGACCTCATTGCGAGAGACATGGACTGCCGACGGTTTGGAACTTGACGACGAGGATTGGGTGTCAGCGGTGGCCTCCCCGAAAGAGGTGGCTATCCCGGCCCGCTTGCGTTTCGTCCAGCTTAAGATACTTCATAGAGTGTACGTCACGGGGCCTGGTTTGATGAGTATGGGGTATTCGGTGGATGGTCTGTGTAAGCGAGGCTGTGGACTACTGGGGACTTTCCTCCATATCCTGAGGGAGTGTCCGGAGGTTACTCGGTTTTGGTGTAGAGTGCATGCGGTGTTAGAAGAAGTCACGCATGTTGCCTTGTTGCCGGAGGCACGGAGATGTTTGCTGAATGTCTGGGAGCCGACTGATTACAATGTGATGCAGACGCAGTGGGTGACTCTGGGCTATATGGTAGCGAAGCGTGACATTGCACAACTGTGGGGCTCCCAGAGGCCACCAATGGTCTCAGCGTGGAAGGAACACATGGACTGGTGTATGTTCAGAGAGAAAACGGTGTATGGGGCGAGAGGCAAGCCTGGGAAGTGGATTAAGGTGTGGGGTCCCTGGAACTCCTATCGTGGAGGTATTTGCACCCCGCCCCAGACGCAAGAGATGGATGCTGCTCTGTCTCCCTAGCCCGCGCATTCCTCTATGCTCCTGCGACATGTGCATTTGGTTTCTTCTGCCTGCCCCCCCCCTCTTTCTCCCTGGGTTTGTTTACCCCTTCGATACGGGGAGCACATGTTACTACTATTGACCTCCTCTGCCTTGTGTGTGTGATGTTTTTCGTTTTCTTTAAAAATATGAAACCTTTCTTTGCTTGTCTATGGACTGCGGCTGCGGCTGGCTGAGTTGATTAGCACTCCAGTAGCTCTCTTATTGCTTCACAATGTGGCTGTTAAGATGTGTCTATGCTTATAGTGTGCATTAGCGGCCGGCCTGTTGGTTGTAGGCCCATACTTGTATGTCTCTGAAACTGTAATAAAGGTTTTTCAAAAAAAAAAAAAAGATATCATCGATGAATCTACAATACAGTAAAAGATGCGCTTTCCAATCCTGATTATTAAACACAAAATTAGCTTCAAATGTGGCCATAAATGTATTCGCGTATGCAGGGGCCCCTGCAAAGCCCATAGAAGTGCCCATTTGTTAGAAATAAAACTGTTCTTCCCATTAAAAGTAACTATGGTGTAAACAAAAATGCAGAAGTTCTAATAAAAAAACGTTATCTGCCTTAATGGTTGGTTGACGCAACAACGCCCACTCCACTGCTTCCATACCTCCTGAATGTGGGATTGACGTGTACAATGATTTAACATCGATTGTACACAGTATAGTTTTATGATCCAATTAAACTTGTTGCAATTTAACCAAAAAATCAGTGGTGTCCTTCACATATGATACCCAATTTTGTACAAACGGTTGACGGAAATGGTCCAAATATTGACCTGATGGCTCAAAAATGGTACCACAACCCGTAACAATAGGTCTTAAAGGAGGATTCCAAAGGTCCTTGTGAATTTTAGGAAGGATATACAGTCGTGGTCTTTTGGGGTTAGTGACCGTCAAAAATGATTTTGTCGTGGAAGTAATCCATCCCATTTCTAGAGCGTTAGTCAAAATAATTTCAAGGGTTTTGCTAAGTTCTCTGGTTGGATCATATTCAAGACGAAGATATGTCATGGGATCCGAAACGTGTTTATTAGTCCTCTGAATATAAAATGATTTTTCCATAATCACAATAGCACCACCCTTGTCTGCTTTTTGAACTATAATCTATGTTGTTTTGAATGGATTTAAGAATTGATTGCTCCCTTTTCGAAAAATTGCCTTGCTTACTGTCCTTCATTTTCATTTTCAAGAAATCCTTTTTTACAAGGGTTGCAAAAATATCCAACGTTTTATGAGACACTGGAGCTTGAAATTTAGATTTGGGTTTAAACTCTAAATATTCAGTTTCTTGTTTTTCAGGACTTGGTGGAAGAACGTTGGAGAAAAAGTGTCTCAATCGTAGGACCCTCATAAATTTAAACAAAGCAATCTCACATTCCAACAGATTGGTTTGATACGAGGGGACAAACCCCAAGCCTTTATTTAAAACTTGCAGTTGTTCAGGATTTAGCATGCTTTTAGAAATGTTGACTACAGGTCGCTTTTTGGCTCCGAGTACGTGCTTTTACCGCTGCCTCTCCTTGTTTTCCTCCACTTTTTGTAGTTAACCCCGGTGGTTGGCTGGGTCCTCCAGCCTGGGATAAAAAAGACTTAGAACTAGTTGTTTGTGCAGCACTATCACTTATAGGTATATCCGGATCAATTCTACGGTTCATTTCAACTGATGGTGGTGTTCTGTTGGTACTTAGCGCTGCATCAGATACCAGACTTTCCTCTGATGAAACAGTAGTAGTTTTCTTGAAATGGACTCTTCACTGAGCGTACACTTCGGCCCATGTGTAAACCTCATTTAATTTATAGTCCAAAGTATCACGTTTGTATTTTCAAAGTTTACCCTCTAGTAGTTCTTTTGTATATTTATCCAATCTCAAATTGATGTTCTCTAAGGTCTTCACCCAGACATCTTTATCCATCCTTGTTTGTAAATTATGTTTGATTTCTGATATTTCAACGTTCAACTCATTGATGGCTTTTGATAGTTCCTCCACTAAAAGTAATATAAGGTCAAGTGAACATTTGTTTAAAATGGGAATACCATTTTTCCATGAACTCCTTATTTTGATGAAAACGATTGAGCATGGGTTTGATGGACAACCTTAATCCCCTCGGGATCCGCTTTGCTCGATGATACTGAACCAGCGTTGAAGCGTGTAAACGCTGGTTTAATTCTCTTCTTACTAAAAATTCTAGTGGTTTTAGTTGTTTTGCTACAGTACTCCCCTGTACATCGAGAGTTTTCACATCATGAATTAACAAATAGATTTCAGATGCTTGTTCGTTTGTGTAAGCATGTGTTGATGCTCTATTATCTGTCAACCCTGTTATACTGTCGAATGACATTTTGGGTGCTATACACTCGGTAGGCTTTACAAAATTTTCTACCAGTTCAAAAATAATTACATCGATTATCAATCGTCATTGGGAACTTCTTCAATATGAAACTGACTTTAATGGAATTTTCAAAGACAAACCATTACACGCTTATGAGAGATCCAACAATTTGAAAGAACTTGTAATGAAGAGCTCAGTAAAGTTCAATGATCAAGAGTTCAGAGGAACCAGTAAATGTACTAATTGTGTACATTGCAATAATGTAATCCTTGGAAACGCATTACAACATCCACATACTGGGGAATCAATTAAACTTTTTCATAATTCTGATTGCAATACTCAGAATATTATTTATTATATAAAATGTCCTTGTGGACTTTTATACATGGGAAAAACTGAAAGACAGGCTAAAATACGGATGTCTGAGCATAAAAGTACTATTCGAACCCAAAATAAAACGACCTGTTTAGCAGTCCATTGGGCAGAAGCAAGACATAGTATAGCTCAGTTTAAATTTCAGATTATTGAGAAAGTCATGCAACAGCCGGGTAAGGATCTTAATAGATCCTTACTGCAAAGGGAAGTGTATTGGATGAGACGTTTGGATACACAAGACCCCAGGGGTCTTAATGACAGGATTGATTATGGATGTTTTCTATAAACAGGAAGGAGATGTGCACATATAACGTGATTATGTCCATACACAGAATTATGTATAGACTGTGAACCATTGAATACCTATGTTCTGTGACTCCGAATCACCCACATTTCTTTATTCCATATTTATTTTCATTCCAATTTTTGTTTTTCACACTTTTTGTTTTCACACTTGTTTAAAAGTTGACGTTTTTCTGTATGCCTTGAATAGCTGGTTTGATATTCAGTGGTTATGTTGGTAACAGTAAGTAATGGTGGCTTAAGTTGAAGTAGACACTATTTTTATTCGTAGAGAGATTGTTGCGTGGGTTTTTTTCAGATTTTATGTAGATTAAGTAGCTGAGTCTGTTGACGATATCCATTACAGGAGAGCATGCAGCGGATCATTCAATCGGTCCTCTTTCTATGTTTACAATGCGTGGTGTTGACGTAGGTCGTTCCTGTAACGCGAGTGTTAAACAATGGCGTTCGAAAGCAGGGGGTGAAAACTATTACCGGCAAGGGTGCGTGAGGTCGCTATTGACAAGGAGTACGAATTGGAGGCATAAGTAAGTAGAGTTGTTGCGGGCACTGGGGAGACGATAGATTATTTCACGTTGATACATGGCGAGAGGCAGTCTCGCAACTGTTCTTTTGTTTTCACCTAACAGCTTTGGACCAGTTTGTTTAAAACATCGAGCGGAACATTTAATACGGTCTTCCGTATTGGGAACCTGCACAAGGTGCGTTTTTGCTGGCATGCGGCAGAGGGTAATTATTGTCAGTAGTGATAAAGGATTGATGTGTTAAGGATATGTTTTTCCTTTTAACAGAAATGGATTGGTGAAGACTTCATGTGAGTATTTAGTGGTTGTGGTAGTAACGAGGTGGACTGGGTTTGGAGGCTTTTTGAAGTTGGTTTTTAGTCCAGTCATTGGAGTTCTTGCACATGGTGGCAGGAGGTGTTTTCCTTTATTTTAATTTTCTTTTATTATTTCTTTTTCACTGCTTTTAAGATTGATGTGTGGATTCAAAATAGGAGATATGTATAAATATGTAATGTTCGCTCTGTGGTATTGAATGTGAATTTAGTGATACTTTTATAAACAACCTTACTTCTGCGTACAACGAGTGGTTGACACATCATTGATATATATGTTTTGATATGTTCCAGATAGAAGCCCCCGACGAAGGACCAACAGCCCGAAATGCATTGGGCAATATTCAAACTCATTGTATAAATGTGTATTGATTTGTTAACGTGCTTTTGGTTCAGTATGATAATTTGAATGTCTTAACAATAAATGAATCATGTTGTAAATTCTGAAATATAGTTACTAATTGTGGCTTAAAATTGAATATTTTATTGTTTCTAAATTGCATGTATGTTGTGATTCTTAAATAAGCAATCAGCTGTATCAGCTAATGTGCACGGTGGTCAGGTCGATTCGGCTTGAAGCAGGGTGTCCCTAGCCTAGGACACAACTCCTACTGGCCACCCTGTAATCCATGCAAGTTTACTGTGCTCAAAGAAAAAGGATCCTGACACTATCCGTCCAGCTAAGTAACATGTCATGACCACACATAGACATTCACTTGATTGTCCTGTGATTGTATAAATTGTATACAAGGTAAAAAGCAACAATATATCAATGAATTTCAGCCAGAAGTGCAACCAGAATTAAAAACAGTAAAAATCTATTATCAAGTAAAAAAATTAACTACCCTAAACTAACACTAAGCACTACTACAACTAGCCTAATCTTAACTTACTGGAACAAAGTGAATGCTAATCTAAACTCTCTAACGTAACTAATCCTAAACACGCAACAACATATCTAAGACTTCAACCCCCCTCCAACCCCTAAAGCACATCAGAAGACATGACAAATACATCTTAGCTAAACATTAACTACACAGATATCATAAACAAACATATATTATCTACTGGCGGTTGCCAGTAGATAGTTATAGTTAGGACCGTGTTTCCATAGGAAATCCGCAACATTCTATTTGGAATAACTTTGGCGCCGGTTGACGAATCCTCGCAAAATTTTCAAAATAGGTGGGGCGCTCCACTCCGCTCCTACCCTGAAAGTCTCGGGGGGATTCGTCAAGCGGGGGCTGAGAAAAAAGGGGGGTCCCAAAACGCGTTTTCCCCATGCAATTTTCCATAGGGAACTTTAGTCCAAGGTACAGCCCGAACGGCTGAACAGAATTACTTGAAATTTGGCAGAGAGGTAGTCCTCAGGTCAGGGAAGTGCCTTTTGCAGGTCTGGTGTCAATCTGTTCAGTAGTTCCTGAGAAAATCTAAAGTAAAATCATATACATATGTGGGCGGAGCCTAACCACACATCTCATCCTGAGATCTGATTGGCTGTCAGCACTTCATCCAAGAAGTGTTGGCAGCCATCTTGGGACCAATATACATGATAGCACCTCATTAAAAAGCATTGCAGTTAATAGAAGGTTTTAAGACTTTAGTTACATTATAAATCATTTGTTGATGGTACCATACTCATTTTAGGAATTGTGGTATGTTCTAAGGTGATTTCACCATGTGAAAAAGCCTTCTGCTGGGATATCATGATTGAGAGAAAAATATTTTCTCATGCTTTTCCCACAGAGGTTTGGAAGGTGATCTATAAGCTAAACTGAGAGCTTGTTTTCTGTAAATTCACATTATCTTTCTCAGTAAAACATGTACATCCAACAAGGGCAGAGACTGTCAGTTGATTCCTTTGTGTTCTACTGCAGCTTCCCAGAGTGTTCCAAAGAACAACTAGAGCGCTAACAGTCCTACTTATGATAAACATATGGCACACCTGAAGCCATCTTGCTTGGATTAAAGTGGTAACTCTTAAAACATTTAATTTAAAAAGGAACAAAATGAGGGGGTTCATTGTACCATAAAAAGTATGATTAGTGCTGCAGAAAGAAAAATTAGGGCACATTTTGAGTGACTTCTCAAATCCTCTTCTATTTCATTAAAAAATTCTGACATGTAGACTAAAACATGCACTTTCAATACCAGCAGCAGTTTTCCCTGGTGAGCAGTAGCTTTACTACAGTGATCTAATGAGCAAAAAGAGTGCTAACATTCTGAATTTATGGCAAATGTGTGACACATCTGAATTCCTTCTTGATGGAATCAAAGTAAAAAACTGAAAGTATTTCCTACTGAGGTGACTGCAGTAAATGAGGAAATTAGGAAACTTCATAACAAATAAATCTCCCAAGATGGCCACCGGAGACAAAAGAGCCCAAATGTAGCCCAAAATCACCCAGATGTAGCCCAAATATAGCCCAATGACAGAAGTGTGCAAAACACTTATTCTTTTGTGTTTTTGCAGTGTTATATAGTGCAGACTTGTCAGGTATTGGAGTGCTTTACATGAGCATTGGTTACATCACACAAGAACAAATTCATTTTGGTTGTAGACATGGGGAGACTAAGTGATTTGACCAGAATCACAGAATGTCGAGCTGAAGCAGAAACTCCAACCTGGTTCCCCAGTTGCAAAGTCTGCAGTTCTGGAAGTAACACCACATCCTCTCCCCTAAGTGCAACATTTAATCAAGTGGTCAACTGGATAAAAATAATTTAAAAGTGCTTTGTCGCTATTTGAAAACTCAGAAAATATGTCCTTATTTTAGTCTTTTAGAGCACTAACCATAATTTTGATGCCAATAAGACCCTCTCATATATATAATTTCTAAAGGAAATGCTCTAGGTATTACAGTTTTGATTACATCACGATGACGTCAGGCGTTCCACACTTTTGTAATAAATATAGAATGTTAGCAATCTAGTTGTTCATTAGGATACTGTTGAGAGGCAGAGGCCAGGGGCACGGACTCTGAAAATTGAAGGCAGGTAGGAGGGTGCAAAGGCAACAATTTAACCACACTGAGCAGGCAGGAAGGGCCGTGGCAGCACAACAGACTATGGAGGGCAGTGGAAAGGGGGGCAGGGGCAACAAACCAACAATACAGGACTTGCAAGAGAGGCTGTGGCAATGTAATAGACCATTGTGGGCAGAAGGAAGAGGCAATGGTAGTACAACCATACATGCCAACAGACCCGATTCAGCCAGGAAACGTCCAATGTTTTTAAGCTCAAATGGGCTTTATTTGATCTGTCTCCTGTCTACAATCTCCTCTTTTTCAATGTAACTCAAAGGGGAAAATCAATACCCCAGTTTTTTTTCAAAATATCCCTCTTACCAAGTTCAAAATGTTCGCAAGTATGGTACATTGGATCATGGAAGGAAATGGGGTAGGGACATGGACTTGGATAACAGAGGACAGGAGGGACATGGAGAGGTGCACCAAACTGACCCTGCAGGGCAGGCATCAGGGTTTGCAGCAGCACAATACACCACACAGGGCATGCGGGACGGGAGTGCAGCACAACAATCCATAGAAAGCAAGAGGGAGGGGACAAGACCATGCACATGGACAACAGAGAACAGAGGGGCAAGAGGCAATGGTAGCTAGCTGACCATAATGGACAGACAGGAGAGAAAGCTGCAGCGTAACAGACCATAAAGGGCAGGAGGGATGGATCAGGGGCATTACAATGGAACAGACAAGCCAGGAGGGAGGGAGTAGGGGTCTGCACATGTAAACAGAGGGCTGGGGGCAAGGGGGCAGGACAGGAGCAGCAAGATAGCCATGGAGGTCAGGCAGGATGGGCACTAGAAGCAAGACACACCATGAAGAGCAACACTGAGACTGTGATGGCATACACACAGACCATGGAGGGAAGGTGGGAGGGGGTCAGGGGCAGCTAACTGACCACACAGGGAAGGTGGGAGGGGCCATGGCAGCACAGAAGACCATGCATGGCAAGTGGGAGGGTTAGTGGCAGCACAATGGCTATGATGGGCAAGAAGGAGGGTGCAGGGGCATGCACAAAGGACGATGGAGGATAGAAGGGAGGGTCAGGACCTGTGCACAGACAAGAAAGTTCAGGGGAAGGGGCCTCACAACAGACCGCACGGGGCAGGCAGGAGGAGCAGTTGCAGCACAACAGACCAGGGAGGGCAGAAGGGTGTGGCAGTACAATGGACCATGTAGGACAGGAGGAAGAGGATAGGGGCATGGCATGTGGACAGGCAGGGTGGAGGTGGCAGGGACAGGTTACAGTCATCTGACAATGCTAGGCAGGTGGGAGGGGAGTGGCAGCTCAACAGAACACTCAGAGTAGATAGGAGTGGCAGGTCCATGGAACATTGTGGGCAAAAAGGATGGAGCAGGGGCATGCACAAAGACATCGGAGAGCAGGGGGGAGGAGAATAGGGGCAGCAAGCTAAGCACAGAGTTTAAGCAGGAGGTCAATGATGGGGCATAGAATTGGGCAATGGAGGGCAGGAGGAGTGGACTGGTACATCATACTAAATTGAGGGCAGTGGCAGCACATCAGACCATGCATGGCAGGAGGGAGGAGGCTAGTCCATGGATTCACACAACAGAGGATAGGGAGGAGGGGGATGGGGCAGCAAGCTAACTGTTCAGAGAAGGCGGGTATTAGGAACTTTATTGTTTTTAAAACGTGTGTCTGTGCGAACTACTTAAAATATGAACAAGTATGCAGCATAATCTCACTTTTATTCAGGAAGAAGAGGACGTTTGTGACTGTGACTCCGGGCTCACTTGGCAGAAACACCCCCTGACCCTCCACCCCCTATCGCAAAATGTAGTGCCCGTGAAAAGGGTAGGTGAACACAGTGTTATATAGAACATAGTCCTGAGAGCACGATTGAAAATGAAAACTAGATATAGTGTATGGTATAAACTATGCACCAAAAAGTGTGATATAAGATGAACTGGGTGTGAAATATAATATGCAATACATTGTGCGCAATTACAGATTCATTGGAGAGCGCGAGATAGCACAGGCACTAGCGCGTGCTATGCGATATGCGCCTTGGAGTGTAATATGCACAGGGCAGTGTTGTGTAACCTAACTAGTCTCTAAAGTTGTAATATAAAATATGTGCTGGAGAGTGTAACGTTGCATATGCACTGTGACAAAGATATGGATTCCAGATTGTAATATGTATGGCATAGCACTGTGCGTTATAACATAGGCATCGAGGAAGGCACGTTAGATGGGGCAATATAACCCGTGCGAAGGCAAGTGTGGCATGACATATTCACGGGGTGGTGTTACAGTGCACATGGGCTAGAGAGTGTCAGAGCATATGCACTAGCTAGTAGAATACAACACAGAGGTGTGTGGCACTCAGCAGGCAATGTTGGGTGTAACACAGCATTGGGCTCTGCCAGGAGCGCGCTGTGACTCTCAAGTGATGTTCGTCCCCTTTCCAGAGAGTAAAATAAAAAGTATTACACATCCGGCAGTGGATGTGTGTTTTATTAACCGTGAGGGGGTTTCTTGCATAGTTTTGGTCGAATTTTTGTCGAATCCCCTTTGAATGGCTTGGTGTGCATGTGTATTAAATGTGCCCGTCAATAGCTACCCATGTTTGTATAAATAAACGACAAGGGTGTCTACCGGGATTAGGCACGGTAGGGCATCAGACATGTCAGAGCTTCACTAGTGGTGTAAATACATTCCACGTGGATTCATTGTATGCATAGTCGCCTTTTAATGAATAACACGCAAATCGTCATGGTGATGGGTATGTACGGTTTGTCCAGCATGTCCTAGGTGTGTCTATAAATATATATTTTTTAAAAATAATAAAAAACAGTGGCCGGCCCTGGGGATTGGGGTCAAAAAAATATAATTAGGAGACAGGCCCTGGGGGATGGGGTCATCAGGGCCAATAAATTAGAATAAGAAGGGGAACCACACAGCCCCCCTTCTTAAAAAATTTAAATAAATAAAAGACTGGCATCGTGCCGGAGGCCACGACCCCTCCTTGCAGCACTCTGCAAACGCGCCCCCTGGCGAATTGTAAGTTGGGGAATTAATTCCTCTTCAATACTGAGGGTCCCTGAGGGCCAACTAGCCCAACAGGCATCTCCAGTATGCGCCAGGGAGCTGCGCTGCAGACAGGTGTTCTGAGGCCAAGCCCCTTTTTACACCTCTCTGCAACGCAGCTCTGTGGCGCTTACTGGAGGTACCTAGTGGTCTAGTTTGACCCTAGGGACCCTTAGGATTCAAGGGGACTTAATCTCTCAACTTAGAACAGCCACAGGGCGCGTTTACACAGTGGTGAAGGGAGGGGACGGGGCCTGAGGTGACGTGTGCCAACACGCACTATGGCACGTTTTAAATTGGGGATTTCATTTCCCTTCAATACTGAGGGCCCCTGGGGGCTAAGTAGCCCACCAAGTGCTTCCAGTAAGCGCCACTGAGCTGCATTGCAGAGAGGTGGTCCAGGCCGTGCCACTTTTTACACCTCTCAGCAACGCAGCTCTGTGGCACTTACTGGAGGTACCTAGTGGGCTAGTTGGACCCTAGGGACCCTCAGGATTCAAATGAACTTAATCTCCCAACTAAAAACGGACACAGGGCGTGTTTACACAGTGGTGAAGGGAGGGGACGGGGCCTGAGTTAACGTGTGCAAAAACGCCCTGTGGCCTGTTTTAAGAGGTAGTTTTAATCCCCCTGCCCTATTATATACTAGGGGCTTACAGAGGAGGTCATGCTAATCACAGGGGGACCCCAACGCATAATGTTCCCTAGTGTATGTAGGTGTTTTCACTGTATTCCAAGTGTCTTTTAACATAGCACTGGCTCTAGGACTGGTTAGTCAGACTCAGTTACCACCAGTATCCGTCTGAAAAAGTTGAGGGTACAGGATGATTTTGCAACAAGGCTTCTTTCTGCTCTTCTTTTTGTTCTTTCTGCACGTTATCCTTCTTCCTGCACTTTTCTTCGTCTTTGAGGACTTCTGTTGCTTCTTTCTGTACTTCTTTTTTTTCTTTCTGTGCATTTTTTCTTCTTTCTTCACATGTCCTATCTATGTAGGCATAGTTAGAAATTGGCATTTAAAAAACCTTTGAAATTCACAGAAAAAACCATAGGTTTCAGGCACGTTATAGTTAGGAATTAGCATTTAAAAAACCTCAGAAATTCACTGAAAAAACCATAGGTTTCAGGGGTGTTATAGTTAGCTGGACTTTTCACTTGTACAAAACCATTGCAATTCCCCCGTTATAGTTAGTTCAGCTAACTATAACTCGCGCGCCCGCAATGCACTGCTGATGATGTCACATATTACATCACTCATGACATGGTCAGTGACATCACTCATGACATCTCAAATGACATCACTGATGACATCACTGATGACATCATCCTTGTGATAGAGTGGCAGACCTCCTCTCACCCTAATATAGCCTTTGATACACACATTCAAAAATAGAGACTAAAATTTTCAAAACAATGGACATACCAATACCAGTTACAACAACCTCTTCAGTAATTCTAAGATCCACATACACATCCACTCATTCACCAACAGTCCTATACAGTCACTCATAAATGTACTCACTCATCATATGTACTCATACACCTATACATCCTGTTACACAATGCCACTCATCCATAGAGTTACTCACACACATAGTCACTCATGCTAATAAAGCATCAAACATACATTTACTTGCATATACAGTTATACACACACCACCACACTTACATCTACGGAAACTTACACATACTTAGTCTTTTAAATAATCACTTATAGAAACACATACTTATTCATACAGGAACTCTTTCAATCTCTCACTCTCACTCTCACATATACTCACTTATATACACCAATAGTCACATATACTAGTTTAAAACATATGTAGTTACTCATAAAGACACTAATGAGACAGTCATTCACTCACTAACACACCCATACACACTCATCCACCCATACAGTCCTGCACACATGCTGTCTTCAACACATACAAACAGTGAGTCACTCATTCATGCACCTATGCACTACGTAATACCCCCCACCGAACCATGCAGACACTCAGACTGATACTCAAAAAACCAACTAATAACCTATATAGACACCCATGTAGCTACTCACCAACCCATGCAGCCACTTATACACAAAGTGAGAGACTGATACAGATATTTACATATTTAAACATTACTCACTAAGCCATGTATTCACTATGATACACTTAATCAGTTACACAATCAATTTTTCAAAAACAAATCATCCATTTAGACACTTATATGCCCATTTATTCTTCCATCGACCTTGAGATATACATATATAAAACATATTTAATTTTCAGAAAAAAACACATTCACTGGATGATGTGATCAGTGATGTCATCAGTGATGTCATTTGAGATGTCATCAGTGATGTCATGAGTGATGTCACTGACCATGTCATGAGTGATGTAATATGTGACGTCATCAGCAGTGCATTGCGGGCGCGCGTGTTATAGTTAGCTGAACTAACTATAACGGGGGAATTTCAATGGTTTTGTACAAGTGAAAAGTCCAGCTAACTATAACACCCCTGAAACCTATGGTTTTTTCAGTGAATTTCTGAGGTTTTTTAAATGCTAATTCCTAACTATAACGTGCCTGAAACCTATGGTTTTTTCTGTGAATATATATATAGATATCTCCAAAACGACCACTCCAATGCTGGGTAATCAGGAGGACACGGCGGGGTACACTGGGGAGACCATTTATTCACAGCTGGTTCTGGGCATAATGCATTTCGGCGTCACTCGCCTTCTTCAGATGCCGGTAGCTCAGGGCGAACCCACCTCCCCTGTTTAAATATTCTCTGGCTCTCCCATTGGCTGGAGTGAAGCCCGTCCCACATTGTTCCACATGCTGTAGTCCCTCATAAAGACTCAGTGTCCCAGCATGCAATTCTTTGGTAAGTACCATTAGCGGGACGGAATGGAGCTCGAAGTGAGCGCTGGTTGTACCCAGTGAGGGGGAGGTTAATGCTGCGGGTGCGTCCTGTATTGAAGTGTTGATGGGCTGCCCTGGGTCCCCAACGTCCAAGCCCCAGTTCCAATGACATACCGGGCCGTGAATCGCGTGTAATCATCCCGATTCTCCGTGAAGTCACAGACTGCCAGCGGCCACTGGTTTGGCATTGTCATAAGGCGGGCCTGTGGTATCCAATCCCTTGGAAGTAAATTGCCACGTTTGCCAACAATCCCTCAGGCCTCTTGTTGGACGGGTCCTCTTCAACGCGGTGCTGGCAACAAACGTACAATATCTCCAAAATGACCACTCCAATGCTGGGTAATCAAGAGGACACAGCAGGGTACACTGGGGAGACCATTTATTCACAGCTGGTTCTGGGCATAATGCATTTCGGCGTCACTCGCCTTCTTCAGGTGCCGGTAGCTCAGGGTGAACCCACCTCCCCTGTTTAAATATTCTCTGGGGGAAACATCCTTTACCACGCAACCATTACAACGCGGTATGGTTACATCGTGGTTTTTACAACGAAAGTCGTTACACCGACTTGCACTGGAGGGCGCTCTAGACTAAGGAATAGTGTGAATTACTATTCCAACACCTTCCCTACTGTACGTAGACTGGAGTTGGAATAGTAATTCACACTATTCCTAAATCCAGCGCCCTCCAACGCAAGTCGATGTAACGACTTGCGTTGTCAAAACCGCGATGTAACATACCGCGTTGTGATGGTACGCGTTGTACCATCATACATCCATTCTCTGGCTCTCCCATTGGCTGGAGTGAAGCCCGTCCCACATTGTTGCACATGCTGTAGTCCCTCATAAAGACTCAGTGTCCCAGCATGCAATTCTTTGGTAAGTACCATTAGCGGGACGGAATGGAGCTCGAAGTGAGCGCTGTTTGTACCCAGTGAGGGGGAGGTTAATGCTGCGGGTACGTCCTGTATTGAAGTGTTGATGGGCTGTCCTGGGTCCCCAACGTCCAAGCCCCAGTTCCAATGACATCCGGGCCGTGAATTGCGTGTAATCATCCCGATTCTCCGTGAAGTCACAGACTGCCAGATGGCAGCGGCCACTGGTTTGGCATGGTCATAAGGTCATATATATATATATATATTTTTTTATAACAAGAAATACATCAACCCCCCCAAAGTAAAAGGAAAGTTATCCCCAAATACTTCAAGAGAATAAATAACTAAAACTATGTTAAAGTCTAACACTACCTATTCCTACACTACAACTACACTACCTAACACTTGAAAAACGTACCCATCACTAACTAATAACAATAAATAACATAGGGGGAATGTAGAAAAGGGGGATGGGTCTCCATTGGAAAGTTCAAAATGGGAGACCCAGGGCAGACTTAATGTCCTGCAGGTGTGTGGTATTTCCCGTTCCATTTGTGCAACTCGAATGTTCATGTCCATGATTGTGCGACAATCACGCATGGTAAATGGCACTACCTGATCCGATGCTGCAGATGGCATTGTCCCTTGTCCGTGGGCCTGTGAGGGGGCAGCAGATTGGGTGCCGGATCCTGAGGCAGCAGCTTGTATGTAGGGTGTCTCTGGGGGATGTGCAGATCCATGTCCACGTAGGTATGGCCTGTGTGTCACTCTGCCTGCGTCAGAGGACTATATCGGGCAACGATTTCCACCTCCCAGCTGCCCGATCAGCTTGATGCCTCCTTGCCATGTTGCGGTATCCCTTGGCCACCCTGTGAATGTGAAGATACCGGTCCTTCCTGACTTGGAACTCATTGGCCTCCTCTAGAGGCATGTTGTCTGTCAAATAAGAGCAAATACAACATGTGAGTCCGGATGAACATGTCAGTGTTCTCCATTTAACTCAGAAACACAAGGTCAGTGAAACATGGGAGCCTACACTCTAACGAAAGATGTGTAGTTTGAAAGTGACATGGACAATGCAATGTAGAAGCATGGATCATTTACAACATGCTGGCGACACTGACATGACAGTGCAAGGCATGTGACATGTAGTGGCACAACCCAATGACACTGTCAGTGTCAAATGATGGTTCTGTCACATACCCTGATGGAGGTGGACATGTACAAGGAATTGGAGGAGAGAGGCATTAGCCCTCCGGGTGTAGCACCTCGCTCATCCAAATCTGCAACACAGGGGTGCACCATATGTACAATATTCTGGTGCAGCCCTGCATGTCTGCCGGCGATGTCTTGACATTTTCAACTCTGCACCAACACAGGCACCCTTGCACAAGAGTGTAAGGGTATCTGTGTACAGGGGTGGATTTTTTATGTGTAGGAAGGTGTCCCTTCCTGCACAAGAACAATCCTGGAAAAAGCACTACTGTCACTTTTATTTGTGCTGCATCACGCAGCACACATTTAAAAGACATTAGGTGGCTGAACACTGATTTGTATATGAGGCGCAGCGCCTCTCGCCACCACAACTTCACTATAGGTGACATAGTGGTGGCGATCGGGACAAACATTACTTACCCCACATTTTTGACACCACAGTAAAATTTACAACGCAGGGCTTTACACCGCAAAATGTTACAACGCATCCCACAAAGTAACACCCTCCTGGAGTAAGAATAGTAATTGCGTTGTAATGGGGATTGCATTGTTACAAATAGCGTTGTAAAGGCCTGCGTTTTAAAAGGTATTGTGGCATGGAAACTGCAGAGTAAAAGCATGCATGTTTAATGCATGCTGGGTAACGTCACATATTCAGCAAGAGGGCTTGTACATTTGCCCCTGAGTCTACGAGGGGAATGACCCCAAGGAGACAGCTTGACAACACCATTGCAGTGCCAAAACATGCCAATTACATACATTGGGGCTCTCTTTGCTATGTGTTTGGGGAACGTGCCATTGGTAGCCTTGGCTTAAAGCTACGCCCTGCAACTTTGTGGAAGCTGGTATGCAGAATACCTACAATAGTACTGTGCAGACCTGTGTCTGATCCCGCACGGCCTGGAAAACACTACCTCCTTGTGCATGATCTGGAACACTTGCACAGTCATCTCCGTCAAGGATGTCCACGCATTACATGTCTGGCCATACTCATCACCAACACTACTCACATATCTCCTCTCCTGTCTGTGCGCTCTGTACTCCACATGCATGTGCTGTAGTGACGGAGCCCATTCATATTTCTTGCATGGGTATCACTGACTAGGGATGTGCAAAGTTACATCTGGAAAACATATGCATTGCTCCATCTTCACTTACTTATTTGTACACCCTTCACACTTCCACTAAACACCATCACAATGGAGGCAAGGTACATGTGATACACACCCATACTGCATACTACTAAGTACATGATTCGACCCAGACATTCATTACATCTCACAATGAAAAAATATAATTGGTAAACTCAGCAGTGGCGTGTGGGTCCCTGAAGTCGTTGACACCCCCCTGTGTGATGAGTAGTCTGCCAGCTGTGAGACATGAAAAGAAATGTGTGTTGGTAACAGACTTCAATTCCCACGTGTCCTATTCATCATCAAATTCATCACTATCAATGTCAATGCTCTGTCACTGTACTGTTGCAGTTCATGTTGCATACATGAGTGTGTCTAGTTTGCCTGTTATTTCCACAAGGCATGATAATGCAGAGTAGGCCAAACAAGACAATCATGCTGGCACATTTGCTTATTTTGCACACACGACTTGTGTGAGATATTCCCAATGCCCCGTTCCTCCCAACAACATCATGTTCTCCATGCTCTGTAGACAATTGCATTGCTGCAGATCGCACAAGGGTGTGTCACAATTATTGACGCTGTATGACATTGGAGGTGTCCTATGATAAATGTACCTATTTTACTATCTCATACAATGTTACATGAAACCTAGGTACAAGGGCAGTTTATACATGGGAGGCAGCGCCAATAGCGAAGGTCAGGGAAAAGCTAAATTAGCAAAACTCGGACAAATGCATTATTCATCATCCTTTGTGATTTTGTCATGTGTGCTGCCTTGTGCAACACACATGGAATAAGCAAAATGACTTGGATTGTTTATGTACAGTAAGGTCACCCTTCAAGTACCTGAACAATCTTTGCCCTGCACGCAGACACCCTTGCACTATGGTGCAAGGGTGCCAGTGTTGGGACTACACTGCTAATTGTTGCACCAGCACAGGGGGAAATGCAAGCCTGCACCATTAGATTGTAAACATGGTGCTGCGTTGCAAACCTGAAGTGGCAAAGTTGGGCGTGAAGGCATGACGTCTAAAGCCTCACTCCACCACTTTCTCGAACATATACCCCATTGTGTTATAGACAGCTTTTTTTCGTTACAAAAGTGTGCATTCAAATATTTTTTGTTTGTACGTACCACCTTGTTGGCCAATGAGGACTCCCAGGTGGTCCAACATGTCACCCTCACGGCCCAGCAATCCTGCCATCAGTGCTTCCCTTGTCAGACAGTCCTGTCCACACTGAAGATCCGCAGCATCTAGCTCCTCACATGCTACCACCTCACCTTCTGCACACGTACAGCATATCCGTGCAGGATGAGACCCCCACTTTCAACCATCAATGGCAGTTAATACTTCACAAGCCAGAGGAAGCCCCCCAATGCCCCCTCAGACAGCCTGCCCTCCATACCTACACCCACCATCTCCCTGAAAACACCTAAACCCACTCTTAAAAAATAAAACCCTAACACATACCGCAACAACTATTAAGAATGTAAATTACCCCTTGGACAAACAGACCCCACAAAATTGAGTACAAGATGTAAAAAACACGCAAGGACAAGTACACAAGACTTCACAGGGACACTAGGGACAGTTCAAAGGACACAACAACACTCTCAAATCTAAATTCACAAGCACACAATACCAAACACCTCCAACACTCTCCACAGTCACCAGTAGTGTGCTCGGAAGATAAAGTGAAATTGCACAGTACTACTCCAGGCAACAGGATGAATGCCGACATCACTTCCTGTGTGTTTGCGGCCCGTTTTGTGACTATGCGGTGAGAATCTGCACGCAAATCGGCTTTAGCTGTAAAAATCCGTGATGACACGTGTTTAGCTAATATTTTCCATCGCGGTTATGGAAAAATGTTGAGTTAGCGTTAAGGCGGCTAAAATTTGGATGCTAAGTGCAAGTAGTTCTTCAGATGAACAGTATTTGATGAAATTTCCTCTCTGACCACAAAACATAGCCTAAAATTCATCTTTGACCCTAAAACACGCCCTAAATTTCATCTTTGACCCCAAAATACATAACCACACGATAAATTACTATTCAACATTACTAACCTCACAATGTTTAACTTTCACTTCTCAGATATATGAACTCATGCAGAGAATGAACATGCACACAAAGTTTTCGTGTAAGGATATTTTATTGCACAAACTATGCTTTTGCGCATTTTCCAAAGAATAAAAAAGAAATGGGATGTCATATTTTGGCGTGCTTATGTGAAGAAATTGTTAGTAATTATGTCCATTCGTGCTGTTCCAGCAGCAGAAGCTGGGGTGTGTGCAGCATCAGCCTCGTCTTCTTGGTCATCCTCAGGATTGTTGGGTTAACAGGCACTTCAATCCATGGCGCATTGGTGCATACACATGTTGTGCAACACACAACATGCCACGATGATCTTGCACACTAATTCAGGGCTGTACAGCAATCTGCCTCATGAGATGTCCAGGCACCGGAACCGTGCCTTAAGCATGCAAAACGTTTTCTTGACAATGGACCTGGTGCATCCAAGGGCAACATTGTACTGTGTCTGTGCGTTTATGGCTCTGAGGGGTGTCATCTTTCATGGAGAGAGTGCATATCCTTGATCACCTGTGACATATAATGGAGAGGTGTGTCCATAAGTACTTGTGCCTGCTGTGTTTGCAGAGTTTCTATTTTGGGGTGTGTTATTAGTGCTACTTTGGTAATTTGGGTTTGTCATGTGTAGCTTCAGACACTTGACCAGCATCAATGCAACTTACATTGCCTCCCAGCTGCTCGTCCCTCCCCCTACCAGATTTGATGGCGGCGGCTGTGCATTTGCGCAGCTGGTGCTATGAAGGTGCACCAAAGGCAAGCCCAGCTGTGCCCGTCCACAACCCAAACATTCCCAGTGCCAGGGACACTGGATCTCCTTACGTCTACCACGAATACTCATCTGCCGTCCTCACACTCAACACCTTAAGAAAGAACAACTGCCAACAGGCCACACTGAACACGACCCACGTCCAGTTCTCTGGCCGCCACTGCCACCACACCATCACCACCGCCACGGCCTCACACACCGCCAATGCCCTAAGATGCATCCTCTTCACCATGCGCTCCATGCACAGACACGCTGTGAAAATCTGGAATCTCCTGGACACACCCTCACCCGACATCGCCTTCTTTACAGACACCTGGACCAGCACCTCCTTCGCCCCTGATATCACCATCGCAATCCCATACGGATACAAGATACAGAGGGCGGACCGCCCCAACCACCTGGGAGGAGCCCTCGCCATCGTGCACAAAAACTCCCTCCGCCTCTGCACCTCCCGTGAGCCCTTACCTGGCGCAAAACACCTGCACTTCCAAGTAGAGACCAGCACAAACTCCAAACTCTGTGGCACACTCGCCTACAGACCCCCAGGACCACTTCGCAAACAGACCCGATGACAACAACGTCCACAACTCCACTACCCTCCGGGAAAAGCTCACCAACATGGGACTGACCCAACTCTACACCATACTGACCCACAAGGCAGGACACACCCTCGACCCCATTTTAGCAGGAGGAAGCAGTGTCCACTTAAGCCACAACACGCAACACTCATGGACCAACCACCACTGCATACACTTCCTCTGTGAAATACCCAAGCCGGCCAAACATGCACCCCGTGGCCCACAAAGGAACTGGAGCATAGTCAACGAGGAGCAGCTCTAATCCACCTTCAACTGCAACACCCACACCGCTGCATCAGACGCCAACCACGCTGCCAGGGATTTCCACACATGGATCGCCAACTGTGCAGACAAACTCACCCCGCAACGCAACTCTGACAAACAGCACCCAAGAAAAGCCGTCTCGTTCACCACTGACCTCAAAGAATCCAGATGCACCTGCAGACACCTGCAGGAGAACTGGAGAAACAGCAAGACACCCATAAACTTCACCTTCACCACCTACAAACATGCCATGACAAAATACAACCAATGTATCTGTACCACAAAGGGACCTCCATCCACAACAAATTTGTCGCCAACTCCACCAACTCCAAAAACTCTTCAACGTCATCCATAAATTCACCAAGCCCCCCAGCTAAGCCACGTACAACACTATCCTCGACCTGTCTCAATCCAGATTCTGCAGCACACTCAGCACCGAGACAACCCTACTTACCACCAGTGACAAGATCCGCATCTTCCTGGACCTAGGCCACAACACAGCCCTGATTCTACTCGACCTGTCAGCAGTATTCCACAACGTCTCCCACTGCACACTAGTGGGCAGACAACATGACGCTGGCATACAAGGAACTGCCCTGGACTGGATCCGATCGTTCCTCACCAGCAGAAGTCCAAGGATCAAACTGCCACCCTTCCTCTCCAAACCAACAAAAATCTACTGCGGAGTGCCCCAGGGATCATCGCTCAGCCCAACCTGTTGCAGGGATTCTGCACATATACAGAACTATGCACAGGAAACCTGGACTTCGGTGTATTGTGGTGTACCAAAAACAAGCCTCAGTGCCCAGAACCCCTATCCGGCTAGCTATAGTATCCCATTTGTTCTCCGTACTACAGCGGAGATACCAATGATTGGATATCCTAGAACATGTGACTCAGGGCCACTCAGAATTTGTGGGAACAAGACACTCTTTCGCTTAGATACTCATAACTGTTCACAATGTGAGTAACCAGAGACATTGTATAGTTTAAAATGTTTATTTTAACTAACATGCTCTGTAATGCAGTACACGTGCTAACATTAGCAAAGAAATGCATAAAAACAATATAATCAGCATAGTTACAATTCCATATAATAAGAACGGGGACAGCATATCATAACGACAGTGGATGAAGCCTTATAGCGCTTTACCGCCCTCCCCGTGCTACAAGCTATGTTTATTATATCAGTGGACGACCTCTGGGCTTGGACAGCGGAACCCCCTACCTCAAGTCTTAGACGATAGGATTTACATCTCCAGACAAGCACAGCTCTTCCTCTGGAAAGGTTTTTCTCCAATTGTTCTTAACTTGCATCCCCTGCAATATTAAAAGCACCCGAAAAGTCAATAGCGCAGCTGTGTTCCATGTTATGTCTCTATGTGTGTGGGACGGACCAAAGCCGATTAACCAGTGAAGTTGTTTTCTGGCCTTGAACACGATGTACAAACGAGAACTCATAGCACAACAGAAATAGTTAAAGGCAGACAGTTCCCATGTGAAGCAGCATGAGCAAAAGTGTTTACGGGAACCAAGGCATGTAGTGTCGTGTGCATAAGCGGCAAGATGGCGGTGATGCAGAGCACAAACTAATGCTAACTTAGCAACATCCGCTGGCACCCCTAAACCCTCAAGACACCCTCACCTTGGGCAGTACTACACACAGTGATCAAAGTAGAACACAGAGTGAAAAAAGTCTGAGCAACAAGAGCTTATGCGACCTGTATGCGAAGAACATCAAGTGGGTGACAAAAGGAGCAAAGGTCTTTTTTGTTTTAAAAATATCCTTTTGGCAATAAGTAAAAAAAAATAATAATAATTTAAAAAAAAATGTTTGGGTTGCCTGGTCTTCAGTGTGTAAGCGAAAAACGTGGCGACAGCTTCCAATCTATTTATTTATTTATTTGTAGAGCGCGACATTCATCCCAAGGGATATCACGGCACTAACAGCATGAACTAGGGTATTAGGCTACTGCAGCAAGCAGGAGGATGTTAGTGTATTGGGAACAAATGAGTTTTCAGTTTTTTCCGGAACTCCGGATAGTTGGGTGTGAGTCGAAGGTCTATGGGAAGATCGTTCCATTTTCTAGCTGCCAGATACGAGAAGGAGCGCCCTCCGGATCTTACTTTCTTTATACGTTTAGTTCTGGCCAGTGCCAGGTATGAGGACCGCAGGTGTCTTGTCGGGGCGTAGAACTCGAGTCTTCCATGTAGTATTTTGGGGCCATTTTTAAATAGTGCTTAATGTGCATGGCTGAGTAGCTTAAAATCCGCTCTTTGGCGCATGGGAAGCCAGTGCAGGTCTTTCATGCACTTTGATGCTGAACCTAATCTGTTTTTGTTGCATACCAACTTGGCAGCGACATTTTGGAGCACCTGTAACCGAGTGAAGAGAGACTCGTTCATGCCCACAAATAGAGCATTGCCGTAGTCCAGCTGACTCATAAGCAAGCCCTACGTGACTGTTCTTCTGCAGTCTAGTGGGATCCAGGGAAAAAGCCTGTGTAGCAGTTTCAAAGTGGCAAAACCCTTGCCACAAAGGGCCCGTACATGGTCCTTCATGGATAGAGTATCATCAATGAAGATACCTAGGTTTTTTGCGCAGTGCTTAGGGGTTGGGGCAGTCCCAAGTGTTTGTGGCCACCATGTGGCGTCCCAGATCCCTTTGGCCCCTCCAAAAGTAGGATTTCAGTTTTCCCTGCATTTAATTTAAGGCAGTGCTTCTGCATCCACTGTGCCATTTCTGAGAGACAATTATGAAGTTTTATTTTGGTGGCTTCAGGCCTTTCTTCGAGGGCTACCATTAGCTGTGTGTCATCAGCATAGGAGCAAATGCCAATACCCCATTTTCTGATAATTTCTGCCAGGGATGAGACGTAGGTGTTAAATAACGTGGGGCTTAGCGATGCTCCCTGGGGAACACCACAGCCGATGATCTTGGGTTCAGATTGGAGCTGACCTAGTCGAACTGTTTGTGTTCGGTTTTTGAGAAATGAGCCAAACCATTTTAACGCTGTGAAGTAGATTCCTTTTTTGTAGAGGGTTTCCAGCAGTCTGTTGTGGGAGACCGTGTCGAATGCCGCTGACAGGTCCAGAAGTATCAGAGCGATGGCTCCTCCTTTGTCGGTACAGGACCTAATGTTGTCTGATACTGCTAGTAGCGTGGCCTCAGTGCTGTTGGTAGCCCTGAAACCCGTCTGCGAGGGGCCCATTAGGTCATTAGATTCAAGGAAGTTGGTTAATTGCTTGTTTACCAGTTTCTCCAACACTTTAGATAGGTATGGAACAACAGGAAATCATTGTCATCGTCCGTAAAAGTAGACGCCATCCAGTTTAATAATTCAAAGGAGCAAACATGCTCATTAATGATGGGTGCTTCCAGCCCCAACGGTGGGCAACTTGCGTGATACTCGATGTAACTCTGTTGCAGGAAATCATGTGCTGCTGCACCAATATCCCACTGAGCTAGTATGCCGAGAGCAGCTGCACAGGCCATCAAACCCATACAGGAACAGTCCTGCCCATGAGACACTAGAGGGCTCATCAGTAAGGCAAAATCCGGGTCAGGAGATGCTGTGTTTGTGAGGCAGATATCCAAAGCCCATTGGAAAGGACATTCCAAGCATGAGAAAACTGGTTGCATGCAAGTGTACCATGGAAATCGGAAAGACAGATTATAAGCCACGCTTAGAGTGGCCAGTGGCAAGGTGCCGTAGCACTGAAGCATGCTGTTACGAAGCAGCTGTAGCTGGTCCGGGTTGTGAACGACCACAAGAGGGGCAGCCATTCCAGAGCAGGCAAATCAACACCAAGACCCCGGCAGCTAAGGCGAGTATATTAGTGGCAACCCGCCGAAGACGTTGGAAAAAATAGAATGAATGAAAGTCGGGATCACACCAAAAATAGTTTGAAAAGATGTTACAAGGCCAGTGCCAGCAGTTTTAAAAAAATGAGCCAGCCCCGTTGTATGCGAAGCATTGAAGATAGAATGAATCAGCTCACCAAAATGTTGTGGGAAGTCAGTGTTTAAAAGTGCTTGAACTTCTGTTCCTGTATTAGCCACCTGCAGGACATAGGTCTCACGGGCAGAAGTAAGAGAAACTTCTTTCTGGGACAATAAAGCTCTTATTCCGCTCAGCTTGTCGAACTGTGCCTTCAAGGTTGGAATGGAAGGCCATATTGAGATCTCAGGACTCCCACGAGGTGGAGGAAACAGCACATTTTTGCAGCAAACTACACGTTGTGACTAGGGGTGGGCGAGAATTTCCGTTCCGCTCGCGGAAATTGCGACATTTTGACATTTTCGCGTTCCGCGCGGAATGCGAAAATGTCGAAACTTCCGCGATCTTCGACCGGAACGGACATATGCAGGTGCAAGACAGGATTCATTCTGGCACGATGCTCCTGTCACAAAAATTAAACCTCAACAGGAAGCACTTACAGATATAAATAAAGCAGGTGCCCGAGTTGGAGCTCAAATTCAGTAACGCATTAATCAGCACAAAACATTCGGGAGTAGCTAGGTCGAGGCTGGGCAGGTGTGCTTTTATCCCCACATCTACCGTCAAAAATTAGCTGTGATCCTCGATGGAGCTCTGTGCATCCACGACTTTCTCGAGCGCAATCCCTGTGTAGTTCCTGACACCAGGAGGTTCTGTCTCCTCGTCTGCTGCTCTGATCGGTCTCTGGCCCTTTAAACAAGCGGCATGTGAACTGCATGGAAGCCCCGCCACACACACCAGCGGTGGGCATTGTCTTCCCGCCCTTTCCCCCACTATGACGGACAGCTGACTCGAGGGCACCCAACCAGAAGCACTAATCTCCGCGATCTCGCAAAATATCGCGAGATCGCGGAGATTTTGTGCCGTTTCGCGATATTTGGCGAAAGGCACTTCCGGTAATTCCGCCCACCCCTAGTTGTGACACAGTCACAATGTACGGTATGCCTATTAACATGCCACAGCATTTTTCATTATTGAGAAGTAAATAACTGCCGTTAGACAACAATGTGAACGTTGGCTTAATCGAGGGGATGGGTTATCCTTTTAAGATGCACGCTAAATTAGGCGCCTCGAAATTACAAGCGCCGTGCAATTGTGTATTTTTGCACACAAGGGAGTGTCCAATGGAAGAATCACAAGACTCACCAGTCAGATACACCTCTGTGTCATCATGCAAACATCTAAACGAGAAGGGGAGTGACCAAACTTCATGAAGGAACAAGTTTCCTAATGGTTCATAGCGGCCTAGGGGAAAATGTTTCATGCATGATATAAATTTAAATAAGGAGAACGGCAGTGTTATAACCCCATGAATGAGCCAAACTGCAGAGTTTGTTTCCGCTACTGAGAATAGTAAAGGGTCTAACTTTTCTATTTCTAAAAGGGTAAAAGTGGCATCTTTCATGGACATAGACTGTTGTCTTTCAGTCAAATTAAAAGGCAAAAACAGAGAGGAAGCGTTTACATAGTCCCATGGCATGCGACCCATTTTAAGTGTCTGTAAGGTCCATGCTAACTGCATAATAGAGCGCAATTGGCTCGGACCATGATATAACATAGATACATCACCCTGCACAATATCAACAACAAAAGAAACAATATTGTACAATGTGTATATCCTGGAAGAAAGGGTATTAATACTGTTATCTACCACAGCAAGAACGTTTTCAAGATTAGCTTGGTCTATAGCCCTTAAACGTGAAGTGGCTTCAATTTGAGACATTTTCCAAATTTCATTGTAAACTGCATATGTCCATCGTTTAGGCCTTGGGCCTTTTATGAATTCAGATAAATCCACATCATTCGATAACATTGACAAATGCTGTTTAACAGAAGCTAAGGTAGAGTGTTGTAACCAAGTTTGACATAATTTACCAACAAAATACGCTGTAACAGTATGTGTTGTTGTAAATCGTGGATCAAGTCTATCCTGTGTGTAACCTGGAGCCCTGTTATGGAAGCACATTTGGTATGCATCTGCACTGGTCTGCCAAACCAACCACCCGATAGAGTCAAGATTCGAGATATTAAATGTTGCATTTGTAAATAAAGACTGCAACTCCTCAAATGTGTAATTGGTAGTAACATTCCAGTCTGGATATTTGGCAAGGGAAGGAAATGCAGGCGTCTTCAGTTGTTTAGCCGTAGCTAAACCCAGACAAGTAGTCTGATAGATAGAATCGTTTAAAAACAGTATTTGCGTTGGTATAAGACATGCACGATACAAAGCTTCTGTGCTCTGCACCTGCCAGGTTTTGAACCCCAAACTGATTTCAAATCAACTGTATTTTTGCAATGTTCATAGCAACCCACCGCCAATTTAAGGATGAAGGAATGAGAGTATAACAATTTAGTGTGGGTAAGCATAACTTCCGTATTTGATTTAGAATTCAAGTTAAAATAGTAAGATCCAGGGTTTGACTTATCAAAACTCTTAAAATATGTAAATTTATCCAACATGGTTTTGGAACTCCCTATTGGTGGTGCGGGGCAATGTTCCCATTGAGTGTAATTAACAACAGCTCTAAAAGTAGATGCTTTGTTCAAATAATGGTGGCCATAATGCTGATAGCAACACAAGTCGGCATAATTTGCAGAATTCAAATACAAATCTGTAATCTGAACGTATGTTATATTTAACCACATCACCCATTGAGACACGAAGTACATTTGGAACATTAACAATCTCTGTCGGACCATGAATTTGAAACGGGACTGTATCCCAAACTATGCCATCTGTAACTGGCCAGGCTGTAAAGTTGATGAAAGTCAGGTCCCTCTTCATGATGTGGGATGAAGAATGCGGGGCCAAAGTTCCATCTACCCGTTCTACAGCAGAGCGTTTTTTAGGGTCCCTTGATCAAAAGAAAAAATACTGTCACAAATCCAATGGACATAAATAGAAAAATAAGGATGAGCACCAGCCAAATATATATCCATGGGGGAACTAAATAAATGCATTTAAACCAGGAGAGAAAAATTGCAAATTTTATTGGTGTCAAAGTCGATGTTGAATGAGAGTCAAAGGAAAAACGCGACTTGTTCCTGGCTGTAGCATTTAAACACAGCAAAGATTCACTTATAGGGTAGTATAATCTGGCTCTTCATTGGCAGCTGTGGACTGTGGGACCAGCAAAGGATTAGCAACAGAGTCCATCTCTATGGCAGTGTCAGGATTTCCTGGACTAGAGGCATACGATAAAGCCGGTGGCAAACTATTCAGAATCGTCCAGATGTTGTAGCTTGACATTGTAAATTGAGACGTATCTGTTGTCATTGAGACCTGGAAGTGGTGGTAAAATTACTGTACGAGTTCCCAGCACGCCCAGCACTGGAACCGGAGCTTGATATGATGGACCAAATTCTTTTCTGTTCTGCTCCTTCTCTCGGACTAGTTCTCCAACTTCAGGCAGCCAGCCGATCACTGGAATCTGCAGTAAACCATCAGCAGAGGCAGGTAAATGTTCTTTTGCTAGACTGTCTCTTGTGTCTTGTAGGTTCTGTAATACAGCATCTACGTCAAAAGGGACGGCTGCAGCTGCCAAGTCTAGACCATCAAGGTCTGGCACAAACATTTTCATGCCAAAGAGCAATTCGTAAGGGGTCTGCCCACCCAGAGGTCTTCTACGGAGATTATTAAGTGCACGTTGTATGCTACACAAATGGCCGAGCCAATGCCTAGGACTCTAGCTGTTAAGGATTGCTTTAAGTCACGGTTAATTCGCTCCACAACAGAATTGCCCTCAGGCCGGTATGGAGATGAAAATTTGACCTGAACCCCTAAAGACCGCATGGATTCTTTGTACGCCTTAGAGGCGAACGCCAGACCCTGGTCCGAATGTAAGGTGCCTGAAATACTCAATAAAAATCCCAAGGGCCACACTTACCAGTGGCCCGCAAGATAAATTTCAAATAAGTCAGTCGGCAACGGAGAAGGTTCTGAAGCTTTATTAGCCAATGCAAAACTCTATATAGAGGAGCCTCATCGATCCTCACCCATCAGGTGCGCCGAGGAAGACTGCTGGTTCCTTGACAAAACCACACTTATATACATAACAGATTCAGCATACAAAGCCATACAAGTGGAAAAATACCAGTTAGTCCATGGGCTCCTGGATGAGCTCATACAGTGTTAAGTTTCAGGCTCACACAAAAGGTTGCTATCCTATACAGAGGAGGTCGGCAGGGTTATTCCCTTTTCGTCCCTGCGCCTGAAGGAATTTGCTTGATACTCCCTACAGCAGATGTGACCTTGGGCTTCGGCCGTAAATACCACTAACCTGTCGCTGGGCTGGTACGAACTAAATCATGAAGATGGTAGGCAAAGGAAAGCACGTGATCTGACACGTGGTCTATCACAAACCAAGATGGCTACAGCATGGTTTTCGGCCCCTTTTGTCGTGCAGTAAGACTCAAAAGGAAATGCTTCTTCTAGAACATATCACTAAGTGTTTATGTGGTCAGAATACCGTCATAGATACATTGTGCTAACTTTTACATGGTGTGAATAAACAGAACAAATGATTTTCATCCTTCAGATCGGCCCTTTTAGCATAATGTAGCTAACGTACCTACTTAATCTTCAAAAATGCCTTCATCTATCTGCATCATGTCATATATCTCTTTCTGTACTAGCTGTGTGCCTATCTTAGCTGGGCGTGCTTTAGATTCAGGAAGGGCAAGGAGGAGTCGATTAGTGCAATAAGAACAGCAAGCAGGTCCACATTGTAGGCAGACACAACAGGTGAAAAGGAAACCTGCTATACCCAAAAGGATCATGAATAATTTCCATCCCCAAGTGGCAAAGATGCCCCAAAACCAGCTAGAAAGAGACCAGGTACCAGTATCTGTATGAATTTCTGATGCTAAACGGTGCAGTTTTTGGATGGCTAAATGCACAGAGGGGGCGGAGTCAGGTATATACACACAGCAAGAACTGCCGATCACTCCGCATGCTCCTCCACGATCAGCTAAAATAACGTCTAAAACCATACGATTTTGAAGCGTTACAAGCCTGGTCGCCTGAAGCTCAACAGTTATATTAGTTAGTATTCCGGCAGTGATATTCACTACTCCCTCTACCACTCTAGATAACCTTCTGATCTCTTTACTGGTCAAAATGGGTCCCCATATGCGCATGACTCCTTTCATTATGTCCACAAAGTGTTGTGCAGGAGTATCGTCTGATCGGTGGCATCCCCCGTAGTAGCTCGTTTTCCTAAACTCCGCCGGTTCAGTGAATGGGTCTGATGATAGTCAGAAGGGGCTATATAGACTGGTGGGTATAGGAAAGACAAATAACATCTACCTGACTATCCTCTGGGGAGCCATGTGTATGCATTTTACCCACATACAAAATACACATTCGGGGGAGTAAGCATTGGTGGGCTGCTGAATGTTCGTAATCGGTATGTGTAATTGCATTTACTAAATCCAACTGCTAAGTGACCAGTGCCATTTACACAAAAAGAAGATGACGCATTCAATACTGGGACCGGAATAACCTTATCATCTGATACATTTCGTTCCTGGAAGTATTTGAAATACTCAGTGAAATTGAAAGACATAAAATCCAATACTTCATCCCTTAACCAAGTGTCATTTGCATATTCAGTATACTCATTCATACAAGCAGTTGGGTCTAGTGTACCATCTGTACCCTCTTCATTCGGAGTGAATCCCTGATGTTCTTCTATATATGCTAGAATCATTTCATAATCTTTTTCAGAAAATCGGTGTTCAACAACAGTATAGTGCGTATATATCATCGACAGCAATTTAAACCATGCTTCACAACTCCCTAGATATGACAAGGGCATCGAAATAAAAAGGTCATGTTTGTGCATAACCGAGGGGAGGAGGCCACAGACCCAGCATTCTGTTGCGTTAGTCGAACTATGGGTCTGGTGCAGCATTTCAATAAAAGCATTCTTTACATATGTTTGACGATGTCTCTCCTTATGCGGGGCAAAAGTATGGAAATGATGCTCTTCAGGGACAGGAGTAGAGGGTACCAGGGTGTGCACAGGGTGTCGACATTCTAAATAAATGAATACACCTAAACATATTACTAGTGATATAGTTATGATAGCTATGAATACTATCTTAATACGCATACTCCAAGTAGAAAACATAGGCATATATGGGTGCAGAGGGCGTGGGGCTATAGGTCGCTCCTCTTCGGGAACAAAGCGAGCAAAGGGATACATACTTGCTAAAAGTCCAGATATAATCTAATGGGAATGAGCCTACTTGCAGTCCAACCTGCCAGAGGGTGCTTCTTTCCTGTGTCCGTTCAGAGCCTCACAGGCAGACTCCTATTGTTCATAAAACAAAATACTAAAACAGAGAAATAGCAAAAACTTCTCGCGTTGGGCTGCACTTGACGCAGCTCTTACTGACAAAAACTCCACCTGGGCCCCACTAATCAATCAATGTCTCTATTTTCTTACTGAACAGAGCTTTTACTGAAAGTTCCGAGCTCTCAACTAGTTCAGTCCAGTGTTCCTTTGATTATACCAGAGTTTACTCAAGTCTCTCTTCTCTTTCTCTAGACTGGACCTGGTATCTTTGCTCTTTGTCGGGGCCGCAGGTTATAGTGAACATGACCAGGTGTTCGGGGATCAGGGAAAAGAATAGGCACAGTAGGATCAAACGAGGTACTGGAAGTGTGATCTTTCGGATCGGATGCAGCATTACCGGGAGCAGAGCTGATAGTTGGGCCAGCCACTGGAGTCGTTTGTGAACTCACCGTGCCTCCCTCTCGCCCGTTCACTACTTCTCGGGCTTCAGAGAGAGATGAATCTTCAATGAGCTGCTCACCGTCATGCACCAACCCTTCATTCTGATCCTGCAGGTCTCCCGGCAATGGGAGAGGAATTCTTTTTAAATGTGACACGTGAATCCAGTGCCGCTTCCCGTCAACCTTAACAGCCGTTCTAGTAGAAAGGAGTATCTGGTGGGGTTTGGTCCATCGTGGCTCCAAACTCGATTTTCGCTGGTAGTTCCGGATCAAAACCCACTGTCCAGGTTCAAGACGATGTCCAGGACCCTCCGTCAGGGGCTGCAATACCGCTGATATCTGTTGATGAATGGAATGAAGATCTTTAGTTAATGCATAAAGATAATCTGTCAACATTGGGTACTCGATGTCCCTAAAGGATTTCGGTCTCACCCCAGATATTAGCGGGCCTACCAAATATCACCTCATATGGTGATATCCCAGAGCGAGAGTGAGGAGTGGTTCTTACAGACAACAAGGCTAAGGGTACGAGGTCAGGCCATTTCAAACCTGTGGTGTCTTGCAGCTTAGCCAATTTCAACTTTAAAATCCCATTATACTTTTCTACCAACCCCGCTGATTGGGGGTGGCGGGCAGCGTGAAATTTTTGTCTAATGGATAAACCACTACAAATGTGTTCAATAAGGTTGGCATTAAAATGTTTTCCATTGTCACTCCAAATTATGCGTGGCAAACCATACCGAGGGAAAAACTCCTTTACTAAAGCCTTGGCTGTAGCTAGAGCGGTATTCTCCTTGGTGGGGTATGCTTCCACCCATTTACTGAATGCGCAAACCACTACTAGAACATACTTGAGATTATTTACCCGCTCTTATTGGATGTAGTCCATTTGTAACACCTCAAAGGGTAGGGTGGGGGGCGCAAAATTCCCTTTCAGTACAGGGACACTACCTCCTGGATTATGCTGTAAACAGATCATACAGTTCTGAACCAAATGTGTTGCAGTTTTATTAATATTGGGGTTATACCACACGGAATCCAATACTGCACAAATACCTTTAACACCTATGTGCGCAGGGCCGTGTGCCATGGATACTATCACATTTACAAATGCATTTGGCAGTAACCACCTGCATTTGTCTGACAGGTCGATCCAACATCCATTTTCGTCTAGTTTCCCTATCTGCTCTTGCCAATGCACCAGTTCTTCAGGGGTCGCTTCTTGTTGTATTTCTCTAAAACTATCCATAGTGCTATTGAATATTTCTGTCTCTACCATTCCTCTCGATGAACTGGCTACAAACATAGAGGTGGTGTTTGACCGGGCAGTTTCTTTAGCGATTCTGTCAGCAAATGAATTTCCTTCGCCTACGGCATATATTACAGCTTTATGGGCGCTACATTTAATAACAGCAATTTCCTTTGGTAAAGTCAGGGCAGTTAGCAGTCTCAAGACCAACGGGCCGTTCCTTATCTTCTGGCCATGCAAAGTGAGGAAACCCCTTTCCGCCCATAACCTTCCAAAGTTATGCGCTACACCGAAAGTGTATTGGCTATCGGTGTAGACATTCACTCTCAGCCCTTCACTTAACTCACAAGCTCGAAGCAAGGCTACTAATTCGGCAGCCTGGGCAGATTGGTAAGACACTTTAGCCGTTTCAACTACAGTTTGGAGAGTGGTAATCGCATAGGCAGATGTGGTAGTGCCATTCGGTAACTTAAAACATGAGCCATCGACATACAACTCCCCTTGTGGGTCAGATAAGGGAGTGTCTGTCAGGTCTATCCGTCCCTTCGTTTCTTCTTCTGTCCGAAATATACAGTCATGTATGTCTGGATCTTGCTCTTCCGAAGGGAGGGGTAGTAACGTGGCAGGGTTCAAAGTGGCACATCTTTTGATAGTGATGTGGGGTGCAAACAGGGTCAATTCATACCCTGTAAGACGCGCACTAGTTAAGTGCTGCGTCTTGGTCCTGTTTAATAATACATCCACAGCGTGAGGCACCATCACCGTGAGGTCAGTATTCAGGATGAGCCCTTCTGATTGTCGAATTGCCACCGCAACGGCCGCCGTGGCCCTTAGACAACTAGGAAGTGCTCTGGCGACATTATCCAATACCGCCGAAAAGTATGCACAAGGTTTTTGCTTACCACCAAAACCCTGTGTTAACACAGAAAGCGAGCAACCGTCCACCTCATGCACGTAGAGTGTAAAAGGCTTCCGGTAGTCAGGAGTGCCAAGCACAGGAGCGGAACAAAGGGCAGATTTCAGACAGATAAAAGCATCCTGACATTCAACAGTCCAAGGTAAAGGTTCATACACATCTTTAGTTGTCAAGTATAGTAGAGGTTTAGTCAGAAGGGAAAAGTTAGGAATCAAATTTAGACAAGGATACCTTATTACCATGGTTGGCCAAATGCTGCAACAATTTAACTGTGGCATCCCGGCAACCCTGTTCAGTATCCGCAGCCACCAATAGATCATCCACGTACTCTAACAGTACGTTACCATCAGGCAAAATTAGAGTATCCAATAGGGCTTTGAGCGCTTGACTATAAATACTAGGGCTTTCTGTATAGCCCTGGGGAGCGCAACAAAAGTGGAAGCTGCGACCAGCTAATGAGAATCCGAAAAGATATCGGCTATCAGGATGAATGGGAATGCTGAAGAAAGCATTTTTCAGATCAATCACAGAGAAATATTGAGCTGTAGGAGGAATCATAGTCAATATGGTGGTTATATCAGGCACCACGGGATACTGAGGTACCACGATCTTGTTTATTTTGCGCAAATCAATCACAAAGTGATATGTATCTACGTAATCAGGATTGCAATCCACGGGGGCCCTTTTAAGAATAGGAAGAATGGGACTATTCACATTGGAGGTTGTCTCTTCCACCACCCCAGATCGGATCAGATCCTGAATAATGGACAACAAGGCTCGTTCACCTGCAGGGGCAATTTTATATTGCGGTATTTTCGGTAGCCAGGCATTTTGCTTTAATGTAATTGAAATTGGGGGTATCCTCAACAAACCCACATCAGTGTCTCCGGTAGCCCAAAGGGTTCTTGGAATCTGTGCGAATTCAGGGGGCAAGGTGTCCGTCTTAGAAAAGTACTGCACCGAAGGGGGTTGGACAGTCAAATAGACACCGTCTGGGGAACAATATATACGAGCATGTAACCTTTTCAGTAAGTCTATGCCTAATAAATTCTCCCCACATTGCGATGTTAGAAGGAATGGCGAATCAATAGAAATAGGGCCCAGAGCAAAAGAAAGAGGTCGGGAAATGGGGCTCACCACCGGAGTTCCAGAGAAACCTACGGACACATTATCCTGGCCAGACAGAGCAGCCCCACAGACAAGGGCATGTGAAACAGAACTGTTCATAGCTCCTGTGTCAACAAGAAACTTACCCGATGCGCCCATTAAATGTGCATTAACATAAGGTCCGTTCTGATCTATAGGAATTGACACACGTCCCCCACTCTGCCTTTGGCTGTCCTATGCACGAGGATAGCCTGCCGATGCCTCGCTGCCACATCCTTCATTGAAATACTGCTTTCCCTGACCGTGATCAAAATAGTTCTGACTTTTCCCACCGTGTCCAGACTCCTCCTGTCGTGTATGTCCGCCTCGACTACCACCACCGCGTCCTCTCCCTTGGCCTCGTGTATTGTTGTTTTGCACATATAACAACGGACACTGGGAACGCCAATGTCCTTCCTGTTAACAAAATGCGCATTGGTTTATTCCTAAATCAGTTCGTCCTCCACTCGGTACTTGGCCCGCCCCTCGCGGTGCAGAGGTCAGACCTCCCCTACCCCTTCCACGGCCTCTCTCAACCTGCTGTAACAGGACCCGTGTTTTTAACTCCTTTGCTTTCTTTTCCGTCTTATCCTTACTTTCATTCTCTCGGTGCTCATAATATTGAGCCATGCTTAATATGATCGAGGGAGTAGACGTCGTCCAAGTACTTTCTGCAGCCTGGAGTCGGGCCGAGATTTCGGGCAGTAAATTAGTTACAAATCTGTTGACAAACAAGCGTATACCACCCTCCTTAGATAAGTCCTGGCCACTAAAGTCAATAAAAACACCTTCAAATCTAGTGAAGAAATCCGACACACTCTCATCTTTCTTCTGCCGGTATGCTGTCAATTTATCCCAATCCACTTTCCTAGGCGGAATTAGCGAATGCATGTATGTAATTATTTTGTCAGGTGGCGTTAATATTTCGGCCCTGGGCTTATCTCCTGGTTTTCGATCTTTATCCCAATCTTTCAATTGATCCCATGTTCCCCCAAATTCAGTCACATGGTCTTGGTCGTGTACCTGACGCCATATATCCACTGGTACTAATAGAGCGAAGAATAATTCTATATCGGCCAATGTCATTACCGCCGATGAGGCGGCTTCAGTAAGTTCTTTATAATATGCTGTAGGATTCTTCCTAGGGTCAGGCAAATGAGCTTTCAATGACAGCACTTCACTGTGTTTCCATGGGGTGTACACCCACTGCTCCTGAAAACGAGCATCTGCTCGCGGGCGGGTAACCGTTCCCGTAGCATCTATTATTTCAGTAATTTCTGGATGATAAATAGGGTGGACCTCACGAATTGGAAAATGCGCGGAGCCCACAGGACCAGCAGATTGAAGTCGGGTTCTATAACTAACCAATGTTCAAACATTTTTGAACGCTTCCTCCGGTGTCAATTGAAATTTATGAGCATGGTCATGAATAGTATACAATATTACCGGAGCCTTCCCCCCCTGTATGAACCTGTTCCCATAATGATATCAGGCATGCAGCCATATGGTCTAACGCATGCTGTTGCATCACGGGCTCGTAGTCTTTCATATTGCTCCATATGTCGGACAGAGTATAAATAGGCTGTCGCATCCATTGTGATGCTTGTAGCGCAATAACCTCCCTTTCCTCAAATTTTAAGGCTGACCGGGTAAACCGTTTTTTTCCTTCAAGAGACCCGGGCGGATGAGCCGGATTGGAAACAGCTGGTAAGGGAGTTGCGCTCGCCGAGGAAGAGGCCATCACATGGGGAGAATGGGCTGACCCGGGTGACAGCTGAAGATTCCCAGCTGTCGCGGATGACAACAAATTGGGCAATAAAGTCATAATCTCTGTAACAGACGAGGACAACCGGGACAAATTGGTTTGAGGCGGTGCCGACGCAGCAGGAGCTACCGTCGTCACAGCTGAAACTTGCGCAGGGGCTACTGGATCTGCAACGGCTAATACCGGGGCATCTGGTACCGCCGGGTATAACCGTTGCGGGACATATGGGGGTGGTGGCCGCAAGTCCAGCAAGTCTCCAATTTCATCTTCGGCGTCAGGCCGAGCCACGTAACTTTTATCGGCCTGTAACCTGAACTCACGATTTACACATTCAAACCCTTCTTCTGTTCGGGCTCTGTCGTAGGCAACAGCCTTCTGAGTAACTGTTTGCCCTGCTTTAACTCTAGCTAGTTTCTCCTCTCTCATTCGCCTCCGCTTAGATTCCTTCTGCCAGATGTTTAATGCATCAAACATAGACTGTCTACTGCGTCTAGAAAATAACTGATCTTGTAAAAAGGCAATTTTCTTTTCATCGAAGGAACCCGTTTGAGGCCATTGCAATTCTTCATTACCTCTGGTATACTTATGCCACAAAGTATTAAACAATAGAGGAGTTATTCCATGTTTTATGTACATGAAATGGTTGGGACTGCCCTCTGGTGGGGCAGGCTGGCTTTCAGCCAGCCGAGAGCCACCATTCCGACAACAACAACCAAAACAATTCAATCTACTGAAGCACGGCATTGTTAGTTAACAGACAAACACCAATAACGTACAAACAAATTCTTGTATCACATATAACACATATTGATTGCTCCTAGGTAACGTTTTCTGCAGTTCAACCTCAACCTATTTATTCAAACTTGATGCATCCAAACAAACGAACCGAGCCCGTCAACTCCCGTTCGTGGAGAATTATTCAAAATACCGGACCGACAGAATCACAACGAGCAGTCTTCCAGAAAGACTGGCAAGAGGCAGTCAGACAGGTGCGACCACGGACTGGACTACAGACCATCCTATGACCTCCTTGGTTCACCACTGAGACTGTTCTCATGTGGCGCGAGCATCACCTCAGGTATGTCCCACGGCTACCCAATTACAGCCACAGGCTTTTCCGAATACAATCCGGCCGTGTGTTACACACAGGTAACAACTAGGCATCTGATCAGCGTCTCTAAATCACAAAAGATCCGCGGAGTCTCTACAGTCAGTCCCTACCGGACCATCCTGCAAGACCTCCGTAATTCTCCTAGGGTACTCATAACCCCCAAATCAAAGTACAGTTAACTGTTCCAAATGCACTGCTCAAAAGTGTGCGTCAAACAAACAAATTACTCACCGGGTGCACCCAGGTACAGACGTTCGTTCTCCGCTGCCAACTTCTTGGGACCAACACGGTCAGCTCCTGGGTTAAGCCCGTAGGACCCCGGTGAAGGGCTACTAGCAGCAGAGGACACCCTGATCGAGAGTGCGGAGTAGAAGTGTCAAAAGTCAGAGAGGAAAATCCCTCCTCTTCACCCGTCCAACCAGGACGCCCTCAAACCTACCACCCGACTACGGGGGAGGAAAAGACCCTATCACGGGGTCCCATCAGAGTCGCCAACTGAAGTACTCAATAAAAATCCCAAGGGCCACACTTACCAGTGGCCCGCAAGATATATTTCAAATAAGTCAGTCGGCAACGGAGAAGGTTCTGAAGCTTTATTGGCCAAAGCAAAACTCTATATAGAGGAGCCTCATCGATCCTCACCCATCAGGTGCGCCGAGGAAGACTGCTGGTTCCTTGACAAAACCACACTTATATACATAACAGATTCAGCATACAAAGCCATACAAGTGGAAAAATACCAGTTAGTCCATGGGCTCCTGGATGAGCTCATACAGTGTTAAGTTTCAGGCTCACACAAAAGGTTGCTATCCTATACAGAGGAGGTCGGCAGGGTTATTCCCTTTTCGTCCCTGCGCCTGAAGGAATTTGCTTGATACTCCCTACAGCAGATGTGACCTTGGGCTTCGGCCGTAAATACCACTAACCTGTCGCTGGGCTGGTACGAACTAAATCATGAAGATGGTAGGCAAAGGAAAGCACGTGATCTGACACGTGGTCTATCACAAACCAAGATGGCTACAGCATGGTTTTCGGCCCCTTTTGTCGTGCAGTAAGACTCGAAAGGAAATGCTTCTTCTAGAACATATCACTAAGTGTTTATGTGGTCAGAATACCGTCATAGATACATTGTGCTAACTTTTACATGGTGTGAATAAACAGAACAAATGATTTTCATCCTTCAGATCGGCCCTTTTAGCATAATGTAGCTAACGTACCTACTTAATCTTCAAAAATGCCTTCATCTATCTGCATCATGTCATATATCTCTTTCTGTACTAGCTGTGTGCCTATCTTAGCTGGGCGTGCTTTAGATTCAGGAAGGGCAAGGAGGAGTCGATTAGTGCAATAAGAACAGCAAGCAGGTCCACATTGTAGGCAGACACAACAGGTGAAAAGGAAACCTGCTATACCCAAAAGGATCATGAATAATTTCCATCCCCAAGTGGCAAAGATGCCCCAAAACCAGCTAGAAAGAGACCAGGTACCAGTATCTGTATGAATTTCTGATGCTAAACGGTGCAGTTTTTGGATGGCTAAATGCACAGAGGGGGCGGAGTCAGGTATATACACACAGCAAGAACTGCCGATCACTCCGCATGCTCCTCCACGATCAGCTAAAATAACGTCTAAAACCATACGATTTTGAAGCGTTACAAGCCTGGTCGCCTGAAGCTCAACAGTTATATTAGTTAGTATTCCGGCAGTGATATTCACTACTCCCTCTACCACTCTAGATAACCTTCTGATCTCTTTACTGGTCAAAATGGGTCCCCATATGCGCAGGACTCCTTTCATTATGTCCACAAAGTGTTGTGCAGGAGTATCGTCTGATCGGTGGCATCCCCCGTAGTAGCTCGTTTTCCTAAACTCCGCCGGTTCAGTGAATGGGTCTTATGATAGTCAGAAGGGGCTATATAGACTGGTGGGTATAGGAAAGACAAATAACATCTACCTGACTATCCTCTGGGGAGCCATGTGTATGCATTTTACCCACATACAAAATACACATTCGGGGGAGTAAGCATTGGTGGGCTGCTGAATGTTCGTAATCGGTATGTGTAATTGCATTTACTAAATCCAACTGCTAAGTGACCAGTGCCATTTACACAAAAAGAAGATGACGCATTCAATACTGGGACCGGAATAACCTTATCATCTGATACATTTCGTTCCTGGAAGTATTTGAAATACTCAGTGAAATTGAAAGACATAAAATCCAATACTTCATCCCTTAACCAAGTGTCATTTGCATATTCAGTATACTCATTCATACAAGCAGTTGGGTCTAGTGTACCATCTGTACCCTCTTCATTCGGAGTGAATCCCTGATGTTCTTCTATATATGCTAGAATCATTTCATAATCTTTTTCAGAAAATCGGTGTTCAACAACAGTATAGTGTGTATATATCATCGACAGCAATTTAAACCATGCTTCACAACTCCCTAGATATGACAAGGGCATCGAAATAAAAAGGTCATGTTTGTGCATAACCGAGGGGAGGAGGCCACAGACCCAGCATTCTGTTGCGTTAGTCGAACTATGGGTCTGGTGCAGCATTTCAATAAAAGCATTCTTTACATATGTTTGACGATGTCTCTCCTTATGCGGGGCAAAAGTATGGAAATGATGCTCTTCAGGGACAGGAGTAGAGGGTACCAGGGTGTGCACAGGGTGTCGACATTCTAAATAAATGAATACACCTAAACATATTACTAGTGATATAGTTATGATAGCTATGAATACTATCTTAATACGCATACTCCAAGTAGAAAACATAGGCATATATGGGTGCAGAGGGCGTGGGGCTATAGGTCGCTCCTCTTCGGGAACAAAGCGAGCAAAGGGATACATACTTGCTAAAAGTCCAGATATAATCTAATGGGAATGAGCCTACTTGCAGTCCAACCTGCCAGAGGGTGCTTCTTTCCTGTGTCCGTTCAGAGCCTCACAGGCAGACTCCTATTGTTCATAAAACAAAATACTAAAACAGAGAAATAGCAAAAACTTCTCGCGTTGGGCTGCACTTGACGCAGCTCTTACTGACAAAAACTCCACCTGGGCCCCACTAATCAATCAATGTCTCTATTTTCTTTCTGAACAGAGCTTTTACTGAAAGTTCCGAGCTCTCAACTAGTTCAGTCCAGTGTTCCTTTGATTATACCAGAGTTTACTCAAGTCTCTCTTCTCTTTCTCTAGACTGGACCTGGTATCTTTGCTCTTTGTCGGGGCCGCAGGTTATAGTGAACATGACCAGGTGTTCGGGGATCAGGGAAAAGAATAGGCACAGTAGGATCAAACGAGGTACTGGAAGTGTGATCTTTCGGATCGGATGCAGCATTACCGGGAGCAGAGCTGATAGTTGGGCCAGCCACTGGAGTCGTTTGTGAACTCACCGTGCCTCCCTCTCGCCCGTTCACTACTTCTCGGGCTTCAGAGAGAGATGAATCTTCAATAAGCTGCTCACCGTCATGCACCAACCCTTCACTCTGATCCTGCAGGTCTCCCGGCAATGGGAGAGGAATTCTTTTTAAATGTGACACGTGAATCCAGTGCCGCTTCCCGTCAACCTTAACAGCCGTTCTAGTAGAAAGGAGTATCTGGTGGGGTTTGGTCCATCGTGGCTCCAAACTCGATTTTCGCTGGTAGTTCCGGATTAAAACCCACTGTCCAGGTTCAAGACGATGTCCAGGACCCTCCGTCAGGGGCTGCAATACCGCTGATATCTGTTGATGAATGGAATGAAGATCTTTAGTTAATGCATAAAGATAATCTGTCAACATTGGGTACTCGATGTCCCTAAAGGATTTCGGTCTCACCCCAGATATTAGCGGGCCTACCAAATATCACCTCATATGGTGATATCCCAGAGCGAGAGTGAGGAGTGGTTCTTACAGACAACAAGGCTAAGGGTACGAGGTCAGGCCATTTCAAACCTGTGGTGTCTTGCAGCTTAGCCAATTTCAACTTTAAAATCCCATTATACTTTTCTACCAACCCCGCTGATTGGGGGTGGCGGGCAGCGTGAAATTTTTGTCTAATGGATAAACCACTACAAATGTGTTCAATAAGGTTGGCATTAAAATGTTTTCCATTGTCACTCCAAATTATGCGTGGCAAACCATACCGAGGGAAAAACTCCTTTACTAAAGCCTTGGCTGTAGCTAGAGCGGTATTCTCCTTGGTGGGGTATGCTTCCACCCATTTACTGAATGCGCAAACCACTACTAGAACATACTTGAGATTATTTACCCGCTCTTATTGGATGTAGTCCATTTGTAACACCTCAAAGGGTAGGGTGGGGGGCGCAAAATTCCCTTTCAGTACAGGGACACTACCTCCTGGATTATGCTGTAAACAGATCATACAGTTCTGAACCAAATGTGTTGCAGTTTTATTAATATTGGGGTTATACCACACTGAATCCAATACTGCACAAATACCTTTAACACCTATGTGCGCAGGGCCGTGTGCCATGGATACTATCACATTTACAAATGCATTTGGCAGTAACCACCTGCATTTGTCTGACAGGTCGATCCAACATCCATTTTCGTCTAGTTTCCCTATCTGCTCTTGCCAATGCACCAGTTCTTTAGGGGTCGCTTCTTGTTGTATTTCTCTAAAACTATCCTTAGTGCTATTGAATATTTCTGTCTCTACCATTCCTCTCGATGAACTGGCTACAAACATAGAGGTGGTGTTTGACCGGGCAGTTTCTTTAGCGATTCTGTCAGCAAATGAATTTCCTTCGCCTACGGCATATATTACAGCTTTATGGGCGCTACATTTAATAACAGCAATTTCCTTTGGTAAAGTCAGGGCAGTTAGCAGTCTCAAGACCAACGGCCCGTTCCTTATCTTCTGGCCATGCAAAGTGAGGAAACCCCTTTCCGCCCATAATCTTCCAAAGTTATGCGCTACACGAAAGTGTATTGGCTATCGGTGTAGACATTCACTCTCAGCCCTTCACTTAACTCACAAGCTCGAAGCAAGGCTACTAATTCGGCAGCCTGGGCAGATTGGTAAGACACTTTAGCCGTTTCAACTACAGTTTGGAGAGTGGTAATCGCATAGGCAGATGTGGTAGTGCCATTCGGTAACTTAAAACATGAGCCATCGACATACAACTCCCCTTGTGGGTCAGATAAGGGAGTGTCTGTCAGGTCTATCCGTCCCTTCGTTTCTTCTTCTGTCCGAAATATACAGTCATGTATGTCTGGATCTTGCTCTTCCGAAGGGAGGGGTAGTAACGTGGCAGGGTTCAAAGTGGCACATCTTTTGATAGTGATGTGGGGTGCAAACAGGGTCAATTCATACCCTGTAAGACGCGCACTAGTTAAGTGCTGCGTCTTGGTCCTGTTTAATAATACATCCACAGCGTGAGGCACCATCACCGTGAGGTCAGTATTCAGGATGAGCCCTTCTGATTGTCGAATTGCCACCGCAACGGCCGCCGTGGCCCTTAGACAACTAGGAAGTGCTCTGGCGACATTATCCAATACCGCCGAAAAGTATGCACAAGGTTTTTGCTTACCACCAAAACCCTGTGTTAACACAGAAAGCGAGCAACCGTCCACCTCATGCACGTAGAGTGTAAAAGGCTTCCGGTAGTCAGGAGTGCCAAGCACAGGAGCGGAACAAAGGGCAGATTTCAGACAGATAAAAGCATCCTGACATTCAACAGTCCAAGGTAAAGGTTCATACACATCTTTAGTTGTCAAGTATAGTAGAGGTTTAGTCAGAAGGGAAAAGTTAGGAATCAAATTTAGACAAGGATACCTTATTACCATGGTTGGCCAAATGCTGCAACAATTTAACTGTGGCATCCCGGCAACCCTGTTCAGTATCCGCAGCCACCAATAGATCATCCACGTACTCTAACAGTACGTTACCATCAGGCAAAATTAGAGTATCCAATAGGGCTTTGAGCGCTTGACTATAAATACTAGGGCTTTCTGTATAGCCCTGGGGAGCGCAACAAAAGTGGAAGCTGCGACCAGCTAATGAGAATCCGAAAAGATATCGGCTATCAGGATGAATGGGAATGCTGAAGAAAGCATTTTTCAGATCAATCACAGAGAAATATTGAGCTGTAGGAGGAATCATAGTCAATATGGTGGTTATATCAGGCACCACGGGATACTGAGGTACCACGATCTTGTTTATTTTGCGCAAATCAATCACAAAGTGATATGTATCTACGTAATCAGGATTGCAATCCACGGGGGCCCTTTTAAGAATAGGAAGAATGGGACTATTCACATTGGAGGTTGTCTCTTCCACCACCCCAGATCGGATCAGATCCTGAATAATGGACAACAAGGCTCGTTCACCTGCAGGGGCAATTTTATATTGCGGTATTTTCGGTAGCCAGGCATTTTGCTTTAATGTAATTGAAATTGGGGGTATCCTCAACAAACCCACATCAGTGTCTCCGGTAGCCCAAAGGGTTCTTGGAATCTGTGCGAATTCAGGGGGCAAGGTGTCCGTCTTAGAAAAGTACTGCACCGAAGGGGGTTGGACAGTCAAATAGACACCGTCTGGGGAACAATATATACGAGCATGTAACCTTTTCAGTAAGTCTATGCCTAATAAATTCTCCCCACATTGCGATGTTAGAAGGAATGGCGAATCAATAGAAATAGGGCCCAGAGCAAAAGAAAGAGGTCGGGAAATGGGGCTCACCACCGGAGTTCCAGAGAAACCTACGGACACATTATCCTGGCCAGACAGAGCAGCCCCACAGACAAGGGCATGTGAAACAGAACTGTTCATAGCTCCTGTGTCAACAAGAAACTTACCCGATGCGCCCATTAAATGTGCATTAACATAAGGTCCGTTCTGATCTATAGGAATTGACACACGTCCCCCACTCTGCCTTTGGCTGTCCTATGCACGAGGATAGCCTGCCGATGCCTCGCTGCCACATCCTTCATTGAAATACTGCTTTCCCTGACCGTGATCAAAATAGTTCTGACTTTTCCCACCGTGTCCAGACTCCTCCTGTCGTGTATGTCCGCCTCGACTACCACCACCGCGTCCTCTCCCTTGGCCTCGTGTATTGTTGTTTTGCACATATAACAACGGACACTGGGAATGCCAATGTCCTTCCTGTTAACAAAATGCGCATTGGTTTATTCCTAAATCAGTTCGTCCTCCACTCGGTACTTGGCCCGCCCCTCGCGGTGCAGAGGTCAGACCTCCCCTACCCCTTCCACGGCCTCTCTCAACCTGCTGTAACAGGACCCGTGTTTTTAACTCCTTTGCTTTCTTTTCCGTCTTATCCTTACTTTCATTCTCTCGGTGCTCATAATATTGAGCCATGCTTAATATGATCGAGGGAGTAGACGTCGTCCAAGTACTTTCTGCAGCCTGGAGTCCGGCCGAGATTTCGGGCAGTAAATTAGTTACAAATCTGTTGACAAACAAGCGTATACCACCCTCCTTAGATAAGTCCTGGCCACTAAAGTCAATAAAAACACCTTCAAATCTAGTGAAGAAATCCGACACACTCTCATCTTTCTTCTGCCGGCATGCTGTCAATTTATCCCAATCCACTTTCCTAGGCGGAATTAGCGAATGCATGTATGTAATTATTTTGTCAGGTGGCGTTAATATTTCGGCCCTGGGCTTATCTCCTGGTTTTCGATCTTTATCCCAATCTTTCAATTGATCCCATGTTCCCCCAAATTCAGTCACATGGTCTTGGTCGTGTACCTGACGCCATATATCCACTGGTACTAATAGAGCGAAGAATAATTCTATATCGGCCAATGTCATTACCGCCGATGAGGCGGCTTCAGTAAGTTCTTTATAATATGCTGTAGGATTCTTCCTAGGGTCAGGCAAATGAGCTTTCAATGACAGCACTTCACTGTGTTTCCATGGGGTGTACACCCACTGCTCCTGAAAACGAGCATCTGCTCGCGGGCGGGTAACCGTTCCCGTAGCATCTATTATTTCAGTAATTTCTGGATGATAAATAGGGTGGACCTCACGAATTGGAAAATGCGCGGAGCCCACAGGACCAGCAGATTGAAGTCGGGTTCTATAACTAACCAATGTTCAAACATTTTTGAACGCTTCCTCCGGTGTCAATTGAAATTTATGAGCATGGTCATGAATAGTATACAATATTACCGGAGCCTTCCCCCCCTGTATGAACCTGTTCCCATAATGATATCAGGCATGCAGCCATATGGTCTAACGCATGCTGTTGCATCACGGGCTCGTAGTCTTTCATATTGCTCCATATGTCGGACAGAGTATAAATAGGCTGTCGCATCCATTGTGATGCTTGTAGCGCAATAACCTCCCTTTCCTCAAATTTTAAGGCTGACCGGGTAAACCGTTTTTTTCCTTCAAGAGACCCGGGCGGATGAGCCGGATTGGAAACAGCTGGTAAGGGAGTTGCGCTCGCCGAGGAAGAGGCCATCACATGGGGAGAATGGGCTGACCCGGGTGACAGCTGAAGATTCCCAGCTGTCGCGGATGACAACAAATTGGGCAATAAAGTCATAATCTCTGTAACAGACGAGGACAACCGGGACAAATTGGTTTGAGGCGGTGCCGACGCAGCAGGAGCTACCGTCGTCACAGCTGAAACTTGCGCAGGGGCTACTGGATCTGCAACGGCTAATACCGGGGCATCTGGTACCGCCGGGTATAACCGTTGCGGGACATATGGGGGTGGTGGCCGCAAGTCCAGCAAGTCTCCAATTTCATCTTCGGCGTCAGGCCGAGCCACGTAACTTTTATCGGCCTGTAACCTGAACTCACGATTTACACATTCAAACCCTTCTTCTGTTCGGGCTCTGTCGTAGGCAACAGCCTTCTGAGTAACTGTTTGCCCTGCTTTAACTCTAGCTAGTTTCTCCTCTCTCATTCGCCTCCGCTTAGATTCCTTCTGCCAGATGTTTAATGCATCAAACATAGACTGTCTACTGCGTCTAGAAAATAACTGATCCTGTAAAAAGGCAATTTTCTTTTCATCGAAGGAACCCGTTTGAGGCCATTGCAATTCTTCATTACCTCTGGTATACTTATGCCACAAAGTATTAAACAATAGAGGAGTTATTCCATGTTTTATGTACATGAAATGGTTGGGACTGCCCTCTGGTGGGGCAGGCTGGCTTTCAGCCAGCCGAGAGCCACCATTCCGACAACAACAACCAAAACAATTCAATCTACTGAAGCACGGCATTGTTAGTTAACAGACAAACACCAATAACGTACAAACAAATTCTTGTATCACATATAACACATATTGATTGCTCCTAGGTAACGTTTTCTGCAGTTCAACCTCAACCTATTTATTCAAACTTGATGCATCCAAACAAACGAACCGAGCCCATCAACTCCCGTTCGTGGAGAATTATTCAAAATACCGGACCGACAGAATCACAACGAGCAGTCTTCCAGAAAGACTGGCAAGAGGCAGTCAGACAGGTGCGACCACGGACTGGACTACAGACCATCCTATGACCTCCTTGGTTCACCACTGAGACTGTTCTCATGTGGCGCGAGCATCATCTCAGGTATGTCCCACGGCTACCCAATTACAGCCACAGGCTTTTCCGAATACAATCCGGCCGTGTGTTACACACAGGTAACAACTAGGCATCTGATCAGCGTCTCTAAATCACAAAAGATCCGCGGAGTCTCTACAGTCAGTCCCTACCGGACCATCCTGCAAGACCTCCGTAATTCTCCTAGGGTACTCATAACCCCCAAATCAAAGTACAGTTAACTGTTCCAAATGCACCGCTCAAAAGTGTGCGTCAAACAAACAAATTACTCACCGGGTGCACCCAGGTACAGACGTTCGTTCTCCGCTGCCAACTTCTTGGGACCAACACGGTCAGCTCCTGGGTTAAGCCCGTAGGACCCCGGTGAAGGGCTACTAGCAGCAGAGGACACCCTGATCGAGAGTGCGGAGTAGAAGTGTCAAAAGTCAGAGAGGAAAATCCCTCCTCTTCACCCGTCCAACCAGGACGCCCTCAAACCTACCACCCGACTACGGGGGAGGAAAAGACCCTATCACGGGGTCCCATCAGAGTCGCCAACTGAAGTACTCAATAAAAATCCCAAGGGCCACACTTACCAGTGGCCCGCAAGATATATTTCAAATAAGTCAGTCGGCAACGGAGAAGGTTCTGAAGCTTTATTGGCCAAAGCAAAACTCTATATAGAGGAGCCTCATCGATCCTCACCCATCAGGTGCGCCGAGGAAGACTGCTGGTTCCTTGACAAAACCACACTTATATACATAACAGATTCAGCATACAGAGCCATACAAGTGGAAAAATACCAGTTAGTCCATGGGCTCCTGGATGAGCTCATACAGTGTTGAGTTTCAGGCTCACACAAAAGGTTGCTATCTATACAGAGGAGGTCGACAGGGTTACTCCCTTTTCGTCCCAGGACCTGAAGGAATTTGCTTGATACTCCCTACAGCAGATTTGACCTTGGGCTTCGGCCGTAAATACCACTAACCTGTCTCTGGGCTGGTACGAACTAAATCATGAAGATGGTAGGCAAAGGAAAGCACGTGATCTGACACGTGGTCTATCACAAACCAAGATGGCAACAGCATGGTTTTTGGCCCCTTTTGTCGTGCAGTAAGACTCGAAAGGAAATGCTTCTTCTAGAACATATCAATAAGTGTTTATGTGGTCAGAATACCGTCATAGATACATTTTGCTAACTTTTACATGGTGTGAATAAACAGAACAAATGATTTTCATCCTTCAGTGCCCACTGCAAAAATACAGTTCGAGCGTTGTGGCCAAACCCATAGAAAATGTGTGCACGAATCAACTGCAACTAAGATGAATTTATAGGCAGTATCAGAACAAAATAGACCACAGTGATCCAAATAAACACAAGCAATTGGTCTATTGGATATGCTTAACGGTGTTTATGGTGGACGGGTCACCGTAGACGGCTTGATTTGCTGACAAATGTCACAAGAAAGCACATAAGTACGTGTTTGTTTATATTAGCCGCGCTACCAGTAATGTTGTTGCAAGATACTGACTGTAGCAGACACTCCAGCATGCACCGAAGCCATGCCCTCGTGTGCTGCGATTATCAGTGTAGGCCTGCGGTCCACGTTGGGAATCAACCCCTCATCAACGTTATTAATTGCCACATAGGGAACGTTATCAGGGTTTAAATGATAAGAGTGTTTGGAAGGGAATCCCTTTGGATAATTACCTCCCTTCTCTGTAGCAGCTATAGCTGCTATAGCTGCCAAAATGTCATCGTCAATTTTACTCATGGACCTTGTAACCGCTGCTAGTAAGCACATGTCCACTGCTGACTTAGCTGCTTCATCAGCCAAGCTGTTACCAACTGTGTGTACTCCTACACGTTGGTGGCAAGGTATGAAGTACTTGTGTGAGCGGGAGGCGTTCTTTCAGCTCTTCCACTCGAACCCATAGCATTTTATACTTAATTGTCTTGCCTTTGGAATCACGGTAGTCATTTTGAGACCAAAATAATAAACAAATTAAAAGATTGTAAACAGTAACCTACTTTATTGTTAATCAAAGCCATACCAATTATCTACAAGGATGAGAAAGAAACGAGCGCAAAGTCCAATCTAGGAAGGGAGAAACATAAACTTAAATCAGTATATTAAAGCATTAAAACTTAATTTAATCAACAATATCTGTTTAAGCATCAGTGTTTAATTTGTAAAGGAATACGTGCTGGAGCCCGAAGTTTTGTTCAGAAGCAATGCGGCCAGAACTATTAAAGGTCGGGGTGCCGTATACCAAGGCTGCTTGATCTTGATTCGACTTCATGGCGCTTTCTTCCTCCACCTGACCCTCTCTACCCTTTTATCTTGCTCCTGCACATTCTTTTTCCATCCCTGTTCTCTCCCTTTGTCACTGCGTTGCAGTCTTTTTCTTACCTCTTCCCTTTGTATTTTTCTGTCTGATCAGGCCCTGCAACCAACTCCCAGAGAGGGGCCAACGCCACGTGCCCTTCGGCTGTACGTGACGGGGTGGGGAGTTGCTTACCCATGGGTGGTTGGGTGCAAGACCCTGTGCCCAACCCCACACTGTGGACATGGAAAGGCCACAGGCCAGGCACTGCTGTTAAACTACGCAGTGCACAGTCAAGGGCTGTGTGCAGCACAGGAGGCTAGCCACCCATGGGAGAGTGAGCCCAAGGGCCCAGCCCCACTTTGTGTACACCACCCAACCCCACCCTGTGCACATCCATGGGGTATGGGCCCCAGGCCTGGCTGCAGGCCAGGCCCTGCTGCTAACCCCACATTGCGCATGGCTGACTGACATGAAACATATTTTTCAATTTTTGTAACTAGGAACGATGACTCCAACAGGAACTTTTATCTGTTTTTTAAAACATTTCTTGACTTTTATGTTTCGTAACTTTTTTAGACTGATCTAAAAAAAGAAAAAAGGGGCATCAAAACGTGGATGACATTTTTTAAGAACCCTACTTTTTACATTATTTTTAAAAAGTTTCTTCATGAGCAGTCAACAACTGGTCCCTGCCTTCTGTACACTACTTTTCTGCAAATACAACATTTCAGCAGTCCATCCAATATAGTGCAATGAACTGGTGCAGGGGGTTGGGGTCACAACTCAAAGCGGCAGCAGCATCAGGAGGAGCAGTGTCCCCAGCCCGGAGAGTGGGTAGAGTAGCAGTGGATAATAACCTGTTATTTGTAGAATGCAAACTAATCACCCCTAAGGGTCTCAAGGCGCTGGGGGCCATCGGGGAGATTAAGTGAGCTATTGCCCAGAGTCACAGGGTGCTGGGCTGAGCTGCCGCCGGCGATCGAACCGTGAGCCCACTGCTCCAGAGTCAGCTGCCCAAGCCGTTGTGCCACACCTTTCCCACCTGCGCCACACCTCATATAAAAGCTCCTTCATCCTGGTCATATTTTCGCTTTGTAGCGATTAACTGCCCGCTGTGGCAGTTTTTAGGTCGAGCCTGTAACAGCGCACATGCGCTGTTCTGGCGAAGACTTCATGTAAGGGCTCTCGAAACTAACCTAAGAATCGCACACGCCGTGTGCTTTTTGTTTTGGCCCACGCTATTGGCCTTTGCGTGCGTCTTTTTAACAAAGACAGCACACAAATGGCCAAAGGCGGGCACATTGCTCCGCCCATTGCCTATTGGTGTCGGTTACCCGCACGGCCGCCATGTGGTTTCAATTATCGTGCCCAGACACGGGTGCGATAATTGAAACCAGATGTCTCGCTGTGGCGCACGCGCACCATTCGCAGGCTGGTTTTCTCTCCTTGCGAGGTGATGGTCCGCTCTTAGTTGTTGGGATAAATATCACTGAAGATAAATCTTGTAATTTTGTAAAAAGGGTATTTATGCATCATATTAAGTAAGCCTTGATTTACAGCGTACTCGCCTTGGAACTTCTTTAAAAGCTTCTATCACAAGACGTTCTATATGAAAAATGAGGCTGCATACTTTAAATGGAATATTAACGTGCCTAGAACCGGCTGGATGAATTGGACAATTGATACCGCTTGGGTTTATTTTATGCTGGTCCGAGTCCTCATGACAGTTTAAACTGTTGGATTATTGTGGCATACAGCTTTAAGAGAGCAGTTATAGTGAGCTGTTTGGAAAGTTCAGATCACGTCTGCGTCTGAGAGTCATGCTTTAGGCAGACTTGAGGAATGCACTGGCACCGAGCCCCTTGCCTGACGCTCGGAAACAAATGACTCCCACGGTAATATTTCTTCTAAGTTAAAGCGCCAGCCGAGCTGAGAGTTGCCCCTACCTCCGAAAACGAGAATAGTCCAATGGAGTCTCGGAAAATTTGGATAGGAACGAGATGATAGGCAAGAAGACAACCCGTTCGAAATCTTTCAGAGACAGCATCGAAAAAATTAGCATAAAACGAAAAAAAAACTACAAACCTGTAGCCAATGCCTGTCGCGTAAACAGCTCGTTGACAAAAAGAGAAAATGATAATGGTAATCATGCCTCGGTGACTTCAGAGGCACAGGCGCTATAGAGTCTCTCTGGGTAGCCTCAGATAAAATGGAAAAATGGCAAACAACAAATACCAATTTTTGAAACAAAATCAACAACATGAAATTATGCACCTCGACCAAAAAAGCAAACTATTTTCTATTTTCGCTGAGCTACTTCTCAAAGTGAATCTCTAAAAAAGATGAAATCTGACTGATTATACACGAAAACAAACTGACCATTACACATACTGTAGTCAGTCACTAACAATGGTTCTGCCCATGGTTGAACGTCATGTCCTTTGATTCTCACTCATTAAAACTCTATTGTTGCAAGATCCAGGGATATATTTTCAAGGAAATGGCGCAGCGCTGAGAGCAATTTTGCAGCGCGGCGCTGCGTCCTTTAAAAAAAGCATTTGCAATGCAATAGGTCTCAAATTTTTCGTGAGTTTGAGCTATTGACATTTCAAATGACAATGCCTTTTATTTTTGTTTCCGTTTTTAAAACCTAAATAAAAGGCATTGTAATTTACAATGCCAATAGCTTAAACTCACGTAAATGCGAGACCTATTGCATTGCAAATGCTTGTTTTTTGGTGTGTCTTGGCGTCATTTCAGGAGCATTTTAGGAGTAGTACTCTGGTATTTTAAGTAGACCACTCCCTCAGGCTAAGCTAGCATACGTGTCAGTGCATGCAACATGGTACGCAGGGCTAAGCCACACAGTGTACCTGAGAGAGGGTATTGAGGCAGGCAATGTATGTCTTGGATTATATGGGGTTGGAAGGGATGCTGGAGCACTGAACCTGCAGTTCTTTTTGTCTTTCTTTCTTTGCCCATGTTGTCCTTGGTGTGGATAGGAGTCAAATAACAGGACCTGGTTGTTGTGAAATGCACCTCATGTTGCTTGGGTCACTTAGAAACCCACAATTATGTTTTGAAAACATGAAGGGCCCGACTCACAGAACTAATCTGAGACAAAATCCTAAACTTACTACTTTTGGTATTCACAGAAGGCACTTACTACTTTTGGTATTCACAGAATGCACTTACTACTTTTGGTATGCCCAGAAGGCAAATAGCAGTAGCAAAGTAAGTTTACTACTACTAAATGCCTTCTGTGAATACCAAAAGTATCACGTTTAGGATTTTGTCTCAGATTAGTTCTGCGAATCGGGCCCCAAAAGTAGCAAGTTTAACCAAAAGTAGTAAGTTTAACCAAAAGTAGTAAGTGCATTCTGTGAATACCAAAAGTAGTAAGTTTAGGATTTTGTCTCAGATTTGTTCTGTGAATCGGGCCCCAAGTGAATAACCAACCTGTGTGAATAACCAATTGAAAAAGGAATGATTATAGATCTTAATCATGTTTGGGTAACAGTTCGCCCCACCCATTTTCCTAATTCCTCTTTCCATGTGCTCACCCATGGTCCCCCAGGAGATTTCGAGCTCCTGGCTATCTCCCACTTGGATAGAACATATGCAAGGTCTTGATATTTCGCAGTCAGTTTGTTTTTGGCCATGTGTGGGAACCATCCTAGTAGCAAGTGGTCTGGGGTTTGCGGTAGCTCCTGGTCTATGGTGTCGCCTATTGTGCGTTGTATATCCTCCCAGTGCACTATGTGGGATTCTCTCTCCCCGCACCTAGGGCATGCTGCCAAGTCTACTCCAAAGTACCGACTTATTCGGGACGGGGTAAGATATGCTCTGTGGAGCATGTAGTAGTTTATTAGTTTGAGCCACGCATTTCTGGGCACCTTTGGGGTTCTTTCCACTATCAAAACCCAGTCTTTCTCCGGGATCTGTCTCCCCAAGTCCTCCTCCCATTGCACTCGCAAGCAGTCCAGCGGTCTTTGCATGTACTGCTTGATCACCTTGTAAAGACAGGAGACCCTTTTGATCATTACCACCGCGAGTGTGATGTATCAGCATCCCACAAGTGCACGGGGCTCTGTGCTGCCCGTGCCCCAGTGCTTCCTAATTCTGTGCTTGAGCGATCTTTGCTTCAGGAACTGCCCCCCCGGGCAAGTCGTATTCCATTCAGAGCTCTTCAAAAGGAAGCAGTTCCGAGTCCCTGTAGGGGTCTCCCATCACTTTCAGACCTGCCTCTTTCCAATCCTCCAGCCCCGCCCGGTGCTCACCCTAAGGGAGATAGTAAAGCGTAGCTATGGGTAGGTCCAGGGAATAGGGTATTCTGGCACTCACTCACCTCAGTTCCTCTGCACCCTCAGTAGTATTTTCACAAGTGTTGGGGCGGCCAGTGCGGAGGGGCATGCTCTCTATCTGGGTTTCTTCTGGTAGGTAGCCACTGGATCAGCCAGTACAGCTGAGCTGCTATCTAGGTTCCTTCGAAGTCTGGGACTGCTAAGCCTCCCTCAGCTATGGGGTGCTGCAACGTGGCCAGCGCTACTCAACTGCGTCCCGTCCCCCAGAGAAAGGACAGTATTATTGAGTCAAGGTCTCTTAATGTCACTCGCGGTATCCACACCGGGAGGGTTCTGAATAAGTATAGCATCCATGGGAGTGCCACCATCTTCAGGACCGCTATTCGTCCGGCCACCAAGAGCGGTAAAGTCCTCCAGAAATCTATAGCGGACCGGATAGCGCGTATCGCTCTTCCCACATTGCCCTCCAGCAGCTTGGCTGGGCCATAGTATATTTTAACTCCTATGTACGGCAGACAGCTGGGCTCCCACTGCAGGTTCCCTAGGTCAGGTTGCAAGGGTCTGTAGGGCGCTATGGGGTACAGTTTTGATTTCTTACAGTTGACCGTAGGACCGGAAAGCCTGCCAAATTGAGCCAGCATGGACTGCGCTCCTGGCAGCTCCGTTGATGTATTGCAAAGAAACAACAGAAGGCCATCCGCATATAGAGCTATGTAATGCTGCACGTCTCTGATCCCCAACCCACTGTAGTCTTGTCCACTTCTAGCCCTGCAAGCCAGGGGCTACATGGCAATGGTGAACAGCAGTGGGGAGAGGGGGCACCCCTGCCTCGTGCCTCTTTCCACCGCCTGTCTAGACAAAATAGTTTTCCGGGTACACACTCGGGATCCGGGGCTTGCGTAAAGCAGTTTCACTCATCCCAGAAAGCCTCCCCCAGCCCCATTGCGGACAGGGCCTCCCTGGTGCTCTCTGGTAATATAATGGAAAGTATAATTCCCAGGCAATGTTTAAAATTATCGATTCAAGTTAGTATACTATAGAAATGAGTTAAGCAATCGAGTGATAAAAGTTCACAAATTTAATTTGGACTGCAGTATATCCACGCATGCCAGCTCCAGGATCCCTCGTAACCGAGATTTTTATCATTATCCGATTAATCGAGACTACTACCCGATTCACAAAGTTACTTATCCAAAACCTGTCTCGCAAAGCGGTTTTTAAGAATACCCTGGCATATCTTCTATCTATCTTTGAAGATTTTAATGTTACAAAAATAAACCTGAAAGAGAAGTTTCTTCCTTCAACCTTATATCAAATAGCCTATTTGGTTATACCAAAGTAGATCCATTTAGAAAAATACGGAGCTAACATAATAGAACAAGATTCCTTTATGGTTTTCCTAACTCTCGTATATCGGAGAACCATATATTACATAGAATACAAATTTACTGTGGCAACTCCTGACGAAGGCACTCCTGTGCCGAAACGCGCGTCGAAGAAACCCAACTCTGCCACCTTCTGTATTTTATTAGTTTGATTTATGTCATTAGAAAACTCTTTTTATTTTGTATACTGTGCATACTAGATTATGTATTTTTATCATACGTCATTATAATTGTTTTTCAAATTAAATTTGTGAACTTTTATCACTCGATTGCTTAACTCATTTCTGTAGTATACTAACTTGAATCGATAATTTTAAACATTGCCTGGGAATTATACTTTCCATTGTGTTCGTGCCCTGTACCAGGAATTATATTATTCCACAGGGGGTCCTTGATACCCATATGAGGCTCTCTGGTAATATTACAGTGTTGCGGGCTGCCTGGTACAATGAGACCAATCTGGGGACCAGCTCCTCCGCATAAAATTTGGCCGGGAATGCGTTGGTACCTGGGGTCTTGTTGTGTGCCATACACTTGATGGCAGCCCTCACTTCCTGTAGCTCAACATCAGTTCCCAGGCTCTCCGTCTCTACTTGATTCAAGCTTCTCACCTGCAGGCCCTCTAGGTATTCACCGATCGCCTCTCTGTCACAATCTCTTATATAACCCAGGATAATATTGAGCGAAGACCTCGTTAATCTTTGCCTTTGTATAATGTCTGATGCCCTCCTCATCTTCTATTTCCATCAGCGGGTAAGTCCTTATCCACTGGATTCGCCAGCCACGCTAGGAGGGACCCCAACCTTTCCCTTTTTGCGTGGGTGCACTCCAGATACTGTTGGTAGTCGAAGCACCCGAGTCTCTCAGTCTGCTTCACCACCTCCTCTTTGGCCTTGAGCACTGCCCGTTGGAGCCCTGGGTGGTCCGGTCTTCTACACTCGTCACCTGAGACTCACTTCCGACTCCTCAGCCTCCCTTAGGAGGGAGTGCCTGACCCCCGTGGTGCGTGCTATGCACTGGCCCTGTAGTACCACTTAAGGAAGTGACCCAACTAGGGTCACTCGGGTCACTCACGAGCACCTCTCAGCCTTCCATACCAAATGAAGAGTTGGACAGACAGTAGAGAATACAAACCAATATCTGTTTATTCGGATACACTCAGAGGTCACTTAGGAGTGCTGCAGAGGGACTGACTTCAACTAACATAAAGATACTTAATGTACATTCAAAATCAAATGAAGGCACGCCCACAATAGAATTTTCCAGACAGATGCAGCTGAACAAAGAAGTACAGAGTATAAGTTTCAATCCTAAGGCCGGGCACACACTATCTCCTACTCATGGTCATTCTGTCAGTGCCCGCCACTAGACAAGTGGGAGAAGGCCTCTATCTAGCTAGAAAGGTATGTGCTAATAAGAACAGTCTATTCATTAGTGAAGCAAAACCCAACCTTGGGGAAGGGAAACTTAACAGAGGCCTTTTCTAGGAATCCGTGAGAGTTAGCTTTGATTATGATTCAAACAATACGTATTATGTATACCTGAATTTCTCTATTATAACAGACCATCCTTTTTGTAATAATAACAAAGAGTTTATAAATCAATAAAACAAAAATCATATGTAAATTCCTTAGGACCACTCCATATTGTCAGCATCAGGAAGGGAGTCCGTAAGAAGGGAAGACGTCTCAAAAATGCCCTCATCTATCTGCATGATGTCCTCTATTTCATTCTGAATCATAATTGTAGCATTGGCATCATGAATTGATATTTTCCTCTTAGGAGTAAGAAGGGTGGTGCAATAAGAACAACATAAGGGAAGGCATTGAACAAGGACACAGCAAGAGACCAAGATAACAATGAAATAAATCACCTGTTAAAGGATCCAACCCCAGTTGCCAAAAAGAGACCAACTCCAGTTCCCACTTTTCATTCCTTTACCATATTTAGGATGTCTAAAATATGTTGGGTAATATTTTTTTCCATATTTGTTATCCGGACTAGACACTGGTCTCCAACCACTGCGCACACACCACCACTCTTAGCTAGGATTAAATCAACTGTATATCTAGTCTGCTCTGAATATATCCACATACTTTCCAATTGGGTGGTGATGTGACGCAAAGCTGCTACTGTGGAGTTAGACAATATTTGCAGCTTACATCCAAAATATTCTCTAGCTTTCTCCCCTCGGGCAATGGAAGTACCACCCAAAGTGAAAATAGAGGAAAGGATGTATCCAAAAGTGATACCATTACTATAATTATTTACCTCTATATATGTCAACCCTTCGCAGAATTCCTTGGTCAATGTTCTTCTAATCCATCTTACTTTAGGCTTCGCACTTTTACAAGGTACACCCAAAGGCAGCACCATCCCAAGTGCCACATCGTTCGTACTTTTATGAATATTATAATATGTTCTTTTAGAGAAAAAGAAAAACCCCGGGTGTGCATAATCCACAGCAGAATATCAGGAATTCCACCTAAAGGTACTGGGGTCTTCTGACTACACCAAAGAGAACGTCTCTTTATAAAATACTATCCATGAGCAATTTATATATAATGAAGTATCAGTGCTGTTGATAATCGGACAACAAGCAGGATAATAACCAGCTTCTCAGGAAACGGTCACTTCCTTGTAATGCCAACCCACCAAAGTTATATTCTGTTTTTCCATATAGAAATTATCACAATACGTATAACCATCACAACCAGGGTATCCATCACCTAATGGTTTTCTATAATAGAGACATGGTCCTGAATAACCAAACCCAAACACTCCCTTCACTTCCACAAAATCAGGTGGCCGAGTATACCTATAATTTACAAGTGATAGAGGGTATGCAGTCCATAGGCTAGTTACAGATTGAGTGGGATAACAAACCATTATTTCTCACAAAGAAAACCTCTTATGTGTCCCTAAAAATACATTGCTCAGGGTTGCTCTCCTGCTTCTTGTTGGGAGGGTAACCTTACCCTTACTACGCAAAGGTACACTTTGATCATTTTCCAAAACCCATGATACACTGCATAATATGATCAACAGCAAAATCACTAGGGCAACACATGTTAACTTTTGGTTACGAGTCACCTGATTGAGCTGGGCAATAAGAAGCACTGGCTGCACCTCTCCAGCAACCATACTGCCAAACGGATCCATGGTGAATGATAAAAAATAATAAGAAAACAAAAGGGAGGGGGGCAAGGTAGAAACAAATACACAGGTTCTCAGTGTCTGTCAGGTCCTCACTGGTACACGCTCCTATTGTTCATCAATACATTGGTGCTCTTGAGCACCGGCAGTGGAGCTTGCTCTGTCCTAAGCTTGTATGCCACGTCGACCAGGATTGTATACCTCCATAGTATACTTCAATCTATTCTGTCCAATGTTCATACAGTGCACAGAACTCTCATCACCCTAAACTAATTCTGTTGGTACTATAGCAGAGTACACCCTGACTTACACAGTCCATCCCTAACTAATCCTTCTCTTTTGGTGCACCGTTCCCCAGCCGAGGACACAAATTGTACCCAGTGACTTCAGGCACAGAAGGATCAACGAAAAGAGGCTCCTGGATAGCTCATATTTCTGGAGGAACAGCTGCATTCAGCATATCATCATTTTTCTTGTCCGTCTGTATCCAGGTCAACGTTGCTTTGCTGAAAAGGACAAACCGAGGCACCACACCATCTCGTGCTCAGAGTCCCCTACTCCATCCTTCACCCACTGGGCAAAGACAAAGGGATTCTGCGACAATGGGTTGCATGAATTCAGTTCTTACACCAGCGACCTTGTCTGCAGTGGTGTTGCTCAAAGGAACTACTCTGGTCCCTTCCATCGTGGCTCCAAACTTTTCTTCCGTGGAAAATTGTTGACTAAGATAAAGTCCTCAGGCTGAATGTCATGTCCGGGCCCCTCTGGTGTAGCTGGCAGGGCTTCCCGGACCTGTTGGTGAATAGAACACAAACTTTCAGTTAACTGGCCAAGATAATCGATCAAAAATTGGTAATGAATATCAGAGAAACGCCAAGGTCGCGGGACGTCCCAGACATTTTCCGGGCAACCAAACCTGACCTCATATGGTGACAATCCTGTTCTAGAATGCGTCGTCGTTCTTGTTGACAAAAGAGCTAACAACAAAGCATCAGGCCACTTTAACCCTTAGGTGCCGATCACGATCCGGTAAAAACCGGGTACGAACCGTCGGTCGGAGCGTTTTCCCCGTCCGACTCGTACCCGGTCGTAAAACTTTACAAACATGGAATTACGATTCGCACGGAAACACCATTTCCGTACGAATCGTAAAAAACACCGACCGACGAAAATATACATACGAATGTGATCCGGGAATGCTGCGACGTGACGTCGGACGCTTTCAGGCAGCGTTTCACGACCCAGGAATTACGATTCGAACCGACAGCAGTCCGGACGGCAATATTTTCACGGCACCCAAAAAGTGCCGCAAAAGCGAAGTACGGCGCGAATCGACCAGAGTAGGTGGCCCGGTACACACCGTACCCCCCCCCCGCCCCCGTAGGTACGCGCCGACCCCCCCCCAGCCCCGGTAGGTACGCGCCGTCCCTCCCCAGCCCCCGTAGGTACGCGCCGTCCCCCCCCAGCCCCCGTAGGTACGCGCCGTCCCCCCCCCAGCCCCCGTAGGTACGCGCCGTCCCCCCCCAGCCCCCGTAGGTACGCGCCGACCCCCCCCCAGCCCCCGTAGGTACGCGCTGAACCCCCTGTATGTACACCCGTGTACGTGTCGAACCCCCCCGTGTACGTTCGAGTCGAACCCCCCCGTGTACGTTCGAGTCGAACCCCCCCCGTGTACGTTCGAGTCGTACCCCCACCCGTGTATGTACGGTGCGTACCACCAGCGCGTAGCGCTGGGGGTACGCACCGTACATACACGGGTGGGGGTACGACTCGAACGTACACGGGGGGGTTCGACTCGAACGTACACGGGGGGTTCGACTCAAACGTACACGGGGGGGTACGCACCGTACATACACGGGGGGGTACGCACCGTACATACACGGGTGGGGGTATGACTCGAACGTACACGGGGGGGTTCGACTCGAACGTACACGGGGGGGTTCGACTCGAACGTACACGGGGGGGTTCGACACGTACACGGGTGTACATACAGGGGGGTTCAGCGCGTACCTACGGGGGCTGGGGGGGTCGGCGCGTACCTATGGGGGCTGGGGGGGGCGGCGCGTACCTACGGGGGCTGGGGGGGGTCGGTGCATACCTACGGGGGCTGGGGGGGGTCGGCGCGTACCTACGGGGGCTGGGGGGGGACGGCGCGTACCTACGGGGGCTTGGGGGGGGTCGGCGCGTACCTACGGGGGCTGGGGGCGCGTATGCGGGCACGTCTCCATAGTTGCTATGGGAGTTCGGTGCGGACGGTGATTTTTCCATCCGGTTGTAACCTCGGACGCACGGGATGGATCGTGATTCCTCGGTCGGACTTCACCTTTCACGTTTGTACGGTAAATCGTCCGAGGACGTGTCGGACACATTTTCCGACCCGAGGACGTGTGGGGAATGATTCCCAATGCGGTTCGTATGGACTTTTTACCATGCGAATCGTGATTGCCAGTTCGTACGGCACTTGTACGATTCGTACGGTAAAAAGACCGGATACGAGTCGCACGGGGATATTTTTTACCGGATCGTGATCGGCACCTTAGTCTCTTGAATTTTTGCAAGTTTGAGCTTGAGAGTACCATTGTACTCCTCAACCAAACCCGCTGACTGTTAAAGGAAATGGCCCGATTCGGGTCACCCAGGTCACTCACGACCACCTCTCCGCCTTCTATGAAATGAAGAGTCAATCAGACAGTAGAGAATACAAACCAATAACAGTTTATTCAAGTTTCGCTCAGCGCGAAGCCCCGTCTGCCCAGTCGCTAAGAGTGCTGCAGAGAGAGTCTGACTTCACCGAGCACAATACATTATATACCTTTCAGAATCAATGAAAACACGCCCACCAGGGAATTTTTCAGAGAAACGCAGCTGGACACTAAATTACAAAGGAGTAAGTTTCAATTCTGAAGCCGGGTACACATTATCTATCAGTCAAGGTCATTCCTGCCTATGCCTGCCACTAGACAAGTGGGAGAGGGCTTACATTTAGAGGGAGGATATGCACTAATAAGAACAGTGCATTAATTACTGTGACAGAACTCAGCTCCGAAGAAACAACCTAGAGAAGGCCGTTTCTCGGAAATGGTGGAGAATTAGTTTTGTTCATAATACAAAATGGCGCCGGTACACAAAAATGGCCCCACAAATGCTAACTTACTAAGAACAATACGAAAGCATAATTTTTATTCTAGCAGACCCTCCTTTTAGCATGAGCTAAGCGAATATATTGGGATAACAAAAGACATATCATTCAATGAAACATGGAAATTTGATTTTAGCAGCATTCCATGTCTTCAGCTTCAGGGAGAGTAACAGTAAGGAGGGAAGTCTAAAAATGCCCTTGTCTATCTGCAGATGATTGTTCACTTCCTTCTGGATCATAATTGTTGCATTGGTATCATGGATCGATGTTCTCTTAGGAGCAAGGAGGGTGGTGCAGTAAGAGCAGCCTAAGGGGAGACACTGCACCAGAATGCAGCAAGTAATCAGAATCACAACAAAATAGATCCCCTTTTGAAGGATCCAACCTGATCCACCAAAGAGGGACCAACTCCAATTTCCACTTTCCATCCCTTTAACATTTTCCAAGATATTTAAAATATGTTGGGTAATATTCTTTTCCATATTAGTGATCCCGACCACACACTGGTCTCCTACTACTGCACATACACCACTGCTCTTAGCTTGGATGAAATCAATTGCATATCTGTTTTGCTCAGAATATATTTGCATACTTTCCAATTGGGTGGGTATGTCATGCAATTACCGCTACTGTGGAATTAGACAATATCTGCAGCTTACATCCAAAATATTCCCTATCCCTTTCACCCCTGGCCATAGTGGTACCACCACAGGTAATAATGGAGGAAAGAATGTACCCAAAGGTGATACCATTACTATAATTATTGACCTCCATGTCTGTCACTCCGTCGCAAAATTCCTATGTCAAAGTCCTTTTAGTTTTAACCCATCTTATATTTGGCTTACCATACTTACAGGGCACACCAAGAGGAAGCACCATTCATAAACGTCCTCTGTACCATTATTAATGTTTGGGTAAGTATCATTGGACATAAAGTAAAATCCTCGGCTGCATAAAGTGGACCTTGGCAATCTACAGGAGCATATCGGGTATTCATTCCCACTGTACTCAGATCCTTCTTTTTCACTAAGGAAATTGTATTTTTAAACAATATTATTCCTGAACCAATTACGTATATAAATGCGTCAGTACAATTTACTAACGGACAACATGCAGGATAATAGCCTGCCTTTCGAGTAACTGTCAAATCTTGATAATGCCAGCCTACTAAGGTGATGTTCTGTTCCTACTTAAACAAATTGTTACAATACATATTAGTGTCGCAACCTGGGTATCCCTTTCCTCGTGGCTTCCTATAATACAAGCAAGGACAGGGGTATCCCATCCCAAACTCACCCTTTACCTCTGTGAATTGGGGTGGGCGAACATATGTATAATTAACTAGTGACAATCGGTAAGCAGTCCATAAATTTGTAACAGATTCAGTAGGGTAGCAAGCCGTACCTTCACCAAAGAATTTCTTATGTGTCTCTAGAAATACATTGCTAGGGATTGTCCTTTTTATACAATTTTGAAAAACAATCTTATGTATAATACATGATGGTGCATTGTAACCACACTCCAAAACCCAAGACACCCCACCCAGAATCAACAACAATAGTAACACAAGAATAGCACAGAGCCCCTTTTGTTTAGTTGACCAAACTTTTTGTATGTGAACAAGGGGAATTACTGGCTGCTCTTCGTCAGCAACCATTCTGCCAAAGGGGTGCATAGTGAATAGTAAAGCAAGGGGGAAATTTCCAACAAGAGAAGCACACAAGTTCCCAGTGGAGCTTGCTCTGTCCTAAGCTCTTGATGTATCCCATGTCGTTCAGGATAATTTACCCGCCTCCAAGAGAGTACGTTCAACCTATCCTATCCAATGTCAAAACTGTGCACAAATCTGACATCACCCTAAACTAACTCCTTTGGTACTACAGCAAAGTACACCCTAACTTGCACAATCTATCACTATCTAGTCTGACTTCTCCTTTTGTGCACTATTCATCAGCTGAGGACGCAGTTGTACCTGGTGAATCCAGGCACAGAGGGATCAGTGAAAAGAAGTTCCTGAATAGCTCTTATCTCTGGTGGGACAGCCTCACTTAGGATGTCATTCTCCTTGTCACGTTGCGTTGATGCAGCGCGACTATCATAAAACCTTTCCTTATGACACTAACCCAGAAAATCCTTACACCATTTGTTCATCGGTGGGGCCCATGACACCGAAAAAACACATTTACTCAGTTTTCTGGATCAGTGATAAGTAGACAAGCTGCAAGACATACGGGGTACCTTGTTAATATTTTTACCTAAATAAAAACTATATACATTATATATATTTGATTTTGGCATTGTCGGTTTGTTGTGTGTCACTTTAGATACCCGTATATAGGTCTATTGAATCATGTCCTTATATAGGCACAATTTGACTTGTCCTTATTTAGGCATAATATTCCAGTCCTTATTTAGGTATTGGCCATGCAGATCCAAGTACAGGCATGGTCACCTACATCCATCCATCCCACGTCATGACGAGTTCTTAGAAACCAGACCCTTAAGCTGTTGGGATTTTCCCTGCTGGGATTATTGATTTCTCCAAGAACTCTTCTATTATGCATGAACTACTATTCCTTAGTGGTTCATTCATGACGTCTTCCTCTGCCCGACTTTACTTCAATGCTAGCATTCCTAGACACCTTCCAGGTATAAATATACCTTCACCTGCCCTAGCGATTCACGGCACGGCACAGCTCGGCTATACAGCTCACCACAGCAAGTCCTGAAGGAGTTCGAGTCCCCGCCTGACGCACTGAACAGACGCTGTCTTCCCTGCACGCAGAGATTCCAGCTTCTAGTGTTCCAACTCCCCTTGTGGGGTGTTAGAGTTTGCGATCTGGAAAGAGGTTTCCACCTCCTCTCTCATTCTAAGGTATGGAGCTGACTAGAACCTAAGGAAATTCTTGGCATCTCATATAAAATACTAACTTAAGCTCAGACCAACTATAGCTTGAATCAGCACCTACTTCCTACCTCGCACTGCATTCAAGTTAGGTACACTGGGGTAGAATTATTTAGGAGCACCAGATGAGTATCCACTTTTAGCCTGTGTATTTATGTGTATGTATATAGATATAGGTCATAGCTAAAAGACAATGATGTTGCAATTTTACTTCTTCTTACTGCTGATGCTGTGCATATTATATCTTGCTTACTGTCTAATGATCGTGACAGCCTAGATCTCTTACACAAGAACTAAGACTGTTCAATAAATCCTTTTTTATTGAAAATGCCCGTCTTCCTATTTTCTGTGTAACTCTGAAGAAACTAAGCATACACGAATGACTTGAGTGAAACTGATATCTATTGTTTCAACGATTCTGAAAGGAAACAAAGTTGTCATGTTTATGCGTTTGTCAGAAACGAATCCCTTCTTGTTCATTCAAGAAGTTTCTAGTGATCTCTGAGTTACCTGGCACACAAGTAATTAAGTTTAATATACTCGATAGGAGCATAATGACCTTAGTCCTATGCACAGCACTATAGTGTATATTATTCCAATGCGCAGAGCCTATAAGGGAAATAGGAACTACACTACATGGCACCCAACGGTTTGATAAGGCACTAATTTAACGCTAGATACTAAAGTAACTCAGTCGTGCTTTTCTCAGAGACCCCTACTCATAATACTCCATAAGACGTCTGAGTAGGACGAAAAATCTTATGCATTAGCTGTTTGGTTTATTCAACGTTTAAGGATACAGTGTTCCAAAATATTGTGCACCTTATCTTGGTTTCCTTGAAACTTGTTCTGCATTTTTCAAAAAACAATGTCCCGGAACGAGGATAATACAGAGGCTGCGGTTGACCATGCCGTAGCAACCTTTGATACTACAGGTTTAAATGAAACCGATGAGGGTGTTATAAACATCCATCTAAAATTTAAGGAGAGCCATCACTCTAAAACTTATAAAACATGGCCTAACACCAAGAGGTGGTAGAGCAGCTTTTGTAATAGAGGCACATGAATCTTTTCAGAAAGAGGTATTCTATTCATGGACTACATTAGCAGAATCAAATCCAGTAACACGTGTTTCACTTCTTCAATGAAGATGAACCACCTGAGGAATACATTCCCTTCGAGGATATCTAAATTCTACTAACATACCTGGAGCATCAGCTCTGGTTTAAAGGCGCCCTAAAACATTATAATCATATAACCAGGCTCGGTCCACTAGGTAGACCAGGAGCAACATGGCAGATTTTAGCCGGCTACACACCCCATCCTGACATCGAAGAGATGTCAGATGATGATTTACTCATTCAACTCAAAGAGTTAATAAAAATGTACAGACAATTAGTACAATATGTGATGCAGACTTTAACAGTTCAACCACCAATAACTAGGCCTGGGCAAAAATTTCGTTCCGTTCGCGGAAATTGCGATAATTTGACATTTTTGCGTTCCGCGGAGAGCGCGAAAATGTCAAAAATTCCGGTTTCCGCAGCTTGGCGATAATTTGTTTCTTGCTCGCGCTGTAAAATGATACATTCTCGCGCGCGCGCGATCGCCTTACCTGAATCCCTGCGTTCGCCGACAAGTTTTCTTGATCCGGTCGCGTTCTCCATGAGATGTTGTATTGTTTTTAGCCATTTGCGCTGTCTCGCGACAGTTCGCGCCCGCAGTGACGTCATGCGTCGCGCGATCACGTCTTTCTTCTCGCGATCATGCACCGCGAGAACAACTCAAAACAAGATGGCCGCGCCCGCAAGCAGCCACATGGGTAAGTTGGCGACCCGCAACCATGCAGAAAATCGCGCGAACATGCCGGAAAAAAACTTCCGCATCTTCGCGATATTTCTGCTTGTTTGCGATAATTTTAAACATTCTCGCGATAATTTGCGAAGGTTAATTCCGCAAATTCCGCCCACCCCTACCAATAACCATTCAAAATCAGACCCCTCATCAGGGTAATACACTAAAAATTACTCCACAGACTTTACACGCAATCATGGGTAAAATGCCCACAGAACGTGAACAAATTCCATTCTGGATAGCTCAAAAAATTACTCAAAACGAAGCAGTATTTCCTAATTCTAGCCCTCATGAAAAACACAAAATTCTAACAATCTGTTTACCAATGGGGATCACACCACATCCGGAAGACTGCACCACTTGGGGCACAGTCTTTGCTGCCATCTATACTAAAGCACACGGTGTTCCGTCTATTGTGGTAATACATGATGTTCTGAAACAAATTCAAAATGAATACGGGGAAGAGCCTACTCGGAATTTAGGTATGAAATTACTGAAAAACTTCGACCAGGTCTCAACAATAATGTTATCTAATATTAAAGGAGAGGCAGCATCGGTGGCGATCTGCCAGAAATTAAGAGAATTTGATTTAACTGAATAACAAAAAGAACGACCCAGAATAATAGAAAAATCCTATGAGGAATTGGCCAGGATCTGTTTAGGAGGGAAACCACTTAAACCACAACTGTCTGACGATCCTGAAAAGGACTTAATTAAACACAATCCTACATCTTCTAAAAAGAAGTGGGAAAACAAAAAACAACATTCAAAGGAGAAACGTTCTCAATCCCGAGGTAGGTCTTCTCAAAAGGAGCCCTCTGAAAGGAGGTATAACCTCAGGAATATGGACAATTTGAGAAAACGTGACAGGTATCAAGATACTGATACACATTCCTCTCGTACTTTTCAGACATCTTCACAGACATCCGAAAGAAAAGGACAGTCAGAACAAAAAGAAGAATCAACACGTTCAGAAAAATAAACAAAAAACCTCAGTTCTCCAAGAAAAAGGTAGCAGGTCTAAAAATCAGACATGCCGAAAATCCTGAGGACACAACTCAAGAACGGAGAAGGGGCTCAGACAATGCTGGACAGTGCAGCAGAAGTAACACTAGCTTGCCAGAACCTGAAGGAACTTCTGGAGATAGTGGACTTGAATGAATACATAACAGTTGAAACTGTAGACACCAGGGTTAGTTCTCCACAAAAGTTATACGAAATAACACTTCGTATGGAGTGAGACATAACAAGAAAAGTGAAAGCACTCTTTTGGGAGAAGCTTTCAAGGGGTTATGACATACTTCTACCAGAAAAAGACTGGTGAAGAACCAGAACCAATTGTGCCTGGCGGCGCAGGGTACGCCTTAATCTCCTGGGTTCTCCTGCTTCAGCTAACAGAGACACGGAGACACTCTGTCGGCGTAAAAGATCAGATTTTATTAGCTGCAGCTAGTACAGTTGTCCTAGAAGTACACACGGTATGTTCTCAGGAGACTGCCACTTCACTCCGTGGTGCACAATCTTATATAGTACATAGATAACATATACATAAACAAAGAACACACCTAAAACATACATGGAGGACCAATAAGGTAGGGTTAAAGACAATTATGTCCAATAGAAAAGGTTGAAAAACAAAGATATCGAGTAACTCGAAGAAGCCTCTCCTCCAACGGTGTTTGCTATCCCTCCCACAGGTTAAGGTATTAACATGTTTGTAACTAGTTTGCAGGTGGCGAGATACGTTTGTGTGTTTTGGAGGACAGTTGTGAAACAAGAGAATATGAGCGGAGGACAGTGAAGGCCAGAAGATAAGATAAAGTCAGGAGAGAATAGTGTGAACCAACAGATAGTTAAGACAGGGATTAGAGGAACCAGACAGGAATTAGTGTACTCGGCCAGTCTCTAACACCAGCTTCGTAAACAGAGGCACAAGGCTATTTTGACACAATATTGCAGGAAAAGCAGAAAAGACTTCGTTCATCGTGCTGCCTGAGTGAGGGCAACACAAAATGGCGACAGAGCACAAAATGGCGGCTCAATGCGATCGTGATCGAAAATCGAATTTCCTCAGACCCTCCTTTTGCCAGAACTCAGGCAAGATACACAGACTCACGTTAATCTGAGTCGATGTCGATGGCCATGAGGTTATCAAGCTGTTGCTGTAACATCATTCTAATATTCTCTGTTCTTTGCGTCTTAGGTTTTGGGATGCACATAGTAGCACAAAGGTCGCAGATGGCGGGACCACAGTGCATACAAAGACAACAAGAGAATACGATGGCTAAAACCATACCATAGGAATGTTAGCACTTTCCAACCCCATTTGGACAGTAGTCCCCAAAACCATCCCAATAACAACCAATCTCCTTCGTCCTGATGAATCGACTCAGAGATTATATGTAATTTAGAGATGGCCTGGTATACTGTCAGAGCGTCATCAGGTATATAAATACAGCAACTCGATTTGATCAATTTACAGACTCCACCACGATCTGCAAGAATAACATCTAGGGCAACTCAGTTCTGTAAAGTCATAAGACGATCCGCCTGTAGTTCCGCTGTAATATTACTTAAAGCTCCTACAGTGATGTCTATGGTAGTCTCTACGACCCGAACCAGTTGCCTCATATTCCTGCTGTTTGCCATAGGACCCCAAAAAGGAAGAAATCCCTTTAGGAAGTCTCCTCCCTCTTGCCTGCTGTGTCTTTGGAATCAATAATTCCTCTGCCATATCTGTTTTTATGAAAATTTGAAGAAGCAGTGTATGTAGGGGGAAGAAGAAAAGCTATATAGCAAGTTCCAGAAAAACCAGTCGGCAACCACGTATAGGCTCTATCATGACAGATGAAATACGTGCCCTGAGATGGCACTAATGGTGGCGAATTCTGAGAGGAGTGGATGTAAGTATGGGAACAAAAGCTTTTTCTTTGTTCCGGGTCAGTAGTTTGGCCATTGATTTGCAAACAGAAATTGCCTTGATGAGGTACAGTCCAAATTGGTGGAGACTTTCCTTGTTTAACCTTATCACTAAGGCTTGTGATATAATGGGTGACATTCCAATTAGTATACGCTTTTCTTTCATCAATAGAAATTTTACTATTTTCCATGATTTTAGCCATAGCTACCATTCCCTTTATCAATGAACTATGACTGAAATCTGGTCCACCAATATGAGAACTGACAGGTCGTTTAAATCGGCTTTGATAGGCGTTAGAGAAAATTACGAAATAAGCCCAAGCGGAACCTTCATAAGAGAATGGAAGGACTAAATATGGCATCCCTTTTTCCGTGGTATGAGGCATTAGTCCACATACCCAACAATCAGTTGTATTAATTACTAATTGGTGTTGGTGTAATAATTGAATAAACGAATTATTGTAGTATTCGATTCTTCTAACGAGTTCATGTTGAGGAAGTGTATGAAACAGATGCGAAGAGATAGTAGAATAAGAAGGCACAGTAGGGGGGAGGAGCCTAGCGCGCAACCAAGATGGCCGCGTAGGTGCGAGGCTCCCGAGGACCTCCGCAACCTCCTACGATTATCCTGAAATTATCCTGCCCTGGATGAGGGGACTATGTTGGTGAACCTGAGCTAAGGTGGCACCCGTTTCCCGCTTCCGAATCGGACCTCGGACACCGGAGTGAGCACCGATTGAGGTTTGCGGCCTTCCCCTCGCCGGACCCCGGATTTGCGCTGTGGGGTGATCCAGTGACAAAGTGAACAACAGCGGCAGGCAGGGCCTGGAGACTCGCGTACCCCGCACTTTCGCTTTCGCTTTCACACCCCCTTGTCGTCTCTGCGAGGTTGGGTCGCGGAGCCCTTGGTGTTGGTGTGGCCTTGCTGGGAGACCCTGCCTGCCTGCAGGCTGTGATCCACCCCGCTGCTTTGAGGGGGCCCCCCCCCGTAGCTCGTGGCCCTGCTTTCCTGCCCTACACGACGTGGCTGGTGCGACTGGGAGACTGGTGGCCATGGCCACGAAACAAGATGGAGACCGGGCAAAGACCAAATCGACCCGGCGTGGCGCCGTCCATCAGGCCAACAGTATGGACCGCTATACCCTCCAGAAGGGATCTCCCGATGGACCGCGCAAGTCCCCTGAGAGCCCTCCTGATGCCCCAGACCTGCCCGCAGATCTGACTCTGCGAGATGTCATGGGCGCCATTGCCGAGATGAAGGCCTCGGTGGGCCAGCGGTTTGATACACTGGCGCAGAAGATCGACTCGGTCCTCGTGGATGTTGGCCTGGTGAGGGCCGATCTTTCCAAAACCAACGACCGAGTGGATTCTTTGGCCCACACCGCATCGGGCCTAACGACAGATGTGGCGGCCTTGCAAACAGAGGTGCGCCGGCTTAGTCAGGCGAGTGCGCTTATGGATCGACGCCTGGAGGACTCCGAGAGTCGGGCACGGAGGAACAACATCCGCATTATCGGGGTGCCCGAGGGACGCGAGGAGGCAGCGGCGGATCTCTTTGTGGAGGACCTGATTGCTACCCATCTCCAGCCACGGGGGCTGAGCAAACTCTTCGCTGTGGAGAGGGCCCACAGGGTTCCCGGGGGAAGGCCGAAGGTCGGAGCCCCTCCGAGACCTCTCATCGCCCGGATTTTCAATTTTCGGGACAGAGACGCTATCCTGCAAACCTCCAGACTGCATGGACCGGTCAAGCTTGACAATATGGAGGTTAATTTTTATCCTGATTTCACCCCAGCGGTCCAGAAGCAGAGACTGAGCTTCCTAGGCGTCAAGCGCCGTCTTCGGGACCTAAACCTCAAATACGCCATGCTCTTCCCAGCCAAGCTGCGAGTGGAGGTGGATGGTCGCACACACTTCTTTGATCGTCCCGAAGCGGCCGGGGACTGGCTGGATACTCTGCCCGGGGATCGTGATCGGGGGGGCGGGGGGGGGGGGGGGGAGACGGCACGCTGAATCGGGACTGAGGGTCTAATATTGGGCCTCACTCTGGACGAAAATGATGCCACTTTCGATTCTGCGTCAGTTTTTGTAAGTTCCCCTCCTATAGAGGTTGTGTTGGGTCTATTGGGGGTTCTCCCTCCTCCTCTAGGGGGTCTAGTTAGTCTAACTATATATGGGGCGACAGGCACACTGCACGTTGGGGGGGCTGTTCGGGATCATGCAGGGGTGCAGGGAGGGGGGAGTTCTGTTGGGGTGGGTGGGTAGGGATGGGGTGTTGTTCGTTTTTATCACAAGGCAAACGTATTTTTGTGTTAGTTCTAAAGTGCTCTCCGGGGGACGAATGATGGCTTCTGTATATGATGGGGGGTAGGGAATTAACTTTGTTGTCTTGGAATGTGAATGGACTGGGGGACAGGATCAAACGAGGTGTGGTCCTGCAGTTTTTGAAGCGAATCTCGCCCGATGTAGTCTTTCTGCAGGAGACACACCTCATTGGCAACTCCTTCTGCGCCATGAATCGGCGTGGCTATCGCCTAGTGGCTCACTCGGGCTTCACGTCTGGCTCAAGGGGTGTGGGCATCATGGTGAAGAACTCGCTCCCATTGGAGATTGATGAGGTGCTCCACGATGACAGGGGACGTTACACGGTCTTGGTGGGAAGACTGGAGGGCAAAGTGGTTGTCTTAGTGTCAGTATACATCCCACCGGGCTGCAGTCGACCACCTTTGCGGACCTTGGGCGCCTTCTCCTTGGCCTTCCGGGGGGGCTTTTAGTTGTGGGGGGGGATTTTAATGCGGTGGTATCTGGGACTGTGGATCGTCACCCCCCTAGGGACCTCCCCCGGGCACAGGCGTGGCTGCCCGGCCTCTTGGATACATTTGGATTAGTGGACTGCTGGCGTTTAAAACACCCCACGCAGCTGCAGTACACTTTCCACTCGGGAGCCCATGGTAGTCTCTCACGACTAGACTATGTCCTTGTCCCAGTGGCCTATGTTGGGAGGGTGGGAGAGGTGCGCCATTTGCCACGGGGTATTTCGGACCACTCCCCGCTCCTACTGCACTTTGATGTCTTTCCGAGGGGTGAGGGTAGGGTGGTCCCAATCAATCCTTGGTACCTGCGCGACCCCACCATTCGCGCTGAATTTATTAAATCCCTTCAGCGATATTTTGATGAGAATGTGGGGTCCGTGCCTTCGGCTGTACCGCTATGGGAGGCCTTCAATACAGTACTCCGAGGGGAGGCCCTATCCCTTATTTCCCACGCCCGGAGGCGCGAGCGGGAGGATGTGACCCGGATGGAGGCTGAAATAGCCGAGTTGGAGGGTAATTTAGAAGGTGGGGTGACGGATGCCGCATTACATGTCCTCCAACTCAAGCAAGCGGCCTATAGGGCCCTCGTCACGGAGGCGGCCAGGGGCCTCAGTAGAGAGCAACAGGGGCGACTGTATGATGTGGGTGATAAGGCTGGTAAACTTATAGCGTGGTTGGACAAAAAAGAGAGAGCGAATCGTGTGGTCCCGCTGATTGAGAAAACGGATGGTGTGTGTGTAACTGAGCCAGAAGAAATCGTCTCCTGTTTCGCGGATTATTTCCGTGGGGTGTATTCCCCGGTGTCTCCCTGCTCGGAAGAGGATTCCCGTGCCCTGCTCAGTGATATCGCGCTGCCGTCCCTTTCCGGGGATGACAGGGTGTCGTTGGACGCCGCTCCCACCTCCGACGAGATCGCCCTCGCCATACGCTCGGTCGCTTCCGGCAAGGCCATGGGTCCAAATGGTCTCCCTATCGAGTTGTACAAATTGCGACCGGATACGCTGGCACCCCACCTCCAGGCTATGTTCCTGGCGGCACACTCGGTGGGCTCCCTCCCGCTGGACCAGCGTCTGGCTACAATCGTGGTCATCCATAAGGAGGGGAGACCTCGGGACCGGGTTACATCCTATCGGCCCATTTCGCTACTGAATGCGGAGCCCAAGATTCTCGCCAAGGTACTGGCCAATCGGCTGGTCGGCGTGGTGGGCGATTTGGTTCATCAGGACCAGTCTGGCTTTATTCCCCATCGCAACACAGCCCTTAATCTGCGGCGTTTGCACGGTGTGCTCGCACGTGCCCCGTTCATACGGGAGCCGGCCATTTTGGCGTCTTTGGACGCCACCATGGCGTTTGACACGCTTGAATGGCCATATATCTGGGCGATGCTTGCGAAGTTTGGATTTGGCCCAGGGTTCATCAGTTGGGTCAAATTGCTGTATTCGGGCCCATTGGCGCAGGTGGTGGTGAACGGAAGAGTATCGGCTCCGTTCGAGCTGGGCCGGGGCACACGGCAGGGCTGCCCCTTATCGCCGCTCCTCTTTGCACTTGCCTTGGAGCCCCTGGCGGAGTGGCTGCGGTGGGAGCCTTCCATCCGTGGTCTCCGCTGGACCCCTGAGTATGAGGACCGCGTATCCCTATACGCTGATGACATCCTCTTGTACCTAGCTTCCCCACGTAAATCACTCATAGTACTGGTTGATGTTTTGCATTCATTCGGTCGTAACTCCGGTCTGGTCATCAACTGGGCTAAATCGTGTGTGTATGTTCTCTCCGGGGAGGCTCCTATCCTCCCGCGGGGCTGTCCGATCCAGGTCGCCCCGCAGGGATTTAGGTACCTGGGGGTCTTCATTACTCTGGACCCGGAGGCTCGGTATGATCGGAACTTGCTTCCCCCCCTCCAGCGTTTGAAAGAGGATGTCGCGCGCTGGCGGCTTTGCCGCTTTCGCCGCTCGGCCGGGCGGCATTGTTTAAAATGATGTCGCTGCCGCGTTTCCTGTACGCGTTGCAGAACACTATGGACCTCGTCCCAGCGCGCTACTTCCGCGAAGTGGAGAGTTTGCAGCGCCGCCTGTTCTGGGACGGGAGGCCACGTATTGCCCTGGCTAAGCTGACGCTCCCATGGTATGACGGGGGGATTGCCCTCCCGGATATTAAGCGGTACTATTGGGCCTCCCAGCTAGCTGCGATTAATCAGGGCCTATACGGGCCCGCCTTAAACCCGGCGTTTGCAATGGATAGGATGCTACTTCCAGGTGGTGACCATAATCGAGCGCTCTACTCTAGCGCGCCCGACGCTCGCCTAACGGGCCCCACGCGAGTCATGGTGCGAGTGTGGCACGCGGCCAATGCAGCTATGGGGTGGAAGGACCGTTTGACCCGGGCGTCACCACTATACGCGTCTGATAGGTTGGACTCCTTGTGGACCTCGAAGGGCTTTGAGAAGTGGGACTTAATAGGCATTAGCAAAGTGGGGGATCTCTGGACGAGGGGAGGATTTAAAACGTTCGAGATGCTGCAGACGGAATTTCAGTTGCAGGGCAGCGAGTACTTTCGGTATCTGCAGGTCCGGCATGCGCTGGGCTCCGTCTTTCCGGACGTTGCCTCCATCCCGGAGTGCTCCCCCCTGGAGGATAGAGTGCTGGATGGACACGTCCCTGACAGCACGATCTCACTGATCTACAAAAAACTGATCAACGACCGCTCAGACTTGTTAACTGCCCTTCGTGGGGCTTGGGTAGCCGATGGGCTGGAGCTGGACGACGAGGACTGGATCTCCGCGGTGGCCTCCCCGAAAGATGTGGCCATACCGGCCCGCCTTCGTTTCGTCCAGCTCAAGATACTCCACAGGGTCTACATGACGGGGCCAAAGCTCCTGCGTATGGGCTATGCTGAGGACGGTTTGTGTAAGCGTGGGTGTGGTGCGCTGGGGACTTTTCTGCATATCTTGTGGGAGTGCCCGGAGGTGGAGGGGTTCTGGCGTGGTGTGCATGAGGTGCTGCGAGTGGTCACGCATGTGGCGCTGTTGCCCGAAGCGAGGAGATGCCTGTTGAATGTGTGGGAGCCTACCGATTACTCGGTGCCGCAGACGTGGTGGGTGACTCTGGGGTATATGGTTGCCAAGCGTGATATTGCCCAACTGTGGGGATCCCAGAGGCCCCCGACTGTCTCGGCCTGGAAGGAACATATGGATTGGTGCATGTTTCGGGAAAAGGTGGTGTATGTGGCGAGAGGTAAGCCTGTGACATGGGTGAAAGTATGGGGCCCCTGGAACGCCTACCGCGGGGGAATCTGTGCTCCACCGTTATTGCCTGATCCGTCGCCGGCCCCGTCCCCTTAGCCAACTCATCCTCCCGGTACCTGGGCATTAGGTGTACCCAGCCCTAGTTCTGATCTCTCCCCCCTCTTGAGATTCCTATGGATGGCTAGGATCCCCCCTCTAGGGGAGCACGTGTTGCTATTTCCGATTGAGGATTGCCTTGTGGGTTTGTTTGTATTTGTCGTTCTTTAAGTTTAAAATGGAACCGTATAGTGGGGTCTGGATAGTGTGGCTCGCAACGATGTTACCTCCTGTGCATGCTCAGCCGCAGCACCATGTGTTTTATAAATGTATATCGTATGCTCCTTTCATTGCTAGCGGCCGGCCGGAAGGTTGTAGGCCCATATTTGTATATTTTTGAGTCTTGTAATAAACGGTTTCAAAAAAAAAAAAAAAAAAGAAGGCACAGTAATAGAAGAAGGGACAACTTTTTGCTGCATAGCATAAACAATCCAACCTATACACGCCAATAAAATACACAATAATATGAAAACACATAAAATTATACTACAACGATTGAATATTATTTTACAATGATTATTCTTCATTTTGCTCTTTCTCTATCTTTCGCCTAATGTAGTTTCCATCTTCTAAATAGATGCTCACGGCAATCTTCCTTAATCACCTGGTCACGATTGTCTGCCGTCCTATGACACTGCAAGTCCTGCAGGCCTATTGCCACTACTCAGGTCACAACCAAGACTCCTACCGTGACCCTGCAACCGGGATAGAAACTACATAGAAGAGAGATTTTCAAATTTTCTTCTTTAGTCTGGGTCTCAAATCGTAATGGGCCTTATCAGGTACAGTCTGACCCTGAAACAATGTTCGTGAGTTTGTGGTGTTCAAACGAAAATGTGATGGTACAGCTTCTTGGAGAATGTCGTCGTTTTCTTTCTCTGACAATGTTCCAGTCAAACGTGCATCACTAAAGGGTACAAATTGGGGAACCTTCTCACTCTCAGAGTCACTTATACCCTTATGGACCCACTGATCAAAGGGCAAAGGCAAAGGAACCTTCTTGCAGTGCACGCCGTGAATCCAGTTTTTCTTTCCTTCAACCTTCACTGCTGTACGGGTTGTTAGGAGGACCCGACCGGGCTCCCTCCAGCGAGGCTCCAAATTCTTCGTCCTTTGAAAATTCTTCACACAAACCCAGTCACCTGGTCGGATGGAATGACCTGAGTCTGTGGAGGCCTCTGGCAAAGCGCTCTGAACCTGTTGATGGAGAACACGCAATTTAGTTGTGAGGTCATGCAAGTAATCAATCAACATTGGGTATGGCAAGTCTGAATACTTTTTAGGGCGAGGGACTCCCCATATATTAGCTGGGCGTCCAAAAACTACCTCATAAGGGCTAAGTCCCAAACGAGAATGCACAGCCGTTCTGGTAGATAGAAGAGCCAAAGGTAAGGCATCGGGCCAATTAAGGCCTGTACTAGCCTGTACTTTAGCAAGCTTGAGTTTGAGGGTGCCATTATAGCACTCCACTAGACCCGCTGATTGTGGATGGTTTGCCGCATGGAATTTTTGTCTTATACCAAGACCTGCACAAACTTTTTGCATGACTTGGCCCACAAATTCGCTCCCATTGTCACTCCAGACAATGCGCGGCAAACCGAATCTAGGGAAAAACTCTTTTAGAAGTACTTTGGCTGTAGATAAAGCAGTATTGTCTTTCAGGGGGTATGCCTCTATCCATCGGCAAAAGGCACATACCACCACTAGGACATATTTGAGATTGTTGCATCGTTCCATGTGAATGTAATTGATTTGCAACACCTCAAATGGATAGGTCGGAGGAGCAAAATGACCTGCTGGAGTTGGGGTTCCCTTTCCCGGATTGTACATCAAGCAAAAAATGCAATGTTTCACTACATTGTCTGCACACTTCGGTATTCCCTCGTTTTGCCATACTGGAGCCAGAAGCTTGCATATTCCTTTTGCACTTAGGTGGGCTGGACCATGCGCCATAGTAACTACAGGTAGTACATAAGCGTCTGGTAACAGCCAATGCTGGCGCTCGGACAATTCCACCCAACATCCCATCTCATCTAACATTCCTTTACTTTCTTTCCATCTACTTAATTCTTTCTCTGTAGCCTCTTCTTGAATTGATTTCACACTTTCTACTGTATCCTCATACATTCCTCTTACTCTGACCCAATTTGCAGGGCCTGCAACATACATGCGACTTGTAGCATCTCTAGCTGTCTTTTTCGCTACCTCATCTGCAAATGCATTCCCGCGACCAACATCGTCAGTAATCTTCTTGTGCGCACTACACTTCACAATTGCTATCTGGGTAGGCAAAGCAAGTGACTCAAGGAGGTCAGCCACCAACTGACCATCTTGTATCTAAGTCCCGTGGGAAGCAAGGAATCCCCTTTCTTTCCACAAACGTCCAAAATTGAACGTTACACCAAAAGCATACTGTCGGTGTACACGTTCACTCTTTTTCCTTTGGACAACACACACGCTCTGGTTAGGGCTATCAGTTCAGCTGCCTGGGCTGAGTTATGTCTGATGCGTGCTGTTTCCACGACTGTATGCTAGGTAGTAACAGCATAGGCTGAAGTTGCTTCTCCATTAGGAAGCTTAAAACAAGAACCATCTACCCATAGCGTTCCATCCGGATTCACTAATGGCGTATCTGTTAAGTCAATTCTACCTTTTGTCTCTTCCTCAGTACGGAAGAAACAATCATGTTGCTCCTGAACACTTTTCTCTTCTGGAAGAGGCAACAAAGTAGCTGCATTTAAAGTATTACATCGTTTGATGTGCACGTGACTAGCCAAAAGCGTCAGCTCGTATCCAGTCAAACGAGCACTCGTAAGATGCTGTGTTTTTGTTCTGTTTAGCAAAGTATCCACTGCATGTGGCACCATAACAATGAGAGTATTATCTAGCACCACTCCAGCAGACTGTCGAATAGAAATTGCTGCTGTCGCTTTAAGACAACTAGGCAATGCTTTAGCTACTGGATCCAACGTAGCCGAGAAACAGGCACATGGCCGCTGTTTATCTCCAAATTGCTGCGTTAAAACTGACAACGCACAACCTTCTCTTTCATGAACATAGAGCGTAAAAGGCTTACTGTAATCAGGAGTACCTAGTACAGGAGCGGAACACAGAGCAGTACGTAAGTCAGTAAAACTCCTCTGACACTCGTCAGTCCATAGAAGGGGCTGAGGCGTATCTTTCAAAGTGAGTGCCAACAAAGGCTTGGCCAACAGAGAGAAGTTAGGGATCCACTGCCTACAATAGGAAGTGATGCCCAGGAAGGCACGTACCTCTCTTTGTGTGGATGGCACAGACATTTGCGCAATAGCTTGGATACGTTCTGGGGTTAATCGTCTTCCCTCCTTTGACAAGAGATGACCCAAGTAGGTAACTTCTCGACGAACGTATTGTAGCTTAGAAGGTGAAACCTTATGATTAAGATCGGATAAGTGTCGCAACAATGCAACCGTCACATTCTTGCATAGATCCTCTGAATCAGTAGCGATTAGCAAATCGTCCATGTACTGAATGAGAGCAGCACCAGACGGCAAAGAGAAAGCATCGAGAGGACATTTCAAAGCTTGACTATAAATAGAGGGACTTTCACAATAGCCTTGAGGTGCGCGCTTAAACCGGAAGCTTCGACCTCCAAGAGAGAAGCCAAAAATATCCCTACTCTCTTCGGCAATGGGAATACTAAAGAAAGCATTTTTCAGATCGATAACAGAAAACCAAACCGCTGTAGAAGGTATCATCGTCAACAGCGCAGTGATATCTGGGACAACAGGAAACTGTGGTACAACAATTTTGTTTACCTCCCGAAGATCAATTACAAAGCGATAAACAGGAGGCTGAGAAGGATCAGTGCGTTTAAGAACAGGAAGAATAGGGCTATTACATATGTTACCTCTCATTTCCTCAACCACATCTTTCTGAATTAAGTCATGAATGATTTCCAAAAGTGCTTTTTCACCTTCAGTGGAAATTCTATATTGAGGAACACGTGGCAATTCAGCATTGGGCTTGAGAGTGACAACATATGGTGGAATTTCAAGACAACCAACATCATTTGGACCCGTACCCAAAGCGTTGTAGGGAGAGAGAGTAATTCAGGAGGAAATTGGTCTTTAGACAAGTACATTGGAGAAGTCAGTTTCTGTCCTAAAGTGAGATATACACTAGAACAATATATTGTTGCATGCAATCTTTTCAATAGATCCAAGCCCAATAGATTCTCGCCGCAACCATTCATTAAGAGAAGCGGAACTTCTAAATCATAAGGGCCAATTGAAATAGGCAATGGGCAAGAAACCGGATTACGAACTGGGGCGCCAGAAAAACCTACAGATACATTCGTTAAGCCAGACAAAGGTGCCCCAGGGAGTTTTGAATGAATGATAGAACTTCTCATCGCACCAGTATCTAAAAGAAATGGCTCTGAAACACCCATTGCAGTGACATTAACATAAGGTCCATTCTGATCTACTGGAATCGACACAACTCCCTTACTTTGTCCATGGCTGTCCTAGTTAGCATGAAGACTTTCATTCCCGTCTTCAACATAACAATCCTCATTGTAATACTGTGTAGACCGAGCGTTTTGCTGATCAAAGTAGTTCACGGAACTAGAGGGAGGAAGGGAACGCTGATCTTGGGTCAACATACCTCGACCTCTACCTCTGTTTGCTGACTGTAGGCCAGCACGACCTCGTGGAGCAGATAGTGTCCCATTGCGCTGCAATAAAACCGGACAACTATTCTTAAAATGACCTTCCTCTCTACAATAGGCACATTGATTAGGACCTAACAAAGGTCGCGGAATATATGGCTCAGGCTTTTGATACACCCTCTGAAACTGTGGAGGCTGTTGGAACTGGGGCTGAGCATAACGAGGTGGATAAGCCTGTTGCAAGAGAACCTTAGTTTTCTATTCTTTAGTCTTTTCTCTTGCTTATCTTTTTCTTCTTTATCTCTATTTTCATAATATTGAGCAGTAGCCAATATCTGGGCTGAAGAAGAAACAGCCCATGAACTTTCGGAGTCTTTCAACTTATGTGACAGCTCGGGTAGCAAATTAAATACGAACTTATCTACAAATAACCGCTGTCCACCCTCCGTAGTCATGTCCTGACCACTATAATCAATGAATGTCTCCTCAAAACGAGTAAAGAAATCGGAGACACTCTCATCTTTCTTCTGTTTACACGCGGCTAGTTTATCCCAGTTAACTCTCAAGGCAGGCATCATTGTTTTCATTAATGTAATAATCCTACCAGGGAGTTCTGAAATCAAAGCATCAGGCTTCGCACCACCCACTTGGTTTCTATCTGCGGCAATTATAGCATCCCAGTTTCCATCTAATTCTTGGGCATGATTCTCTTTACAAACCTAGCCCATAACGCTTGTGGGACTACATTCCCCATCAACATATCAATATCTGCTAAATTCATGATGCAGGCTTCAACAGTTTGTGACAATTCTTTATAATAACCTGCAGGGTTTTTACGAGGATCTGGTAAAGACTGTTTAAGGGCCAAAACTTCGGATCTTTTCCAGGGGACATGTACCCATATTCACTGAAAGTGAGCATTAATAGCTTGATTACCACCTGCTGCTGGAACCTCTTCTCTCCATACCGGAGGAACCTCTCTCCTTGGATAATTTTTCAGTGTCGACCTAACTGAAGAATCGGAATCTAGAAAAGTCTGTGAGGAAAATAAGGTTCTATAGGAAACAAGTGTCTTCACAGCGTCCTCAACCTTAGAACCCACAATGAGTCCCTTATCAAAATCAGCCTGAATGTCTAACAGACCCTGAGGAACCGAACCCAAGTCCATATCCTCCCAACCTTTAATAAGAGTATCACACATAGCATTGAAAACATATCTCTGCGTAGGCGCTTTCCACTGTGAGAAGGTAGGCATAATGTCAGGTACACTATACCGAGGACCCTTCTCAATCCATTTGCGAGCAAGAGAGTCCAACCTTTCTCGTTCTTCGGAAGCTGGGAACTGACTACGAGACTGTCTTCGAGAAAAAGCCGGAGACACATTTAACGCCTCAAAGAACGGTGATAAAAGACCAGAGACCGTTTCTGTGAGTCGTTTACGCATAGACGGAGAATTGGACATAAGAATAGGGGACAAGGTGTTAGGCGAACTAACGGAAGAGGAATCAGTAATTACCGGAGGAGCGGAAGGCGAAGAAGATGAAGGTAAAGGAGTCGAAAGCAAAGCTGGCAGAGGCGGCAATACTTGAATGGGCAAATGTGGAAGAGCCGGAGCAGGCGGAGGCGCAACTGGCGGCTGAACAGGCTGTAACAACGGGGGTGCATTAGCGCCTTGTACATAAGGCGGAGGCAATCTCAATAGGTGAGACATTAAGGAATCCTCTTCTAAATCCTTTCTTTTATCAGAGGGGGAAGCTGGCAACATCGGATAGCATTTATCTATTGCCATACGATGCTGTCTCTCTGAAATTTCCATCGCATTATCAACTTCATCATCTTTAAAGTGCTGAGCAGCCTGTATAATTGTCATACCCTGTGCTTTCTTATCTCGTTTTTCTTGCTTAATTTTTCTCTGTTTGGCTTCCTTACGCCAAAGGCGGAAAGAGTCAAACAATGCCGGCCGGGCTTTTCTTTTAAATAAAACAGCTTCCAAATTATCTAGAATGTCAGGCTCAAAGCTACCATTTTCTGGCCATTTTAAAACACCATCATTCTTCGTGTATCGGATCCATGCCTCGTTAAAGGAAATGGGGCCAACACCATGTTTAGAATAGAGCTCATAAGTGGGAGTTCCAACCGAAGGAATCGGACAAGAGTCCTCCAGCCAGGAATCCCTATTACAACCAAAACAACAAAGTTTCTCAAACTTAGTCAGACCAGGCATCGTTATTTCACTGGACTGTTCACAAACATCAAGGGGGTTAAATACTTAACCCAGAACAAATGTACTTACCCCTCGGCTTCGGTTATTGCAATACCCGAATCAAAGAACCTAAGAACCTAAGAACCAAAGATCCAAAGAACCAAAGAACCAAAGAACCAAAGAACCAAAGAACCAAAGGACCAAAGGACCAAAGAACCAAATGTGGGAGCGACCCACCAATACTTAACTAAGATGTCTTCTTACACCAACAGAGGCCCCGTCTATCGTTTCGCCTTACCATACATCATCGAAAAAAGAGGGCCAAGGCAGGGCGGCAGTCAGGGCAGCAGTCGTTAGTAGCCGCCAGGAAGGAGTAACCGCGCTGCAAAAGACCTTCGGACCACTTTCGACATACAGGGGTCGCTTGACGTGGCTCGCGATTCCTCCAGAACTTTCTTGCGGGGTTTCTCACGACCTTCAGGCAGAACCACTACCTCTGAAGCCGCCCTACGTTGGGCGCCAGTTGAAGAACCAGAACCAATTGGGCCTGGCGGCGCAGGGTACGCCTTAATCTCCTGGGTTCTCCTGCTTCAGCTAACAGAGACACGGGGACACTCTGTCGGCGTAAAAGATTAGATTTTATTAGCTGCAGCTAGTACAGTTGTCCTAGAAGTACACACGGTATGTTCTCAGGAGACTGCCACTTCACTCTGTGGTGCACAATCTTATATAGTACATAGATAACATAGACATTAACAAAGAACACACCTAAAACATACATGGAGGACCAATAAGGTAGGGTTAAAGACAGAACATGTCCAATACAAAGGTTGAAAAACTAAGATATCGAGTAACTCGAAGAAGCCTCTCCTCCAACAGTGTTTGCTAACCCTCCCACAGGTTAAGGTATTAACATGTTTGTAACTAGTTTGCAGGAGGCGAGATACGTTTGTGTGTTTTGGAGGCCAGTTGTGAAACAAGAGAATACGAGCGGAGGACAGCGAAGGCCAGAAAATAAGATAAAGTCAGGAGAGAATAGTGTGAACCAACAGGTAGTTAAGACAGGGATTAGAGGAACCAGACAGGGATTAGTGTACTCGGCCAGTCTCTAACACCAGCTTCGTAAACAGAGGCACAAGGCTATTTTGACACAATATTGCAGGAAAAGCAGAAAAGACTTCGTTCGTCGTGCTGCCTGAGTGAGGGCAACACAAAAGGGCGGCAGAGCACAAAATGGCGGCTCAATGCGATCGTGATCGAAAATCGAATTTCCTCACTAGCCACCACAATTTGTCAGGGAGTGCCAACATGGTGAAGACATCATTATGCCTGCCTTCTCTAAGCATGTTCCAGTACATCTAAAATATACTTATGCCAGGAAATGGGCAGTAGCCCAAGCTCCTGCATTATATAAAAAATCATTTCGGATGGGATGAGGATTCACCTCACCATAAAATCCAATTAAAAACTCAACCAACAGCACAAAGGCAGTACCCTATTAAGCAAGAAGCTAAAAAACAGGTCAGGGAGATCTTAGATCAACTTGAATATCAAGGGGTGCTTGAAACATGCACCTTATCAATGAACACTCCTTTGTTTCCTGTTGCAAAACCAGACAACACATTTCGTCTAGTTTTGGATTACAGACACCTGAACACTTGTTCTAAAACATTTGCAGTGCAAAATGCACACAATACAGTATTAATGAATAACATTGTGCGTAAAAAATATAAAACCACATTGGATATTTCAAATGGTTTCTTTTGTCAGAACATAGCACCTGAAAGTAGGTACTTGACAGCTTTCTCAATAATGGGGACCCAGCGTCACTTTTACCGACTCCCACAAGAGTTCAAGAACAGCCCGGGGTTATTCTCAGCAAGAGTAACTGAGTTACTACAAATTTATTATGGCATTGTCATATATCGATGACATATACTTAACAGACGATGACCTGGATAGGCACTTGAACAGGGTAAATACCATAATACTGGGATTTGCCTCTGAGGGCTACAAATTCAATAAACAAAAAATCAAGAATTGCCCATCTCAATATCCTTTTACTAGGATATGAACTTTCAAGTGAAGGCAAAAGCCTGGCAGCAAACTTTTTAGAGAAATGTGCGCTGCTCCAACCTCCAAAAACGCTGAAAAACTTAGTCGATTCTAGGTTTCCTGAATTTTGGAAGAACTTATATTCTAAATTACGCAGAAAGGGTTAAACCTCTCTACGAATTAATCAAACAAGATTTCAAACAAAAAGATTGGACACAGGAACACACAAATATCCTGCGTTCAATACAAGCTGACATGTTAGCAACAAACCACATACAAACACGCGTGAATATACGTAACTTAGTGATCCGAATAACAGATTAATGAAGGTGAAAAAGTACCGATTGCATACAAATCCCATTTGTACACACAAGCGGAAATGCGCTTTACTTCAACAAAAAAAATTCTGTCAGCAGTTCAAACCGCTGTAGCAAAAGAAATAGCTCTAGCTCAGGGGAAACGCATTATTGTCGTGACTCCGGTACCCGCCTTAGAGGCGGTAACAAAAGCGAGCATTCCGAATGCAAAAGCTTTACATCCAAGATGGATACAGTGGGTTATTTCTCTTGCTGCAAAAGATGTTCAATATGTTTTTGATCCTTATTTGAAAACTCAAGCATTCCTGCAATATGAACATGAATATCCTCTGCCTATTGAGATTCTCCCTCTTGACCAGTACGAATTTATAATTTATATTGACGGATCAGCACAACCCGCTACCGGGAGTAAGCAAGCTTTCAGTGCAGCATGCGCGATCTTTAAAGGTCGTATGCGCAATGGTAAATTCCGACCGATGGTCACTAAAACAGTCTCTAGGAGACCGTACAGCTCAGCGAGCTGAACTACAAGCATTCAAATTGGCACTTGAATATACGTATCGCGAATTCCCCCACTGATATTGTGAGATTCCTTTTACTGTGTACAATCATATAGTGAATATTTACAGAATTGGCTTCAAAATGGTTTCAAAGATGCAAGAGGTGGCACAATTAAGCATAAGACGCTTTGGGAACAAGTAGTTCAGTTGAGAGACGGACTACAAAACACTCACGCTGAGTCATCAATGTGATGGCATTAACGTTGCAGGGAATTCATTGGCTGACGAAGCCGCGAAGGGGGCTGTGCAAACGGCTTCCGAAGCTGCGATCACTCGTTCAAAAACAAAAATAGACAGTGAGATAGTGGCTGTCAATGCTTCAAGCAAAGGCAGCGGCACAGCGTTACCTAAAAAGATTCCACTCAAATACTCATACATAATTCATGCAAACAATGTTCCGTTTGCTCTAATCCCTGAAGTGGGGGATAGGGTAATTCCAAACATGGAACACAGAGCAGCATTGATTTATGAAGCACATCTGGGAGAGGGTCTGTCACATCAGGGGATCTCTAAAACAATACTAGCATTAAAAGAGATGTACTGGTGGCCTAGAATGAATACACTGACTCACATCTTCATCAATAACTGCATAAACTGCAATAGAGATCGTAGTACAGAATGCCACCAGACTACGAAGTAGCCTGCCCAGTACAGACACCATTGTTAGACAGCATTAGACTATCTACGTGCAGGCGTCCATGTGGACAAATGCGATCCCAAAAACACTAAGTCAAGGTTCCTATGGATGTGGCCTCAGCGCTCGACTGACGCTCGAACTGCTATAAAAGATTTGCGAGTCTTTATCGCCACATACGCAATTGGCATGCTACACTCTGACCAGGGCCCTGCGTTTAGCTCTCGAGCTTACAAGGAAGCCCTGGCCAGATTGGGCGTTGCATTGCGGTACTCTTCTCCATTCCATCCTGAGGGAAATTTGGTTGTGGAAAGAAAAAAAGGGACATAAAGCGGTATATAGCAGCTAGAGTATTAGGTACGGGTGACGGGTGGGTCAAACATCTTTATGAGGTCCAACGCTCTTTAAACAATTTGCCAAGAAGTTCTCTAGAGGGAATCACTCCATATGAGGTCCTATTTGGGACAAGAATGTGGGTCCCAGATCTAAAATGTGCAGGCACAGTGGTGGAAAATAAACCTTTTGATATGAAAGATCATTTGGCTGTTTTACAGGACTTAAATGAATTAAGAACGAAACAAAGCAACGTCATCATGAAGCCAACCACCACTGGGGAAAAACCAGCCGTCCCAGCAAGGCCTGCCTGGATCCCAAAGCCTGGGCATCTAGCCAGAGAAAAGATTGCGGATAAGAAGGAATTTGGGCCTTCTTACAGACAACCAGTACCTGTCCTAGAAATCCACGGATCATGAACAGTACTTCTGCCGTCCCTTGCTGGTAAAAGGGAGAAAAGATTTGTATCCATCGACCACATCAAACCACATCATGTGGCCAATACTGAATAGTAGGCCAAGTGGACTCTGACCGAGTAGCAGACACACTCCTCTAGCTACTTTCCAAGAGGTTCAAACTGAAAGACTCATCACCTTTGAGACTGCAACAGTAACAAATGAAGGACTAAGCAACAATGCTATGGAACTCGTTCCTCTTGATACCCAAATAACAGTTCGTCCTGATACACCTGTCTACACCAACGTAACACGTGAACAGCTGGTGCCAGCGATTTCAACGAATCCTCAAGCAATTCCAACCATTGACAGAACTGCCTCTGGCTATTTCATTAACTTTGATATATTTTCTGAGGATCCCAGCGAACCAGAAACAACGCCAGCAAAAAAGACTTCGAAAGAACAAGCACAAGACTCTTTTCATCACTTAAAAAAGACTTATCTGGTTTCACCATTGATTGAACTATGGATTATTTCTGCGATTTTCTTCTTTCTACTTTGGCTTGCTTTGGTAATAACTCTGAGCATGTTGACAGAGGGAAGATATATTTACTTGGACACAGAAAGCAGAACTGTGAACTTACTTTTGAAACCACACAAATCATCCCATCGTGAAGCAAGAGACTTGTCAGCAGTGAACATCACAGCCGTTCCTATACAAGATGGTATAGTTTGGGACAAAACGAATTATGATATATTCGGTCCGTCTGAACTTGTGAAGATTCCACACTTATTCAAAATATCATTAAGTGACTTTATTACCTCTAGAAACTATTCTGATGATTGGGACTTTGAGACTGTTAAAAACATGATGTCTGATCTAGAAAGGTCTGATGCATTTTATAACCATGAATATTTAGAGGGTTCAACAGACTATGAACAGCTTTTTTGTTACAACCACTAAGGTAATCATTTCTTGCATAAAACTACAACTCCTAGAAATGTATTTTTGTATAACCAATGGGAACATTGTCCTACACCAGCAAGGGGTAGCTCAAAAACATTTTAAAAGAAGTTTCCATATTTTTCAGGATACAATACATCCATCCCAGAAACGTTTTACTATAAAAGTATCAATAAAACAGGAAAGAAAAATATGTTAACAACTACAAAAACAGATTTTTTCTGCATCCTTTATTGACCAACTGTCTAGACAGGGTTTCAATTTTTGAAAACAAACTATTGACACAAAATATGTCTGAGGTACAAAAGATTGGCAAGTGCAGGGGATAGAAGCTTTGTTTAGAGCCTGCATCATCCCAAATCAGATTATGTTTTTGACTGACACTGTCCAACAAACGTCTTGCCTTGGATTAGCCAAGATCAAAGACATGCCTAAACCTGCCAGTGGTAGCACTGCACAGGGGGAGGTCGGCGTACATAAAATTCTACGAAATAACAGAACAGATTCCGAATAGGAAAAATGGTTGCTCTGACCCATAGACACAAACAACTGTCAAGTCAAGTCAATATCTTTATTCGATTCATACAAAAGAATCATAAAAGCACAAAGTGAACATAAAATACATAATTTAAAATGAGCCATTTGTAATACAAAATTTGATTAAGAGACCATCATACAGCATAAGTACAAAAAAGACCAATGGGAAATTACAAGTCCAGGCTAAGTTATCCGTAACGCTTCCTAATCCGGAGTGATACGCGTATGAAGTTCAACATAGCACAACAAACTTCAACAGAAGATAGTGACAGCAAATAATCATAGCCTTCATTATAAGTACATGGTTGTCGCCCCTTCAGGATAGGCTTAATAAATCTAATCCTGGGTTCTTGGTATAAAGTACAGAAAAGGACAACATGTATAGTACTTTGTCTAACACTATTGTTGCAGGGACAGGGGGGTAGCCTCTCACACCAACCCCCTTGTTTGGGGAAGGCAAAGAGGAAGTGGAGTGTATTTAGCCTAAACCTTGTAAGATAAAACCGCCATTGGACATTTGTCGAAAAAGTTAAATAAAACTGATGCTGGACCCTAGATACACAACTTGTTGAGCCTCCCAAGCTAGGTATATCTAAGGATTTCCAGTAACATGCTTTAATTTGGGCTTTCGTGTTTCCCTGAATATTTTCAGGATTTTCATAAACATGGCCCAAACCTATCTTATGCAACATGTCACTAACATATGACAACCAGGGAATCTGTTTTACTTTGTCCAGGCTCATGCAATCTAAAAGAATTTCTCTGGAGAGTTGGAGGTTGTCCGATAGCCATATTTTGCACCAAAGTAATAAAGGCGACAGACGGATAATATCAGTCACTTTGGTCATTCCCATTTCATTGTGGCAAAAGATGTTTGATGAACCCGATGGAATCAATAAAACCCTTTTTTAAAATTTGTTTTCCATCACCTGTATGACTGAGGGATTCTCAGTCCCCCATACTCCTGCCCCATAAGTGGCAACAGATAAACATTTAGATGTATATAGGGTTTTGAGATGCGCAACAGGTTTTTGACCCAACTTGCCACAAAAGCGGAAAAGACCTTCTATAGCACGTGTAGTACTCTGGACTCGAGTTTTCATTAATGGTGCCCAACTTAGTTTACTGTTGAAGAGATTGCCCAGGTAGTTAAAATTATCCACCTTTTCAATGGCAAAGTCATTCACCATAAGTTTCCTAGATTTTGACCCTTTTGGGCCACAGACCATCGCAAAAGATTTTGCGAAATTAACCTTTAGGTCAAGGTCCAACATGAAGGTATTAAAAGCGTCTAAGCATGTCTGCATGCTATTTCCAGTAAGGGTCATTAGAACAGTGTCATCTGCATATGACAAAATGGGAATACTCTTAGCATTTACTTTTGGAAAATCAGAACAGTGGTCCAGCAAATATTTCTCCAATCCATTTGTATACACCAAGAATAGAAACGGTGCCAAGATGCACCCTTGACGGACCCCCTCAGTTGAGGGAATCGGTTTTGTCATTTCACCCCCAGGTCCAAACCTTATAGCCACGGATGTTGCAGCATGCAATCTGCGGAGCAGCGTAACCAACGGTTCTTCAAAGCCCATGCTATCCATCATCTGCCATAGCTTATTTCTACAGACAGTGTCAAACGCGCTGGACAAGTCCATGAAGGCAAGGTAGATTGCAGAATTCCTTGCCTTCATGTACTTGCCCATAATCAGTGCCAAATTTAAACACTGTTCGACCGTCCCCTTCCCACTTCTAAATCCATACTGGGAGTTCACTATTAAACCAACAGAATCAGCCCAGGTTTCCAGTCTGGCCAAGATAACCCTTCCTAATAACTTACAGGATGCATCAATCAAAGATATGGGTCGATAGCATCGGGGGTCACACCTATCACCCTTCTTGAAGATCGGGACCACTACTGCTTTCTTCCATGATACAGGGATACTACCAACAACCACAGCCCTAAAGACATTTAACAGCAACGGGGCCTATACTTCCATATTGTGCTTAAAAAAGTCCAAGGGAACGGCATCAGGGCCCGGGGCTTTTAGTGATGTACCTTTCCTCAGGGCTTCTTCAACCTCCTCCAGTGTAAGCGAGGAGCTAAGAAGCGAAGCTGTCAATGGTTTTACCAAAATTCCTGGGTCATCCAACAGAACCGAGGGCGATAATGCCTTGGGATTAAAGATTTTACCAAAGTGAACTTCCCAGGATTCACCAGTAACCTGCATCGCTATGGTTTCCTTGGTATCACTTTTAAACAGAGGACGATTTACTACATCCCAAAAGAGCCTACTATCTTTTAGCTCAGATGCCTTTTCTAAATCATCCCAGGCACAATTTTTTAGCTCCTGCTTCCTTTTTATAATAGCTTCTTTATAGGCCTTTCTAGATGATCTTACCAGGTCTTTATTCCTTGGTTTTTGCATAAGGGCCGCTTTTAGGGATTTGTGTGAGGCGGAACATGCAGAGTCAAACCATCTAAAACACTTAGTATTCTTTTTCCCTGCTGGTTTTGTAAGATACTCAGCCACATGCCCACATAATTTTTCGAAATTCCCAATAACCTTTTCTGGGTCTAATATGGACATTTGACATAAGTCAATTTCAGTCCTACATTCTTTAAAGATCTTTTCCTCTAGACCTACAGCATCTATTTTACCCCATTTTATGGTAACACCCTGGTTCTTATTATATTCTATAGGCTGATCCCAGACCGGGTGATTCCCACTATTAGGGGTACATAAAGAAAGCTTTAGAGGGTTATGGTCGCTTGCGGCATTGGCTATTATCTCAAGTTTAGTAACATAAAGCAGGAAGTTACTGGACACAAAAACAACTGTCAAGAAAGATTCCTGAACAGAATACAGGGTTTCACAATCAGTAGGCCAGACCCACGCTATGTCCAAAGACAGCATCCAGGGATAGTAACAACATACAGTGTCGGAAAATTATGCCTCGACTGGCTGCAGACATCTACACTAGAGGATATGAAACAACACTTCATCAATCATGTGATACTCTATTTTATATATTTATTATGTTTAGCATTTAGTAATGTCGTTCTATCGAAAATGGAGTGGGTGTTGTGTGTCGCTTTAGATACCCGTATATAGGTCTATTGAATCATGTCCTTATATAGGCACAATTCGACTTGTCCTTATTTAGGCATAATATTCCAGTCCTTGTTTAGGCATTAGCAATGCAGATCCAAATACAGGCATGGTCACCTACATCCATCCGTCCCACCTCACAACGAGTTCTTAGAAACCAAACCCATTAACCGTTGGGAGTTTCCCTGCTGGGATTATTGATTTCTCCAAGAACTCGTCTATTATGCATGAACTACTATTCCTTAGGGGTTCATTCATGATGTCTTCCTCTGCCCGACTTTACGTCAATGCTAGCATTCCTGGACACCTTCCAGGTATAAATATACCTTCACTTGCCCTAGCAATTCACGGCACAGCTCGGCTATAAGGCTCGCCACGGCAAGTCCTGAAGGAGTTCGAGTCCCCACCTGACACATTGAACAGACGCTGTCTTCCTTGCACGCAGAGATTCCAGCTTCCAGTGTTCTAACTCCCCTTGCGGGGTGTTAGAGTTTGCGATCTGGAAAGAGATTCCCACCTCTCTCATTCTAGGGTATGGAGCGGACTAGAACCTAAGGAAATTCTTGGCATCTCATATAAGATACTAACTTAAGCTCAGACGAACTATAGCTTAAATCAGCACCTACTTCTTACCTCCCACTACATTCAAGTTAGGTACACTGGGGTAGAATTATTTAGAAGAACAAGATGAGTATTCACTTTTAGCCTGTGTATTTATATAGATATAGGTCATAGCTAAAAGACAATGCTGTTGCAGTTTTACTTCTTCTTACTGCTGACGCTGTGCATATTATATCTTGCTTACTGTCTAATGATCCTGACAGATCATATCTCTTACACGAGAACTAAGACTGTTCAATAAATCCTTTTTTATTGAAAACACCCGTCTTCCTACTTTCTGTGTGACTCTGAAGAAACTAAGCATGCACGATTGACTGAGTGAAACTTATCTATTGTTTCCACGATTCTGAGACACGTTCCGATTCTGAAAGGAAACAAAGTTGTCATGTTTATGAGGTTGTCAGAAACTAATCTCTTCTTGTTCATTCAAGAAGTTTCTAGTGACCTCTGAGTTAGCTGGCACACAAGTAATTAAGTATAATATATTCGATAGGAGCATACTGACCTCAGTCCTATGCACAGAACTATAGTGTATATTATTCCAATGCGCAGAGCCTAGAAGGGAAATAGGAATTACACTACAGGTTCTAAACATCAAGGTACTCCGCTATTTCGGTCGATGGACCAACTAGTAGGAATCAGTTGATGGCGATTAAGTCCAGCTCAAATACAATTTAAAACCTTTTAACAATTATTGATCATAACTTTAATTCTAATAACCACAAACTCAGTTTTGAGTTAGCATGAAATTTTATCTAGATTCATTAAATAAATTGAATAAGTAAAGTTTTATAAGACAAATATTCTAGACATTATTACATAAGCGTTTAAGTAAAGATTGAAATAGAAACAGAAAATGTTCATTACCCTTGGCCTTAGGGTGATGACGAGAATGGTTCACCAGAACATGAACCGAAGATCACAGGATAGGTTCCCAATACTGACCGACTGTCCCTCAAACCTCCTCAGACATATTTCCTCCCGAGATTGAATCCCGCGACAGTCTTGTTCCTTTTCTCCATCATCGTTCGAAGTCCAAAAGTGACAAAGTCTTTTTCAGCATTGTAGGAGAGTAGGATCTGCGTCACATGGTTACCCCCACTTTTTGCTGGTGTTTCACAGTTTTTCGACTTTAGTCCGGCTGGAGCCCTGCTATTCAGGACCCCAGCCTAGCTGCTTCCTCTCTAAATTGATACCATGCACACTAGGTACATCACAGATTTGATTCTGAGGTGCCCTTATAAGTCCCTAGTGTATGGTATACTATGTACCTAAGGCATAGGTACCCCAGTGGCCTACCAGGGGCTGAAGCATGTATTATGCCACCCCTGGAAAGCCCTCCAAAATGACACCACAGGTCTGCTACTGCAGCCTGGGTAAGGTGGTGCATGCACTCCTTACTGAGATATAGGTTCACTATATCTCACCTATCACTGCACATAGAAACCTATCAGTCACCCCTATGGTAGGCCTTATCAATCCTGAAGGCAGGGTGCTTGGTTATATGTGAGAGGGTGCCCAGGCATGAGCTGAGCCCCTCTGCAACCTTCGGAATCTCTTCTCCGGTGTTGTCAGTAGTGCATCCTAACCATATACTCTTAAGTGCATTATGTCAAACACCTTGGAATCATACTCCCACATCAATTCCTGATGTGAGAATATGATCCCACCCTTCTAGAGGGAGAGACATGACAGTACTGGTATACCCGGTAGAAACTTAACAGAGCCCTGGCATCACAAAATGGATGCTGCAGATACAGACACGGGTCTGGCCTCCTGCTGCTGACCGAAACTCCGGCAGGGGAGGCTTGGAAAATAGGTTTCCTATTACAGGGAGGTGTAACCACCTCCCAGACAGGATGATGTGTATTGGGGCTGGGTGGGAGCACTCTGAGTGCTTTGAAGTCCTGCACTGGGGGCACATTTGTTGTCCCTCTGCATAGTCCAGCTCAAACCGGTTCAGGGGCTTCCAGCCCCTGCTCTGGCGCAAAACTGGACAAAGGAAATGGGTGTAGCCACCCCTCTTTCCAAACCCTCCCATAGGTGGATCCCTAGAGTTAGTCCAACCCCTTCCTTAGGTATAAGTAAGGAACCCCTGGTAACAGGACTTTATATATTCCTGGACGAAACTCTGAAACTGAATCCTGGAACTTCGACGCTCTAGTAAAGACTAGAGGACTGAAGACATCTCCCTTGGGGTCCAGGAGTGACTCCCCTGCTTGGCAGGCACCAACAAAGCATTTTGCCGGTCTGCATCTCCGAAGCTCCCGCCGGACTCTGAAGTATTTGCAGCCCAGGAAGAGGATTTCCAGACATCTCAGAGGCCGACCCAAGTCCCCAGCAAAGCTGAGACCCGCAGCCCTCGTGAGTAGCGTGGAACCGGAACTCCTGGTCACCGTGCACTTTTGCAAGTACATTGACTTCTCGACGTCTCTTGAAGTCATGCTTGAGGTTACTTGTAGCCCCCATCTCGAGCAGAGAATCCACTGAAGCTTGTTGGCCTAGTCACCCCGAGTGACCCGTGGGCTGCCTTTTTGTGTTTCCTCTCAAGGCTCCTTTGCGATCCCTGGTCCGTCAACTGGTGGGTCCCTGTGAAGGCAACTTTGATTTTCCTTGGGCTTTTCTGGTTGCTCCAGACATGCCCTAACTCCCTACCAAGTGGTGAGTCCCTCAGACCTTGCTGGTCGGCACCAAAGCATCTTTCTCCTTTATGCGTGGGTTGCTGTTGCCAAGGCTTGATGTGTCCAATCTGGGCATCAACACTGCAGCACTCGACATCCTTCGTGGGACAGCTCGAATACAGCTCCTGGTCATCCTTGACACCTCCTGGTCTTCGTGGCTGAAGAGTCAAGCTTCACCTTCTTCACCTGAAATCACCCGACATCGGTGGGCATTCGCCTATCGTGCTCCTGGTCACTGGCAAGTGACCCAGACTCTGTCCCCTCTGCTTTCAGGTTCTTCTCGACTTCGATCCAGGCTTGGATCTCTTCAGACACTTCGCAACTTCCCGGCAGCAGCACTTCTTTGCCAGCTCCCATTGAAATGGACGACGCAACCCGACACCATTTGACACCTATGCACCCGGCTTCCCTGGGTGAGGTAACACGAGTACTCCGATGCTCCCATGGATGTTGACCCTAGAACTTCCTAAGTCCCAAAGAGTTTGGTCCTGACTCATTTCTAAGTGTCCCTAATCTTTAAAAATCTAACCGCGACTTCCCCCATAGAAGCTAATGGGAGCACGCGGCTGTGTTCTCACACTGCACACGGCCCCCGTGGGTCTCCTGTGTCACTACCTTGGGTGGTTCCTTGGGGTCCCAGTGATTCTACAGGCTGTAGGCCTTGTGTCTAGTTAAGTCATGGTTCTTATACCACTATTTTAGTATATGGTTTGGCTCGCCCCTAGGGCCTGACGTGTATTTGTGCTATTTTACTGTACTATTTGAAGTGTAACTTATGTGATTGGATCTCTAGCCTCATAAAGAGACTAGTAGGGTGTGTTTAGAAATAAATACATATATTTTATATATATATACCTGGTGTGGTTGCCTTTCATTTGGTCATTCAAGAGATTATAGACTGGTAAAACAAGCTGCTTTACATTCCTTCAAGACTTACCCTGAAGGCTGCCCTCCATAGCTACCACTAGGATAGCTTTCAATAAAGGTTGTCTTTAACCTATCATCAATAAGGGGTTGTTTGGACTGGTACAAGGTGCCCACTATAATTAGTGGACAGCATATACCAGGCCAACTTCTCACAAGCATCAGAAGGAAAATCGTCTCAACAGACAGCGTGTCGCTTTGAATAGATCGATGTAGAATGAGCGCTCACGAACACATCATTGTAAGCACAAACTCTTTTATACCCTTTACACTAACTTGCTATACCCAAATTGAAACCTTTTTAGGGGCTACTTTCATTCTGATTGGTCCATTGGAGGGGTGGTGATGGTCAACTCATTGTCCTCCTTGCTCGAACCGGTTCCGCCAAAAATCAATACATTCAACAGTTCTCGTGATTCATCAAGTCCAAATGTACTTTGACTTTGTTAATATATTTGCAACATTATTCGGCAGTCATGAATTACTTCATCTTCTGGAGTTCGAGTCTCCCATCCGTTCCCATGCATTCCTGCTGAACTCTTGGCACAACTATTCTTTTAGGTCAGACTGGCCTTGACATCTCTCACTTCGGGCATAGGCCACACACTCGTGACTGAAACTTCCACTCTGCTCATGCGCAGGGGCCATTTTTATTCTGCGCACGCAACTACGTCTCTCTGCAGCTGCCATTTTCAGGCGAGGTCTAGCAGGACGGAACGGAACTAATATGAAAACAACATAGCAGAAATTAGACATAGAAAATAAGCCCTTCTGTTTACCACTCACCATTCTAATGATCCGTGTTAGGTGGTACCTAGCATAAGCGACATTTAAAGCCATTTTACTTACCATCTGCATTCTTTGCCACACTATAATTTTACTACAAACGAAATACATGCAATTTACTTCTACTTTCTACACGAATCACAAACCTGTTAATTTAATTTCACATTTTTAAATAAATTAGATTTTTGCAATGCCGGTTAGATTCCCGCGTGTAGTGTCTAATTAAAGATGCCTTTGTTGATTAATACATGCATTCAAACTGTTAGTATTTTTAAAGTTATGAGGTCATTAATTTCGAAAGGGGTACAAAAATGTTTTGTATTTCCCCTGTTCCATCAATTCCCCCCTTTGGTGATTTTTAATATCCCCACAAAAAACATCTCTACCAATTTATCAGAAAGCATGTTTCTTTTCCTTTTTCATTTGTTAGCGCAAACTATTGTATTCTTCACATTCTGTCTCTTAGACCTGTTGTACATTTTCTCTTTAAATTCTTCTAATTCAATCTCTCCCATTTCTCATTCTCTTTGTTTATTTTTCTAATTTTGTCTTTTTACTTTAGTTTCTACTTTTTGTTCCCTAATACATACACATGCTAATCTCAACACAAATATCATTAATATTACTATTGTCACTGGTATTAGTATTTTCCCAACTAATGAACTACCTATTTCTGCAAACCATTTCTTTACTGAGGAAAAACTCTTACCAAGCTTCACCAAAGCACCATCAACCTCCAGTGGGATAATTTCTTTATGCAATTTAGTAATATTCTTTATATATATTTGCATATTCTGACTTTTATGAGGAATGTAAGTGCAACAATGTTGTACCTACAGCATTCCACAGACTCCTCCCTCTTTTGCCAAAAGAATATCAAGGGCAAGTCAATTTTGCATCACCATAGCTCTCATGGCAACCATCTCGGTATTTACCATTAAGAACCCTCAAGCAGTGTCCGTTGATAAATGATCTACTATTGTCGACAATTTCCAAATCTTATATGCATTAAAAGCTATACCCACTGCTGGTATCAATGCTCCAAAAATGTCACCTATTATCTCTGAGAAACTCTCCCTTCTTCTACGTTAGTGGTTTACCTATCTCGCGAGTTCCTTCACTTCCCCTATCTACATGAAATATCTTTGGAAAGACCAGGCCTAGATAACATGTACCAATGGTCCGGCAACCTATAATAAGCTTTGTTCCCACAAATAAAATAGATCCCTGGGAACACTGGATCTTTTCCTCCTTTGAAATCCCATCCCCCTATAATTCAGTATGTATCTCGGCATTCACTAGCACCCACAAAATAGTTGTCATACATAGTGTTATCTCTACGAATTCACAATTTTCCTTGTTGTGGTAAATCTAAACCTATTACTACATTAGTTTCACTCTTATCATAACTTCCTTCCTCAAAACCCCAAGGTCGTGTTTTCATCTTTTCCTCTGTTACTTTTCTTTGAAACTTAACTCTTCTATCCTCTACCATGTCTAAAAGTACCCTTTCTTCTTTCCTTAAACTGCAAGTAAGATTATGTCTAAATGCGTAGTCTAATGTTAATTCTTTTGTTTCTAAAAAAAAATTCTCCAAGAACTTTACCGGTCTTTACCTTGTTTAGTTCAGAAACTACAGAAACTTAAGCAAAAATAGCATCCATATCAGCATAATAATGTTCTAATTTGCCTGTCTTTTAAAATAAACTAGCCAACACACTGCAAGTTATTCCATACGTCAACGGAAGGTGATGATATGTTACACCCTCTGTCACAGACGCAGGTAACTGCATACAGACATAACAATCCTTAACATCCATTGTCTCTACATATTCATATAAAAGCTTTGTAAAAACATTCTTAGAAAAATCATTTATTTACCTGTCTCTATGTGACTCAGTATTATCTATCAGTGTTCCAGTATCTTTGTGTTATGTGCCTTATCACTATTTGTTTTATTGTTCATCCCAGACGTATTTTCTGCAGTTAATCTAAGTGGAATAATTATTGCTAAAATGAACCAAATAAGCGTCAGTTAACCTGTGCAGTAAAAACACATTCTACACCATCTGTGAGGAAACCTACACCTATATTTTCTATTTTCACTCTCTGCCATGGTAAACTATAATCTAAAATATGTACAGAAAAATGTATCTCTCCACGCTCGGAAATATGGCCTTTAAACCAACTGCCCTTAGCGCATTGTTTGGTACTTCAAATTTTTCTTTCATTTTGTCAGGTTGTCTTTATTCTGGTTTCTTCAGTCTCTTCAGGATGGGCACAGTTCACTCTCACCCTCCTGCTTCCAATTTTCGTTTGGGTACTCTTGACTGCTATCCCCCTCTTCGATGTCAGGCAGTGCTATGTAAGTCCATTCAGGTGATTTCTATTTCAGATTAGGTCTTTTTACTCTTTTCGGTCTTTGCAATTGCCCTTTATTTGGATTTAATTGATTTCTTTGACTCGTTATTTCATTCACTTGTTCTTCCTTGTTTTTGTTCAAATTTATTATTTTATATCTCAGTCTTTTTCTCTCGTAGGGCCAATTGTCTCCTTTTCTTATCCTTTTTAGTTCAGTCTCAGTTTCTTCTCGTTCCACTTTCCAAGCGCTCTTTCTAGGTCCTCTCCTTCGTCTTATTTCTTCTTCACTTTATTCCGATTCGGTTTCAGATCTTACTTCACCTTTCCTTAACTTTGAACTTTATGATCTCTGATTCGCCGTTTGATTTTAGATTTTCTTCTGTTGTTTAAATTACTCTGAAGGGATTGCCCCAAAACTTGTACATGGTTGTTCAACATCACTGTGAATTATTTCTGTTTCTCCTGTTTCAATATCAATTGTCTGTCTTTCAAAGTCTTCTGTTTGCTTTTCAATGTCCTCAGTTTGTCTTTCACCAGATTCAGACTGTTCTGCTTCAGATGTCGAACTGGTGTCTGATATTTCCAGATGTCGATTTACAGGTCAATCTTCTGGATCTGGAACTTTCATTGTATGGCTGACATGAATCCAATTTTTCACACCTGCACACTTTACTGCTGTGGTAGTCACCAAGATCACCTGTCGTGGTTTATCCCAGCGAGGAACCAGGAAGTTTCTTCTTCTGTGGACTTTTATGCAAACCCAGTCTCCCGGACTCAGATCATGAGCTGGGTTTCTCTCAAGAGTGATTGCATCCGGTCCAACCTGATGAAACACAGAATGCACCACATCAGCCAATCCTTAGCAATAGTCCAGAATAAGATCATCAGTTATAGTCAGCAGTTTGTTGACAGGTATGAATGCTTGTCTCATTACTCATCCCATTATTATTTCATGAGGACTCAAACCTGTTTTTCTGTCTGGTACGCTCCTTATGCTCATGAGCACAAGTGGTAGAGCATCTGGCCATTTGAGTCCTGTAGCTAGACACATTTTCCCTAGCCTATTCTTGATTGTGCCATTTACTTGCTCAACCACCCCAGAAGCCTCTGGTCTGTAGGCACAATGTAGCTTTTGTTGAATGTCTAATGCTTCACATATCAGCTGGATAACTTCATTTTGGAAATGACTTCCTTTATCTGCTTCTATCGTTACTGGAAAACCATATCTAGGAATGAATTCTCTCAGTATGAGTTTTGCTACAGTAACTCCATCATTCCTTCTTGTCGGATATGCTTCCACCCAACGAGAAAACCAGGACATACCTCAGTCTGTTCCTTGGGGGCATTTCAATGAAATCTAGTTGCATTCTGGTAAAAGGACCTCCTTCACGTCCTATCGTTCCTAAACTCACTACGGTTTTCCTTCAAGGATTCAACTGTTGACATACAAGACATCTTTGACAAAGGCATTCAGCTATAGCCCTACATTTTGGGTTGTACCAAGTCTGTTTAAAAAGTCTGATCGTTGCATCTCTACCTATGTGTGCCTGTCCATGGTACATCTGTGCCATGTTAGAGATCATGCTATCAGGCATAACTGGTCTTTCATCCCTGTAAACCCAAACTTCATCTTCCTCTCTTCGTCTACAGCCTGATTTTATCCATATCTCTTTTTCCTCATCACTTGCTTCTTCCTGCAATTTTCTCACCTCTTCCCACGTTTCAATTGTGTAAGTAAACATCAAAGGACATGAAACATGAAACATGTTCTTTTTCCTTCCTCCGATTCATTGAGATCATATGTCTGGCACAATATTGAGCTATTTCATCAGCAAATTTGTTGCCCTCTGTAATGTAGTCATCTCCATTCTTGTGGGCAGCACATTTTACTACTGTAAAGTGTTTAGGCAGCTGTATTGCTTCAAGCAACATTTTCACAAATTCACCATTCCTAATTGGAGATCCTGAAGAAGTCATGAATCCCCTCTGGGACCAGATCTGTCCATAATCATGTACCACTCCGAAGCCATACTGGCTATCCGTGATCACAGTGATTCGGAAGTTTCTTCCCAGTTTACAAGCTCGAATCAGAGCAATCAGCTCGGCAACTTGGGCTGAACGTATTCCTCTCAAGCAAGATGCTTCCATTATGTCTGCCACCATACATACAGCATACGCAGAAATTCCTTCTTTCGTTTCCAAGCATGATCCATCCACAAACATCACATAATCTGACTCTTCTAGAGGTTCATTTCTGATGTCAGGGTGGGACTTTGTGCAGAATTCAAGTACATCCAAGCAATTGTAATCAACGTCATCTTTGACCTTTGCATTTACTGCATCAGGCAATAAAGTGGAAGGATTCACACTTATGCATCTCACAATCGTTACATTGTCTGCACCCAAAATCAACTTAACATATCTGGTTAATCGGCTATGTGTCATGAATTGGGTCTTTGTTCTGGTCAAAAGGATTTCAACTGAATGTGTGACATATACCTTTAAAGGATATCCCATCACAATGCCTTCACTCTGTTCCAGACTCACACAAGTAGCTGCTACTGCTTTTAGACATCCAGGCAATGCTTTTGCTACTGGGTCCAAAGCAGCTGAAAAATATGCTATTGGCCGTCTCATTCTTCTTATCAATCACTGATGTTATTCATTCAATAATTTCTGGCGCTAATTTGTACTGTGGAGTATTTGGGTAAATTGCTTCTGCTTTTACAGTAATTTTTACAGGATCAATTCCTATCATTAGACCTATATCTTCACCCGTAAAATCCCATACATCAGTCTTCACTATTCCTTTCAATTCAGTAGGGATTTTCTCTGCATCAAACACAGGAAATGTATCACATTTTTCTGATTCAAATGCTGACAGTCATTTTATACAGAACATCCTCCTCTGATGTCTGAAAAGCAATACCATCTGGGGTACAGTAGACGGTGCAGTTCATTTTACAAAGTATATTGCATCCAAGTAAATTTACGGGACTGCAAAAGCACACTGCAAAACAGTGCATATCTTTAAAGGGACCAATTTCCACCTTTACTGGTTTTGTAAGAGGGGTTTTAATTTGTCTGTTAGAGACACCTACGACTTGGATGAATTCTCCTGAGAGAGGAAGGTTTAGAATTTCAACTGATCTTACAGTAGAACGGGTAGCACCAGTGTCCACAAGGAAAGTAACATTTATACCATTCACCTTTCCATCCACAAATGGACCTGACTGATCTACCTCTAGAGTTGCGCCAAGCATGCACTCCTCTTCCTCCTCTCCTAGGTACCATCATAAGCTTTCATTCGATTCATTTCCATCCGACTGCAGCCAATACTGTGAAACAGCAGCTGCACGCGGCAATTTCGTTACCTGCTCTCTACTGTAGAATCCTGCCTCTGCAGTGTATCTTTGAAGATTTACACTCTTTGGGAGAGGTGGCTGCAGCACCTGACTCTGTTGAGTAACTACCTGTTGCTGTGGCGGTTGTTGATAACCCACCTCATTCTGCACCTGTGGATTTAATGATTTATTCTCGGTATTAACTTTTGGAGGTAATTTAGACTCGTTTTTCCAATGCCCTAATTTTCTGCAATTATGATATGGCCATTTCTTTTTGGCTTCTTCTATATTTATCCGACCTTTTCCTTTAACAATGTTTGGTTTCATTTTGGTCTGACCTGCTTCATTAATCTGGTTCATTATCTGGGCTTCTTGTTGTTCTGCAACCTTTACCCGTGCCCACATTGCCTTTTCTTTGAGCTTACGTTGTCTGGCATCAATGTCATCACTACACTATTTTGCATACCTTAGTACCTCATCCACTGTACCAGACTGCCAACACAACATATGCTGCTTAATCATTTCACTTATCTCAGTCTCAAACCATACATTAAATCTATATACAAAGTGACATTTCGTTTTCACTCAGATTCTCATATCCACTGTACTGCTTAAAAACTAGACGCAACCTTTCATAATAAGTGTGCACAGACTCCTTAGGTTCCTCAGTTGTTCTATCGATCTTTACCCAATCTGTTTCTTTCGGAGGAATCTTATTTTTCAAAAATGTGATTGCCTGCTCATATTTTTTCATTACTTCTGGGCCTGGGGTTCCTGTTTTTGCGTCTGTAGGATATTCCTCCTTTGGCCAATCAATTGTGATTTTACATTCTGTCCAAAAATCAGCAGGTACAACAATCTTAAACAATCCATCCAAATCTTCCCACAATACCTTTGAAATCTGCACAAACCTTTCCACTTGTCTGTACCATTCTACAGGCTTTTCTCTCAAGCTTGGAAAATCATTTGTATATGACAATATATTCTGTCTGGACCATGGGACATGCACATAACCTCCTACTGGAATTTCTCTCATCGGACATTCTACTACTGTTGGTTCTTTTTCTTTTACTGGGAAAGCTAATGTTGCTTTATCAGCCGTACCTTCTTTTTTCCTTATCCACCTACTTCTCCATCTGTCTACATTTCCCCATTTTCTCAATAACACAATTAGTTCTTTTATTTGTGTTAAACGTCCTGAAGTGTTCAGATTTTCTATATCTTTCTCACTAAAATCTACTCTGTAAGGTTTCTGTAATCCTCTAACTTTTGCAAAATCTACTCCCAATTCATTTGCTGTTTCTTCCAATTTTTCATGCAAATTCTTAGCTCTCCAAGTAATACTTTTACACATAAACATTAAATCATCATCTTGATATGTTTTTAACCGATCTGTACCAATAGTCCCTAGGATCAGTTCTTCCATGTCTATCTTTAATCTAACAACATCCAAAGGTTGTGGTTCTGTATCTCTCTTCTGTAAATTCTTAACCCACTCATGTAATTCTTCCGCAGTTGGACCCACAGGGGTCATATTTAAATCTACTCTATTCACACTTTTCTCTGGTGTTTCAGTTGCTGATTCAGCTCCCATAGGAATTTTATTTATTGGACTCTAATTTATTGTCAAATCCATAGGTGGAGTTAATCTGACCGAATCTTTCATCTCCCTAACTTCAGGATAAACCTTTTCTCGTACTTTTACATACTGGAATTTAAGGAAATTGTTAAGGAATGTTCATCTATCTTTTGATTTTCAAATAGTGGTATCACTGGACCTATAGTTACTGGCACATTTACAGTTTCTACATTCCTTGTCAATTCTTTTATCTTTTCAGCCAATTCTTTTGTTGTTCTTGCTAATTCAGATGCATTATGAATATCAGGTTCTACAGTCTGCAGTATTTTCTGTCTATTAAATGGACTATTTATTTCAGAAAATCGTTCTGGGTTTTGATTCATCACAGTTTCCATTGGCGGTGCATTTTGTGTCACCACCGCAGAAACCTGTTGATATGGAGGGGGTCTTTTATTTAATATGTCCTCCAACAACTCATTATCTTTATCACTGGCTCCATACCCACACCTTTCTGATACCAGATGCTTCTTTTTCTTTGTACTCTTTTTCCCTACTACTTCTTCTGCTGTTCTAGTAGGAAACCATCCGTCATATTAGAGTACCGCCATCGTCTCATCCTGTCTTCATGACTCAATTCCCATACTCTTCCATGAACATAACTATCATCCCTTATACCTCTGTGTCTCTCTCTCTCTCATACATCTCATCTTCCCATTCACCTAGGGTTTCAAACTGTGTCAATCTAGGTCTCGGTTCAAGTTTCATCATTTTGTTTCTCAAATTTGGTAGTATAGCTGTGCTAAACAAACCAGTTTCTGGAAACGCCAATACTCCATCATTTTGAGTATATTTTGCCCAATTTTCCAACCAAATACAAGTATGATAACGATATTTCGTAATCATGTAAGATGCTGGTGTTTTCGGTGGAGGAAGCACTTCTCCTTCTCTCGTTACAATCTTTATCTTTCTTAAAAAGGTTCTTGAATTTCGTAAACCATGAAGGTTTCTCTATCTTTCGTCCATCGTAATAAACCATATTTTACAATTATTTGCCTAAGTGAATTCATACAACTCTCCTTTAATTTGCTTGACTATTCTGTCCTATCCCAGCGCGAATCATACTAATACACCAATCGGAAAGCTTTACGTCACTCTCACACTGACCTATTCCAGCACGAATCACACTAATGCACCAATCAGAAAGCTCCTCGTACTTCCGCGACTGTCGAATCCCAGCGCGACTCACACCAACGTACCAATCAAAAGCTCTATGTACTTCCGCAACTGACCAATCCCAGCGCGGTTCTTGTTAACGTCAGCCCTACTCCTGCTTCTGCTGACCCCTCCTTTACAAAATTATCGGCACTGTTTTATAACGCGTTGATTTGACAAAATCGGTTAATTATGACATAAAACACATTACCATTGTCTGTTTCTCTAAAGAAAAGAGATAGTTTATTCAAACATTCAAGAATACGGTTTCGTTCGATAAGTGTAGCACTTCTCTCTACCTTACCCTTCTCTCAAGAAAGAGGTAAACCTGTTTCTATGGGGATAAAACACATGTGGAGACTATACTGCTTCTGAGAATTAAGGCCAGTGTTTCACAAACAAAACTTGTTGCTATTTCACTCAACACAATCCACACATGAATTTCCCTAACATAACACAGTCCTGTGTTATCACCAAATTGAAATCAGACAATGCACAATTCCATGTGACTTCTCTTGTTACATATATCCACTTCCTACTTCCCAGAAGCTTCAAAATTCTGACTACAAATAACGTAATAGAAGATTAGCAACTATCCATAATATCTACACAGCGATTCTCTTGGTGGGTACCTACCCCATTCCCTATGATCTTTTGGATCCCCTTTTCACTAATTTTAATCCCCCTTTCTCTCTCTCCTATCTTTATATTCTCTTCCAAACACAAAACGCTCTAGTGAGGATAGGATGTACGCCATTCATTTCTTAGATTAGATCCTTAGAAAATTACGAATTGTTGTACTATATGACCCATAATGTGAATATTGTCTTTGTGATAACTTTTGTATGTCGATACTGATGGGGAGATTGATTAAGGTTTTTTCTATATCCTCAAATGTCTGGTTTTTGGCTAATATTTATTAAATGATGTATAGTTCCATCTTCACATTCAGCTTGGTATCTTGGAATTCCGATACTTTAATCAAATTACCTATTGTAATGTTTTTAATGTTTTGTGCCGTTTGTTCATGCATGTTATTTATTGTATATATATTTTTGTAAAATTTGTTGCAGCCCTGAAAAAGTCCCGAGTTGGACGAAACGCGTCGGCTGCTTTGGCTGTTTTTATGTGTACATAACGATTGAAATAAAGAAGATTGCTCTGAAAAGAAACCTTATGGATATGGATTGATTTATATTATACTTGGACATTTTTTTGAGTGGTGCTACTTGTGCTGTTGTTTCTTACTTCCATTCCATTTTTTGGAATAACATTGCATTGGCAACATCCATCTCTGCTTCCCTGACTTGTCAATCCAACATCCTTCATTGTTCAATTGTGCTATACATTCTTGCCACACTGCTAACTCTTCTGTTGAGGCCTCGCTTTGAATCTCCTTCACATTCTCAAGTGTGTCTTCGAACATAGTAACCTCAGGCACCCACCTAACAGGACCTGCCACAAACATTTTTTTCATTTTGGTCCGGGCCGTTTCCCTAGCTGTCAGATCTGCAATAGCATTTCCCCTAACTACATCATCAGCAACTTTCCGTGGGCACTACACTTCACTATAGTCAACTTCTCAGGGAGCGTAAAAGCAGACAAAAGCTGCAATATAAGGTGCCAATGTTGAATTTTGGTGCCATGGGAAGTAAGAATCCCTTTCTCACTCCAGAGTCGCACAAAATTATGCACAACTCCAAAGGCATATTGGCTGTCAGTATAAATATTGACAACCAATCCCTCACTTAATTCACAAACTCGGATTTGGGCAACAAGCTTGGCAGCTTGGGCCGACTGATCGGAAACTTGTGATGTCTCAACTACTGTATGCAACATAGTACCAGCATATGCAGCAGTTGTAGTTCCATCTGGTAATTTAAAACAAGAGCCATCAACATATAGTTCCCTTGTGGGTCAGATAAGGGAACATCAGTCAAGTCTACCCATCCTTTTGTCTCTTCTTCCGTACGGAAGATACAGTCATGTTTATCAACCTCATCATTCTCAGAAGGGAGGGGCAGTAACATGGTTGGATTCAGAGTGGTACATCTTTTAATCGGAATGTGTTATGCAAGCAATGTTGATTCATAGCCTGTCAGACGTGCACTGGTGAGGTGCTGTGTCTTTGTCTTATTCAAAAGTGTATCCACAGCTTGGGGTACCATGACTGTGAGGTCAATATCAAGTACGAGTCAAGCCGATTGTCTTATTGAGGCGGCCACAGCAGTGACCGCTCTTAGACAGCTCGGGAGGGCTCTTGCGACAGGGTCAAGAACAGCAGAGAAATAAGCACACGGCCATTGCTCTCTAAATGTTTGTGTTAAAACAGAAAAGGCACAACCGGCCATCTCATGGACGTACAACACAAACGGTTTAGTGTAGTCTGGAATGCCAAGTGCTGGAGCCGAACAAAGCGCAGTTTTCAATTGCTCAAAGGACTGCTGACATTCAGGCATCCAAGGCAGGGGCTCATCCACATCTTTTAATGTTTGAGCAAGCAGGGGTTTGATTAATAGCGAGTAGCAAGGTTTCCCGTGCCTACAGTAGGATGTGATACCTATAAAAGCATGCACATTTTTCTGAGTTTGTGGAATGGGCATTTTAACAATGGTACTGATGCGCTCCTGGGTCAATCTCCTACCCTCCTTCGACAGTAGGTGGCCTAGATAGGTGACATCCTGTCAAAAAATATTGAGATTTAGAAAGAGACACCTTATGGCCACGTTGTGCAAAATGCAACAACAATTTAACCCTACTGTCTTTGCAACCTTTTTCTGTGTCAGAAACGATGAGCAAGTCATCAACGTACTGCACCAATACGTTACCTGGGGGAAGTGAAACGACAACCAATGGACTCTTTAATGCTTGACTATAAATGCTCTGACTTTCCGTAGAGCACTGAGGAGCTCGACTGAATCTAAAGCTTCTGCCAACCAGGGTAAAACCAAACAAATACCTGCTTTTGGATGAATAGGAATACTAAAGAATGATTTTTCAAGTCGATAACAGAAAATAATTTAGCAGTAGAAGGAATCATAGTCAAAAGAGTGGTAATGTCAGGAACCACTGGAAAGTGAGGGACCACTATTTTATTAACTTTGCGCAAATCAATCACAAAACGATAAACATCTTCATGGTCGTCAGAAGAACCTAAGGGCACCCTTTTAAGAATTGGAAGAATAGGGCTATTGCAAATATGAGCAGTGGTCGCCTCAACCACTCCCATCCTAATCAAATCCTGTATAATTTGCAATAAGGCTCGCTCGCCTGCCTGCGGTATTTTATACTGAGGGATACGAGGCAAAATAGCACCATCCCTAACCTGTATCGAAACCAGCGATATCTGCAACAATCCCACATCTGTATCATCTGTCACCTACAAAGTGGGTGGCACATCTTTAAACTCAACAGAAAGGGGTGCATCTTTGGACAAACACTGCTTAACATGTGCTACATCTGGACCCATTGCCATATAGACATCTGCCGGAGAACAATAAATTGTGGCATGCAACTTTTTTTTAACAAAATCAAACCCATCAAATTTTCAACACAGATAGATGTCAACAAGAATGGTGAATCCACAGGGAAAGGACCAATAGTCAATACAAGAGGTTTTGAAATGGGGCTGATAACCAGTACACCAGAGAAAGCAACCGATGCATTATTATGGCCAGACAGAGTCGCCCCAGGGACCATATTTCAAGAAACAGAACTTTTTGTTGCACCTGTGTCCACCAAAAACTCCTTAGTTGAACCTTGCAATCCTGCTGTTACATAAGGACCACGCTGGTCTACAGGTATTGGAACTGGTCCCCCACTCTGTCCCTGGCTGTCCTAGCTGTAGGACATTCCTGTCACTTCAGCCATGTCATAATCATCATGATAGTACTGTCAATCTCGAGGGTCATCAAAATAATTATTATCAGAACGACCCTGCAAAACTGCAGCACTCTGTACCCTATCAGCCTCACCAGCTCCACAATCCCGACCGCGAGAACCTCGTCCTCTAGTGGCCAAAGGCATAGTTGTTGGCTGCCTCTAATGCGTGAAAGCTGTCGGGCAGGACCACCACATCATTTCCCATTCCCTCTAAAAGCCTGCTGTAACATCACCTTTGTCTTTAAATCCTTATGCCTCATCTCTGTCCTCTCCTTTTCCTCTTTATCCCAATGCTCATAATATTGTGCCATATTCAAAATAACAGAGGGAGAGGAGGTGGGCCAGGTACTCTCAGAAGCTTGCAGTCAAGTCGCAATTTCAGGGAACAAGTTAGAAACAAGTCTATTAACAATCAACTGAACACTTTCCTCAATAGACAAATCCTGTCCACTATAATCTGAAAATGTAACTTCAAATCGATTGAAAGAATGGGACACACTTATCTTTCTTCTGCTGACAAGCTGACAATTTATCCCAGTCCACCTTTCCCGGTGGAATAAGAGAATGCATGTATGTAATAATGCGACCTGGCAAAGCAAGTATCTCTGCCCGAAGGCTTATTACCTGGCTTTCTTTCCTGGTCCCATGCCTTAATTTGATCCCAAGCACCACCCAACTCTGGAACATGATCTTGAGTATGGACCTGTCTCCAGATATCAACCGGAACAAGAAGGCCAAAAAACATTTCAGTGTCAGCAAGAGTCATTACCGTCGAAGAAGGGGCTTCAGTCAACTCTTTTTAATAAGCAGTAGGATTCTTTCTAGGGTCAGTCAAATGAATTGTACGGGATAAAACATCACTTCTTTTCCATGGTGTATAAACCCATTGTTAATGATGAAACCGGGCAGCAACTGCTGCTCGAGTCACATTACCTCGCCCATTTGTTAACTCTGGTATCTCTGGGTGATATATAGGATGGACCTCTCTCATTGGAAACTGGGATACCGACTTGGGGCTTTTCTCATGCAGGCTCCCCCTGTAAGCTATGATTGTCGTAACATTAGCAAAGACTTGTTCTGGCCGCAATTGACTAATACACACTTGGTCTCTAATATCATATAAAATCTGGGGCGCCGCCGCTCCAAAGCACTGCTGCCAAAGACCAATCAAAGTAAATGACATGTGTTTAAGGGCATGCTGCTGTATAAAAGGCTCAAAATCTCTCATAGTCGCCCAAACATCCTACACACTATAATTAGGATTACGGGCCCACTGCGCAGCCTGATTGGCTATTACCTGTTTCTCTTCGTCTCCCACATCAGACCTCACTAACGGTCCCATGCTTTCCCTAAACTTCGTCCAATCCCGATCCTCAAATCCACGGACTGGGGTCCCACTACCTACTAATGTCAGAGGATGAAAAACCACAGTGGGGGACTCAACAGCAGTAGCAGGCACTATCGTCGCTGGGGGTTGTGCCGCAGGGGAAAGAATTGGTGAAAGTGATGCTGAAACAATAGGTGCAGCAGGAGTACTAACAGTCACAGTTGCCACAGATGGCAAAGAAACAGAAAAAAGAGAAGCCGAAGCCACAGCCATTGACATAACAACAGTAGACACAGGGACAGAGACTGTAAACCGAACTGTAACATGCTACTGTGAGGGCACCGGAACAGTAGGATATATTCTCAGCGGGGCATATGGAGGCGGGGATCGGGTGTCCAAAAATTCTACCACAAAAGTATCATCTTCCTCCTGAGTCACATATGATTTGTCAATATGTAACCAAAACCTTCTATCTTCACATTCAATACCCTTCTCCTGCTTTTCCCTGTCATATGCTACAGCCTACTGAGTCAACGTCTGAATTCTCCCTTTCCGGGCTTTCATTCGTCTGTGCTTAGCTGCTTTTTGCCAGATTATGAGGGAATCAAACATAGACTGCCTACTTCTTTTCTTAAACAACTGTTCTTGTAAATACTCAATCTTCTGTTCATCGAAAGTGCCGGTCAATGGCCACTGCAATTCGGCATTGTCCCTCATATATTTGTGCCATAAAGTACCAATCATAATAGGGCGAAGACCATGTTTCACATAATATCAACATTTGGAGTGCCTTCTGGAGGCGCCGGCTGACTTTCTTCCAATCGAGCATCAGTAGAGCAACAACGACAGCACAAAGCAAACAGTTTACTGAAGCTAGGCTTTTTCAAAAGAAAACAGGTTCACTATTCTATGCCCAGCAAAACAATTGCAATTGCATTTGGCCCAAAGACGGTCCTTAGACCATAGCAAATACAAACCAAAATGGTACCATATTCACAAAGAACCAAAACAAACTCACCTGATTTATGCAGGTTAAAACGAATCTATTCTCCACTGCCGGCTCTTCAGACCAAATGGTAAAATCCAAGGGTTTCGCCGTTCAGGACTCCAGTCAGGATGGCCACTGGGCAAGGCACCGCCGGCCAGACAGAAAGGGCAGCTGGGAGCATCAGAAACTCTTTGTGCAGGGATCCCTGATCCGTCCATCGGGCCCGACGATAACCTAGACCTCCCTCCTGTCCGCGGAAGGGGAAGGGCCACTCATCAGGAAGAGTCCATGTTCGGGCGCCCACTGAAGGAAATGGCCCAATTTGGGTCACCCGGTTCACTCATGACCACTCCTCTGCCTTCTACGAAATGAAGAGTCGGTCAGACAGTAGAGAATACAAACCAATAGCAGTTTATTCAAGTTTCGCTCACAGCTGAGCCCTGTCTGCCCAGTCGCTAAGAGTGCTGCAGAGAGAGTCTGACTTCAGCAAGCATAACAATACATTATGTACATTTCAGAATCGATGACAATTACAAAGGAGTCAGTTTCAATTCTGAAGCCAGGTACACATTATCTATCAGTCAAGGTCATTCCTGCCTGTGCCCGCCACTAGACAAGTGGGAGAGGGCTTCCAACTAGAGGAAAGGTATGCACTAATAAGAACAGTGCATTTATGAGTGTGACAGAACTCCGCTCCAAAGAAACATAACCTAGAGAAGGCCGTTTCTCAGAAATGGTGGAGAATTAGTTTAATTCATGATATAAAATGGCGCCGGTACACAAAAATGGCACAGCGAATACTAACTTACTAAGAACAATATGAAAGCATAATTTTTATTCTAACACTGTGGATGACTGGCAGCATGGAACTTTTGCTTTATGTGCAAACCATCACAAATTAATGTAATCACTTTTGCTTTAAAATGACTTCTGTTACCACTCCAAATCAATCAGGGCAAACCAAAACGAGGAAAGAACTCCTCCAGGAGTAACTTCGCAGTCGTAATAGCTGTATTATCTTTAGTGGGATAAGCCTCAACCCATTTACTGAATGCACATACAACCACCAAAACATACTTCAAATTATTACATCTTTCCAATGCTATAAAGTCCATCTGAGGAACTCCAAAATGGAAAGTAGGGGGTGCAAAATTACCAGGCGGTGTTGGGTACCCTCTCCAGGATTGTGCATCATGCCCACCATACAGTACTTCACCTAGTGTGCGGCTGTCTTGGAGATGTTATCATTCTGCCACACAGTGTCTAACAATTTACAGATACCCGTAGCACTGATGTGAGCTGGACCATGGGCCGTCGTGACTACAGGAAGAACATATGCATACGGCAACATCCATCTCTGCTTCCCTAAGTTATCAATCCAACATTCCTCATCATTCAATTGTGCTGTACTTTCCTGCCACACCACTGACTCTTCAATTGTGGCTTTGCTTTGTATCTCTTCTACATTCTCAAATGTATCCTCAAACATAACAACCTCAGGCACCCACCTAGCCGGACCTGCTACAAACATTCTTTTCATCTTTGTCTGGGCTGTCTCCTTAGCTGTCTGATATGCAAAGGAATTTCCCCTACCTACATTGTTGGTAACCTTCTTATGGGCACTACTCTTTACTATAGCCAACTTCTTAGGCAGGGTCAAAGTAAATAAAAGTCTCAAGATAAGGTGCCCATGTTGGATTCTGGTAACATAGGAAGTAAGGAATCCTCTCTCAGCCCAGAGTCGCCCAAAATTATGAGCATCTCCAAAGGCATACTGGCTTTCAGTATAGATATTGACAACCAGTCCCTCACTCAATTCATAAGCTCGAATAACGGCAACAAGCTCAGCAGCTTGAGCCAACTGATAAGAAACTTGTGATGTCTCTACTATTCTATGCAGTGTGGTACTAACATAAGCCGCAGTTGTAGTGCCATCTGGTAATTTGAAACAAGAGCCATCGACATACAGTTCCCCTTGTGGGTCAGATGAGGGGACATAAGTCAAGCCTACCCGTCCTTTCGTGTATTCTTTCGTCCGGAAGTTACAATCATGTTTGTCTACTTCATCACTCTCTGAAGGGAGGGGTTGTAATGTGGCTGGATTCAGAGTGGCATATCTCTTGATTGTAATGTGTTTGGCAAACAATGTCAATTCATAGCCAGTAAGACGTGCACTTGTGAGGTGCTGTGTCTTCATCTTATTCAGAAGTGTATCCACAGCATGAGGTACCATGACTGTGAGATCAGTATCCGGTACAAGTCCAGTCAATTGTCTGATTGAAGTGGCCATGGCCGCAAACACTCTTAGACAACTCGGGACTGGCTCAACAGCAGAGAAATAAGCACACAGCCGTTGCTTATCTCCAAATTTTTGTGTTGGGACAGAAAGTGCACAACCAGTCATCTCATGGACGTCCAAAACAAACTGTTTGTTAAAATTAGGGGTGCCAAGCACTGGAGCTGAACAAAGATGAGTTTTGAATTGCTCAAAAGACCGCTGACATTGAGGCGTCCAAGGCAAAGGCTCATGCACTTCTTTCGTTGTTAGGGCAAGCAAGGGTTTGATTAGTAAGGAATAGTTAGGTATCTACTGCCAACATTAGGAAGTGATACCTATAAAAGCACGCACATCTTTTTGAGTCTTGGGAATAGGCATTTTAACAATGGTACTGATGCGCTCAGGGGTCAACCTCCTACCCTCCTTTGACAGTAGGTGACCTAAATAGGTGACCTCCTGTTGGCAACACTGAAATTTAGAAAGAGAAACATTTTGTCCGTGATGAGCCAAATGCAACAATAATTTAACAGTACTCTCTTTGCAACTTTGTTCGGTATCAGAAGCTATAAGGAGATCATCAACATACTGCACCAATACATTACCTGCGGGAAGCGATAGGGAATCAAACTGACTTTTTAAAACCTGGCTATAAATACTTGGACTCTCGGTATAACCCTGAGAAGCTCGACAGAACCTAAAGCCCCTAGCAGCCAGGGTGAACCCAAACAGATATCTGCTATCTGGATGGATAGGAATATTGAAGAACGCATTCTTTCAAATCAATGACAGAAAATAATTTAGCAGTGGAAGGAATCATTGTCAAAAGTGTAGTAATGTCTGGAGCCACTGGAAACTGGGGACCCAATACTTTATTAACTTCACGCAAATCAATCACAAAATGATAAACATCTTCATGATCATCAGGAGAACCTGAAGGCAATCGTTTAAGAATTGGAAGAATGAGCCGATTACAAATATTGGCAGATGTCTCTTCCACTACTCCTTTCTTGATCAAATCCTGAATAATTTGTAACAGGGCCCGTTCTACCGCCTGAGATATTTTATACTGAGGAATACGAGACAAAACAGCATAATCTTTAACCTGAATCGAAACCGGAGGTATTTGCAACAATCCCACATCCGTATTACCCATTGCCCATAAAGTGGATGGTATATCAGCAAATTCAGCGGGAAGAGGGAGAGACAGGCACTGTCTAGCACTCACATTTGAGCACATCATCACATAAACACCTTCCGGAGAGCAATAAATAGTACCATTCAATTTCTTCAATAAGCCCGAACCCATCAAGTTTTCACCACAATTAGAGGGCAGCAAAAATGCTGAATCTACAGTAAAAGGACCAATAGTCAATGCAAGGGGTCTTGAAATGGGGCTCACAAGCGGTACACCTGAAACACCTACCAAAACATTTTTATGGCCATGTTTCGAGAAACAGAACTCTTGGTGGCACCTGTGTCCAACAAAAATTCCTTAGTCGAACCGTGTAGTTCCGCTGTTACATAAGGTCCATGCTGGTTTACAGGTATCAGAACTGGTCCCCCACTCTGTCCCTGGCAATCCTAGCTATAAGACATCCCAGTCGCTTCATCTATATCATAATCATCATGGTAGTACTGCCCCTCACGAGGGTCATCAAAATAATTATTATCAGAACGACCCTGTGAGGTCACAGCATTCTGAGCCCTATCAGCCCTACCAGCTCCACGACCCCGTCCACGAGAACCGCGTTCTATAGGGACCGCCACCTTCTGCAAGAGCACAGGATACTCGCTATGCCAGTGGCCCTCCACCTTACAATACGCTCACTGATTCGGCCCCAGAGGCGTCATATTTGGCTGCCTACTACAATGTGGAAGCTGTCTGGCAGGACCACCACATCCTCTACCTTTCCCTCTAAATGCCTGTTACAACACCTTCGTCTTTAAATCTTTATGCTTTTTCTCTGTCCTCTCTTTCTCCTCTTTATCCCGATGTTCATAATATTGAGCCATATTCAAAATAACAGAAGGGGAAAAGGTGGACCAGGTACTTTCAGAAGCCTGTAAACGAGTGGCAATTTTGGGAAGTATATTAGAAACAAACCTGTTGAAGGAAGTGACCTGATTAGGGCCACCCGGGTCACTCACGATCACCTCATAGCCTTCCAAACAAATGAAGAGTCCGTCATACAGAGGAGAATACAAACCAAAGCATTTATTGAATCTTATGCTGCAGTGGAGCCCGGTCTGACCAGTCTCCTGAGAGGACGGCAGAGGGACTGGCTTTCACAAGCATAAAGGTGTCAATTATACATTTCAGCATGCGCACAAGACACACCCAACTAGTAACTTTCCACGAAAGGTAGCAAGGAACAAAGGGGGCACACAAAGATGAGCTAAGAGTCTGAGACCGGGCACACACCATCTCTCTGGTTAGGTCATTCTGCCTGAGCCTGCAGCTGAGCCAGTGGGCCAGTGGGAGCAGGCTTCCATCTCATTGGAAAGGTATGCAGAAGTACAAAACAATGTATTTATTAGTGCAGCAAGGCCTAGCTTTGAGAGAGACAGAAAATTCAGCACGGCTACCACTTGCAGAGCCAGAGAGCAATAATCGGGATCATGGCCTAGAATTGGCGGCTAAATATGAAATGGCGCCGCAAAGGCTAACTTAAGCATCATTATATACAGTAGCACAAATCAGACTTTTCATTTAATTCCAACAGACCGTTCTTTTAGCCTTAGCTAAGCCATTTCATACTAGGGAGTGGAAGCATCTCTAGTCACATGATGAATATATTCAGAAATGTTCAAATGCTCTGCATTGAGATTAAAACAAATTGCTCCTGAGGCGGAAGCCGGGAGATAGCTTAGCGCTTTTAAAAAAAATTATTGTATTTTACTTTGTGGCATTACTCACTGTTGTATTCTCCCCTGGGCACTCTCCCTCCCTGGAACACTCGCTCTGGATCCCACCGCACAGCTGATCAACGCTGTCGCGGGAAAAACCTTCCCTTCGCCGCCATAGCCTGAAGCGAGGCCACGCCCATCACTGCGAGGCCACGCCCCCCGGAAAGCATTTTAGGCGCGCGACACATCCATCGGAAGCATTGAGATTAAAACAAATTGCTCCTAAGGCGGAAGCCGGGAGATAGCTTAGCGCTTTTTAAAAAAATTATTGTATTTTACTTTGTGGCATTACTCACTGTTGTATTCTCCCCTGGGCACTCTCCCTCCCTGGAACACTCGCTCTGGATCCCACCGCACAGCTGATCAACGCTGTCGCAGGAAAAACCTTCCCTTCGCCGCCATAGCCTGAAGCGAGGCCACGCCCATCACTGCGAGGCCACACCCCCCCTCATTGCCATTAAAGGATGTGCCTGAGCCGGACGCGCAGCGGACGAGCGCAGCGGGCGCGCCGTCTGTGCGCCGAAGGCGCGCCTAAGGCAAGCCCGTCTGCACCCGTCCGCGGCCGGCTGGGGCACGGGGCACGTCCCCCTGCTGGTTTGAGGAAATACACCTCCTTAGAATTGGCCCGACTTTATCCATACAGGTCCTCCCCCCCCTTACTCTGTCGGACTTCGAGTCATTGGGATTTCTTCACACTAGAGACATTTTCCCCGAGATAACAGGCCCACTCCCAACTTCCCCCCCAAACACTACTCTTCTATCCAATACTCATACTCCATCCACTCAGCTGACAGTGATCTACCTCAATACACGATCACTGGTAAAGCATCAGCTGGAAATGTTTGCATTGTTAGACTCTGAGCAGCCGGACATTCTTTTGTTAACAGAGACTTGGCTGAACGACGACTCTGCTCCTGATTTACTTGCTGCAATCCCCACTGGTTACTAGATCCTCCATGTAAACAGAGCCTCTGGAAGGCCGGGAGGTGGGGTAGCAGCGGTTATTAAAAACTCCATTCGGTTCTCTGCCTTGACCTTAATTGGCATCCCCTAAGTTGAATTCCTTACGGCTAGACTGGAATACTGCACCACCCCACTTATCTGTGTGTTAGTCTACCGCCCCCCTCAACCTATGCAGAATTTTCCTCTGCTGTTTGGCGATATGCTATCCCAACTCATCATTAACAATTCCAGAATCCTGGTTCTGGGCGATTTTAACTATTGGCCCTCTCATGCTAAGGAGAACACCTGTTCCATATCATTTACTGAGCTCTTGTCTAGTATGAATTGTATTTCCCACATAAAGGCAGCTACCCACATTAAGGGCCATATTTTGGATCAGGTTTGGACATCCAACCTGGACATTTCTACCCCCCTCATTTCCCCCTGCCTCTGGTCAGATCATTTTATAATTTCCTTCTCCATCACGGTTATTCCCAGCCTTAGTAGACCCAAGGAAGGAAATTTCTTAGCTCGGAATTGGAACAGGGCTAATCTTAATGACTTTGCCACCCTACTTAAAACCTCTATTCCTTCCAGTCTGGGATCTATGGACACCCAAGCCTCTGCCCTTACACACTGGCTGGAGTCAGCTAGCGACATCGTGGCCCCTCTTAGACAATTAAAACTCAGACGCCCTCATGATGCCCAAAAATGGTTTACGGACGATCTTAAAGCCTTGAAGTTGGGCCTTAGGCAGGCTGAGCGCCAGTGGCGACGAGGCTATGCCCCTGACATGAAACTACGTTTCGCCACCCTGCTCAAAGATTATAAACTAGCAGTCCTGCGAACTAAATCCACCTACTTCTCAAATAAGATCGCCAGCCCTGCCACTAAAACCAAGGACATCTTTTCTATTGTCGAGGAGCTGTCAAACACAGACAGGATCATCCCTAAACCCCTCCCATCCCGGGCACTTTGTGACTCTCTAAACCTCTTTTTTGTCGAGAAGATAGCTAACATTAAGAACAGTATCCTAGGGGAGGAGCCAAGATGGCGACCGAGACGGCAGCGTAGATTCCCGGCTCTGTGAGCCTCCGCACCCCGCACGGATATCCTGCAAGAGATCCTTATTCTGCACCACGAGAATGTGTTCGTAAGCGAAAGTGGCAACCGATCGTGTGACCCCGAGGTTTCTGACTGCCATACAACCGGAGAAATCAGCGATCGAACTTTGCGGCCCGTGCGGTCCCGAAGCCGGGACCTCGAGTGGGCACCTTGGCCGGGTGGCAGTTGAACAACAGCGGCCTGTGGTGACTGGGTGGAGCCGGTCCACCGGAGTGGAGCCCCCATCGGCCTGCATTTTGCCGTGGCCGCTCCCCCCTATTGAGCGCCGCGGACTGAGGACATGCCCGGGTGTACGATTTCCGGATTCTGTGGCGTTTGCCCCTGCGTTTGATGGTGAGCTGCCTGGGCGCCGTCCCTGGCCCGCCTTGATCCTTGCGGGCTGCTCCCGGCTTTTTGCGGGAGATGGTCCGTGGCGGAGACGACTGTTGCCTGTGACCGTGCAACGGCTGGATCTGTGCCTGTCCCGGGATCCCTGTCTTCAGCGACGTGGCCCTTGAGGCGTTGTTCCCCTGGTCCTGGCCCCTATACGAGTCGGGCCCTCCGAGCGGCCATTTTGCCATTATGCAGCCAGCCATCCTGTCCGCGGGGACGCAGCGGGACTGGGGGTGTGTGACTTTCGGGAGTGTGGCGGAGCGATCGGAGGGAGCCGCTCTGGGATATGGCGACCTCCTGGAGGCCCTGGGTGCCCTTCATTACTCCTTTGCTCATGGCGCCGGGGTCCTGGGGGGGAAGCTAGATGGTGTGGTAACAGCGTTGGGGCAGTGGCGGCATGCTGGTCCACAGGTACGCAGTGGCTTTCCACACTGCACACAAGAGGAAGATGTTGCGGCCCCCCCCGCGATTAGTGTACAGCCGGACACCTCGGACAATATGCTACCGTGTGGTCGGCCAACTGTGAACTTAATCTGTTCCGGAGGTATTGGACCTGCGCGGAAGATGGTGGCCTTGTCCCGTGCGCGGTCTCCGGCGGCCCGGGGACACTTCCAGCAACGTGTATCTCATTTGGCTGCTCCAGCCTATCTGGTCCTTGTGGGCAGTGCAGATCCTGGGGCAGCACTGGAAAAGACGCCCCTCCATGAAGCGGTCTGTGCGGATGCCCAGAGACTTCCACCCCACCTGTGTGCGGCGTTTCCCGACTGTTTTTGGACACTCCTGTACTTTGGGACATTGGACATGGTGCTGGGTCAAGGGGCAGGTATGGGTAGAATCGCAAAAAGCGGTCAAGGCTGAGGCTGATCCTTCGAGGGTGGTCACTTCATAGATAGGCGGACTCATGGTTGTGCGCTCCTGGGGTCATTCGAACATTTGGTGTGTTATGCTTCCCATTCCCCCCCCCCCCTCCCCTATTTTTGTTGATATGATCGGCTTGGTACCGCTAATTGTTTGTTGGGGGGAGACCTCACCGTGCGGGAGGGAGAAGCCGGGGGTATGTTTTGATGGCCCTCCTCCAATTTATTATATTCTCTCCGCCCACCCGTCTGGGGGGGCCCTTTCTCACTTTCTTTTTCCCTGTCTCTTCTATATTTCGGGTCTAGTTCCAGGGCGACAGGCACACTGCTGGGGGGTGGGGCCATACTCATTCGCAGAGGTGCAGGGTGGGGGGATGGGGGAGGGGACTCTTTCGTCTTTATCTCCTTTTCTATGGCCTCCTTTTTCTCCACTGTTTCTTTTTGCTTTCTTTTTCTGGGATCAGTGCGATACACCACCCTGATTGTGAATCGTTTGCTCCTCATGTGTGCCACAGTCTCTGGGGGGTTCGCTGGGCTTTAGGTACGGGGACCAGTAGGCGCAACTATTTTTGATGTTTCTCCCCATCCGTACTTTCTCGCGCCTGCGCCATCGCCTCACTGTATTGCTGCTTATTGTTTGTCTCTTATCCTGACCCTTCTCGCTGTTGGCAAATTGTCTGGCACCTGATCCTATTCTTTCGTTTCATCATAAAATGAAAAACCCTCTCTCTCCTGGTGCCCTACCTGCGCGGCTTATTGGCCGGACTATATTGGACTGAAGACTTCGCTCTCCGAGGTGCCGCCTGTGTTGACATTTGCTTTTATTATCCTGATTATTTAGCGGCCGGCCCCGGGGGGTTGTAGGCCCATACGTGTAAATGATTGAAACATCAATAAAGGTTTTTAAAAAAAAAAAAAAAAAAAAAAAAAAAAAGAACAGTATCCTATCCTCAGCCCTTTCCCACCATCGTGGGCCCGAATCCACTTTGCCTTCTCTCAATCCCAGGCAGCTGACCCAGATCCCCCCAATCTCCGAGACAGAATTCTTAGCCCTTCTTAAGAAGGTTGCTTCGGGATCCCCTACTGACTGCTGCCCCCCCTCAGTCCTCCGCGAGGCCTTTACAGCATGCCCTTCTCCCCCTTTGGCATTGCTGAATAACTCTCTTTCCTCTGGCACTGTTCCCGGATCATTTAAACGAGCCGAGGTCACGCCTATCCTTAAAAAACCCACAGCAGACCCCACAATTATGAGCAATTTTCGTCCCATCTCCCTCCTCCCTTACCTTAGCAAGGTCCTGAAGGCCCATGTGACCTATACTCTGACTACCTTCATCGAGGACTCCCAGTTCCTCGACCATCAACAGGCTGGATTCAGACCTAACCACTCTACAGAATCTGTTATACTTTCAGTTATGGAGGAACTGCGGAGAGGGGCGGACTCTAACATCAGCCAGGTCCTGGTGCTCCTGGACTTGTCGGCCGCCTTTGACACGGTCGACCATGATATTCTGGTCGGCCGGGTTGGGGAGGCCGGCATCCAGGGCCCTGCGTTGGCCTGGATACGCTCCTTCTTGAGCAACCGCCATCAGGTGGTCCGGCTTTCTCAGTTTTCTGCGGATGAGGTTGAGCTAACCTGTGGTGTTCCGCAGGGATCCTCCTTATCCCTTCTTCTTTTCAATCTATATCTTACTCCCCTTATCCGCTCGTTACAAGGCAGTGGTGTCACCGCGTTTAATTATGCGGATGACATCCAGCTGGTCTTCAACATTAATTCCACGGCCCAGTCCATCGACAATTTCCAATCCATTCTTTGTCATATCAGTGATTGGATGGGGGCGAACCATCTGAAACTTAACCCCGACAAGACTGAACTCCTGCTTGTCGGGGGTATAGTCAATCCCTGGAATTCCACCTTTTGGCCCACCAGGCTGGGCACCCTCCCTAATCCTGTCAGCTCAGTGAAGAGCCTCGGGATTACCATCAGTAATGATCTCTCAATGAAATCGCAGATCAGTGCAGTGGTGTCTTCCAGCTGCTTTCAGCTGCGAAAAATCCGCAAGATTGCCCGCTTCCTGACCACTAAAGCCCTCACCTTGGTATTACTGGCGCTTGTCATCTCCAGGATAGCATATGCCAACTCTCTCTATGTCGGCCTACCTGTATACCAATTAAAGAGGCTTCAACTGGTCCAGAACCAGGCAGCACGGCTCATTTACCACCAACCCAAATACCCGCACGTACGCCCCCTTTTAAAATCTCTTCACTGGCTCCCCGTCACTGAGCGGTGCAAATTTAAACTGGGCTGCATTATTTTTAAGTCCCTTGTTGGTACAGGACCCTTGTTTATTTCTTCACTCCTGCACCCATATGTCCCTTCCCGCAACCTCCGTTCTTCCCACCTGGCCTTACTTCAAATCCCAACTTTCAAACGTAAAAAACATGGAGGACTAAGGTTCTCATTCCTTGCCCCCTCCCTTTGGAACGCTCTCCCATTAAGTTTGAGACTGGCCTCCCCCTTAACCCATTTTAGGCCTCTCCTAAAAACTCATTTGTTCCGTATAGCCTATAATTAGAACCTCCTTAGCCCCCTGGACTGTTTGGTTTTCTTTCTCTCTGCTCCCAGCGCCAAGAAACCGTCAAATGTTAGTTGTGCTTTATAAATTCCTTTTACATTACATTACATTAAGCAGGGAAACTATAAAAGACATGTTGACCTAAAAAGAATCTTCATCAACGCTCATCAACCCTTCGATCTCTTTCTGAAGCATGATCTTAGCATTTGTATTGCATGGATATCTTTTGCTTAGGAGTTAATGTACTTACGCAGCAGACACAACAAGCTGGGAGACAGTGCATACAAGGGCCTATTTTTCTTGTAACATACTTTTACATTGTAACTGATGAAATGTGCGATATGTAGATGGGGCAACAAATACAGTGGATAAAAGAAATGAGAGGCAACATATGCAAACCATCCCCTCGGAGGCCAAGTATGAACTTGTGATCCACGGGCTAAATGAACATTATGATGCAGGTTCTAAGACAGGCTTGTTGTCATGTTCAGTCTGTAAGTGAAGTCATATGTGCTCTAACCCACCTAAATCTCCCCCGCCCCTGGATACAAAACTAACTGTCATATCAACCACCGTTACAGACATCTTCTTAATGTACATATTCATTTGAAGTGCGAAAAATCAATAAATATCATATCTGGAACAGAAAAAAGGAATTGAATGTGCATCAATCAAAATAATTGAATCATCAGCAGGGCTGCAAAGAGCTGTTCTTCAAAAATGGAACGACCAAAAGGATACATGGTGGGAGAGAAATGCAATACAATGGAATTGGTGACCAGGGAACAGGAGGATGGGCAAAACTCTTCTTTCCAGTGTCTTTCAAAGAGCCATCACTGGCAGGCTCCTATTGTTCATCTGCCGTAGGCGCTGTTGAACACCGGCGGTGGAGCTGTTCGTCTAGCTCAGATCCAGATCCCACGTTGCAGGGCAAGGTATTTCTTTCTTTCCATTTGCTCCGTCCGTTGACTGTCCAAAAAAGGCACCAATATCCCTTTCCCTACTCTATCACTGGTACCTTAAGGCAGGGTACCTGCACCCTATTCCTTGTCCATGAAGTCCATCTCTACTAATGATCTACACACCTTATTCTTGATTCATGAAGTCCATCCCTACTAATCTGACTTTCCCTTGGTGCACTTTTCGTCCTTTGGGCGTATATTGTACCTTGTCCCTCCAGGCACAGAGGGGTCAAGGAAAAAGGGGGGGGGGGGGGGTGTCAGACTCCAGAGGACCAGAGGGCAGAGAAACAATCACAGGCAAGCCCAAAGGCTGGGCTCAATGGGCTGGGACTCAAACACAGGTGGACCAACAGGCTGGGGCTCCTGGATAGCCTCTCTTTCTTTTCTTTTTCGGTGGTACTGCCTCGTTCAGCACCTCTTGACTCTGCAGCTTTGCCTCAGTCGACTGGCAAGGATAAAACTTTACAGAAAAAAATAATTTGTTGCTTCTCAACACTAAATAGTGGGATAAGCCTCAATCCATTTGCTAAACTCTTAAAGAACAATCAGGACATCCTTTGAATTACTATATCCGTCTATTCCTATATTATTCATCTGAAGAACATCAGAAAGGGAAAATGTGTGGTGTGAAATTACCGGGGGCATACAGGTACCCTTCCTAGTATTGAGCATCATGCGCACCATACAGTACACGAGTTGGACAATGACTACTCATAACCACGGGAAATACATTTGCATCTGGCAACATTTGTTTTCCTTCCTTGGCCTATCAATATACCATCCCTTGTCCTTTCAATTGTGCTATACTTTCTATTCAAACATCATGACTTCCGGTACCGATTCAGCAGGGTCTATTACAAACATTCTTTTCATTTTCAGTCTAATCATGTTCCTTACTTGTCTGATCTGCAAACATTATCCCTTCCCAGATCATCTGTTATTTTTCGGTAGTCACTACACTTACTTGCAATTCACAACCCAGTTACTCAGGCTAACTAATAAGGGACTCGGGATGTCTCTGCGACTGTATGTAGTGTTAAGGTAACATGAGCAATAGTGGTGGTGCCACCCAGGATTTAAACAAGAGCCATTGACATATTGTTCCCCTTCAGGGTCAGATAAGGTAACATCAGTCTAGTCTACCCGTACTTTTATCTCCTTTTCAATTCCAAATCCATCAATTTACAGAAGGGAGGGTCAGTAACATGGCTGGCTTCAAGGCGACACATTTTTTTTTTTAATCATGACAATTTTTGCGAACAGTGTTATTTTATAGCCGGTTAAACGTGTACTGGTGAGGTGTGTATTCAAGGGCATGTTCACAGCATGGAGTACCATATTTGTGAAATTAGTGGCTAAAGCGAGTCCAACCAATTGTTTTATGGAAATGGCCACCGTCATGACCATTCCTAGACAGCTAAGGAGGGGTCTTGTGGTAGCGTCAAAGACAGAAAGCATACAACAAGCCGTCTTGTGTACTTACAACACAAAACAGCATGCAACAATATATGTACCAAGCACAGAAACCAAAGAAAGCGCAGTTTGTTAGTTGCCCAAGAGATTGTTTCGGGCATTCAGGGTAAAGACTCATGTACTCCATGCAGCCCATTGAATATGTTAGTCCATCAAGGAGCTAATCTCCTATCCCCCTTCATCAGTAGGTGACCTATGTAGGAAACCTCCTGTCGACAATACTTACCCCCTTGAAAAACACACTCCCTGGCCATTCAAAGCTAAATGGGAACAATTTGATAGAAATGGGGCTCTCTGGTTGGCAGAGGTAGGCAACTTTGTTCCAATGGGGACCCTTCCGTCAAGTCAGGGCAAGGGGAATACACTTGTTAGATAACCCCCCGCTCACCCCCTTGGTAGTTTGGCATGAGCAGACAGTCTTATCCCAAAGGCAATGTGCAAAGTATTTACACCAACAATCAGAGTAACACAATGAAAACACCACAAAAGGACACCACACCAAATGCACATCCTTGGTCTCTGCCACACTGAAACCAGACAGTCAAACCACAATCAGACAGAGGCACACAGAAATGTTGAACAAGAAAACAGGCACTTTCTAAAAGTGCTATTTTCAAATACACATTTTTTTAAAACCATCCTTACTATAAGATGTGTTATCAGATTCTGAGTTCAAGGGTACCATATTCCAATTTTCTATCTGATCCCTATTGGAAGATATGCTTGTTAAATGTTACAAAGCATTCCTAGTCTGTCCTATGGACAAAATAGCCTTTCAATAGTAATAAAAAGGTAATTGGCAGTATTTCACTATGAGGACATGTTACTCACACCAGTACACATCCTACATTTCACATACACTGCACCCTGCCTAAAGGGGTACCTTGGGCCGGCCATATGTGTGTCCTATATACAAACTGTGTACAGGCACTGCTGTGGCACCCCCTTTTGTACCGCTTTGTTCGCCATAAGTTGGCAGGGTATGCTCAGACGTGAGTCCCTTGCTCACTTTGCCACTGGATTCAAGCAAGCCTGGCTGAAGACGACTGAAATGCCAGAAACCGGTCCTAGGAAGCTTGTTTCCGGTCCAGGGAAGGCATGGGTTGCCAGTTCGGGCTGGACTGTTCCCATGAGGCACAGGGTCAGACTGATTTGCATATGGCCATGTCTGAACTGGGGTGGCAGAGTGGGCTAAAGAACGGTGATGGATCAAACCCAGATCTGTTGATTGGGTGAGAGTGTTTCATTGGTTCTGATGCTCCGTCCATCACCACCCCCTTTTGTACCGCGTGGCAGGCCTGAGGCATCTTTTCCGGGCTACTCATGCGGGTGGCACAAGCAGCGCTGCAAGCCCACCAGTAGCAATTAATTTATCAGCCCTGGCACACTCAGTGCACTTCACTAGGCATCTACTGGTAAAACAAATATGCCAATCAAGGGGAACCAAGCACAATATCAATTTACACAGGGAGCATCAGCACTGTGACACTGACCAGCAGTGGCAAAATGCCCATAGCATCTAAGCCAAAAAAAACAAAATCCAGCACAGCATCAAAAACATAGGAGGTAGAGGCAAAAAGTCAGGGAAAACGACGCAAAGGATGCCAAGTCCAACACTCTTTAACTGTACTGTCCCTACAACTTTGCTATGTGTCTGAAACTATGAGCAAATAACTACCTTTTTTAAACATTTTTATAGATGCTCTGTCTTTCTGCATAGTCCTAAAAAGCGCAGTGGAGCCTATGACTCTTACCAGTCAATGTGAAATCCGGACAAAGAGCTATTATTCAAATAAATAGTACCGCCAAAGAATGTATTTTAGATCAGTAATAGAAAAACATTGAGTAGCAGAAAGAACCATTAGCAGAAGCATAGCAATGGCTAGCACAGCAGGATGTAGGAAAACCACATTTTCATGTACATCACATCAATCATTCACAAAATTGTAAATGCAATCAAAATACTGGGACTATTACGATTTACCAGTCGTCGCTTCACCAACACCTTTCTCAACCAAATCCTGTATCATACACAACAAGGCTCGTGAAATCTGTAGGAATCCCAGCTCTACATCGCCTGTTGCCCACAAAGTGGATGGCACATCCGCAAAACTCAGGGGGGGGAACAAACACTATTCACTACTTACATTAAGGCCCATCATCAGACATTTACCTGCCTGAGAGCAGTAATAGTAGGATGCCAAACCCATCACATGCTCACCTCAATTAGACATTAACTGAAATGGAAAATCCATGGAAAAAAGGACCAATAATCAGAGCAAGAGAGCACAAAACATGTGATACAACTAATGCGTCTGAAACACCCACCAAAACACTCATAACACTGTGCTATGTTAAATACGTAACAGAAAGAGGCAATGTAGACCAAATACTTCCAAATGTCTACAAACAAATAGCTATTACAAAAACACAGAAAAAACGAATCTGCAAACAAACAATCAAATCCCCCTTTTTAAACACAAATCCTGCCCACTAAAATCTGGAAACACCTTCACTCTCTCATCTTTCCCCTGGCGGCAAGCTGTTAACTTACCTTACCCAAATACATGACAATACGGCCTAACAAAATAAGAATCCCTGTTGGGATCACACAAAATCTGCGGCACTGCAGTTTGGAAACACTGCTCCTAGAAAGCAAACAATATAGCCATCATATTTCTAAAGACAATGTGTTTGCCTAAAAGGCTCATTATTTTATCACATTCCACACACCTTCCACACAAATTAGCTATTACCCTCTTTCCTTCTTTTCCCACTTCAGATCACACGTACAAACCCACACATTCCTCCAATTTCATCCAGTCTCTGTCCTCAAATCCACATACCTGTGTCCCAGTGCTCACTAATATCGGGGGATGAAAACCAGTGAGAGTAGCAACTGAAGTAACAGACATTATCATCACAGTTGACTGTGGCGCAAGCATAAGCGCTAGCGGAAAAGGACACTGGGGTACTATGCGTGCCAGGGGTACTAACAGTCATAATGGGGGGAGACAAAGAAAAGCAAGAAGTGCGACAGCCTGAACGTCTTAGCAGGAGTAGAAACAGCAGAAATAAAAGAACAGCTGAATATTTAAAGTAATAAAATCAGAGGGATATTTGCAAACTAATTTCTGAAATCAATGCTACGGTTGTCTCCTGCTGGACCCTTTTAAACTGTACATACTCATCAGGAATCTGATATTTAACATCATCTGGTGTACAGTAATCTGTACTTTATTTGCAATAACTGATCTTTTCCTTTCAGGCCTAAGTCACATACACCCAATTGGTAACCTTTCTCAAATGAACCTATTGTTGCTGCAATTTTCTTTAAAACTTCCCTGCAAACAACTTTCCTGAGCAAACCCTCTCTGTACTTTCATATTTTTTCCCTTCTAAATCCGTCTGCCTTTCCCAGCTTCTCACTTCGCTGTCTGCTGCTCTGCGTCTGCCTGCCCGATGTACCCCGTCTTGGGAATTCCTTTCTTATCTGAAGGGGGCTGCATAAATACATGCTGCCTGGAGTGCTTGAAACACCTTTTCCAAATTAAATACACATTCTATTGTGAGGTCAAATCCAAATTAAACACACTCACTCAAATCAATCATAAGTTAACTACTTGAGCATTGCACTGAATTTCTGCGTGCCATTTTCAAAATGCAGTTCATGTCTGAAGCTGAAGAGCTTTAAGTGAAATCTGGGGGCCACCAACCCACTGCCCCCTTTTTTCTACTACAGGATGCATTTTTCTTATTTTGCACTTTTCCTATGTCCAAACAAATGTATACTATTACTAGTATTTCTGATCAAACCATTTTTTACTTGCTTCAAAAATTAAAAGTGTCTTCAGGAGGCGCCGGCTGACCTCCTTCGAATGGGCATCTGCAGAGCAACAACGACAAAAAGAGACCAAATTAAGCTCATTCCAGACATTTTCAAGAAGGTGCCAAATTCATTATTTTGCCTGGCAAAGGAATTGCAAGTACTTTTTCCCAAAAGACAGTCCTCAGACCGTACCAAAAACAAACTGATGGTGCACCATATTCATAAATAAAATCAAGCACTTGTTACAAAAACGATCCTCAGCGTCAAACAATGGAAACCACAAGTCAGTCCTAGACGAGGAGCCGCCCGATCAGACAGGTGGGGCAGCTGCGAGTATAAGGCTCTATCCTGCAGGGTACCCTGACCCGCCCATCCAACCAGACGTAAGCCCGTCCTCCTTACACCCGATTACGGGCGAGGATGGGACACCCGATGGAGGAGTCCCTGTTCGGGTGCCAACTGAAGGAAGTGACCCGATTGGGGCCACCCGGGTCACTGACGACCACCTCATAGCCTTCCAAACAAGTGAAGAGTCGGTCAGACAGAGGAGAATACAAACCAAAGCATTTATTGAATCTTATGCTGCAGCGGAGCCCGGTCTGACCAGTCTCCTGAGAGGAAGGCAGAGGGACTGGCTTTCACAAGCATAAAGGTGACAATTATACATTTCAACATGAGCACAAGACACACCCACCTAGTAACTTTCCACGGAAGGCAGCAAGAAACAAATGGGGCACACAAAGATGAGTTAAGAGTCTGAGACCGGGCACACACACTCTCTCTCTGGCAAGGTCATTCTGTCTGTGCCTGCAGCTGAGCCAGTGGAAGCAGGCTTCCATATCATGGGAAAAGTATGCAGAAGTACAAAACAATGTATTTATTAGTACAGCAAGGCCCAACTTTGAGAGACAGAAAATTCAGCACAGCTACTACCTGCAGAGCCAGGGAGCAATTAATTGTGATCATGGCCTAAAATTGGTGGCTAAATATGAAATGGCACAGCAAAGGCTAACTTAAGCATCATTATATATGGTAGCACAGATCAGACTTTTCATTAATTCCAAGAATGTTGAGAAACAACCAAACACCTCCCTCAATAGACAGGTCCTGCCCACTGTAATCGAAGAATATATCCTGGAACCGAGTGAAAAAATCAGACAAACTCCCATCTTTCTTTTGTCAACAAGCCGTCAACTTGTCCCAATCTCGGCAGAAAAAGAGAATGCATATATGTAATAATGCGGCCTGGCTAAGCAAGTATCTCTGCTCAGAGCTTATCACCTGGTTTTCTTTCTCGATCCCATGCTTTTATTTAATCCCATGTACCACCCAACTCCACTACATGATCCTGAGTATGGACCTGCCTCCAAATATCAACCGGGACAAGAAGACCAAAAAACATTTTAATATCAGCAAGAGTTGTTACCGTTGAAGAGGCAGCTTCAGTCAACTCCTCATAATAAGCAGTAGGGTTTTTCCTAGGGTCGGGCAAATGAGTCTTAAGAGACAAAACCTCCCTTCTTTTCCACAGAGTATAAACCCACTGTTCTAGGAAATGAGCCTTCTTTTCTTCATCTCCCACCGCAGACCGTACAAAAGGGCCCATACGCTCATTACATTTTGCCAAATCTCTATCCTCAAATCCACATATTGGTGTCTCAGCACTCAATAATGATGGGAAATAAACCATCAAAGATGGAGAAACAACAGAAGCACCGGGTAAGATAGCTACAGGCGGGTGCGCCGGGAGAGAGAGAGCTGGAGAAAGGGATGCCGAAACAATAGATGTACTTGATGTACTACCAGTCACTAAGAAGGAGGAGGAGGTGCCAAAGCCACAGCCGTCGAGGTGACAGCAGTAGGTGCAGGGACAGTGGGAACAGCTGTAACATCTGGCTGTGATGGCACAGGGACAGTGGGATATATCCTTTGCGGGGCATATGGGGGCGGGGGTTGGGTGTCTAACAAGTCCTCCACAAAAGTATCAGTTTCCCCCAAATATCAACAAGCAATCAAAATCTCCTATGTTCACATTGAACTCCCTTTTCTTGCCTTTCTTTGTCATATGCTACAGCTTTTTGAGTCAGCAGCTGCATCTTCCCTTTTCGTGCATCTTTTCCCATTTTCAATTGTCTCTGTCTAGCTGCCTTCTGCTACGTTCTAAGAGAATCAAATATCAACTGCCTACTTCATCTCTTAAATAACTGTTCCTATAAAAAACAATCTTTTGTTCATCAAAAGTGCCCGTCAGTGGCCACTGTAACTTGGCATTTTCCCTCGTATATTTGTGCCATAATGTACTAAACATAATAGGGCCAAGACCATGCTTCACATATATCAAAATTAGGAGTGCCTTCTGGAGGCGCCGGCTGTGCTTCTTCCAATCGAGCATCTGCAGAACAACAGCGAAAGCACAAAGAAAACAATTTTCTGATCCCAGGCATACTCAACAGAAAAAAGTTCACTATTTATGCCGGCCAAAGCAATTGCAAATGCTTATATCCCAAAGACGGTCCTCAGCCCATATCAAATGCAAACCAAAATGGTGCATTATCCACAAAGAACCAAAACAAACTCTCCACTGCCGACTCTTCGGACCAAACAGTCAGGTCCAAGGGTTTCGCCGTTTAGGACTCCAGTCGGGGTGACCACTGGGCAAGACACCTTCCGGCAGGACAGATGGGGCAGCTGCGAACAATCAATGTTCTTCCTACAGGGATCCCTGAACCGTCAGTCTGACCAGACAATAGCCTCGACCTCCATGCCGTCCGCGGAAGGGGATGGGTCACTCACCCGAAGGAGTCCCCATTCGGACGCCAACTGAAGGAAGTGACCTAACTAGGGACACTCACGACCACCTCTCAGCCTTCCATACCAAATGAAGAGTCGGACAGATAGTAAAGAATACAAACCAATATCTGTTTATTTGGATACACTCAGAGTGGAGCCCAGTCTGCCAGTTGCTTAGGAGTGCTGCAGAGGGACTGACTTCAAGAAGCGTAAAGATACTTTATGTACATTCAAAACCAAATGAAGGCATGCCCACAATGGAATTTTCCAGACAGATGCAGCTGAACAAAGAAGTACAGAGGATAAGTTTCGATTCTAAGGACGGGCACACACTATCTACTACTCAAGGTCGTTCTGTCTGTGCCTGCCACTAGACAAGTCAGAGAAGGCCTCTATCTAGCTAGAAAAGTATGCGCTAATAAGAACAGACTATTTATTATTGAAGCAAAACCCAACCTTGGGAAGGGAAATTTAACAGAGGCCTTTTCTCTGAATCCACGAAGAGCTAGTTTCTATTATGACTCAAAATGGCGCCTATATAGAAAATGGTCACCACAAATGCTAACTTCCATAGAACAATAAGTATTACGTAAACATGAATTTCTCTAGTCTAACACCACCCTGAAGGCATCCCACTTGCATGCGGTAAGGAGGCGGTTCCTGCATTGTCGGTGCAGTATTGTGTGATTTTGCCTGATTTCTTTCCGGAAGACCTGGTCTTCCAGGACATCGGGGCAAAGCCTCCAGGTGGGAATCACAGGTATAGGGTGTGTTCATTCCAGTGATAGCACCACTGGGTTATAATCTGATATTATGCATGGGAGGTATTCCGCATTGTGAACTTGGCTCTGTATATCTGTGGTGCATAGGAAGGCATCCAGTTGCGGCATGTAGTTTGTGCATAAAATAGGAGTAGTACTTATCTCAGGGATGTAAGGTTCTCCAGGCGTCCAGCAATCCCCAACTTTGCCGCCACACACCATATGCTTGTGAGGCAGGCGCAGCCTGGGAGCCTCTCAGTGGAGGGTGTGATATGTCCATGTGCGTATCGTCTATGCTATCAAAGTCTCCCTTCATTAAGGTAGTGCCAGTCAAGTATGGGGCCAAGAAGTGATTCAGTTGGGCAAAGAAGGTTGATTGCTCCGCTTTGGGGGCGTGAACATTCACTGTATTTAACCTGCGACCCTCTAATCGTCCCCAAATTGCTACATAGTTGCCCTTCGGGTCCACCAGTGACCCCTGATTGTATCCATATTAACACGCCCCTTGCTTGGGCCGAATATGTGGTGTAATAGGTTTGGCCCATCCAGCGTGTCTGCAATGCAGTCCCCTACTTTTGTGTGAGGTGTGTCTCCTGCAGTAGGGCTATCTGGACCCCCCACCGCCGAAGGTAGAAGAGCACTTTACATCTCTTCGCCATTGTGTGCATTCCCCTGATATTCCAAGTCATGCATTTGTACTTCTGTGTGTCAGCCATGTGTTAGTGTTCCCAGCTCCTCCCTCACCCAGAGCACTGCTGCTGGCATGTGCTTCCCAACAATTAGTGGCTCCGTCTGCATACAGTGCAACTCCAGGTCCCCCTACTTATGAACAATAAACAAATCCCCCAACTCCCACTCGCCAGGACAAGTAGGTAAACTCATCCCATCCAAACTAAAACAGTGAGTCTGCAAATGACTGCTTGCAGTTCGATCAGTCAAGAAAAAAGGAGGAAAGGGGTCGTCCGCCGTGCCTCCGTGCCTCCGATCCCCCCCAGCCACCACCCAGCTCAGGAGACCCCCACAGGATCCTCCCCACTGGAACCCCAATACCTTATCATTGGTTCAGGTGCTTCATGTGTCTCTCTGGGTCCCTTTTAGGCTAGTGCTTCCCATCGAGTTCTAGATAATGGTGTCCACCGTCTGTGGTGTTCATCTGGGAGTACCACACTCACTGCTTCTGACTCATTAGGCCCCTGCTCTGAGCCAGATTCTGCTGCCGTATTGCTGTCCTCAGGGAGCGCAAGGTCCTTCTCCTTCCTGCTCATCAGTGCCACCACCTTCATCGCGTTCCGTTGTTCCAGTTGCGTTTCCTCTTGCGTGGGGACCAGGGCCTCTCGTATGACCCATTGGTTGCGAGAATGTCTCCCACCCTCATTGTTGCCCAGGCTCTCATGGTGGTTCTGCTCCCTCATGCCTCTCTATCCATTCCCGGGGTCCGAAAGAATTCAATTCCACCTGGTGTAGTCACCCTCAGCTGAGCCAGGTATAGCATTGTGTATTTGTAGTTTAATTGGCGTAGCTTTTGCTTCCCACTCTGGAAGGAGCTCCTTTGCGTCTGTACTTCTCTGGAGAAGTTTGGTAAATATTTGTACTGTAGTGTTGTTCACCTTTATGTCTCCCTTTTGACGTGCTTGGGTTAAGATGGAGTCCCTGTCTTTGTAGTGGAAAAAATTTGCTATTACAACCCACGGCAGATCTCCCTGTATGGGCGGCCTGGCTGGTATGCGGTGGGCTCTCTCCTTCGCGTTGAACTCCGACAGGCTCTCCGATGCCACTTCAGTACGTAGCCACTTTGAGATAGTCCACCATACTGGGGCCTTCTACTTTTTCAAGCAGACCTACTATGCAGATGTTATTCCTGCCCGATCTGTTTTCAGCATCCTCTGCTCGAAATTTGAGTGTGCACACTTTTGTTTCAAGGGTTGCCAGTTGTTTTATCATTGTCGCTTTGTCCAGCGTGGCCTCCGGCAGCTGGCGTTTGTGTGCTGATACTTGCTCCGTTAAGTGCTTGTGGTCTTCTCTAAGGATGCCCAGGTCTGTACCCAGAGAATCTATTTTGGCTTCCAGCCACTCACTCGAGGAGATGATGGCCTGTAGTATGTCTTGGAGCGTCGGGTCTGCCAGGTGTTCTGTTTGAGGTTGAGATTTTTCCTTCCCCTTCATCTCTTTCTCTGCTGGGGCCTGGTCTCTGTCTTTCTTTTCAGTACTTTCCCCATTGCTCCCTCCGGATCCGTGCCTCGTGTGCCTTGCACTCATGCGTCGTCGCTCCTGGGTACTGGATTCTCAGAGGCCTGGCGTCACCCATTAGTGTCACTCGGTCGGTTGCTCCAGTAGCCACTCCCTGCGGGTCTCGCAGGCCCAGTCAAGCCATGCCTGCACTATCCTCATGCTCCCCGGGCCAGGTCCCTGCACCGGGGACCGCACTCGCAGTCAGGGCCCTCTATCCAGTCCCCCCAGCATTCGGTAGGCAGGCTGCGCACTTTAAGGCGCTAGTCCTTCTTTATCTCTCAGTTCTCCTTGCCCCTTCTAGCCCCTCTGGCTGGGGCTTGCCGGTCAGGAGCTCGCTGGCGGTACACAGACAGAATATCGAGGTTTAAACGTCGACATACACAAATATGGAGTTGGAAATGTTGTGATGCAGAAATATCGACAACAATAGTATCGTGCGCAAGAATATCCACTTGGAGGTAAGAAATATCCTTTTTGAAAATATCGAAGTCATTAATATAATTTTCAAAAATATAGGTAACATATCGATGTTTTATTTAGTGTGATGTATTTTCGTATGTATTTTAAAAGTATGTGAACACATTTTTTGTATAGGTATTTCTTTTGTTTTTTAATATATGTGTTACATTTGTGGTAGTTATTAATTTTATTTTAATAAAAGTTAGCGTTTTTTAGTTCTGTGGGGGTTGTGGGTTTATAGGGAAATTGGGTGGGAAGTAATTTAATCATAATAAATTATAATTTTTATTTATTAATATTTATTAACATTTTAAAGTGTTAATTGTGGGAATTAATTTATTATTTATTATTTATCAATTGGTTAATTATTATTAATTAATTATCATGTTAATTGTGTTATGTTTTTTTAGGAGCAGGTGGTGGGGTTTATAGGGGAATAGGGTGGGCAGTAATTTAATTATCATAAATTAATTATTATTTTGTATGTATTTTTTTTTTTTAGTCCTCATATAACCTCCATACTTTTATATAAGCATCCTCTCGATGGTAGCAGCCCAAATGCTTATATCTTAGAGGGTTTGATCTCAGCTGATGTTCTATGGAACCAGGCCCACATGGCACATCGTAGACTGACCGAGAGGTGTAATCATTGGACAGTTCCTACCAGTCATTCCAATTACTCCTAATCTAGTAATTTCAAAAAAAGGCCAAGCTCGCTTCTATTACTATGGAAATAACCTTTTGATTTAGATCTTTAAGAATATCCAACTGAGTTCCACCATTCCCTCCAAGATGGAGGGTCTGCCTGACGCTATCTTTTGCAAATTTCTCTTCTTGCGAAGAGAATCAAATAAAACACCAGTTTACACTGTTCAGCAGCAATGTCCACCTCCCCCTCTGAAGGCTGTACTATACCAAAAAAATGAAGACGAGGCTTACCTTTATATCGTTACCCAGTATATCCCAGTAATCCTTTAACACTGGACAGGTGGAAAACATGTGGTTATCATCTGCCTCTTGGGTGCGGCATCTTGTACAACTGGCATCCCCTCCTCCCCTCATTTTGGATATCTTGAGCAGAGACCAATATATCCTATAAAGGGTAAAAAGGTGATTCTTTCTTAAGGCAGCAGATTTAATCAAAGGATATAATTTATCTAAAGATACTTGCCATAAGGTTTGCAGCTCTTCGTCTGGCAAGCACTTCTCTCAGACCATATGGGGGGGGGATCCAGTTTCCTGTCCGCTGCCTCAAGTAAATAATTGTACCAGAGAGCAATCTCCTTCTTTCTTGGATTTGGATCTTGAAGATCATCCTCCATTGCACAGTCTCCTGGAAATTGCTAGTGTTGGTTTTCACACCAGGTCGAAATTTGATAGTATTTAAATCTGGAGAGCCTGTTCTTTGTTAAATTCCTCCATGTGTCCCAGGAAAGACAGCTCTTTCCTTCAACTACGTCACCCCATCTCTTCAACCCCACCTCTTTCAAAGGTTGAGATAAAACGTCATTCAGGCATTCCGGAGTGCCTGGGGAATCCCACACTGGGGCCCACTTACTATAATACCTAAAGTACTACTGCAGTCGAACCATAATTTGGCAGCAGCATGTAAAACCTTCAGGCGGACTTTTTAAAAACATTTAGGGGCGCCAAACTTATACATAAAACCCTCAACTGGACTATCGTGCAACATGGCCTTATACATGTAACCCGTCAGGCGATCATCTGGCCTATATAGGAGCATCCTACTGTTTTTCAGTTTGTTGGACAGGCCACACAGAGGGCTTGCTCCCTCCCCGCACGACAGGGCCCGAGCTCCGGCCCACCAGGCATACCCCCGCGACAAGCACCTGTACCCCGTCTCCCGACGGATCTTCTGCCCTCGGACCACTACTCATCACGGGGTCCAGCCCCACCGGCTTCCCCGGCCGGGTCAAGCCTCCATCTTGGGCCCTGCACCACGCGGCCGCGTGGCCTCACCCCGACCCCAACCCCGGGCCTGGCCGGCCCCGACATCCCGGCACCACCATCCACCCAGGAGGTGAGCGGACCACTTGGCAGGTCAATGGGAGAACGAGGTGTCAAAGGCTCTCCCCCGCCAGGTGCCGATCGCCCCCAGCTCCCCCAGGCACTGGCTCCACCCCCTGCTGGGTGTCTGGACACCTTCATCCCGGACCCTCCAACCTCCAAGTGCGAGGGTCCGGACATCAAAGGGCACCAGCCCTATAACTGGGGCAGCTCCGGAGCAGGAAGGCAGTTGTATCCTGGAGTCGAGAGACACCGAGTGAACTCAGCCTTGACGGTCTACTGGCGCTGCCGTAGCCCGCTCTTGTGACCCATCGTTCTGCCAGCTGGCGCTGCCGCGGCCTTCTGCAACCTCCATCCTCACCGGGACCTGCTGGCGCTGCCGCGGACCGTACATCGACCATCTTCCTGGGACCTGCTGGCCCTGCCGCGGCCCGTTGTAACAACCATCTTCACCGGGACCTGCTGGCGCTGCCGCGGACCGTACATCGACCATCTTCCTGGGACCTGCTGGCGCTGCCGCGGCCCGTTGTAACAACCATCTTCCGGGGACCTGCTGGCGCTGCCGCGGCCCGTTGTAACGATCATCATCACCGGGACCTGCTGGCGCTGCCGCGGCCCGTACCACCTAACCACCAAGCTCGAGGATTGTGAGCTCATCATCTCATCCGAACTACCTGACTGGTAAACAGACTGTCCCGCTACCCCCTTTCCTACCTTGCGAGACTCGAATCGAGGGGACCCCTGAGTCCAGACCTCCTTGTACCATTCTACCGTATCGTAAATAAGTACCTATAAAGAACACTGAACCTTATCCGTGTGTGGTATCTGTCTGTGGGGGAGAAGTTACTTGTCTGTACGATCGCTGGAGACGGTTCTCCCCGGAGACCTCTCCTCCTGACCCCGGCCGACCCTCCCGGTCCGTCTACCTTTTCTAACATTGGTGGCCAGCGGCGCGATCCGAATCAACGCGTAATCGTACAGAGAGTAGCTCACCCCACGACAAAAACACGATGTCGACCAAAGATAGCAGCCCCACCGAGAAATTCCAAATGGAGAAATTAGAAGAATACAACCACCGCAAACAGACAATTTTGCATAGAACTTGGCATTGCTACCACCGGCCTAAGTACCAAGGATGATCTAAAGCGCGCCCTTGAGTCATGGACAGAAACTGGGGTCGCAGGACCCTCCGACCAAAGCAGCGTCACACCAGACCAAAACAGCATCACACCAGAGGGGAACGCCACGGCTCCCGAAGAGCGGGGAACGGGCCTCTCACAGGAGGAGATCCGAGAAAGAGACAGAATCAGATTACACGAGTTGGAGATGGCACGACTCAAGATGGATGGGGAACTCAAGTTAGCTGAACAGAAACTCAACCTCGAGCATATGCGGCTTCGAGAGGAACGAGAAGAAAAGCAGAGACAGAGAGAGCTGGAAGAGAAAAAAATAACGCTCGAGCACGAGCGCCGACTAGCGGAGATAGAACTGCGAAAACAGAATAAGGAACTGGGGGTGCCTGAGCGACCACACACCCCGGGGCCAATTGAGAAAAAAGTCCATATCCCCAAGGATGTTGTCCGCGAGTATGTCCGAGAAGACGACATACAGCAATGGTTTAAAGCCTATGAGATCGCCATGACCTCCCACCGGATCGACCGGAGTGATTGGGGAGCCGGACTTTGGGGGAGGTTTATCAACGAGGGTCGCGATGCCCTACTGCAGCTCCCAGATCACCAAATGTCGTCCTACGACCACATGAAGGCTGCCCTCCTCACCCGCTACGGCCTCACACCCGAGATGTACCGCCAGAGGTTCAGAGATTGCACCCGGATCCCAGGTACAACTTGGGTAGAATACGTGAACTATTTCAGCCGTGCCTTCGAGGGTTGGATCAAGGGGAGTCAGGTCACCACCTACGAACAACTCTTCAACCTTATGGTATGGGAGCACCTGTCAAACAACTGTTTCGTCGAGCTCAGGCAGCACCTCCTCGACAGTAAGCTGACTGACCCCCGGCAGCTCGCCGCCGAAGCTGACCAATGGGAAAGCACCCGAGTGGGCCGGAAGGGGCCACACGACCAGAACAGAAGCAGCCAAGGCCAGCACCGTCCTCGGGGAGGAGGAGGGGGCCAGGGTCGAGGGAGAGACGCCTTGCCAGCAACACCCGTGGCCAGCACCCCGCCTCCGGCCGGCCGGGGCAACCCCCCGTTGCGGCCCGGGTTCCGAGCCAACGTCACGTGCCACCGGTGCCAGCGACTAGGCCACTACACCAATGACCCGAGCTGCCCGCTAAACCAAACACCCAAGCCCCGCCAGGTAGCGGCCGCCGCCCTGGGGGAAGAGCGATTATCGGAGGAACCCGAAGAGTATGAGCCGGCCCAGCAAGGGTGGGAACCGGCCGCCATGGTCCTGGCGTGCTTAGGGGGAAGAGACATGGTCCCGCGGGCTCCCCTACCCGCCAACACCAGGAAATACGGTCAGTGGGTGACCATTAATGGACAGAGGGCCGAGGCCCTGCGTGACACCGGCGCCAGTGTGACGGCCGTCCGCTGTCACCTGGTGAAGCCCGAGCAGATCCTGCCGAACATTCTCTGCCCCGTCCGCTCGGCAGATAACTCTGAGAGTATGTGTAAAATGGCCTGCGTCCCATTCGAATGGGGAGGGGTCTCCGGCCTGCTGAAAGTGACGGTCCGGGACGATGCCCCCGTGGACTGCCTCCTGGGGAATGATCTCGAGAGTTCCCCGTGGGCCACCGTCGAGAGAAGAGAGCACCTGGGGATGCTGGGCCTCCCGGACTGGGCCTGCATAACCACCCGGTCCATGGCCGCCCGTGCCGCCCCCCGATCAGAAGAACCCGAATGGCCAGCACCTCCGCCCCCGGTCGCCCCAGTAGAGGACAACGGCGAGGCCGGCCTCCCGGACCCGACGACCGAAGAGGACGCGCAACCCCAGGACCTTCCGGATCTGGCTCAGTGGCGTCAAGAAGGGGGGCCCACCCAAGAACAGTTCCGCCAGGAACAAAAGACCTGTCCCTCCCTCGAGGGACTCCGCCAACAAGCCAGCGCCCAAAACGCAGGGGACGCCACCGGAACTCACTGGGTCTACTGGGATAACGACCTGCTCTACAGCGAGCAAAGAATCGCCGAGCTGGGGGCCGGTCGAGTTCTGGTGGTACCTCTCCGCTTCAGAGACTTTCTGCTCAACTTAGCCCACGATGTCCCCCTGGCTGGACACCTGGGCCAGGACAAAACGTACAGTCGCCTAGTGACCCACTTTTTCTGGCCAAAAATGAGGAATGACGTCCTGAACCACTGCCGATCTTGCCCCACATGCCAAGCCAGCGGGAAGAGTGGTCGGAAGCTGAAAGCCCCTCTGCAACCCTTCCCTGTGGTCACCACCCCGTTCGAGAGGGTGGGGATAGACATTGTGGGGCCTCTGGACCCCCGCACGGCACAAGGACACAGGTTCATCTTAGTGCTAGTGGACCATGCCACCCGCTACCCCGAGGCGGTGCCCCTACGGACCGTGACAGCTCCGGTGGTTGGCCGGGCCCTAATGGGGATCTTCTCCCGGGTAGGCTTCCCCCGAGAAGTCGTCAGCGACCGAGGCACAAATTTCATATCCAAATACATGAAGTCCCTCTGGCAACAATGCGGGGTCACCTACAGATTCACGACCCCCTATCACCCCCAAGGGAACGGACTAGTGGAGCGTTTTAACCGCACTCTCAAGGGGATGATTGGGGGATTGGAAGAGCCCCTCCGTCGCCAGTGGGATGTACTACTCCCGTGCCTCCTCTTCGCCTACCGGGAAGTTCCCCAGAAGTCCCTCGGTTTTAGCCCTTTCGAACTCCTGTACGGGCACCCTGTGCGAGGGCCCCTCAGCCTAGTCAAGGAAGGTTGGGAGATGGCCCCCCTAACAACCCCTCCAGACGTCTTCAAATACATCCTGGCCCTACGAAACCAGACCCGGCGCTTCAGGGAGATGGCCAAGGCGAACCTCGAGGCCAGCCAGGAGGACATGAAGAGGTGGTATGATCACAATGCCTCCTCCGTTGAATTCGAGCCTGGTCAGCAGGTATGGGTGATGTCCCCCACCGAACCATGTGCCTTGCAAGATAAGTGGACGGGGCCCTACAAAGTGGTCGAGCGCAAAAGTCCCGTCACTTACCTCATCGACATGGGGACCTCCCGGAACCCCCTTCGGGTCCTCCACACCAACCGACTCAAACCACACTTTGTGCGCTCAGAACTCAGCCTCCTGATGGCTACGGACAGTGGGGCCGAGGAAGACTCCGAACCCCTCCCGGATCTTCTGAAGACTCAGGAGAATGACGGCTCCGTGGACGGGGTCCGGCTCTCTGACGCCCTCACTTCGGAGCAACGCCAGGACTGCCGGAACCTCCTGCTGCAGTTCGCTGCCCTGTTCTCCCTCACCCCCGGGGTCACCCCTTGGTGTTTGCACGACGTAGACACCGGGGACAGTCCCCCTGTCCGACACAGGGCCTACCGCGTACCAGATCGGGTACGGGCCTGCATACAAGAGGAAGTGGCCAAGATGCTCACGATCGGGGTCATCGAGCCCTCGGACAGTCCCTGGGCCAGTCCGGTTGTATTGGTTCCCAAAGCCGCTGCCCCCGGCACCGCACCTGAACTGAGATTCTGCGTCGACTACCGGGGCTTGAACGCTGTCACCCGGACCGACGCTCATCCGATTCCCCGAGCAGACGAGCTGGTCGACCGGCTGGGGGCCGCCCGCTACCTTAGTATCTTCGACCTAACAGCGGGCTACTGGCAGATCGGCCTCACACCCAGGGCTCAGGAACGGTCAGCCTTCTCTACCCCCGATGGCCACTATCAATTCAAGGTCATGCCCTTTGGCATGAAGAATGCCCCCGCCACGTTTCAACGCCTTGTGAACCAGGTCTTGGCGGGGCTCGAAGAGTTCAGCGCTGCCTACCTGGACGATATCGCTGTATACAGCCGCCACTGGTCCGACCACCTCCGTCACCTCCAAGAGGTCCTACAAGCCCTCCAGCGGGCCGGCCTCACCATTAAGGCCGGCAAGTGCCAAATTGGCCAAGGGTCTGTGACCTACCTTGGGCACCAAGTGGGGAGCGGGCTGGTGGCCCCCCTACAACCTAAGATTGCGGCCATCCAGTCCTGGCAGCCCCCCGTCACCCAGACCGAGGTCCGAGCCTTCTTGGGGCTCACCGGCTACTACCGGCGGTTCGTGAAGGACTACGGCAGCATCGTGGGGCCCCTCACGGGTCTCACGTCCAAAAACCAACCGAAGCGGATTAACTGGACTCCTGATTGTCAAGCGGCCTTCGAGAAGCTGAAGGCCGCCCTGTGCACCGCCCCTGTGCTCCAGGCCCCCGATTACAGTCGGGAATTTGTGGTGCAGACCGACGCCTCCGACCACGGCATCGGGGCCGTCCTCTCTCAGTTGAACCCCGAAGGTCATGACCAGCCGGTGGCCTTCATCAGTCGACGTCTCCTGGCCCGAGAACAGCGTTGGAGCACCATCGAGAGGGAGGCATTTGCAGTAGTGTGGGCCCTCAAAAAGCTCCGACCCTATCTCTTCGGTACCCACTTCCGGGTACAAACCGACCATCGACCCCTGCAATGGCTGATGCAGATGCGGGGGGAGAACCCAAAACTCTTGCGCTGGTCCATTTCCCTGCAGGGGATGGACTTCACCGTGGAGCACCGACCAGGCCAAGACCACGCCAACGCGGATGGCCTGTCCCGCTTTTTCCGCCTCGACGAAGAGAGTCCCCAAGGAGATGGGTGACTCTCCCCGCCTTCAGCTGGGGGGGACGCATGTTGGACAGGCCACACAGAGGGCTTGCTCCCTCCCCGCACGACAGGGCCCGAGCTCCGGCCCACCAGGCATACCCCCGCGACAAGCACCTGTACCCCGTCTCCCGACGGATCTTCTGCCCTCGGACCACTACTCATCACGGGGTCCAGCCCCACCGGCTTCCCCGGCCGGGTCAAGCCTCCATCTTGGGCCCTGCACCACGCGGCCGCGTGGCCTCACCCCGACCCCAACCCCGGGCCTGGCCGGCCCCGACATCCCGGCACCACCATCCACCCAGGAGGTGAGCGGACCACTTGGCAGGTCAATGGGAGAACGAGGTGTCAAAGGCTCTCCCCCGCCAGGTGCCGATCGCCCCCAGCTCCCCCAGGCACTGGCTCCACCCCCTGCTGGGTGTCTGGACACCTTCATCCCGGACCCTCCGACCTCCAAGTGCGAGGGTCCGGACATCAAAGGGCACCAGCCCTATAACTGGGGCAGCTCCGGAGCAGGAAGGCAGTTGTATCCTGGAGTCGAGAGACACCGAGTGAACTCAGCCTTGACGGTCTACTGGCGCTGCCGTAGCCCGCTCTTGTGACCCATCGTTCTGCCAGCTGGCGCTGCCGCGGCCTTCTGCAACCTCCATCCTCACCGGGACCTGCTGGCGCTGCCGCGGACCGTACATCGACCATCTTCCTGGGACCTGCTGGCGCTGCCGCGGCCCGTTGTAACAACCATCTTCACCGGGACCTGCTGGCGCTGCCGCGGACCGTACATCGACCATCTTCCTGGGACCTGCTGGCGCTGCCGCGGCCCGTTGTAACAACCATCTTCCGGGGACCTGCTGGCGCTGCCGCGGCCCGTTGTAACGATCATCATCACCAGGACCTGCTGGCGCTGCCGCGGCCCGTACCACCTAACCACCAAGCTCGAGGATTGTGAGCTCATCATCTCATCCGAACTACCTGACTGGTAAACAGACTGTCCCGCTACCCCCTTTCCTACCTTGCGAGACTCGAATCGAGGGGACCCCTGAGTCCAGACCTCCTTGTACCATTCAACCGTACCTTAAGAAGTGCTTATAAAGAACACTGAACCTTATCCGTGTGTGGTATCTGTCTGTGGGGGAGAAGTTACTTGTCTGTACGATCGCTGGAGACGGTTCTCCCCGGAGACCTCTCCTCCTGACCCCGGCCGACCCTCCCGGTCCGTCTACCTTTTCTAACACAGTTCATATGCCCAACAATATCATTGTAGGTCTGGTAAGCTCAGGCCACCGTGTGCCAATTTTCGGCCGAACTTTTTCCATGATAGTCGGATCCCTTTACCAGCCCAAATAAAAGTAGAGATCTTTCCCTGAATTTTATTTAGAAGAATTTTTTCAAAAGTCAGGGGGATATTTCAAAAAAGATGAGCGAACTTCGGTAGTACACACATTTTGACCAAGTTTACCCTGCCATACTGTGTAAGTGGGAGATTCTGCCATCTCTTCAAAAGTGTATCAACCTCCTTAGAGACTCGGGCTATATTTGTTTTAGGGAGTTCAGTCAACTCTTGTGTGATGGTTATTCCCAAATACCTTAACTCCTTTGAAACCTTAAAACCCTGCACTTCCGAATTCCATGACATGATCTCAGTCTTACTGCTATTAATCTCATAGCCTGACATTTTTCCAAAGACCTGCACTTCCCTGAATAAGCTTGGTAGAGCTTGGTTTACGTTAGACGTAAAGAGTATCAAGTCATCAGCATACAGAGCTAGTTTCCTTGAGAAACCATTCATTAAAAAGGGATGTATTTCTTTATTTAGCCTTAAACTTTGAGCGAACGGCTCTGAATATATATCAAAGAGAGTAGGAGACAACGGACAGCCCTGTCTGGTACCACACCCTATTACTACCGGAGCCGAGAGGTTCCCATTGACTAATATTTTGGCTCGCGATTCGCTATAGATTTTTCCCAACAAGTCTCTAAAGGTGCAGTCAAACCCAAAAGCCTCCAATACACTAGAAAGATAACACCAATGAACACGATCAAAGGCTTTTGAGGCATCCAATGTTATAATTGTTAAGGGAACTCTAGCCACCATTGCCAAATCTATTGCGCCAATTAAGAAGATGACAAGATCCTTCATCTGACGCCCAGGGAGAAAACCCTTCTGATCTTCATGTATTATTGCCCCTGCGATTTTACTTAACCGAGCTTTCATAATTCTGGTAAAAGTTTTATAATCGCAGTTCAACCAAGATATCGGGCAATAAGATTGACATTGTGTGGGATCTTTACCCGGTTTTAAAATCAGGGTGATAACTGCCTCATTCCAAGTATCTGGTAGTGGGGAGCGTCCTCTCAAAATGTTGTTAAATAATTTTAACCATATGGGGATAACTTCATCCATTAGTATCGAATAGATCTCAGTGGGAATGAGATCTGGACCTGCAGCTTTGCCTTTCTTGATTTTCTTAAGAGCTTCCACAATTTCACTCCCGGTTATATCTTGGTTAAGTAATGTTAAACTATCAGGACTCAACTTAGGAAGCTGTTTTTGAGCAAGCCATTGATCTATGGCTGGTTTATCTATCTCTAGATCCTCCTTATACAAGTCCTGAAAAAATGTACAAAACTCCCTCTCAATCCCACCGTTATTATCAGAAAACTGAGCAGAAGGCTCGCCACCATTTTCTAATCTGATCCTTCTAATGAAGTTTTGAGACCTATACATTCTACTTTTTATTGCTAAAAGTTTTCCACATTCCTCACCCTGACCAAACTCTCTTATTCTGCTCGCTTCCCACTTCTGTAACATCATTCCTTCCAATGTCAGCCTGTATTCACGTTGCAGATCCTCCACTTTACCCATCAGTTTATCTTTTTCCTCCCCCTGGGCTTGACCGAGCTTTAGACTAGCTTCGGACTTTCTCAACCGCTCCTCCAATGAGGCTATCTTCTCCTTCTCTGATCTAACCCAACCTGCTGCCGCCCCCTTCAGCATCCCTCTCAGCCATGCTTTGAAAGAGTCCCAAACCAAATAAATGGGTGCAGACTCTAAGTTTTGGTTAAAAAAGGCAGCAGCATCTAGTTTAATTTTCTCCATAACTCCGGTTTGTGAGAGCAGTCTTCTATTCAATGTCCACCTCTTAACTGATGAAATGGAGGGAAACTCCATACTTAGTTCTATTGCTCCATGATCTGATATATGAATGGGCAAATACTCAATTTTCTTGACCTTATCTACTTCTAGACGATCCATAAATATATAATCGATCCTAGAGTAGTGACCGTTCTTTTTTCTAAAAAAGGAATAGTCCTTTACATCTCCCTTTTTCTTTCGCCATACATCACATAAATTCAAATTATCTAGCATAACAAAAAGACAAACTCTAACTCGAGGCGCATTGATTTGAGTGCGGGGAGAGGATCTATCCAGCTTATTATTCATTAATAAATTGAAATCCCCGCCGATTATCAATGGGGCCTAAAACTCAAGCAAGGAGGAGCATAGACTGTTCAAGAAACTAACTTCGTCCTCATTTGGACCATAATAGCTAGCCAGCGTATAGGTGTTAGCAAGGGTTTTTATCTCTGCAACCACCCAACGCCCTTTGGTATCCACCTGTGTTTTACCCAGTTCAATTCCGGAGTTCTCTTTAATAACTATTGCAACTCCTTTAGAACAGCATTGCTGGTCTGTAGCTATCACCTTATTTACCCATTTCTGTTTATTAAATAGTGCCAGACACTCAGACTTCAAAAGATGAGTCTCCTGGAGCATAAGAACGTCCGTGGAGGTATTTTTCAGATATTCTAAAACCAATCTCTGTCTCCTTTTAACTCTCAATCCATTTACATTCTAACATAGTATGCCCAAACGCTCACTTCCTATGGCCATTTTCCTATCCCCCATCTTCAGTCTTTTTAATTCTTCTGCTTTCAGTAATGTTGGTTATATCAAAAGAGGACGCTTTTTCCATTTTTTTTCTTTTTTATTCCTATGCTCCCCACCATGCTCCCCACCATCATCCAAGTGCCCCCCGCCCCACCCCCCTCCTCCCCTGGGAACCCTCCCTGCCTACTTATTGGCTAACGCCAAATTCGAGCTGCATATGAACACCCACCTTCATTATAAACATTGGAAACACTGACCTCACCGCATCTAGTCATCTTAATCTGTTCTATTTCTTATGAATTTGCTCAGCTGCTTGCCTTAAAGCCTAAGAAAAATTCATCTACCTCCTCAGGGGAATGAAAATTGTACATTTTATTGGCCCTCATTACTTTAAGGTATGCTGGAAACCTTAGCTGAACTTGTGCACCCAGTTGTCTCAGGGCGTCCATCCTCTTGCCCAGCTCCCACCTTCTATCTTCAGTGACTCTAGATATATCAGACCTTATTTTAAACGAGAAATCCAGGACCTGAATAGTTGTTAGTTTTAAGGCTGCCCCTAAAAGCTTTTCTTTGAGGGAATACGATTGTATGTACACCAGGATTTTCCTAGGCTTCTTACGACCAGAATTAAGCCTGAAAGGGTCACTGTGCACTCGCTGGATTTCCCCATCCCAAACTGAGGCAGAGGCAACTTGAGGAAAGGATTTATACAGAATCTCTACCACAAAGGCTTTAATATTCTCCCCTTCTGCACCCTCCTTTATGTCAACAATCCGGATATTGTTCCGCATTTAATTATTTTCCATCCTTTCTAGTCTGTCCGATACATCCTTTTCCTTTGACATGAGCCTATCCAGTTCCTGGGCGTGATCTTGTATATCTTGCCCTAGTTCTAGGACTTTATTTTCTAAGTCCTCCGTATGTTTCATTAATACTGACAGATTCTCCTCCAAACTACTGCATGTATCTTGGATTTTTTTCTGGTTGGCCTCTGAGGTAGCGAAACGATGTTTAATCACTAAGGAGAGCTGGCTCAGTAGGTCTTTCACGACTTCTAAACCTGAGATATCTTTAGCACCCTCTTTAGCTAGTATATCAAAAGCCTGGTCAGTCTTTTCTGACATTATTGAGCTCCCAGATAACACATTAGGAGAGGTGCTAGAATCACTCAGGGGTGAGTACCTGTTTGAGACCAAAATGGCTGAAATACTGGCTGATATGCTAGCTGGTTGTACAGTTGAAGTTGAAATGTTCTGTGTTGTAACCTCCGTCTGTACCTCTGTAGTAGTAGGAAGCTCCATGTTAAACTGTAAGTTAACCTGTGGATTTAACTTAAAATAGGCCCTTAGTGAAAGGGTCACTCTGGGGGCTTATGGAGCTGATCTATTCTTCCTTTCTCTTACAGGCGTGTTCCTCCCCGTCTCCACCTCCAAGCACCAGCAAGTCTACGTACCGTAATTGTTGCATATGTATTTATTCATGGCGCGTGGTGTCCACGAGCAACCTTGTATCTTGCTCGTGGAGACCACGCGGAGTGTTGTGGTTTAAACAGGGTGGCTCGGGTGGCGGAGAGCGTTAGAGGAAAGGTTAGGCATTGAATCGTTGTACTGGATGTTGAGAGGTTGAATAAACTTCCGTTCCAGCTGAACTTCGTTGTCTGCTGTTGTTTTAACGTATAAAGACCTTTCTTAACATTGGCGACGAGTGGGCACGGACCGCCTATACATACTGAAAGAAGGAAGTTATTAAAGGAGTTATTCTGTCCAAATGAAATCGACATCGGAAGGAGCGGTTTAAAAAGGACGCAAACAATTTAAAGTACTTTGTGGATTACAAAAGGCTGGCTGCAGCTGAGGTATTACAACAAATACTGTTCTATGCTGTTTAAGAGTTTGAACACAGCGCGGAATTGTAATAAGGAAAAACTTGAATTAAAACAGGAAGAAGAGATATTTACTCACCTTTGCTGAGCAATTCTGGATTTGTTTCTTTTGGATTTTCCCAGTTTTCATGCGCATGCGCGCACGGCATCAGCGTGTAATCTGTTTCGTCGAATCTGTAAATGTGACTTTGTTTATGGATTTCCAGATTCAACAAAAGTAAACGAGACGAAATAAACGTGCAAAATTGAGTGTCAGTCACAGGAGGCGCATTGTGTCATCGCGAAGGGAAGTAAATATAATTTTGTTTTAGGATTGTTTGAGTCAACACGAAGAACCAAGATTCAGAGCAAGAAAACCCAGTTTGAGTTACTAAAGTAAGGTTGGGGCGTATAAGAGTTTTGGTACCATAAGTCATTAACATTCAGAATAACAACCATTGTATGTGAAATTTAAAGTTTATTTACCATTTATAGTGCAATATGTCTGGCATCGTACCTCCCCCTTCATTTCTATCATCATCAGGTGATCCTCCCATGCCATGGGAAGTATGGGAACCAGTATTTTTGGCATATGTGGAGGTTTTAGAAGGCGAGGACTGTGAACCAGAGAGGAAATTGTCACTGTTAAAACACTGCTTAGGTGGATTTGGCTTAAAAGAATTTCAAACGTTACCTGCGTTAATTAATCCAGGGAGAATTAATGTTTACCAGTACGCTTCGACACAGCTTAACATACGTTTGGAAAGAAAAAAAATGTAGTGATGGAAAGATTTATTTTTTATTCCCGTAAACAACGCAGCGATGAATCCATTGAAGACTATGTCTCAGCACTCAGATCGTTGGCAGCTTCTTGCAAATTTGAGAATATATCATATGAACAAATGTAATGTAAATGTAAATGTTGTAGACTTGTAAAGCGCACAGCTGCCCCGGCAACGGGGCGTCCCGGCGCTGTAGACCGCTGGGGAACCCGTCCTGGCTATCCCTGTGAGATGGTCCCTTTCTGGGTATCTCCAAGGTGAAACCAGGCATCCCCGGCGTCTGTGGGGGGCCGTTGTAGAGATGAGGCAAGCTTAATGCCCAGAGTTGCCGAGTGTGTTCCTGGTTAGAGTAGGTACCGAGGCGAGAATTATCGAGTCCGTTTTGACCCTGGTCCACAACCCTGCCGCGTCGGGAATTGAACCCTGGTCCCTGGCCGATTCTCTGCTTACGGGTCTGCCGCCCCTAACCAGTGAGCCACACCTCTCCACCAGTACTGAGAGATCAAATTTTAATGCGCACAAACAGCAAGAAAGTTCAAGAAAAATTATGGTCAACATCTGACTTATCATTAAATGCAGCTATTGATATCGCAAAATCTATTGAACACTCTGAAGAGTTCGTGAAAGAAATTAGAGGAAATGAGAAAACTGATGTATTCAGTGTCAACAAGGAGTTAAAAGATAGTGACAAACAAAAAAGATTTGTTACTCAAAGATCAGAGAATTTTGGGAAAAATGGGAACAAGCCTAAGTATCCAAATTCTAGAGTTGAGAAACATAATTCATCATTACTTTGTTACAGGTGTGGAAGCAATAGCCATCTAGCGAATTTCAAAGGGTGCCCTGCTATTGAGAAAGTTTGCTCTAAATGTAATAGGAAAGGTCATTTCAGTAGGTTTTGCAAAACACCCACAAAGAAAGTAAATTACATACAGTTTTCTGATGATTATGAACCGTCCTATGACAACGATGAAAATGAAATTAACACAGTTATTAATGTATGTAGTGATGACAATGTTTCGAAATTTCCTTCCTGTCTCATCAGTGTGGATGGTGTTTTTTTGAGATTTTTGGTTGATTCTTGCGCCTGGTACTCTATTATTTCTTTAAAGGTTTTCGAGGATAACTGGCCAAAAAGGGAACTTAGTGACCCCGATGTTTCTCCGGGCGGTTACACAGGGCACAAGATTGATTTGGTTGGCTATTTTCATGCGAATATAAAATTCGCAGGACGGCAAATTTACAGCAAAATTTATGTGGCAAGGTCAGGGAAATCACTTTTAGGGTGGCCACATCAACATGAATTAAGCATCAAACTTGACCCTAGAGCCAATCCTCCAGTTTTTGTTGTTGACCATGGAGTTCACCATGGGTCGGTCACTGTGAGTGAGCTCATTAAGGAATTCCCCAGTGTTTTCAGTGGTAAGCTTGGGAAATATGAAGGGTTTGAACATGAGATCAAACTCCACGAGAATGCCATTCCTGTACGTCAAAAAGTGAGAAATGTTCCATTGTCATACAGGGATAAGTTGAAGAGTATGTTAAAAAAACTGTGTAATGATGGCATCATTGAACCTATTGAATCTTCCCCGTGGGTTTCTCCCATCGTAATTTCAGTCAAATCTTCAGGGGAACTTAGATTATGTGTGGACTTGCGCAGTTTGAACCAAGTTATTTGGGTAGATGCACATCCTCTTCCTAATTTGCATGAGATGGTATCTACTCTATCTGATGCGCAAGTATTCTCCTGCATTGATTTAGCAAGCGCGTACCACCAGGTAGTTCTTTCTGACAGCTCAAAAAATTATACGGCGTTTATCACACCTGAAGGTTTATTCAGGTATCGTCGTATGCCGTTTGGGTTGGCTAGTGCTGCTTCTGTTTTCCAGAGGTTGATGAAAGAAACTCTGGAAGGGCTGTCAGGAGCCATTGCTTTCCAAGACGACATCTTAGTTTTTGGGAAGAATGATGAGGAGCACGATAAGAATTTACATAACGTTATTGCAGCTTTAGCAAAAAAAGGACTCACCCTTCGGTTAGATAAATGCAAAATAAAAGCTAAGGAAGTGGATTATTTAGGACACACCATCAGTGGGAAGGGGATTAAACCGAAACATAAGCACATTGAGAGTATTACTAACGCTCCTCTACCGTCCTCGAAGGAACAGTTGGTTGCTTTTCTTGGACTGATTGAATTTTATGCCAAATTTATTCCTAATTATTCCATGAAAACTGAACCGTTCAGGTGTCTGTTAAAAAAAAATGCAAAGTTTGTGTGGACAAATGACATGACTGAGGCGTTTGGGAAATTGAAGACATTCATAGTCAATGCACCCTGTTTAAGACCGTTTGTTCCAGGAAAAAAATGCATAGTTATGGTAGATGCGAGTAATCTAGGTCTGGGTGGTGTTTTAATGCAGAAAGATAACTCTAGTGAATGGATTGTGGCATATGCGTCCAGGGTGTTGAGAGATGCAGAGAAGAACTACTCTGTCATTGAAAGAGAGTTACTTGCTTGCGTATGGGGAGCAGAACACTTCAGAAGTTTCTTGTGGGGGACCGATTTCATAATAAAGACTGATCACAAACCGTTAGTTTTCCTAATGTCTCCTGGTGGTGGTAGGTCCATGTCTGCACGGTTAGCTAGACTGTCATCAAGGTTACAATCTTTTCGCTTTCACATTGAATATGTCCAGGGGAAAGCGAATATGCATGCGGATTGCATGTCCAGGTTGCCTTTGGATAGTGATAAGGATTATCAGGAGGATGATTGTGAGGTTGCTTTCACAACACATGATATCAATCTTTTACATGGGGATAAGGCGAGTTTGGATGAAAAAGTTTGGATGGAAGCAATGAGAAATGACAGAGAATTGAGCAAGGTTAAGAGTTACATTGTGCAGGGATGGCCGGAAGAAAGAAAATTATCTGGTGATATGATGAGCTATTCCAAAGTCCATGATGAATTGGCCATTGAGAATGGGTTGGTTATGAGGACGGACAGAATAATTCCTCCTTTTCCTCTTAGGGAAACCATTATGGAAATTGGCCATGAGGGACATTTAGGAGTCTCATTTACTAGAAGGCGAATAAGGGAGGCATTTTGGTGGCCTGGCATTGATTCTGCTGTTGAACATTTTGTACGCAAATGTGATAAATGTTCAAATAGTGATAAATCTGCGGTGCCTTTAAGAGTTGAGTCGTGTCCTGTGGAATATCCTATTGGGCCATGGAGGAAACTAGGGCTCGACATTATTGGTCCATTTCATGTTTTGCCCAAGGATAAATGCTTTGGAATTGTTTTAATTGATTATTTTTCCAAATGGCCTGAAATCAAGATGGTTAAAGAAGTTACGTCACATAGTGTCATTGAATTTCTTGATGGTATATTTTGTAGGGAAGGTATTCCTCAGGAGATTGTCACAGACAATGGTCCCCAGTTTATTAGCAGAGAAATTGAGTCATTTTTTGGAAAATGTGGCATAACTCATAGGAGAATTTCAGTATTCCATCCAGAGTCTAATGGTCAGGTGGAACGCTTTAATCGTGTGGTGAAGGAAGCGATTCAACTTGCCGTTAAGGGTGGACTCAATTGGAGCAATGCTTTACAGTCCATGCTACTGGCATATAGGACATCTCCCAATTCAGTAACTTTAATCAGTCCTTTTGAACTTTTAAGAGGACGGAAACCCAGCACTTGCTTGGTTCCGTGGTGGTTAAAGAAGGGTATGGATAACAAGAAGTTGGTTGCTGTTGACTACAATGTAGTTAGACAAAGGGTCAGTGAGTATAAAAAAAAAATGAAAGAAGTTATGGACCAAAAAAGAGGTCCAATGAGCACACAAAAAATTGGAGTGGGTGATCTTGTTCGCATAAAGAAGAAAGAGAATGTTCTTAAGGGTTCCCAAAGCTGGTCAGATCCAAAGAAGGTTGTACAAGTTTTCAGCAATGCGGTGAGAATAGAGGGTGGAAGTGTTTGGAACTTGAGCAGAGTATCTGTGTTTAAGGGTTCTACTCAACCATCTGGAAATGCATCCAATGATATGTGTTCGGATGATGTAAACAATGACATTTCATGTAGGGATGTTAAAAAAAATACACGATTGGAGAATGTGTACAAGGATATGAGATATGACCAACAACCAGTTTGTTCTCATTGGGAAATGGATTTGTCTAGAAGAAAACGTGAACACCATTGTCCGGGAAGGTTCAAAGATTACATTATGGTCTAGTTTGATGAATAATATTGTTAAAAATAAAAAATAAATAAATGATAAAAAAAAAGAAAAAAAAATAATAATAAAGGGGGGGGAGATGTGTTGCATATGTATTTATTCATGGCGCGTGGTGTCCACAAGCAACCTTGCATCTTGCTCGTGGAGACCACGCGGAGTGTTGTGGTTTAAACAGGGTGACTCGGGTGGCGGAGAGCGTTAGAGGAAAGGTTAGGCATTGAATCGTTGTACTGGATGTTGAGAGGTTGAATAAACTTCCGTTCCAGCTGAACTTCGTTGTCTGCTGTTGTTTTAACGTATAAAGACCTTTCTTAACAGTAATAGCACAGACTAATGGAGTGGCCAAGGGAGGGAAAGGGTGTGGGGGAAGGAGCAACTGGGAGGGAGATATGAAAACGAAAGTAGACAAAGGTTCTTACTTGATCTATCTTCCCTGTTCCCCACCTGCAACACCACTGCATGTTAATACTGTGAATCATCTGTGTTGAAGGGTCCTCATAGGCCTTGCAATGGGGTCCACCCTGAGATACTGAGGAAGAGCTTTCGGGTGATAAACAGATAGTAGGTTTTAGTTTTTTGTGGGCGTTCACTAAAACAGCAATTATTCACATAGATTTGCTGTGACAATTGTAAACGGAAGTGCATACCACAAAGCTATTCCTTTATAGCCATGGAGGGCCGGTTTTCAGGTGTTCTGTAACAGAGGCAAACATCACCCTGTTAACTTCACAGTTCACAAAGGGCCGTGGCCAACAAGATGGCCGAGAGGCAGTGCTAAGCTCTCGCTCTGGTCCCAAAAACAGGATCCGTCACAATCCTGCCACTCCCATGTCCCCAAACAAAGCCAGTCCAAAACCTGATGGTGAGGGACCCCCATGGGTGAGCGGAATCATTGCCCTCGACTGTAGGGGTGTGCTGGATGCTTTGTGGCAGCTGAGGAGTGGGAGCGGACGGCCTTCGATCGCTACCAACATTGTGGTGAGGCAGAGGGTAGCCCCATGTGGTTTTGCATACCTCAGACCATGGCGGGGAGATGAGCTAGGTGGGGGGAAGCCTGGCGACCGCCCCTCTTTGTGTGAAGGTGTGGAACTGCCTGAGTGCCTGGAGATGCGGGCGAGTCAGGAGCCGTGCCCTGCCGCGGGTGCATGCCAGGCCAACTGCATGCATGGAACTGGGGGAGGCGTCCCTACATGGCGATGCAGCGCAGCTGTCCGAGCGACCGCAGTGTGGAGTGGCCGCAAACACAGACTTGGAGAACTTGGAGTCCGATACCCCCTTGCCTGGCCTGCTATGACAAAGTGACATCAGACGGCTGGTTGGCCCCGTGAACCTCCGGGCTCTCGCAGGGCACCAGTGTGGTGGAGGAGCTAGGTGTGTTGTATGGTGGCAAAGTGCGGTTGCGGTGGCCCACGCCCCGGAGGTGGGGCCTGTACGTTGTTAAGCCCCCACAGAGGTAGGCGGTATGAACTGATGGTGTTGGCACCCCTGCTGAATGCATAACCCAGTGTGTCACCACGACACAAGTCCACATTAATTCACCAGTAGGTGAGGAACAAGAGCCACTGCATTTGGAGGGGGATGCAAACACTATTCATCAACATGAACTTGCCCCCATGAGTTTGAAGGGAAATTTGGCGGCAGAAACATCGGGCATTGGGGCAAAGTGAGATCAAGAGCAGGAAGATATTATGACTGTAGGGGAGAGGAAATCCAATGCACTATTAAGGAGGGATAGGGAAGTGGTTACCCGCTCAAAAAAAGCATTATTGGTGTCAGTCTCTCCTTCAGAAACTGGCGCTTCAGATGACATAAGGTCCACTGTTATTTCTCATAGCAACGGGACAAACAAAAATAGATTAGATAATAAAGCGAAAAAAGGTGGCCCCAGAAAAAATCCCAAAGTTGTTGAGGATGGGAGATTCAAGCAAGCTGGCAAACACCGCGAAACCTGTTCTCCTGCAAATGGGACGGAATGGTCGCAGGAGATAATGAAAACACTAGAGGCCAATTTGGATGCCCTTCTTCTTAAACACTTGGCTCCCATAGTGGAACACATAAAGAGAATAGAGGAGACAGTTAGTAAGCTTCTAGAACTGAATAGTGGTGAACCCCCAGTGCCCCCATCGAGTCCAAGTCATGAAGGGATGGGGATTGCACCTTGCCCTGTCAGTCCTGGCACAAATAGAAGTAGGTTGGCAGGAAATAAGCAGAGAGCTGACCCTACTTCCGGTAAGATTAAAGGCATTCCTTCCATTATTGTGCCCCATAGACCACAACATCAGGATAGTAAAAAAGGGCCTGTAGCAGCCCTTAGTCCCCTAGTTGATCAGGCGCAACGCACGCCGGGGCTGCAGACGCTTGATTTACCCCCAGCTTCTTGTCCTTATACGATAGTCTTAGCGGGGGTCCCAGCTCATAACCAGGATAGAGAAGAGTCCACAAGCTCCCTGATAAACAAGGTTAATCATTGGATGTATAAAAATGTGAAGGAGTTTCAGCTACAGAACAGTCACATCCTTATGGCAAGGAGGGTAGCTTGGGTTGGACCCTCTGAGAAAAAGTTTGCAGGTGACTGCGTTATTGTTAATTTTAGACACCCAGAGCTGGTAAAAGAATTGCTCACTTCCAGTTACGGGGCTTTTGACAGAGGGACGACCATAAAAAGGCTCCCCCTGAACTTTTTTTACAGGGACTACTTAAAAGAGTCAGCCCAAGTGACACGCAGAAGAGGGGAAATTCCCAACACAAGGACCAACAGACCGGGTCCAGTTTCAAACAGGTTCATCCCACTGTTTGACGCGGCAGTGATGGATGAACTAGATTGACTGGCGCAGGGTGTGACCAGGGATACTCCCCCCCTTCCAGTCAGTCCAATGTTAAGGGAGACTGCGGGCCCCATGGGAAATATTCTTTCATTTGATATCCACCCAAATGAGGTTTCACTTAACCCACCAGTTAAGAGTACTGTATTGGTAACAAGTTGTTTAGTAGGACTTTCTCCTCAAACACAGGCTATCCCAGTTAGGAGCGAGATAATTCACGAGGCTGAGGAACTTAGGGTGGTATCGTGGAATATCGCAGGGATCTCAACCAAATTAAAAAACAAGGAATGGTTGGATTTCAGTCAAAAATTTCACATTATCTGCCTACAAGAAACGTGGGAGTCGGATAGCTGTGCCTCGCATTTAGAGGGGTATAAGATGTTTTTTGTTCCCGCCCGAAAATCTATAATGGGAAGAGCCAAAGGGGGTTTAATAACGTATGTGTCTCTTTCCTTACAAGGGACTTGGGAGGTTCTGGGTTGGAGCTCGGATAATATTCAGGGCATCAGTTACTGTAAGAAGGGCTTAAAATTTGTCCTGATAAATTTCTATAATGCGGGCCAATCAATGCAGAGGTTGAATGAGCTTAAGGACAGATTGGCAGATTTGCACACCAGGGGAATTAGCCCCCCAAATGTGATCTTGGTGGGCGACTTTAACTGTCACCAATGCCCATACCTGAAATGGGGTGGGGGGAAATGGGACTCTTGCCCATCTATAAAGGATTGGCACCTAGAGCATACAATGGAAGGTCGCGAACTAAGTAAGATCCTGGGCATGTATGAATTAGCCCCCACGATGGACTTAATCAAGCCCAGGAACTCTAATATCATTAATCCTTCTTTTAAAGGCAGGGGTAGGGATACAATTATTGATTTTATTTTTGTTTCACATTGTTTTAAATGTAAGATCATAGATTTTAGTATAGAAATTAGCATTTTTAGTGACCATAACCCTTTGGTGTTGTCCCTGAGGGATTTGGAACTCTTGACGCAGTCAAGGGTTAGGATGAAGAGGGGAAAATTAGAAGCAATTGATCAGGGCAGGCGTATACGCTGGACCAATATAGATGGGGAAGCATTTTATAAAAAACTTTTTGCATCCCCAGAAAGTGGGCTATGGAAATGCCTAAACCAGGAAGTTGAAGGTAAAGAACTGATAAGTGCTTTTGAAAATTCAGTAAGGGACATTGACAGGTTACTGAGGGGCAAATCACCACCTATGTCTAATTTCTCACCAAAATGGTTCGACAAAGCATGCTCCAGAGCCCAAAAAGAGTTGAAACGGGCACTCAAAATGGTGCCTAAGGATAGGAGTAGGATAATGGAATGTAGGGCTCAATACAAACTGGCCATAAAAAAGAGGAAATACACTATCCACTACGAGGCCTGGGAGAATTTGAGGGAGGCAGCTGAGAAGAGAGATATGTCGAGCTTTTGGAGGGTGATTAATGACCCCAATTTTCAGGCACCGAATAACGAGAAGGTAGCTTGCAATGTTTTGCCCGAAGCATGGGTTTCTCATTTTAAAAAACTGTATAACCATGCTAGCCTCACTGTCTGACAAATTACAGATGTGGGCATTTTACCAAGCTCTTGGTTGCAGTTCACAGTGGGTGAAATTAAAGATGGAATACTTGCTCTGACTCGGAATAAGGCCCCGGGACCGGATGGGATCCCTCCTGATTTATTTTTGTCCCAGGTTGACCTGTGGGCACCCATACTCACGAGAGTTTTTAATACGGCAGTTGAAATGGGAATGCCCAGGTCTTGGTCAACTGCTAGTATCGTTCCCCTATTTAAAAAGGGCAACAAGTGTGACCCTCAATGCTACCGCCCGATCTCACTAATTGACGTGTCAGTAAAGGTTTCAGGGAAGGTAATCCTAAACCGCCTAATGGACTGGGCAGAGGAAAATGAAATCATCACCGACACCCAGTATGGATTTAGAATGGACCGTTCCACCTCGGATCAATGCCTCAATTTATACAACTTGGTGGCAAAGTACACCGTGGCTGGCGAGGGGACAGTCTTTCTAGCCTTCATGGACCTGACAGCAGCCTTTGATCGGGTTAACCGAGAAAAATTGTGGGAGATTTTAGAACTGTTAGGTGTGGATTTAGGTTTGATTTTCATTTTAAAAACTTTACATATGAACACAACAGCCCAGGTCAGATACAGTAATGAGGGGAATCTTACTGACCACTTCGCATGCACTAGGGGTGTGAGACAGGGTTGCATCTTAGCGCCCTTTTTATTCACGCTATATATAAATGGCCTGGATAAAGCACTGGGAGAACTGGGGGTAGACTGTCCTAGAGTGGCCAATAGAAGCATACCTGTCCTTTTATATGCGGACGACGCAGTTCTCCTGTCACGCACAGGGAGGGGGCTGCAGTCTCTTATTGATGGCTTCTGTGGGTTTATGGCAAACCTAGACTTATCTCCCAATTTAACAAAATCATACATCATGGAAGCAGGAAAAAGACCAACGAGGAATTTTATTTTTAAAATTGGGGGTCATAAACTAGAGAAGGTCGAGGTCTTTAACTATTTAGGGATAGTTTTCAACAAACGCCTCAACTTTAATACACTAATCTCAGAAAAATGTAATCAACAGTCGAGCATAATGGGCTCAATAATGAATCGAGCTACGAGATTAGGCCGTTGGTCACTGAATGAAATATTGAATTTATATAACTCAATCTGTTGCTCCAAAATCATGTATGGGAGTGAGGTTTGGGGATTCAGAAACACTTCCATGATACAATTAGAGGAAAATAAGTTTCTTAGAAGGATTCTGCAAGTCCCTCAAAGTATTCCGGCCTATATTTTTCATGAGGAGCTAGGGCTCCCCTACATTACTGATAGACTAAGCATCAAACCAATAATGTGTTGGATTAAAATTTGGACCAACCCCGAGGCTAGCCTAAGTAGAGAAATAATCAAAGACTGGTATCAATAGGGACAAAGGATATAGGATACCATGGCTAAAATACGTGAAGGATACGTTAAAGTGGTTGGGCTTTGTAAACTGTTTTGAGGAACCCACATCTATGACCCCCCAGTTAAAAGTAGTTATAAAAGCAGAATATTTCAGGCGCCTAGCCTGTGCCCGGGAAGACAGTGAAATACTGAAAGGGTCAGTGCGATCACACATATTAACGAAATCTGTTGTAGGTTTAGAACCTTACCTTGCGCAGATATATAATAAAAATGACAGATTTTTAATGACCAGATTCAGACTGGATCTTTTACATCACATTTTAGCTGTTCCCGCGGGGTTCACAAGAGATATTGGATCAAAGGGTCCTTGCGGCTGCGATCTGGGATCTCCGCAGGATACCCTCCATTTTGTATTCTTTTGTCCATTTTATGAATACCCGCGGGCTGTTTTCTTAAAAACCATCCTAAAAGCGAATAAATTTACCCAAGTTAGGGTAGCACTCTTATACTTAAAACTCTCCTCGGAACCCCTTACCTTGTTTTGCACCGTGAACTTTTTAAGACTAGCTGCAAAATTAAGGAAGTCTAGACGGGAGGTGTAAGCAACTTCGTTTGCTGGGCACCGATGGTTGGGTGATATGATTAAAGTTGTATATGTCTTGTATATAACTGTAGACTTCACCGAGGATGTATGTAAACTATGAATTGTATGGTATAGTGTATCTGGGATGTTTTATGGTATTTTTAATACGCCACAGCATATTTTACAAAGCATTGTTTTAAACTGGCTATGATCATGCTTTTTAATTAATTTTACTGTGTTGGTATCTCGTCCCTTCTAGCTGTTAGCACTCTGCACTTTAAAAATGCTATGAACTCGCTGCCTTTCATAAGTCCCATTGTAACCATGTTATTAAGGTCCTGGACAGACTATGTAGAAATGATTTATTTTAATTATTTTAAAATTAGTTGCCCATACTATTGTATTGTGATATGTGTAAATGTATTGTTCTTTTCTTGGATGTTTCAATATCCAAATAAAGATATTTTGATGATGATGAAGTGCAGGTACTCAAAAAAATGAGCTAGAGGTGTGGTGAGTGGGCGGGGCTAGGGGCGGGGCTAAGAGCAAGGCATGATGATACTTAACGACTTCTATTATAGTGGCAGCACACGCCAAAACACATGATAAATGTGTTTATATAAACAAAGCAGGTTAACTCATTAAACAAAATGAAAGAGAAATGCGATAATATGTTAACATGTCTTTTTTTTGCAATAGTTGCACTTTGTTAATGCCATACTGTTAGTTGCTGTTGTTTGGCACAAGACTATATATTTTTTAGCACATGAGTAGGAAGAAACTGAAAATACCCCCACTTCAAACCAAAGCTCTTATGGCACAAAGCAAATGAAGCAAATCATCACGACCCTCCCCAGAAGATATCTCTTGTCTCTTCCATCGATCTATCCATTCATCCTTTCATCCTACCATTTACCTGCTGATGTCCCCTATTTAACCTTTACATTCTATTGTCTATTCAGTCTTTCATCCATCATTCAGTTTTACCCTTTCACCCCTTTATACCATCCACCCTTTCATCCATCCTCTCTCCCTCCCTCCCTTTTATTCATCCATCCAATCTTTCACTTATCCACCCATCATCCGCCCTTTTATACAATCATCCACCCTCTTTCACCCATCCATCCATTCACTCATCCATCCATTCATCCATCCATCCATTCACTCATCCATCCATCCATTCATCCATCTATACATCCACCCTTGCTCACTCATCCATCCACTCACTCACTCACCCACCAACCCTCCCTACTACATTATTTATGAACCTTGGTCGCCGAGCAGTTATGTACACACAAAGTGCCACCCATTTTCTTTAAAATACCTCGTGAGAGTGTCTTGATTCTCTCTCTCTCTCGCTCTCACTTTTTTTCTTACAAAAAACAGGCATACAAATATAGGCAAACACACAAACTTAAGCAGATACACAAAAGACTCTGGTATGTTAAAAGCCATGTTATAGTCTTCACCATGGCTTTTTTAATTGCCACTGCCTGGGGACTGCAATGATTCCTGTGTTTGCGCAAATGCAGAGGATAGTGTGAATGTGGTTGACAGCACAGGGCCTGAAAGGACCCCATAGCTGCCAAGGTTTCAGATTGCTTATGTGTGACATTTTCATAGATTCAGTGGATTTACGACAGTCAGGCAACAACTAGATGTGTAACATTTAGAGTGGCATTTTGTTGCGACCAAAATCATGGAATGAAGTCAATGGAAATAGCCAAATATCAGAAATCACACTCATTTGAGCAACAAGGAAGTCAAACTCTGCAGCAGGTGCTTTTGAAGCTATTATTTAATTTCTAAAAATCATCAGCGCCCTCCACCACAACCTCAGCTTCAGGTGTGGCTGAACCACATGAAACAAAGTTCTCTGTGACAAAAATAGCAACTCACTGAGCTATGCACATACAATACAGTACATACTCACAGAACAATAATCACATGACTTATCTCTGACTGGGCAAGTCTAACAGTGCTGGGAAAATAAAGTGTGCTGCTTCGTAGAGTCACTGTCAAGCAGGGATGTTAAACACTTTGCACTACTAATAAATCAGCAACACTGCTAGTTTAGACAAAACGTAGCGCATTTTCAGCTCAGACAGACAACTCTAGTGTGCCTATTTGCAAGGCCCTATATACCGTGCTGGAGCCCCCTAATCATTTTCGTAACAAACATTTTAAATGTCAGCAGAAGGAGATTATTAAATTAATATCTGATTGACCTGAATCTCTTTATAGCTGTCAGAACGATCCACCAAGAAGAGCTGCTGGCGCGGCACCGCCGGAATCGCTAGCCTGTCTCTTCTTCAGAGAGTCAGGAAAGGAGGTGCCTCAGATCAGAAACATAAGCGCTCCAGGGGCCTCTTCGATGACATTGTCTGGCCATTAACCCTCCGATCGAGAGAAAGTATGGGAAGCGTGAGAATCCGCCGCCCTTGCCCCTGATAACATTTCTGTGTTTAAAGTATTATCCTGCACGGACTTTACCCTACCTGAAGTGCTGCACTTTGAAAATCACACGCACACACCAGCAGGTAAAATGAATCTCGACCCTGCTCTGTCAAGCACAGCGTGATAGTGAGCACCAGAGATTATTCAAAGGAGCCCTGCTGAATAGCTCAGCGGGGGCTCAGATCTGGGCTACAGAAGCGGTGCCTTGCCTGCCGGAGACACGTCCCACTCCTGCTCACCAGGACAGCTAATGAGCCTACCTCTTCATGAGTACCGGTACTCTCTAGGGCAGTAGAGAAGTGCCGGTACTCAGAGCGATACATTTAAGAAGTGCCGGTACTCAGTACCGGTGAGTACCGGCCAATTTAAAGCACTGGTCAACGGACAAAGCCACAATCTAAAAAGAGTGGAAAAGTGGCGATTGAGGAATGGAGGTATGGGTCCACGCCACCACCAGATGGTAAGAGATAAAGCCCACCATGAACTGAAAAAGTACACGGATAGTGATTTAAGGTTAATAATGGGGGTACGCATCCTAGTGTTGTGAGACTGTGCACCTGAACTATCACGTTGTAATGCCTCTTAAACAGATATGCTGGGTTGTTGTTCACGCACTACCCAACATTTGGGTATATGTACGGGGCAGCTATTTAAATAGGGGCAAGGACACGCTGTATCTCAACATATTCTCTCTCCCCCCTCTTCTTAGTATTGTTTTAATCTAAATGTTTGTCTTTGTTTGATTGTGGTAGACTATTTGATTACTTTGTTAGGTCTGTATAACCGTTGTGCACACACACACACAGCAGTAGGAGTAGTGGGACCATTAGAACACATAGGCACAGGGCAATGACTGGGTTACACACACAAATATCTTGATTCATCCGTCCTTCTCCTTAGTGATTTTAATGAGTTAGACATCCATTGACATTCCCAACACACTCCAATATTTAATTTGCATAGCAGTGTTGAAAAGGGATGTTTACCTGGGGAAAATGTTGTTTGGAAGTTGAGGCACAGATTCTTATGTTATATGCAGCAGTAGTGTACTTTACACAGTGTGGGGTGGAGGGGATGGAAGGGGGTGGTGGATGAGGAAAATAAAAATCTATGAGGCCTATATGTCCCCATGTGCCCCCCCCAACGCTTATGTGCACATGCATGTAACCTATGCATTTCCCCTCCATGGCCTTTCCTATCCTGACTTATGCTATAACGTATGCTATAACGTGGCCTGCCACCATTCAGTCCCCCATGAGAGAAACGACAAATCCGTATTGAGGCCTACACGTTTTGCATCATGTTTTCCTGCACCACATAAAAACCCGTGTTTGTGGCTCAGCTAGACCCGAACAGAGGTTTCAGGCCTCAGACGTTCAGAAAGCTGCAGCTGCGTATCCTTGGCCTTACACACTTGGGCCTCAGCCAAAGGGGCCCTGTCACAAGGTGCCTAGACAGTATTAAGCACGGTTATCTGCTTACTCCTACCGAGCCGCATTCCTGCCTGGTGAAGGAGAAATGTACGCGACCCATCTGCAAGGAGGGAGCCCAGCCTTACTGTCTCTGTTTGTGAGATTGCAAAGCTCACGTCAGTAAAAAGCCCATAGCCCCCATGCAAGGCCTCTGCAATAAATGAAGTAAATGAAGAAATAGATGCCACATCGGCTCTTGGTGATGAGCAACCTATGTCACAAATCAGTCCCTGCTCCAGACATCAGATATCAGATAAAACAAGATGTGCTGGTCGTCCTGACACTGAAGGCCTCACTCACTGAAGGCCTCACTTCCAGACTTTCCGGTTGCATAGCAACCTCTCCCCACGTCAGGTACACGTCATGCTCGGGTTGAGCATCAGTAAGGCAAAGTTCCAGTACAATTCCAGCAGATCACGCAACCCCCTCCAGGTATCCACCCACCTATGACAAATTACCCATTATCATCAAGTGGACGCCCACATGGACGCCCACCTTCACACCTACTTACACGCCCACATGCTCTTATCTCATTCTCTTTTGCTCTTTTTGTTTCCGATGTATATATACTGTACTCTGTGAATAATGTTTTGAGAATACTTTTGAGTCCCTTCCAGATCCCTTGTGGTGATGGTAATATTCTCCCTTTGACTCGAGTTATTGGAATAAAGCCCTTTTTGAACCTGATACCACAGACTCAGCCTCTTGCTTTATGCATGATCTTATTTATATACTGAAATTCTGAGAGCGTAATATTTTATTTACCACATAATGGCGCCCGATTAGGGACTATTCTCTTTCCCCACACGCCGGAGATGAGGGTCCAGTTTTGCCCCCTTCCACAGCCGTGACGGACTTCAAGTGCGCACGTCGCGGGTTTTCCCGCCAACTCCCTCAGGCCAGCGAAGGAGACGGACTGCGACCAGGCATCCACACGAGGCGGTGAGGAACGCAGATTGTCCTACCCAGAGCCCACCTGCGAGAGAGCTGTGTCCGAGGTTTCTGGAGATCCACCTAGGTTACGCCATTCCCCGCGCAGCGTCAAGTTTCGGAGGCCTTCGACTTCAAGTTCAAGTTTTCAAGTTTTCAAGTTTTCAAGTTCAAGTTCCGCTTCCCGGTGAGTTTTCTCATGGGGGTTGCAATCAAGATGGGTTCTCACTTGTGAGACCTGTATGTTCAAGTGCATGCTTTACGAGTTATAGGAAATAGAGATCTCAAAATGTTCAGGGTGCACCGGTATATCTGTATGAATGTTATTGTCATAGCCAGGTTCAGTTAGGTTTGAATGTGTCAGGTTTTATGTAAGTTTGTTTTATTATAGTTTTTGTTTTTACAGCGCTATTGTGATTTTTGATTTTGGCTACATTCCAACATGCCGTTATTTTCGAAACTACGTAAAATATGTACCAGAAAAGGTGTACTAGAGGAACCAGTTAACATTCCTCCTAGGGACACCCCTGGACATTTCATGTACTGTAAGCATGGTTTAGATGCCGTGTTGTTCTTGGAACTATGGGTAGATTACACGAAGGATTTAGAGACAAAATATAGATGGCCTATCACGGGAACGTGGGAATGCGGAAAGCATTATGAAAGTAGAGGAAGAGATATGGAAGAGAAAATCTAGACCTGCTCAGAAAGATGCCATTGAGTTGTGGCGCAAGGAGTCACATAGAAGAACAGAAAAAGAGTTCCACAAAATAGAGAGAAGTAAGCAAGAATCAGAAAAAGCCAAAGAACAGAACTTAAGAGAGGAAGGGGAACGAGTAAAAAGAGAGCAGACTGAAAGAACAATGAATACTGTCGTTGCTGGTATTTACCCCGTCCTTTCAGAGGAACTAGCAAAAGTGACTCCAGTAGAAAGACCCATCAGAGTGCCTCCGCCAGTACCCCGCAAATTAAAAACAGCATCCGACAGGTTTATTGACACCTATCTAGAGGAATCCCCACCAGCCTACGTGGACGGATCTTTCCCTGCACCACCAACGCCAGAACAGCTCCAGGAGCTCGATGACGGCGAGGAGGGGGGATCCGGGACAGCGTCAGGAGGGGTGTCGACAGTAAAAGTAGACATCCCCGAATGTATATGATCCAGACCCAGGAAAGGGTAGGATGCTTGTGTTTTCACTACGGCTTAGAAGAGCAGTCACAGATCTGGAAAAACTACCAGATATGGATAAACATCTAAAGAAAATGTACACATTCATAAGAACAGGGGAAGGTCCTGAGAGCATAGCAGATGCTATACAAAATAGAAAAGTGGTTGTTAAAAATTACATCCTTCGCTTCCTAATTAATTGTCTGATCAGAGAAAAAGACGAAGGAAACGGGGATGTAGACCATCGTTATACTGGTTGGAGTGATCGCATAGATGCCGGTCAGCATGATAAATCAGGACAGACAGACCACATGTTGACCAAAATCCGAAAAGCAATAATAGCATCACACGAAGCAGGACCGCACGATAAAGCTGCTTTATCGTCTGATGATGAAGCAGGGGACCAAGATAAAATACAATACGTGGGCCATGCCCGACGATTCGAGAAACCCAAAGGCCTGAATTACCGTAAACAGGGTACGGCTATAAAAAAGAGATTTTCTCTTGAAAATTTGTTCCAAATCACCGACAAAGCGGTGAACGAATGGTTAGGTAATGAGCAGCCCTTAACCCCGACCGAACTCGAATTAGCACGATCAGCCACTCTGTGGGTATCCCAATACGATTTATATAATAATTATGTCGTTGCACAGACGTTTTTGAAATTCACCGAATGAACAGCGCTTAGCTGGTGTTTACATGGTCCAACATTTAATAACGTTATATGAAAGTCAGTACTCTGGTCCTGGTATATTGTATAGGTTGCTGGACGACATAATACTAGACAGATGGATGAACTTGGGTACTGAACTGATTAATGTCATCTTGGACCAGCGACACAAATATATAGTATATGTAACTAGATCCCTGCTTCCCGTTCCACCGCAGGTTAAAGGACAGACCTACGACAAACTGAACCCCCTACGAGAGGTACATCCCGTAAAGGATGCAAACAATGAACTACAACGGGTGTATGTCTACACCCCTCTGTCAAAATTAGAGATCCTGGAAATGAAAAAAATGTTGCCCTCTCATGACAAAGACCCGGGGGGTTTTCATAGGGAATTAAAAGACATTCTCCGCTTAGGGGAATATACATATGCGGACGTTCTAAAGTTATTAAAAGTACTATTGCCTGCTGGTATTTACAAGAAACTTAAAGAAAAAGACTGGGAGGTGGGAGAGAGCAAGATTAGCTGGGATGTGTTACAAACAGAAGAAAATGCAAGAGGCCTGGGGGTTGGTCTGGGTCCCCGAGCTAAAGAATTACCTGAACTCCTTGTACAAGTTCTGCCAAGATTATTAATTACCAAAAAAGAAGACTGGGATGCCATTTCGGCTTGTAAACAGAAGCCAGACGAGGACACTAGCGACTTTTATTCTAGGTTTGAGAAATGTTTTACTATCAACAGTGGCCTTAAGCCCGGTAGTGATTCATATCCCCATCTGTTTGTGAGCAAATTAGTGGAAAATTCCTTACCTGAGGTAAAATATAGAGTACTGAAGGTTGAGAGTACTTGGCAAGCAAACAGCCCTTCCCAAATGTTACAGATGTTACAGTACCACCAGAACAGAATTAGAGAGGAACATGACCAAGAAAAGAGACGCATGAAAGACACAAAGATGAAGATGCTGGTTGCCCAATCGACACCGGCAAACACAAATACCAACACGAACAAGAATAGCACAAAACAAAATGGTGGCACTTGTAATTATTGCAAGAAGCCAGGCCACTTCGTACATGAGTGTGCAGTGCTGAAAAACAATATAGCGCTTGGTAAAACAAAGCCTCGTCAATATCATCCCAAGGACAGTAACACACACCAGACATCAGACACGTTTCCACCGCCGCCACCGCCTGTCCATGCACCTGCACCAACCCGAGCCACAACACAAATGTATGAGCACGCTCAAAATAACTATCCAGAATACCAGGCATATTCATGAAGCTGCCCAGAGAGGGAATTCGACCTGCCCCTCATTCCAGTTCCTGTGGACCAAGCGGGTCCTTATGTAAATGCACGGTTACTGGGACAAAATAAAAGGTTTTTGATTGACACTGGGGCCAGTAGAACTACCATTAGTCATTCCGAGGTGCCCGGGGCACCCCTCTCGGGCTCAAAGAGTGTATCCCTGGGATTTTCGGGTAGACCTATCGTTAATGAGGTTTCAGAACCAGTCTCCTTAGGAGTTGGTCCACTGATACATACTACGGACTTACTACTTACTAAATCATGTCCGGAAAACTTGCTCGGTATAAAGACATTGAAAGAACTAGGAGCAGTAATCTGTTGCTCACCAGAAGGAGTGCGACTGTATTTACGTGATTTCAAAGGACATTTTGTAATGAAAGAAATTGACACCAGGCTCCGAGATGTACCACAGCACCTATGGGCACAAGGCCCAACTGACGTAGGTTACATGAACATTACGCCACACCAGGTCACCCTCAAGGAAGGTGTAGTGCTACCACGGATCAGACAATACAAAATACCACCTGAGGCTGAAGTAGGTTTACTAAAAATAATAGATGACCTGATTGCACAAGGGGTGGTGATTGAGACTGATTCAAACATATGTAATTCACCGATCCTTCCTATTCTTAAAAGAACTGACCCCAATATACCACCTGTATATAGATTAGTTGTGGACCTGCGAGCATTAAACAAATGTGTGGTACCACAGTACCCTGTGGTCCCGGACATCTCTTCGATATTGACTGCCATTGATGCGAATGCTACGTTCTTTACAGTAATAGATCTGAAGAACGCATTTTTCAGTATTCCGATACATCCGGACAGCCAATATCTTTTCGGTTTCAGTTTAAAAGGTCGCAGCTTCAGATTCACAAGAGCACCACAGGGCTTCACGGAAAGTCCTAGCATTTATAGTCAGGCTCTGAAAAGACAACTTGATAGTATTCATATGCCTAGCTCTACAGCACTGATACAGTATGTCGATGACATTCTCATCACTGCACGGTCGGATCATGATTGTGAAGATGCTTCCCTGATGGTTTTACATTTCCTGGCTGACAAGGGGCACAAAGTGTCCCCTTCGAAGTTGCAATTCTGTGAACAGCAAGTGGCGTACCTTGGGCACTTGCTATCCAAGGAGGGTAGGCGACTAACACCTGAGCGCATACAATTAATTTCAGGTCTTTCACAGCCCACAACACAAAAGGAGGTACGGGCATTCATTGGCCTCACTTCATATTGCAGGCAGTGGATTCCCCAGTATGCTTACATAGCCAAGCCCCTAATACAGTTGACGACACAGGAGGTAGCTTCTACTAAAGTCCTCCCCTGGACACAAGAACATACTGTGGCATTTGAAGAATTAAAGAGAGCTTTATGTCAAGCACCAGTTTTAGCAATCCCTGATTACAACAAATCGTTTATGCTTTTTGTGACAGAGAGGGATGGAACAGCACTATCTGTCCTCACACAAGATCATGCAGGAAAACACAAGCCCTGTGCTTATTTTTCTAGTACATTGGACCCAGTAGCACAGGCTTTGCCTGCGTGCCTAAAATCTGTTGCAGCAACGGCTTTAGCCATAAGACAAAGTGACTCGATAGTGCTGGGCCACCCTCTGACAGTACAAGTACCGCATGCAGTAGAGGTTCTCTTGAACCGGACACAAACCCAACACCTGACTATAGCTAGACTAACAGGCTATGAGCTGACGTTATTTCAACCACACATAGAGATCAGACGATGCAACATACTAAATCCCGCTACCCTATTGCCCTCCAATACAGAAAGCCATTCACTACACGACTGTGTTGAAGTAATACATACCGTGACTAAGCCCAGACAAGACTTGACAGACGTTGCACTCCCAGACCCCGACCTAACACTATATGTTGACGGCTCATGCATGAGGACAGGGGCGGGAGAATTAGTGGCAGCATATGCAGTAACTACTGATACTTAAATAATAGAGACTAAAAGAATAGACATATTGTCAGCACAAGCAGCAGAACTCATCGCCCTAACACAAGCATGCATAAGAGCTGAGCACCTGAAAGTAAACATTTACACCGACTCCCAATATGCATATGGGGTGGTTCATGATTTCGGGGTGCTCTGGCGAGAAAGAGGTTTCTTGACCTCTCATGGGGCCAAGATACAGCATGGCCCCCTTATTCAAGCCCTTCTGGAAGCGATACATTTACCAACAGCCATAGCTATCCTAAAATGTAAAGCACATACTAGAGCCACAGATACCATTTCCCAAGGCAATGATCTGGCAGACCGAACTGCTAAACAGACAGCTCAGACCCCACTAGACATGACAAAGTCACAGGTACCATCAGTGTCCAAAGCCATGACAGTCAGGGATCCTTCCAAGGATGTACAAGACATACAGACACATGCTACTATAGATGAATTAAAGAAATGGTCAGAACAAGGAGGGGTACTGACTGATCAGGGTTGGATGACTAAGGGCCACTCCACATGGTTTCTACCTGATTCAATGGTACAAGTAATCATAGATACCGCACATAGTCCTGCACACTTAGGAGAGAAAGCAATGCTAGACAGCTTACAGAATATATGGTTCAACAAGCACCTGCGTGCAGCAGCGAAACAAAAGGTTAGAACATGTATGATCTGTTGCCAATTCAATCCAGGTAAAGGCATTCCAATGGAACAAGGTGGATTCCATCCACCTGACCATCCTTTTGAGGTCCTCCAAATGGATTATATACAAATGGATAGATGTAGAGGTTACAAATATGTCCTGGTAGTAGTATGTTCATTATCCAGGTGGACCGAAGCCTATCCAGTCCCTGATTACACTGCTGTAACTACCGCCAGACAATTGGTACGAGAGTTTTTCCCACGTTATGGATTACCGCGTGTCGTATATTCCGACAACGGTCAGCCTTTCTCCTCTGAACTCATGAAACAAGTGTCCCTTCTGTTAGGGTATACCTGGAAGTTCCATTGTGTGCGACATCCTGAAGCAGCAGGCCTTGTAGAAAGACATAATCAGACTTTAAAAATAAAACTGGCAAAGATTTGCGCAGACAAAGGCGTGGATTGGATGGTAGCCCTACCAGTTGCCCTCTTTTACATGCGAATGGTAGCTCATTCTAGAACAGGCTTATCTCCCTATGAAGTGGTCTTCGGTAGACCACCGAATATGTGGGGCACTCCAATGCCTAAAAAGATTACTGATGTTGATAGTAACATGCTGACAGATTACCTGGCTTCCTTGATGTCTGCACTACTCTCTTGTCATTCGCAGGTTGCCGCCGCTTTCCCTGACAACACCCAGGTCAAAGAATACTCAATCGCTCCTGGCGACTATGTCCTAATCCGGAACTTTGATAGATCAAGTCCTCTTGAACCGAGGTGGAAAACGCCGAAACTGGTGTTGCTAACAACAAGGACCGCCGTGAAAGTCGAGGGACGGAAAGGTTGGATACACCTTCACCACTGCAAACGCTACTTCGGGAACGACTGTACTTTTAAAAAGAACACTGACTGCTCGGACTTTGAGCCCCCTTTGCTAGAGGAGACTCCGCAGCAGAAATATAAAGCGAAACTCAGATCCCATAAATCAGAACCCGTTTGATCGATTAAGTCCACTAGGTGGTGAAGCGGTTGAACATGTATTCTGGCTTGCATGAGATCTTGAACAAAGCGAACGAGAGAAAGAGCAGGATGAAAAGCAAATACTGTAAATTATTACGTGGTAGATGTATAGTTACTTTGATTGTTCTATCTCTTCTATGTATCACGATAATAAGTATCAGCTTAATACTACATGCTATTTTTCCTCCTATTGCCTCACTTTTACACTCCTCCACTAATGATACCACAAAACACACATTTAGTGATCTGCCATCCCATGAATTATCGTATCGACTTGCCTTACGCAACAATACCTTTATTCAGATGCTGCACCATTCACATCAGGCTAGCAATGCTACAGACTGCTGGGTCTGTGGCCGACTTCCCCCATATCAGAAGGTAAAGGGAGTGTTGCCTCTTTTCCCTTTTCCTTTTTCCCATAATGGTTCTTGCGGAGCATGGTTTGCCTTAATGACATCCATCAACGGTGATGCCAAAGAATGTCAAGAGGAAGATTGTAGGGGCGAGTGGGTATGGGGTAACTTGAATAAAGTCATGAACGAAGTATGTTTCCCAGATGAAGAGGGTCTTCCCCAAATGAAAGGTACAGATCTAGAAAATGAAGAGTATCTGCAAGGAAATGCGACCCTCGATTTCATAGTATTGAACGTAAAGCCCCAACACATGTCAGGTCCGCCTTCAATTACTGTTCTGCCAGTGAAAGAGAACTTGTGTGTCAGAAAAGAAGGCTCAGTACATTTGGGGCACAGCGAGTGTAATACCATAATAGTATTCAAACACAAAGGAAAGTCCTATTTCAGAGCATCACGACACACCTACTTTATTTGTGGCCAGACAGCCTATGTGCAGCTGCCCTTGGACTGGGGTGGGACGTGTTACATATCATTTCTCCTACCACCCGTTTTCTTGGCCCCATCGAGCCATCACCAAGATCTTCAGCTCACACTTGTCAGACACAGACGAGGGCTCGATGCCTCTGGCATTGACCAGACTGAGACAGCTTGGGAGCAATATACAGATTTCAATAAAGGATTTTTTTTCTTCATAGGTCCCGTCCAGAATAGTAAACTTATCCGAAGGCTAACAAGGATACTAGAAACAGTTGCTAATGTGACTGCATCAGCCCTGGGGAATCTGACCCAGGAACAGTATGCTATGAGACTGGTTGTTCTTCAGAATCGTCTTGTTCTTGACGTCATCCTGGCGGATAGGGGCGGGGCTTGTAGGGTCATCGGTTCTAGCTGTTGCGTTTTCATACCTAATAACGCACCGTCTGTATACAAAGCAATAACAAGGCTCCACAAGATTGCCCAAAGCATACATCAAGACCCAGGCACGTGGACATGGTCCGGTTGGCTCTGGGGATTGATATCGGCTTGGGGATGGAAAGTGTTGACCGTCTGTGGGTTGATACTATTAATGATATTCAGTTGTTGCCTATGTCTGCAGTGTGGCCCGGCCATTTGCGGCCTGTGTGCTACTGCATGTGTTTCACATCCCCATTTACAGAGAATTGAAAATGGAAAAATAATGCTGCAAGAACAGATCGACTGTCTCATGAAAATAGACGTTACATAGGGGGTTCACTAGGGTACAAGGAGGGAATGAGGAAAATAAAAATCTATGAGGCCTATATGTCCCCATGTGCCCCCCCCCAACGCTTATGTGCACATGCATGTAACCTATGCATTTCCCCTCCATGGCCTTTCCTATCCTGACTTATGCTATAACGTATGCTATAACGTGGCCTGCCATCATTCAGTCCCCCATGAGAGAAACGACAAATCCGTATTGAGGCCTACACGTTTTGCATCATGTTTTCCTGCACCACATAAAAACCCGTGTTTGTGGCTCAGCTAGACCCGAACAGAGGTTTCAGGCCTCAGACGTTCAGAAAGCTGCAGCTGCGTATCCTTGGCCTTACACACTTGGGCCTCAGCCAAAGGGGCCCTGTCACAAGGTGCCTAGACAGTATTAAGCACGGTTATCTGCTTACTCCTACCGAGCCGCATTCCTGCCTGGTGAAGGAGAAATGTACGCGACCCATCTGCAAGGAGGGAGCCCAGCCTTACTGTCTCTGTTTGTGAGATTGCAAAGCTCACGTCAGTAAAAAGCCCATAGCCCCCATGCAAGGCCTCTGCAATAAATGAAGTAAATGAAGAAATAGATGCCACATCGGCTCTTGGTGATGAGCAACCTATGTCACAAATCAGTCCCTGCTCCAGACATCAGATATCAGATAAAACAAGATGTGCTGGTCGTCCTGACACTGAAGGCCTCACTCACTGAAGGCCTCACTTCCAGACTTTCCGGTTGCATAGCAACCTCTCCCCACGTCAGGTACACGTCATGCTCGAGTTGAGCATCAGTAAGGCAAAGTTCCAGTACAATTCCAGCAGATCACGCAACCCCCTCCAGGTATCCACCCACCTATGACAAATTACCCATTATCATCAAGTGGACGCCCACATGGACGCCCACCTTCACACCTACTTACACGCCCACATGCTCTTATCTCATTCTCTTTTGCTCTTTTTGTTTCCGATGTATATATACTGTACTCTGTGAATAATGTTTTGAGAATACTTTTGAGTCCCTTCCAGATCCCTTGTAGTAATATTCTCCCTTTGACTCGAGTTATTGGAATAAAGCCCTTTTTGAACCTGATACCACAGACTCAGCCTCTTGCTTTATGCATGATCTTATTTATATACTGAAATTCTGAGAGCGTAATATTTTATTTACCACAGTGAGTGGAGTGGCTGCACAATGGCTGTTGTACTTCTGATGTCGTCTTAGAACATGAGGAGGCTCAAATCTTTTGTGAAGAGATACAGGACCCACACCTACCTTAGACGGTTGGGAGTACACATCGCTTTTGTTAAGGAAACGCATCTCATGGAGCCAGAAGATCAAAAACCTGGTGAAAAATGGTGAGGGCAGTTGTACTCCTCCACTTATTCTTCCTAGCCAGGGAGGTGTCGATATTGGTGACCCCGAGAGTTCCCATTCAATTTAGAGGACAGACAGCTGAAGCGGAGGGGCTTTATATATTGTTGCACGGTATATTGGATGGTTATGAGTTATGTCTGCTGAATTCCTATTAACCTAACATTGACGATTGAGACTTCTTTGGTATCCTTGAAACCAAGCTGCTCCCGTACGTGGGAACTCCAATTGTTTTGGTGGGAGATTTTAATTGTGTTCCAGAAGGACACTTGGAAAGGCATCCCCCGAAATTGGGCACGAAGCCCCGCAAGGTGGATAGATTGTGGGCGGTTATGATACAGCTACAGTTTGTCGATGTGTGGCGGGAGCTTCCCCCACAACACAAGAGTATTCTTGTTATTTCCCAACCCATGAGACCCACAGCAGATGGGATAGATTCCTCTTCGCTACTGAGGGAGTTCTTGATATTGTGAAAGTGTCTTATCAGGTGGTATGAAACCACATTGCCAGGATTTATACCGTCCTGGCACAGACAGGGGATGCGGGAGTTGACAGATTCTTGGATCGGGTTGCGCTCCCTCGATTAACGCTGGCTCCGGCAGAGGGGCTGAGCGTGGTCAGAACCCTGGAGGAATTGAAGGCGGCACTCCGAGGCATGGCGAGGGGGAAATGTCTGGGCTTCGAATGCCTGCCAGTTGAGTAATATCAGGGACATTCTGCCACCTTGCTCCTGGCACGTTTGGAAACCCTCTTTCAAGTGCACAAACTTCTGCCACATATGAGAGAAGCAGCTGTTCTCATGCTCCCAAAGTCGGGCAAGGACCCTGTAGGAACCGGGGTCATACAGGCCACTCTCTATGTTGAATGTGGATGTAAAATTGCTCGCAAAGGTTTTGGCTCTAAATCAGGGACTTCCTGATTTACATCTGTACTACCTGGCAGGTCTCTTGCAGTATGCGACTATGTTGTGTGAAGCTGATCCCAACTAGGAAAAGAGTTTGATGTTGTGGCCTACTGGCACTGTTCAGCTCCCTCATTTGCTGATGTGTGGAAGGGGACTAACACCGGAGACCCCTTTTTTTGTTGCTACGTTGGCACAGGCATGGGATTTGTCTGTTAAGGAAGTTATCAAGAAGGCACCGTGCACCGCGCTTCTCCCGCTCTGGTGGTTGTGCCCTTTCTTGCATGTTAGTGAATCTATGAATATTGAGGGCTGGATAGACGGGGCTGTCGACAGCAGAAGACTTGTATTCGAATGGTAACTTTTTTACCATGGAGGAGGAGGAAGTGCACTATGGAGTCGATAATCAACAGTTTTTGCAATATGTGAGTATTTCACGTACTGTCCATGAAATATTGCCCACATTCCCAGAGGATCCGGAGCAGTCCCAGGTACTCCGGGTAAGGTTCCTTTAAGGGCATTATCTTGCAGCTAAATGTAGCCTTGAAATCTGATAGAAAGACGAACGTTGCCCCGAAGCGGGAGGCCTGGAGCAGGGAATTAGAAGTGCCATTATTAGGGCATACCCAGCGAGAACAGCGGAATGTACCAGATGCGGGACAACACCTGGCGATTTTTGCCTCATAGCATGGACTTGCTGGCAAATTATCGTATACTGGCATGAAGTGCATGGGAAAATAAATAGGGTGACAAAAGGGTAGCCATGGAATTTTCAATCCATCACTGTTTGCTAGGACTGCTGCCCCATCCCAAGAAGGGGTAAAAAATGTCATAAGTTTGCCAAACTGGGCCTACTACTGGCAAAATGCCTTTTAGCGGTGCACTAGGCCAGCCCAGTCCCCCCCAGAACTCATTAAATTGAGGGTGGATTGGTTGGAATGGGCGGTGGAAGAGGAATGTAGGCTTTGGAGAGTGTGTACAGATGAGCAAGCGGAAAGGGTTCTTGAAGTATGGTCAAGTATGTTAGACGCACTCAGGAAATGTAGTGGGAAGCGGGGAGATGGAGAGAACCAAAATGGCAGCGAGGGGGAGGGAGACACTGCTTAAGATGGGGAACAGGAGCTGGGGGCTACTGTGGATGCACACGTATCACCAAACATTGAACGAGCACCAGCCCTGATTGGGTCTGATGATTTAGCCTCTGAGTTGACGTTGGCCCCACGTTTATAGCTGAGTCCCATTCCGTTTAACACACATGAAAGTCTGTATGTAAGTATGACTGAGAGATCTATCCCCTCCCCATCCATGCTGTACCCTGAGAACCCCTTACCCGTCTTGACACCTATTAAACATTACTAAATAAGAATGTTTGTATCCAATTGTCTTGAGCTGCACTGTTATTTGTTTTTCTATTGACAGAAAACTGAATAAACATAGTTAAAAAAAACTTTACAGTTCACATGTTATAATACTCACAGTGGTTCTGACCTGAACTCACTGGATGGAATAAGTCAAGTTTTTTCTTTCAGTTTTCATAAATTGTTAGAACTCATCAATAGTGCTTTTACAACATATCTCAAAACTTGGCATCAGTGCAGTGAAGAAGGAGAGAGCCCGCCAACTCGCGGGACCAGCTTTGCAGGATAAAGCAAATCACCAACAAACATGGTCAACGGCGCTGTAGCTGCTGCACGCTTACCGCTGAGATCGGACAAACACAAGGAAATGATGGACGGAGCGCTGAAACTTTTCAGACACTTACCCCAGTCACAGATCTGGGTTGGATCCATCATCATTCTTTAGCTCACTTCGCCACCTCAGTTCCGACCCAGCTATATGCAAATAAGTCTTGGCCCTGTGCCTCATCGAAACAGTCCAGCCCGAACTACCAAGCCAGGACTTCTCTGAACCGGAAACAAGCATTCTGGGACCGGTTTCTGGGTAACACCCTTCATCAGCCAGGCTAGATTGAATCCAGTGGCAATGTATAGACAAATACAAACCTTCTAGTCACAACATTAGGTTTCTGGGGAACATACAAGAAGGATATAATTTTGGAAAGCGTAACATGTCAGAGGAGAATGTCACTGTACTTGGTAATAGTATGTACATCGCACAGAGGAAGTCCTATAATGGTCAACAGCTCCTACATTGCACACAACAATTCCTATTCTCAGGCAAAAGTATTACAATGCAAACAACAGTTCCTTCGAAAGCATCTCAGCCAGCCGTTATCAACAAGTGCCTAGGTTGTGCATCTTGTTGAATAGTCAGTGCCACCCTCGAGCTACAAGGAAATTATGTGCCAGCCATGAGGCTCTAGAGAGGTGGCTGGCGATCATGATAGTATTTCCCCCTGCAAAGCGGGCTCTAGGGCCAGGCTTGCAGAGATGGAGCACATGGAAGCGGGCTACCAACCGTGGCGCTCCAACATTCTCAGCTGGTTCTTCAGGAGTCATTCTCTGAGCCGCAGCCCTTCCACGAGATGAGATGCCACAGCGTATAGCCTCTCCTCTGCCCATCTAGGATGTGGTGAACTTCAAATTACTTGTGTCTGTGCATCAGTTGAGGCAAAGGTTTTGGCATACATTCCTGACCACAGGCTGTTTACTCAGCACACAGACAAAAACACATATCTCAATACCAGTCATTAGAGAAAATACATGAATGGCTACATTATCTTCATCTTAACCCACACAAGACTGGGAGATTCCAAATCACAGTCCTGGGGTCAAGAGACTCCCCAAGCCAGTAAATGCAGCACTGAGCATCTCTCAGGAGAAATCCAACTTGCAAGTCAAGAAACCCCAGTTTTATAAAATTCTCAATGCATGAGAAGCCATCCTCTACAGCAAGGTAACTTACTGGTGCTGGCCAGGCTCCATGCAAGCATTCTAAAGCAAAGGAGTCCTCAGGTCTTCTCCTGCACTCCCCCACATGTTCAGCCCCTTATCTTAGTGAAGCTTGCAAAAGTAGAAAACATCTCCAAAAGTACAGAAAACAATCTTGAACGTGAATAACCTAAATAACCGTGAGTACCCTGGGGGCCTGCGTGTACGTGCAGAGCTCAAGCCAGACAGTCAGAATTCAAGATGTAGTTGAGGGCATGTTAAAGCCCATAGGTAAACCTCCATAGCAAAATGTACAACATAATGCACATTTACGCACCACTGCCTACAGCACTATACTCTGAGACGGAGAAGTACATTCCACACATTTCTCTCTCTCATGCTCTCAAATGCACATCTCACACGTTCCGTTTCTGGTAACATTAAGGCTGTTCTACTCTGTGAAACACTCCTACTCTCAAGCTACAAGGAGACACAAAATGAAATCACCAGGCAAAATGCAAGTGCACAGCAAAAGATGTCGTAGTTAATTAAAACACAAACTCAATTAAAACAATGGTAGTCAAAGGTCATCATGCAGTCTCAATACACAGGAGTGCCTATAGCACTACAGTAGCATACAGTTCTGCACACTGGCTACTCTTTCCCTCTCGGTAGTACACCGCTTTCCAATGTCTCTTAGCCCCCACATACCTGGCTGAGCTATCAGTAAACCATACATGTCTCTTGTCTTCTGAAGACAATGCTGCAAACGGCTCACCCCACTTCACAGATGACTCCTGTATCTCAGGCCCATCCTGTAACACCTCCGTATCTTCCACTGGGGTCTGCACCACATGCTGATGCATGTACCTTTTAGGCCTATTCGGGCCCGGTCTTGTATGTACCACTTCCACTTGATTCTGCTGGTTTCCCAGTGCTTAATTTGAGCCAGTGGTTTCTGATGCTCGGCACTGGCACCTAATTTCCAGCACCTGCACTTATGAAAGTCTGCCACATGGTGGTGCTGTCTGGCTAATTTAGGTATGAGCACAACAGCGGCTGTTTATTAATTGAATTTACATTTACAATGAATAATACCTGCCTCACAAGCCATTTGTATCCCTTTGGGGGTCTGGAATATAATGAATTGTCACACTTGTAAGAGTATGATGCTTAGTAGCTATGTTTGTGATGTCATTGACAGCTGGCTGGGGCAATGTATGTCCGAGCTGCATTGGCCTCTGATGAGAGCCCCTGCTCTTATCGTTCTACAAATTAAGCACTGTGTCTTCCTGTGCATGCCACATTCTTGGGGGAGCTCATCACCCATTGTATTATAGGAATTTCGGGTCTGAAAATCACATTGTGCCCCAGGGTCAACTGCTCAGCATCCACCAGGGCCAAAATGCTTTTAAAATGGAGTGTGCCGCTCTCCAGCATCTAGTAACTTCTTTGCCCAAAATCCTAAAGGCACCCTCTTCTTTCCTTGTTTCTGCCACTAACTCCAATTGGCATACTGCCCCTGGGCTGTCACATTCAGCTCAACAACCCCCTCTCGTACTTGCCTCAAGTCTAAGGCACGCTGTATAGCCTCCTTTGCTGATTCAAATGCATTCTGATACTGCTCTCCCCACTCAAACTCATGGTTCTTTCGCCTAACCTTGTATACAAAGGGGCCAAAATCTGACTCAAGTGAGGGATACACAGTCTCCAAAAACTAAGCAATCCAATAAATCTTTGGGGTTCCTTACTATTTTGTGACACAGCAAATTCTTTAATCTTTTGTCTCACTTGCGGCACCACTGCTCTGTGTCCCTGAAGCCATTGGATACCCAAAATGTTCACATTTTGAGAGGGTCCCTGTAATTTTGTGCAATTTATCTCCCACTCTTTACTCTGCAAGTGTTCCACAATCCTGTCCAGTTGGATCTGCACTTGTTCTTGCGTCTCTACCTGTATCATCACATCATCAACGTAACGACCAAGTTGCGGCCTGGGAATGACTGATAACTCATCCAAGTGCTTCACCACCAGCCAGCGACAGATGGTAGGACTTTACAAATACCCCTGAGGGAGTCTTTGAAAGGTAAATTGCCTACTGTTCCAGGTGAAAGCAAATTGTTCTTAGTTCTCGGGGGCTAACCGTATAGAAAAAAAGCTTTTTCAATGTAAATAGTTGCATACCACATACCAGTGTGTTCCTGTATTTTCTCTATTAAGGTAATCGTATCTGGGACAACGGCAGTCAGAGGAGGAGTATGGTTTTTTTCAGTTCTCGATAATCAACTGTCATGCGCCAACTAATATTACTTTTGCACACGAGCCACACTAGGTTAATACAGGCGGCAGTGATTGGAATCATCACCCCTGCCTCTATCAAGTCTCGTATGGTCTCACTGATCTCAGGCTCTCCTGGAATTCTGTACTGTTTCATATGAATTATCTTTGTAGCTTGGGGCACCTTCACTGGAGGAATCTGTAAATGACCCACTCTCGTGGTGGAACCTTTTTGATGCAAACTGATGACATCAATCCTCTAAATACTAAGTTATGCCTTGTAGGATTTCAATTCCAATGATGTACTCAAGAACGGGCACTATCAAAACAGTCTATTCTCTTTTCGGGAGACTCCCAATTCTCACATAGACCGCAGTTTGTCTTGCTGGTGTTTCTTTTCCACCCAAACCTGTAATTGGAAAATATTATCCTTTAAATCATATCCCCACCACAGTTTTCCATAGAAAGATATCCCTGCCAGTTTACCAGCAACAGTAGCATGGGACAAACCGCTATCTATAAGGCTCAACAAAAATGCAATCAAATCTCCTCCTCTCCCTTCACATGGTTTTCCCAACATAGAAGCACTAGAGCGCTCAAATTGCAAGAAATCCTGCCATGCATTGTAGTAAGTCCTTTTAGTAGATGTTGAGACTGTCTTTTCCACCAAATCCACTATTCTCATTTTCCCTCATGTCGAAATGTTTTCTTGTAACAAGAGAAACCTCTGTTACTGTGAACGAGACAAAGCATCTGAAATCTTATTGATCATTACTGCTAAATGCTTAGTTTTAAACACAATGTTCAGCTGTAAGCATCTCAACACAAAATACCTAAACAGTCGTAACACCCTCATATCCTTTGCCTGTTTACACGTTCAACCAAACTCATATTACCCAAATTGAATAAGTCTGTACTGTTCTACAATTCGACTCGCCAAATCAGCAACGCAATCAACAATGGAAATAACTCCAGAAATGCAATGCTTCTCCCTTAAACCAGACAATGTTCTGGCCACCACTCAATCAGGCCTGAGCATAGTTCGGGGAGCATTGCTACACGGAACTCCGTGAAGTAAAAAAAACAAAACTCCGCGAAGGTCCGCGAGTGGCGGTGTGCAGTGTGAACTGCAGTTTGTGCTGGTATTCCTGCTGCTCTTGTGTAAATAAATTCTACCAGAGCGGCATCTCGCGCATTCCAACTTATCATTCCCGAGCAGGGAAAAAACTCAGCTGCACATCGTGAAGCGGAGTTTTTTGTACTCCGTGAGCTCCACAGAGTGCGGAGTGCAGAAAACCCCGCGAACGGAGCGAAGTTCACCGCCCAGGCCTACACTCAATACACCATCTGCCATTCCAGAAAATCCCAAAACATTTTGCACCGGCCGCAGCGAAAGAAAAAATATATCAAAATAAGCAAGCCAGTTCACACTGCCATGGTAATGTGTGCCGTGTCGTGTGACAAAGTTGCCCCAGACATCGCAGAACCTAGCCGCCTTTAAACATCCTATACGCCCTGATAACGCTGCAGGCAAAGTTTTCATAACCCAGCACTTTCTGAAGTGCCCTCAAAAACACATTCCTCTCACTCATAACCTCATCCAAAAACTCAATCTCACATACTATGTATTGAGACAGCTTGGCAATCATATTCACTGTATTAAGTTCAATCATGAAGAATGCCAATGAGGTAACTGGTCCTTCAGTTTTCACGGGCACTAATAGCACACCCACATCAAGTGACATTTGCTCCATGAACCTCAAAGCCCTGCCACATTCTCCTGTTCTATTCCTTCACACAAAGAAAATAATCATCTGAGTAATAGCACACCAGTCAATATCCACTGCTCCTCGTGAAGACCCATTGGAAGAAAATGCTGAACACCACAAATAGGGAGCATGAAATCCCATGTGCAGATCCCATGGCCAATACCCTGTCAATGAAAATTGCTCTTTCAAATTGCATAAACAAGAAAAAATCATCAGGATTTATAGGCAATAGACAAAAGGCTGATTGAATGTAACTTTTTGCCAACTCCTCCCACTCCCTCCATGCTTCACCAGTCTAATGGCATCCCCCACAGGTGCATAGATCACTGTCACATCTGCTTCCACAATGTAATCGTCGATTGAAGCCCATCTGGCCATGATAGATGGTGTATCAAATGGTACTCTCCCTGAACTTTTGAGGGGACAATACTCAAAGGTGAAATCATAAGATCAGGAAGAGACCAGTTCCAAAATGGTCCCACAATCCATCCCTCCTTCCATTCTTTAGATAACTGTTTATGTACAATTTGTGGTAACACCCTGGCAGATTTCTGATTGTCAGCACATTTTTGAACCCTCGACAAATGAAGGCCCCCGCCCACCCCTTGAAACACTATTCCAGCTTTGTGGCTGCTTCCCAATCAGGATAGAACTGGAGCCACAAGATCAAATTCACAATATTAACACTGCTGTCCTTTGCCTCTAGCTGACCTTCACTGTTCCCCGGGGTTAACCATGGCAAAACATTGCGATCCTTGTTAAATCCCTAGCATGTCTCTGCATTAGGACTCTGTCCTCTACCTCCTGTAAACACCCCAGGTTGAAAGGCCTGATATATAATTGGAAGCCCGCTTGCTGTGTAGGTTGCAGCAGTGGCTGAGTGAAGGACATCCATTTCAGCCATAACTCAAAATCAACATACCCCCATGGTTTGTCAGTGTTCAGGCTCAGTCTAGCCATGAATTCCTTGTCGTCACCGCGGAAAGGCATTTGTAGCTTACAAATTATATCCCTGTATTTAAATAGCACAGTTGCCTTCTCACCATACTTCTCATAGTGTATGCTAGACTATATTTAAAAAATACAGATGTCCTGTTGTCCATAGTTACAAGCAGTCTTGATCGTCTTTTAGCTTCCATTCCTCCTCCTTAGCCCCTTCTTTGGATTGTCTCAATGAAGTAATCTAAAAACTTGCAAATATACACGTGTTTCTATATATTGTTTACTCTGATAAGTGTGATCCCAAAGACAATGCTATATCCATGTATGGCAATTTCTTTCTGTGCCGTGTCAGCTGATCCTTCCTGATCTTTAGTAGCTTTTGTTATCCTTATCTTTTTTGTCTTCACATTTTATTTCTTTGTCATACATTATTGTACTTCTCCCATTGATCCATTTAAATTTGTCTCCTACCCTTGATAGCTTTTTCTCAATGCTCGCCATAACCTTCTGAAATCAAACTGTCCCCAACTCCCACAGATTTAGTACTCTTATTAGTCCCAGCATTTCCCTGCATATCCCAAACAGGCCACAACTGCTGTGTAACTTTTTCTAATCTATGTCTTATACCAGAAGGAAATCCCCTGCCCGCAGACCAGATTATCTGTGGTTGTCCAGCACATCTGATGGGGTTTCTTTTATCCGCGTGTGACCTCTGGAATGCACCAAATAATTTCCTCCTTTACGTTTGCTAACCCCACCTGATCTTGTTCACCAGCAAAATTCCCACCATTGTTACCAATATCAAATAATTGTCCCACAATCATCCCTCTGACAATTCCTCATTCTCATCACTGTAATCCAGTACCAACACAGCAGCTTCGTTTGTTAGACTCACACCTCTAACACCCGGACACATACCATCACCGACACCACCATCATAATGCTTCCATTCTCCTGCAGTGAAAGGTAGTAATTATGCAACAAGATCCCTCTCTGCACGAAGAGATGCTGTTTCCCCTCCCATGCCTTCAGGCCAACGCCCAAGAGCCGTATTGCACTCTTTTAGAATCTGCATGCTACTGACAGTCCATTGGGTTAGAGATGCTCTTGCGGCCCCGATCAGCTTGATCCAACCTAAAGGCGTTTTTCCTTCTGACGCTCTAGTACCTATCTCACCAATATCCTAGCTAGAAATCTACATGGACTGCCTCTCTCTTCCTTGCTGTTCAACATATCGGTCACCCCCAAACTTCTCAATAGCCTCTGTGAAACACTACCCTCATAGACATCCTTAGCCTGTCTTGCCTCTACATATTTAAACAACTGTAATGGGGTCGCTAGTTCAACCCTTGAAATGGCCCCCCATCCTGCTCTCTAAATAACTATAATTATAAACAACAGGGGCAGCTCTGAGACATGAACCAGGGGCAAACAATAGTGGAATCCTATCAGAGTTTCAAGTTTGACACTTACATACACAGAACATACATCCCAAAAATATTTATCCTCTTCAAAAGAGAAAGAATCATTAAAAGAGAAAAACATACAGATATAAGACACAAATATGAAAGTACCCATGTATAAATTCAATTTGTAGAACATGTATTAACAATAGATAAATAATTCGATCCAAAAATATAAAACAAACATTGGCGCTCAACACGATACACAAACAGGATAAACAACACAGAGTGGAATTCAAAAATGGCAGAGGAAATAATTATACACAACAGGGAGTTCAGTACAAGACAAAAAACAACACAAGGCAAAAAATGCGTCCTCTTCAGTTTGGGCGACATGTATGCGTCTAAGGCTTTTCAACCATGATATAATTAAATGGTCATCATTCGGACAGGGCAATAATTATAGGAGCATCCAAAATAATTCATTAGAACATCTAAAAACAAGAGAAATAAGGACATGGGTATGAAAAGATTAGAATTCTTTGAGGTTATGTCACAGTATAAGAAGAATCTTATATTAAGTACTTAAAGAGTGAAGAAAATGGAATAGTGAGTGCCATCATGACTAGACCCTCAAACCATACTGAAATCCAAAGTAAAAGTTAGAGTGGATATCAGTGCATAAAGAGAAATGAATATCAGTGCATAAAGAAAAAGAAGAATCAGTGACTGGCACTTTAGCAGAAAAATGTAAACCATAAATCACCTAATCTCATAGTAGATCCAACCGAAAGTTAACAAACGTATGGAATCCATAATATGGAAGACACAGGAATCGAATATTGTTCGTCAGATAAACAATTGAATTAAGAAGCCTATATGCCTGGGCAGATGGACAACATGACAAAAAGGCCCTAAGCAATACTCACATCCAGAATAAAATGCAAAGTATCCAATGGCATATTATGCAAGGATGAAAGAATTGACCAGCTTGCTCCTTCAGAGGTTAGAGGCAACTGGAAAAAGATGTGCATAAAATGAGTGACCAATAAGAGGATGTTTACATACAGTCACTTAACTAGAATGGATATGTTATGTTATTGAAACGTATATAGTGCGCATATACCCGTTGGTGTCTTGGCGCTTTCAGGATCAAACAGGCTGCACTGAGGTCTAGCTAATTTCTGAAAAGCCACGTCTTAAGTTGTTTTCTAAAGGCGAGGAGAGTAGTATATACCTGGGATATAGTGGAACAGAGTTCCACAGCCTGGTTGTTATGTGACTGAAACGCCTACCACCACAGCTCACCTTTCTAATCCTAGCAGTGGTCACCAAGCTGGCATTGGCCGATCGAAGAAATCTAATTGAAGAGTACCAACTAAATATATTTCTAAGAAATTTTGGACCTTCTCTGTGCACAGCCTTGTGAGCAATGCAGAGTGCTTCAAATTTGACTCGCTGGCATACTGGGAGCCAATGAAGATCCTGGATGTCTGTTGCTATTGACTGATATTTGGGAACGTACAGGATTAGTCTGGTGGCACCTTTCTGTACCGCCTGCAGGTTCCTAAGTAATCTGGCATGAAGATTCATATATAGGCCATTACAATAGTCCAGTTTGGACAAGACAAACGCGGACACAACAGTTTTTCTGGTGTTTCTGGGAATAAAGGGAATAATTTTTCTGAATATTTTAATGGTGAACAAAGAGGAGGACACAACCTTAGATACCTGGGTCTCGAAGTTAGGTTTCTCGTCCATAATAAAGCCAAGATTCTTGGCTTTTGCTACTAGAATAGGAGGAGGGCCAAGGTTATCTGGCTACCTAGCAGGAGACCAAGGTGGAAAGAGGTTACCAAACAGTACCACCTCTGTTTTGCTTGAATTCAGTTTCAGGCAATTCTTGCTCGTCCAGCTACTCAGGGCAATCATGCAGCCATGTAATTTAAGAGAATGATTAACATCCTTATCCACCACTGAATTCACCAACTGGGTGTCGTCAGCTTAGGATGTGGGATTCAGGTTGAAACTTCTAATCAGTGGGGCGAGTTCAGAGACGTAAATGTTAAAAAGCGTCAGGCTCAACAATGAGCCCTGAGGTACCCCACAAGGCAGGATAAATGGTAAGGATTTAAACTGATCTAAATGTACCGTTTGGGATCTCCCAGATAAAAAAGATGGTAAAAGAGAGAGGGCCTTTCCTCCAATCTCTATGGCGTTTAGGCGGTGGACTAAAAGACCATGGTCCACAGTATCAAACGCTGCGGACAGGTCCAGCAGAATAAGGGCCGCTGACCCTCCGCTATCTAATGTCATGCATATTTCTTCCATGGTTTTTATCAAAGCAGTCTTAGTGCTATGATTTGCTCTGAATCCAAACTGACCGTGGTCTAAGAGCTGATTTTATAAAATAAAATTGGAGAGTTCAACATTGATTATTTTCTCTATGATTTTTGCCAGTAGCGGGGTCTCGCTATAGGACGGTAGTTAGCAGGATCACTAGTGTCCAGATTTGGCTTTTTAATAAGGGGTAGAATAGAGGCCTGTTTCCAAATGCTAGGAAATGATCCTTGCATATACATTTGATTAAATATTTGTGACAAGTGGGGGGTGATATACTGATTTACAAGTTGTAAAATCCTAGGGGGACAAGGGTCATCTAGGGATCCAGATTTAGCAGCAGAGAGAAGTGTAACTATTTGGGTTATGGATGTTGGAATCAATTTTAGAAGCAGCGTCTCATTAGTTGTTTCCTGATCTTAATGATTGGTATTGACCTTAGTTTTGTCAAAAAGATCCAAAATTTGATCAACTTTACTTTTGAATGTCCGGGCAAGCAAGTTACAGAAATCTTGGTTATGACTAGAGGAATTATTTTTTATAGCTATGTTGAGTTTCTCTATGACCTGAAACAATTCTTTACTAGAGTTGCCAGCATTTTCAATTTGTTGCGTATAATACTGACTTTTCTTATTAATGAGCTTTTTTTTTTAATAGTCTGTAAGGATGGCTTTATAACAATGTTTTTCAAGTTCGTTGTAGTTTTTGTGCCAGTTTCTTGCCTCCTGCAGGCTTGTTTTTCCAATCTCAGGGCCAGAAAACCAGGGAGCCGATGTTGTTCCTCTGTATTTATTTTCCGTAGTGATGGGCGCTAGCTTTACAAAATTATATTCAAGCCATGTGGTGTAATTTATGGTTGAGGAATCGACCTCCATTTCAAGGTTAGGTTGACTTTGTGTCAACTGAGTTGCCAATATTGAGGGATCCATTTTATGTCAGGGTCTACTGAGTACCTTTGTGTCTGGTGTGGTCGCAGTTTTAGATGGAGATAGTTTATAGCTTAATAGTAATATGTGATGATCCGACCACACTAGAGGAAATATGGAAGGATTAGAGATGGCAGGATTGTTAGTAAAAAGGCCATCCAGAGTATGACCGGCTGAGTGTGTAGGGTCTTGTATCAGTTGTTTACCCTCAATCATTGTATCCTGCGGGATTGTGTCTCCCTGGATAAAGCCAGTAGTATCCCGTTGTAGTGTTGCGCCTGTGACGCAACAGGCGCGTAGCGTAAGTGTTATGTGACCTCTCATTAATAAAAAGAGTTGCGCGCGTACGTACGCCACTAGGGCTACGACGGCAAGACCACTAACACCAACACCTGTGGCTCTGTTTCTATATTTGCGGCCTACTCCCTAGTCCCGCTCACCCTGTAATCCTGGGTCCCGACGCGCCCCCAGGACATAAAAAATTGGCAACTAGGGTGGGCGTGCCCTCGCAGACGTGCGGAGCGCTGGTGTGGCGGCCTCGAGCGCTGTCCTTGGCTTGCGGCGCTCGTGCCCCAGCGCATGGCGCGCAGTGCCTGTCTTCATCGTGCACCGCGTGGAGCGCCCGAGGAGCAGTGCGGAGGTGCTGCCCGGCTGGAGCGCTGCCGAGTGGGGCAAGAGACGCAACGTGCATTGACCCGCCGGTCACGTGGTCCGGGCCTCACTGTTGCCGGCTGAAGCGCCCCCAGTAACTGGGCCCTGCTGCCCATGCCCACGTGCTGGCCCCTGCCTTCAAATGCCGGAATCACCATCAGGGCAGGAACTGCTCCTGCACACCCTGTGAGTACCCCTCCTTCCCTGGCTGTGTGCAAGAGGGGGGAAGAGCAGGCCCATAGCGCTGAGTGGGGCCCTGAGTGACATTGCACCGAAGAGGGGCCTATTGAGGAAGAGCAGGCCCATAGCACTGAGCGGAGCCCTGAGTGACAGTGCACCGGAGTGGGGCCTAGTGAGAGGGAGAGCCCACCTGCAACACCCCGTGACAACTATCCCGGGCCTGAAGGGGGAGCAGCGTAACGCCCTAAGCAGTGAGAGCCCCAGAGAGGGGGAAAGCCCACACGTGCTGGAGCACCACAGACGTCCTAAAGAGACTGGGAGGCTAGGAAGGACCCGAACATAAGGCTGGGCAGCGGAGATGGCCACCATACCACCCATAGAGCTGTTCATAGTGGAGGGGTCGCCCTCCTTGCTGGCAGCCAAATGGAAGGACTGGGTGGATCGCCTGCGCATCTTCTTCGAGGCCACCAAGGTCCACAAGGACCAGAAACAAGCAATGCTGATACACTTGGGAGGCAAAGACATTCACAACATTGTCAAAACACTGGTAGAGGCCAACCCCAAGAGCCACCACACACTGATAAATGCCCTCAATGAACATTTCGAACCGATGGCCAATCAAGACTACGAAAGGTTCATTTTCCGACAAGCGCGACAGCTCACTGAAGAATCGCTAGACACGTATCACGCCCGACTGAAAAACCTAGCGTCCACGTGTGGGTTTCGCGACGAAACCGAGGAAATTCGAGGGCAAATAATCCAAGGCTGTGCGTCGGCCAAGCTCCAGGAACGCATATTAGAAGAGTCTGGAAAATCCCTAGGGGAAATACTAACAATGGGACGGACCAAAGAACTGTCAAAAGCGCGAGCGGCGCACATGGAGGCGGCCCTCCAAGCACCAGTTGAGACCGAACCAGTAAACGCGGTAACGACCAATCCCCACAGAGATGGGGTAAGAAAGGATCAGGAACGTCGTCCTCGGGACAATCCAAGTCGTGTGGATACTGCGGAGGAGCACCACATCCGGCGGTAGAGTGCCCCGCAAAAGGCAAGAGGTGCTGGGGGTGCGGACGGTTCAACCACTTTGAAAAAGTGTGCCGGTCCAAGAAATATCGCAAGCCCCGCCAAGTGGCGAACACCCTCACAGAAGAGGAACGAGTGCCCAGCGACATGGACGATGACGAGGAGGAGGAGAGGGTGGTGCACAAGGTTCACATGACTGGCACCACAACTCGAAAAGCGAGGCGCCTACCCCAATGCAGCATTCACGTGGGATCCCAGGATGTCACTGCAGTTGTGGACACAGGTGCCACAATCAACATCATGGCATCGACGCTACACAGCACCATGAATCCAAGGCCAATTCTCCACCCCTCGACTATAACCGTCTTTGCATATGGCCAAGACTCTCCTCTGAAGATACGAGGCCGTTTCCGTACTACGGTATCCCACGGTGCACGTTCCATCACCACCAATGTCTATGTCACCGAAGATGGCCAAGGGATGCTCTTGGGGTGCCAAGCAGCCGAAGACCTGGGGATGGTGACATTTGCCTTCGGGGTGCACCAGGAATCCATTCAACACCTGCTGGATGAATTTGCGGAAGTATTTCAGGGGATCGGAAGATTCAGAGGAAAAGAGATCCACCTCCACATTGACCCCACTGTCCAGCCAGTCACCTTACGTCACAGGCGCATAGCGTTCCACCTGCGGCCCCTGGTCGAAGAGGAGCTCAAGAAACTGGAGGCTGCTGGGATAATCGAGAAGGTGTCCGGCCCCACCCCGTGGGTGTCCCCGATCGTCATCACGCGGAAGCCCAAACAGCCGGGCGCGGTGAGGATCTGTGTTGACATGCGGCTGCCCAACGTCGCGATCAAGCGGGAACGTCACATCACCCCCACGATAGACAATTTAATTGGAGAGATGGCCGGAGCCGGATGGTTCTCTAAGTTGGATCTGAGGTCTGGATACCATCAGATGGTGTTGGATGAGGCGTCCCGCAACATCACAACATTCTCAACGCACCTGGAGCTCCAGAGGTACACCCGGTTGAATTTTGGGGTGTCCAGCGCGGCGGACGTCTTTCAGAACATCATTCAGGAGCTGAATGCGGACATCCCCGGGGTCATCAATGTCAGTGATGACATTATGATACACGCCAGGACCATCCAAGAACACAACGAACGCCTCCTTCAAGTATTACGCCGCCTGCGGGATGCTGGCCTCACCCTTCATCGAGAAAAGTGTGAATTCTTACGCCAGAAGTTACAATTTTTCGGCTACACATTCTCCACAGAGGGGGTCAACCCAGACCCAGACAAAGTTCGGGATATAAAAGAGGCCGTCGCCCCCACCAACGTCACCGAGGTCCGCAGCTTCCTCAGTATGGTAAATTACTGCGGGAGGTTCATTCGGGACATCGCCAACCTAACCATACCCTTGAGGGAACTCACCAAAGAATCCACCGCCTGGAAGTGGGGCCCTGACCAAGCCCAGGCATTTGAGAAAATCAATGAGGCTCTTTCGGAGACCACCACGCTTGCCTTTTTCGACCCCACGAAACTGACACTAGTCGCGGTGGATGCTGGCCCGGTAGGATTAGGGGCGGTGCTGTTGCAGAGAAGGAACTCGAATGAGGAATGGGCTCCCGTAGCGTTTGCCAGCAGATCCCTTACCGAAACGGAGCAAAGATATTACCTTAATCGAAAAGGAAGCCATCGCCATTCACTGGGGATGCCACCATTTCCACCTGTTTGTCTACGGGAAGCCATTTGTGGAAGCGACGGACCACAAGCCGCTAGTAGCTCTCTTCTCAGAAACCGCGACCAAACCACCTCCCCGGATTGAGAAGTGGATGCTACAGCTCCAAAACTATAATTGCAAACTAGAGTACCAACCAGGCTCGCGGAACCCGGCGGACTACCTATCACAACATCCCCGGCCCGCCACGGAGCAGGAGATGGAAGACGTGGCTGACACAGAAGAGTACGTCCGGTGCGTAACTGCTCACTCTTGCCCCATACCCATCTCCATGGAAAGCCTACGTCAAGCAACGAGCCAAGATGACTGTCTGCAACGGGCCTAGCTCGCCCTACGGAATGGCAACTGGCACAAGGCCAGGGAAGAATGGAGAGGTCTGACGGTCACCGCGCAACGGATTATGGACAGTCTGCATCACGTCCGCGATGAGATTACCGAAGATGACACAGGATGTTTGCTGAGAGGACATCGGCTGGTGATTCCGACGGCACTGACCCAACGAGTAGCTGACCTTGCACACATCGGGCATCAAGGAATGGTCAAAACAAAGTCGCTGCTTCGCACAAAGGTTTGGTTCCCGCTGATGGACGAACTCGTGGAGGCCACGGTCCGGGCCTGTGCAGCCTACCAAGTAACTGGGGAAACACCCCGACCCACTCCCATCATCGTGGAGCCCAGACCGCGTGCCCCCTGGTCACGGGTGAGCCTAGACTTTGGCAGTCTTCCGGACGGTCGCCACACCCTCGTGGCCATTGATGACTACTCCAAGTACCCCTAAGTTGAAATAATTTCTGTACCCAGCGCCGCAGAGGTCATACCAAAACTTGAGAAAATCATGGCAGCTCATGGACTCATGCAAGAACTGAGAATGGATAATGGCTCCCCATTTCAAAGCCAAGAATTCGCTGGGTACTTGCGGGCTCTAGGAATTCACCATCGCAGAATTACTCCTCGGTGGCCCCAGGCGAATGGGGAGGCAGAAAGATTCATGCGGACACTCAAAGTAATCCGGATTGCGCATGATAAAGCCCAGTCCCTCGAGCTAGCTATATTTACTTTCCTCAGGAGCTACCGCCAAACGCCACTCACCACCACCGGCATAGCTCCGGCTCACCTTCTAATGGGGCGAGTAATCACTGACTCAATTCCGCATCACCCGCAGTGGCAGCCGGAAACCCTTAAAGACAGCCTGATTGATGCGTGGCGCCGGAAGTCACATGCTCACGGCAGCCTCCGGCGGAGAGCCATGGTGCCACATTTTCAAAGTGGGGATGCCGTGCTGCTCAAGAACCGAGTCACCAGTGGCAAATTTCGTCTAGCTTTCGAAATAGAACCATGGACAGTGGTGTCGGTCAGGGGAACGTGCGTTGTCTCCACAAGAGGGAGAGAAAGAATAACACGGAACGTGTCGTATTTCAAGAGATACCACCCGGAAAGGCCATGGCGGTCGCTCACGCGAGGGGAAGATAGCCTTAATGCTAGGTCAATGGAAAGTACCGGGCTCAGGGGAGAAGAAGCGGGGCCGGTCATGGAGGAGGCTGGAGAGCCTGAGAGCCCTGGGTCAATTCCGCGACGAAGACCGGTGGGTACAGCGGTGGACAGTGACAACCATCCCCAAGAAACTTTGGCCCCAGCAGAGCCACTGGATGGCGGAAGTGAGGGCTCCCAAGGCCGTGGCGTGTCCCAGCATAATCTGAGGGGTAATCCTGAGCCTTCTAGCCATTTGAAAGACTACCTCACGTAAGACTGTTTCATTTTATTACTGCTGAGCATTTTATTATGGTTTCACCCAGAGTTGGCAGTCAACTTGGAGAAGTTTACAGTATTGTGATTTTTGATGTTTGTTGGGGAGGAATGTAGTGTTGCGCCTGTGACGCAACAGGTGCGTAACGTAAGTGTCATGTGACCTCCCATTAATAAAAAGAGTCGCGCGCGTACGTACACCACTAGGGCTACGACGGCAAGACCACTAACACCAACACCTGTGGCTCAGTTTCTATATTTGCGGCCTACTCCCTAGTCCCGCTCACCCTGTAATCCTGGGTCCCGACGCGCCCCCAGGACAAAACACCTGTGGTTGGCTTATGTTAAGCATATGTTTTTTAAATTAGGACGCTCTGATCTTTTTGACCTCCTGGAAGGCATCAGAAAGGAAGATGTGAAATGGACTAAAGCACAACTATTGAATATATTTATGATGGAACGTGAGGAGCGGGAGCTACAGAAATCTCTTGTGAGGGCCCATTATCTGATAATATCCTCTTCATCAATTGAGCCCTACTTGAGAATAGTGACCAAGCCCTTCCATCGGTGGCTCCTGACCAGATTCCGTTTGAACTTAATTCATTTCTCCCTGGGTATTATCTCGGGCTGGTCTAAACCAGAGAATATAGATCCATTTCAGTTGGATAATTTTTCACCACAGGACACATTGCACTTTATGATGTTTTGCGATTTTTATACAGAAATACGAAGGAGGTTTTTAGTCCCTCTTTTGAGGGACAAGGGTTTCTTACAGGTCAAGCCAGCTCTTCTTTATCTGCAAATGCTTAGTAATACCTGGGACATTTTTAACATCGCTAGCTTTTTGGTTGCAGATGTACAACTTAAAAAAAAAAGATTATCTTTGATAAATCCTGTTTGAAATCATCTATTTTTTTATAGAATGAATTTGATATGTACCTGACTGGTTTTAATTTTAATGAAATATTTACTTAAAAATTGTTGATTTTATTTCGCGCATAATGTTTTATATTTTATATTTATATTTTAAATAATTGAATAAAAGTGGTTTGACTGACTGACAGTTGTTTGAGTCTCAATTCTGATGTAATTTCAAGAATGTCTGATGTGTCTTTGTCTGTCATTGATTCTAGATGAAAGTTCACATCTCCTAAAATGGTAAAATAGTTAGATTGGAGACCTAGTTCTAATAACGAATGAAAGCTAGTCAGAAATGTATTTTTAGGATCGGGTGGATGATAAATAAATAATCCTCTAAACATCTCTTGCTTAAGAGATGTGACTTTGAATAGAAAGGCTTCACGTTCTGTGGAGGGAATCACTGGGCAGTGTGTACTTAATTCACTCTGGTGAATTAACGCCAGACCGCCGCCTCTTTTTAGTGGTCTATCCAGTCTGAAGACTTCATATCCTTGGGGAACTGCTATATTAAAATCGGGATGGGTTGCATCTCCACCCCAAGTTTTGTTTACAACTTATTATCAAGAATAAAATCTGCTATTTCATATTTGTGTTTGACTAATGATCTTGCATTTATGAGGGCAAATTTGAGCTCACTATGAGTTCTAAAGGACTCAGAGGGCCTTATGGTGTCATCTGGCATCTTGATTGGGACCAGAGGTAATATACCCTTGCAACATGTACATTGAGTGTTTTTTAAAGTTGGTAAATCTTTGATATTGAGTTTATTGCATGTGTGAAGTACAGGGGAACCTAGAGCACGCAGAGTCTCACAGGAATAATGAACTCAGGTTTTTTTCTCTTAAGAAAGAACCAGAATCTCTGGCCCTTGGCTCGGTCCAGGCATGGATGGGCGCAGACTGGCTTCTTTTTGGTGCGCCTTTGGCGTGCCCGCTGCATGCGTTCATGTCCGTTCCGGCATCCACCTAAATAGGTGCTGCTGGAAACTAGAGCGCTGACCCTTGCCGGAAGAGTATGCCCGGAAGTGGTTTAAAAAAAAAAAACAAGGACTTCTCTCCGCAACAATCGGCGTGAAGTTGCAGTGGACCAGGGAAGCCAGACGAGGAAAGGGGAAAATTCTTATTAGGAGCTGTGCAAAATTAGGTGGTAGTGCTAGTATAGTCTAAGCAACTAAAAACATAAAAACAATATGACCTTTAAAAATGTGCAAAGTTAAAAAAGATGCAAGCAGTATCGAGAGCAAGTGGCCTTACGACGTGTTACTTATCAGACAATACATTTAATAAAATGTGTGAAAATACCGCTCATTGTATACTTACAGCCAAACTAATGGCAAACAGCTAGTATATAGATGTATACACACACACAAAATTCATCGCGCAATAAGAACCACCACACCAAATATTTGCACTTAGCATAAAAGGTCACTTTATTAGCCAGGCAACATAAATTAGAATCTTGCTACAATAAACATTCTTGGAACAAAAACCCCATTGTCATTACTCTTGAATCTTTTTGCTATCCAACCAAATATTCCCCACAAGACTTCTCATCAAAAATACCCCATGAAATGCACAATCCCAATCAACCTTTCCAACGCCCCTCCCCCACCCCAGAGGGAAGGATAAGCCCGCTCCAGACCATCCAACCCCCAAGAAAAAACGCCCCCAAAGGAAAATCAGCGAACCAGGAAAATGCTACCTGACCTAACGTGACTTTATATATATATATATATATATATATATATATATATATATATATATATATTTTTTTTTTTTGTATTGTATTCTTATAGGGAGGGCGGGTGGGTCACAAAAACAACAGCCTCCCAACCTCCTCACAGAAAAAAAACTGTTTACCCTAACTGCTGCCTGCTCTGCTTGTGCTGCTAAGCCCCGCCCCCTGCTTGCCTAGAGCCCTCACGTGCTGTGTGGACTGTTCCACCGCGTGAAATTTCCCAAGGGGATAGCTGCTCGTGTACCGATCCCCTTGGGACCCCATCGCGCAATAAGAACAACCACACCAAATATTTGCACTTAGCATAAAAGGTCACTTTATTAGGCCAGGCAACATAAATTAGAATCTTGCTACAATAAACATTCTTGGAACAAAAACCCCATTGTCATTACTCTTGAAACTTTTTGCTTATCCAACAAATATTCCCCACAAGACTTCTCATCAAAAATACCCCATGAAATGCACAATCCCAATGAACCTTTCCAACGCCCCTCCCCCACACCAGAGGGAAGGATAAGCCCGCTCCAGACCATCCAACCCCCAAGAAAAAACGCCACCCAGGAAAACCAGAGAGTTTTCCTGGTTCCCCCCCCCCCCCCCCTTTAAACAAAAATGATGTTTGCTGCCACAACCTTAGTGGATATTAAAAGAACACCAAAGATTCTCACCCCAAAAATCCGCCAATAGATCTCTCAACTCCATTAAATAGTATACCTAGCCCATTTGTGACAATTGCACCCCGTCTTCCCTGAAAAGATGATATTCCACACGTGTGATATGATCATGAGCTAAAAACTTTATCCCCATTGCAGAACAAAAAATGTTCATTTCCCGATTGAGTTTCCAGCGAGCCCTTTCCATCGCCATGTGGTTGCGAGCTCCCCTCCAATGGTGCCTGTAAATAAATTCAGTCCAAGCCAGAGTTGTACCTACCCAGTTATTCTTGAGCACCGCCAAGTCCACTTTCATTTTCTTCGAAAGGGATAAACCGGACAGTGCCACAAGATCATTTTACTCCAAATGGATTATTAATAAATCAGGGAAACCTCTAGCAGAAGACAGCTCAGAGAGCATAGGAAATAAATCATCCCACTTCATCACCCCTTTCCCCCGCCATACAACTTCATGTCCCTTGCTAGGCAAACCAAGAGCTTGGCCATAAATCTGCTGTTGGGCGAAGCTGGCTGACCACTTTACAAACGAATGGCCCACTATCCATGTCCGCCTCTTTGATGATAATGAACATTTAACACGACCTAGCGGGAAAAAACCTAAATTAGTCCACATAGTAAATAACATGTCCTTTCCTTACATAACGTGTGCAGCAATCAGATTTCCATCTCCCAATCTTTTTAATGTCATCCAAATCCCAACCCAATCTGTAGGCTTCAGTCGCTGCTCCTATACGAAAAGAGTGAGTCCCAAAAAGTGCAGGGTTTTTTCCCAACAATGACAATGTTTTACGTAAAACTGCCAATAGTTGTCCACTAGTAATTTTACTCCCATTCTTGTGAATGAATATGTCCCCACGTTGTAGGCCTAAGGAAACAAAAAATGACTCCCATTCCTTCACTGGACAACAATCCTGCTCCCCGCTACCCTTTAAAAAGATACAAGCGCCTCTACCCAGCTGATTAGTTTTTGACATCCTCAAAAGAATCCTAACCTTCCCACCTCGCACTTGAATATCCTCTACCTGCATGCCCTTCTGATCCCACAGACCTAACAACTCGGAAACTCTAAAAGCGCCAAACAACAGCCATATCATACAAAGTCTAAAACGCGAAACCTCCCACAAATCATAACAGCACACTGTTAACTGCTTTAAAATTTGTTGCAAAATGTGAAAAGTGATTGGCTCGCGTAACTCCGAAGAAGAAGAACGTTCCCTCCCCAGACCCTTCAACATACGCCTTAATAAAACATTCCCCGTAAACTCCTGTCCCCACCACAACTGACTATAAAGCGAAATGCCGGGCAATTTTCCTGAGATTGTTATATGAGATAACCCCAAATTGACCAAATGCAAAACAAACCGTAACATAACCTCTCTGATACCCTCTATAGAAAGAACCATTTTGTGAAACTTAACATAACTTGTAAACTCCAACCAGGCCTGATGATAACTGCGTCTAGTAGAAGGGGCTATAGACTTTTCCACCAGATCAACGATTCTCATTCCCCCAACGCCCAGATGTCTTTCGGGATCGAGGTTTTGCAGCCATCCGCCCCCGGCGCCAAACTGCGAAATTTCTGCCAATTGAATCGAGACAAAGCATCCGCAATTGAGTTATTAACACCTGGAATGTGTCTCGCTCGAAACACAATGTTTAATCTGAGACTTTGCAGCATAAAAACACGCAACAGGTGTAATACACGCACATCTTTTGCCTTTTGCTTGTTAATTAGCTCCACAACAGCCATATTGTCAGTATGAAAAAGAACATTCCTATCCTTAAACTCCTCCCCCCAAACTAAAACAGCCACTATGAGAGGGAACAATTCAAGAAAGGCTATGCTTCGACCCTGTTGTAGCCAATGTGGAGGCCATTTTTCCGCACACCAACAACCCTCCGAAAAAATGCCGAAGCCATGCGCTCCAGAAGCTTCTGAAAAAATCTGAAAATGCCAGATGGTGTCATCCTCCACAAAATATAGAGAGACTCCATTAAAATCCTTCAAAAATTGCAGCCAAATTAGTAAATCCTCCTTAATCTGCTTGGTGAGCCTAATCCTGTGATGAGGAAGAAATGCCCCAGACATCGCCATCCCCAAGCGTCTACAGAAGGTCCTGCCAGCACGCACCACGCGGCAAGCGAAATTCAAATAGCCCAAAAGACGCTGAACCTGCCTGAGCTGAACTTTTTTCTTGTCAATGATCTCCAATAAAAATGACCTAATCTCAGTCACTTTAGCCGCCGGCAACCTAGCCATCATAAGTTCTGTGTCAATTTCAATACCTAAGAATGTAAGTTTGGTACCTGGACCCTCAGTTTTTTCCCGAGCCAAAGGAACGCCTAACTCCTCAGCCAATTGTTGGAAAATGTTCAGGCATCTGTGGCACTGATGTGACTGAGCTTTGCCAATAAACAAGAAATCATCTAAATAGTGACATACCTGTTTGTGACCACTTTTTCCCGAAAAACACCACTGGAGAAAAGTACTGAACATTTCGAAGAGTGCACATGACACCGAACAACCCATTGGGAGGACTCTGTCTATGTAAAAAGAATCATTGAAAAACATGCCCAATAGCTCAAAATCTGATGGGTGAATGGGCAGTAAACGAAACGCTGACTGGATATCACATTTAGCCAGTTCCGCACCACTCCCAGCTGTGCGTACCATCCTCAGGGCATCATCAACAGATGTATAAAACACATTGGAGTCTGACAGGGAAATTAAATCATTAATAGACTGGCCCTCCTGCCACGATAAGTGATGGATTAGTCTAAATTCACCTGCCAATTTTTTGGGAACTGTTAGAGACGGGGATCTCTGGTTGGCGCAAGGATGTCCTTGTGTCAAGCAGTGACCCTCTCCTCCACGTCAGGGCAAAGGATAACCCCTTGGGAATGACCCTTGCTCACCCTCTAGGTGCGTGGCGTGAGCAGCCAAGGCGATTCTCCAGGCGTTGTTGGTTAAGCAATTATAATCACACACACAGTAAATACATTAATCCCCCCAGAAACGGACACCAGGTTTAGGTATGTGAAAATACGGTTCTTAATATAAAAATAGTTATGCAGATTTATCACAAGACCAGTAACGTTGTTTCTATGCCACCAGATTATCAAGCAGGTAAACGGTTCTTTAAGCGGATGCTTCTTTAGTCTCTTTTCAATGTCACTTGGGAGATTCCAGTCTTTGACTTACGTTCCGGCCTACCGCGGCTCACACATCGGTCGTGGGCGCGCGCGCGCCGTGCACAGCTCCTCCTGGTGGCTCCCGGGCAGCGGCGGTGAGACGGGCGTGCGGTGAGGCTTAACGGGGAAGTAAGGCGGTGCGGGCCCCGAGCCCGATACTGGAATTCCTGTAGCACTGTTGCAAGGGGAGAGTTACCCAGACCGGAGCGACTCTCGGCTTCGGGGTAGTGTCTTTGGATCCTCAATCAGCGGGTGAATGCAGCAGGCAGGCGCGGCCAGCGACCCTTAGCACGGCGGTGCAGGGGGGTCTCCACAGCGGGGGCGGCGCGGCCTGAGATGTCCGGGGATAGCGAAGTGGGGTCACAGGGCACAGTCAGTGCAGCTGGTTGACCTGGCGTAGATCACAGTCGTCGGACGGATTCCGGCGGGAGGGGTGACAGCGCGTTCAGCGCACTCCAGTGGCAGGCGATGACAGGGGTGCAGGCAACCTAGCCCGGGGACAGAGAGCGGCTCCGGACGGAGCGGGGCTCTCACGGGGTAAAAGGCAGGCAAGCTCCTGAGTGTCACGGCCCTAGGAGGGGGCGATGAGGGGCGCAGTCTCTTTCCAGCGGGATGCACACACGGCTCGACTTGGAGGACGAGCAAAAGCACAGAGAACCCACTAGTCCTGGGGTTCAGTTCAGGGGGCAAGCTCAGATCAAGCCCTTGGAGAATGTTCAAGCACAAAGTAGCAAAGTCTTTTCAGCAAGTCTTTTTCCTCTCCTTTCTCAGCAAGGCAAGCTGCAGGCCAGTCCTTCCAGCGTCTTCTTCTCCTTCTAGTCGGGCAGAGGTCCTTTGTGGTAAACAGGATTCTGATTTGCAAGGAGCAGGGCTCCTACTTTTATACCACATTTCTTTTGTTCTTTCAGGCCAGGGGGGCCTTCGCATAGTCGATCTCAGTCCTGAGCACTTTGTTGGGGGTACTCTGACTTCTGCTTTCAGTGTGAGGGGCAGGCACATCAGCCGCTCCACAGGAGGTGGAGCCGGCATTCAGGGGACAAGTACTTTCAGGATCACCTTGTGGACAGCGCTTCGCCCGTCCGGGGCCAGGTGCAGGCTGAGTCATCAGTCGCTCCCCAGGGGGCGGAGCCAGCTTTGTGGTGGTGGAGCACTGCCCTATTCAGAGTCCAAGGGGCACCCCCACCTCCCACCAAGGTGCTCTCCTGCCATTCGCTACCTGTCATCCCCCCAGCCCTGTCACTCACATAGCCCAGACAGTCAGATACACGCACAGCAGAGGCGGGCTGAGATGGTTAAGCGAGTAAATACGGACTTTCTAAAACGTCGTATTTACAAACCCAGGATAGTAAAATAAACTTGACTACAAGAAGTATTTTATCATTCCGAGTTCAGGCATACTAAACATATCTCTCTACCATGTTCCCTGAGCCTGCTGGGATTATAGGATGTAATAATTCCAGCAGCTCATCTGGCCTAAGGGGAACAGGTAGCCTTGCAATAGTGAACCACGAAGATGGTGGTGATTCACTATTAGGACAGGCCTCACAACCAGGGCCTGTCCTACCTTACACCTACAACGCACCCTGCCCGCGGGCCTACCATAGGGGTGACTGACATGAGGCTAAGGGAAGGTTCTGGGGGCTGGCAAGTGTGTGCACTTGCCCAGCTAGCGTGACAGTACGGGACTGCACGCGGGGTCGGCAGTGGCAGACCCAGGACACATTTTACATGGCCGCTGGTGTGGGTGGCGCAACCAGCGCTGCAGCCCACTAGCGGCATTGGCATTCACAAGCCCTGGCACTCCGGGTGCACTTTACTGGGGACTGACAGTGAATCCAATAAACCAATCATGTATACCAATGATGAACACTTTATCTTAGGGAGCACTTGCGCTGCGGCACGGATTAGCCGTGGCGCAGCGCCCTGAGCGGACAACACCAGAAAAACAATCGAGGCACACCATCAAAAAGTGGAAGGGAAACTCACGCCAAGGTGCCAGGTCTAACACGTGTCCCCTCCAGCTGAAAGGTGGGGAGAACTACCCTTGCCCAGGGGGTTCCTCGTCACTAAGGCGGAAATACCTGGACAGACCGTCAGCGTTGGCGTGATCTGTGCCAGGACGGTGTTCCACCATAAAGTCCATACCCTGTAGGGAGATGGACCACCTCAACAGTTTCGGGTTCTCACCCCTCATTTGCATCAACCATCTGAGGGGCCTGTGGTCTGTCTGAACTCGGAAGTGAGACCCAAACAAGTAGGGTCTTAGCTTCTTCAGCGCCCAGACCACAGCAAATGCTTCTCGCTCAATTGCACTCCACCTACTTTCCCGTGGAAGTAACCTCCTACTGATGAAGGCTACGGGTTGGTCCCAGCCCTCCTCAGTCATCTGTGAGAGAACAGCCCCTACACCATGCTCTGAAGCGTCTGTCTGGACTAGGAATTCCTTTGAGAAATCAGGGGCCAAGAGCACGGGCGCCGTGCACATGGCAGTCTTCAGGGTGTCGAAAGCTTTCTGACAGGTGTCAGTCCAGATCACGTTCCTGGGCTGCTTCTTGGAAGTCAGCTCTGTCAAGGGGGCAACAATTGTTCCATAGCCCTTGACAAACCTCCTGTAGTACCCAGTGAGCCCCAGGAAGGCCCTCACTGCGGTCTGCGTCTTGGGGGGCTCCCAAGCCAGGATGGTCTCAATTTTGGGTTGCAAGGGTGCCACCTTGCCACTCCCCACTTGGTGTCCCAAGTACACCATGGAACCCTGCCCGATCTGGCACTTGCTTGCTTTGATCGTGAGGCCTGCTCGGCGCAGAGCCATCAACACTTCCCAGAGGTGGCGCAGGTGTTCAGGCCAGGTGGCACTGAACACTGCGATGTCATCCAGGTAGGCGGCACTGAACGCATCCAGCCCAACCAGTACCTGGTTGACCAACCTCTGAAAGGTGGCAGGGGCATTCTTCATCCCAAATGGCATGACCCGGAACTGGAAGTGCCCATCTGGTGTAGAGAATGCTGACCTCTCTTTGGTCCCATCGGTCAAGGCGATCTGCCAGTACCCAGACGTTAAATCAAACGTGCTGAGGAACTGGGCAGCCCCTAGCCGATCAATGAGCTCATCAGCTCTGGGGATGGGGTGCGCGTCAGTCTTAGTTACTGAATTGAGTCCTCTGTAGTCCACACAGAACCGGAGTTCAGGTGTGGCTCCCGGCGCAGCAGCTTTGGGGACCAAGACCACGGGGCTGGACCAAGGACTGCTGGAGGACTCAACCACCCCTAGCGCAAGCATTTTGGAGACCTCCTCCTTGATGCAAGCTCTGACCCTGTCAGTTACCCTGTAAGCCTTGTGCTTCACAGGTAAGCTGTCACCTGTGTCCACATCATGGACGCACCAATCTGTGACACCAGGAACCAGGGAGAACCTATCGGGAAACTGCCCCAGCAGGTGGCGGCAATCTTCCTGTTGTTCGGGCTTCAGGGTGGGTGAGAGGTTAACTCCATCCACTGACCCATCTTTCTCGGAGGCTACTAAGAGGTCAGGAAGAGGCTCGGTCTCCTCTTCCATTCCATCATCAGTGGCCAGCAGCATGCCCACTTCGGTCCTCTCTAAGTGGGGCTTAAGGCGGTTAACATGTAGGACCCTCAAAGGGTTCCTGGGAGACTGCATGTCCACCAAGTAGGTGATAGGACTTTTGCGCTCCACAACCTCAAATGGACCTGTCCACTTATCCTGAAGTGCACAAGGCTCCACTGGGGCCAAGACCCACACCTTTTGTCCAGGTTGAAGCTCTACCAGAGTGGCATTCCGGTCGTACCACCGCTTCATCTCCTCCTGGCTGGCTTCCAGATTTGCCTCAGCAAGTTGCCTGAAACGCCTAGTCTGGTTTCGGAAGGCCAGCATGTAACTGTATACATTCTGGGGAGGTTTCCTGGGAGATTGCTCCCAGCCTTCCTTTACCAAACTCAGAGGTCCTCTTACCGGGTGACCATACAGAAGCTCAAAGGGGCTGAACCCTAGAGACTTCTGTGGCACCTCTCGGTAAGCGAAGAGCAGGCATGGCAAGAGGACGTGCCACTTACGCCTCATTGGACCGTCTGGGCCCATGATCATACCTTTGGGGGTTCGGTTGAATCTCTCAACCAACCCATTTCCTTGGGGGTGGTAAGGAGTGGTGAACTTGTAAGTTACCCCACACTCCTTCCACAGGGATTTCATATATGTGGATATGAAATTGGTCCCCCTGTCGCTCACCACCTCTAGAGGGAATCCCACTCGGGAGAAAATTCCCATCAGTGCTCGTCCCACCACGGGGGCCGTCACTGTCCTCAGAGGGATGGCTTCAGGGTACCGGGTGGCATGGTCCACCAAGACCAGGATGAACCTGTTGCCCAGGGCTGTCTTGGGGTCCAGAGGCCCCACAATATCAATACCCACTCGCTGGAATGGCGTACCGACCACGGGGAAGGGCTGCAGAGGAGCCTTGTGCTTCCCTCCGCTCTTACCACTTGCCTGGCAAGTCTGACAGGTTCGGCAGTAGGAATCTGAATTCTTGTGCATTTGGGGCCAGTAAAAGTGGGTGACAAGCCTGTCATAGGTCTTGTCCATCCCCAAATGTCCTGCTAAAGGCACATCATGAGCCAGCCCCAGTAGGAAGGTTCTGAACTTCTGGGGTACCACCAGCACACGGGCTGACCCAGGTTCAGCAGCCTTAGGCTCTGAATACAGGAGGTCACTCTCCCAGTACACGTAGTGTGTCTTGGCCTGAACACCATTGGCCTGGTCGGCAGCCTGCTGCCGCATACCCACGAGACAAGGGCATTCTTTCTGCTCTCTGCAGAATTCCTCCCTGGAGGGACCTCCTTCTTGCTGCCAATGGGTCAGCTCAGGCAGGTCTCCCAGTTCGGCAATCTGTTCCCCGGTAGGCTCCAGGGCATCCCCCTCAGGGTCTGCTTCCTCCTGGGCCGTGGGAACTTCGGGGGCCGGTTTCCCGCGCCTCCTGCGCCTTCTCCCTAAGGCCGGTTCCTGGACCTCTCCCTCAGGCTACAGGACCCTCTCAACACCCCTACTGGCTGCCATGGACCAGGTGGTCACGCACGCCCAGTCGGGTAGACCCACCATCCTCAGATGCGTGGTCTTCTCCACCTCTTCCCAAGGGGAGCTCTCCAGGTCGTTCCCTAGCAGACAATCTACAGGCATGTCAGTTCTCACAGCGACTTGTAGAGTACCAGAGACCTCCCCCCACTCAAAGGGAACTTGAGCCATTGGACAACGACTCTCCATGTTGTCAGCATTGACAACCCTACAGTAGGCATTGGGTACAATCTGCTCTTGAGACACCAGGTGTTGCCTCACCGAGGTCACGCTGGCTCCTGTATCTCTAAGAGCCTCAACCTTCTTTCCATTGATGGTCACTACTTGCCCATATTTCTTAGTGTTAGAGGGTAAGTAGGTTTCAGGGACCATCTCACTGTCTCCTAGCGAGACTAAGGTCATATGCGCAGGACCCCCACCCCCCTGGACTGCTACCTCCTCCCCAAAATTAACATTAGCTACTTGCCGGGGGGGAGCACCAGTGGGTGCTGTCTTACCAAACAGGCGACACTTAGGATCAGAGGCAATGTGACCCGGTTCACCACATTTATAACAATTGAAGGGCCCCTTTGGAACAGGCCTACCTGCCGGGGCCCCGTTCTGCTGCGGGGGTGGGGGAGGCTGAGAACCCTTCTGCTGGTTCCCTTGGGGATTACTTTGGGGGCCTTTTTGGAACCCCTTTTGTTTACCCTTGTCCCCCCCACTCTTCTGCTGGGGACCCTGCCCACCTTTGGCGGAGTCTCCCACTTGACCCTTGTGGACCCTGGTGCTGAGCCAGCGGTCCGCCTCCTCAGCGAGATTCCTCGGGTTGGACAGCTTGCTATCAATCAGGTGCTGGCGTAGCTCAGGAAAAAATTGACTGGACAAGTGCTCCCATGCAATTAAATCAAGCAGCCCTTGATAATCATTCACCTTGCTACCCTTCACCCAACCATCCAGTGCTCGGCAGAAAAAAGTTACATACTCCACATACGTACTCTCAGGGATCTTCTTAGTCTCCCTGAACCTCTGTCTATATAGCTCAGGAGTTAACCCATACCTGGTCATTAAAGCTTCCTTCATATGGGGGTATGAGGTCTGGACTTCTAAGGGCAAATCTAACAGTGTGTCACGCCCTTCAGCAAGGAACCTTCCCCACAACCCCGCTCCCCAGTCTTTCTCAGGGACCCGGTGTGAAGACATGGCTACCTCGTAGGCCCTAAACCACTGCCCTATGTCATCCTTCCTAAAATACTCCTTAACTACACCTTTGGGGATGTACACCTTGGACTCTACCTGCACCGGTGGAGTGCTGCCACCAGAAGGAGTGGTTTCCAAACTTTTCGCCTTCAGCTCCAACTCCTTCACTTTCAGATCATGATCCATTTGGCGTTGTTGTGCCTCCAAGGCCAACTTCTGCTTCTCCATTTCCATTTGTCCTGCCAACTTTGCCATCTCCATTGCATGCGCCCTGTCTGCTGCCCTGTCCGCCAGCTCTTCTGGGGACAGGCCTCTGGTGGGCTCCACAAAGTGGTCGGGCGGAACGATGTCCCCCGCATTCTGTGGGTCTCTTGACTCTTTCCAGGCTCTCAACGCCTTGAGGTACTGGTTCTTCTTCCTGAATCCAGTATGGGGAACTCTGAATTTCACACTGTAGCCTTTCAATTGCTCCACGGTACAGTCCTCCAGTTTCTCCCAATCCACCTCATCCATTCCAGAAATCACAGAGAGTGCTCTTCCAGCAGGAAGTGAGCCAGGCATGGCTGCAGTAATGGCAGATGTCTCAACGGTTCACAAATGAAAAAAACCTGTGGCTGCGTTACTTGGTCTGCTCTCACTATCTGGTGATTAATAATTCACTGTATGCAAATTACAAATGTAAATCCGAAATCCCAGCCGCTGCCAACAATGTTAGAGACGGGGATCTCTGGTTGGCGCAAGGATGTCCTTGTGTCAAGCAGTGACCCTCTCCTCCACGTCAGGGCAAAGGATAACCCCTTGGGAATGACCCTTGCTCACCCTCTAGGTGCGTGGCGTGAGCAGCCAAGGCGATTCTCCAGGCGTTGTTGGTTAAGCAATTATAATCACACACACAGTAAATACATTAATCCCCCCAGAAACGGACACCAGGTTTAGGTATGTGAAAATACGGTTCTTTATATAAAAATAGTTATGCAGATTTATCACAAGACCAGTAACGTTGTTTCTATGCCACCAGATTATCAAGCAGGTAAACGGTTCTTTAAGCGGATGCTTCTTTAGTCTCTTTTCAATGTCACTTGGGAGATTCCAGTCTTTGACTTACGTTCCGGCCTACCGCGGCTCACACATCGGTCGTGGACGCGCGCGCGCCGTGCACAGCTCCTCCCGGTGGCTCCCGGGCAGCGGCGGTGAGACGGGCGTGGGGTGAGGCTTAACGGGGAAGTAAGGCGGTGCGGGCCCCGAGCCCGATACTGGAATTCCTGTAGCACTGTTGCAAGGGGAGAGTTACCCAGATCGGAGCGACTCTCGGCTTCGGGGTAGTGTCTTTGGATCCTCAATCAGCGGGTGAATGCAGCAGGCAGGCGCGGCCAGCGACCCTTAGCACGGCGGTGCAGGGGGGTCTCCACAGCGGGGGCGGCGCGGCCTGAGATGTCCGGGGATAGCAAAGCGGGGTCACAGGGCACGGTCAGTGCAGCTGGTTGACCCGGCGTAGATCACAGTCGTCGGACGGATTCCGGCGGGAGGGGTGACAGCGCGTTCAGCGCACTCCAGTGGCAGGCGATGACAGGGGTGCAGGCAACCTAGCCCGGGGACAGAGAGCGGCTCCGGATGGAGCGGGGCTCTCACGGGGTAAAAGGCAGGCAAGCTCCTGAGTGTAACGGCCCTCGGAGGGGGCGATGAGGGGCGCAGTCTCTTTCCAGCGGGATGCACACACGGCTCGACTTGGAGGACGAGCAAAAGCACAGAGAACCCACTAGTCCTGTGGTTCAGTTCAGGGGGCAAGCTCAGATCAAGCCCTTGGAGAATGTTCAAGCACAAAGTAGCAAAGTCTTTTCAGCAAGTCTTTTTCCTCTCCTTTCTCAGCAAGGCAAGCTGCAGGCCAGTCCTTCCAGCGTCTTCTTCTCCTTCAAGTCGGGCAGAGGTCCTTTGTGGTAAACAGGATTCTGATTTGTAAGGAGCAGGGCTCCTACTTTTATACCACATTTCTTTTGTTCTTTCAGGCCAGGGGGGCCTTCGCATAGTCGATCTCAGTCCTGAGCACTTTGTTGGGGGTACTCTGACTTCTGCTTTCAGTGTGAGGGGCAGGCACATCAGCCGCTCCACAGGAGGTGGAGCCGGCATTCAGGGGACAAGTACTTTCAGGATCACCTTGTGGACAGCGCTTCGCCCGTCCGGGGCCAGGTGCAGGCTGAGTCATCAGTCGCTCCCCAGGGGGCGGAGCCAGCTTTGTGGTGGTGGAGCACTGCCCTATTCAGAGTCCAAGGGGCACCCCCACCTCCCACCAAGGTGCTCTCCTGCCATTCGCTACCTGTCATCCCCCCAGCCCTGTCACTCACATAGCCCAGACAGTCAGATACACGCACAGCAGAGGCGGGCTCAGATGGTTAAGCGAGTAAATACGGACTTTCTAAAAAGTCGTATTTACAAACCCAGGATAGTAAAATAAACTTGACTACAAGAAGTATTTTATCATTCCGAGTTCAGGCATACTAAACATATCTCTCTACCATGTTCCCTGAGCCTGCTGGGATTATAGCATGTAATAATTCCAGCAGCTCATCTGGCCTAAGGGGAACAGGTAGCCTTGCAATAGTGAACCACGAAGATGGTGGTGATTCACTATTAGGACAGGCCTCACAACCAGGGCCTGTCCTACCTTACACCTACAACGCACCCTGCCCGCGGGCCTACCATAGGGGTGACTGACATGAGGCTAAGGGAAGGTTCTGGGGGCTGGCAAGTGTGTGCACTTGCCCAGCTAGCGTGACAGTACGGGACTGCACGCGGGGTCGGCAGTGGCAGACCCAGGACACATTTTACATGGCCGCTGGTGTGGGTGGCGCAACCAGCGCTGCAGCCCACTAGCGGCATTGGCATTCACAAGCCCTGGCACTCCGGGTGCACTTTACTGGGGACTGACAGTGAATCCAATAAACCAATCATGTATACCAATGATGAACACTTTATCTTAGGGAGCACTTGCGCTGCGGCACGGATTAGCCGTGGCGCAGCGCCCTGAGCGGACAACACCAGAAAAACAATCGAGGCACACCATCAAAAAGTGGAAGGGAAACTCACGCCAAGGTGCCAGGTCTAACAGGAACCAAACCCAATGGAGATATCATCAAATTCTTCAAAGGACAGTGCTTACATGGACCTGCTATCCTGCCCTCCTGTATCTCCAAATCCAATTTCTTCTGCACCACTTGAGGCAACTCCTTCGCCGATTTTAAATTGTCAGACCATCTATTATAACGGAGACCCTGATAACCTATCTTAAAACCCTCCTTGAAACCCCAATAGAGTTTTGAAGCTGATTCCGTATCAGGATACCTTTCCAACCACTGTGTCATGACCGATAACTTAATTGAGATAAACTGCGGAAAAGCTCCCCTACCTCTTGGTGATTTTCCCTGATCCCCAAACCTTTGGTTGGCAAAACACTGAATGATGGCATGTTTCCCACCACACTGAGAACATTCGTGCTTAAACCTGCAAAATTGCCTGATGCAGGAACCTCGATTAAAGTTCCAACAGGATCCCGTAACTGGTAGTTGTCCTCTTCCCACAACACCCGCCCCAAATTGGGCGGGGCGAGGCAGAAAGGGCCCATAAGTAATTGGGAGCCCGCTTGCAGTATGCGTTGTCGCAGGTGTCTGAGACGAGGACATCCACTGAAGCCACAGTTCCTGATCCACATCCTCCCCAAGGCTTATCATGGAAAAGACTTACTCTAGCCCTAAACTCCTCATCATAGTTGAGCCATGCGAACTCCCCGGACTGTAAATGTGCTTTGCGTATGATATCTATATACTTAAACATTGCAACAGCCCTGTCCTGATGTTTTTCACAATAGACGCTTGCATAAATTAAAAATGCTGCCGTCCAATTTTTGATATTTTTTGGGACCCTAGGACACCTCGAAAGCTCCCACTCTTCTTCCTTGGACCCCTCCTTTGCTTGAATATCCCTATGAAGGAGCTTGAATACGTCTACAAATTCGTGGTCCCAAATCCTCTTCTTAGTTTTCTCAGCCAAATGCGTACCCAGGGGCATGGACAAACCCATGTAAGGTAATTTTTTAAGCATGGGGTGAACGGCACCTGAAACTTGCCCAGATGAGGATTCAGACCCATCCAAGACCTGTTTATCAGTGCTAACCTGTTTATCAATGCTTGTCGCCTTATTGGATCCCACAGCACCTGAAACCACTCCCACCTGTTCTGCAGATTTACCAAACGCCTCCCCCGCCCCGCAACCCGAACCTTCCTTCACTGAGTCATTACCCATCCCCACTGAACATACACTAGGTTTGTCTGTCAAAGGTTGCGGCCACGAAGACCACCACTGAGGCCTACCTGATGTCAATTGAGTAGCCCGCTTCTGGAACTCCTGAGGATCCTCTCGCCGTTGTTGCCCCCGAAGCCGTTCCTGCTCCGCTGTCTTGCCCGCTCGTGACCTCTGAAAAATACTAGCAACAACAGTTGACCCCGACCCCTTTGTAACCGCTACTTGCTCTTGACGCATAGCTCTTGCATCAAAATTCCCTTAATCAAATAGAAAACCTTCATGTATATTTTCGTCCACCAAACCTTGACCAGCATATTCATCAGGTATGACCAAATCATTATTACTCCCACTCGGCATTTCTCCGTCTCCCACCCCGCCATCATAACAATCCCAATTAGTCACAGCAAAATCCGCCTTTGATCCGCTCTGTGACACCACACCCTTACCAACAGCCGCGCCATGCTTCGCCTTCTTGTACTTGGACACGCCCGCAGCCATCTGCGGGACCTTGTAGGATGAAGACTTCGAGCCGCTCGTGCCAGACGCCGCTACCAACTTACCACCATCCAGAAACGGCGTGGCACTTCCCGTTGCCGAAGATGGAGTGGCATGATCCACCCAGACCCATTGCCCTCGACTTGGCCCTAATGCAGAGTCAAAAGAAAACTGTGAGAAAAAAGGAGGAGAACGAGATTCCGGAAAATAGATTCAATTCCTGAAGAATAACCAGGTGGTTCAGAACGTGACGTAGGGTATATATTGTGAGAGGGAAACATCGTTAACATCGCAGTCAGTACACCGCGATGCTGTTACATCGCGGTCATTACAACGAACACGATGTAACCACGTGATGCCATTACAACGCAAGTCTTTACATCGACTTGCGCTAGATGGCGTGCTAACATTACAAATAGTGTAGTTTACTATCCCAACACCTTCCCTACTGTTAAAAGGACTGGAGTTGGAATAGTAAATTACGCTTTTCTAATGTTAGCACGCCATCTAGCGCAAGTCGATGTAAAGACTTGCGTTGTAATGGCATAGCGTAGTAACATCGAAGTCGTTGTAACGACCGCGATGTAACTGCACGCGTTGTAATGACTCGCGTTGTTACGTCATACATCCATTGTGAGACAGTGAGTCAGCACCATCCAATTCCTGAACCTCCTCAAACGCTGAGTCTGTTAAATCAACAGCTAAAGTGTTGATATTGTCTTGTAAATATGAGTTGACATACTCTCCAGGCGGGCCCCTAGGTACCGGGGCCAAAAGCACCTCAGGAACGGCTCCCTCCCCTGCAGTAACCTGCACCGTAGCAAAATCATCGTTCGTACTATTGTGCTTTCCCGCTGCCAAAATTTGCACCCCCTCACCGTCATCACCACTGTCACTAGAATAATCCACCAAAACAGCAGAGCGTCCCTCAAAAGACACAGGAGGCGCAATATTAATGGAAGACATTCCTTGAAAATTAGCAATGTTTGTGAGCACCTTGCCAACGACGTGCGCTCTCTTAAAAGCTGAAGTAGGCGCCGGCAAAACCAAATTTTCCTTTACCCCAATGTCATAATAACCCCCCCTCCCCCTGCTTGACAGGGAACTTGGTGTAGTAAGTCTTCTGGAGGTAGTACCACCCCTGCCCTGTACTCTCCTCCTAGCACGCCCCATGCAGAGAGAAGATACCGCCCTCAACTGACCTGAAGACTTGTCAGGAAGCGAGTGACATCTGGTAGCCTGTGGCCTGCTGGCTCCGCTGCGACGCGCCACACGACCTCTATGTTGCAGCGTCGATGTTTCCACCTCAGCACGACCCACAGCCCTCTGCGACCGGCTCTTCGCAGGTAAACAAGCTGCCACTGCTTCCGAAACTCCTTGAGCTGCCATCCTCTTCGGGCGTCTCCCCACCACCGCTAAAACTGTTGAGACACCAGGCTGCAATAGGTCCTCACAACCTGCGTCATAAATAATGCGCAATGCCTCCTTCACAGCCTCTGACTCTGCCATCCTGAAGCAAAGCCTGAAGACAAACACACCAAAATTAGCAGAAAATGAGGAAAAATTGGCAAGGCTTGTGTCACAAAAACAACAGCCTCCCAATCTCCTCACAGAAAAAAATACAGTTTTCCCTAACTGCTGCCTGCTCTGCTCGTGCTGCTAAGCCCCGCCCCCTGCCTGCCTAGAGCCCTCACGCACTGTGTGGACTGTTCCACCGTGCGATATTTCCCAAGGGGACAGCTGCTCATGCACCGATCCCCTTGGGACCCCAATGTGGTGTAAACTACAATTGCACCCCTTGTTGCTAGCGTCGCAAACTCCATTAGAAGACTTTACAAAAATTTACGAAAAAAACACAGTAGGGCCCAGTGACCAAAGAGGGTCTTTTTATAGTTGTTCATAACTGGGTAATTCAAAAAATTATTCAGTCCCGGAGCAGTCCCAAAGGATTTTCCTGCCCATGACCCAGAAAATAAATAGTGTCCCGCAGGTGCACACAGCGTAACGTCATAAAAAGAGGCATAGAAAAAGGACTAAGACCTCCCAACGAACTGTGGCAGCCCTGATGTAATAGGTGAAGACTGCAACAGCCACGACAGAACCGGCAACCAAAATCAAAAGGGCATGTTACAAAAGAACTATAATGATCATGGCAGAGTGAGCAAAAAAGTAGAATTTAAACAGCCGTCCCTCTGTGAGACAAGCTGCAGCTAAGGTAAAAAGAACTATAACAGTCAATACAGAGTTAACAGTCACTCAAAATCATAAGTCAAAAATGAATAATCACTAAGAAACAAAAAAAATCACTCAAGATACCAACAAAAATAATAGACAGTCAAAATAAATTACAAATTAACATACAACAGAAAAAACTGTCGGTATAATGAAAAACAATCATTTAACCAAAGAAGGTTATCTTAAGAAGAATTTTCAAAGTCATACAAATTAAAAAAACATTTATAAATCTAGAAAGAGAAGAAATAGCTGAGGTATTCCAGTGTGCAATCCACTAAGGAATTGAAATGCAATCCAGCTTCATGTGATAAATCTAACTACCAACTGGAGACCTAAGAAAACCTAAAAAAAAGTGTGAAGAAATAAGCTTTAAGAGAAATAAGGGAAATAAAAAGAGAGTAGAAGGATTGTAAAAATTGCAATGAAAATCATACTTATTACTGTGCACAACCATCCAATAGAAATAGTGTTGCAGCCATATAAAGACATTTTTTCGCATGAAACCCTTTTTCCATAGTTATGCACCATAACTTCAAAGACTAAATCAGTCAAATACATAATATCAACAATTAAGGTCACCAAACAATGTTAAGGAATTCACTGTACAAGATGTTAAATAATTACGCTGTGAGTAAGAATCCAACACAGATGTAACATCTTCTAAAAAAGATAAGGTCATACAGAATATTATAATGCAGGTCAAATTTTAAAACATTCAGAACCAAGCACACAAAAATAAAGATAATGTCAGGGAAAACACATTGGAGAATAAAAAGGTTCAGCCCGATATTATTGCATTACATTCCTCGAGAGTGGGCTGGCGTCGGATGGGGCAAGATGGCGGCCGGACTATCAGCCGGGCGAGCTGGCTAGCGACACTCTCTCCCGGCTGACTCGCCAGTCTGCTTTTGCAATGGATCCTGAGGCTTTTGGAATAGCGGGACTCAGATTTGAGAATTTTGCAACATTACCTCCGTGTTCGGAAAAAGATTTTCAGCACAACGGAATGCTCTGGCGCTTCCTCGTCTCAAGGAACCAACTTACCTGCTGGATTTTCTCCTGGCGGGCAGGATCCTCTGCGCGTTTTTCCGGCAGCTCTGGTAGCGGCGTCTTTCCGCTGCGACTCTTTGTCTCTCAGAGCGAGGATATGCCGCCAAAGGGGAAGAGCACTGTTACGGCTCCCGGCATCACTGGACGCGCTTCTCTCGTCCGGGGGGGCAGCTCCTTGAAGGTAAATACCGAGGAGGAACGTGCTGTGACACCGCCGATTTCGGGAGCAACCACCCTTGAGGAAACATTGCATACCCGGCAAGTTTCTGTAGAGACGCTGGTTCCAGTCACAGCAAAGTCAAAGCACACAGTTCTTACTATGTTCAAAAAATCGGCAGTTAAGAACAAGACGCCACAGCCACCTATTAAGGCTAAAAAAGGTCAGTCTGCTATTGTAACTCCTGCCGCAACTGTATCTTCAAAACTCCCAGCAAAGTTAGTTTTAGATAAAATGGATGCTGGCCTTTCTCCTCCTACCCGGAGCTCATTAATGTCTGCTGGTTTTCCCAGTAGCAAGGCGGGATCTGCAAATAATGCTGCAATGTCGATTGAAGGAGGGAAGGACATTAACGCTGAGCCTGGAGCTATTATTGAAAATGCAGTCCATATGCTACAAACCAGTGGAACTCTGGGAGCTGTAGTTCCAGCTCTGGCTACTGGAACTATAGCAAATTCCGCTGAGTTAGGGGAGGGCCAGCCATTATTGCTACAGCTAAATAAAACTACGCCAGGCGGGAGGTCGCAATCAACTCAGCAGGCGGTAGGTTCAAGCTCAAATGGGGACCCTGAAGGCGGTGATAAATTCTATTCTCTTTCTGATCATACAGGCTCATCTGAGGAAGATTTTGGGGAGGACAAGTACTGGACAGATGATGACAGTGAGCTGGGGGACTGGCGAACCAGCGAAGCACTGAACTCACTATCTGGGCCTAGTACAGTTCGTAAAGTAGCCAGAGAACTGGGGGCCCCAACATCCTGTCCTGACGCAGGATCATTAGCCTGGGATTATTCTTACTCCATGCAGCCTGGTATGGAGGGTGATGCCACTGAGGTAGGGAACTCGAATGGAGCCAATCTTTCCCATGTACATCCCGGCGAGATGACACTGGTGGTTATCAGACCATCATGGCCCACCGCAAAGAAACTCGGCAAGAAAGCGCGCGCACTCAGGGTGCATGTCGCAGGGTACAAAATTCTATCCGCAGAGTAGCAAAGACATGCTCAGATATTGCCTCTAGAATTGGGGAAGCGGAAGCAAGGATTTCTACTCTTGAAGATGGCATGGCTACCCAGAGAGGAATTACAGACCTCATAAAGAACCAAAGAGAAGATATTGTTTGGAAGCTCACAGACGTTGAAAACAGAGCTCGGAGGAATAACCTAAGAATCTTGGGAGTCCAGGAAGGGATTGAAGGGTCGGACATTAGGCAGTTTGTGGTCGAACTGTTTAGTGAAGCATTCCCCGAGGTCAAACAATGGGACTGGCAAACTGAAATTCAGCGGGCTCACCGCTTTCCATTTAAGCAAAACAAGCGCACTGGCCAAATAGAAGACAAACCTCGCGCCATTCTCATTAGTTTAAATAATTTTTTGGCCAGGGAGAAGATCTATGATTTGGCTCGGCCCGATAGGAAGCGGAGGGGCAAGGGGTGTGAGTTTTTCGTTAGACCCGATTTGGGTCCGGCTACGGTTGAGCAGAGGTGGCAGCTCCGCCAGCTAATAACACCGTTTCAGTCTAAGGGAGCTCAAGCTTTTTTGCTCTTCCCGGGCAAATTGAAAATGATCTATCAGGGCCAAACCAGATTCTTTGTCTCTGAAATTCAGGCTCAAGACTTTTTGAACTCACTTTAGGGGGGTAATGTTGCTTTATTGCTTTGTAATTTTTTCGTTTTCTTTGGATCTTTAATATGTAATGTGTAGGGGGTGTTGTTCTTGAGTAGAGAGGAGTATGAATGTTGTTTTTTTCTTTTTTGTGGCTCTTTTTCTCTCTCCAGGACTATACCCCTTATTGCTATTAGCAGCCTGATGAGGATACCGGGGGATTTTGTGTTCAATTCATCTCCTCCATCACAAGGACCTAGGTCCTGCTGCCTCACGCAGGGGGTGGTGGCTTGGGGGGCCTCAGGTGGGTGGGATCGGGGAGGGTGGCTTGGGGGTGGGGCTCCGGGGTGGGGGGGTTGGTTCTAAAATTAAAAAATTGCTTGAATGTATATTACAATCGTGGCATTTCTGTAGGCTTTTGCATTAATATGGCATGCCTAAGGCTAGAAGGGTGGTTTAAAGCTGTTTTGTATGTACCTGGCGGGTTTGGTTCTATATGGGAAATAGATGGCACAGGGTAAGATTTGCTTAGCATCCTGGAATATATGTGGGCTCAATGACGGCAAAAAAAGGGCACTGCTCTCAAAAATTGTCCCGGTTTTGCACATCGACTTACTCTGTCTGCAAGAGACTCATCTCCCTTGGAATGATCGGGACCTTCTCAGAATTCCAGGGTTTGATTTAGTTGGGTGTTCCCATCAGACATCTAAGATTAGAGGAGTTGCAATTCTAATGAGAAGGGGGATTGGTGTATGCAGGAAAACCTGCCAAGATAATTCCGGGAGGTGGGCTATTACAGAGTTGATAATCAATGGCAGACCCTTAACAGTATGCACGGTGTATGGCTCAAATTTAGATGACCCCGAAGTTATCCACCACTTGAATGTAGAGCTGGCATTATACCCTCATCCGATTTGCCTGTGTGGTGACATGAATATTAATTTGCCCACGGACTTTAATATATCGTGCGATCTACGATATGGGGGTAAGAAGCCCAGGGTTTTTAGTGCACTTCAAGCCCTGACTCAAGAGTATTGCCTGACTGACTTTTGGTCCTACCATAACAAGAATCAAGACGGCTTCACGTATTACTCGGCCCCCCATAACAAAATGGTCCAGCTGGAATATTTTTTTATGACGGATCAGTTAGCTGATGATTCCTCCATTTCAGCCCCTCCAAGAATTTTATCAGACCACAATCGCCTGATTGTTGAATGCCCGTTTTCCCAAATCCTTGGTTCCCCAAGGATCTGGACATTTGAAAGGAAGCTTTTAATGGAGCAGTCCTATTTGATCATATGAGGATATGGATATCTGAGCTTTTTAATATTAATAGGGGGGACAGCTTCTGGCACAACTGTTTGGGACACATTTAAGGCTGCTGTTCGCGGAGAGACAAAGAGCTTTTCTGCTTTTCGGCGTAAGATGATTCAAGAACAAACCACTAGTCGCATGGAAGAGCTCAGATTAGCAGAAGTCCAGTTAATAGATGCTATTAAGGATGGACAGGATATAGCTGAAAGCCAGGCATTGGTTGCCAGGACTAGGGCTAGTGTGCTGGAGTTCTTTGGCCAGGACCTTGCTGCCAAATTTTTGCAGTTTCATACTGAGATGTTTGAGTTGGGTGAAAAATCTGGCAGGGTTCTGGCCAAACTACTCCAGCAGAGGAATTTGGCTAATCGTATTACCAAGATACAAGATCATTTAGGCCGGGTTCAGGATACACCAGAGGGGGTTATGGGAGTTTTTCAAAATTGTTATCATGCATTATACACTGAGGATAATGTTGGCATAGATATAGAGGTGGAAGCAGGGACCTTTTTTCTGGATATTAATACCCTCCATCTCACATCCCAACAAAATGAAGTTCTTTCTGCTCCCATAGAATGGGAAGAGGCCGAGCTTGCGATTAACTCTTTAGCCAATGGAAAGGCTGCCGGTCCAGACGCAATTCCTCTGGAATTTTATAAGCTGTTTCGTGCAGAGGTTCGGCAGGATTTTCTGTCGGTTCTCAGAGATGCGCAGCACGGCTCTAACCCGGACACCTGGCGCCACAATAATATAATTCTTTTTAAGAAAAAAAATAAGCCGGAGCTTGACCCTTCCTCATACCAGACTACATGGACCGGTCGATCCGCTGGGGTAGGGTCAACTTTTTGGTTCCACCGATAAACTGACACTAGATCTCATTGTCGACAGCGACCGGTACCATTATGGCCCGGCACGGACTCAACGAGGGTTAATACTTGCTAATCTTTGTTGATACCAAGGTACCCCTACATTTTTTAGGGTGCTGTAAAGGTGGCCGCTTTCCACTGGCTGTGTTGGGTGACCATCACCAAAAAATGTGTAGGTAGTACTAAACTAGGTCCTGAGGAATTGCCATCAAGTTTGATAACAAGGCAAGAAACATGTCGACCTCTTTTTAAGCGTATCAAAGCACAACATTAGGTGACGATACGCGATTTTTTCATTTTAATTAGAGAAGTAGCCAACCTTATTAAAATATTTTTTGATTGGACTATTTTTCTCTATTTTAACATCACTTTACACTTCACATTCACCTACACTAGGACCCTCACTCGCACTTCATTTGTCGGCTCTGGAATAAAGATCTCCGTGAAGTAGGCCCCATCACGGGCGCCTGATCGGGCATTGCAGCGCCGGCCCGAGTAGTAGCAGACCCGATTATGAAGCAAGACACCTACTTGTCAGGTGTGTGAGGGTCTTTTTCCAACAAGGAGATTGCTCTCCTGTGTTTCATTAGGTTCAACCTTACAGTTATTACATGGCAATTTTTGTTTTATGTTAGGAACTTCATACTTAGTGTTCTCACGTAGTGTTCCTCATACTGTCCCATATCACTTATAAACACTGATAGCAAAATTTATGCTAAAATCTTATCCACTAGGTTAGCTTCGGTCATTACTCCTCTGGTATCACTGCGTCAGCATGGGTTTATCCCGGGTAGGGATACGGCCGATCATATCCGCCGAGCTATTGCATTACTGGACTGGGCACAGGTCACTGGCTCTCCCATCGGTCTGATCCTGTTGGACACCGAGAAGGCATTCAACAGGGTCGCCTGGGGATTCTTATGGGCAGTTCTTCGATGGAAGGGTTTTAGCTCTGAATTTATTTGTGCGATTCAATCACGGTATATTGCTCCAGTAGCTACCTAACTATAGCTGGGCTAGTATCAAATCCATTTAGTATTAGCAGGGGTACTCGCAGGGGTGTCCCTGCTCGCCTCTGCTATTTGCCCTATATATATTGATCCCTTTTTAAACAAAATTGAACACTCATTAGATATTGTGCCGGTTAGGGTAAATTCTACAGATTATAAAGCTCTGGCCTATGCAGACGACATCCCTGTACTGACCAATGATGTTGCATCGGCCTTCCCTGCTTTACAGACCCTAGCAGAACAATACAGTCAGCTTTCCGGATATAAACTCAATGTTACCAAAACCCAAGTTATTCAATCTTCCGCTATGGGCCCTTCTCAAGCTCCTGTGATCCAATCTGCAACATACCTAGGAGTTAAAATTACTGCTCTAGTAAGTGACATTCCAGATTTGAACATCGGACCAGTGATTGAGTCAGTTAATTCTACCTTGGTAAGATTTAATAATTTACACCTCTCTCTGTTTGGTAGGTACAATGTTTTAAAGATGCTGGTTCTTCCAAAGTTTTTATACCTCTTTAGAACCATTCCCCTTGAGTTTTCTCAATCTAGTATGGCTAGGGCAGAGAGGACCTGTAACAGATTTCTCTGGGGATATCATCGCCCTTGCTGGGCAGCAAAGTGGATGTGCCTTCCTAGAGAACGAGGTAACTGGTCAGTACCTAATCTGCTGCTTTATTTCTGGTCTTCACTGATCCAACATTTTGGCGTACCACTGTTTGGGGACAGGGCGGTGGTTTCACTGTCTTGTAGACCCTCAATTTATGAAACAGGACTACGAGAGGAAGCCAAGGGGATTTTGTTGCGAATTCTTGAGCCCAGTTACTATAAGAAGACCAGGTTCAAGGTTATTGGGACAATGTTTTCCGTTTGGCGCAAGATCCGACGTAAATAGTCTATTCCTAATATTAATTTCTAAACACCTTTCACAGCTGTTAGACTCCTACCCTTAATCTTTCAAGATCAGACTACCTTTAGATGGGCGTCTTTTGGGCTGGCAGCTTTAGGGGATTTAGCTCTGGATAGGATCATGGCCCCTTTTTCTTTTTTAAAGGATAAGTTTAATCTTAATATACATGATTTTATCAAATATTTGCAGATTCGAAGTTTTGTTGATAGAACGAAGGTCCAAACAACCACTATATTTGATAGGATTATCTTGTTTGAATTAGTTTTAAGGAGGTCTATAATTGGTGCTGTCAATCAACAACTATTATCCGGCCTTCCGGACGATATCCTGCTGCAGAATGCTAAATTGGAGGCTAAGCTAGGGGTGTCAGGTGTGGATATTACTCAGGCACTTGAACTGTCCAGTAAGGTATAATTTCTGGAAGCTTACGCTCTCAATGCTTTATGGCCCTATTTGATTTATATTATACCCCGGCTAAGATTTTTAAATGGGGGGGTAGCGGGGGACACTTAGGCCCAAGATGTGGACTCCTAGCTGCAAACGATATACATATGTTTTTCACTTGTCTTAAATTGGGGTCCTTTCTTTTGGAGGTAGAGCGGTTTATCAACTCTAGGCTTATGATATCAGTTATTCTTTCACCCGAGATGGTTGTCTGTGGGTTAGAAAGTAATGGACTGCCTGGGAGATCCCGACATGCATCAGCCCTCCTGCTTATTGCGATGTCCTTAGTCCGCCTCTGAATTACATCACAATGGATCAGCCCAGATGCGCCGACCTTTATTAACTGGAGAGAAAGGATCCTGGCTCTTTACAATCTGGAGGCAGCAGTTTGGTGGAGGTGGGGAAGAAAGAAGCGGGAATGGGGTCAGAAGATTTGGGCTCCAGTGGTGGAGTGGCTTAGTGAATAGACGCCATCTGGGTTTTGTTATTTGTTGATGGTTTTTATCTGGATTTAATGTGCCTTCTAGCTATGTTTCTTTACGTATATTGCTTTTTGATCCTACATAAGTACCTTTGCATATTGGCTTTTGGAATGTTTCTTCTTTGCCATGATTACTATGTTGCCATCATATGTTTTCTGTTTACCAAGCTTTAATTAAAAAAAAAGGAAAAAAAAACATTCCTCGAGAGTGTTCAGACCTTTATTTATACAATCACATTGGAGGATCCAGAGGCACTCCGTTTTATTCAATATGCTCGCAATGCTGCCACTCCTTGACAGTTTTTTGATCATTTCAATAACCTGGCAACGCAGAGTGGATGGCACATGGTTGTTTTCTAAGAAATTAGACACCAAGGGAGGCCCCCAATACCATTCGCACCTACGAACTCTCTAAGTTCTTTCATGCTACGTGTCTCCCGTGACAAAGAGCATGCAGCAACTGTTGCTGCTACACTCCCCATTGCCTCCCGTTTAAGCCTTAACATCCCAACCCAAGCTTGCCCCAAATTCCCAGACCCATAAGAATCTCTCTGGCTGATGCGCAAAGCAAATGCAAGGCTTCCCTTGCTGAATTAATAGCTTCAGGAGCCATATTATCAATAATTCACCCGTCCCCACAAACAAGTTTAATAAGTTTTAGAAAAGAACTGCCTGACAAAACTGTTACCACCCTCCATCCAACAACGCTCCACAAAATGGATGCTGCCAGAGGCTGACTAACCCCCTCTCCTATGCCTCCATACCCATGACCTATATCCTCGCCCCTCCCCCATTGTCCCCAATCTATCACTGTCCCCAAGCAACGTGGCCTGTGCCATTTGCAGCAAGCCACCCAGGGGGAAGCTGACTAGGGTCCTGCTCTTCCCCTGGGTACCCTCTTGGCACCAAACCCTAAGAGACCTTGAACCTGGACTCTTTGGGTGTTGCATCACTCTATTACTGCGAGGCCAACCTTGGTTGGTGGTCTCCCTCCGCTTGATGTTTCATTGCTTTTCTCTGCTGTTCTGTCCTTTCAGTTGGACACTGTTGCTGCTGGAAGCCGTACGTTAGGCACACCTGGCCTAGCCTCCTCTGTTCCAACATTGCTGTGGGCAACCCTGCCACTACTGAACTCACCTCTCTCAGTGAGCAGAGGGAGGTAGATTATGGCGCAGAGCCATGGAGGTGTCTTCCCACCGTTTGGTTCTGGGGCTGCTTGACAGGGTAAGACTGGAACAGAAAATAGGCCTTGGCACCAAATTAAAAGTGGCCTCCAATAGTGAATTAGATAGCTAAGAAAGTTGCTGATGTTTGTAAATTAGGGCAGCTTCAAACTTTTGAAGCTGCTGTAGAAGTGTTTTGAAAGGTATGAAAAATCACATGGATTAGAGCTTGCTGCTAGTAGTGTTGGGGGCAATATGAGACAAATCAACAAAAAAAATCCCACAAGTCCATCTAAAAGGCACACCAACAGCCTAAAAACAGTTCACACACTGACCTGTCAGACAAGCCCTCCAGGCACTGTGATCACTCTATAAGCCAGTCAGACCTTGATGCTTTTGGAGCCTTTCGTTGCCTGGATGTGTGCGGAAAATCAAAAGACCTCAGTGGCTTTTCACCAACAGTTCTTCAGAAACCTTTATGGAGGGGCGGTGGCCCTTGGGTGTATCCCAGAGAGTAGTTAAATGGTTCAAAATTTACTGGAGTTGACTGAATTGTTAGACTTGTATGCCAGCAGTTTCTAAGATGATATATGACGCCTATTTACAGAGTATCCACACATTGAACTATCAGGAGCTTATAAAGAAGCTGACAGGCTGTTAGAAGTTAGGTTGTATTGGTAGTCAGCAAGACAAGAAACAATATCGATATATATATATATATGATGCTCAGTGGGGATTGTCCAACAGTTCAGGCAGCACTCATCGTCTGAGTGCTGCCTGAACTGTTGGACAATCCCCACTGAGCATCTTATATTTGCGGCCGTCCTGCCGCAGGGTGAGCACCACTCCGAAGAAACGGGGGCCACGAGGCTCCTATTTATGAGGGGCTTTGTATGTGGGACGTAAAGGATGGATTTAAGCAGCCACATTTGCCGGGGCTCATACAGAGTCTTAATCGCATAATAATGTCAGCGCAACCATCAGAGGATAGAATTAGGAACCTCACCTCCCAGCAGCCAACGTGAACACTTATTCAAGGCGTCCAATCAGGACTCACGATAGTATTTAAATGCATGGGAAGATGTGATGAATTGCGCTTTCTCCTGCAATCACCCTCTGAAGAAGAAGAAATTCGAAATTCATTAGGGTGTGGACTGCTGCTTCTAATTACTGGCTCTACGTGACTGCTGTACTGAATAAAGCTTATGGGGTAAAGCTCTTTGCGTCCGAGTGCTGCCTGAACTGTTGGACAATCCCCACTGAGCATCTTATATTTGCGGCCGTCCTGCCGCAGGGTGAGCACCACTCTGAAGAAACGGGGGCCACGAGGCTCCTAATTATGAGGGGCTTTGTATGTGGGACGTAAAGGATGGATTTAAGCAGCCACATTTGCTGGGGCTCATACAGAGTCTTAATTGCATAACAATGTCAGCGCAACTATCGGAGGATAGAATTAGGAACTTCACCTCCCAGCAGCCAACGTGAACACTTATTCAAGGTGTCCAATCAGGACTCACGATAGTATTTAAATGCATGGGAAGATGTGATGAATTGCGCTTTGTCCTGCAATCACCCTCTGAAGAAGAAGAAATTCGAAATGCATTAGGGTGCGGACTGCTGCTTCTAATTACTGGCTCTACGTGACTGCTGTACTGAATAAAGCTTATGGGGTAAAGCTCTTTGCGTCCGAGTGCTGCCTGAACTGTTGGACAATTCCACCTGAGCATCATATATATATATATATATATATATATATATATATATATATATATAAAAGACGGAGGCTACCTGTCTTTCACCTCACTCTGCTCCACTCATTAACGCGTTGGTAGACTGAGATCAGATAGTGGTGCCGGGTTCCCCATTCCTCCACGGCCCGGGAGGACAGAGCAAATCTCGATCGAACCCAGCTTGTCGCTGATCTTGGTCAACGAAGGCAATTTTGTCCCCAACGGGAATACAATGCCTCGGGCCCGTCTCCCAATCGCAGGACAGCCGCTCCAAGGTAGGAGGGGTTGGAGACAGGAGAAGTGCTCCTACCGCCCTGGACCTTTCTCAGCCACAAGGAGGACCGGTTCATTGAGGTTTCTCTCCTGTGTGTAAGTCCGGGAAGGTTGAAGAGGCTGATCTCGTCCCCTCGGAGATCACCCCATGGAGACATATACTGTGAAAAAGTGCTTGGATTGAAGCCCCCATTGCGCTGAGGGCTCCGCCCCCCAAGGGTCCTTAAGCAGGAATGGACCGGTGATGAAGCAACCGCTTGGCCGAGACCAGGAGCTACTAGGATTTGTCTTTTGCCTGGGAAATGCCTAACTCTATTGGGGCAAATGGCAAGATCGTAGGTCTCGCTGCATGGCGTCCTGAGGCATGACCGCACTCCCCACGGGTCGCTGAACTGAGATAGTCTCGACTGAAGCAGCTGCTCATTCGGGACCGTGAGCGCTTCTGCTTATGTTCTGTTTGCGTTTTATTCTGGATTGTGTTTTTGATCCTGATGGAGCAGGTAAAGCAACATTTTGTATACCTCCTGTATTTTGCATGAAATATTAATTACGTAATCATTAACTTGTACTAATTGTGTGGAGTGGTATAATTAATCAACAAGTGCACCTTAATAAACACGAGATACACGTGGGACTAAAATGCTAATTGCATGGCAACTAATTAAATGATTAACTGTGGTACGCAAACTAACTTTAGGATGTGTTGAAATAGAGAATTGCATGATTCGTGTTGCTTTTGTGATGGTTTGTGCTTCCAGTGCTGCAGAATGGTGAGTATTATTGCTTTGAATGTTGCTACAAGCTAGGAAAATACTAATATATATTGGGATTAGTGCGGGTTTAACATTAGAATCTTCATTTCTATATATTAATTACTGTTATGTTTGTTTTTGCTTAAGTTGGCATTCGGGCCTACTAGGCCGCAGTACTTAAAATGGAGTTTGGAAGTGGCCACCATCATGTGAGCGCGATGTCGACTGCGCATACTCGGATGGCTCTGAAGATCTCCAAGCGTACTCCGACGAGAACCAAGATGTTCCTTGTCAAGGATAGGAACATGGAGGACTGCCAAGGTAAGAACTAGTGTGAATGACCGATGGACAATGAGAGACCTGTACAAGAAAGATTACATGTTGTTACTTCTGAACTTTTGCCTGTGAAACTACCAAAAAGAAAACAATTGAGAAAGGTCATGCCCGGTCTCATGGGAAACAGGCAAACATGGGAATATGGAAGAGACTTGCAATTTTCAGAGGGTTTAGCCAATCAGAACACTTTTCTACCCCTAAATTGTTGCGCATTATCCTAAAAGTAAGGAGGAAAAGGGTATAAAAAGAGAGGGATTTGGAAGAGGGGGTGATATTGGTTCGTTGGTGCGATCGCCCGGTCCCTTGGCTAAATCGTGGGGACTGCTTCGTACTGAAGGAGATTTCCTGGACTTACCTGGGTTTTCTTTGATTATAAGAGGGCGATTTCATCTGAAGGGATTTTGATTATTGCTGTAGGTTGACGGGTTCTTCTGGAGGTGGTCGCCAATATTCAAATTTAGGTAAATATAAGTGTTATGTTAACTTATGTTCAAGATCAAAGATTGGATATCGCTCTATAGAAACAAGATTTGAACTGTAATCCTGAATATGCCAACACAGAGTGAACTAATTTAGATAAACTAAACTTTGATAAGAAATGAGTTTGTGATTTCTTTATTAGGCATTGAGAGTTAACAGAAAGGTTCGGAAGCTTTAATGTGTTTTAGCTGGTTCTGTATCACCATCAACCAGTCCAACTAATTGGCCCATCGACCAAGTGGTGGAGTGCCTTGATGCTAAAGTTAGGATTCTATAGGTGCCGATGTATATAATGTATATAAAATAAAGGAATTATTCCCGATAGGTAACAAGGTACCCCCACATGTCCAGCGCTTCTTTTCCTCCTGTGTGCAGACTAGAGTGAGACGTGTGAGTGTTGGTGTTATGAATAAGTGTGATGATGGGTCTGTGACACAGGGAGGATATGTAAATTTGCCCTTTTCCGTTGGAGCAGTTTTCTGGTAGCAGAGTTATGGTTTTATTGCATTGGTTTGGTGATTATTGATTTATGTTCTAACATTCTATGTTGAGTCGTGTTGTGTTTTATGTTGTCAATTGGTTTGAAGACTTCCGGGAAGTAGGAAGTTGGTTGCCCTGTATGTAAACGGGGAAACATGTGACAAGTGAAGTTGCACGGGTATTGTCTGGTTGCCCTGCATGTACACGGGGAAACGTGTGGCAAGTGAAGTCGCACAACGCATTGTCTGGCTTTGAGTTGGTGACATCGTCGTGTGTTATCGGTAGGGACATTTCTGTGTGAATGTGCGTGAGTGAAATAGCAACAGGTTCTCTCGTGAATCTCTGGCCTTAATTCTCAGGAGCAGTGTAGTCTCCACATGTGTTTTATCCCCAGAGAAACGGTTAGCCTTTTTGCTTGTTAGAAGGGTAAGGTAGAGGGAAGTGCTACTTTATCTGCAAAACGGAGTAATTCTGTGGTAGGGTAGAGGTAAGCGCTGCCTACTGGAAATACAGAATTCTTGTGTAAATGTACAAAACTATCTCTTTGGTTTAGCGGAACAGGCAATGGTGGTGTTTTTATGTTGTTACTAACATGTTTGATTAAAAGAAACGTAAGAAAAGTTTGCCGATAACATTTGTAAAGGAGGGGTCAGCAGAAGCAGGAGTAGCAAGAAACGCTGACGTCAGAAAGACCGCGCTCGGATTGGCCAGCCATAGAGAGACAAAGCTTTCACAGGATTGGTGCGTTGGTGTGAGCCGCGCTAGGAGTGGAGAATATATCAGTGTGACGTAGACGCACAGGATTGGTACATTAGTGTGAGTCGCGCTGGGAATGCAGAACATACGGAATTGTCGCAAGGGAAGTGATTTGAAAAGTCTAGTGATACAGAACTAGGAAAGACAAAATTATGTACTACGATCCACCTGAGAAAGAGAAAAAATCATGGTTGGGAAAAATTAAAAGTCTATTTAAAAAGGATAAGCCGATTGTGACTAGGGAAGGACAGATACTTCCTCCACGGAAATCGCCTGCATCTTTTATGGTAGCGAAATATGGGTACCATACATGTATTTGGCTAGAGAATTGGGCAAAGTACACAAAAGAAGATGGAGTTCTAGCGTTTCCAGAAAGTAGCTCGTTTAGTTTAGCTGTATTAAGAAACTTAAGAGAAAGAATGATGATGTTAAAACCGAGACCTAGACCTACTCAGTTTGAGGCTTTGACGGAGTGAGAAGAAGAGATGTATGAAAGGGAACGACATCTGAGTGGAAGAAGGTATAATTACATGTTTGGTAGACATTGTGGTCAGGAAAGTCATTAGGATCGAATGAAAAGATGGCGGAACGCAAACAAGACTGATGGTATGTTTCCGTTGAGAAATACTGAAGAGACAAGTGGCAGAAAGTGTACAGAAAAGAGAAACAATACAGGGTCAGAAGGTTATAAGCATGGTGTGAATGAATCGGAGGATGAAGCGCTAGAGGAAACAGAATCAGCACCCGAAACCCCAGAGAGAAATAAGGAGAGAATAAGAAGTGAAACAATCCCTGTAGGTCCCACTTCTGAAGAATTAGGTGATTGTTTAAGGAGTTTACAGCGGAAATATGCAGAACCTCAACCTTTAGATGTGGGAAAATTAAAAGTAACCTTGGAAGAATTAACAGTAGAGACTACTCCAACTGAAAAATTAAAAGCATATCAGGACGAGGAGCTAACGTTTCTCTGCAAAAGTATAACTTGGAGAGCGAGGAGTTTGCATGAGAAACTAGAAGAGACAGCGAGTGAAATGGGTATTGACTTTGAGAAAATAAGGTAATTACAGAAACCATATTGAGTAGATTTTTATGAGAAAGATATTGAAAATCTGAATGCTGCAGGGAGATTGACTCAAATTAAAGAAATGATTGCCTTATTAAGGAAATGGGGTGATGTAGATAGATGGAAAAGTAGGTGGTTTCGAAAGAGAGAGGATACAACAGATAAGACTTTTTCTGCATTTCCGGTAAGAGAAAAGGAGTCAGTAGTAACTAAATGTCCCATGAGGGAGATCCCAGGAGGGGGTTATGTACATGTCCCCTGGACTAGGCAGGATATTTTGTCATTTACCAATGATTTCCCGAGGTTAAGAGAAAAAACAGTTGAATGGTACCGACAGGTGGAAAGGTTTGATAAATTATCTAAAGTGTTGTGGATAGATCTGAATGGTCTTTTTGATATAATCGTACCTGCAGATTTATGGGCAGAATATGAAATTACAATAAGTTGGCCAACTCAAGAGTACTCTAGGGATCCTAAGACGTGAACCCCTGATCCGGAATTAATGAGGAAATATGAACAGGTAATTACTTTTTTGAAAAACAAAGTGCTGCCAAAGGAAACCGATTGGGTAAAAATTGATAGAACTCACCAAGAGTTTAAAGAATCTGTTCACGCCTATTATGAAAGGTTGCTGTTAGCTTTTAAGCAATACAGCGGTGATGAGAAATTGAGCGAGAAGCATTTAAGTCATTTTGTATATCGATTTGTTTATGGTTTAAGACCTGAGGTAAGCGAAATGATTAAACAGCATACAGTGGATTGGCAGAATAAAAAGATAGAAGAAGTGTTACGACATGCAAAATATTTTAGTGATGAATTCGAAGCCAAACAACGCAAATTGAAAGAGAAGGCAATGTGGGCACAAGTTAAGGTAGCGGAGAGACAAGAAGCCCAACTGATTGAACAGGCTAATGGCAAGGGCCAAGTTAGACAAGAACCTAATATTGGAAAGGGACAGATCAGCTTAGAGGAAGCAAAAAAGAAATGGCCATGTCATAATTGCGGAAAATTAGGGCATTGGAAACCCGAGTGTAAATTGCCCCCGAGTGCTAATCATGATAATGCATCATTGAATCCATGGGTGCAGAATGAGGAGAGTTGTCAACCGCCGCGACAGCAGCAGGTTGTTACCCAACAGTGTCAGGTGCCAAAGCCACGTTTTCCACAGAGCGTAAATCCTCAGAACTACAGTAATGAGACAGGATTCTACACAGAGGAACAGGTAAAGCTACCGCGCGCTAGTGCTGTTTCGCAGTTTTGGCTGCAGCGCGATGAGAGTGAGTCAGAAGAGAGTTATTGACGGTGCCTAGGACAGGAAGAGGAGTGCGTACTTGGCACAACTCTAGAGGTAGACCAGACAGGACCCTTTGCGGATGGAAATGTAAATGATGAAAATATTACTTTCCTAGTGGATACTGGTGCTACCCGTTCAACTGTTAGATCAGCTGAAGTTAAAAATCTTCCTCTCTCTGGTGACACAATCCAAGTAGTAGGAGTCTCAAATAGACAGATAAAGACTTATCTTTCTGATCCTGTTAAAGTTAAAATAGGGAAAATCACCGATATGCATAGATTTTTCGTGTGTGACACTAGCCCCGTGAATTTGTTAGGGAGAGATTTGTTGTGCAAAATGAATTGCACTATCTTCTGTACCCCTTATGGCATAGCTTTTGAAACTCCTGATGAAGATGTACTGTATAGAATGACAGTGGCAAATTCGGAACCTGAAACTACTGAGGCATTTGTTGTATTCTATTTGGAGGAATTGCCTCAGGAATTGAAGAAGACAGTGAAACCCGAGGTATGGGATTTCACGGGAGAAGCTATGGGATTGATGAAAAGAGTAGATCCTGTGAAAATAATTGTAAAAGAAGGAGTAAGCTACCCGAATATTCCCCAGTATAAATTGACACCAGAAATAATTGCAGGAGTGATGCCTGTAATAGATAAGCCTGGGCAAAGCACTACGCTACGCTCGCGTAGTTTGCGAAGTTCGCGCTACTTCGCACTACGCGAATTGCACATAGCATAGTGCGAACACGCGTAGCGTAGTGTTGCGTAGTGCTGCGGTAATTTTTTGCTTGCTCGCGGTCCTCTACGTCAAGTTGGCGACCGCGAGCAAGCAAAATGACATCCCGGCGAGATTCCCAACGCGAGGAGGTCAGGTTTCTCATTGCGAGTGGTCGCGTATGCTCGCGACCGCTCGCGATGAGAAACTACCAGTTCGCGTTGAGTAAGCTGCCGCTCGAGTAAAAATCTACTTGAGCAGCAGAAAACTACAGCTCGCACTGTGCAAGATGCCATTTTCAATGATTGCACAGTGCTGGTTGCTTGTCCGCACTGTGCAATCATTGAAAACGACATCTGGCACAGTGCGAACAAGGTACTACTCAGTTCGCGAAGTGCTACGCGTAGCTCGCGTAGTGCGAACTGCACTTTGCGTAGCTTCGCGAAGTGCTACTTCGCGAACTACGCCCAGGGTTAGTAATAGACAAGATCATTGAACAGGGAATTTTGAGAGAAATAATGAGTAATCCATGTAATTCTCCGATCATGGGTTTAAAGAAGCCTAACGGAACTTTCAGGATAGTATAAGATTTGAGAAAAGTGAATAAAATTGTTGTATCCTGCTGTTCCATTGTACCGAACCCTTCGGTAATCCTGTATCAGATTCCCCATGATGCGGAATGGTACACAGTCATCGACCTGTGTCATGCTTTCTTTTCTATCCCATTGCACCCCGATAGCCAACAAATGTTTGCGTTCCGGTTCGGCGAACGTACTTTGGCATGGTGCCGTATCTCACAGGGGTATCAGAAAGTCCATCGATATTTAATCAGATTCTAAAGAAGTCATTGGAAGATTTGAAAATGCCTGAAAGTGCAGTACTCATGCAATACATCGATGACCTATTGGTGGCATCGAAGACGCGAGAGGCATGCGTAGTGGACACAGTTGCATTGTTGAATCATTTGGCGGATGGATGACTTTAGGTATCCCCATCAAAATTACAGTTTTGTAAGAAGGAAGTACAATACTTAGGTCATAAGATTGAGAAAGGCCTGAGAAAAGTGACTGCAGAAAGGATCAGGATAATAAAAAGAATGAGAGCACCAATGACTCAGAGAGAAGTGAGAATGTTTCTTGGAATGGTGGGATATTGTCGCCAGTAGATTAGCAACTTTTCACCGATTGAGAAACCTGTAGTACGCTTGACAAAAAGCGATGTGAAAGACCCACTTGAGCTGAATAAAGAGGAGATAAAAGCTTTTAGACAACTGAGAGACAGCGTGTGTGAAGTACCAGCTCTCAGAATGCCTGATTACAAAAAGGAATTTGAGCTTTATTGCACTGAGAGAGATGGATGTGCACTCTCTGTGTTAGTACAGAGGCATGGAAAATTAAGATGACCGGTTGCATACTTTTCAGCTGTACTAGATCCTGTAGCTGTAGCTTTGCCTGGTTGTTTGAAAGCAGCGGCTGCTACCTGCAAGAGTCTGGAGCAGAGTGAAGGAATTGTGATGGGATATCCTGTGAGAGTGTTTGTTCCCCATGATGTTGCAATCCTTTTGACAAGAAGCCACACACAATTTATGATGCATAGTCGTCTAACTAAATATGAGAAGGTCATTCTGGGTGCTACAAATGTGAGCCTGGTAAGGTGTCTTAATGTAAATCCATCAATATTGCTACCTGATGCTGAAAATGTGGAAGTGAAGGATGACGTGGATCATGATTGTTTGGAAGTGCTTGATTTTTGCATTAAGCAGCGTCCGGACATAAAAGATGTGCCTCTGAAAGAAAGTGACTATGTGATGTTTGTGGATGGGTCATGTCTGAGAACTGAAGAGGGAATTTTGAGTGCTGCATATGCAATATGTACTGTAGCCGCTTTGTTGGAAGCGTCTTGCCTGAAAGGAGTAAAATCAGCTCAGGTTGCTGAATTGTTTGCACTGACCCGAGCATGCAAGTTGGGAAAGAATCTGCGAGTCACTGTGGTTACTGATAGTTAGTATGGGTTTGGAGTGGTACATGATTTTGGAAAGATTTGGTCTCAAAGAGGGTTCTTGACGTCGAGTGGAACTCCGATCAGCCCACTCAAAGGGAACAGACGATGTGTCTGAGGGCAACGAATTTGCGAAAGACATAGCGAAGTATTGTGAGCGAAACCAAAACTCCTTGAATCGGAATCGGGAAAAGGAAATGAACTCATGTCCCTTACTTTTTACTAACATTGTGAGTACCTGGCACAAGGTGAGGCAGCTACAGGAAGAGGCAGGAGAGGAAGAAAAGAAACAGTGGATGAAGTCAGGATGTACACCACGAGAGGTAGACAAGGTTTGGGTTTATAGTGATGGAAGACCAGTAATGCCTGACAGCATGATTTCTACCATGGCACGGATGTACCATGGACAAGCACATATGGGTAGGGATGCCATGATTAGACTTTTCAAACAGACCTGGTATAACGCCAAGTTCCGGCTTGTAGCTGAGAGCCTTTGTCAGAGATGCCTTATATGTCAGCAATATAATCCAGGAAGGAAACCAGTGGTGAATTTGGGAACTATAGGAGAGGAGGGAGGTCCTTACACCAGAATACAGATTGATTTCATTGAAATGCCCCCATGTAATCGGCTAAGATATGTTCTAGTAGTTGTCTGCTTGTTTTCATGTTGGGTGGAAGCTTATCTGACTAGAAGGAGCGATGGAGTAACTGTAGCGAAACTCCTATTGAGAGAGTTCATTCCTAGATTTGGTTTCCCAGTAACGATTGAATCAGATAGAGGAAAGCATTTTCAGAACGAGATTATAAAATTGATTTGTGAAGCCTTGAATGTACAACAGAAACTACATTGTGCCTATCGTCCAGAGGCTTCTGCAGTAGTGGAACAAATGAATGGCACCATTAAAAACAGATTGGGAAAAATGTGTTTGGCCACAGGTCTAAAATGGCCAGATGTCTTGCCTCTGGTTCTCAAGACTATTAGGTCGATTCCTGATAGGAAGACTGGCCTGAGCCCCATGAAATTATTATGGGCAGAGCGATGAGACATGTTTTCATTCCTGTCAACAAACTACTGCCTATATCTGTTGACTTCGTTTTGGATTATTGCAAGGAGTTGGCTGATTCCGTTTGTTCTGTGTTTCATCAGGTTGGACCGGATGCAACCACCCTTGAAAAGAAGCCAGCTCATGATTTGAGTCCTGGAGACTGGGTGCGAATCAAAGTGCATAGAAGGAGAAATTGTCTGGTCCCACGCTGGGGGAAACCACGTCAAGTGATTCGGACAACCACGATTGCTGTGAAGTGTGCCAAGGTAAAGAATTGGATTCATGCTAGTCATACTCTTCGAAACCCTGGTCCTATAAATCAATCTGAGGAAGAGAATTTGGAAGAGTCTGATACCAGTTCTGAGTCAGAATCAGAGGAAGCAAGAGCAAGACAAACTCCAAGAATGGGAGAAGCGGAGTTGAGCCAAGTTGCGGAGCCAGAAAACATATCACTGAGGAGACGACTGGAAATTTCTGACACTAGCTCCGAATTAGAAACTGAACAGGTGGGAATACAAGAAAGGATAAAAGAGAATATTGAAGAAACTGAGCAAGAAATTCTTGATAAAGAAGCACCGAGTGCAAGCACAAGAGAAATTCCGCCTGAAATCATAGAAATAGAAGGTGAGAAAATAGATACAGAGAGTGAGGGTAAGATTATTGCGGAAGACCCCTGAGGAGGTGTAGGGACAACACACATCCAGGTAGAAGAAGGGACAGTTAGTCAGCAGGAAGATTGCATGGAAGAAACACGAGGAGGGAAGAACGTAGATAGTGAACCTGAAGTCAAACCGATACAGAATCTGAAGAAAGTGAAGGAGAAGGCCAAGGAGGATGAATTTTGAGGAAAAGAGCTTGGAAAACAGAGCGAGGTTAGAAGGGGAACAGGTTGAAAAGACCATCAAAAGAGGAAATTTGGCATAATATAATTAAAAGATTAAGATACCCACTAATGAGAGTAAGATCTCATAAACGCTGAACAAGTGAATGAAGTGTCTAGTCAAGAAAAATCAGAAGACACTGATCAGGCACACTTGAAAAGAGAGAAGAGAATAAAGAAACCCAACCAGAAGTACAAGTCACCAGAGTGGACGTATGTGGCACTTCCTGATATACAAGAGGAAGCAGACAGCCAAGGAATTCTAGGAGTGACTGTACCGGAAGTGGTTGAAGAAGAAGATTCGGAAATCCTGAGAGTTATCTTATCTGATATCAGAGAAGAGACGGATGATCAGGAAGTTCTGAACCAAGATTGTGAAAACGGAGGCAAAGACGATTCATGCACGGATTGAAGTGACAAAGAAAGACTCAGAGAATTTAAAACACTGGACAAGACAAGTAACTGAAAGAACCAAGTAGGCCCCAAAGCCTTAGGTTTAGACAAAATTAAGTTGTGAATGAAAAGAGGCTAAGTCAAAAGACACTGATCATTTCCGAAATGGCAAACACAGAAGGTAGAAAACCTACACGTGGGTTTCTCCAAAGATGGTGCAAAGTGTGTTGTTGTTGTACAGGAATATTAATGCTTCTATGGATTATGTTAGCAATAACAATTTCATTTAAGGTGATGTTTGAAAGGGTAGAAAACCACACCGAGAACAGGACTAATAGAGAAGAGGTTTATGATACTCATGTTGCTAAACTGATAGATAGAACAGATTTCCACAAGGATAGGTCTATAAATGATTTTTCTAATAATGTTTTTTCAAAGTTGCTGTACGAATATGTAAAGACTATGGAAGTTAGAGATTGCTATGTTTGTATGCAGTTACCTGCATCGGTGTCAGAAGGTGTCACCTATCATCACCTTCCTTTGACATATGGGATAACTTGTAGTGTATTAGCAAGCTTGTTTTATAGAACAGGGAAATTAGAGTATTATTATACTGATGTAGATAATGTTTTCTCACAGATACCTGTAGTCCCTGAACTAAATAGGGTGATTCCTGGTTGTATTTTAGGTGAATTTTTCTTAGAAACTAGAGAATTAACGTTAGAAGAAGTGTTTAAGAATAGTCTTACTTGTAGTTTGAGAAAAGAAGAAAAAACTTTTTGAATACGGTAGAAGAAAGGAGGATTAAGATGCAAAGAAAGGTATCTGGGGAAAGAATGGAAACAACATTTTGGGATGCTGAAAAGGAAAACCATTTGAAGGGAGAACCAAATCCTGCAATGGCTTTGGATTGGCCTCAGAGAGGGAAATTGTGCATCAGTAGAGATAACACTGTTTATGATAATTATTTTGTAGGTGCAAGTGAATGGCATGATGTATATAAAATCATGGGAGGATGGGGATTCAAAGGAGGAAATGATCCGGTATTCCCTGGAATATATTATATCTGTGGGAACAGGGCTTATTATAGGTTACCGGATCATTGGTATGGCACATGCTACCTAGGCCTGGTCTTCCCGAAAATATTTCATGTGGGAAGGGGAGAGGACGGTTTGCACAAAATAAATAGACAACTAAGGAGGGAAAGTTGGTCAGAAATTGTAAGGGATATTTGTGGAGCACTGATACCAGCCGTTGGAATATCTCCGAATGCTCATAAAATTAGAAAATTGTCTACAGTTGTGGATCGCTTATCGACAAGCACAGCTGGAGGGTTCTTGATGGAAAATACCGAAATGGTTGCCATGAGAGCCATGATTATGCAAAATCGACTTGCCCTTGATATTATATTATCCAAAGAGGGAGGAGTCTGTGGAATGCTGAAGGTACAACATTGATGTACTTATATTCCTGACGAGAGCCAAAATTTAAAGTAATACATTAAGAATATAACTGATTTGCATGAGAAAATTGTTCCATTGGAGGTTGAAAGTGTTTGGGAGAAGCTTGGTAAAGGTTTTTCTACAATCAAGGGTTTATCATCAAAATTAGGTAGTTCATTTGTAGGTAAAATACTAATACCAGTGACTTGTGTGGTAATACTGATACTGATCTTAAGATTAGGGTGTGTATGGATAAAAAGAAGAAAATTACAAAATAAAATAAAAAGAGAAATTGTGAAAATAAAGGAGAAGGAAATAAGAGAAAGAGAAGTAGGAGATATAGAACTAGAAGAATGGAAAGAGAACATGTACAAGAAAACAAGAGAAGATGAGATGGGAGAAACTATGATGTAACGTAACAAAATGTAAGGGAACTGAGTAATCATTTCCGCAATTTTTTTTAAACATTTATTGGGATTTGTGGTGATGTTAAAAATCACCAAAGGGGGGATTGATGGAGCAGGTAAAGCAAAATTTTGTATACCTCCTCTATTTTGCATGAAATATTAATTACGTAATCACTCTCAATATTAACTTGTACTAAATGTGTGGAGTGGTATAATTAATCAACAAGTGCACCTTAAAAAACACGAGATACACGTGGGACTAAAATGCTAATTGCATGGCAACTAATTCAATGATTAACTGTGGTACACAAACTAACTTTAGGATGTGTTGAAATAGAGAAATTGCATGATTCATGTTGCTTTTGTGATGGTTTGTGCTTCTAGTGCTGCAGAATGGTGAGTATTATTGCTTTGAATGTTGCTACAAGCTAGGAAAATACTAATATATATTGGGATTAGTGCGAGTTTAACATTAGAATCTTCATTCCTATATATTAACTACTTTTATGTTTGTTTTTGCTTAAGTTGGCATTCGGGCCTACTAGGCCGCAGTACTTAAAATAAGGTTTGGAAGTGGCCACCATCATGTGAGCGTGATGTCGACTGCGCAGACTCGGATGGCTCTGAAGATCTCCAAGCAACCTCCGACAAGAACCAAGATGTTCCTTGTCAAGGATAGGCACATGGAGGACTGCCAAGATAAGAACTAGTGTGAATGACCGATGGATAATGAGAGACCTGTACAAGAAAGCTTACATGTTGTTACTTCGGAACTATTGCCTGTGAAACTACCAAAAAGAATACAATTGAGAAATGTCATGCCTGGTCTCATGGGAAACAGGCAAACATGGGAATATTGAAGAGACTTGGAATTTTCTGAGAGTTTAGCCAATCAGAACACTTTTCTACCCCTAAATTGTTGCGCATTATCCTAAAAGTAAGGAGGAAAAAGGTATAAAAAGAGAGGGATTTGGAAGAGGGGGTGGTATTATCATTCTCGCTGTTGGAGGCTGTTGGTGTGGAGAGTCGATTTGCAGGATTATTGGTTCATTGGTGCGATCGCCTGGTCCCTTGGCTAAATCGAATGGACTGCGTCGTACTGAAGGAGATTTCCTGGACTTACCTGGGTTTTCTTTGATTATAAGAGGACAATTTCATCTGAAGGGATTTTGACTATTGCTGTGGGTTGACGGGTTCTTCTGGAGTTGGTCACCAATATTCAAATTTAGGTAAATATAAGTGTTATGTCAATTTATGTTCAAGATCAAAGATTGGAAATCGCTCTATAGAAACAAGATTTGAACTGTAATCCTGAATATGCCAACACAGAGTGAACTAATTTAGATAAACTAAACTTTGATTAATAAAAAATGAGTTTGTGATTTCTTTATTAGGCATTGAGAGTTAACAGAAAGGTTCCAAAGCTTTAATGTGTTTTAGCTGGTTCTAAATCACCATCAACCAGTCAATTATTTGGTCCATCGACCAAGTGGTGGAGTGCCTTGATGCTAAAATTAGGATTCTATAGGTTCCGATGTATATAATATATATAAAATAAAGGAATTATTCCCGAAAGGTAACAAGGTACCCCCACATGTCCAGTGCTTCTTTGCCTACTGTGTGCAGACTAGAGTGAGACGTGTGAGTGTTGGTGTTATGGGCCCCACCAATGAATGCGTGTGTGTATGAATAAGTGTGATGATGGTTCTGTGACGTAGGGAGGAAATGTAAATTTTCCCTTTTCCGCTGGGGCAATCCCACTGGATTAGGCGGAGAGATCTCCTGGACATGGGGGTTTCTCACTCGACTGGTCCTGATGCCTGTCCACTAACATATGTTGACTGTGTGCATCATCGGGAGACTTGCGTTCACATGGTGGGGATCTCACTTTGGGATCTCCTCTCGGAACGAGGTGGCAGTTACCCGATGCTCGGCAAAAATGGCTGCCATATCTACACCTATGATCAGTGGTCTGCTTTCAGCCTGTTACTAAACAGGAAAAGACATGGATCTTCCCCAGAAGTATAACACAGAGGAAGTGTAAAAGGGAAAAAGGACAAATCAATTACATAGTGTATAGAAACTGAAATAGGACAACTCCTCTGGTAACCCATCTGATTGAAAGTGGTATAGGACTACCTTTTCAGGTCATGATAATCTGATACAAATAGTGTGGCCATCTTGGAATGACTCCCTTGCAATGGACTAGCCCCTAGACGTGCTAGACAACACTCATCTATTTACCGCTCCACAAGTAGACAGGTGAGAATTCTTCTGCTGACCTAGCCACACATTTACTACATGCTTTTATCTTGCCATTAGCCTCACAGATTTGAGCAAGCCCTATGCAACCCCCCCTCGCCTTACCTCTTAACATGACACACGCTTACCCCCTTTGCTCCAACATCCCCATTTCACCTCACACCTCACCTTCAATCCATCCAAGCCCAGCCCCCCTTTACAACACTTGCCCCCCGTAACTGTCCCAATCCCACAACCATGCATACCGCTCCATAGTACTCTACCCCCACTAACAAGCACCAACCCCACTATGGAGCGCACAGGCCTACATACTTATACCATTAATTACCCCCCCCAACTCTCGAAAAAAGCTGCCAAATGCTTTAAACACAATTTGTTAAAATCACACCCCGAAACCCCTATCTCAGACCCCTACTTCTCAACAATGGACACATTACCACTAACATTTTCTTTTACACCAAAAGAAGAGCACAACGGAGGAAAGCCTTTCTCGCCCTGTTCGCGATCTCCTCCACCAGAAAAACAGCGCATGGTTTCACAATTTACATCTCCCCCTCCCTAAACTTCAAAGCCGCAGCTACTATCACCATTTATCACAACAGGATCATCCTCATGCAGTCATCTGACCGCAGCTTAAACCTGCTGGAAAACATCTTTCCTCGCATCAAGGAAAAAGTGGTAAAACCCTATCCCCCCTTCCCTAGTGGCTTCAACCCCCAGCACACTTCCTAACTCCCCTCCTGATTCCCCTTCTAGACAATCTTCTCAGTTGACACCATCAGCATATACACCCAATCCCAGTGTTACTCTCTACTCCGCTCCCGACTCTCTTGCTAGAAGCTTCCCCATTATGACACAACCACCTTATACACCCTTCCCTGACTTACCAGCTACCCCTGGAAATGTCTTTCATCCCCCCAATTCCAATTCTTCCCCTTGTAACATCTACACCCCCATTGTTCCAACCACACCTCACATCCCTACCATTCATAAATATACACATCCCACCAACCCACCTCCCCACGCTCCGGATAATCAACCAGGCAGGATGAAACACAAGACTATGTTTTCCCCTCACTCAACTCTCTCAACACAAGCACAACTCCCTTACCCACAATCCAAGCAGTAAGCACGTTATCACACACACCAGACCCAAAACTGGATGAGATTTTACTCTCTTTACAAGTCAAAGATGACCTCCAAGTTCCACATGAACTGATCCTTCACCAACCCTTGACCAAAAGATCGGAACAAGAAACCAGGACAATCTTCCACACTAACCACGCACCCCCCGAAACAGCAGCCCCCAAGGTGGAGATCAGTCCCTTACAGCAATACCTCAACCCATCCAATCCGAAGGACAAATCCTTTATCGGATAAAGACTTGCTCTCCCTACTACGCTCCTATGATCACCCGCATCCCACCATTAACACAGCACTCTCAGACAACTTGCATATATATTCCCTAATACAAACTATCTCTTCCAATTCCCAGAGACTTACAAAACATAATCCCTGAGGTATAGTTGAAAACAACCTTTGGCAAGTTCTCACACAAAAACCCAACTCAACCCTCATCAATCCCCGTCTTAACTTCATACTTCTAAACTGTAGATCTGCCTCAAAACACACAGCTGATTTACCGGACCTCATACTATCACATGAACCGGACCTACTAATTCTGACTGAAACCTGGTTAAATTAATCTTCTATGCCCATATTCGACATTCTGGTACCTCCAAACCATGATATCATCAGACTAGACAGAATCGATAAGCCAGGGGGTGGTATTGCCTGCATACATCAGAATAATCTCTCAGTGAACCGATACCAATCTCCGGTATTCCCCTATTGTGAATACCTATGCTTAGACATCACTAGTAATAACAAACCAGTCTGTTCTTTGCACACACTCTATCATCCACCAGGCGATAACCTCACCTTCATCGAACATCTCATGAACATTGTCTCTACTATTGACGACCAACAAAACACCCAAATATTTCTCGGAGACCTAAATCTCTACTGGAATGACCCTAATGACTCAGCGGTCAATAGCCTCAAAGCCTCCCTCTCGGACCTTGACCTCACCTAAATCTGTAATAGCGACACTCATTATAAAGGCTCAATCCTTGACTTAGTCATCTCTAAAGCAGAATCCATTCAGTTCGATACGATCCTACCATGTGATTGGTCTGACCATCACATCATAACTTTCTTCATCAACGAAAAAGAAAAACTAGAGGAATCTGAAAAATATTGATGTTGACTTAATCGCATCCTCCAGTTCCAACATCCTTCTTCCTCCAGTAGGATCATCTGATGTTCATGATCTCACCAACCACTACTTCTACTCCATGAACGTGGTATTAGACAAGGTCGCCCCCCTCCAACTGAAGAGAGTCTCCACTAAAGATTCAAAACCCTGGTACGATGGAATACTCAATGAGGACAGACGATCCCTAAGGTTAACTGAACAAAGGTGGAGATCCGCACCATCCACTAACCACCTCGAGCTGCTAAAATCGAAGAGAAACTCCTATTACAGAAAGATCAGACGATCTAAAGCAGAATTTTTCCGCAATCAACTAGACCAAGTCAAGAATTGGCCCAAAAAACTATTCGATCTAATCAAAACACAATCTAATAGTGCACATCACCCCCCCCCCCCCATGACAACACAGGCTCACTACCCAATTGCGAAGCGTTTGCCCCCTTCATCACTATGAAGACCGACATCATAAAGAAGGACCTACTCAACGATTTAATATCGCATACCGATACACACATGTACACTTCATCATCCCTTCCAGGAGTGCCACCCAGAGGTTCACCAATGTTCGACCTCAAAAACAATACCGTCTGGTCCTCCTTCAATACTTACAACGAAGACGCTATACTCAAAATACTCATCGCTTTGAATCCCGCCAATCACTTCACTGACCTTCCCGCAAACTGCAATAAAGATTTAATTCCATTGCTACTGCCTCTATCGACCAGAATTATAAATACCTCTCTCCTTCTGGGAACCATCCCTGAAAGTCTTAAATCGGGGCAGGTATCCCCAATCCTAAAGAAGCCAACGGTGGACTCCACGGACCTAAATAATTACCGTCCAATATCCAACATCCCTACCCTGGCCAAACTCTTAGAAAAATGTGTACACATTCAGCTTGGCAAACACATAGATCATTTCAACCTGCTCAACCAATACCAATCCAGCTTCCGGTCAGGGCAAGGTACTGAATCAGCCATGACGCACATAATTGATGATGCACTACAAATCCTTGACCAAAACGAAGTCTGTATGCTAACCTTGCTTGACCTCTCTACGGCCTTTGACACCGTAAAACACAACAACCTGCTTGAGCTACTGAAACACAGAATGGGATTATCTGGATCTGTTCTAAATTGGTTCACCTCGTTCCTGCAAAACCTATTGCAACGATGCTAGGTTAATCAATCCCTGTCCAAACCTGTCCCAGTCAGTTTAGGAGTCCCACAGGGATCATCCCTCTCCCCTACACTTTTCAATTTAATCAGGGAACCACTCACTAAAATTCTCAACTCCTCTAATGTACAGTATCATATGTACGCAGATGACATACAACTATATTTAAAGATCCACTCACTAGAAGACATCAAATCTCTCAACTCAACCCTAGATAAAACTCAGACCTGGCTGGCCGAAAACCATCTAAAACTAAATACCCTCCAAGCCAAATTCCTCTTAATCGTCCCTCCCCCCAAGCAACCTTAATCCAGGACTGGCTGAAACATCTAACTGCACTCAACTGCCAACCTGTTATTATCGACTCAGCGAAATCGCTGGGAGTAACTCTGGACAGAAACCTAAAGATGCAGAAACACATCAGCACAGCAACAAAAGGAGCAAACTTCCAGATGAACACCTTGAGAAAACGTAAACCCTTCCTGCCCGCAAAGGACTTCAAACTGGCAGTTTAAGCACTAGTCATAACCACAAAGATTCAACAAGAAGAAAACATACTATTGAGCATTCTCAGGGATGGCACCAAGGATTTGGAATGCACTACCCCCAGAAACTAGACGGAACCCCTCTACTGCATCTTTCAAAAAAGAAGTTAAATCTCTTCTCATGTCCAAATTCACATGAGCCAAGTTTATAAGTGTATAGACTATTTTAGATTGTCACCTCCATGACGTTTTTCTGGCACATGCTCCTGAGAACCATTACCTTGGAGCAACCGAGACACAGCAATCTTACCCTTGTTCCACCATTTGCCATCCTCCAGTTTCACAGCACTCTTGTGGACGTTCACAACTTCCTTGAGATCAGAGAATCTTGACTCTCCCTTGGGTAAAATCCTGGAACATTTTACCCTCACAAGATCTCCTACATTTACTCTCAGTTCTTTGGCTCCCTGCTTTAAATAAGTCTGATCATATTTGTTTTGTGATGCAACTCACTTCCTTCCTGAGTCCCTTATTTTCTCCCTTATTTTCTTTTCAAGTAACCCAAACTCACCCATTGACAGTTTTTTTAGTACTAGTTTGCAGTTCAACCCGTTGCCCTTAGACAATTGCACATTTTCTTTGATAACTCTATTAACTCTCTCAATGAGACAGTTATTCCTAGGATGAAAAGTTTTAGTGTATTTTATGCCCAATTACCTAAACAACCCCTCAAATTGTGTAGATGTACAAAACAAGTTACTTACCTGTACACTGTGGTTCTCCAGTATTGATATCTTTTATAGATTCACATGCTTGAATCTTCCCCGTCATCATGGTGGAAGTACCACAGTAACATAAGAAATAGCAGTAATAAAACATCACCATAAACCGCCATAGAACAGAAAACTTACTTAAGTAACTTTTCTGCCTCATTTTAAAACATCCAAACTTCAGCTAATCACAGCTGAGACCTCAAAGTTCCCTTTCCCACAGAGCCACCATACCTCAGATTTTGAGGTAATGGGTGAGCCTAATCGGGGAGGAGGGAGGGTCGTATGTGAATCTATAAAAGATATCAATACTGGAGAACCACAGTGTACAGGTAAGTAACTTGTTTTTTCTCCAGTATTGAATCATTTATAGATCCACATGCTTGAATCCGAATAGTAAACAGTAAAAACACAATAAGAGAAAAAGAAAGGTGGTGGGCAGGCGAACCATCCCACCATGACGTAAACTTGTAGCATCAGAAGCCAAGAAGAGAATCATAAGCATACAAATTTGCAAACAGCATGAAAAGATCATAGAAGGCTAAAAGCCGCCTACCTTAGGCAAGGAGACGTCGAAAGTGTAACTTGTCCAACAGCGGTATCTGCCTTTTTCCAACCATCAAGGAAGTAATGCTTCGTGAATGTGTGAGCTTTTGCCCACGTTGCCATCCTGCATATGTCAGGGTTTGACGCTCCCGCAAACAGGGTCGAAAAAGTCGCCACTTTCCTAGTACAGTGAGCTTGTGCTTTCGCAAGAAGCAGATGGCCAGCTTTCTCATGACAGAAGGAAATCGTGGAGGTGACCCAACAAGCAATGCTGGCTGGTGTCAAGGCTTGTCCTTTCCTAGGTGCTGAGAAAGAGATCAGTAACTGAGATGATTTAAGAAAGGTCTCCGTTCTTTGCAGAAAAAACTTTAAACAATGTTTAATGTCCAGAGAATGCAACGCCCTTACCGCTGCTGAGGGTGGATTAGGAAAGTACGTTGGTAAAACAATCGCTTCATTGAGGTGGTAAGTTGAAGGCACCTCAGGTATAAAAGAAGGCTTAGTGCGTAGGATAACCCTGTCCGGCAAAAACTGCAGATAAGGTATTTATAGTGAGAGCTTTGATTTCACTGATGCGTCTGGCTGACATAATGGCCAAGATGAAAGCCACTTTCCAGGAAAGAAACTTCAATTCGCATGTGTGTATTGGCTCTAAGGGAAGACGTATCAGTTGTGAGAGAACGGTGTTTAATTGCCACAAAACTGTAGGAGGCTTAACAGGCGGAAAAGCTATAAAATGTCCCTTCATAAATTCTTTGACAAGTCGGTTAGACCATAGAGAAGTTTGATTTGAGCACCTTCTATACCCAGAAATTGAAGCAAGGTGAACTCTTATAGAAGAGTGAGAAAGTCCTGATTTTGCGAAGTGCAAGAGATAAGTCGGCACCTGCTCCGTGTCAGATCCCACCAGGGAGCCACAAGCAAACGTATCTGAACACTGACATCGGGAGCCGTAAGGAGGCCATTTCCCATGAGGCTATGCGGCCGGAGACGCGCAAGCATCATCACGTTGACCGACAGTGCCTCCATAAACAACTTCCGAGGAATTTAGCGTTACAGATTATTCTTTGCATGCTGACAGACAGAGTCTCGGCAAACCAGTCCGGTAAGGGTGTCTTTCGCACCAACTCTGAGTTACTTTCTTTGTGCCTGTGCGGCGGGTGATTTGCAGGACGAGCGAGGTGCATAATACGTGCTTTGTTGTCCGCTTACAGAACGTTTTGTCCTTTGTTGGCCGGTCTCGGCCGAGGCCCTTGCAGAGGGGGAGAAAGTGAATTCTGATATACCTACTGGTATTTACGTTGTTCTCTCCGTTGGCAAGTTTGACAGTAAAACTCATGTGGAGAGAAAGGGAACATGGCTCGATAAACACGCCTTCTGGTATTTGAGTATTTTGTACAGGACATCAAACTTATACTTTGGAGTGAGGCGAACTCCATCTGTTGGGAGCCAGACTTGTTTATTGTGGTGTCTGAGAGTCAGGACATTACCCCTGGGTACCTAAGTGGTGCCAGCTTTTGCATTGTGATTCTACCTACTTGATTTGAAGACTTTATTCATACAGTGGAGCTTTATCTATATTAGGACGCTATTGAAGGAAATAGCAAGAAAGAACAAAGAGGTTCAGCAAGCTATCTGTTATGCTTACAACAGGGGAATAGTGTAGGAATGCTGAATGAATAGCTCACACCTCCCTTGTGAATCAACACATGACAGATAAAGGGGTATGTAGATATAGCATAAAATTTAACAGAACACCATTGAGAAAACAGTGTAACCTACGTTCTTTTCTCCTTATTCTAGTTGTACCTATTACCTCATTACTTCTAAACAACCTAGCTCACAAAATTGAGAAGACAGCCCTCAAATACGGTACAATCTTTACAGTCATTTTTGTTTACAGGTATTACTATTGAGAAATAGAGTGGTGGGGGGGGGGGGAGAAATACTGAGAGGTTAAGAGAATAACTTCTGTTGTTATAATCACAGTAATTGTGTGTCATTTGTTTGCAGATCTCCCTCCCTGCTGATCCCTACCTTACCTTCCCCCACTTAATCACTTCAATAGTCTGTGCTGTAATAACTGTCAGACTTGAAGCTATTGAGAGGTGGACCCATTCTAGCATCAAACCAACCCAGAGGACATGCAGAGTTTGACAGAATAATCGGACAACAGATTTTTGTTCTCCTGGTTGGTTTGAGCTAGGATGGCCACCTTAGAGAATGTCATAGAAGCTCTTGCTGCCGTACAGATGGCGGTTACAGCATTTCGTAATGAGACCGCTGCTCTTCAGGCAAAAGTAGAACAAATGCAGCGGAATCTGTTTTAGGTAGGGGGTGGATCCCAAACTCACTCAAATCCATTAATGGTAGAGGTACCAACACCTATACCCCTAGCCCCACCAGAGAGGTTTTACGGAGACCCTAGCAAAGTACAGGTGTTTCTTACTCAGATTAAGTTACACTTTACATCCAGTCAAGCCAGGGTGGCATTCTTAATCTCATATTTAGCGGGAGAAGCAGCACAGTGGGCGGTTCCCTTGGTACGGAGAGATGATCCCCTCTTATATTATTGGGAGGCTTTTAAACGGATTTTGGGAAAGTCTTCAATAAGAGATCAGCATCTCTTTCAGCAGATAAGGAATTGCTTGAACTACCACAAGGCAATAAATATCTAGTGGGTTATCGAAACGCCTTTCGGAGGCTTGTGGCTGAAACCAATTGGCCCCCATCAAAAGAAGCAGCGGGTTTCTGCCAAGGGCTAAAAGAAGAGTTAAAAGATGTTATCGCACAAATAGATCCATAATCAGTATCATGTGAAGACTTGATAGATCTAACCTTATGTCTATATCACCGTCTTAGTGAAAGAAAGGGGGACAGTAAGAGGAAGGAAAGGACGTATTTCCGGTTTGAACGGCAGAGATCTACAGAATCACACCCAATCACGCCTCATCTACTCATGGTAATAGGGACGGTGAGAGTGTCTCTGACTTCGGAGGAAAAAGAAGAGACGTAAGAAAGGGCTATACGTATACTCTGGAAAGAAAGGGCATTTCATTCTAGACTTTTTATCTAGACCCAGAGGCCCTCAAACCGGAGATGGACAAGCCAAGACAGTCACTGGTATAAAGACGACGGAAAACTAAGGAGCTCGAGACGAAGTAAAGGGTTACCCTCGAGCCAACTTAGCATCCCTTCTATAACTCAACCTGCCAGGTCATTCCACGATCATTTGTATATTGACGTCCGGATGCATATTTTGAAGGAGTGGTGTTTGGTACGTGCCATGATTGACTCAGGAGCCACTCGATGTTTTAGGGATCACAATGAGGCCACAATATTTGGGATTAGTCTTTTGGAGAAGAAAATACCCAAACAGGTTTTTGCTGTGGATGGCAAGCTATTGGAATTTGGACCTATCTGTCATAGTACCAAGGAGTTGTCTATTGTCTTTGAATCCATGCATACTGAAACCCTGTCCTTTAGCATTATTCAAGCCCCACAATATGGGATTATTTTAGGATTGCCCTGCTTTGGAAACACAACCCGGGGATCAACTGGACAGAAAACTGTTTGAAATGTCATTCCAGCTATTGTCAAACCCATTGAATGATGCAGTCAGAACAACTTGCCAGAGCCCTTGGTAACATTTATTACAATGCTACAACGGCTGATAAAGAGATTACTCTGCCTTCACAATATCAGGAACTCGCAGATGCCTTCAGTGATGAAATGTTGAAAGTCCAACCCCCACATAGGCAGTATGAATGCCATATCGATCTCATACTAGGAGCTGTTGTGCCTTGTGGACGGATCTACGCTCTGACGGAACCAGAGAACGAACACCTGCGTCGTTATCTCGACAAATACTTGAACTTAGGCTATATACGCCATTCAAAGTCTCCAACAGCCTCTCGGTTGTTCTTTATACCGAAAACCAATGGAGAGTTAAGAACTTGCATTGACTTTCGTGCACAGAATGCCATCACTGTGAGAAATCAGTATCCTCTTCCTTTAATCCCAGTTCTTCTGGAACAAGTGAAGAAAGCGGTGGTGGACACCAAATTGGATCTAAAAGGGGCTTACCATGTAGTGCGCATGAGAGAGGGAGACGAATGGAAGACTGCATTCAAAACTCGTTATGGAGTATTCAAGTATTTGGTGATGCCGTTCGGGCTGTGCAACGCTCCCGCTGCGTTCCAGTTCTTCCTCAATGACATATTACGTGAGTTCCTGGACAGAAATGTGGTAGTATACATCGATGACATTCTCATCTACTCCAACAGTGATGAAAGCCATGTACAACATGTGAGTGTTGTTTTATGTTCACTCCGCAAGCATCTTCTGTTTTGCAAGCTAACGAAGTGTGAATTCCATGTATCATCTGTAGAATTTTTGGGGGTGATGCTTTTGCCTCATGGACAGGAGATGGGGAAAAGAATGTGTTGGCGGTGAAGGAGTGGCCATGTCCGCAAACAGTTTGCAACGTCCAATGTTTCTTGGGATCCGCCAATTTTTATAGGCGGTTCATCAATCAGTTCTCTCATTTGGTAACCCCTATAACTAAGCTATTACATAAGAAGACACTGGACTGAAGAGGCACAAAAGGCATTTGATGAACTGAAACAAGCGTTTATCTGCCCCTGTCTTAACTCATGCCGATCCTGAAAAACCCTTCATTGTGGAAGCGGATGCTCCTGAAGTAGCTGTGAGAGCAGTGCTGTTGCAATGGGAAGTGACCACAGGACAGATGCATCCCGTGGCTTATATGTCCCGAAAGCTGAATGTAGCAGAGAGGAATTACTCGATCGGCAACAAGGAGTTATTGGTGATCAAAGATGCTTTTGTGGAGTGGAGGCACTGGCTGATGGGGGCCAGACATGAAGTCATGGTATTCACCAACCATCGCAACCTACAATTCATGCGGGCTGCCTGACAGCTTACCCCACGACAACTAAGATGGATGCTATTCTTCACAGGATATAATTTTGTAATTACCTACAGACCTGGCAGTGAGAGTAAAAAGGCGGATGCCCTCACAAGGCAAGACACTATAAAAGAAACTGAAGTGATGCCCGAAACAGCCATTATTGATCCTCAGCGAGTGCTCTGTACTATTCATTGTGACCCCTTTTTGAACCAGGTAGCTCGAGGAATCCAAACGTTTACATGGAGAACTTGTTTAAAAAGCCACCTGGAATGGCAGATCAAAAAAGGAATATCCATCCTTGGCCAGCAAGTGTTGGTCCCTGTCAGGCTCCTCCGTTCCAAATCCTTGGGATCGTGCTGATGCTCAAAGAGGGCCCACCTCTGAACAACCCCAAGTCCGGATTATTAATACACACAGACTGTAGGGGTAGTTGAGCGGGGGAAGGAAAGGGTAGGAACTTCGTGGAGGGAGATCTGTGAAGGATTTCACAACATGAAACTATTGAGAAATACTAAATAAGGGAGAACATAGGAGGGTAGACTTCCTACAACCCCTGACACCTCACTATGCATTCAATTAGTCATCTCGCAAAACCTACCAAGGATACATGTAGTGTAGACTGCATTTGCCAGACCGTGACTTTGGTACCCCCTCTCAGATACCTCTCTCCTGAGATATGAAATGAGAATGAAGAACAACCAAAACGTGAAAGAGTGCTTTTGTGCCAGGAAACCTTAACAGTCTATTCCTGATCCGTAATGTGAGTTACTTGGGTTTGTTTGATAGCACAATACCCCCAGCAAATCCTTGTGAACACCACAAATCTTTTCGTAAAATGTATGACTCTGACACAGCCCGGTAGTGGCCTGTGTTGAGGTTCTTGATAACACAACAGAAACAGACAGTAGCTAAGATTTTCAATGATTGCAGGCGAGTTACCAACAATGATCGTGGGTGCTTTACATCTCCCTGCATGAAACCGGAAATGTCCTTCGGTCTCTCCAACAGGGAGAAAGCAAAGCCTAAGCGCCTCAGAAGGTGCCTACACTCCTCTGCAAAAGACCACCAGATTGCGAGTCTCAGCCAACAGAGGAATCATGGAGAAAAGGTGAACACGTCACCTTTACCTCTTGCAGTAACGGCGGTTCGGAAGCTTGTGCTTTCGCACTCTTACCGCCCAGAAGATACGTTGACCATAGGAGAAGTCTGCTACGGGCAAATCCGGTCTAATTATAGGCGGCGTTTGCTGGTTTCGGCCGCCCTTATCTCTGCATCTGGGGCGCGTCCGAGTCACGTGGTGCTTTACTCGCGTTGCACACCGGGAGGTGCAGTTCAAAGATGTGTTCTCTGTTGCCAGGTTCGCGCGAGGAGGGCAGTTAGTGCATAACCGGCAACCAAGATCATGACAGAACATCCCCCTCCCGGATAACACTAACTGCCAGACGTCACCCACTGCCACCCACTCTCAGGGTGTACAAGATGGAACTTGGCCACCAATCTAGGCGCGTGCACCGCCTCGACAGGTTCCCAAGAGTTTTCTTCCGGACCATAGCCCTTCTAAGCTACCAAGTACCAAAGTTTCCCCCACACCCTTTTTGCATCCTGAATACCCCGAACCTCATACTCTTGTTCCTTCTGAACCAATATGGGAGCGGGGATTTTCCTTACCGGGCAGCAAGATAGTTTCAGGAGTGACACATGGAACACCGGATGTATCCGGAAATGAGCTAGCAGCATCAGTTTCACCGCCACTGGATTTTTGTGTTTGATCACACGGTACGGGCCAATAAACTTGGGATTAAACACGCTGTATTTTTTTAAACTTATGTGTTTAGTTGACAGCCAAACCCATTCCCAACTCTTGTTCGAAGGACCAGGTCTACGATGCTTATCAGCCTGGGTTTTGCACCTTTCTATGGCCTTGAGCAGGTTGTTACGTGTAGTCAGTAGTGTTTTGCGCATAAGCGTTAGTCTTTTGCATAAATCAGGAAGTTTGGCATTTGTCCCGGGAATGATCAAGGGAGTGAACCGAGGGTGAAACCCATAAGTACTGAAAAAAAGGAGTGTGTAGTGTGGAAGAGTGTTTGGCGCTGTTATACGCTATCTCCGCTACCAACAACCAGTCCACCCATGCATCAGTATTAGTATCGACATAACACCTAAGGAATTGTTTGAGGGTCTGATTAAGCCTCTCAGTTTGGTCATCAGTTTGTGGGTGGAAGTTTGTAGAAAGAGAAGAAGTGATCTGCAGTTCGGAGCACCAGGTTTTCCAGAAGCTAGCTGTGAATTGGGCCCCTCTGTCCAATACAATAACTTTGCGAAGGCCATGGAGCCGGACAATGTTAATCAACAATAGTCCAGCCAATTGGCTTGCCGTGGGTGCTTGTTTGCATGCGATGAAATGACCCATCTTGGACAAATAGTCGATGACCACTATGATGGCTGTATTTCCCTGATCCTTGGGTAAACCCACTATGAAATCCACCGAGATCCGTTCCCACAGGGTCTCGGGTGTGGGCATGATCTGTAGAAGTCCCTGAGCTTGTCGATGGTCGGTTTTCATTTGGGAACACGTGGAGCATTCTCTCACCCATGATAGAACGTCCGGGCAGACGGTTGGCCACCAGAATTGTCGCAGCACTTTCTCCAATGTTTTTACACCTCCTAGGTGTCCTGCGCATGGGAGATCATGACACCAAGAAAACACGGTTCTACGTAGGTTGCTAGTAGGGCACTTGTTGGCCTTTCATGGGGAGGCATTGTCACATCTGCCAAGCCGGATGACATTTGAGCCAGCTTTTCCAGGTAAAGGACTGTATCCCCTGTCTGGTTTTCTGCAGGAAATCATCAGTTTGTATTGCACATAGTACCTAACTAGGTTCTATGATAGAACTTTCTGGAGTGACAGATTGAAGCGTGGGATTATTTTCCCTGGTAAGGGCGTCAGGCTTCTTGTTGTCGACGCCGGGTCGGAAGGTAACATTAAAATGATACTCGGCAAAAAACAGCATCCACCGGAGTTGACGTGGAGTGAGGTGACGAGCGGCGCACATAAACTGAAGGTTGCAATGGTCCGAGTAAACCGTCACCTGATGTACCGCCCCCATCAACCAATGTCTCCACTCCAAAAAGGCGTCCGTGATGGCCAGGAGTTCCTTCTCTGCTATCATGTAGTTCCGCTCCACGGTGTTCAGTTTCCTGGACATGAATGCAATGGGGTGAAGGTAACCTGTCGTCTCATGCCGCTGCGAAAGTGCCGCTCCTACCGCTACTTCGGATGCGTCGGCCTCAACGATGAACGGTAGATCCGGGCTGGCATGCATGAGAACCAGGGCTGATGTAGAGGCCCGTTTTAGGAGATCGAATGCCTTCTGGGTTTCTTCAGTCCAAAGAAATGGTGTCTTTTTCCTTGTCAATTTGGTCAGGGGTGCAACCAGGTCCGAAAACTGTTGTATAAACCTCCTGTAGAAATTCGCAAACCCCAGTAGACTCTGGATCTCCTTTACATTGCGAGGACATGGCCAGTCAATGATGGCCTTAACTTTCCTCTCTGCCATGACTTAACCGGAGGGGGCGAGCATGACCCCTAGGAATTCCACGGTGGTCACGTGGAATTCACTTTTCGTGATTTTTCAAAACAACCGGTGCTTGCACAGTGCTTGCAGTACGCGGCGCACATGAATGACATGTTCCTCCTCTGTTGTGGAATATATGAGGATGTCATTAATATAGACAACAACGAAGAGATCCAAGTACTCCCTGAGGACCTCATTGAGAAAAAACTGAAAAAGCCGCAGGGGTGTTACATAGCCCAAAGGGCATAACGAGGTATTCAAAAAGCCCATACCGCGTTTTAAAGGCGGTCTGCCATTCATCGCCTTTATGCATCCGGACCAAGTGATATACCCCTCTCAAATACAATTTTGTGTTTATGCCCACTGCTCACACCTGCTCTAGTAGAACAGGGATCAAGGGAAGCGGGTACTGGTTCTTTATGGTAATGGCATTTAACGCCCTGTAATCTATGCAGCATCTTAAATCCCCGTTAGCTTTCGGGATAAAAAAGAGGGGAGAGGCTGCCGGAGATCTGGATGGACAGATGAATCCCAAATCCAGATGTTTATTCAAATACTTTCGTAGATACAAGTTCTCGGGTACTGTGAGGACATATATCCGCCCACAAGGGACCACTGACCCGGGGACCAAGTCTATCCGACAATCATAGTCTTTGTGTGGTGGGAGTTCTTCCGCCTTGGTATCGCTGAAGATGTCTTTGTATGCCGCATAACACGCAGGCAAGACCACATTCTTTTCCGCCGCCATTGCGATGTGATGTCTGGCAGCCAAAATTCTCGATGGCCAGATGAGCACTTGATTGCAGTGGTTCTGGCAGTAGGTGGATTGCAGTTGTAAGGACTTAGTGGCCCATCGAATGGTAGGCTTGTGTCTCTGTAACCAGGGAAGACCTAGTATCACCCCGAACTGCGGGGCGTGTATGATGTTGAAAGATAACCACTCCTGATGATATCCGTCATAGGTGAGCTCATAATCCGGGGTGCTATGCCTGATTGGTCCTGACTCCAGTTCCTTGCCATCGACGGCATACACCTGTTCTGGGGTTGGCTTGCGGATAAGTTGTACTCCCAAACGCAGCGCCTCCTCCCTGTCCATAAAGCATCCGGTGGCTCCTGAGTCCACCATGGCTCGTATTTGTTTTTTCTCTTGATTGATTTTTATAACTAAGGAAATAAAGAAATGTTCCACTTCCATGAAGGCAAATAGATTCACTGAAGGGAAAGTACAGCTGCTTGAGGGCATCCCTTCCTGTGTCCTCAAGCATTGTAGTTTTCCTCCCCCTTTTCGGCTGTTACCGTGGCCAGTTGCCCTGACCTAGTTCAGCCGTATTTTGGTTTAATGGGATATTCCCGAAGGAAATGTCCTTTTTTCCCGCAGTACAGGCATAAGCCTTGTTTGCGGCGATGGTCTCACCGTCCCGATTTCCATTGGCTCGGGCTTCGTAGATGTTTTTTCTGTGAAAAAGGTTTGATCGTATTTCTCTTTCAGTTTGTGTTCTCCTTTTCGCTCCCGGAGACTGCGGTCCAATCGGAGGGTGAGTTCTATGAGAGCCGCACAGGTGCGGGGCTGGTGGTCAATTTGGGCCAGAACATCCTTCAGCTCATCCGTGAGCCCCTGATAGAAACTGGTCGACTGTTTGGCTTCCGGCCAGTCCGTTTCTGCCACTAGTCTCCGATAGTTATTTAGGTAACTAACTAAATCCGAGGTACGTTGTCTTAGCTCCAGCAGATCCCTATCCACGGAGAAGGTTACGGCCCGACGATCAAAAGTTTCCTCAAAACCCTCCTTGAAGTCGTCCCAGTCGTAGAGTAGAGGGTCGTCTCTCTGTACAATGGGGACTGCCCACTGTGCTCCCTCACCACCCAGGTAGGAGATTAGGAAAGCCACTCGGGCTTGGTTAGTTGCAAACATCTTCGGCTTACAGGTGAAGTGGAGTAGCACTTGGGTCATAAAGACAGGCATCTCTACTACTGCTGATGTTGGGTTCCCCCTGCATCTAACAGGTTTTTCTGTAGTTTGTTTACTCTAGAGTGCAAGGCCGCTGTCTCCTGCCGTGAGGCACCCAGCTCTGCCTGTACCTGGCCGCCATGACATCCTCTAAGGTGGCCATCCCTAATCTCAGCACAACCAGGAGGAAATTGAATTCTTGGGCCGATAATTCTGTCAGGCTCCTCCGTTCCAAATCCTCGGGATCGTGCTGATGCTCAAAGGGGGCCCACCTCTGAACAACCCGAAGTCCGGATTATTAATACACACAGACTGTTGAGGTAGTTGAGCGGGGGAAGGAAAGGGTAGGAACTGCGTGGAGGGAGATCTGTTAAGGATACAATAATACAACGTGAGTGTGATGCTATTTATTTGACAGTTCTCTCACAAGAAATAACACTAAATGAATATCCCTTTTGTATGTCTCTCCCTACCTGAAACAATAAAAAGGTGAATGGTAGGTATCAGAAGAGAGCAGAGGGTTGTGGCAAATTCACGACATGAACCTATTGAGAGATACAAAATAAGGGAGAACATATGAGGGTAGACTTCCTACAACCCCTGACACCTCACTATGCGTTCAATTAGTCATCTAGCAACACCTTCCAAGGACACATGTAGTGTAGACTACATTTGCCAGACCGTGACTTTGGTACCCCCTCTCAGATACCTCTCGCCTGAGATAGATATGATATGAGAATGAACAACAAACAAAACGAGAAAGAGTGATTTTGTACCAGGAAACCTTAACAGTCTATTCCTGATCCGTAATGTGAGTTGCTCGGGTTTGTTTGATTGCACAATACCCCAAGCAAATCCTTGTGAACAACACAAATCTTTTCGTAAAATGTATGACTCTGACACAGCCCGGTAGTGGCCTGTGTTGAGGTTCTTGATAACACAACAGAAACAGACAGTAGCTAAGATTTTCCATGGTTGCAGGCGAGTTACCAACAATGACTTTCAATGATTGTGCGTGCACACACCTGCACGTCCCACTCACCACACCAAAGTAAACCAAAACCACCTAAGATGCATACTGCTCAACACCTACTCCGTCCACAGGCATGCCGTCAAACTCTGGGACATACTCGACTCCTCATCCCCTGACGTCGCCTTCCTGATGGAGACTTGGATGAACTCCTCTTCGGCACCCGACGTCGCCATAGCCATCCCGGACGGCTACAAGATCACCCGCAGGGGCCGCACCAACAGGCCGGGAGGAGGAATCGCCATCGTTCACAGAAATACCCTCAGAATCACGACCAATACTGAAGATACCTTCACCACCGCTGAACACCTGCACTTTCAGATCCACATTGACCCCAAAACTACCCTCAGAGGAACAGTCGTGTACAGACCCACCGGACCCTGTCCACAGTTCATCGACTCCATCACAGACGCCGTCACCACGCACGCCCTGGCCTCCACCGACTACATCCTCCTCGGAGACCTGAACTTCCACCTCGAGAACGCCAATAACAGCAACTCGGCCACCTTGCTCGACTACCTTGCCAACCTCGGCCTCAAACAGCTCATCACAACACCCACCCACTCCGCCAGACACACGCTCGACCCCATTTTTTCCTCCAGCAGCCACGTCACCACCACCCACACCACAGAACTCCACTGGAGCGACCACCGCTGAATCCACTTCTCCTTCAAGGAAGCCACCGCACACAACCACCAGCAAGGAATCCCCCATCGCAGCTGGAACAATGTCACCGAAGGCCAGCTGATCACCGCCCTCGCCCTAGACCCACCGGCCGACCCCACCGACACAGACATCCGCAACCTCAGGCAATGGATTGACGACTGCGCCAACATGCTCGCCATGATCAAGAAACCCACCAACAGGTACACTGACAGAAGAGCCGTCTGGTTCACTGCCGACCTTCAGACATCCAAGCAGAGCCGCCGGAGACTAGAGAAGAAATGGTGCCACAAGCAAACCCCGGACAACCATGCAGCCCTCAAAGACGCCAACCGAAGACACTACCAACTCATCCGGTCGGCCAAAAGGACCTCCTTCAAGGAACGCATCGATAAAATCCCATTCGTGGCACTGTTTGGAGGCCCTGCTGAGAGAGTCGGCCTTCTTGTTGGAAATCCCTAGCATTTGCTCCATTCGCAAGGAGACAAGGAGCCATTCCCATATCTGTTGAGCAAGAAGGGAAAGCGCTCGAGATCTTGTCCCACCCTGCTTTCAGAGGTAAAAAATTGACGTAGTGTTGTCTGTCCTGACGAGCACTGATGCAGGCTTTCAGACCTAGAAACACTGCTTTGAGCTCCAGAATATTTATATGGCACTCCGATTCCTGTTTGGACCACTTGCAGTGAACCTGTAATTCTTGAAGGTGAGCCCCCTCATCCGTCAATCGAAGCATCCGAGATCATCACCAGCTGTGGCACAGAGTGAATAAAAGAGTGTTTGCGACAGGTTGTCCTTGACCATCCACCAGGCCATAGAGGACTGTCATTGATGCTGAAATGCAAACCTTGTCACTGAATGTGCCTTGAGACTGAACCCACTGAGCTTTGAGCTGCTCCTGCAACAGTCACATGCAAAGTCGGCAATTGGGAATCAGTGGGATGCAAGAGGACATCATCCCCAACATGGACCTGTACTGCCTCACTGAAACAAACCTTTTTGTTGAAAGAAGCTTTGCAATACCCAGAATCCGCATTATTTCTTCTTGAGTGGGAAAGGGGTTCCCCAGCTCTGTGTCGAGACATGCCCCCAGAAAGACCAAGGATTACTCCATGATAATGGAGGATTTTTCCAGAATGATGTGAAGACCTAAAGACTGGAAGAGAACCTGACAGGCTCTAGTTGAATTTTCTGCCGCTTGAAAAGATGGAGCCTTTATGAGCCAATCGCCCAGGTACGGGAACACCTGGTGACCTGAGCATCTTAGGAGGCCGCAATCGGTGCCATGCACTTTGTGAACATCTGTTCAAACCTAATGGAAGCACTTTGAATTGGTAATGGTGCCCTGCCACTTTGAACCTGTGGAATTTTCGATGTTGAGGGTGGATGGGAATATGAAAATAGGCTTCGAGGAGATCGAGAGAAGCCAGATAATCCCCCTTTTCCATGAGAAGAAGAATCTCCTCAAGAGAGAGCATGCTGGAGAACAAGTTACTTACCTTCTGTAACGATGTATCTGTAAGAGACATATACTAGTAATAGATACCTTACCTTAGAATTATCCCCAGGCGTCAGATGGATCCGGAGAAATGTTTTCGTAGTAGTACCCCTCCGCGTCGATAGGTGGCGTCGGTCGACTCCGCGTTCAATCGTCGGCATCGTGGTTGCCAGGATGACGTAGTGGTATCTACTTAGACGCCGCCTTTGCGTGCTGACGTCAGTTCTTTACACGACATTCCACGTCAGAAACGCAGAACCATGCAAGACACTGACCACTGATGCAGAAAACTAATGGCCCTGAAAGGAAGTTCTTAACCCTAGAGGTCAGTTTGCAGAACGGGGAGGATGGGTGGGGCGGCAAGGAATCTATAACTAATATATATCTCTTACAGATATATATCGTTACCAAAGGTAAGTAACTTGTTCATCTGAAAGAGAGTATTCGTTATAGATTCCTTACCTTAGAATAGATATACCAGCAATACCAACCCCGGAGGTGGGTGTGCGAACCAAGTTCACACCAGGAAGTCCTGGAGAACAGAACGGCCAAAGAAGCTGTCTCTCCAGATTTGAGAGTCCAGGCAGTAGAGTTTGGTGAACGTGTGCAGAGATGCCCACGCAGCTGCCTGGCAGATATCATGAAGGGGAACTCCACGTCACAAAGCAGTAGTGGCTGCCGTCGTCCTGGTGGAATGGGCGCACAATCATACTGGAGGCTCCTTCAATGCCAAAGAGTAACAAATTTTAATGCAAAGAACGACCCACTGAGAGATGGTCCGTTTTTTCACGGCACAACCTTTTTTGGCACCCACATAGCCAACAAAGAGTTGCTCATCCACTCGGAATTGTCTTGTGCTATCCAGATAGAACGATAGCGCACATTTTGGATCTAGGCGGTAGAGCCTCTCTTCCTCTTTTGAAGGATGTGGAGGTGGAAAGAAGGTGGGCAAAGTGATGGTTTGACCAATGTGGAAAGGAGTAACAACTTTGGGAAGAACAGATGGTCTGGTTCTTAGGACAACCTTGTACGGATGAACAGCAAGAAAAGGAGGCTTAGAGGACAGAGCCTGAAGCTCACTCACCCTGTGAGCAGAGGTGATGCCTATTAGGAAAGCAGTCTTTAAAGTTAAAAGTCTGAGAGGACAGTTATGTAGTGGCTCGAAAGGAGTGCATATAAGGTATGTCAGAACTAAGTTCAAGTCCCACTGAGGGATTACGAAAGGAGTAGGAGGAAAGAGTAATGCCCTTAAGGAATATATTTACAATGGGGGACTTGAAAAGAGAAGGCTGGTCAGGCAGCCGAAAAAAGGCTGAGATGGCTGAAAGATAGCCCTTAAGTGTGCCCAGAGCAGAGCCCTGCTGGGCCAAAGAAAAGAGGAACAAAAGAACTTCAGAAAGAGGGGCAGATATGGAATCCACAGCCACAGATACCATCTTAGTGAAGGGAAGCCTGGGTGGCAAGATAACATTACAGACTTCGGGAGGAAGGTCAAAAGCCGTCAATTGTCGCCGCTCAATCTCCACACAAGGAGGTGGAGGCTAGACAGGGTTGGGTGGAGGACCGTCCCCTGCTGCTGTGACAGAAGATCCTCCCGAAGAGGCAGTTGGATCGGAGGATCGATGGCCAGATGTAACAGCTCAGTATACCAGACTCTTCGTGCCCAATCCGAAGCAAACAAGAATGACTTGGGTCCAGTCACGCTTGATCTTCTTCAGTACTCTGGGCAAAAGGGGTATAGGCGGAAAGGCATATAGAAGACCGAAACGCCACTCGCAATGAAAAGCGACCCGGGCGAGTGCCGCCTTGGAAATTCCAATGTGCATAACTGCTGAAATTGCGAGTTCTCTTTGGTGGCGAATAGATCTAACCAGAGCTCTCCCCACTGCTGAAAGAGACCTTGCACCACCTCTGAGTGAAGACGCCATTCGTGATCCATCATTCACCTGTGGCTGAGTTTGTCCGCCCTGGTGTTCAATGAACCTGCCAGGTATTGAACCACCAGGAATATGCCCTGATGTTCCAGCTATGTCCAGAGGCGAAGGGCCTCTTGACATACGATCCATGACCCCACCCATCCTGTTTGTTGCAGCACCACATGGTGGTGTTGTCCGTGAACACCTGCACTACTCTTCCTCGGACAGAGGGAAGGAATGCCTTCAGTGCAAGACTAATCGCCCGGAGCTCCAGAAGGTTGATGTGGAGCCCGGACTCCGCCGGAGGCCAGAGACCTCTGATCTCCACCTCTCCCATGTGGCCGCCCCATCTCAGAAGTGATGCATCGGTCACCACTTTGAACTCTGGTTGGGGAAGGGAAAGGGATCTGCCGTCGACCCAATCCTGGTTCGTTAGCCACAACTGCATTTGGTGTGCAGTGCCCTCCGAGATCTGGATGCAATCGGAAAGATTCCCCTGATGCTGTGCCCACTGGAACTTCAGGTCCCGCTGCAGAGCCCGCATATGCCACCTGGCATGATCTGCCAGCAGGAGGCCATGAGGCCCAGTAGCCTCAGGATCATTCTGACCGAAACCTGGGAGAGAGGCTGAAAGATCAGAATCATAGCCCGAATATACCGGACTCCCTGCTCAGAAGGATAGGCCCGAAACTGCGTCCTGTCCCGAACCGTTCTGATGAACAGGAGCTTCTGAGAGGGACTCAGGTGTGACTTCAGCACGTTGATAGGGAACCCCAGCGAATGCAGGAGGTCTGCCGTAGTCTGGAGGTGGGAGCCGACAGCCTGGGGCGAGCCCGCCTTCAACAGCCAGTCATCGAGATAGGGGAAGACTGGAACCCCTGATCTGTGCAGATAAGCTGCGACCACCGCCATCACTTTCGTGAACACCCGAGGGGCGCTGTTAAGGCCAAAGGGGAGCACATTGAAATTAAAATGCTTGTGGCCTACCGTGATCCGTAGTTAATGCCTGTGGGCTGGCAGGACGGGGATGTGGAAATAGGCGTCTTGCAAGTCCAACGCTACCATCCAGTCTCCAGGGTCGAGAGCAGACAGGACCTGAGCCAGAGTCAACATCTTGAACTTCTCCTTCCGGAGGAAGCAGTTCACGTTCCTGAGATCCAAGATAGGACGCAGGCCCTTGTCCTTCTTGGGCACCAGAAAGTAGTGGGAATAACAACCACGACCTACTTCTGGGACAGGGATGTGCTTGATGGCTCCCTTAGCCAAGAGAGCCGTAACTTCCTGTTGGAGAAGGACCAGGTGATCCTCCGACATGCGATGGAATTGAGGTGGCATGGATGGAGGGGTAGTCTTGAACGGGAGGGAGTAGCCCCTTCGGACTATCTGCAAAACCCACCTGCCTGATGTGATGTTTTGCCAGTGGAGGAGGTGATGGTGAATCCTGCCGCCCACTGGCGATTGATGGGTCTGAAAGGCCGGACTAGGAGAGTTTGGAGGCTGCTGCAGAGGGGGCGCTGGTGGACTGGCCTGCCCACTGGCACCTTGACCCACGGCGGTGGGATCCACGTCCCCAGCCGTGCAAAGGCTGGACAGCTTGCGCAGGCATGTGGCTCTGGGCAGAACATGGCGGGGCACCCCTTCTGTAGCCACGAAAGGGGCAAAAAGCAGACTGCACTGGGCAGGAGGTGGAAGCGAGGCCTAAAGATCTGCCCATAGTCCTAGAATCCTAAAAGCGCTCGAGCGCGTTGTCTGCCTTGTCGCCATGGCGACGGCCATCAAGGGCATTTCCAAAAGCGTTGCTTTTACATCACCCGAGAAGCCAGTGGACCTCAACCAGGCGTAGCATCTCAATGCTACTGACGTGGAAATCGTCGTACCCAGTAAGTCGGCGGTGTCCAGTCCACAACCGGATGGCGTACTTCACTGCATCTCTCCCTTCGGCAACAGCACGTTATGTTATGTTAAAAAGAATTTCTACAGCGCACGTACACCGAATGGTTTCATGGTGCTAGCTCTATAGTGTGTCGAACCAAGGGCGAGTTTACTCATGTGCCTCCCAAACAGCCATGTCTTGAGCATTTTCCTGAAGCTCAGAAGGTTGTTACAAGACCGGATCTCCAGTGGAAAGGAGTTCCACAATTTGGGGGCCAAGGAGGCAAACCTGCATCCTCCCTGGCGTTTTAACTTGAAGGTAGGGGTGTTTAACAGCTGAAGGTGGGCTGAGCGCAGGTTGCGGGAAGGGGTATACCTAGATAACAGGTAGTTGATGAATTTAGTGCTCCGGCAGTATAGAGACTTAAAAATTAAGCAACCTGTTTTAAATGCCGCGCGTTGGGAAGTGGGGAGCCAGTGGACTTTATGTAGTAGGGGTCTGGCAGATTGCCATCTTGGTTGGTTGTGGATCAGTCTCGCAGCTTGGTTCTGGACCAACTGGAGACGTTTCCAGAGGAAGATTGAATTGGCAAAGTATAGGTGTGAGAGTACCAAGGCAATCACTACCTGTATCAGTGCTGCGTGGGTGAGATGGCTGATCTTCCTGATTTTGCGCAGCTGGAAAAAGCAGGTTGAGACCACTGCCCCTACTTGAGATTTTAGTGAGAGATCGTTATTTATAATAACCCCTAGGCTTAGGACAGAGGGGGATGGGCGGGTGGGGATACAAGTTCCGTCGGCCAGTAGCGTGGGCCCCAGAAGATCTGACTGTTCCCGGTCAGAACTAGTTTGGTCTTGCATGTATTAAGTTTTAAATGGTTTAGGTCCATCCAATTCTGAATATGAAGCATGGTGGCCTGGAATTCCTGAATTGAGTTAGGGGAATTATCGATGGTAGAAATTAGCTGAAGGTCGTCAGCATAATTAAATGTGGTTACCCTCTTGTCCTTCAAGGACTGGATCAGGGGCAGGAGGTATAAATTGAACAGGTGGGGGGATAGTGACGATCCCTGCAGGACCCCACACGTAGTCGTGATTTTAGGGGCGGTGAATGGGGCAAGTCGTACTGCTTGGGTACGGCCCTCGAGAAATGAGCCCATCTAATCGAAAGCTGAGCCGTGAATGCCGGCCCGTCTGACACGGTCCATCAGGATTTTATGATCAAACGTGTCAAACGCGGCCGACAGATCTAGGAGCACCAGGGCCTGAGGGATGCCCTTATCAGCGTTGGCACGTAAGGCGTCCAATACTGCGAGAATCACTGTCTCCATGGAATGGGCGGGGCGGAAGCCTGCTTGGTGGGGGGTCTAGGTATTCAGAGTGTTCTATGAAGTTGGATAGGCACTTTGCTACGTGTGCCTCCAGAATCTTGGCCAAGTAGGGAAGCAAGGAAATGGGGCAAAAATGAGATAAATTAAGGGGGTCGGCTCCCGGTTTCTTTAGGAGGGGGACCACTATGGCATCCTTAAATGCGCTAGGGACCTTACCCTGCGAGAGGGACTCGTTCAAAAGAGGCATTATGATGTGCGGCAGGGCAGAGAGGGTGTCTTTTAGAATGTAAGGTGGACAGCAATCCCTAGGGGAGCCTGATTTACATCTGGACATCAAGTCCAGGAGGGACTGAGTGCTGATAGCAGGAAAGTGATCTAAGGTGGACTGATTCGTTATCATGGTGCGGGGGGACTCCATGGGGCTGGGTGTTGGGATGCTAGCTTTGATGTTTGAGATTTTTTCCATAAAGTAGTTGTTCAAAGAATTACATAATTCTTGGGTGGGTGTCTGTTTAGGTTGTATTCTCTCTGCATTGCAAAGATCATTGACTATAGAAAGGATTCTATCGGAGAAGTGGGCAGCTTTGGCAGCGGGAGAGCATGGTCTGGGTCTCCTCCGGGCACTGCGGCAGAACCTGCGCAACTGTGTCTCACACTGAGTGGGAGTAACGGCCCAAAAGGCATGCGGTGTTCACCAACCGCAGTCCCAAGCTGGAGGAAGAGAACATCTTTTTCCCAAGGTGGTCCACCTTCTTGGATTCCCTATCAGGTGGGGCGTTAGGGAATGCGCCTTTGGACGTGGTGGCTTGGAGTACCAAGCTCTCTGGGGTAGGATGGGACGAGAGGAAAATAGGGTCACCCGCGGCAGGGCAGTGGCGTTGGGCAATCACCCTGTCCTAAGGAGCCCCTGTGTTGGGCCTGGACCAAGTGCTCAAAAGGATGTTTGTAAGGGCCTCATTGAACGGCATCAGGGGCTCCGAAGAGGCTGCTGCCGGCTGAAGCACCTCAGTCAGAAGGTTAGTCCTGACTGCCACTGGAGAAAGCTCGAGGTTTGTGGGCCTCGGCTGCCCTATGCAACACCACTGCGTAAGACACACCCTCCTCCATAGCCACAGTAGGGGGAGAAAGCATGCCAAGGTCTAGGGAGGTATCCAGACCACTAGCTTCACCCAACTCTTCTCTCCGGTCTGGTTCCTCTAACTGGTCTGCAAGAGGGTGTACAGACCCCTCCCAGTCCTCCTCACCCTCTCCTGGTAGCTACTCAGGGATGTAAGAAATATCAGGGGAGAACAGGAATACAAAAGTACCGGTCTGTGCCGGTCCAGACATCGGACAACGTTGGTTCAGCCCCATGTCTTCGATGAGGGGGAGGCCGGGGGCGATGCTGGCTGGGGGTCACAACCGGTGTCGGAGGCGACGGAGGTGTCGTCACTGAATTTCACGCAGGAGGAGGTGTCATGAGGTCGACCAGCGCCGATCCAGATCCAGGCCTGGATCCTTGGGGGCCCTGCGGCACCGAAGCCGCCGGCATCGAAGGCCTAGAGCCCCCAACCGAGTCCGCGGGGCCAGAGGGCACACTAGCAGAGTCGGGCTGCCCGAAGATGGAGTGCAAGGCTTTGTAAAAGCTTCGAAGCTGGGCAGGGGTTGCTCTGGCTCCCGGAAAGGGAGGGAAGGCCGGAGTTGGCCCAACAGGCTCCGCAGGCGGAGCCGGACTACCTTCTGCTTCCCGTGTCGTGTCGCCCGACGGATGGGGAGAACGCAAAGAGCGACGGTGTTTCTTTGCCTTCTTCTTGTGCTTCGACTTACCCAAAGACAAAGACTTCGATGATGAGTGGTGGTGGTTGTCCCGCGACCTCCCTCTCGATGGGACCTCAAACAGCGCGAAGCGGACTGCCGGGCCTCGAGAAGCTTTTGGGACCACTCCCGCAATGATTTCGGGTTCATGGCCCAGCAGTCAGAGCACGAGTTGGGGTCGTGGTCGGGCTCCAGGCACCAAAGGCAAACAAGGTGTGGGTTGGTGAACCACATCAATTTGTGACAGGAGTCAGAAGCCTTGAAGCCGATCTGATGTGACATCCCTCCGTGCACCAGGAGTCGATCGGCTCAAAAAAGGTGTCGACAAAAGTCACAAATATGGAGTCAAAAAGTGACTCGAGGTACGTCTCTCTGGCTGGCGTGGAAAAAGAAAGAACTGACAGCGCGCGAGGGCAGCTTCTAAGTAGACACCGCAACGTCATCCCGGTGACCATGACGCCGTCGACGAATGTGGAGTTGACTGACGCCACCTATCGACGCGCAGGGGTACTGCTACTAAAAGATTGTTCCGGATCCAGTTTGCCGCCTGGGGGTAATTCTAAGGTAAGGGATCTATAACTAATAGTCTCTTTCAGATAGATTGACTTTTGATGAACTTGTTTGGCATTCTGAGGTCCAGGGCCTGCCTCCATTTTCCATTTTTCTTTTTGATAAGGAAGAAGTGGGAATAAAACCCGCAATTTTGTGGTTGAGGGGTACTTCCTCTATGGCCTGCTTGACAAGAAGTGAATTTATCTCCTTTTTGAGACCTGGAAGGTGACAGAGCAGAAATTTCCATGGCGGAACATTTGGAGGATGCTGAATGAATTCTAGTGTGTGGCCATGCTGGAAGATATCAAAAACCCATTTTTATGAAGAAATGGAATTCCATTTCTTAAAGGATGCGGAAAAGACTTGATCATGGTGCGGGACTATGGTAGCAGGGGCCTGATGAACTTCATTGTCTCTTATTGGAGATTGCTGCTTCTTGTGTCCTGCTGATCTTGAAGAAGTCTGTGCAGTGTTGGACTGGAAAGACAAGTTGTATGGCTGGTAGGTACTCAGCGGATATGGCTGGAAGCGCTGCTGAAATTGTGGACGAGAAAAGAATTGCCATGACCTCTAGTCCGAAAGGACCAAAAGCGGCGCTGCTGGAGATTGCCTAAGGCTTTGACTGTATCCGTGTCTTTCTTTATAGATTGTGGCTCCTCATCTATGTGCATACCAAACAAGCACTCTCCATCAAAGGCATGTCTAAAACCTTGGCTTGGACCTCTGGACAAAAGGTGGTTGCTTTTAGCTATCCCTGGCGATGCAGAACCTCCGCTCCTGCCATTTGTGAAAATGCAGTGGATGAAACATCCATGGCTATCTCAATGAGCTCTGAAGATGCTCTATCTCCCTCCAAAAGAATATCTTTTGACTCTTTCTTTTTATCTTCCGGGAGATACTCCAACAGAGTAGAGATGTCCAACCACATCTGCTGGTCATATCTCCCGAAAATGGCCACGGCATTAGAGGCGCTAATGGAGATAGCCACCAGAGCGGAGAACCTCTTACCAATATTGTCGAAGCGACGGCCCTCCTTGTCCGGTTTTCATTAACTTTAGCCCTTCTTGCCATTGAAAGTCAACTATAGGAATTGCCCTCACTGAACGTTGAGTGCCTGGTATAAAATCATATAGAAAACATTCAGTTTGTTTAGTTGGCATTGGCAAATCAAAAAGTTTGGAGGCACGCTCTAGAAGATCATGAAATCCCCCAATATCCGCCGGAGGGTTAGGAGATGGTGGCATAGGGGCTATGTAGTCATCCCATTCATCATGAGCATCTAAGTATGTTTCTATTTCCCTTTCTTCTGTCTGAGCATCCGGAGTATCCTCCGTGATGAGGATAGGAGGAGGTAGGGTCTTCTTCCTTGTGGACTTGGGAGTACTTTGGTCGGGAAGAATAGTGGGTACCTCTTGGGGAGGTAAAGGCCTCTGAGGAGCATTTGTGTCCGGAAAACGCCTGAAATAGTCGTTAAGCATGTGACGGAGATCAGACACCAGAGACACTGGAACGTTCATTGATTGTTCCCTAAACTGATGATGCTCCTCCTCTCTGTCAGCATAAGGATAACGTTCCTTGAAGGAATCCTGCCTCTGCATGACAGACGTGTCTCTTTCCGCAAAAGAAAATTCCCCTGCCAGGTAAGAAGATGGATCATTGCCATCAGTGTCCTCATCATCTAAATCTTGGCACTTCACCCTTGACTGTGATGGACTGTATGCAGGGCCAAACATACCTCCATCCTCTGGCTCTTGGAAGTCAGAAAGGTGAGCAGGAGGTAAAGGAGATGTTTTGGAGAAATCCTAAATCTGACTGAAATGAAGGCGAATGATTTTTCCCTCTGTCGACGGTCCCTTCGACGGTGCAACCTCCGATGTGATCATCTGTTGTATCGTTGACAGTGCGTGGACAGCCTTCGTCTGTGGGGACGTGAACACTGGCATCGTCGACGGACCTGTGGTCGGCGGTAAAATTCTCGTCGACAGTGAAGTCCTCATCGACGACGAAGTTGTTACTGTCGTTGAAGCTCCCACCACCATGGCTGCTGTCAACGTCTTGACCGTCGTCGGGTTTTTCTCAGGTTCAGAGTCCGAATCTGAAGCAGACTTTCTCTTCTATAGCCAGAGTAATAGCCTACCCGCCCTATCGTTGAGGGCTTTAGCTGAAAAAGTGCGGCAATACTTGCATTCCCTGGGTTTGTGGTCAGTGTACAGGCAATATAGGCACTGTTTGTGGGGGTCTTCAGAGAACAGCCTACACCTCCCACAGGTCTTACAGGGCATAAACAGCCCTTTTTTAAGCACTGGCATCTAAAAAAGCAGGAAGCTCAAAAGTATAAAGTCAGAGAAATACCTTGAGAATAGCTAAAGCTGAGACTGGAGGTCAGAGGTTGAGAAGAAATACTGTAGTTGAGCAGAGACTCCTTATCACGCGACATGCTGTAAGAAATCTGAGGTATGGTGGCTGTGTGGGGAAGGGAACTCTTAGGTCTCAGCTGTGATTGGCTCAAGTTTGGATGTTTTAAAATGAGGCTGAAAAGTTACTTAAGTGAGTTTTCTGTTCTATGGAGGTCTATGGTGATGTTTTATTACGGCTATTTCTTATGTTACTGTGGGACTCCCACCATGATGATGGGGAAGATTCAAGCATGTGAATCTATATAAGATTCAATACTGGAGAAACTGACATCCGCTGTCGAAAAGTACTTCATCAGGCACCCGTTCTCTGGCAAATAAATACTCAAGAAATTCAATCACACATGCTGAGTTGGGAACTTTCACAAATTTGACATCTGGCCAAAGGCTATAGAAATCCATGAGGACAATCCCATACTCCAGGACTCCACTGGTTAATGACATAGGGCCTAATATATCTATAGCCATTTTAGCCCACGCAGTGCTGGGAACTTCAACTGCCTCCATAGGGCTGGGAACAGTTATTTGCGACTTGTCGCTTATGGCGCAACACATGCAGTCTATCACAAAGTATTATCTAGAGCAGACATTCTCCCTAACTCTATTTTTCATAGTCTGCATGCTTATGTGGCCTTAATGGGCTGGAGCGAGTACTTTGATTCTCATGGCTTTGAGAACTACCAAGAAGGAGGCACGGTATAGGAACCCATTGACTGCAGACAGTTCATAAAAAACATGTTTATATTTGCTAACCGGACTATGCTTAGAATTCACACTTGACCAGCCTTTACTTATGTCCATAATGACCTCCCTGACTTAAAAAATGTTTTTCAGAATCACAGTTTCTTCCATCTTCATCACCACCATTATCTTCACTACTGGGCAGTCTAGACAAACAGTCAGCTAACAAGTTCATTGTGCAAGGCACATACTCAACACTAAAGCTGTGCTCCAAAAGTTTATATTGCCATTCAGCAATACTGGGTGTGGTGTTCTCTCCCCCTAGTGGTGTAGAGCTGGACCAAAGGCTTGTGATCCACCTGTACAATGAACCTCGAACCCCATAAATAACGCTTGAAATGGAGAATGCCGCACCAGCATGCCAGAGCCTCCAACTCAATGACTGACTATGTCACTTCAACTCCTCTCAAACTTCTGGAGGTGAATGCTATTACTTCACTTTGCCCCCTCTCCATTGCATGAATACAGCTCCCAACCCTCTTTGACTAGCATCAGTCATGATTATGGTCTGATCCTTGGTGTCAAAGTGCTTGAGGGGAATGGCCTGGGCAGTTGCTATTTTGATTAGATCGAATTCTTCAGCACATTCAGTATCCCATTTAAATTTGGTGTTCTTTTTGAGGAGACCTAGCATATCGAAGGTTTTCGCAGCACAATGAGGGACAATCCTAGCGTAAACGTCAATGAGTCCCATAAAAGACCTCAATTGATCCTAAGCACTAGGAGTACAAGAAAACAACCTTGGTGACACTGGTTCTGAGCAGTGACGGAAGTATCATCTGGCATCTGACACGAAACTACTGAAGTACTATGGGAGTCCATCTTTTGACCGCAGCAGTGCCAGGTAGTCCGTGGAGCCCGTGTGCTCGGGGCTCTTACCGCCAACGCAGACACCACTGTTGCCGGAGAGGCAGCATACTACAGGCCCTAAAGCGCCTTGTGGCAGGGATGCAGCGGGCACACTGTGTTCGCGCCAGGAGGCGCTACAAAACCGGCCAGGGCTTCCCGCGGCATTCGTGGCCGGACAAGGCAGGGCCAGCCCTCTTGTCCCTGGAGTTGTGGCTCTGATTACTTGTCTGTGACAAAGAGTGTCCATGGTGGAATTTAAACAAGGCAGCACCTTTAATTACTGAAAAGCGGTGAGACTCCACAACTGATCAATTACTCTGTGCCTGTCCGCATAACTACACCCGGCAGAGCTCTTTTATTGCTCGGCGGAAGGGAGGTCCTCTACATTTATAAGACATTGGCTTTTTAGATTTCTATTTTTTATACGGTTCAGCCCAATTCTCTGACTTAAAGATTTTTATCTTGTACTGTCCATATCCCAGGAGTTCCAGAAGAATCTGTTGGGAATATTTATAGACAAATAGTGTCTCTTTTTTAGCAGTCTTTTAAGAGGTTTTAAAATTTTTACTTTTTGGTTTTAGCATAACATTTAGGTTTGAATACACTGCATTTGACACTTTATACCTTGTACTTTGCACTTATAGTTCCTATTGATACTGTTGAGTATTGCCAGTGACCTGTAGTGCTCTCTCTTGCATGTTTTTTAATCCTCTCAACTTATTTTAATTTGCGTGATTCCCAAAGACTTCTAGCTCTCTGTATTTGCACTTGGCACTTTGCTATCTACTAGCCCCTAAGTTATTGCACTTGGCACTTAACATCTTTGCACTTTGTATTGTGCATTGCACTCTGTAATTTTACGGGGGATCCATAATGGCAAAGCGCAAATTACAAAAAATAGTCGCTGATCCTCCATGCCCCACCATTGATTCCTACCTAGTGCTCACAGTTAGCGCAATCAATGTTGAAATCGATAGAGCTGAACGCCGCCTATCATTAGGCCTAGGCACGGTGGTGTGGATAACGGAGAAATCCAAAACCTTAGGGAACTTTCCCAAAATGAGCTACAAGGTATCCCTAGGCCAGTAGAAACTATAGGGGGCCCTGGTATTGATCCATCTATGCAGACTGACACACTACGATTAAACTCGCCTAACGGTTCACCCTCCCCAAAAAGAAAAATAGGTTGCAAGAAGAACCAGGTAAAGACAGGGTATAACAAAAGGAAGAAAGGACCACCACAGAATGCGTCAGTCCAGGCCAGTGAAGAGACCTTAGTCCAAGGGCCCCCAACAAATTCTCTAGCTACTGAAATTGAAGCCTTTATAGCAACACAATGTTAAGAACTGCTCAAACCACTCTATAACAAACTGGACAAATTGAATGAAGAATTAGTTAAGATCACCGGTGTGTTAAAGAACACCAGCGTTGGCACCAGGGAAAAGATGAATATAGCAAAGGGGGGGCCTTAGTGTACAGCCCACTCAGGAGAAAGCTGCCTATAGCAAGGCACTCAGCATGACAATAAGTAGTAATGGAAGCCAGGGGCCCTGTGTTAAGGAGATCATAAAGGAGTAAAAAAAGGTAAAAACGAGAATATAACATACCCCAACCGAGCCAACAGAACCCAAATGATTGCCCAAACCAACCCAGAGGGGACAGACATGACCAGAGACAGCTAACTCCTAATTCTTCCATTTTAGGGGATAGTGGGGCCACTGCGAGTAGATCCGTGGTTCCTACACATTTACCAGCAGAATGTTGCCCGTATGTGGCAGTCCTGGTCAATGTATCCCAGCTACAGCTGGGCCAAAGGGAATCGGATGATACCCTAAAAATTAAGGTGGTCCATTGAATAGACAAGAATTGTGGATTCCCAGTGGGCTGCGCTAGCCAGATACTTTTAACAAGAAGATCAAGCTGGATTGGTCCTGCCGCTAAGAGTGTCACAGGAGATTGTATTATTATCAATTTTAGACGTTCAAGTTGGGCAAGGAATACACTGGAAAGAATGTGTCACTACAATCCCTTTTTTTTTTTTTGATAGGCACCTAAGGCCTGTACCCAATAGGGGAGCTGATTGGTTTCACCCCAGCGTGAACCCCATAGTGTCAATCCACCCACAATATGCACTCCCAGTGTCTAACAGATTTCATGCCCTGAGTTCTCTCCAAGATAATGATTGACTCAATGCTGCCTGTTTACCCAACACGGAGCCTGACCCCATTGGAGAAGAAACAATGGGTGCGGGCCCACCAAAAGATGGCAACCTAATAACAGCTACCCCAAATACCCCCCAAAATGTCCTTGGTCATCTGGGAGAGTTACCACACACAAGCAGGATTATGTGAACATTCTGATGATAAAACAAGGGAAATGATAGCCAGCGGCTATTTGATTGTCACGTGGAATATAGCTGGTTTGACAAGTAAGAAGGATTCATTGGGATGGCTAGACTTTGTTAATAATCAGGACATAATCTGTATGCAAGAAACCTGGAGCACCAATAGGTCCACATAGCAGGGTTCACATCATATGGCTTATTGGCATTACCCTGCCCTGCAGGTAGATCCAAGGGAGGGCATTTAATCCTCACTTCAAACAAACTTCCAGTAGTTGTTAAAAAGTCAATCACAATAGGTGAACACTCACAGATTCTGTGGTTATATTGTAAAGATGGCAGGGATGTGCTCCTAGTCAACTTTTATAATAATGTTTTTGACTCAACTTGCTGTAACGCAGTATTTGAATTGGAAAAAGGGCTTGACAACTTGATTAGACCATTGAAAACCAATTTTGTAATTATTTGGGTTGGGGATTTTAATACGCAAATATGCCCCTTGTCTCCGTCTAAAGCTTGTGGATATAAGAATGATGAAGTGGACGACCTCATACACTTCCCACACAATAATTATGGAGGTGCATTAAATACTATGATGGCAAAGTATGACCTTGATTTGTTGCAATGTGCATTTGATACTAACGGTGGTTTGATTCCAACTGATATCGGAAGGAACGCTACCTCTGTGATTGATCATGTGTTGATTTCCATGAGTATTGTACCACTATGTTCTACCCCAAGGATCGAACAGCTGTTACTTAGTGATCACAACTGTATTGTAATGCATGGGGGGACATGAACACAGAACCAAGCCAACATCTCACCATACAGTACCTCCACGTCATGGGGTGAGGTAGACATTTGGTTTGCAGGGTCGTTTCATACGCATGCAGCGGTAAGTCTGGACCCCCTTCGCCACAAATGGGAGCTGGACCTAGGGCGGCCACTGGAGGACAGAGAGTGGGTAAAGATATTGAAGAGCCCAGTACGTATACCCAGAAACCTGAGAATCAGACAATTCAACTGTTCATTGTCCACAGGGCATACCTCACGCCCGAGACGATCAACAGATACTTCCACCATACGGACGCAGTATGTCCTAGATGTGCCCAACTAGGGTTTGGGCTGATACACATGCTGTGGAGCTGCCACAGACTGCACATGTATTGGCACGCAATCGGTGAGTTATTACACACATGCACAGGTCGTGACATACCCTTCGAGTTGACCGTCTACCTACTGCACAACTTCTGCTGAACTCCGACCACAAAAGTAACATCCTGGTTCCTTGATCTTGGACTAATGGTCACCAAGAGACTACTAACTAAGCAGTGGAAAGCACAGGAGCCACCTCACGTGAAAGCATGGAGGTTCTCGCTCTCTGCATGGGCCACAGCAGAGGGGATTGCCCTCCGGTGGGAAGATACTCTGGGAATGCGGAAGGAGCCCATAGCCACCCAGTGGGAGGGACTACTCCAAGCCCTACGGCAAACAGAGATGGTGGATCCCGGGGAACAACCCGAGGGGGGAGGGAAACAAACTCATAGTGTGTGCGGTGTGCCCCGTCAATGGACAGCCGTAATGTTCCATGTATGTATATATAAGATCTGACACTGGGGGCGGGCGTGGCCGAGGGGGGGCAACTGTCAGATTGTTGATACGCGGCAAGGTGTGGAAACGGGGGGCAATGTGGGAGATACTCATGTTAATACTGGTTAATGTTGTGGTTACTGGTTTTGATTGTTCTTAACACATAACATCTGTTTGTAGACCATATTGTCTGACCTGAAAGGACTTTATATGGTGGACTATTGGAACCATGGTGTTATTGAACTGTAACCTCCATCAGTCGTGAAATGGACAGAACACTAGAGCCACACTTGCTCCTGAGCATGGATGCTACATGTATACATGGAATGCTTCAACTTTACGTAACAGTAGTATGTTTCAAATGTTGGTAAGAGCCCCAATGTATAGCTGGCTCACGAAAACATACTGCCTTTCCGGAAATATGTAAACTTTAAAAGTCAATAAAACAGAATTAAACAAAATGACTGTATTGTAATGCAAATATTGGTATGAGGCAACAAAAGTGTATCCAACAAGTGGTTATCGACAACATTGCCCAGATTAGATCAAATGGAACGTGAATAAAATGGAAGGGGGTAGGCCCGATCAAAGTATCCAACGATATTGTTGTAAAATGCGGTGCAGAGATCTCCCACTGCCTCAAAGAAGATGCTAGTCATACTGTGATGATAATGCTACTGATTTTGCAAAAGTTGGTTATCGATGGGATTCTGACTGCCCCCATTAGGGCTAATTCTACACAAAACAGGGGATGTCTTAACCATACATGCACCCTTGCTTCCAAACTATTGAAATAGGCCCTTAATATTAGCCCAAGGAATTTGGAACTGATAAAAAAAACTTAAGATTCAGTTATGAATCTGCTCTTAAAATAAGGAAAAGAGAGCTACCAGAGCAAGCATGGGAGAAATTATCAATGGCAGTGGACAAGTCTAATAATAAGCTCTTTTGGGAAACTGTTAATTCACCTTTCCTAAAAAAACGACTCATTCCCAGAATTATTATGTCATGTTAGTTGCGAAGAATGGGTGTTGCATTTTTCTGGTATTTTTAAATCACCTGACGACAAGCTTCCAGACCCCACAGCTCAACACACCAGAAGGGGTCAGCTATACCGCTTAATATTACACTCGACGAGGTTATGGCAGGACTAAATAGAAGTAGAAGAGGGAAAGCTCCGGGTCCTGACGGAGTCCCAATAGACGTTTACAAAACACTACCTGATCTGTGGGGACCCGTCCTTACCAAAGTATTTAATGCAGCTGTGCTAGAGGGCGCACCATCCAACTGGGGTCAATCGGTAATTATTCCCATTTATAAAAAAGGGAATAACTCGGCAGCTAAAACTTATCGCCTGTTTTCACTCTTAGATTCATCGGTCAAAGTGATGAGCCGGGTGTTATTAGCAAGATTGGAGGAGTGGGTTACCGATAATCAGATTTTATCACCGGCATAATATGGTTTTAGAAGAGGGCTAGGTACGATTGAGCAATGTATTAATTTGGAGCTTTTAATAGGCAAATATACACGTACTAAACAGGGGAGCCTTTATTTATGTTTTGCAGACCTCAGTAGTGCCTTTGACCTTGTTGACCATACTATCCTCTGGCCAGTTCTGCTTAAGCTAGGGGCCCCCGAACCTATTTTTTTCCTCACGCAGTTGTATGAGAAGTTATCAGCGAGAGTACGGTATGGCCACCGAGGTGAGTGCACCCCTAATTTTGAGGTTACATGTGGCATCCGCCAAGGCTGTGTCTTAGCACCGCTGCTTTTTACATTATTTATAAATGAGGTTGACACAGCCCTTAAGTTGGTACAGGCGGATGCACCCCAAATTGTAGATAAATTTATATCGATTCTGCTTTATGCAGACGATGCGGTGCTTCTGTCTAGAACCCAGGTTGGCCTACAGCGCCTTATAGACAAGTTTAGTGTCTTTATCACTAGAAGAAAGTTATTAATCAATAAAGAAAACACTTTTGTTATGGTATGTGGACGCAAACCCAAAAAAGCTAAAGCCTTTTTCATTGATAGCACTAGAGTGGAAACTGTTAACAACTTTTGATACCTAGAAATAACTTTCTCAGAAAAGGGTAAATGGTCACTTGAACTAGCCAACATCCGTTCGAAGATGACGAATAGCGTATATGGGGTCTTTCGATTTGCATCCAAATTGGGCGATCGCAGTATCAAGGATATGATAGACATATATAAAGCTAGATGTGCCTCCACTGAATTATATGGCGCAGGTGTGTTGGGTCAGTCAGTCTTACATCAAGACGAAAATTATTTTTTAAAACATCTTTTATGTCTGCCCCCCTCTGCATCCACAGAGATAGTACACCGAGAAGAGGAAATAAGATATCTATCAGACTTTATTGCTCTGCGACCACTAATGCTCTGGAGATCTATTTGGGTAAAGGACGAGACAAAATTAACCCAAGCAATTATTTTGGATTGTTTAAGATTGGATTATAGTCATCACATCCCATGGATAAAATATATCATAGATCTCCATGATGAATTATTTAAGATTAATATCAATGAAAATGTTGAATATATAGTAGGTCTCCTAAAGCAGGAACTAAAAAATGTATTTTTGACCCATAAAAATAAGATCAGCTTGTGAACAGTTGGCGAGTAAACCACATATTTATTTTATAAAACAATTGTAGATGGTGATGACTTTCAAGACTATTTGTCTATTGTTAACAAAGCCACACACTGTTTTGTATTAACGAGACTGAGATTAGGAATAGCACATCACTTAGTGGCTTTTCACGAAATTAAAATGCGAACCACAACACTATGCCCATGTAATAAGCATTCTAAACAGAGCACAATGCACTTTCTACTCTTTTGTGATTTTTATTCGTATTTTAGACGTTTTTACCTAAAGCCACTGTTTAAAAATACACAACGTAAGAACAACTAGTGAGGCTATGAATTTATCAATTGTACTGAAAGATCCTGGGATATGTTTCTATGTTGCGTCATTTATCTTAAAGTCAATTTATGTGAGAAAAAGTATTATCATTTCTAACTGATTTTAATGTAACGAATTAACCGTATGTTTTCTGTATAATTAATCATGTTACTATTCAGATTTATCTGCTTTTATTTGTGCTTTTATGGTTGTTGTACATACCGAATAAAGCTTGCTGAACTAAACTGAGTACAAAATCCTCTATGGCTTTTCCCAAGCAGTCCATGGGTTCCGAGCACTCCGAGGACAATTTGTACCCCAAATATTCCACTGCGGGCAGATTCAATCTGCATTTGTCAAGGCTAAGAGTGACTCCTTTACCCTTTAAAAAGATAACACTTGGTGTAGTCTCCCATTGTGCTGCTCCTGATCAGCACCATACACAAGCATGTCATCCTGAAAGACCATTACCTCGGACATCCCTGTGAACATGCTTTCCACAATCCTCTGGAAAACCATGGAGCCAGAAGAAAGTCCAAATGGCATGGTTTTGAATTGTAACATCCCCTCCGGGGTAAGGAATGCCATGTAAAGACTAGAATAGAGGTGCAAGTCAATCTGGTGATATGCTGATGTCATATCTAACATGCTAAACCACTTTGCCCCTTTTAGTGTAGAAGTAATCTACATAATGTTGGGTAATTATCTACCCATATGTGTTTGTTGAGATCGCGTAAATCAACGCACATGTGTAGAGTACCATTACCCTTTTTGGCCAGAACCACAGGAGCCACCCAGTCCGGCGACTCAATGGGTTCTATTACTTCATTGGTAAATAATTTGTCTAATTCCTGTTTCAACTCGGCCCACAAGGACAAAGGGACTCTATGGGCCTTATGCACTACTGCTTGAACCTCTTCAATCAACCTTATTTTATGTTTAAAGCCTTTGAATAACTCCAATGTGCTCCTGACAACTTCAGGATACGTGGATTTCTATTTTTTCTCCTTGTCTGCATGAACGGGAGTATAATCCTTCTTCAGAATAACCGGATGGGTATTGTTAGGATCCTGTATGATACACAAATTTCCCTGGTTGGTCACCCCACTAGACATACCACTCCTCGTGATTTACTGTCCCTGAAACACAAATCAGAATTAAATTCACCCACTACATCAATTACTTTTACACCATAGCCTACAGGCCGTATTGAAGAACCTCCTAAAACAATACTCTGGCCTTGGAACAGTTCCTTTCAAACTTTCGCACTCATAAGGGTAAATGGGGATCCAGAATCTGCCAAAACCTTTACGTCTACCTCTTTGATATTCACCAAACATACATGTCTTCTGGATCCTTGCGAAATTTTACCACATATGTCTTACAAATGCTTTCCATCTGTGATGGTGAAGATTTGATCCTCCTCGATGGATGATGATTCTCCCTCAGTGGATTGTTTTACATTATGGACCTTTCTGGAAGAGTTCTTGGAAAACAACTCTTTACCAGATCTGCAAAACCCTGCAAAGTGACCCTTTTTCAAACACTTGGCATATGTCTTATCTATGGCTGGAAACAATCACAGATGAGATGAACTACCACATCTATAGCACTCTAACTGCATGTAAGTTGACTTTTCCCCCACTCTTATCATTCCTGTTGAACTTTGATTCATCCTCTCTTTGATCTTCTTGTTCTTGACTGTCAGTACACTTAAGACGGTCCTTTAGAAGTAGACAATGACATCTGTTCCATATAGGACGTTGTGCTTTTAATCCTAGTCACTATCTCCAAGGCCTTCTGTAATGTCAAATCAGGTTTCGACAGCAGAGCCTCATGTACCTTTTTATTACTTGTTTTCTCAATCAATTGGTCCCTTATCTTCTACTCCTCAAATGACTTGTCCTCACATCACACTTTCAGAATGTGCAATGCGCCTGCAAAGCTGGATGCAGATTGCCCTGGTAACTGTACCCTTTTGTGAAATGTGGGTCTTTCTAATGTTACATTTTTGCATGTCTTGAATCGTGACTCTAGGGATTTGATGGCTTTGGCGTACTCATCTTCTACCTCATCTCCTTCACCTTTGGTTGCAAGTAACACCACCTTAGGAATGTGTTTCAAAATATTGTGGCCTTCAGAAGCTAAACAATGCCTAAAAACTGCAACCTTTTTCTTATGTGTAAAAGACTCCCCTTTAAGGGCATCCAAGTATGCCTCAAATCCTTCCTTCCATCTCTCCCAATCTGAATCAGACGAAGCAGGTTTGTGAAGAAATGTCGCTGGTGGCACAATTGCCTGTTGCATGGCGCCGCTACCAGACAAAAACACTATACAGAAAGTCTAATTTGAGTGGGCATGCACGTTGAGGACACTTGCAAAAGTGTCACCGTGAATGACACACAACAGGTAGGACGCACTGCACTCAAATAAGTGCGTGTGTAAGTGTGCTATCGAAGAACACTTGCAAAAACTTAATAAACTGTGCCCTTAATTGCTGGACTGTACAGGCAATGAAATGCTGTGCTTGTCACCAAAAATGGACACACACCTGGCAATTGTGTCCAATGGGCTTGCATCATAGAGTATCCAGGTGATCCGGTGTGCGCATCACCGCAATTTAACATTTAACACAAACTGAAGTTGGTCTGCAAATCACTAAAGATTGCATAGATTGCTCAAAGTACAGACCGGTACCAAAGAGAGTAACCTGATCTAAAGTGCCCGCTGGGCGAAGGAGTGGCGTTGAGCAAATGTAGTGTAGACGAAGAGTTGAGCAATGCAGGCCTGAACCAACCTGATCCATAATGGCCGCCGGACATGCATGGCTGAAACGAGCAGTGAGGGATTCAGACAGTCACCCGCATGCCAGATCCATAATGGCCGCCAGGCGTACAGGATGTGCAGTGGTGAACGGGGAGAAAGTCAGGCAGTCACCAGCGCAGCAGAGCTGGGCCTCTTCCCATATAATGAATTAAATTTGTAGTACCTCTGAGGTGTGCTTCGGGAACCAGAGAGCACCTCTAATGTTGGAAGACTGACCAGAAGAAAGGTTGCCATGAAGAAGTTCGTTATGGTCTGACCAGGATTCTTCACATGGCTGGGCATGATGAAGAAAACACATATGATGTGTTCTGCTGACTGGCAACTCGATGCCAGTATAAGGAAGCTGACACGCTGTTAGAAAGTTAGTTTTATTGGTAGTCAGCAGGAGAAGAAAACGCCTTCTCCTCTCACGGAGATCAACTGCCAACCTCTGTTCTCCTGTTCATCCCAAATCCTCTGCCCCACAACATTCCATACATACGTCTGGTGCGCGTGGCCACTGGCACCAGAAGAGTAAGAGTGCAACCCAACAGAGCTTGCATTGCCTCACAATATGAATTACTCTGAACTTACTTTGAACTGAGTCACAAAAAAATTAAGGTTGGTGCCCATCACCAAATCGCTCAATCTCTTTTTACACATTTATTCTGCAGTGAATATTCGTGCTACTGCCAAAGGTTGGACCGCAGAGCCCATCACCTTTAGTGTCCAGGAGGAGGAGCCAGCAAGCCCATAACACAACAAGTTTTCCTGCAGTGGGCCCATCTGCGCCCAGAAGAGACTGAACCCGGCTACTCTTCTTTAAAGTACGACAGGATGGTTGCACATAAGACCACTGGCAATCCTACCTCTAACTCTACTATTCAAGCCAATGGCTCTACCATCAACTGTTTATTGGAAAGGACTGTGGGGGTGAGATCTAAGGAGACTGATTTGGCAGAATATCACCTTTCTATTAAACACAGTGTTTACTCATGGGACAATTGTGGACTTTTTCTGCCTCTACCTTTACTAGTCCCCCACACAGCTTGGCCCAGTTTCAAACTTAAAAGGAAAACAGCCATTTCTATTAAAAAAAAATATGATAAACGTGTTAACATATCCCTGGTTATGCTGCTGATCCTTCTCCACAAAAGTCTATCAACAAGCATTGACAATGCCAATAGGTCTTGCATTTGCGAGAATTAGAGCTATTGGCTTTGGCCTGACAATGTCTTTTACCTATGCGTTTTGGTGTGGAGTGGATGTATGTGGTGTGGAGTAGAATTATGTGGGTTGGATTGGAATTGTAAGTTGAAGAATTGTGTGGTGTGGAGGGGGTTTGTGTAGCGGAATTATGTGTTATGGTGGATAGATAGGGGTGAGAGCTGTACAGAATAGATAGCCCATATCAAGATGTGTATACAACAATATATACTGATGTCAAGATATGCTGACGACAAGATACTCTGTCACCAAGATATGCTGACTTCAGCATACACCAACATCAGAATATGCTAATGTCAAAGACTAAACAAGCATTGGCATAGCCAACAGGTCTCACTTTTGGGACCTTATAAGTGTTTAGCCATGCAACAGTTCCATAACTAAATACTAATAAGGTCCCAAAAGTGAGACCTATTGGCTATGCCAATGCTTGTTCCTGTTTATTACTGCTCTGTAGTAATGGCGGCGCACGGGTGCCACCATTACTACATAGAAGTAATAAACAGGCGCAAAAAAACCTGGCTCACGGAGAACATCAAAGCGACCGCGAAAGTGAAAGTGATCGCAATCGCGATCAATCATCAAAGCGGCTGTGCGGCCACGAAAGTGAGGCGCGCGCACCCGCGCACATGCACTGTAGCTCTAGGCTACAATGGTAGCCCTTTTTTGAGCCCTCACAAAAAGTCTCGCCAGACCAGCGCATGCGCTGGGTCAGGCGAGACCTAAAAAAGGGGGTAGTGCTAGTGCATGCATGTCACATAGCTTTGTTTTTTTGTATTTATTTATATTAAAGTTTTATTGAAAGGTAAAGACATAACAATAGAGAATACAATCATAAGAATACTATTGACAAGACAAAAAATATTAAATCAATCATCCATTAAACGTACACAAAAAGCACAATAGTCATATAAAGAATTTCGGGGACAAAAAGGGGGGGAAGGAGGGGGAGGGTTCCTTGCTTCAGGTTCACTGCACATTGTTCTAACTGACATGACACATTAAGAGTGTGTTCACTCGGTTATTTGCCGTAGTGCTATGTTTAGTAGTGGAAGGGGGAGCACTACACCAGAAGTTCAGCCAGTGTTATGAGTCCGTCCGAGCTCAGCACTCTTGGGGGTTGCCTGCGGGTTGGTTGGGTGGGCCTGGGGAGCGTCAAGCGTTTGTTGTAGGTATGTTTGATATACGCACCATATATCTCGAGGTTAGAAGATGGAGTGTGGCATAGATCTCTGTTTGCCGACTGTAGTAGGCCATACTGTCTGCCCATGCCGTTTTGGTGCATCTAGTTTTTGCCCCCCAGTGTACAGCTATCTCTCTCTTTGCGAGCATTAGGGCAATACCTACGAACCTCCGGTAACAGAGCTTAATACGATTTACCAATCCCAGCAGTCCCAATCGCAGAGAATGGATAAGAGGGGCATCAATATTTTTCAATATTGTTTGAAAAGTTTCCGTCCAATACGATTGTATTTGAGGGCAAGACTAGGCCATATGAGCAAAGTCGGCGTCTTGCAGGTTGCATTTGGGGCAGCTAGATGACTTGGAAGGGTCAAACCTGGCTAGTTGTCGGAGAGTGATGTAGATCCTATGAATAAATTTAAAGTGAAGGAGCTTCTTTTTTTTCAAACTGTTTTTATTAGTTTTGTCATATTTGAGTCACAAAAAGAAATTCAGTTGCAGATAGATACTGATATACATGTGATTAATAAACTTTATATAATCAATTCTGTCCTCACAGGGGTGTTTCACAATAAGTACATTTGGCGTCTCAGCACGCATTGTTGTTAAAGTCCATCTCCCAGTGCAGTAATGTGCTTCGCCCTCATCCGCCATGCCAGACATTTCGAACTCCATTTACATTTGCATTCCTTGACATGAGCATATGGAACATTTCATAATTAAACTACATCAGTACGGTAGTCACGCTTGCCCTCCCTTATAGCTATCAAGAAGGAATGTGGGAGGAGGAAGAGGCAGGGAATGAGGGGGTAGGGGATGGGGTGCATAGGAGTCCATGGATAATAGGGGGGTGTGTAGAATGTGTGAGAAGATATGCTGTCTGGGCGTCCCATATATCCCTGGGATGGGAAGCTCTGGGAAGTAAGTCTGCATAATTAGTGAATTGCTCCTGACAATATATCAAATCAGTGAGCCAATCCTTGAGTTTCGGTGCGTGTCCTCTGCCCCATCGACATGCAACTCGGCGCTTTGCCATGAGTAAAGCAATGGCGAGATATTTGCGATAGGGTTTGGCAATATGCTTTGTATAGCCGAGTAGGGCGATCAGGGAAGTGCGTTCCAGGGATTGCATGGTCATCTGGTCTAGGGCATCAAACACGTTTTCCCAGTATGTGCGCACTTCGTGACATTCCCAGGCTAAGTGTAGAAAGTCAGCCTTAGGGGCATTACAGCGCGCGCAGTGGTCAGAGTCAGACAACTTATATTTATGCAATTTCACCGGGTGTAATATAAACGATGCAGAAATTTGTAATGTGTAATACGCAGCCTATGGCTGGCAGCGATTTGCTCTGTGTATTCACAGCAGTATGTCCATTGGTCATCGGTGAGTGCCTAGCCCAGTTCCGTGTCCCAGTGCACTCTGGAAGGGCATGAGGTCCTCTCTTGTGTCGTATGCACAATGTGGTAGAGTGTGGAAACCATATGCCCCCGGGAGACAGCTCGCAGAACCCACTGCAGAGGGGCCAATGTGGGGGGCTTGTGTGGGAACTCTGGTGTGACAGAGCGGGGGCCTTGCTGCAGTCGTACATAGAGGAAGACATCTAAGGGGGATGGTTGGGCCTCTTTAAATATGTGGGTTAGCGTCCGAAACAATCCATTGTGGTATAGATCGCCCCATGTGGTGATGTTGGTCCGTTCTAGGAGCTTTTGGAAACCCTTTTCCAGTAGGAGTTGCATTTAGGGGTGATAGGTCAGTCGGAGCAGTGGAGAGTAGAGCATGGGGCATTGTAATAGCTTCAATATGAGATGCCAGGCATTAAGCGTGCAAGTGAGTGTGGTGGGTGCTGTGTCCCACCGTGATGGGAATAAAATACCATCTAAAGGTATAGGATCCGCCAGCTAATGTTCTGCTGCAACCTGTGGCATGTAACGGGAAGGATGGAACCAATAATAGGCATAGTGAGCTTGGGCGCATGTGTAATCGAGCTCAAAATCTGGGACATCAAAGCCCTCTAGTGAATAGGGTCTGGTGAGTATATTCCACTGTAATTGGGGCTGTGTGCCCCCCCCCATACAAGTCTAATAATTTCCGTTCGTAACATCGTAAAAAAAGCCCAGCCGGGATTATAAGGAATATTGAGAAACTAATATAACACCTGCGAGAGAAACACCATCTTGATCAATGAGGCTGAACCCGCCATCGTGAGGGGCAGGGAGATCCAGTGAGTGACATTATCTGTGATATGATCCAGGGCTCTGCCATAATTTAAACGCATTAGCTCAGTGATACGGGTCCCTAGGTAGCGTATGTCTGAGTGACACCACTCTAAGGGGTAATCTAGGGGGAACCGAGCGGCTGCATGGGTGAGGGGCAGGTCTGCGATTTTCCCCAATTTATATGGATCCCCGACATTTTCCCAAAAACTATGAATTCGCGGAGAAGTGGGTTAAGGTTATTTTGTGGACCATGAACATAAAGGTTAATGTCATCTGCGTATAGCGATAGTAAAATTTGGCGCAGATTGCAACGTAGCGCTTTGCCTTGGTGGTGTTGGCGCAAATTGGCCGCCAGGGGTTCTATTGCCAAAGTGAACAATAGGGGAGAGAGTTGGCACCCCTGTCGAGTGCCCCTAGTGATGGAAAAGGCAGGCGATAAGTGACCATTTAAGCGGACCTTAGCCACAGGAAGGTGATAAAGCAGCTTGATCCACAAGAGAAATATTGGGGGAAAGCCCATTCGCTGCAGGACTCACAATAAATAATCCCACTCAACTGAATCGAACGCCTTGGTGGCATCTAGGAAAACCGCCGCTAATGGCAAATCGGGGTCCACATTATGTAGGATTGCAAAAAACGTGCAGAGATTATGTGTAGTCGCTCTGCCGGGAATGAAGCCTGCCTGAACCGGAAGGGCTAGTTTGTTCATGAGCAAGTTCAGTCTGTTTGCTATGACCTTCGCCAGGATTTTAGTGTCACAATTGATGAGTGAGAGTGGTCTCTAAGAGTCACAGAGGAGGGTATATTTCCCTGGTTTCAGCAGGGAAATGATGTGTGCCTCACACATAGAGGGGGGGAGTTTGCCATTATCTAGTGCGTATTCGAGCACTTCTTGAAGGATGGGGGCCAACAGATCTATGTATGTTTTGTAGAATTCAATAGGGAGCCCGTCTGATCCCGGTGCCTTCCCTGATTTCATGTGCATTATGGCTTCGCTTATTTCGTCCAATTCAAAGGGAGCGCTGAGGATCTCCCGTTGGGTATCACCTAGCCATACCAATGCTACATTCTCTAGATAGGCGCTAAGATCTAGTTCATCATGTCTCTGCGATGTGTACAATGAGACGTAGTGTGTGGAGAAGATACGCCGTATGTCCGAAGTGTCTCTGTAGGTGACATCCCAGGGACCCGTAATTTCCAATGTGTTATTTGTGAAGCGTGGCCTTTGTATCGTGTCTGCTAACACTTTCCTGGGGCGTTCCCCTTCCCCATAACGTCTCGCAACCCAATGTTTGCCTCTAAATTTCGCTTCCCTGTTGGCAGTGTCAGTGTATTCAGTGAGTTTAGCTCGAAGTTCCCAATTTGCCTGCCCGTCAGTGCTGGTGATGAGCTGTGTCTCAAGGTGTTTAATCTCATTTTCTAATTTTTTCAAAAATCCCTGTATGTCCCGTAGTACACCCGAGCTTTTGAATATACAGAAGCCCCTAATCGTGACCTTGAAGGCCTCCAAAACAGTCTCTACGCTATCAAGTGAACCCTTGTTTCTCTGTATTTCTTGGCCCAATTCTTCCTGGCACACCGCATCCAGCAGCGCTAATGGCTGGAGCCGCCAGGTTCTTTGTTGGGCGTTATAACCAGGGGAAGTAAGTGCTAGTCTTACAGGAGCCTGGTCGGAGTATGTTCTAGCTAGTTGTGTGGCACTGGCAATCATATGACTCAGACCTCGTGTAACTAGGAGGTAGTCTAGGCGGACCCATGACGCAAATTGAGTTGCGCGGTGCGTGCCTTCAGTTACATGTGGATTGAGGTGATGCCAGGCATCTAATATACCACTAGCTTCCATTATGTTACGCAGCGCATTGTGTGAGCCTTTATAATGGTGTGGGGCAGGGTTAGATCTGTCCAATGTTGGGTCTAGAGCAACGTTGAAATCGCCCCCCCAGATGAGGTGAGTGGAACCTATCTCCACAATATTTCTCCATAGTGTAGTGAAGAACTCGGGTGAGTCTATATTGGGGCCATAGCAGCAAGCCAGGGTAACGGAATCTGACCACAGGTCAAGCAATAGCGACCATGCTGGTCTTGAGCAGATCCGGCCAGATTGAACGGAGAGTTTTTTTTAAAAAGTATAGCCGTACCTCTGGAGTAGGATGAGTATGAGGAAAAAATTCTGCGATCCGCCCATTTACTAGCAAAGGTATTATTGTGTCTGGGATAAATGTGTGTCTCTTGGAGCATGGCTATGTGTATCTGGTGTCTATCTAAATATGCCAAAACTTGGTGACACTTTCTCGGGTCCCCCAGACCCCTAACATTCCAGGTGAGGATCTGCACTGTTGGAGAGGACATTAGATTAGTCATGTGTGCTTGTGAGGTAAGCCGAGCATCATGATGTATACTTTACGCGTGTGAGGCAGAGTGAAGGAAAAAAAACAATACTTCTGGACATCACAAGTGTATTGCGTGTTGTGAATGAACTGGAATAACAACCCTATACTCTCCCCCTCCCACTGAAGCATCCCAACTATACCAGAAATAAGTACCCCACCCCCTCCCTATTTTCTCAACACATTCAAAAACAAATGCTGACATAGTCCCAGCACAGAACAAAGGGGAAGCGCCCTCGGGTGGGAACTTCCAGGGGATGGCACATACTCTCCCCGCCCTTAGAGAGACAGAACGTTGGAGTGGCTCAGCTCTGAGAGGGCAAGGGTTCCCAGAGTACACTGTGTCCCATGATCCCGAATGTCACTTATCTGGTGTTGGCCTCCAGGCAGTTCGCCACGTGCAGGAGTCAGGTTCCATGGTCCAATATTTGTACCCCAAGTATATGGTTCTCACTATAGGGGGACCACTGGTGCTGCATGCGTCCCCCTGCATTTGCAGGTGTGTCCCTTCCAAGTTTCCAGACTTCATTGCTCCGCTGTCAGTGATTCGGATCGTGGTGACGAGGTTGGTGAGCCGGTGGAGTTATTGTAATGCCGAAGACGATTCCAAAATTCGTCCACTTGCTGTTGTTTGGTAAAGAATGATTGCTTCCCTTGATGGGTAACTCTCAGGCGCCCCGGGTAGAGGAGAGCATAGTCGATTTGGGCATCTCGTAGTTTATTTTTAACAGGTATAAATTTGCGCCGTTCTTCCTGCACGGTAGCTGTAAAATCCGGATATATTGTGAAGTGGTTGTCCTCAAAAGTCAATTGGCGCTTTTCCCGGGCTGCCTTGAGGGCAGTGTCCCGGTTGCGATAATTCAACATCCGGGCGATGAAAGGACGTGGTGTGCTACCCAGGGTGGGGGTCTGGTACCCAGAGACCGGTGTGCCCTTTCGACAAGAAATTAGGAGGCGAAGGAGTCAGAGCCGATTGTATCCCGTAGGAGTCGTTCAATGTAGTCCTCCATCTTCCCCATATTGGTACTTTCCGGTATCCCAAGCACACGTATATTATTTCTTCAACTGCGCGCCTCCAAATCCTCATTCTTCGCAGCAATAACCTTCAGCAATTTGTCCATGTTGGTCACTTTGATCTGGAGAGGAGTGTGGTATCTTCATTGTCTGAAAGGCGCCGTTCCGCCTTTTTAATATGGTCTTTGTGGCCCTCTAATTTATGCACTATGGCATCCATGCGATTAGACATAGAGTCCATTTTGTCAGCAATTGCAGCTATGCCCTGACTTACTTCTAGGAGCAAGGCTTTCATGTCGTCCTGCGGCGGAAGGGTCGATCCCGATGCAGGTGCATCATTGACCGGAGTGGCGTCTTCGTGCTGTGTGCGCCCTCCCTTTCTGGCTTCAAACATAAGTCTTGGATGTTTCGGGTCTACCTTCCCCATTTTGTTTTATACAGCTTGTGAGGTCTGGTCAATAAAGGTGGTGTGACTTGCGGGCTTAGCTGTCTCTTCGTGCGGCCTCTAGTTGTACCTGTCAGTGTTTGCGGGCACGCGGCCTTGTTGTGGTCATCAGCCAGTCGGGTTGTGCCTAACGAGAGCCGCAGCAATGTCTATAGCAGGTCCAGAAGTACCCCGCACGCTGTACTGTGGATATACTCTTGCACTGCGAAGTGCACGTCAAGTCCCAGGGAGCAGGGGCATATGTCTCTATGCTATGTGGAGAGGTCGCCGATCTGTGCTCCACCCACCCCGCGACGTGCACTCAATGTTGGGAAGGCCGAGGTCCGTTAAGACGGCGGGGGGGCTTCGGACGGGGTCTCTAGGCGCTCCGTGGCAGCCCACTCATATCCTCTCCCTGCTTCAAGGGGCCTTTGCAGGATGGAGGGGTGGTACTTGCAGTGCTTAGTACTCCCCGGGCCGTGTATGAAGAGGCCTCTCGCCCAACGCAGCCTCAACCTGCCCCAGCCGGCAATCGTGGCGCAGCTTCCTCAATAGTGGCAGGGCTGGCATCGGTATCATCTAGGTGGTACGAGTCGGTAAGCTACTCCATAAGTTAACAGGCTTCAGCGTGGTACTGCTTAACGGGGGGGGGGAGCGGATGATGGTACTAACTCCTGGTAGTGCAGTAGTATGGGCCATAGTCGTACACACCCGCGAGACCTGGTCCCCACGTGTGCGCCGCGGGACCCGCATGGCAGGTGCAGCCCAGCGGCAGTTCATGGCTCACAGGCAGCAGTGGCAGTGTGCACGAAGCGTCGTCACAGCAGTGATCAGGGGCGCCTCATGTGTACCAAACTTGCATGGAGCAGCGACAATCTCTCGCCGGGCCGCAAGTTGAGGCCTCTCTCTCGAAAGCAGCCTCAGTCCGGCCCAGACGGCAATGGGAGCGCAACTTCCGCAATAGCAGCAGGGCTGGCGACGGTATCAGCGAGGTGATAGAAACCCGTAAGCTTCTCCCAAGGTTAGCGGGCCACAGCACGGCAAGGGGTGGGAGCAAATGATGTTACTCACTCCGTGTTATCCGATAGAACGGGCCGAAAAACGCTCACCACCGCGAGGCCTTGTCTCCACGTGGGCACCTCGGTATTTGCGTGGCAGCAGCAGCGGCGGTGCTCACGATCCGTCGTCGCAGCGATGGTCCGGGGCTCCTCACATACACCAAACTTACGTGGTGCACCGATGAGTACTTGATCTCCGCTGCGCTGTAGTTTTTAAGCAGTTGGAAACATCAGGGCAGGATATTTAGGCGGATTAATGCTACGGGCTGCAGGAGCCACACTACAGTGCGGCCATACTGCTTGTGCGCCACCTAGCGCCCCCCGAAAGTGAAGGAGCTTATGTCTATGATTCGGAGATATTTTTTGAATTTGGTCAAGACAGAACGTCCATTTATCTGTCAAAGAATCCCCTAGATCCTCCTCCCAGAGCTGTCGGGCCCCTCTGTCCCATACCTTTTTGAGTGACATACAAGCTTTGTATAGTTTAGTGACCATGTGTGCCCCTTCTTTATCTGTAATAAGCAAAGTGAGTGGGGTAAAGTCTACATATGGGGAAGGAAAGGTAGTAATGTTAGTGCAAAGTGTCCCCAATAGTCTAGCGACTACGGAATTATCTATGTATGTCATCCCCGGGATTTCTTTTTTGTGTTGAAATTTTTTATTGAATTTTATCATGAAATACAGAGTAACACAGAAATAATAAAACAATGAATTATTGATAATATTAAATACATATGTTGATGATAAATATGAACAAATAAATAAGAAATCATATTATAGATATATGGTATAAAGAACATGAATAAGAACTGGATATTGTACATATTATAATATATAAAATATGAATAAATATAAAAGAGAATGACTTTGTACAAGATAATTAAAATAATTAGATCAGAGCACAAATTTTTTTTAAAAAAAGAGAAAATTGATATGAAAAGTGGAAGAAAGAAGAAAAGAAGAGAAAAGAGAGAAACTGTAAAGAAGAGAATAAGAGAACAGTGAGAGATAATAGAGCCGAAGGGAGGGAGGAGAAGGAGGACGGGAGTGGGGGAAATAAATTGATGAAGGATAAAGGAAAAGGAAAAAGAAAAGAAATACACAAAATATAAAATAATGAATTAGTTAATTCAAGTGTTTGCATTAGGAGAGAGAGTGGAGTTGGCATCCGTGTTATTTCTGGAGAAATACATCAACTTGATCTTGAAGGTTATAAATTGTGCGCTCATATAGGGCCGTTTGCATCATTGCCACCAGCCATTCTACCTGAGAGGGTGGCGAAGGAGACTTCCAATGACGCAAAATACAGATTTTAGCTGTAGCCAATGCAGTGTGTAGAAGACGTATTTGTGATTTAGAAAGTTTTGGAAAGTGTCGAAAATCATGTGGAAGGATTGTGGCAGGTGTAAATGGTAAGGATAATGGCATTGTGGAATGTAAAGTCTTGCCAAGAAAGGACCAAAAGGACCTTGTTGCTGGGCAATCGCAAATGATATGAACTATGTCACAACCAGAGGTGGAACATCTTCAGCAATTAGTGTGTGAAAGCAATCCAGCTTTATGTAACTTAGTTGGTGACCAGTGCCATTCATAAAGGATTTTAAATATACAAAATTTAAGCCTTGCTTCACGAACGCCTTTATGTAATCCCTCCAGTATCTTGTCCCATTCAGAAGCCGTATATGAAATAGATAAACGAGATTGCCATATATTTTGAAGAGCATACGAGAGAGATTGTGAAAATAAAGGAGACATAAAGGTTTTTTAAAGACCCTCTAAACTTTCACCACAGATTTAGGTAAGATAGTATTGGGGACACCTGCAACACCCAAGGGGGAGATCCCAAGTGTTTCCTCAGACATTGTTGAAGTTGAGAGTATCTAGAGGAGTGTTGTATAGGAAGATTAAATTCCTCACATAATTGAGAAAATGATTTAAAATTTCCATCATGAAGAACTTGATCTGGGAGTAAATACCAGCTGCTTGCCATAAAGGCCAGGATAAAGTGCAACCATTGATACGGATAGCTGAATTGTTCCAAAGAGGAGCCTTAACATGATTACGCGTGTTTGAGCCTAGTATACGATGCCCCCTTTGCCAAGATTTGTGCATGACTGATAAGATCGGATTCTTGGGATCAGAAGAACTAGTGCCACTACCATATAAAAGAGAAAGATCTGAATTCTTGGATAAAAGATGACGCTCGATGGAAACCCATTGTGGGGCATCTTTAGTTCCTGGCAAAAAATAAGAAAATTGGGAGATGTGTAGAGCAAGGGAATAGTGTTCAATGGATGGAAGACCCATACCTTCACATAACTGATGGGCCTTTAATTCTGCTATAGCAAGACGTGGTTTAGCTGAGCCCCATATAAAAATCTTAATCTTAGAATCTATTAATCTAAGGGTAGCTAAAGGAATCTGGAGGGGAAGCATACCTAAAACATGGATGAAACGAGGAAGGGTGACCATTTTGATAGCTGTACTCTACCCCAAAGAGATAAACCCAGAGCTTTCCACTTATCAAAATCCCTCTGCATTTGAGAAAGTAAAGGAGCTAAGTTATCTGCAACCATATCTTCCAAACCTTTGTTGACCAAAATTCCTAGATATTTAAGATGTGAAGACTGCCAATGAAAAGGGAATCCATGAATCACTGCCCTTGTAGTGCCATTAGAAATGGGTAACGCTTCACTTTTGTCCCAATTTATTTTATAACCCGAAAAGGAGGAGAAATCATTAATAATTTGAAGAAGGGATGAAAGAGATCGAGGAAGATTAGTAAGGGTTAGAAGAATATCATCTGCATATAAATAGATTTTACAATGTCCAATTGGGAGAGGCACACCTATAATATCATCAGATTGACGGATAGCAGCAGCAAGTGGTTCCATAGCTAAAAGAAAAAGAAGGGGGGACAACGGGCAACCCTGACGTGTTCCCCTCCGTATTGGAAATGCATTAGACAAAAAACCACCGCAATTAACCTGAGCTGAGGGTTTTTCATATAATAAATGCACTTTATTGATGAATTGATCACCCAAACCAAATCTATGCATAATAGTAAAAAGGTATTACCACTCAATGCGGTCAAACGCTTTTTCTGCATCAAGCGAAAGAGCCAAGGTATCTTCTGAAAGATGTTTAGCAGACCACAAGGTGTGGGCCAGGGTGCAGAGATGGTTCCGAGAAGAACGCCCTAGTACAAAACCTACTTGAGTGAAATGTATTAAAGAAGGCAGTACTTTGCAGAGTCGAGACGCCAAGATGCTAGCCAAGATTTTAATATCACAATTTAATAAAGAAATGGGATGATAGCTACCGCACAAAAGAGGGTCTTTGCCAGGTTTAGGTAGTACAGCTATAACTGCTTTATTAGAGAGAGGGCCTAATGATGATTCTTTATCAGCCTCAAGAAATGCAGCATGTAACATATAAATCATACTATGACCTGCCCATCTATAAAATTCAGCAGGGAAGCCATCTTCCCCAGGAGCTTTATGATAAGGCAGAGCATTAATAGCTTTAGAGATATCATCTCTTGTGATTTCACCATCAAGCAGAGCTCTACCATCATCCGAAAGACATGGAAGACTCACCTTCTCTAAAAAAGAGGACATCTTACCTAGGTATATTTGACTACCTGGAGTATATAAGGATTGATAAAAGGAGGTAAATTCATTAACTATCTCTTGGGGCCTTGTAAGTATGTCACCTTGAGTCGATCGAATAGCTGGAATAGCCATTGCTGCTTCCCTTTGACATAATTGTGCAGCTAACAACCTCCCGGCCTTCTCCCCTTGCTTGTAATGTCTTCCTTTCATCCTTTGTAAAGCAAATTCAGCTTTGGATGTAAAGAGACTATTAAGAGACATACGTGCTTGTTCCAATAACTTGCGATTATGTAAGGTAGGATCCGACGTATATAAACGGGAATAGAGTTGAATATCTCGTTCTAATTCTGTCTGCTTTGCAATATTATTCTTATTGGCAAGTGCTGCATCGCGCATTAGTTGCCCTCTAATAGTGGCTTTAGCCGCCGCCCAAACAGTTCTGCTGGAGGTGACAGAACCCTGGTTAATAGAAAGATAATCCTGTAGATGGGATTGTAACTGAAGTTTACCCTTGGGCGTCCTGTGTCTTTGAATGCTCATACACCATGGTTTACTCCCTGGCCGGGATAGACCTAAATCTAAAGATAAAAGGACAGGAGAATGATCAGACAAGGCTGCTTCTAGGATACCTGATTCCGTGACTAATTGAACCGCTTTGTGCGATATCATAAAATAGTCTAAGCGGGAAAATGTACCATGTGAGGATGAGAAGAACATATATTCTTTGTCTTGTGGATGACTAAGACGCCAATGATCAACCAAACCGTTATCCGAAAATATGTCATTTAATACCGCTCTATCCGGCGCATTGGCCTTATCAAACAAACCAGTTTTATCTAAAATAGGATCTTGTACCAAATTCCAATCCCCACCAATGAGGTATTGTGAGTCATCAATCTCTGTGAGGAGGCGATTCAATTGAAGGAAAAAAGACTTTTTAGTGCCAATCGGAGCATAAATAGACCCAAGACAGATGTAAGAATTCCCGATACGTAATTTGGCAAATACATATTGACCATCAGGATCTGACCAAGTCTTGGAGATCGTGACTGGAAGTGATCTGCGGATAAGAATTGCAACTCCACATTTGCGGACAGGGGTCTGTGGGGTCATTTTTGTGAATGGTGCTGTGAATGACCTTCCCCACCCAATCTCTGCAAAGTTTGTCAGATTCAATCTCATCGAGGTGCGTTTCTTGTAATAAAGCTATGTCTTCATGTTTGGACTGTAAATAAAAAAGTACCTTCTTCCGTTTAATGTAATGAGTGAGGCCATGGACATTCCAAGTAATGGTAGATAAAGGATGAATATTAGCCATGATGGGATACAATCAAAAGGGATTGGGAATCAATATATTAGTCAAAAATGGGAAAAATAAGAGGTATGAATACAATGGGAAGGAATAGGGCTGTATGGGAAGGGAGAGTACTCCGATTGATAAGAAATAGAAAAGTGTAAGAAAATAAGAGTTTTACAGGTTAAGAAAGTTTAGTATATGAAAAGTAAAAGAAAAAGATAAGAAAAGAAAAAGACTTATGGAAGACAAACATGATAAAGAAGCAAATAAAGAATATAATAAAGTATTATATAGAACAATAGAGAAAGATATAAGAAAATGTAAAAGAAGGTTCTTATTGATATATATTAGAGGGGTCAAAATGTTCTATGTAATCAGTATATTTCTGGCTGTTAAAATATAAAAGAGAATCAAAAAAATTGATATACATTCGTTACCTACAACTTTTAGCTGCGGGTCTGGGCTCACTGGAGCACCACTACGAGTACAGACACCTTAAGGAGGGTGGACAATTAAAATGAATATCAGCCAGGACAATAAATTAGAAAAGCTGTAAAGAGAGTGAAAACTCCTGTGACCCAAATACATATAATAGTATGCGTTAGGAGGATAAGCACATTTCATTAAGAAACATAGATAAGCATTAAACGAGTCTAAAAGCAATAAATGAATGAGAATGAATACCAGAAGTTAAAGTAAACTATTAAAATTATCATTCATAAATACAATTCTCATAATATTTACATAATAAACAACATTTGATAACTTAAATTCATAAATAACTATAAGAAAAAACGTTGGTATTATTTAAGAAAGAATTCCAGTATTGTAAAGATGGATAAAGAGCCTGTTCTTAAAAAGTGAGATAGTAATACATTAAAAGCACATATCATAGCGTATAACATATGACCAATGTGAAATAAAATTATAAATAATGTTTAGAATAAAATTATTTTGATAAAGGGACTGAAATAAGATACATATTAAAATACATAGTAAGTATATCCATAAGGAAAAACACTCAGTAATATATTATAATCATCTATAATAAATAAAAGTAGAACTTATTCATCTTTCTGGCTGAAGAGTAAGATGTAAGTAAACACAAGGAGTAAGCATTAACTGAACTTAAAGAGTCAGGTAAGTTGATAAAACCATATTAACTAAGACCGTAACTATGAGGATAATAAATAGGGATTCAACTCATTCTCCATCTGGAGCAGATTTTAAGGAAGATCTGGACTTATCTCTACGTTGATCTTGTGTGGTAGTAATTACAGACTGCAAGGCGGACGCTTGATCCTCGTGTGTACGAAAAGGTCGCTCTGTTTCTCTACCTCGAGGACACACATCCCCAAGGTCGCGACGACTTTTATCTGTCGACTGTTGAGGCTGTGTAGAACTTTGACCAGACTGCTCATGAGAAATATGTTGTACATCCATATCCTGAACTGTTAAACTGTCTAGAAAATGCTGTAAGTCTTCAGGGTTGTAAAAGTCTTGTGATTCATCATTTTTAGTAAGGCGGAAGCGAGCTGGGTCAAACAGGCCATACTTGATATCCAACTTCCGCAGTTGTGGTCGCATAGCTAAGAATAGTTTCCTTCTTTCGTTGGTTTCTCTCGAGAAGTCAGCTGCAATATGTATTTAATGACCATCATAGATGTAAGATCTTTGCGTGCGAGCTGATATTAGTATCTGTCTGACTTGCTCATGTCTCAGAAAACAAGCCATTAGAGGCCGTGGTCGAGAATCCAGGTTTGGTCGTGGAGGGCCAATACGATGAGCACGTTGGATTTCCAATGGTGGGTCAAAAGTAGTACCAAGTAATTTGGGAAGAAATTTACATAGAAATAACCGAGCATTTTGGCCTTCAATTTTCTACGGAAATCCAAAGAAGCGAACATTGTCTCTTCTATTGCGATCTTCCAAGTCAACAAGCTTACTGCGAAGAAGTAGAAGATCCTGGTCCCTGTTTTGTACTGAGTCAAGCCTGTTTTCCACTACAGTTAATCGTCGATCCAGCCCATCAGTTTTTTAATGAAATTGTGCAATATCCGCTCTAATGGATTTGGTTTCTGTCGTGAGGGAGGAAATGTTATTATCCATTTCTGTCAGACGGCAACTAATAGTTGAAATTTCCTGCAAAATACGATTCATAGTTGCTGCTGACTCAGCGGTTGAGTTGACCAAAGATGAAGTAGGTGGTAATGGGGGTGAACCTTTAGTAGGCATAGTGCGCAGTTGCTTATGTGTGTCTACAGGAGGAGACAATTTAGAATTTTTGTTGTAATTTTTGTGATTAGACACCTGTAAAACACAAATGAAGCGATTAACAATCAGATGCAAACAATTAGAGCACGTAGGGGTTAATATGAGGGTGAAAGAGTAAACTTATCACACTTAATCCTGTAGGCTCACGTAAATAAATATTTTAGTCTATTACCGATAATAATGACAAAAATAATCAGTCACTAATGACAATGTATGGCATCCTATGACATAAAATATTTAGCGTTTGTCACTTAAAAACAACATCAGCATAAGAAACTAGTAAGATACAAATAATAAGAAAAAAGAGCTCAATTGTCTACTGCATTGTGTATAAAATCCTTGGACGTTCATAACATGCAATATAAAGCTGACAGTGTGTTCAGATCATGGAGCGAAAAAACGCATAATATGCCATAGAAATTCCTCATAAATAATACTTCATAGGCGGAAAGATATTTCCATTGGACAGTGAGGTGGTATTAAGTGAAGATATTGCGCATTACCAACATGAAAGGGCGCTTTGAAATGAAGAGTAACAGTCTATCTGAAAGCATGTTGGAAATGAATATGTCACAGGAGAGAAAAAAGTATTAGTTGACCTGTGAACTCCATTCTTGAATTTTACTCTCTGCATGTGCTGGCAGACGAAGGTTGGAGAATATAAAAAAAAGAAAAAACAGTGAAGAACTTTAACATTTCACACATTAATCGAAGCACAAAAGGTTGTGTGTGAAGTTTCAATAGAACAGCTGAGTTCCGATACTTCAAAAGTATTTGGTGAAAGAATAATTGTTCCAGTCAGAGATAACCTTGAGAAGGGTCATGTCATTGCAGGAATTAATCACAGAGGCAGAAGGCAAAGATACTTCTTACCGGATGAGAAATATTGAAGCACTGAACGAAGAGAGCCTTTTTCCACTATGCCCGGTAATAAAACCCTCTCAGGAATGCAGCCAGAGAGGCTCTCCGGTTACGCAAGAGCCGAGGCTTCTGAGGCCTAGAACGTGCTTGCCGGAGCAGAAAGTATTTCAGTCAGAATTAACCCTAAAAAGGGTTGTTCGACTCTGAAATTCAGCCACAAGTAAAAGCGCTGCTGTAGGAGGGCATAGCTGTCACAGGGGTGATCCTAGCTGAAGTGTAAAGTGTGCCGCCTCCGTCAAGGGTCCGTCTCGCAGTGGAGCCTCACATTCAGGCGGCCATCTTTCTTCGTGGCCAGACTACGCCCCATCCCTGGGATTTCAGCGAAGTCCGATAAGCTGCGTGCCGGGCATTTTGGGAAAGAGAGAGTCAAAAGTATCCAAATCTAGATTAGAGAGGGTATTTTGTACCACTTTTTCGGAGGTGAGCGGGAGGAACGGATTATTTGGTAGGGGAATGGCAGGCGAGTAAAAGGGGCCATCACCCAACAGGATATTGAGTTTGCACCAGGCCCAGCAGGTGGTGGACAGGGGTTGGATGTCCTGCGGGTCAAGTGGCATGCCCTTCGGAAGTATAGTTTGCAATGGTGTAGGGGCTGCTAGATTCTGGTTGGGTTTCGTGTAGAGTATTCTGGCATCTGGATGGAACCAGTGATGTGCATATTGGGCCTGCGCTACCAAAAAATAAAGTTGAGATCTGGGACGGCGAACCCACCTCGGTTATACGGGAGCACTCGAGTATCCCAGGAGACTCTCGGCCTACGGCCGGCCCATACTAGTCTGATAAGCAATCCCAGCAGTTGACTAAAAAATGTGTTTGTAAGTGGAATGGGTATAGTGCGTAACAGGTAGAGGAAACGGGGCAGTACTTTCATTTTAATTAGCGCTATGCGGCCTGCCATTGATAGGGGTATCTGTATCCACCTCTCTACCTATGACGTAAGCTGCTCAACTGCAGGCCCGTAGTTCAATCGTATGACCTGTCCTTTATCTCTGTGGAGGTGAATCCCGAGATATTTAGTGGTGGCATGTCACCTCCCTTTAAACCCCATTAGGTACATGTTTATATTTGCATAATATACACCTGCATGGGAAGGGAAATAGATGGAAGGACAGAAGTGGTTGTTAGAAAGACAGTGGGTTGGTAAATGGATAGACGAATGTAGATGGTTGTTGGAAGGACAGTGAGTTAGTGGACCAATGGAGGGAGTTGGGTGCTTGAAGGACAGAGGGAGGGTGGATGGACAGACGGACAGAGGGGTTTGTTGGAAGGAAAATGAGAGGGCGGAGCTGGGTGTTGGAAGGACAGAGGGTGGGTGGCTAGTTGAGTGGGTGAATGGATGGATAACAAAGGCTGCAAATTGTAACAGTGTGTGTCTTTCAATATATACATCATTAGGAAAATGAGAGCCAATACAACACTTTTGTTGCACGTCACACCGCGTACTACCTCTATTTCACATCCATGTGCTATTTCGAATTATTACACCTGCTTCTTGGGCTCGTGTGGTCCATACAATATTGTGTGCACTATATACATAAGATGTTGGGAGGAGAAGGTGCTTATGACATATTGATCCAATCAGTACCACTTACCTCTCTAGAATCTGAGGGATCCATCACCAGAGTGCTGGCTCTGTAGCCTCCTTGCTGCAGGGAGTGGAGATGTTTACTGTGTAGGCACATATTGCACCTGAAATGCCGGTCAGTCTTCAGGTCCCTCTGACTCATGACGTGAGCCTTGCAAACAAATAGAGAAGCCTATCTGCTGTACTGTCCCTTGCTAAGCATCTACGTACATTGTCCCAAAGTGCTCGGGAACAAGGCGGCATAGCTTCACAAATGTATAGAGAAAGGTACAAAAACAAGAGGGCACAAAAATAAATATATAATGAGAAAAAAACCAGGAATGTATTCAAAAGGTAGGAAGGTGTGAGGAGGCGGACAGTTGGTGTGTTAGAAAAAAGTAAAGTAAAGTAGAAAAGAAAGAAGGCGCACACATAGAAAATGCAGAAAGATGGGCAGAACGGTAAAAGAAAAGAGTGCTCAAGTGCCTCAAAAGGTAGACAGACAAGATTAAGATATATAGTAAATGAGAAAAGACAGACAAAAAGCTGAGGTAACAAGATATGCAGATAAAAAAATGAAAATTACAGCAGGGAGACAGTTACTGTGAGCAATAGCTAAAGTGGAGGCAGACAGATAGAAAAAGCAAAAGGATGAACGAATATTCAGATGGGCATGTGCCACGCGACCAAGAGACACAGGAAGGCATAGAAAAGGCATAGAAAAACTAGCCACTGGAAAAGTAAACGGAGAATGACAAGGCGGGCAGGCAGTTAAAGAAAGGATGCACACAAGTAAAACAAGAGGGGAAAAGGTACACATCAATCACAAAAGTAACATATTTGAGGAATTGGCCTGAAATGTGTCTAATAAAGATCAAAAATAAGAAAAAATGGGGAATAGCTCAAAGGTGCAGATGGTTAGAGGTTCCTGTAGAGCCAGTGTCAGCGCAGTTTGATCTATGGTGCATTACCACAGGCCATTACTAGAGGTTTCCGGAAATCATGGTGAGGCTGCTGCCGCTTTATTAATCAAATTATTACCGGTGAATTTGGATGCGTGTGAGCACTTTTTAAAAACTGTATATATTTTAACCTTTAATTTGGGAAACTTTAGTTTAGATAAAATTACGCTGTTCTTACCTGCCTCCCACTCTGGTCTACCGCAGCTGATTGCCGTTTGTGTGGAGGGCGTGGCAGTTTCTGGGCCAATTCCATTCCATTTCCAGGTGACGCAGGGGGGTGGTGGTTTATTTTTGCCGCTGGTCTCCCCTATTCAGCCCGATGTGCAAGCGGATGCGCGCCTAAGGCAGGTCCGTCTGCGCCCGACCGCGACCAGGACCCCTGCTCCTAAATCAGATCACAGCGGATAGCATTGCTACTCTAGGGAAAGACTCCTTGCATTATCTGAGCACATACCATGTAACAAGGCACCCTGTATGAAAGCCTATCCAGGGACTATGAAGGGCCCGTTTTCATGTCTCAGCTGCAAATGGTGCAGCCAAGCACAGGCTGATTGGTCCCACTGAGGAACTGACGACCAGTCCCGATTGAACTTCATTTACTTAAATGCTAGGTCTTTACCCAAACACTCCCTCAAGATCTGGGACATTACAAATGAGACAAATCCCGAACTAGATTTCATCACAGAAACCTGGCTTAACGACAACTCCCCTGATATCGCCAATGCTTTGCCCATCGAGTATAAACTATTAAAACAAGATAGAGAGAGACAGAAGGGAGGAGGACTTGCCATTTTGTTTACGGACTGCTTTACCTGCCTCCCTGGAACAGTGGCACAGTTAGGGGAACATGAGATCCTATCATTTCAAGTCTCAAGAGGTGGTTATAAAATGCTTGGTGGAATGGTTCAACAGCGCTCACTCGCTATCCCAGCCGTAGGTGACCACACCCCCTCACCGGCAATGGCGGCGCAGCACAGCACAGGAGTTTCGGCGTTCTCTAGAGCGGTGAAGCAGATCGCCGCTTAAGGATATTATGCGGCAGTAGAAACAGAAGGAACCGGGAGGAAGACTCCTGGCTGGAATAAGGGCCGATTCGCAGTGAAAACCGCGGAAGAACTGTGAAACTGTGAAACCGGCAAAACAGAGGTGAAAGGCGTTCCAGATTCTGAATTGATTGATTTTGGAGGTGGACGTGGAGTATTGCTGCCCAGATGCGAGGGGGCGAGGAAGAGATTAATACATTATATCAGGGATAAACTATAAGAGACAAATCAACTGCATAATAGCCAAGTATGACCCGGTCCGGACTTTTTGACTGGGCAGGCTGGAGAAGAAGGCGGCTGACAAAAGAAAAGAGAGTGCCCCCCAACGCTATCAGGAAGTGTGTCAAAGTCCCAAAGTCATGTTCAAAATCCCGGGCCTGTGCCTGTTCCAGGTCCACGTAATGATCAAGGTCGCCTTCCTTGAATAAATCCAAGACAAAGTCAAAGGTCTCTCGCCGTCACCTTGTTTCCGGGCCTTTGGTGCTAAGTAAACACCTCATACTTTCCACTATTAAATAGCCAGGGGGGACATTGTTTGTTGAGCAAGGAGCAAGGAGGAGAGAGCACGTACCTTGGGGCCCGCAGGCAGACACCGCCTTCACACGCGCTGGTAATCCCGCAGCCGCGTTCTGCCATTCACGACACCGCACCATCGGACTACATTCCCCAGGCTCCCGAGCGCCACTGGGGCACTTCTGCCCGCCGTCGCGCCAGGAGGCGCTAAAAAGCGAGAGCCTCCCTCCGCGTCGCGGGACGCGCGCAGGCGGCACCGGGAGAAGCCCGGGACAAGGGCGGGCCCTCTGTGGCCCTCAGAGGCCTGAGGAGACTGGACTGGGCCAGGAACTTTATATTGCCTCTTTTTGGACCTCTAACGTGCTATGAGCATGTAAGACATTTTACACATTATTATTATGTTATTTTCGTTTGTTTTTTTTGTGAGTGTTTAGACTGAAGGGTACTTGCGTGGAAGTTTAACATCATTACTGCTCATAATGTCTAAATCCAAAACTGACAAAGTGATGGTGGGCCCTGCTACCCTAGACAATTTCCTGGTTAGGAAAGTAAATCAGATTAATAATGATAGACGTGTATCTCTGGGGAAAGGCACTGTGATAGGGGAAACACTATCTGAAAATTTCCCTATTAGTCTGACCCAAGACTGTGAAATTAACACGAGTGATGTCATCTCTACTGACCCTCCAGCGCCCATTTTAGTGAATGTGGAGATTCATCCTGACTCACGGGCGTTGTCAAGTCCAGACATTGGTGTGCTGAATGAGATTCAACCTGAAATCAGGCATCTGAGAACCTGTTGAACACTGTCTCAAACGGAGAATGGGAAACATAACAATTCTAAATCTAAAAAAAAGGATGGTAAGGCAATTATCAGTCCTGCTATAACAACCCCTTTTGTATTTACGGGCACTAATGGTAATGGTAATGGTAATGGAGTAAATTTAAATCCTGATTTGCTTGCTTCACTTATGAAAAACTTAGAAGTCTCTTTAACAGCAAAAATGGAGGAGCTTATTAAACCATTAACCATTAAGATAGATAACCTAGTCAAGGAAGTGACAAGGCTGGGTGGTCTGTTATTGACACAGAAGATTGTAACATCTAGTGGAAATGTCCACTCTGGGGGGAAAGGGAGAGAAATTGCTGAAGTTAATGATACACGAAATAAGGGGAGGGGGGATATTGTTGTTGCAGTGGCCTCAGGATCTGTAACACCAATTCGACCGGATATCCCTGTGGCAACTGCAACTGCCTCGCAGCAACAACCATCTACAAAACCCCAAAGCAGTAGAGCTCCCAGACCCCCGAGGTACAATCGCTATCTTAATTTACCACCAGACTGTGCTCCGTTTGTGGCAGTACTGACTAATGTGCCCCCCTGTGGCACCCATCCCGCATCTCCTTTTGATGAATCCCAAACCTCTTTGAAAAATAAGACAGTGTCATGGCTCAACAAAAACTGTGGTTTTCCCAACTCATATTTTGACCAGATAATGACAGTAAGGCGTGTAAACTGGGTGGGGCCGTCTAAAAAGTCTGGGTCTGGGGATTGTATAGTTGTAAATTTCAAACACCCCCAGCATGTGGCAACTGTTCTTTTGAGAGCTTCTGCACTGGTATATAATATGAACAGTATCTGTGTACGCCCCCTGGGTTACTTTTATACGCATTTGTGCAAACCGCCATCACAACAGAGTCTAACCAGGCGGGGGCTTGAACCTTATACTCCTGTGCAAGAGACTCAATTCCCTTACAACATCACTAATCCTTGTGGGTCAGGTGGACCCATTGGATCTTATAATAGGAGCCCCAGTGCTGGACACTATCAATATGGGTCGAACTTAAACACACAGAACAGGTATGAAGTGTTATCCGGTCTTGAGCTGTGTGATTGACGGGGGGCACCTGCGGCTCAGGATACTAGGGCTACAGGTGAATCTATAATCTCAGATAACCCGGTGGGCAAAATGCCAAGATGTCTTGCTGTCTCTTGGAATATTGCTGGTCTTGCGGCCAAAATGTCTGATGCATATTGGGTGACTTACATTAAGCAATTTTTGATTGTCTGTTTACAAGAGACCTGGGAGTTGGGCTGTAACCTCTTCTTAGAAGGGTATAAGGCCTTCTTTGTGCCAGCCTTGCCATCTTTGCGGGGTAGGCCCAAGGGGGGTCTTGTAATTTTTGTTTCCATATTAATACCCTGTGAAGTACGAAGAATTGAAGCACAACATACAGGTGTAATGGGCTTAACTTTAACTGGAGGTAATGTCCTTGTGGGCCTGGTGAATTTTTACAATGCTGCTTATGATAGTGCAGGCAGGAATCACATTCATATATTGAATTCTTTTGTCTCTAATTTTATGAAAAATGTGGGCCATAACCTCATGATTATGGGGGATTTTAATTTGCATCCTTGTACAGACCCATTGCACAAGTGCTTACCAGAAATGACTTGTGAACGTGCGGACTGTCTCCATATGGAGCACACTAAGGAGGGGGAAATGTGCAATGACCTACTGAATGACTATGACCTCTCTCTGGCTATGTCATTAAAGGACCCGCTATATTGCTTTGATACCCCTACCTTTAAGGGGCATGGAAGGGGTACCTTTATAGACCACATACTTGTTTCGCGGACGATGCAAACTTTTTCAGATTCTTTTTGCATTGTTCCTAGCGAATTCAGCGACCATAACCCTCTAACAATCTGTTTAAAATGTCCCTGGTTAAAAAAAGGTAATAGGATCATCAATCAAGGTAGATTGGGCACAACAGATGGGAGGAGGCGGTTAAAATGGTCTATGGTCTCTGCGGATATCCTCTATAAGAACATCTCTGTAGGGTGTGCAGAGGATATTAAAGTCTGTACCAATGGGGGGGTGAACCTAGGCTGGTTCTAGAGGCTTATCAAAATATTTCGGAGAAGGTGTCAGCATTTCTATCGGTCCCAAATAAAACTCAGGTTAATATAGGCCCGAGATGGTTTAGCCACGACTGCACTATAGCTGCTCGAAAACTGAGGCTTGCACTGTCAGCCTCCCCTAGGAATCGGGAGGTCGTAAAACTCTGTAGAAAGGAATATAAGGCTATTACTGTTGCCCGCAAGGAGTTTCTGAGGAAAGAGGCCTGGGAGGAATTGCTTGATCCCTCCACCCTGAATAGCAGCACCAAATTCTGGGCCCTGGTTAAAAAACCTTTTTTGACCGAGGACCCTGGAGATGGACTTGTCTGTTGCATAACCAAAGAGGAATGGGAAAGTCATTTTAAAAGTCTGTATTATTCTGAGGGTTCTGGACCCATGGCTGCTGCCCCCCATGATAGGGACCGCACCATTATTTTTGACAAAAGTGAGGTCTTGGCTGCCATAATGGGTCTCACTGCAAATAAAGCGCCAGGTCCTGACGGAATACCACCGGATCTTTACAAATCTGATCCAGTTTTCTGGGCTCCCATTCTGGTTGCTGTATTTAATGCTGCGGCCATAGTAGGTTGTCCGGGAACATGGTGTCTGTCAACTATAGTTCCTGTCTTCAAGAAGGGAGATAGGGGAAGTGCTCTTTGTTACCGACCAATATCCCTAATCGATTCAATGGTTAAGATCATGGGGAGAGTTATACTTCAACGTCTAACAAGCTGGTCGGATGAAAATAACACCATGTCGATTTCTCAATATGACTTTTGTGAAGGGCGCTCTACCATAACTCAGTGTCTCAACCTGTTTCTTATTCTGAATAAATATACTGTTGTACAGAAAGGAGTAATTCACCTTGCCTTCATGGATCTGTCCTCAGCCTTCGACTGTGTTAACAGAGGGAGGCTGTGGCAGACCATGAAGGATAAAGGTATTGATAGGGGGATCGTGGAGTTCCTAGCGGATCTGCACAATGACACAAGAGCCAACGTGAGGTTCTCATCGACCGGGGAAACCACAGGAAGTTTTAGTATTAATAAAGGAGTACGTCAGGGGTGTATCCTGGCCCCTTTTCTTTTTAATTTTTATATAAATGATTTAGAGGCTGAACTACACGAGGTAAAATCAGATTGTCCTAGAGCTGGTGCGAGGGGTATTCCTTTACTTTTATATGCCGACGACGCGGTTTTAATTTCACGAACAGAATTAGGTCTCCAGGCACTTTTGAATGCTTTTAATAATTTCATGTCTGACAGGGACCTTTTGGTCAACAATTCTAAATCTTACATAATGCATGTTGGCCGTCAACCTAAAAAGAAGTTCAATTTTAAACTGAATGATGTTCTGATCCCCATCACCCAGACGTTCTCATATTTGGGTGTTTTATTTGATACGAATCTTAGTTGGGCCCCACATTTGGCCAAGAAGAAGGGGGAAATGACTAGAGTAAATGCCTCCATCTTCAACTTTGCCTCTAAATTGGGGAAAAAGCCAAATGTGGCTATGATGAAATTATACAACACTAAATCCATAGCCACCGCAGTATACGGAAGCGAGATATGGGGCTACATAAATGGCGAACAACTACAAATAGTTGAAAACAATTTCTTAAAGCGTCTGTTATGTGTCCCAGGTAGCACACCGAACTTAGCTGTACATGAAGAACTTGGTTGCCTGCATTTATCCGACATTGTTGGATTGAAACCACTGTTATGCTGGGTAAAATTATGGTTAAGTGATGTAATTCCTTTAACACACCAGATAGTGGAAGATCTTGCATCACTCGATCATGCAATGTGTGTACCTTGGCTTAAATATTTGAAGTCCCAATTTTTGAAGCTTGGCCGCCTGAACTTGTTTGATAACCCGAGGGATATAGTTATGGGGGATGTTGCAGCAATTAAGAGAGCTTTTTTCTTGGATTGTAATGCCCTAAGAGATGAAGTTGAGCTTTCGAACCCCAATGTTAGAAAGTATATCATGTTGAGAACTTGTGTTTCTATGGAAATGTACCTAACATGCTCCTTTACCTCCCATGAGAAATTTTTGCTGACCCGATTTAGATTTAACATCTTTCATCATCTTTTAATTAGACCCAAGTCGGACATTTTTAAGAAACCTGCAGCTCCCTGTGGCTGCGACGGGAAGTCTCCACAGGATATGCTGCATTTTATATTTTTATGTACATTTTATGAATATCCCCGTAGGCGGTATCTTGTTACTCTTTTAAAGAAATTAAATTTTAAACAAATTAGACCCGCCCTTATGTACTTACAGCTGCTGCACTCTGATAGTGTCCTCCAGGTGCTAGAATTTTTAAAACTAACCATGAGACTAAGAAAATGTTTAGATGAGTAACTGTGAATCATCTGCAGCCCAATGCACTAATGCACTTTTTCTGTATGTGGGCACTATTTGCACTTTCCTTGTACTGATTTCGTCTATGCACTCTTTTAAGAAATATATGTGTTGTATGTAACTTAGATTGACTTTGTAATTATTGTGATGTTTTTTAATATGAATTGTTTAATGTTGTGTACTTTTATGGATTGCAATATATCCGAAATAAAGTCAATTTTGAGTTTGAGTGCTTGGTGGAGCAGTAATCTATAACCCACCTGGATATCAATCAGATTTCAGTGCACAACTGCTCACCCAACTATTCCCCTCATGCTTGAAACATAAACACTTTGTAGTAATAGGAGACTTCAATATTCATTTTGAAAAAAATCAAAAACCCTGAGGTCAAACACCTGAAAAATGACATGCAGATTCTGCAACTAAAACAAAGGGTTAAAGGAACCGCGCACATTGCAGGACATACCCTTGATCTTCTGTTTTCTAGTATAGAATCCACCCATATCCAAGAGGTCAGGCCTCTCTCCTGGACAGATCATTCGCTAATTTCTTTCTCCCTCAGCCTGCTGGCTACTCCAGCAAGCCCTCCTATGCCACCATCAGTGGTAAACAGAGCCTGGAGGCTGGTTGCTCCTGACTCATTTCAATTCCACTCCTTTAATGATCCAAATGCCCTAGTTGCACTCCCCGTTAATATGGGAGCAGTAAACTTTCAAACTGAGATCTCAAATATACTGGACCAATGCGCACCTAGATTAAAACACAAACCCAAAAGGAAAACACCATCTGAGAAATGGTATCTGTCTGAACTCAGGACACTAAAAAGAAAGTGCAAAATGCTAGAACACAAATGGAGATAGTCAAAACAGGATAAGGATAGATTGTTATATAAGGTAGAGATGAAAACCTAAAACAATGCCATTAAGAATGCTAAAAAAATCTATTTTGCGAAGCAAATAAACGATAACAGCAACTCGCCTAAAGAGCTTTATAAAATAGTAAAATAACTATGCAAACCAGCAAGTATGTCCCAAACCTTGCCTCCTCCAGAAGAATGCTGCGAGAAGATAAGCACATTCTTCTCTGACAAAACCAGAAAGATATATTCTTCATTCAGTAATCAAGCCTCCACAGCCAAGACCAAATGGGAATCCTTGGATCCTCACCCTGATGCTCAATCCTGTTTTGGCAGTTGTATCCCTTTTACAAAGAAACAAGTAGCAAAAGCACTGGGGGAAGTTAAATCAGGGTCCCCACTTGAACCATGCCCGCACGTCATACTCTCTCTGATCATACTGGCACTAGGTCCTCATGTAACCCACCTATTAAACCAATCTCTGGACATTACCTACCTAAAGTTTTGGAGAAGTTGGTTGATAAACAAGTATCCAACTATACCGAAACCAACAAACTCCTGGACCCATCTCAGATTGGCTTCAGAGCCACTAACACTACTGAGGCTACCCTCTTGGCTGTCCTGGACAATATCAGATCCCTAATCGATCAGGGGAGAGCCGCTGCCTTGATCCTGTTGGATGTGTCGGCGGCTTTCGACACTGTCTCACATGGACTACTGTTGAGCACCCTACACGAAAAGGGTATACATGCCAAAGCTCTTCAGTGGTTCAGCTCAGTTTTGAGCAACAGAACGCAAACAGTACAAATGGGTTCTTTTTCTTCAAGCCCAAAATCCATTTGTTATGGTGTCCCGCAGGGAGCCTCCCTGAGCTCCACGCTCTTTAACGCCTATGTATCATCTTTGGCTAAAATCAGTGAAAAATGGGGATTCAGTATCTGCTCCTATGCGGATGAGACACAACCAATTGATAGCCCTCGAAGAAAGGCATGAGGACACCAGGCACAAACTGAACAACTGCCTCTCAAAAATGGCGATCTGGATGTCAGACCATTGTCTGAAATTGAATGCTGAGAAATCAGAGATTCTACTCTTTGGGGGAGCCCACCTAATCTGGGATGCATCTTGGTGGCCCCAATCATTGGGATCCGCCCCTGCACCCAAGCAGGTTGCAAAAAACCTGAGCATCCTTATTGACAATACTCTAACCATGCAGGACCATGTCCGGGCTCTGTGCAGGAGAAGCTACACTACTTTAAAACTCCTGAAAAGGCTTTTCCCATGGATCCCTTTGAAATGTAGGAGAACCATCACACAGGCCCTATTTATAAGCTAACTGGATTACAGGAATTCGTTGTTTGTAAGCATGGTGGATTATCTTTTCACACGTCTGCAGGTAATCCAGAATGCAGCTTCCAAACTGGTGAGCAACAAAAGTAGGTATAGCTCGGCGTAAGAATGCATGAGACAGCTCCATTGGCTGCCCGTGTGTCAAAGAGCCAGATTCAAGCTCCTGAGCCATGCACACAAAGACCTACATCATTGCGGTCCCAGAATTCTACAAGACGAACTTCAATTCTATGCCCCTACACGGATTTTAAGGTCATGCAGCAAGGCGCGGGCCAAGACAAAACGTATCAAGAAAGCCAGGGCAGAGGGTCACGCCTTCTTCCACCTGGCTGCAACTCAGTGGAATGTACTACCACTAGAGTTACGTCTTACTGATGACTATATGTCATTTAGAAAAAAGCTGAAAACCAATTTGTTCCCTAAGGCGTAGTTACGAATACAGTGGCATCAATCATCACCTCAACCTTACCATGGATCTCGCTCTTCCAGCGCCGTGATATCCTTTCAGTTGAATGTTGCGCTCTATAAATATATATATATAAATAAATATACAGGACTGTGCGTTATATGGTGCACTACCACAGGCCGTCACAAGAGGTTCATGGATAGAACTATACAGTGCTGTTAATTACAGTACCTAGAAAAGGCATAAGTGGGGCATGATGTGTTTTATATGAAAATGCATTATGAACCTGGCAACATCCCATTCTGAATTGGCAAAAATCCAGGAAGCCTGGTCACCCCGATGGAGCTGCACTTGGGTATACTGCGCTATATTAAGAAATTAATATGTTGAATAAATGTGTATTCTTAGCAATATGCGATGTGTCTTGAAAACCATGTAGTGTAGCGTGCAGCGTTCTTGGGCACCAGTGATGTGCAGCGTAATAATTTTGCTTCCATTCTGAAGATGCGTGGCTGGCACCAAGCCTTAGTAGAGGATCCAAGACCGCCACCCGCCCAACCTCAAGTGGTGATAAGAAAGGACAGTGTACAGAGGTTCGACTGGCTTTGGAGGTAAAAGTCACAGGAGTGGCCGGTCCATTGGGGCTGAGGGGCCATGCCCCTCAACCTTTTGCCCCTCATGAACAGTGACTGTCAGGCTGAACAAAGGTCAGCCTGACAGACACTGTTCACCCCCCCCCCCCGGCATCTTGAGACCCTCACAGGTGAGTAGGGCACTTCACAATTTCCTGATTGATTGACTTTCAGGTCAGGCAGCCAGGAGCCAGACATGCGCATTTAGCGCAGGCTCTTGGCTGGCTGAGCTGACCTTTGCTGGGCTGAGGAAGTCACAGCACCTGTGGGCGTGACGTCCTCAGCTCAGCAGAGGTCCCTGAGGCCCTCCCCACAGTGATGAAGGATATTGTCACTGATTGCCTCGCATCTGGGCGCTTCAGTCTTAAGCCCTGAAGCGCCCAGGGTCGAGTGTCAGTCAGGGACACTTCATCACAGAGTGGGGTGGGGTCAGCAGCCTCACTGACCCCATCCCACTCTGTGATGACATCAGCATCGGATTGGGAAGGCGGGCAGTCGGGCATTGGCCGATGCCTAAGAGTTACCAGTGGGCCGTTTTTTGTCAACTGGCCTACGGAGCCTTATTGTCTTCCCCACCAGGTCACTGTAAGGGGGGGGGCAGCATCATGAGCAAGGAGCCTCTGAGGGGGTTGCTTACAGCAGTGTCCCTAGGCCAATATTGTTCAGTCCACTGCAGACTTTATCTTGGCCTCCCGTGGGGCCGGTGCAGATGCCCAAAAGCAATGTCCCACTCCCCAGCTGTGGGCCATTATCACCTCAGCTCCCCTGGAGAAGCAGCCGCTCTCTGCTTTTCTTCACCCCACCCCTGCCAGGCCATCACCCAGAGGCTACAGTTGGCTTGGCTGGGGGGGGGGGGGGGGGGGAGTAGGTGAATAGCCTTGCTGAGGGCCTGTCATTGGCACCTAAGCTACAGTGCCTTTTAGGCCTTGGTGGGGGGAGGGGTGTATGTTTGCATAAACCTCACTGTGAAGCACCTTGCCCAGAGCGGAAAATTTAGATAATGTAATGTTAGGGTCAGAGTTGCCGAATATGGAACTATGGCAATAGGTTCGAGTCCCAGCCTCACCTCAACATCCTGTGATTCTGGGCAAATGACTTATTTGGCCAAGTTTACTCTATATAAAACTACAATAAAAAACATAACATTCTGTTTGCTCATTTTTCAAGAATCTGCAAAGGCTGGAACTTAATAATGAGAGAGGATTCTTTATTCAATAATATAAAAACACCAATTTCCTTCTTAACATGGCTCTACTTCCTTTGTTTAGTTTTAACTATCAGTCACGGATCATTAAAGAAGCTTTAGACCACATTTTAAACTGATTTCACCTTAGGTTTACCGTTCAAACTTTAAAGTACATATCGATCAGGGGAGAAAATACCAGTTTTAGGTATTTTTCTTCATTTTCGTACTGGCAAGGGCATTAAAATACTGGTAATGCTTGTTAAAAAAATGGCCAGGAGGGAAACATAGCCATATCAGGAGATGTGGCCTTTGGGCCACTTTATTTCACTTCGCACGCCCTGCCAAAATGTAGGGCTTCTAGTTTTCAACAATGTTTCTGGCTCTATGAGCTTTAAAATACATAATTTATCAAACATTTCTCTAAAAATGAGCCTGATGAGAAAAGCCAAATGCTATTTCGTGAACGGGTGTGATTCAGGAATGTGGGCCAGTTTTTTAGGATTACCCGGGCCAAATTGTGATCCCAATGTGACCATGGACGACATTGTGACTGCTGCCTTCTCTCATTGGCTGACCTTAGGTCAGCCTGTTATATTCCATATAGGTACCCTATATAGTCGCAGGCAGGTAACAAACACCTTTCACCTATATTCTTCACTACATTACATACATAACGGTTCTTAGGCACTGACCTTCTACCTAGATATGAAACTGCATTCAGAATGCAGTTTTTTTTCTAGATCGAATCTCATACATTATGCATGAGGCTTCTTGGAAGCACAGCAGGACTAACAGCAGGACTGACATCTCCTGTATAATATCTCTGTTTAAAGTTCAGGGCCAACGTCATCCTTTAGGCCGACACCATAACACAGCAAGGTAGGACCCCTGGGGAGACCTATGGGTATATATACATCATGTCTTGCTAAGAGAGACAGAGGAGACTGTGACTTCTCAGCTGACACACTGACCAGAGACGCTGAGGTTCCTGCATGCAGACACTCCAGATCGCAGTGGTCTAACATCCCTCTCGGGGTGTCCAACTCGAGACAAGGATGGGGTCCCATATTCTCTCCTTTCTCAAGTATTGGTTTGACTACATCCTAGAGGGATTCTTTGCATAACACCTACATAGATGCTAGGTACATCCAGTTAGGGAGGCATCGTAGGAGTACGCACTTTTTATCATGTGTTTTATGTTCATGTATATATTCATGATTTCTGCAAGATGGTAGAACTATACCATCCCTTTACTTTTTTAGTATTGCTAATCATATATCTCTGCTACTGTCTAATGGTTGTTGCAGCTCATCTATTTTACACTAGAATAACAACTGCTCAATAAATCCTTATGGAAATGCCCAGACTGTTTATTCTGTGTATCTCTGAGACAAGCTAAGTGAGCACGAGTGACTGAGCCAAAATTAGTATACTGTTTCCACGATCCTGAGGGATCAGGGTTGTCATATTCTGAGGTTTTCAGAAACTATTCTCCCCCCGATAAGAGGAGATTCTAGTGGCAATGTGAGCTAGCTAATGCAAACAGGCTAACGTATGCGGGTGGGGGTGCACAGAATCAGTCTGCCACCAATCCCACAGTTTATGTTATCCAAATGCCCAGATCCTGTATAGGTAATATAGGAACTATACGACGAGCCAATAAGGGAAGGCAGCAGTCCCAAGCCTCCTGGAACCTCCTGGAAAGCCTTCTCCGATCATTAGTGGATTGGTGTAGGTCATTTGCATTTGCTGCTCGGGCGGGTAATCTGTATGTTTTAAATTACGTCATTGTGCTGGATTTTAATACTGAACCTGAATCTGTTTGAAATCGTGAAATAATCTGCTTAGGTGCTTTTAATAATTTGGATTTTACTTTGCTTTGCTCATTTGCACGGGAGGTAGGAAGGAGGCGGGAAGGAGCTGTTTTCAATGCTCCGGGGGGACTAGCAGGCTGTTACTGACAAACAAGGGTAGCACTCTAGCTGCGCCGGCCCTTACATTCATCTGTCCTCAAAAGAGGCGGATGACGCGGCCGCGCAGTGGGTACTCTGCTGGCGTGCCTAAGGCAAGCCCGTCTGGGCCCGTCCGTGCCTAACCGGGCCCAGGGGCCAGGACCCCTGACCCTTTAATAGGAGGTAGGATCTCCTATACTTTTGATCAGCTATATCATCTTAGAGACACGCTACCTTTCAAATGCTCACACAAGTTAAGCAAGAACTGTAACAAATGTCCTCTATGTTGTTTTGATATAGGTACTTGGATCATGCCCATGGCGGCTAAATGCGCGCCATTGTTAAGGGCCTTTAAGATGGCTCTTTTAAATTACCGGTCATTACCTAAGCACACGAATGAACTTTGCTTGCTTCTCAAGGAACATGATCTAGACGCCTTGTTTCTCACTGAAACTTGGCTTTCAAGCGTATCTGACCCAGCGGTAGTACAAGCTTTGCCCCCTGGATATGTGATTCAGAGACAGGACTGGGAAGGGAAGTAGAGGCGGGGGGCTGGCTATTATCTTTAAAGATAAGTTTAACTGTCGGAATACACCCAGCCTGATCCCGGACTGTGAAAGCGGTCTCTTTGCACTCGGTTTTTCCCCTACATGCACGTTTTCGGGGGTCCTTGTTAATCGCCCATGAGGCCCAATGGGCCTCTTCATCAGGGAGCTCCCGGATTTCTTGGCTAAATCGGTTAGCTCCTTTTCGAATTTTTGTGCTCTGGGGGACCTTAATATTCATTTCGATCTATCTTCCTCCGCGGATGCCGAGGCTGTGATAGACAATCTGAGTGCTCTAACTCTTAAGTTGAAAGTGTCTGCCCCCACCCACCAGAAAGGCCACCTCCTTGACCCGCTCTTTTCTAACATCGAAAGTCTTGTGGTGGGAACTCATACCACCTTGCCTTGGTCAGACCACTATATGGTCCCCTTTGTTTGGACCTGCCAGGAGGTTAGTCAGCCACGGGATAAAGGGAAAACATGGTGTCGGAACAGAAACAATTATGTAAACGCCTGGAGAGAAGTTGGAGAAGGGACTTCTTGAGTGCGGAGAAAATTAAATACAGAGAGGCCATTAAAGCCTATAAGGCAGCAATTAGAACTGCCCAAGCGGAGTATTATGGGGAAAAGATTACCTCCGCTTCGAACTCCCCCTGTTAAAAAAATTTTAAATCGTGAAATCCCTTTTGAAACCCCCTGCACCCCCATTGCCGTCGGAGGACATCTTAGGACGCTGCACGAAGCTGGCTCATTTCTTCCATAAGAAAATTGATTAAATCTATTCCACCTTTCCCCCCTTGTCAGCTTCTGCTACTACCTCGTAGAAGCAAAGCTCCGAACACTAGAGCCCCACATTGAAATTATCCCTCTTATGGATATGAAGTCTTTAAAAACTTACATGGAGCGGCTGAAATCTGGCTCCCCAAGTGATGTTCCTTCCCCCTTGACTCTCAATCGGGTCTTTGACTCTGTTGCCCCAACTATTCTGAATCTTATTAACACTTCGCTGTCTTCAGGGAGTGTTCCGTCCTCATGGAAGCGAGCGATGGTCAGAGCTCTACTCAAGAAACCATCTCTTGACCCTGAAGTCTTTGCTAACTACCGGCCGATTTCTCTCCTACCTGGGATTGCAAAGATCAGTGAAAAATATGTTAATTCCGTTCTCTCCACATTTCTGGAGGTGAATGAACATCTTCACCCCTCCCAAACGGGCTTTAGACCCTAACAAGGCACGGAGACAGCCGTGTTAGCGGTGGTCGAAGAAGCTAGGAAAATCCTAGACAGTGGCGGGTCCGCAGCGATTACATTGCTCGACCTCAGTGCGGCCTTTGACACTGTCAATCACCAACTTTTGATTACAAGACTTAGAGAGATTGGGGTGTCAGGAACTTTACTCAAATGGCTTGAGTCTTTCCTGGTAGACAGGTCATTCCAGGTCTTTGAGGGCAACGTTAGCTCCGAAAGAATGCCACTACGATGTTAGGTGCCACAGAGCTCCTCCCTAGCCCCACACTTTTTAATGTTATCTGTGCCCTTTGGCTGAGGTGGTCAAACCCTTTGGGGTTAACATAATCTCTTAGGCTGATAATACTCAGATGATTGTGTCCCTTAACAGTCTGGACAAGGTTAAGAGTAATTTGGCCAGCTGCTTGGAAGGGGTCGCCGCATGGATGGATGACTCCTTCCTAAAACTGAATGCAGCCAAGACCGAGCTGATGATCCTGGGTAGGACTACTAATATGGACATCAGGGTCCTCTGGCCTTAATGTTTTGGGGTGATGCCTACCCCCAAAACTCAAATAAAAAGTCTTGGAGTGTGGCTTGACCATAGCCTGAATTTTAAGGTGGCAGGTACCTGCTATGGTATTCTAAAAATGATCAGGAGGGTTCTTCCTCTTTTGCCGTTTTCTGCCAGGAAGCTTTTGGTGCAAGCCTTGATCCTTTCGAGGCTTGATTATGCCAATGTGCTTTACCTGGGATCCCCACCCGCAACCATTAAAAAATTGCAAACGGTTCAAAACTGTGCAGCGCGACTTCTGTTGCAGGTTCACAAGCATGAATCAGCTAAACCATACATCATGTCCCTGCATTGGCTGCCGGTGGCTGAGATAATTCAGTTTAAGGCTTTGTGTATTGCTCATAAGGCACTCTCAGCTAAGGCCCGCCGATTGTTCAACTCATTATCTCCCCTTATCTCCCTAAAAGATCTCTACGCTCTGAAAAAAGACATCTAGCAACAGTTCTTAGAGTATACCGAGCTCGGAGTGGGGGACGTCTTTCCTCCCTTATCGCGGCCAAATGCTGGAATCAGCTCCCAGATCATATCCGTTTCGAGGCCAATCATCTTTCTTTCTGCAAACAGCTGAAGACGTTCCTGTTCTCGGTAACTGTCTGATCTCCTGATTGTTTGATGGCTTTGTCTCTAGCGCTGGGAGGACTTTGGTAGCCATGCGCTTTGCAGGTGTCTTTTCAGTTCAACCTCCGAGGCAGAGCTGGCTGCAGGTACGCGTTTGTTTTTCTTTTAAACTATTTGTTGTCTGCGTGCCTGAATGTTGGGTGAAGAGTCTTGTGAATGGATGGGTTTGTGTGCGTGTATGTACGAATGATTGGTGAAGAGTGTTGTAAATGGATATGTTTGTGAGCGTGCGTGTGTGTGTGTGAATGCATTGCTTTGAGTGTTTTGTGTATGTGTGCGTGAGAGTGCGCCCCGTCCGCCTCCTACATTCCAAAAAGGTACCGGCCGCCACTGAAAAGTTACTCTGCAAAGAAAAGCCACGAAGAGCAGACTCACCAAGCCAGGGCCGGGCGAAAATTACAGAGGATAAAGGAGAAGGAAGCCTTTAATTACAAACGTGTATTTTCAAAGTATTTTGAAAAGCTTTCTTTCATATGGAGAAGGGAGCGTGTGTGCTTGTTGTCGTGGTTAAGATACATAGGGAAAAGAAAAGTCATACAATGCCTATTTTAACAGCTAAATTAAATAAAAACATTTTAAACATGTACACACTACATAAGAACTAAAAAAAAAACGTCGTTAAAACACTTTGGGAAGCATGTGCGTGCTTTAGAAACGTATTTATTTATTTTTCTAAAGCGCACCCACTCTTCCCGAAGCGTTTTAAAAAACGTTTGTTTTCAATTAATAATTAAGTTGTGTGCACATTAAGACTGCATTGTGCTTAACTTTTATGTATTTATCTTAAGCACAATATTTTTTTTTTTATTTGCAATTCATTTTAAAACAAACTCTGATTGCTGACAATGCCACGCAGGGGCAAAATAACATACCACAACAGAGATCAAAGTGGAGCAACTAAAAGAAATTGTGAATAAATCTCCAGGACAATAAAATGCGTGTGTTTGATACGCATTTTAAAATAAAATACAAAAACTCTCATTAGAGACAATGTGGCGCTTGGGAACCAACACATACCGCAATGGATCTCAAAGCGGAGCAACTGGAAGAAAAACAAAAGCCAAGGAAGACATACAAAGCACATAATAATTAAACGAAAATCAAGATCAGCCATGTGCCAAAGTCTTATGCAGGGCCACTGGAATTATGCGGCTGTAGTGTTTTCTGTATAATTATCGATTTGCCACATAATCCATCTTGCGATCTATAGATTTTAATTGTACAAACGGATAAAAAGTTACTAAAATGGCTGCGACGATGATAGGCAAGGAGTTGAATCTGTGTGGGGGTTGGTGTGGTGACGGGTGTGGGGAGTGTCAGGGAAGTCAGCTGGGTTCAACCCTGCACTGAGAGACAGTCACTGCTGGAAAGCACTTGCAGGTCAAGTCAGCCGGAAGAGGCAGGATTAAGTCACTGCTGCTTTGTGGTTAGAAGAGGAAGATTTAACACCCCAAGCTGCTTACTTGCTAGCAGATGGCACGGAATACTTCCTTCCAAGTTGGTAGTAGGGAAGGTGTCCAATAATTACAAAGTAAAAAAAAAAATATGTTGTTAACTAAAAGTGGGCGAGGTTTTAAGTTTGATGGGGCTGGTATCTGTCTCCGTGATGGAAGGAGGTTGAGGGGTAGTACAATTTCTACAGATTTTCTTTTATCCAGCCACAATGAAACGAGGGCAAGACTCTTGGGGTGCCAACATTTACTGCCCCTCATCTCCAAAACCAGTGGCTGCTGGTGACATTTGAAAGTGGTGAGGCGTGATACAATTGTCGTATTTCACTGCGGTGAGCGAGCAAGCCTGAACCTCCTATGGGGGGGTGGGGGGTTCTCCCCCCGAGAAAATTTTGAAAAAAGAGTGGGCAAATGGTGCATTTTCAAGCTAACCAGAAGGTGTGAAGAACAGCTCAGTCAATACTACTGTTTAGAGTTGTGGGAGTTAAGAAACCTTCAGTAAGCAGCTACGATTAAAGTGAAGAATAGTTCACACAAAAACTATCATAAAACCTTGGCCACAACAGCCCAAAATAATGCTAATTTAAACCACCGACAAAAAATATGTGCACATGCAATCAAACCTGTAGATCCTATTTGCAACTCTTTCAGGCAATGAATTTGGAGATATCATTTTATAGTTATATTAAAAAAAAGCAAACCTACAAAAAAGCATTCTTACGATTCCTCATATGCACAAATTCTTCATGTGACGCTAAGTATTGGAAGTTTCTACAGGCTACAGAAAGTTTTGTTTGTACTGACGAACCGGGGACTTAGCATTGCCTACAGAGCTCGACTTAGAAAAGACTGCCTCTGCAGTGCCATCTCGCAATAAATATTCCTGAAGCACAAACTGACATCCATTGTGGACGTTGAATAAACACACCTGGTACCAGAAGACACAAGGTACTTGGAACCTGGCAGCAGAGTTTCAATGTCTGCAAAACTGGAAGATTTTCTTCAAAATGTAGGACAAACCCAAGACTCAATTGTGAAAAGACTGAGCACTCGCATAAGTATTTCATTGCAGTGACCCAAGAGACTCCTAGCTGGCGAGTGCCACCTACAGACAGCAGAGACTTTTCAACTAACAATACACTGCATTACGGGACTTGCAGTTCATTTGAATGAAATCTTAAGCAAAGCTGTATACGGAATTCTATCAAGAAACAAGGCCTGGCTGAAGTTACTATATATACTTACCTCTTCATCTTCTCACCGCAAATCAGATTTTCTGTATATCCCTCACGCGACTTATTCCTAGCTTCTTCACTTTTAAGCCCTGGTTCTTTTCCGTTTTACGTAACACCTCCAGGCAGGCCACAAACACGGTCAGTCACCCCTAAGAAGAGAGCTGCCAAATTTGCACAAGGCCAGACAGGCGGTGACCCAACCGTGTGTACTTCTCAGTCCCAGCGAGGCAAAAGTTACAAAAGTGCATCAAACCGCTACAGTAATCGAGTCGTGAAGACACAAAGAGGTTAGAAAAGGCATCGTAAGCAGGATTATTCAGGATTAAGTAGGATTTAGCAGCTAGGCTGGCCGGGAACTATGTGGTTCACGTCCTGTCTGTTCTTGCTTCCAGACCAAGCCCTTGATAATATTAAGACTTTATTTAAAACAAATGAAACCCTTAGCATTTAATGGTTATTAGTAATGCAGTCAAAATAGTTGTCCTCTCAAAACTTAATTTTCTTTTAAAGGCCCATCCAATATACATTGAACTTCAATATCTAAACAGGATGCAGACTCAGTCGCAGCCGGAAAAATGGCTTGGTGGGTGGGTTGGTGGGACGATCACGGTAATCTCTATATACAATAAAAAAAATTCACCTTTCACTGCAACCGCATCATGCGCCGCCTCAGCTCCTGGTGATCCTGGCTCGCAGGCAGCCTCCCTCCTCCTGCTCCCTAAGCCAATCACAACGCTGCAATGGCAGCGTTGTGATTGGTGAGGCGCAGCCGTGAGCACCCCAGCTGGGCCATTTTATCTATGTAGGCTGCATGCAGCAGCCTGCATAGAGAAAAAGGGAGAGTGGGCGGTCCTGCTCGAGGGCAGGAGGAGTGGCTTGCACACTGTTGTGGGTACTGACTGTTTGGTCGGCCCCCCAGGCTGACAACAGTGGGCAAGCCACACACCCCTGCCCTCAAGCTGGACCACCCCCCTGCCCTCCCCCAACCAGGCACTTCTGCTTTCTCGCATGGTAGTTTTAAAAATGTATGTTTTGCCTTCTTGCACTGCGAGAAAGCAGTGGGGCGACGCCCCCACACCCCAATGGGGGAGCCACCACTGTCCAGAGCCGAAAGAGGCAGCAGTGCTCTCGGGAATTTGTGGTAATGTGTATAGCATGCTCGAATCAAGCTTCCAGGCCTCTCCGATGTGGTTCTAAATAAGACCTATCAGACGGGAGCAGGGCACGTAGGAGGGTCTATGAAGCAAGCAGACCACCTAGAAACCCACCATTTTATAATTTGTTCGCTCAGTCCTCCTCTGGGGGAAAATGCAAGCAGCTACGGGCAACGGACCCAAGAAGGCCCAGAGACTATAATGTTCTGGAAACAATTAAGTGATGGCGCCGACTCCAGGCTGGCTATTGTGATCAGCCATCAAATAATTCATGACCTCAACTCACGTATCACACAGATTTGTAGGCACACTGTTAGGTTATTTAAACACATATAGGACTTTAAAATGCAAGCATTTTCATCTTTTTGGTGTACATCTCTGGAACACTAACAGGCTCACTGCCCCCCAGGGCATGAGTTGGTGGTACACGCAGGTTCACGGTGTCACCCACTATTTTCACAAGGTGGTCCCCCCTGCCAGGAAGTTGGGCCCCACGGAAATATGTTGAAATTGTCCCAGTGTAAGAAACCGGGACAGGTTCAGCAGCGCATGCACATTGTCTGCTTTCCATTTCCAGCAGCAACCACTTCTTTTTATAGGACTTGTGCCCTGCTGCCCCCATAAATAAGACAAAATTAACAGTTTGGTGAACGAAGAGGGGGTGAACCGCACCCTGCACTGCTCCTGGGCATAGCAAACTTAGACACGGGTGGAGAAATGTTTCTGGGAGAGGGTTGGTATGCAGTGCCAAAACGGAGGGGCTAGTGTGCAGGGCTATGCCTGGGGGAAAGTGGGTTGCAATGCATTAGATGGAGTGTGCCATTGGCAGTGCAATCCAATAAGGGTGGTGCACTGGAGCTGGGTTTTTTTCCAGTGTTCATTATTTCTACATTTATTCCACAGAAGGAGGGGTGATTATGTGTTGGAGAGTAAGCTTCCATGCAATAAACATATATAAAATATGAAAAAATGAGCATTGTTTAACTGCTCTTCTCCATTGGCCTTCTCATACACATTAAACAACACATTCTCGCAAACACACAACAGTAAAGAAAGCACACCACGTGTGTGCGTAGTACGGAGAACTGATGGTTCTGAAGCAATTCAGAGCCCTCACAGAGACCACAGTTCGGAAAATGGGCCATCTGCAAAGCCTGGGGCTGCGTCACATAGCACTGAAATGAACAAAGGAGTACCTGCAGGAGCCAATGCCGCTGCTGCTCCTATGTAGCTCCTTGGCTTGCGCCACTGCCCCTTCCACCACTGTAAACACGGCAACAAGCGGTGTGCAGGCAGCTGGACGTAGTGTGGGCGGCACATACTAACTGTTCTACCCCGAAAGGGTAATGCATACCGGAATAATAACTTTTACTTAAACAAAGAAATAAAGAAATTTAGAAAACAGCGGGTGGGGACATGCTTCCAGAGACATGGGAGGAGGTGGGAGAGACGAATGCTGCGGGCCAAAGGAGCTCGAAACGGAGCAACACAAATTAAAAAAAGAGTTCTTGAAAAGCAAACCAAAGACAAATGTGTAAAGATAGGGAAAGTTAGTCGCAGCTCCATTGGAGGATACAAATGAAAACAAGGCGGGCCAAAGAAGAAGGATTAACCACTAGCGAGGAAGCCTTTTTGAAGGACAATCGAAGTGAGGAATAAAAAGGCAATGGGTGGGCTGTAAGTCCAATGAGTAAATACTGCATGTCTCGAGAGAGAGAGCGCAGGTGTGCTCCGCCTAGGCTCGACCTAAAAAGGACTTTCATCTGAACTTGGGTATGATGGAGAAAATAATTCTCATATCCCTTGTTCAGCTCCTTAAAAACATTAGGGAATGCCTACACAAAGTTTTAAGTACCGCAATTTTGCAACCTGTCCCTATCAATATATCTGTATTTACACCTCTGAATCCAGGTAGCGATTAGGTGTCCACTTTATTGAACGTCACTGTTCTACCTTCATTTCCAACGTATGTTCCGCATCCGCTGCAATCTAGAATGCAACACACTGAGCCAAGAGCTTATTCTGCTAGCCCAAAAGTTTGACTGATTGCCGGAAGGCAGGGTACGCATCACTCTTAAGCGCTTGACATCTCCCGATGTTGTATCTACTTATAAAGAACTGGCAGAGGAAGATTCTGCTAGGAGCACAACGACCTCTACATGGAATACAATCAATCTCACTCCTCCCATATTATTGAAAGTGGCCCTTCTGCTAAAAGGAAGCGACAGATTTTGCACACTTGTAGCAATAATGTCAGGGTCCCTGAAAATGTAATAAGAACCTCCCTGCCTACAAATGATTTGTTGCTGCTGGAAGCTGACCTGTTTGGCTGGTGTGTCGGGGAGGCTCTATAAAATCCATCACACTCTCCTGCTGCCCAGGAAATGCTTCTGCTAGAAACTGACCTGTTTGGCTGCCATAACTACACGGTACTCTGAATCCAGGAGTCCTAAGGAGGAGGATGCGCGATAAAATCCAGTGCGCTCTTCTGCTGTGTGGGACACGCTGCTGCAGAAAACAGATCTGTTTGACTACCATCGGTACCTGGGACTCCAAGGTGCAAAGTCCTAAGGTCTTGTATGTGGAGGAGGGGGAGGAGCTCGAAAATCCATTGTGCTCTCCTGCTGCTCTGGACGCGTTGCTGCTGGAAACTGACCTGTTTGGCAGCCATTGATAAACGGGATTCCAAAGCCAAGGGTCATAAAGGTTTGGATGTGGAGGAGGGGGGAGGAGGGGGGCGGGGGGGGGGCGCTATAAAATCCATTGCGCAGGACACCCTGCTGCGGGAAACTGACCTGTTTGGCTGCCATCACTACACAGGACTTCAAGGTCCAGAGTGCTAAATGTTTGTGTGTGGGGGTGTTGGGGGATACTCTATAAAATCCATCACACTCTCCTGCTGCTTGGGACGCACTGCTGCTGGAAACTGACCTGTTTCGCTGCCATGGCTTCTTAGGACTCCAAAGCTCAGAGTCTTAAGGGCTTGTGTGTGGAGGAGGGGGAGACGCTATTAAATCTATTTGGTTTTCCCGCTGCACGGGACAAACTACTGCTGCAAGGTTTGGCCACCATTCTTACACCGAACTCAAAAGCCCAGAGTCGTAAGGGGTTGTTTGTGGAGGAGCTATAAAATCCTTGCACTCTCCTGCTGCACCGGGCGTGGGCAGGGGTGCTACTGGGAAAAGACTGTACCAAGACAAGCTTGTCTGAGCCCATCTGAGGCCGACGAAGGCTTGGCTGGACCACTCTGCAGAAAATTGGGTCCTACAACAAGTTACAGGTTTCAAAACATTTTACCATGGGCAAAAGGAAATTTGCCCAGAGGACTTCTGGTAAGGCTATTTTAACTTCTAATTTCATTACCAACTATCTTTCCGAAGCTATTGGTCTGACAATAAAATAGTAAATGAGGAGGAAAGGCTTGCTGCTACCCACCGGGCAGTAAATAAGGTCTTGTTTAAGCCCATCCCAGAAGACTTAGCAGGCCGGGGTATAATGCAGGGGTGGACAAAACTGGCAGAGTTTTACTCTGGGGGATTCTGTGGAGTTACCGAACACTGCGAATTCAGCTGATTTTTGGTCCGTTGTGCTGCTCGCACTGATTTTTAGTGCAGAGAGCACGCACGGCACCAGGCTGTGCACCAGAACGCACTGCTTTCTACTAGATTTTCTACTTAAGCGGCAGCTTTTGCAACCCGAGCGGCAATTTTCTCAATGTGAGCAGTAGCAACCTGCTGCGACCACCTACATTGAGAAATCTCGCCAGGAGGCGGTGTATTGCTCGTTTAGTCTTGCTTGCCAACTAATCGCTGGCGAGCCATGCAGCGGCTGGAAGAGTTTCTGCCTATCTCCATGCTCCAAATTGAGCACATAGTAGGCATAACTTTGCAAACACTGCTGGCAGAGTGGAGTTTACTAACCACCCCTAGTATAATGGTGACTGGTGCTTGCTAAGATTTAGAGACCAAGTTACCAACGGTTAATCCCTGTGCATTAAATTCCTCTTTAAGTACCATTACTGCTTCCCCTAATATTGCTGAAAGCTACCCTCCTGCCACAAAGAAGAGACCCCATGGCAGTGCTACACGGTCAAAAACATCTCTGTCTGGTCCGGGACCAACAAAGTACTGTTTTGGATCCAAGGATAAGAATGACGTATCAAATTTAACTGAGATCAAACCACTGATACTGATTTACTTGCAAAGGTTGTGACTGACAAATTTAATTAGTTGGAGCACTATGTGAAATCAACACTAGATGTCATAAAGAGCAAACTGAAGGTCTTTGAGTCCATGTTAAAAAATGTGCTGGAGCTTGCTAAGAACATATCGACTAATTCCATTGTACATGATTAATATTTATAACAAGGGTCTGCTGAAACAATTTTAACATGGGAGAATATAGCACAGGAGGGTAAAACTAACATTGAATCATCCAAGAAACACATGCTTTATATAATGAACTTGTGAGGTAGGGTAGGTAGGGTAGGTAAATCATAGAAAACCACACAAGACGACTATATTGTTGTCAACTTCCGCTCTCCGTGACTTGTTAACCTGTTGTTTTCCAATTTCACAATAATTTTCTGATTGAAAAAATAGAAATGGTGCCCTTTTTCTTGTAATAAGCCAGAAAAATTTGCTGAGTAACGAGAGAAACAGCTTTTTAAGGGAAAAGTGAGCCAAAAGTGAGCCAAATGATGTCAATTGAGGGTGTGAGTACTAATAGATTTCTCCTTTACAATCCCTTCATGATATAGACTGACATCTAATGACGGCAGTAAAAGAGCATACCCTCCATGTAGTTTTCCAAATAAATAACTGAAGAGACCAAGATACTAGTAATATGATGTGTGTAATTCTGGGAGTAAGCACTATACCGGATATGATAATTAAGAATGTTAGAATAGTTTCATGGAGTGTGGCAAGGATTACAGGGAAAACAACCTTGACAGAATGCAGACTTATATAGAACCAGCACAGTTGATATGTATTCAGGAAACATGGTCTTTGACTGATTTCTATAGAGGGCTTTTTCTCGGTGGTTAATCTGTTACCCCTTCAGTGGTGGGTATCGCAAAGGGTGGCTTTGCAGGTTTAGTATCAACTTCATTTCCAGTGACAATTTCTAGGTGGTTTACAGCTTCTCCCTTATATCAATTTGTTTTTATTACCTTGAAGTGTAATCCTGACCTACAAATTTGAAACTTTTATAATATATATTTAATCGTACCCGATCTGAGGTGGTCCTAACTAGGGAAAATGATTTAGATTTTATGTTATATATTCCAAATCAAAGCATCCTTTTATAATCTGGGTTCGGGAATTTAACATCACAACTTGTCCCATTACCGCCAACGAAGTATGTGGTGTAATTGATGGTGAGGGTGAAGGGCAAGTTAACTTTTAAACAATCAATCTGGAGAAATTATAAACATTATGCTAACTAAGCATATTGTGGATTTGATCGAGCAAAGTTGTAATTGTTCATCAACTCCTCAGCCAACATATATTGGGAGCGCTGCCTTGACAATAATTGATCATATTATAAGTTAAGCTAATCCATTAGTAATAATTTCTAATTTTGAAGTCGCAAAAAATTGTGTGAACGACCATAATCCCAATTTTAACAATACAGGTTTCAACATGGCAATAGCCTATCACTACGAGAGTCTAGAATATTGAACCTCATGGGATCAGAATGAAATTGTCGGGAGTAGACCCTGACAGTTTTACTACTTCAATTTTTAGACTGTGTTAGCAGAACATCATAAAAAGTTTGGCCAAAGCCCTAGACTATGCTTCTATTAAACAAGCACACATATCTCAAACGTAATTGGCTCTTTTTTAATAACACCAGGACAAAATAACAAAAGAACCGGAAAAGAATGGTTTGATAAGGCTTGTACATCTGATTATTGGAAGCTGAAATCTGCCCTTCACACAAAAGCATGAGCTAAAGCTGAAATTAAAAATCTAAGATTGAGCTATAATTAAGCTTTAGCTTCCAGGAAAAAAACTATTACTGCAAGCAGCTTGTTCAAAGTTACTGCAAGAAGCTGAAACTAATACTACTCTGTTTTCAAAAACTATAAATGGGCCTGCAAGACATCAAACATTCCCCTCATTAGATTCTTTGACCTCTACCCAAGACTGGATTAATCATTTTATGTCAGTATTTAATCCCTTGAAGGAAGTTGTTTACTTATCAACATCTTGTTAATCGCAGATGGTACGGTTGTCTTCAAATTGAAGGAAGTTACCACAGCCTTGAATAAAAGTTGTAAAGAAAACGCTGCAGGTCTGGATCTTGTCTCAGGGATGTATATAAAACTATTATTAACCTCTGGGTCCCAGGCAGGAGCTGGTTTCCTTTCGTCTATTTGGTTGGAGACAATCATTGTTCCAATCTTTAAAAAGGGTAATAACGGTGACCCAACATGCTATCATCCAATAGCCCATAGGCCAAGTTAATGGTTAGGGTTATTTCGGAGAGGCAGGAGAACATTCTATGTTGACAAAAAGCCAGAATGAGCTCAGAAAGGGTTTGGGAACAGCTGAACAAGCCCAAAACCTTGATCTTTTAGTGGGGAAATACATACGGGTGAAAGATGGATGTCTTCCTTTGTTTCATGGACCTGAACAGTGCTTTTGACTTGGTCAACCACAATAAGCTGTGGAATTCATTGAGAACATAAGGAGCTTCCGAGGAACTAGTCATACTATTAGCTAGGATGTATGCAAACATAACTGCAAGGGTATGATATGGCTCTGGAGGGGAGAGGGTCAACAACAAGAAAAGAGGGGGGGACCAGGAGCCTATAAAGGTCCAGTGTCCGTGCTCCACAAATGACAATTTAAATCAAAAGTGACACTGTTCCAAGTCTTGGGTGCGTAATATCACCCAGTCAGTGTAGGCAAAGAAGAAGGATAGGGTAAAGAGTCAGAAGCGAGGAAAGAGAGAGGCAGAGGTACATCCCCAGTATCAAGGATCCAATCCCGAACGGGAGGGCCAAGTCTTGCCTCTTAATGGCCCTCACACACCCCAAGGGATCTCCTACTTCATCATTGGGCTTTTAATGCTCCTCGTCGGGCCGGCGCTGCATTGCCCGACGGTCCCCCGAAGGGTCGCTTTAACGGAGATCTTTTAAGAGAAAAAGCCGGCTGGTGAGTGCGGGTGTGTGGTGTGGATCCAGTGAAAGTGGTGTTAAAGTGCGTGTATCAGTGAGTGGTTAAAAATACCTAGGGGGGGAGACGCGCGAGCACGCGATACAAAATGGCTGCCTCCCGGTGAGCTCCAGCGTGTTTTCGCCCGTTTATTACATAAAAACGACAACATTTTGCCAGATTTTTGCCTACAATGAAGTCGCTGTGTATTTGAAACCTGTACCTGTGCTGAGGAGCTGTTTCCCACATTTCTGGACAGCGGACGCAGTGTGTCTTGTCGTCAGGCTCCTGCACCCTGCTCGGTCTTCAGGTACTGCAAGGCTTGTCTGTCAAGGGGGCGGAGGGAACACTCAAGAAAGGGCCTGGCTTGGGCCTAGCCACTCCCACACAGCATTTTAGCTGCTGCACCAGTCATTTTAAGGCTATTTTTTCAAATAACACTCTCTCATTAACTTTATATTTCTTTACAAATTTAATTCTTTATACAAGAAAATGGATAATAAAAATTATCTTCATAACAAAAGGAGGCAGCAGGTTTCACCTCCGCCAATTAAATCTAAGGTGGTAGAGTCAACTGAACCTTCCTTATCTGGATGAAATTCAGGCACTTCGTGCTAATACAGATACAATTGCGTCAGAGATTAAGAGCGTACGCAAAGAAATGGCCAGTTTATCAATGAAGATCTCTGATAATTCAATTAAAATACAAGTTAATAAGGTTAGAATTGACGCTTTTAACCCACTGGTTGCGAAAATATCACCTATGTCTACTCAACTCTTGGATTTGGAAAATCGCAACAGACAATATAACTGTGACGAGGCGAGGCGGGTCCGAGTACCCAACAACAGACGATCACCGATTTCTTCTCTCCCCACACAGCCACACATGGACCAGGCAACCAACAGGTACTCTATACACGTGCCGGAGGCAAGAAACGAGGACTGTTTCTTTAACTGGGCCGAGTTTGATCCAGGCCCCGCCCCCTTCAGTGACGTCGGCTGTCCGCAGCGAGAAATACCCCGGAAGGACCGTGAGGAGGTGTGTTATACACCTGGAGGCGAGGAGACGGAGGACGCAGGAAAGGAGAACCCGAAGACCGCGAGAGAGTGGACGAAGCGAAGAGGAGACGAGGACGTAGAGGACGCCGTCGCTGCAGAGCCAGGAGGTCAAAGAACCGGCGAATCCCCGTGCCACACTTCAAGGGAAGTGTGGCTGCAGCAGGTACGGAGTCGTGTCACAGCGTGGGTGGGAAGGAAGGGTTCAAAACCTCCCAGGAAGCTCCCGACCGTACAAACCCTGTAGAGCACCGCCCGTTTCCCCAGGCCCTGAGCACCACCGACACACCGTACCACCAGCTGGGTAGAATATAACGAGCACCGTGTGACTCCTCACTCCCTTCCCCCTGTTGTGCACGCCTACTGTCCAAATGACTGATACCACGCTGTATTCTTTCTCCCCTGGGCCCCTCCCGGTACCCGAGGCACCCCTGCAAGCCGGACAAGCTGGAGCGGAGCAGGAACAGCACGGAGAGACGAAGCCGCGCCAGCCCGGACAAGAGATCCCACGAAACACCGCTTCCATACTACAGGAGTAATCCGAAACCCCGTTGTTTATTGAAATCAATAAAACATTCTTTGAAATCAACACGTGTCCCCTTGGTTCTCTCCGACCCGCTACAATAACCTACGCATTTTCAATTTACCAGAAGATGTTGAAGGTGCTAACTGCAGATTATATTTGGCAAATCTGATTCCTGGCCTCTTAAAAATCAAATTTCCAGAAAAATGTGAAATTGATAAGGCACACAGGATTCCTTCCCATTACAACCCTCAGCACACAAAACCTCGACAAATGATCTTTAAAGTTCTTCGTCATCACCATTTGGTTTTGATCAGGAAAGCAGCACGATAAATTCCTTCCTTGATGGTCAATGGGAATAAAATATTTATACATCAAGATTTTGCCAAGGAGACTGTCTCTATACGCAAGGAATTCACTGCTCTTCGTCCTCAACAAAGAAATCTTGGTTTCAAATATGGTCTTTTTGATCCTTCCACAATGCATATTTGGAAAGATAATTTCTCAAAATCCTTTCACCGTCCTGAAGAATTAAGACAGTTTTTGGAGCATCAGTCTCAGCACTTAATGGATACTCATGACTCTGCTACTTGAATACAGCCAGTCATGTATTTTCTGACAAATTGATTATTTATTCTCGCATTGGGCTCCAACGGTTCCGGTCATGCTTGTAGTGTGTGTGTGAGGAACTTCGATTTCTGATCGCGATCAAATCGACCCGCCATTTTGTGCTCCGCCGCCATTTTATGTTGCCGTCACTCAGGCAGCACGGCGAGCAAAGTCTATTCTGCTTTTTCTGCAAACCGGTGTCAAAATACTTTTTCTGCCTCTATTTACATAGCTGGTGTTAGAACTAGCCGAGTACACTAATCCCTGTCTGGCTTTCCTAATCCCCGTCTCAACTATCTGTTGGTTCACACTATTCTTTCCTGACCATATCTTATCGTCTGGCCTTTACTGTCTCCTGCTAGCATTCTCTCGTTTCACAACAATCCTCCAACACACACAAACGTATCTCGCCACCTGCAAGTTAGTTATGAGTCTGTTAATGAATTAGCATGAGGGAGGGGTGACAAACATAGTTGGAGGAGAGGTCTCTTCGAGTCATCTGATACTTTTGTTTTCCAAACTCTCCTATTGGTTCTATCCTGTTTTCCAACTTTCCTTATTGGCTCTTTCTTGTATACTCTGAGTTTGTATTTGGTTAATGTATATGTTTCTATATAGTATATAAAGCTGTGCGCCACAGAGTGAAGTGGCAGTCTCCTGAGAACCTACTTTGTGTACTTCTAGGATAACTGTACTAGCTGCAGCTAAATAAATCTGATCTTCTAACGCCGACAGAGTGTCCCGTGTCTCTGTGTAGCTGAGCAGGAGAACTCCGGAGACTTGGGCGTACCCTGTGCCGCCAGACCCAAAAGGTTCTGGTTCTTCAACTGGCGCCCAACGTGGGGCGGCTTCAGTGGTACCGGTTCTGCCTGAAGGTCGTGAGGAACCCCGCAAGAAAATTCCGGAGGGTTCGCGAGCCACATTAAGCGACCCCTGTATGTCGAAAGTGGTCCGAAGGTCTTTTGCAGCGCGGTTACTCCTTCCTGACGGCTACTGACGACCGCTGCCCTGACTGCCGCCCTGCTTTGGCCCTTCCTTTGATGATGTATGGTAAGGCGAGATGATAGACGGGCCTCTGTTGGTGGGAGAAGACGTCCTTAGTTAAGTATTTTCGTGGGTCACGCCCACAATTTTGGTTCTTTGTTTTTCTTTGGTTCTTAGATTTGTCTATTGCGATAAACAAAGCAGAGGGTAAGTGCATTTGTGCTGCGTAAACTGAGTTTTACTCCCTTGAAGTTTGTGAACAGACAGGGAAAATCGCGAGATGCCTGGTCTGACTAAGTTTGGAAGAATTTGTTGTCTTGGTTGTATAGGGATTCCCGACTTGAGGACTCTTGTCCGATTCCTTCAGTTGGAACTCCCACATATGAGCTCTATTCAAAACATGGTATTGGCCCCATTGCCTTTAACGAGACATGGACCCGATACACAAAGAAAGATGGTGTTCTAAAATGGCCAGAAAATGGTAGCTTTGATCTTGATGTATTAGATAATTTGGAAGCAGTTTTATTCAAAAGAAAAGCCCGGCCGGCAATGTTTGACTCTTTCTGCCTTTGGCGTAAGGAAGCCAAACAGAAAGAAATTAAACAAGCAAAACGAGATAGAAAAGCACAGGGTATGACGATTATACAGGCTGCTCAACAGTTTAAAGATGATGAAATTGATAAAGTAACTGAAATCTCAGAGAGACAGCATCGTATGGCAATAGATAAATGCTATCCGGTGTTGCCTGTTTCTCCTTCTGATAATAAGAAAGATATAGAGGAAGATCCCCTAATGTCCCATTTATTGAGGTTGCCTCCGCCCTATGTACAAAGTGCTAATGCACCTCAGCCTTTACAGCCTTTACAGCCTGTCCAGCCGCCAGCGGTACCTCCGCCTGTTCCGGCTCTTCCGCATTTGACTCGTCCAGTATTACCGCCCTTGCCGGTTTTACCGTTAGCCTCAACTTCTTTGCCCTTATCTCCTGATCTTAGATCTCCTTTGCCTTCTGCTCCTTCTGTAATTATCGATTCTCCTCCTGTTAGTTCTCCTAATACTTTGTCTCCAATTCTCATGTCTAATTCTCCGTCTGTGCGTAAGCGTCTCACAGACACTGTTACTGGTATTCTATCTCCTTTCTTTGGAGCTTTAAATATGTCTGCGGCTTTTGCTCGAAGACAATCTCGTAGTCAGTTCCCAGATTTTGAAGAACGAGAGAAGTTGGACTCTCTCGCACGAAGATGGATCAAGAAGGGTCCACAATACAGTGTCCTTGATATTATGCCTACCTTCTCGCAATGGAATGCGCCTACGCAAAGATATGTTTTTAATGTAATGTGCAACACTCTCATTAAAGAATGGGAAGATGTGAGTTCGAGTCCAATTTCACAAGACCTGTTAAATGTTCAGGCTGATTTTGATAAAGGACTTATTGTGGGTTCTAAGGTTGAGAAAGCTATAGGGACACTTATTTCTTATAGATCCTTATTGTTCTCTCAGGCTTTTCTTGATCCTGATCCGTCGGTTAGGTTGACACTGAAAAACTATCCCATGAGAGAGGTTCCTCCAGTATGGAAGGAAGAGGTTGCAGCAGTAGGTGCTAATGCAGCTATTCCTGCTCATTTTCAGCGTATATGGGTACATGTTCCATGGAAACGATCTGAAGTCTTGGCCCTTAAACAGACTCTACCGGATCCTCGTAAGAACCCTGCAGGTTATTACAAAGAATTATCGCAGACAGTTGATGCTTGCATCATGAACTTAGCAGATATTGATATGCTAATGGGAAATGTAGTCCCACAGACAATATGGGCTAAGATTCGAGCAGGAATTAGGTGCCACTTGGGACGTTATAACTACCACAGATAGGGATCAAGTGGGTGGTGCAAAACCCGAAGCTTTGATTTCGGAACTCCCTAGTAGGATCATTACATTAATGAAAACGATGATGCCTGCCTTGAGAGTTAATTGGGATAAATTAGCAGCATGCAAACAAAAGAAAGATGAGAGTGTCTCCGACGTCTTCACTCGTTTCGAAGAGACTTTTATTGATCACAGTGGTCAAGATATGGCTACAGAGGGTGGACAGCGATTATTTGTGGACAAATTCGTATTCAATTTGCTTCCCGAGGTGTCACACAAATTGAAAGACTCTGAAAGTTCATGGGCTGTTTTTTCTTCTGCCCAGATACTGGCTACTGCACAATATTATGAAAACCGAGATAAAGAAGAGAAGGAAAAGCAAGAGAAAAAGACGAAAGAATTAAAAACGAAGGTTCTCTTGCAACAAGCTTATCCTCCTCGCTATGTTCAGCCTCAGTTTCAACAGCCTCCACAGTTTCAGAGGTTGTATCAAAAACCTGAATCATATATTCCACGACCTTTGTTAGGACCTAATCAATGTGCCTATTGTAGAGAGGAAGGTCATTTTAAGAATAATTGTCCGGTTTTATTGCAACGCAATGGAGCATTATCTGCTCCACGAGGTCGTGCTGGTCTTCAGTCAGCAAACAGAGGTAGAGGTCGAAGTGTGTTGACTCAAGAACAGCATACCCTTCCTTCTCCCAATTCTGTGAACTGTTTTGATCAGCAAAATGTTAGGTCTACACAATATTATAATGAAGACTATTATGTTGAAAACGGAAATGAGAGTCTTCATGCCAACTAGGACAGCCATGGACAAAGTAAGGGAGTTGTGTCGATTCCAGTAGATCAGAATGGACCTTATGTGAACGTCACTACGATGGGTGTTTCAGAGCCAGTTCTTCTAGATACTGGGGCGATGAGAAGTTCTATCATCCATTCTAAATTCCTTGGGGCACCTTTGTCTGGCTTAACAAATGTTTCTGTAGGATTTTCTGGCGCCCCTGTTCGCAACCCAGTTTCTTGCCCTTTGTCTATTTCAGTTGGCCCTTATGATTTGGAAGCTCCACTTCTGTTGACGAATGGTTGCGGTGAGAATCTGTTGGGTCTAGATCTATTGAAAAGAATGCATGCTACGATATATTGTTCGCCTTCTGGTGTACATCTTACTTTAGGTCAGAAACTGACTTCTCCAATGTATTTGTCCAAAGATCAGTTTCCACCTGAATTACTTTCTCTTCCAGCAACACTTTGGGCCATGGGTCCGAACGATGTGGGTTGTCTTGAGATTCCGCCTTATGTTGTCACTCTCAAGCCTAATGTTGAATTACCTCGCATCCCGCAGTATAAAATTTCCACTGAAGGTGAAAAAGCGCTTTTGGAAATTATTCATGACTTGATTCAGAAGTGTGTGGTTGAAGAAACAAGAGGTAACGCATGCAATAGTCCTATTCTTCCTGTTCTCAAACGCACTGATCCTACTCAACCACCTGTATATCGTTTCGTAATTGATCTGCGGGAGGTAAACAAAATTGTTGTCCCACAATTTCCTGTTGTTCCAGATATCACTGCTCTGTTGACAATGATACCTTCCACAGCGACTTGGTTCTCTGTTATCGATCTAAAGAATGCCGTCTTTAGTATCCCCATTGCAGAAGAGAGTAGGGACATTTTTGGCTTCTCTCTTGGAGGCCGAAGCTTCCGGTTTAAGTGCGCACCTCAAGGCTATTGTGAAAGTCCCTCTATTTACAGCCAAGCTTTAAAATGTCATCTAGATACTTTTCATTTGCCGTCTGGTGCTGCTCTTATCCAGTATATGGATGACTTGTTAGTAGCTGCTGATTCAGACGATATCTGCAAAGATGTCACTGTTGCATTATTACGCCATTTGTTTAATCTAAATCATAAGGTTTCACATTCCAAATTACAATATGTTTGTCGAGAGGTTACCTACTTGGGTCATCTCCTATCAAAGGAGGGACGGCGACTAACACCAGAACGAATTCAGGCGATAACGCAAATGTCTGTGCCATCCACACAAAGGGAGGTACGTGCCTTTCTAGGTATTACTTCTTATTGTAGACAGTGGATCCCTAACTTCTCTCTAATAGCCAAACCTTTGTTGGCACTCACTTTAAAAGATACGCCTCAGCCCCTTCCTTGGACTGATGAGTGCCAAAAGAGTTTCACTGATTTACGTATTCCTCTGTGTTCTGCTCCTGTACTAGACACCCCTGATTACACTAAGCCTTTTACGCTCTATGCTCACGAGAGAGAAGGTTGTGCATTGTCAGTTTTAACGCAACGATTTGGAGACAAACAGCGGCCATGTGCCTATTTTTTGGCTACGTTAGATCCTGTAGCTAAAGCATTGCCCAGTTGTCTCAAAGCGACAGCAGCAGCAGCAATTTCTATTCGACAGTCTGCTGGAGTGGTGTTGGATAACACTCTCATTGTCATGGTGCCACATGCAGTGGATACCTTACTAAACAGAACGAAAACGCAGCATCTTACGAGTGCTCGTCTAACTGGATACGAGCTGACGCTTTTGTCTAGTCACGTGCACATCAAACGATGTAATACCCTAAATCCTGCTACTCTGTTGCCCCTTCCAGATGAGAAAAGTGTTGAGGAGCAACATGATTGTTTCTTTCGTACTGAAGAAGAGACGAAAGGAAGAATTGACCTGAAAGACACACCGCTAGAGAATCCGGATGGAACTCTATGGGTAGATGGTTCTTGTTTTAAAATGCCTAATGGAGATACAGTTTCAGCCTATGCTGGGACTACTTTGCACACAGTAGTGGAAGCTGCATGTATTAGGCATAATTCAGCTCAAGCAGCAGAATTGATAGCTTTAACAAGAGCCTGTGTATTGTCGAAAGGGAAAAGAGTGAACGTGTACACTGACAGCCAATATGCTTTTGGTGTAGCGTTCAACTTTGGGCGTCTCTGGAAGGAAAGGGGTTTTCTCACCTCACATGGTACCAAAATTCAACATGGTCAGTTAGGGACTGATCTTCTTGAATCACTTGCCTTACCCACCCAAATAGCAATCGTGAAGTGTAGTGCACACAAAAAGATTACGGATGATGTTGGTCGAGGAAATGCGTTTGTAGACGAAATAGCGAAAAAGACAGAAAGAGATTCTACAAGTCAAATGTATGTGGCAGGTCCTGCGAATTGGGTCAGAGAGAGAGGAATGTATGAGAATACAGTAGAAAGTGTAAAAACGATTCAGAAAGAGGCTTCAGAGAGGGAGTTGAGCAAGTGGAAAGAAAGTACAGGAATGTTAGATGAGATGGGTTGTTGGATAGAACTATCTGAACATCAACGTTGGCTGTTACCGGATGCCTATGTACTCCCAGTGGTTACTATGGCACATGGTCCAGCCCACTTAAGTGCAAGAGGTATATGAAAGCTTCTGGCTCCAGTGTGGCAAAATGACAAAATACCAAAATGCGCAGACAATGTAGTGAAACATTGTATTGTTTGTCTGATGTACAATCCGGGAAAGGGAACCCCAACTCCAGCAGGTCATTTTGCTCCTCCGACATATACATTTGAGGTGTTGCAGATCGATTTTATTCATATGGAACGATGCAACAACCTCAAATATGTTCTGGTGGTAGAATGCGCCTTTTCAAGATGGATTGAAGCATATCCTTTAAAAGACAACACAGCCTTATCCACAGCTAAAGTTCTACTAAAAGAATTCTTCCCCAGGTTTGGTTTGCCGCGCATTGTCTGGAGTGACAATGGGAGCGAATTTGTTGGCCAAGTTATGCAGAAAGTTTGTGCAGGTCTTGGTATCAAGCAAAAGTTCCATGCGGCAAATCATCCCCAGTCAGCGGGTTTAGTAGAGTGTTACAACGGAACCTTGAAGTTAAAATTAGCAAAGGTTCAAGCGAGTACAGGACTCAATTGGCCCGATGCTTTACCGTTAGCTCTGCTATCCACCAGAACTGCAGTACACTCTCGTTTGGGACTTAGCCCTTACGAAGTGGTTTTTGGTCGTCCGGCTAACGTATGGGGAGTCCCTCGCCCTAAGAAATACTCAGACTTGCCATATCCAATGCTGATTGACTATTTGCATGATCTCACGACTAAATTGCGTGATCTCCATCAACAGGTTCAGTGCTCTGCCAAAGGCTTCCACAGACCCTGGTCACTCCATCCGACCAGGTGACTGGATTTGCGTAAATAATTTCCAGAGGACAAGAAATTTGGAACCCAGATGGCGAGAGCCCCGAATGGTCTTGCTCACCACGAGAACAGCAGTTAAAGTCAAAGGAAAGAAAAATTGGATTCACGGTGTGCATTGTAAGAAAGTGCCTTTGCCCTACGATCAATGGGTACGCAGGGGTATTGGTGACTGTGAAAGTGAAAAAGTTCCACGATTCGTACCCTTCAGCGATGCACACCTGAATGGGACACTGTCTGAGAAAGAGGACGACGACATTTTGCAAGAAGCAATTCCATCACATTGTCGCTTGGATACGACTAATCCACGAACATTGTTCCAAGACCAGAGTGTTCCGGGGAAGGAACGATACAATTTAAGACCTAGACCAAAGAACACTTAAGAATTTTCTCTCTTGTGTAGTATTCTGTCCCGGTTGCAGGGTCACGGTAGGAGTCTGAATCACGACCTGAGTAGTGGCAATAGAACTGCAGGACTCACAGTGTCATAGGACGGTAAACAATCGTGATTGAACGATTGAGGAAGATTGCCGTGAGCATCCATTAAAACGATGGAAACTACACTAGGTACTAGAGAGAGAAAAGATGAAATGAAGAAAACATCCTGTAAAATAATGTACAGTCGTTTCAGCATAACTTTGTGTGTCATTATATCATTGTGTATTGCTTTGGCATTTATCGGTTGGATTATTTATGCTTTGCAGCCAAAAGTTGTCTCCCCTTCTTCCTCTTTGTTCTCTTCTACTGTCGCTCCACATCTCTTTCATACTCTTCCTCCACATGAACTCATTAGAAGAACTGAATATTATAACAATTCCTTTGTCCAGTTATTACATCAGCATCAGTTAGTGGTCAATACAACTGACTGTTGGGTGTGTAGTCTTATGCCACATACCACAGAGAAAGGAATGCCATATCTAGTTCTCCCGTTCTCTTATGAGGGTTCTGCTTGGGCTTACTTTGTCATCTTCTCCAATGCTTATCAAAGCAAATTCAGACGATCCGTTAGTTCACATGTTAGTGATCCGGATTTTAGTCATAGTTCTTTGATTAAGGGAATGGTAGCTATGGCTAAAATCATGGAAAATAGTAAAATCTCCATTGACGAAAGAAAAGCGTATACTAACTGGAATGTCACCAAATATATATCTAGTCTTAATGATAAAGTCAAACAAAGAAAATCTCCGCCAATCTGGACGATTCCTCATCAGGGAAATTTCTGTCTGCAAATTAATGATCGCTCCTCTGATACCATACAAAGAAATAACTGTTCTCACACGTATGTTTATTCCTCTGAGAACTCTCCTCCTCTAGTGCCGTCTCAGGGCACATATTTCATTTGCTATAATAGAGCTTATACATGGTTACCAACGGGTTTCTCCGGTACTTGTTATATAGCCTTTCTTCTTCCCCCTACTTACACCGCTTCCGCAAACTATCATCGAACCAGACACAGCAGAGGGATTATTGATTCGAAGGACACAGCAGGACAAGAGGGAGGAGATTTCCTCAAAGGATTTCTTCCTTTTTGGGGTCCAATGGCCAACAGCAGAAATATAAGGCAACTAGTTTGTGTCGTAGAAACTACAATAGACATCACTGTAGGAGCCTTAAGTAACATCACGGCAGAACTACAGGCGGACCGTCTTATGACATTACAGAATCGAGTTGCCTTAGATTTTGTTCTCGCAGATCGTGGTGGAGTATGCAAATTGATCGGGTCAAGTTGCTGTATTTTCATACCTAATGACGCTCCGACAGTATACCAAGCTATCTCCAAGGTGCGCATAATCTCTGAGTCTATTCACCAGGACGAAGGAGATTGGTCTTTTACAGAATGGTTTTGGGGTCTACTGTCCAAATGGGGTTGGAAAGCATTAACGTTTCTTGGTATAATTCTGACCATTATTTACTCCTGTTGCCTTTGTATGCACTGTGGTCCCGCTATTTGTGACCTTTGTGCTACTATATGCATCCCAAAACCCAAAGTAACAGAAAACATAAGAATGATGTTACAGCAACAACTCGATGACCTCATGACTATCGACATTGACTCAGATTAGCATGAGTCTATCTTGCCTGAGTTCTGGCAAAAGGAGGGTCTGAGGAACTTCGATTTCTGATCGCAATCGAATCGACCCGCCATTTTGTGCTCCGCCGCCATTTTATGTTGCCATCACTCAGGCAGCACGGCGAGCAAAGTCTATTCTGCTTTTTCTGCAAACCAGTGTCGAAATACGTTTTCTGCCTCTATTTACAAAGCTGGTGTTAGAACTAGCCGAGGACACTAATCCCGGTCTGGCTTTCCTAATCCCCGTCTCAACTATCTGTTGGTTCACACTATTCTTTCCTGACCTTATCTTATCGTCTGGCCTTCACTGTCTCCTGCTAGCATTCTCTCGTTTCACAAAAATCCTCCAACACACACAAACGTATCTCGCCACCTGCAAGTTAGTTATGAGTCTGTTAATGATACTTTTGTTTTCCAAACTCTCCTATTGGTTCTATCCTGTTTTCCAACTTTCCTTATTGGCTCTTTCTTGTATACTCTGAGTTTGTATTTGGTTAATGTATATGTTCAAATATAGTATATAAAGCTGTGCGCCACAGAGTGAAGTGGCAGTCTCCTGAGAACCTACTTTGTGTACTTCTAGGATAACTGTACTAGCTGCAGCTAAATAAATCTGATCTTCTAACGCCGACAGAGTGTCCCGTGTCTCTGTGTAGCTGAGCAGAACTCCGGAGACTTGGGCGTACCCTGCGCCGCCAGACCCAAAAGGTTCTGGTTCTTCATGTGTGCGTTTCATTCTTGATATTAATGTATTATGTTTGTTGTTTTTCCGTGTTTTATTTCCTCCCTCCTTTCTGATTGTTCTGGAGCTACTATTTTTTCACACTCTTTTCTTATTTATTGCTTTCCTCTTTTTGACCTTTTTTTTTCTCTCTTTCTCTTCCATTATGGCTAATGTTCATAACATTAAAGTAGTGTCATTAAATGTTAAAGGTTTACGTCATCCAGTTAAACGTACAAAAATTTTAGATTATTTGTTTTATACAGGAGACTCATATAGACGACAAAATCTTAGATTATATGAAGAAAAAGTGGGTTGATACAATTGTCTCCTTTCCTGTAAATGGTAAAAAAAAAATTGGATGGCTATTCTTTTAGATTATTTAAGTAGTTGTTGTTACACACAAGTCTTAGTTATGGTCCTTAAACCCTCTATTAAAACCGTTCTCGATCTTTAATATACAACACACTACATTTCCCAGAAAGCAGTAGGGCGAGGGAGGGAGTTGTGTGCGCTCACAGTGATCACCTGATGGACAGGGCGGTTAAATACCGACTCGATGCGCATGGCAGTGCTTGACAATCCTTCCCTGTGTTGGACCACGCCTCCCGCAGCTGTTCTGTGGATTGCTGATTGCTGTTGGCTTTCGCGCTTCCCGTTTGCCTGACTGTGTGGGTGCTCATTCCCTCGGAGTTCTCCTCACGGTCTTCCTGCATCCTTTCCTAACCTAATTTGGATTCCCCTGACTCCTGGCAGAAGTACGCTCACCCTCGCCTTGGAGACGAACTTCCTTTCCTCCTCCCCTGTTGGTTCGTCGGACTCTTTCCTCACGCATCAGGCGGGCGTCTTCAAGTAGGACCGGAGTTGTATCCTGCACTGCGGCGTCTCGTCGCAGGTTACGCGGCTGTCTTCGGCCCGCTTCCCCCACTCCCTTGGCGGTATCTCGTGTCTCCTTCCACTGTGGATTATCTTCACCTGTTGACTGCTACCAGGCTCCTGCTATGTTGGACGTGGCATCTACATCTATGGCATCACGGTGAGTCTGAGAGAGCACACAATCCCGGGGGGAGGGGTGAGGAAGCAGTTGCTAAAGGACTTAATCAATCAGAGGGGGGGTTTTAGGGGGTATTCGCTAGATAGGGAATCCCTGCCCTTTCACTCCACTCACCTGTTGTTTTCTTTTCTTTTCCTTAGACACCGTCTCTTTCCTGACCGCCCCTTTACCCGTTCCCGGGGAGTTGAGACTTCATATCATCTGGAAGCTTGGTGGTCCTTCATTGTCTCCTCCCTCCTGTTGGGGCCAGTGCTCGGTCCTTGACTTTTGTCAAGGCGGGTCCGGCTCTGAGGGGAGTGGGGAGAAGTTTCTTCGCTCCTGAGGTTTTGTATCCTTTACCTAAAACTCATTATCTGACAGATTGTCAAGCCCACGGTTTTTCAAAACCCCCGAGCGAAGATGGATAAGGACATGTTAGCTATGACGGGGGCCATGCCTGACCCTAGTCATGAGAGTGATATCTCAGAGTTAGTCATTCTAGTCACTTCTTTACGACAAGAGCTCCAACTAGTCAAGAATGAAAATACGCGTCTCCACCTGGAATTAGCCTCGGTGAAGAGTCCCTCCATGCCACATGTTAGGGACCCAGAGGAGGTAGTCAGGCCTAAGAGAACGTATATCCAGCCTGCCCGGTTTCGTATGCCTGATCCGGTGGTAGATCCCACCCTAGGAGTTAACCCTACGCCAGTAAACGTCACTGTATTGACTCCACCTCAGACTCCTCTTGCGATGCCCGAAAGATTCTCAGGAGAAAGCACTAAATATGCCGTTTTTATGAACCAATGCCACTTGCAGTTTCTATGTCGGGCGGCATCCTTTCCAGATGATGCGTCTAAAGTGGCGTTCATTATATCTTACCTATCAGGCAATGCGGCCTTATGGGCGGTTCCACTAATCGAAAATGACGACCCTGTATTGTATGATTTAAATCGCTTCAAAGAGAGTATGAAAAATCTTTTCGCTCGGCACGCCTACATGCAAGCGAGCGATAACGAATTGTTAGGACTCAAACAAGGTTCCAAAGATTTAGTGACATATATCACTACGTTCAATCGGCTAGTGGCCGAGACTCAATGGCCCGAAGACAAACGAACATCTTTATTTTATAGAGGACTCAGAGATGAGTTGAAGGACATACTCTCCCAGATTGTTGATCCACCGCAAGATTGTCCTTCTTTCATAGATCTGGTAGTCAAGCTGGACCATAGACTTAGCGAGAGGAAGGGAGAACGCACAAAGGGTGATTTCCCTCGCTTACTGGTCACTAGACAGAGAAAGGAAAATAAAGATGGAGTAGAACCAATGCAAATCGGTGGCATCCGGGGCCCCTTGAGTAAAGAAGAAAAGGAGAAGCGCAGGAAATTAGATCTGTGCTTATACTGTGGGAAAGGAGGACATTACGCTAAGGAGTGTTCGGTTAAACCCAAGACTAGCACCAGAACAGGAACGGGTAAACTAGGATTCCCGCTGCAGTCGGAAAACTAGTTGACTTGGAGAATAAGGAGACCAGTTCTTCAAGTCCGCTCCACCCTTGGGTCTCCAGTTTTTTAGCCAATACCACTTCTTCTACGCCCAAGCATTTGACGTTATCGGTCATCTTGTTTTTGTCCTCTACCGATAAAACCCCGCTGGCACTCATGTTGGATTCTGGGGCTACCGGAAATTTTCTAGACATCACGTTAGCCCATAGATTAGGGATAGAATTCCTACCTAAACCACATCCTGAAATAGTCCGAGCAGTGGACGGCACCGAGTTATCTTCAGGCAAGATCGCATACCAAACCCCTCTGATGGTGATGGTGTGTGAAAACGGACACACTGAACAGATCCAGTTTGATTTAATTGCAGCTCCGAACTTCGGTGCTATAGTAGGAGTGCCTTGGCTTCAGACTCACAACCCTCATATCGACTGGATAACACGAAGGGTTACGTTAAGGTCTCCCTATTGCTTACAACAGTGTTACCAGGATACCCCTCCATCCACCACCTCTGTTACCTGTGCTCTAACCGAGGTTCTGACCACCACCCTACCGGTAGAATATCAAGAGTATGCTACAGTATTTGATGAAGTCAAGGCAGTGGCTCTGCCACCACACAGACCTTTTGATTGTCGCATCGATTTAATACCAGGAGCTGACTTACCGGTGAGTCGTGTTTATGCACTGACAGAACCCGAAAGCAAATATTTACAAGAATATTTGGATGACATGGTCAAGAAGGGGTTCATTCGCCATTCCACCTCACCCGTATCTTCCCCTCTTTTTTTTATACCCAAACGAGAAGGGGGTTTGAGAGCGTGCCTAGATTATAGAGCACTTAACAAGGTGACTGTAAAAAATAAGTACCCTCTCCCATTGATCCCGGGGCTGTTAGATCAAGTCAGAAAAGCCAAGATCTTCACGAAATTGGATTTGAGAGGTGCCTATCATCTCATTCGCGTAGAAGAGGGAGACGAATGGAAGACGGCATTCCGCACAAAATTCGGACTCTATGAGTACTGTGTAATGCCGTTTGGCCTCTGTAATGCTCCTGCAGCATTTCAATTTTTCATCAACGAAATCTTGCGGGAGTATTTGGATGTATGTGTTATCGTATATATCGATGACAATTTAGTCTATTCCCAGAATCTCCAAGAACACGTTTCTCACGTAAAGAAAATCCTCCAGATACTCCAAGACAATCATCTATTCGCTAAATTGGAGAAGTGTCTATTTCACGTGGAGAAAGTAAACTTTCTAGGATTTGTGATTTCCCCTGAGGGCATATATATGGATCCCGCAAAAATCTCCGCTATCACACAATGGGCTAGTCCGTCATCTGTCAAGGAGGTGCAATCCTTCCTTGGTTTCGCCAATTTTTATAGGCGTTTTATAGACCATTTCTCGGATCTCATCAACCCCATCACCAGACTCCTTAAAAAGGGAGTAGTTTTCAAGTGGGATGATAAGGCGGAACACTCGTTTCTATCCTTAAAGGAGAAATTTGTGTCAGCCCCTATACTGAGACATGCAGACGAAACCCAACCCTACTTCGTGGAAGCCGACGCTTCCCAATATGCAGTAGGGGGGGTACTATTACAGAGAGATCAGTTGACAGGCACCCTGCATCCGGTGGCTTATTTTTCAAAAACTCTTGCTCCAGCCGAACAAAATTATACTATTGGGGAAAGAGAACTTCTAGCGATAAAACTGGCATTTCAAGAGTGGAGGCACTACTTACTGGGTTCGCCTCATGTTATTACCATCTACTCAGACCACAAGAACTTGCAGTTTTTTAAATCCGCAAAGGCACTCACACCACGCCAGATGAGATGGGTGTCTTTTTTTTGTGAGTACGACTTTGTCATCAATTTCAGACCTGGCGCAAGACACGGGAGAGCGGACGCCTTGTCTAGGTTGGGTAAAGACACCCCACTAACTCCTGAAGAACCTGTGCCATTGATACCCCCCACTAAGATTTTAGCCGTGGGTGAAAGATCGGAAGCCACAGACACTCCTTTTTTGGAGCAATTGGTTTTGGCTTATCAAGACTTGAACACAGAGGAATGGTTACTAGACCCTTTGAATAAAATCCAGGATTCCCTGTATTTCCATGAGGGATTATTATATATTCCTGCACCACCATTACAAAAGATAATAATCCAGTGGTGTCATGCTCTTCCCTTGGCAGGGCATCCCGGGGGTGAGAAGACCTTCTTATCGTGTAAAGGGTGGTTTTGGTGGCCTAACATGTCGCAGAGCATTCAGGACTTTGTGAAAGCCTGTCCTGTTTGTGCTCGACAGAAATCCCTCCATAGCGTTCCCTCAGGGTTGCTCTATCCCTTACCTATACCCTCACGTCCCTGGTTATCCATCAGTATGGATTTCATCACTGACTTACCCACCTCTCAAGGTTTTACCACGATACTAGTAGTGGTGGATATGCTAACAAAGATGGCGCATTTTATACCACTGAAGAAACTCCCGTCATCCAAAGAGTTAATAGAGACGTTTATCAAGCATGTCATACGGTTGCATGGATTGCCTTCTGTTATTGTATCCGACAGAGGACCCCAATTTGTTTCCAAGTTCTGGCAGGGGGTATGTACAGCTTTGCAGATAGATCACAGGTTGTCTTCAGCGTACCACCCGCAAACGGACGGGCAAACGGAACGTACAAACCAGACTTTAGAACAGTACCTCAGGTGTCTGATGGGTACGGTTACCGAGAATTGGGTACAGGCACTTCCCTTGGCAGAATTCGCCTACAACAACTCAAACCACTCTGCATCTAAAATCTCACCCTTTTTCTTTGCATATGGGTATCATCCCCGATTCCTGCCCCTGGCTCTTCCCCCTAATGTTACCAAGGTCCCGGCAGTAACCGAACATCATGAGGTACTAACACAAATATGGGAGCAAGCCACTCAGGAGCTCGCAAAAGCCAAAGACAGGATGAAGACACAGGCCGATACACACAGGAAACCAGCCCCTGAGTATCAGGAAGGGGACCTGGTTTGGTTAGCTACAAAGAATTTGAGAATGGTGGGCCCTCGCAAATTGCAACCTCGATATACGGGTCCTTTTAAGGTACAACGAATCATAAATCCTGTAGCGATCAAGTTAGACCTCCCAGAGGACATGAAGATTCATCCTGTATTCCACACTTCCTTGCTTAAACCTTATTTACCACCCTCCTGTACAGAACCCCCTCCTCCGCCGCTTATCATTAATGGCGAAGAAGAGTACGAAGTCAGACGTATTGTAGACTCTAGAAGGGTGCAGGGTAAGCTACAATACTTAATTGATTGGGTAGGTTATGGTCCTGATGATAGAACCTGGGAACCCGCGGCACATGTGCATGCTCCTACTCTGATCAGGCGATTTCATGCTCAAAACCCTGACAAACCCCGACCAGTGAGAGGATCTTTACGGCGGGGTACTGTTACACACTAGTCACACACAAGTCTTAGTTATGGTCCTTAAACCCTCTATTAAAACCGTTCTCGATCTTTAATATACAACACACTACATTTCCCAGAAAGCAGTAGGGCGAGGGAGGGAGTTGTGTGCGCTCACAGTGATCACCTGATGGACAGGGCGGTTAAATACCGACTCGATGCGCATGGCAGTGCTTGACAATCCTTCCCTGTGTTGGACCACGCCTCCCGCAGCTGTTCTGTGGATTGCTGATTGCTGTTGGCTTTCGCGCTTCCCGTTTGCCTGACTGTGTGGGCGCTCATTCCCTCGGAGTTCTCCTCACGGTCTTCCTGCATCCTTTCCTAACCTCATTTGGATTCCCCTGACTCCTGGCAGAAGTACGCTCACCCTCGCCTTGGAGACGAACTTCCTTTCCTCCTCCCCTGTTGGTTCGTCGGACTCTTTCCTCACGCATCAGGCGGGCGTCTTCAAGTAGGACCGGAGTTGTATCCTGCACTGCGGCGTCTCGTCGCAGGTTACGCGGCTGTCTTCGGCCCGCTTCCCCCACTCCCTTGGCGGTATCTCGTGTCTCCTTCCGCTGTGGATTATCTTCACCTGTTGACTGCTACCAGGCTCCTGCTATGTTGGACGTGGCATCTACATCTATGGCATCACGGTGAGTCTGAGAGAGCACACAATCCCGGGGGGAGGGGTGAGGAAGCAGTTGCTAAAGGACTTAATCAATCAGAGGGGGGGTTTTAGGGGGTATTCGCTAGATAGGGAATCCCTGCCCTTTCACTCCACTCACCTGTTGTTTTCTTTTCTTTTCCTTAGACACCGTCTCTTTCCTGACCGCCCCTTTACCCGTTCCCGGGGAGTTGAGACTTCATATCATCTGGAAGCTTGGTGGTCCTTCATTGTCTCCTCCCTCCTGTTGGGGCCAGTGCTCGGTCCTTGACTTTTGTCAAGGCGGGTCCGGCTCTGAGGGGAGTGGGGAGAAGTTTCTTCCCTCCTGAGGTTTTGTATCCTTTACCTAAAACTCATTATCTGACAGTTGTAAAGCAGATATTTGTTTTATACAGGAGACTCATATAGACGACAAAATCTTAGATTATATGAAGAAAAAGTGGGTTGATACAATTGTCTCCTTTCCTGTAAATGGTAAAAAAAAATTGGATGGCTATTCTTTTTGCAAAAAAATTTACATTGCCAAATTTTGAGTAAAACTTCAGATGCTGATGGAAGATTTATAATAGTTAAATTTAAAGTTCATGATTCAGTCATATTTTTACTAAATGTTTATGGTCCTACTGCGGATGACCCTGTTTTTTGGTCTAATCTTACCACTGAGGTTCTAAAGTTGGGTAAAGTTCCTTTAATTGTGGGAGGTGATTTTAATGTTATATCTGATCCTTTATTAGATAGATTATCTCTTACTAAATTTCATCCTCCTAAGGTTTTTTATACTTTTAAATAATTTATTCAAACCACTAAGTTAGTTGATATTTGGCGAATCCACTGCCCTACAGAAAAAAGTTTTACATTTTTTTCAAACCCACATAATTCTCCTTCTAGGATTGATTATTTATTAGTTTCCAAGCCTCTAATTAACTCTGTGATTATGCCCAAGATTGGTAACATTGACATTTCAGATCATGCTTTGATTTCTTCTGTTTTGAATTTAAACTCAACTTTTACAAAGCAATCGAGATGGCGAATGAATACTGGCATTACTCTTAATGAACATAATAAACCTAAGCTCTTAAATGCCATTCAAGATTATTTCCTATTCAAGCCTGAAGGATCTACTTCTATGGTTAATAGGTGGGATGCTTTTAAACCTTATATTAGATGTGTAACTATTTCTATTATGGTCTATGAAAATAAATCCTTTAATGCAAATATTAAAAATTTAGAAAAACAAATTGCAAAATTTGAGAGACTTTTTATTACGTCCAATGATCCTCAGTATAGAGTTAAACTACAAAAACTTTGATATGAGTTTAACACAATCCTTAGCAAGAGAGCTGGCATTCAGATTTCTAATTCTAAAGCCAAATTCCATTTTAATGCCAACAGATCTGGAAAATTTTTAACTAATTATTTACGTATAAAAAAAGATAAAACTCAAATAAATTCAATTCATGGCCCTAATGGTAAAATTGCTTTATCTAACAATGATATTGTTAATGAATTTTTGGATTTCTACTCTAATCTATATAACAAGCCCAATTTTCATGATGTCTCCTTAATTGATTCTTTTTTAACTACATGTGGATTGACCAAGATTTCACAATCAGATAAAAATAGGCTTGATTTGCCCATTACTGCAGATGAAATTTTATCAGCCATAAAATCTCTTTAAAAAAGTAAGTCTCTTGGTCCCAATGGTATTCCGGCTGAGTTTTACAAAGAATTTCAGTTACAACTTTTGCCTTTTTATTTCAACTTTTTACCTTTTTTGGCTCTTCAGAAATTACCTCTGGTTCTTTTACTGAGGCTTTAATTATTGTACTTCCCAAACCGGATAAGGATCCCACTCTTGTGTCAAATTATCGTCCTATATCTTTAATTAATCAAGATTGTAAATTATATGCTAAAATACTTGCTTCTAGATTTTCCCCTGTGTTAGATTCTATCATACGCCCAGATCGATCTGGTTTTATGAAGAATAGATATTCTGCAAACAATACAAGAACTTTATTACATGTTATTGAACAAGGTTCTACTTTAACTAGACCTTCAGGAGTTCTCGCATTAGACGCTGAGAAAGCATTTGACAAAATGTATTGGCAATTTCCATTTCATACCTTATTATCATTTAATTTTGGTGACACATTTATCCGTATGATTTCTGCTCTATATTTTGTTCCTACTGCTCCTTTATTTATCAATGGCCAAGTTTTGGATCAATTTTCCCTTTTTAGAGGTATAAGACAAGGTTGCCCCCTTTCTCCACTTTTGTTTCTTATTGGTATTGAGCCTTTCCTTACTTCTATAAGAAAATGTGATAATTTAAAGCAGTCAATATTAATGACGTTATTATTAAAACCTTAGCTTATGCTGATGATGTACTTTTATTTATTAGTGATTCTTTATCCTCATTCCCTTTCCTATTAGAGATTATTTCAAAAGTATTCCGCAGTTTCTGGATATAAATTAAATACTAACAAAACTGATTTTTTTCCCTTAAGCATATATTGTACTACTGATATGATACCTATGAAAGAAATTATTTGGCAAACGGATAAATTGAAATTTCTTGGTATTTTATTCTCTTCATCCATAAAATCAACAATACATTTAAAATGTAACTTTATATTAAATGATATTAAAGATAAAACATCCAAATGGTCTTCACTACATCTTTCATGGTGGGGAAGAATGGATTCTATTAAAATGACCATCTTCTACACCCTTGCTATGATTCCTACTCAATTTTCATTAAAGTTTTATAAAGATGTTGTTAAACTTATCTCCAAATTTCTTTGGAATAACAAGCCGCCTCGTATTAGTTATAAAAAATTAAAAATGTCCAAATGTAATGCTGGTTTTGGATTACCTGACTTTTTTCTTTATCATAAAGCTTTTATTTTGAAACAAAGTTCCATATGGTTTAACCATTCCTTAATAAATAATCCACCTATTTGGCTTCTTATTGAAAAGTCAATAGTAAATCCATTTCCACTACCCACTTTGTTAACCATGTCTAATAAATCATCATTTTTCCATAAATCAGTTATTCTTAAATCCACTAAAATGGTTTTTAATGATTTAGATTTCATTTTTTTCATCTCCCATTGTAACGCCCTGAACGTCTCAGGATCGTTTAACAGACACGATAATGAGAACGCAACCACTTGTGAAGGTTTAGTTATTTTAATGAAGGCAAAAATAATACAAGGAATAAACAAAGGTTATAGTCACTGGAATCTTCCAGGCTAAGTACGTTACCAGCCCACAGCACGGATGGTCCGAACCGTCCTCTGTATATATGCCGATCCCGGCGTATGCCAACAGAGGGCAGAAATGAAATGGCCGACAGTGCCAATCGGTAGGCTGTGAGGGGCACGAAGAGTGTTGGGGAGAATCGAGGAGTCAGGGAAACACCCAGCCGGGGTCTCTACCTGAAGGGAGCAGCCGCTCAACCTCTTCCTCAGACTGCACCGGGACGCGGAGTCACCTCCTGGTGATGCGTCACCGATACCCCAATCACAAGCAAAGAAGACTGAACCGAGAGCAGCCGCTCGATCGATCCTGTGGACTTCCGAGTCTGTAACGCGGCAAACACCTCCTGGTGTGCGTTACAGCTGGCAGTCCCTGTATCTCTGGTCGGGCTGGGAGTTACGACTCCAACCAGCAAAAGCGCCACTGCGCTTTGACTCAGCCGAGTCAAAAAGCGAAGCTCAATGGTTATCCGGTAGAGCTTCCGGGTCCTTCACAGGTGACGATGGGGCAAGACACGGCCCAGGGAGTAACGACTCGACCTACCTCCGTTCTTGCCTTACTGGAGCACCACTCCGGAACACTGGTCTTCACTAAGCAGGTACGTCGGTGTAAACACAATATCCGACAGCGTTGTACCTCCCGTTTCCTCCCTTTATAGGGCGTGTTTTCCTTGAGTTATGTAACAGCTCTCCTGTTTACATAAGGGCGTGTTTTCCTTGAGTTATGTAACAGCTCTCCTGTTTACATAAGGGCGTGTTTTCCTTGAGTTATGTAACAGCTCTCCTGTTTACATAACCTCTCAACCGCTAAGCATCCTGGGAGATGAAGTCCGTTTTCGCTGGTTACCGTTTTCCTTCCCTCGCATGACAGGAATTCTTGACAGTACATCCTCCCTCTCAGCGGCTCCCCACGGGTCCAGCGCTGGCAGGAAAACGCCGATGGAACAAGGAGACCAAGCGCGGAGCATGAACCCCTTCAACCGGTTCCCATGACTGCTCCTCCGGGCCATAGCCTTTCCACGCAACCAGGTACCACAGCTTCCCCCTGCGCCATTTGGACGCCCGTATGCCCGACACTTCATACTCCACCTCCGACTCCACGCATACCGGCCTAGGTGTCCCAGACGGCTTGGAGGGTGCTGGTTTGAGCAATGATACATGAAAGACAGGGTGTATCCGCAATGACTGGGGCAAGCACACCTTCACGTTCACGGGACCCATACACTTGGTAATTCGATAGGGGCCCATGTACTTGGGATGGAACACACTGTTCTTTCGAAACCTCATGTTTATTGTGGATATCCAGACGTAGTCTCCAGTGCGGTACAGTGGCCCGGGCCTTCTCTTCCTGTCTGCCGCAGCCTTGTATCTTCTCTTGGCCTCTATTAGGACAGCCCTTGAGCGCATCAACGTGTCTTTTATGTGTGCCACCCTGTCCGCTGTGGCGGGAATCCTGTCCTCTCTGAACGGATGTAGAAATGGCAAGAACCTGGGATGTTGGCCATAGTTGCTATAGAACGGAGATGACTGTGTGGAGCTGTGAGTGGCGTTGTTATAGGCTATCTCTGCAACCCATAGCAAGTCGACCCATTCTTCCCTGCCCTGGTCCACAAAACATCGCAGATACTGTTTGAGCGTTTGGTTCAGGCGCTCGGTTTGGCCGTCCGTTTGAGGGTGGTAGCTGGTGGACAGGGCGGTCTTAACATGCAGCGCAGTGCACCAAGTCTTCCAGAATTGCGCAGTAAACTGCGACCCCCGGTCCGACACGATCACCCCAGGTAATCCATGCAGTCGTACCACATTCTTTAGGAGTAGTGACGCCAATTCCCCGGCCGTAGGGACTCTCTTGCAGGGGATGAAGTGCCCCATTTTCGTCAAGTAATCCACCACCACCAGTATTGCCGTCATCCCCATGTCTACCGGTAGGCCCACCACGAAGTCCAGTGATATGCTATCCCATGGTCTATCCGGGGTCGGAAGTGGATGTAAGAGCCCTTGGGTTCGGCCATGGTCGGCCTTCATGGTAGCACACGTAGGACACTCCTGTCCCCACCTCCTGACATCCACTCTCATGGTTGGCCACCAGAAATGCCGTCCCATGCTAGCCACCATTTTTTCAAAGCCCAAATGACCTGCGCATGGAGAGTCATGGCACCAGATGAATGCTTGTTTCCTTAGCCTAGGCGTGGGTATCAATAGGCACCTGCCCTTCAGGGGTATCCCGTCCTTCAGCTGCCATTCTCTGTGACTGAGGAGCCACCTCCGCCATGCGAATGACCTGATCCCTCTCTTTATTCCCCTCAGGAAAGTATCCGGTTGGATAACCCCCAATACCATCCTCGGGGAAATGATGGAATGCTCGGTCGCAGGCAATGGTTCCTTAACTGCAGATTGACGGGACAGGACGTCCGCCTTCCGGTTTTCCGTCCCCGGCCGATATGTGATACGGAAGTTGAATCCCGCAAAGAAGATCATCCACCGCAGCTGTCTGGGAGAAAGGTGTCTTGTGGCCGTCATGAACTGTAGGTTCCGATGGTCCGTGTACACCGATACCACATGTCTTGCCCCCATCAACCAATGCCTCCATTCGGTGAAGGCGTCCTTGATTGCGAGAAGCTCCTTCTCCGCAATATGGTAGTTGCGTTCGGCGTCATTGAGTTTGCGGGACATGTACGCAACGGGATGAAGCACCCCTGTGTCGTGGTTGCGTTGGGACAAGATAGACCCCAGCGCCACATCCGATGCGTCCGCTTCCACCACGTAGGGGAGATCCGGATCGGGGTGAGCCAACACCGGCGCCTTACCAAAGGCGCTTTTCAGGGCCTCAAAGGCTTTGTTCGCTTCAGGGGACCAGACAAACTCCTTGGACTTCCTCAGTAGCTGTGTGATTGGGGCCACCAATCCTGAAAATCCATCTATAAACCGCCTGTAAAAGTTGGCGAAGCCAATGAAACTTTGGACGTCCTTCACGCTTTGGGGCACCGGCCATTCTTTCACCGCCTTGATCTTTCGTTCTGCCATCTCCTGTCCCTCTGGACTCAGCATCACTCCGAGGAATTCCACGGATGTGACGTGGAAGTCACACTTGCTGAGTTTACAAAACAGCATGTTTTCCCTCAGCTTTTGGAGCACAGCTTTGACGTGGTGTACGTGCTCCTCCACACTGGACGAATAGATGAGGATGTCGTCGATATATACGACCACGTAGATATCCAACTCCTCTCTGAATACCTCATTCAAAAAGTACGGAAAGGCTGCCGGGGCGTTGCACAGACCGAATGGCATGACGAGGTACTCATAAAGGCCGAACCTGGTCTTAAAGGCGGTCTTCCACTCGTCTCCGTCCCTCATGCACACCAGATGATATGCCCCTTTCAAATCCAACTTGGTGTAGATACGAGCTTTCTTGACCTGTTCCAGAAGTACACTGATGAGAGGCAAGGGGTACCGATTCTTTACGGTTATCGCATTCAATGCCCTAAAGTCCACACAGGCTCTCAGCTCCCCATTAGCCTTCGGGATGAAGAAGAGTGGCGAGGCGGCCGGAGACTTGGACGGGCGGATGAATCCTAGCTTGAGGAGTTTATCCAGGTACCCCCGGAGATGCACGTTTTCAGGCTCTGTCAGGGCATACAGCCTGCCGCTGGGAACGCTGGCCCCTGGCACCAGGTCGATCTGGCAGTCAAACTGTCTATGTGGTGGTAGCACTTCTGCCTTCACCTCATCAAATACATCCTCAAAACTGTGATAAGCCTGGGGGAGAGCCACATCTTTTTCTGCCGCTGTAGCCACCGTCTGACTCCCGCTCTCATCTGCGTCAAGGGATTCCGTTCTTATTCCACAATGCAGGATGCAATACGGTGACGTCAGTTCGATGCGGTGTGTTGGCCAATCCACAGAGGGGTTGTGTTTCTGTAGCCACGGCAATCCCAATATGACGCCATATTGGGGCGCTCGGATGATGTTAAAATCGATTTGTTCCAAATGGTTCCTCGCACATCTCATCGGAAGGACCCCCGTGTGCTGCCCGATGGGCCCCGTCACCAATCGCCTTCCGTCTACAGCATAGACGTCTTCGGGTACAGCTTTGGGAAGAAGCACTAGCCCTAGCCTGCATGCCTCGTTGTGGTCCATAAACATGCCAGTGGCCCCTGAATCCACCATGGCCACAACGGGTATCCACTGGTCATGCACTCCCACGTGCACCGTGAGAAACAGGTGTCGTTGTCCCTTAGTGACCGAGTTGGAAAGTGAAGGGATGGATGAGTGACTCCGAGATGCCCCTTCTTTGGTCTGGGAGTCCTCTAGTTTTCCGCCGGTACGTCCACCACGGCTGTTACCGACCGGTTGGCCCAATAACGTGACGTCTTCGGTTTGGCAGGGCATTCACGTACGTGGTGGCCTTTTTTGCCACAATATAGGCACAATCCTTGTTTACGGCGTGACTCTTTCTCCGTGGCTGTGAGGCTCGCTCGTATTGCGCCGATGTCCATGGGTTCTCCCTTGGATGCGGTGGAAGTTTCAGGACTTCCCACTGTCACATAGGATGGAAGGGATTTTCCTTTTCTCCCATGATCCCCCTTTCTTTCACTTAGCCTATGTTCCAGCCGTAATACCAGGTTGATAAGGCCCTCACATGTCTTGGGTTGTGGGTCAATATGAGCCACGGCGTCCTTGAGCTCATCGCACAGCCCGTGATGGAAGAGCGCCGTCTGTTTAGCAACAGGCCACTTGGTTTCCGCAACCAGCCTTCGGAACGCGTTGAGATACTGCACCAGGTCGTTGGATCCCTGTCTCAACTCAAGCATTTCACGGTCCGCCGTGTACGAGTCAGCCCTTCTGTCGAAGACCTTCAGGAATTCCTCGCGAAAAGCACCCCAATCACATAAGATGGGGTCGTCCCTGCTCACCAGAGGTACGGCCCATTGTGCCGCGTTTCCAGCCAAATAGGATATAAGGAAAGCCACACGAGCCTGACTCGTGGGGAACGCCCTTGGTTTGCACGATAAATGTAGTGCCACTTGTGTGAGGAATACCTGCACTGTGTTAGGATCCCCACTGTACCTCTCTGGTGTTGCCAAGGGGACGGCTACCGGCATTTCCACTACTACCGCAGGGGTCTGGTTCGTGAGGGAGGTGCTGGGCGTGAGCGGGTCCAATTGGATAGCATCCAGTCTGGCTTTTACATCGGCTGTTTCTTGCCTGGAGGCAGCCAATTCAATTTGCACGGTCGCTAAAGCAGCCAGCACATCATCAAGTGTTGCCATGTCTGTTATCGACCGGGAGACAGTTAGTGTTATTAAGGTCGGATATTTTGTAACGCCCTGAACGTCTCAGGATCGTTTAACAGACACGATAATGAGAACGCAACCACTTGTGAAGGTTTAGTTATTTTAATGAAGGCAAAAATAATACAAGGAATAAACAAAGGTTATAGTCACTGGAATCCTCCAGGCTAAGTACGTTACCAGCCCACAGCACGGATGGTCCTAACCGTCCTCTGCATATACGCCGATCCCGGCGTATGCCAACAGAGGGCAGAAATAAAATGGCCGACAATGCCAATCGGTAGGCTGTGAGGGGCACGAAGAGTGTTGGGGAGAATCGAGGAGTCAGGGAAACACCCAGCCGGGGTCTCTACCTGAAGGGAGCAGCCGCTCAACCTCTTCCTCAGACTGCACCGGGACGCGGAGTCACCTCCTGGTGATGCGTCACCGATACCCCAATCACAAGCAAAGAAGACTGAACCGAGAGCAGCCGCTCGATCGATCCTGTGGACTTCCGAGTCTGTAACGCGGCAAACACCTCCTGGTGTGCGTTACAGCTGGCAGTCCCTGTATCTCTGGTCGGGCTGGGAATTACGACTCCAACCAACAAAAGCGCCACTGCGCTTTGACTCAGCCGAGTCAAAAAGCGAAGCTCAATGGTTATCCGGTAGAGCTTCCGGGTCCTTCACAGGTGACGATGGGGCAAGACACGGCCCAGGGAGTAATGACTCGACCTACCTCCGTTCTTGCCTTACTGGAGCACCACTCCGGAACACTGCTCTTCACTAAGCAGGTACGTCGGTGTAAACACAATATCCGACAGCGTTGTACCTCCCGGTTCCTCCCTTTATAGGGCGTGTTTTCCTTGAGTTATGTAACAGCTCTCCTGTTTACATAAGGGCGTGTTTTCCTTGAGTTATGTAACAGCTCTCCTGTTTACATAAGGGCGTGTTTTCCTTGAGTTATGTAACAGCTCTCCTGTTTACATAAGGGCGTGTTTTCCTTGAGTTATGTAACAGCTCTCCTGTTTACATAACCTCTCAACCGCTAAGCATCCTGGGAGATGTAGTCCGTTTTCGCTGGTTACCGTTTTCCTTCCCTCGCATGACAGGAATTCTTGACACCCATGTTTATTACAGAAGACTCATAAAAACCTATGAGTGGGATCTGCTATTTTTGACAGAAACTTGGTTGAGAGAAAGCTCAAACCCGGATATCAGTCTAGCCGTTCCCATGGGCTACAGAATGGTTACTGCTAACAGAGCAGATAATAGGCTTGGGTGAGGCCTTGCCATAATTCTAAGGGAGGACTGGGAAATTTCCCATAAGAAAATTGAAGATCTGGGACCGATAGAGGCCATGTCCTTCCATATTAAATTCTCTAAAAGTCATTCGATGGCAGGGCTTGTGATATACAGACCCCCAAACACTGCGGCCTCATACTGGCCACTACTGTTTGACTGCATCGCTAATCTTCCTTTTTTTTTTATTTTTTATTTTGGTTTTTGAATATGTTCCCCACGTGGTGGTGGGAAGGAAATAAGTGAAACCTTAATTGTACAAACAAATATCCATAAAAAGTTATACAACAAAGATAAATTTGGTTGAAAACAAGAGGCAAGATCATACAAAAATATATGCATAAAAAATAATACATAAGCTAGAGTACATTGTTAATTTGCCAACCATTCTTGAAAAGGAGCCCAATTCTTAGAAGTGATTAAACGTCGTGTCTTTCCTCTGAACTTTTGTACAGCAGTTTCTAATTTAAACCAGGCCAACATCCTAGCCTGCCAATGACAAAACGTAGGCGGCTCAGAATTTATCCAAAGAGAAGTAATACAGAGTCTGATCATTGCCATTGAAATAAACAGAAAGGCCTGCAGATATCTTGATCTCTCCGGAGCCATAGAGTATTGATAACCAATAATTACCATTTCTGCCGAAATTTTAATTGGGGACTGGGTAATCTGTGTAAGAAAAGTTTCGATTTGATTGATAAAGAGCGACAGCTCGGGACAGTCAAAAAACATATGGAGGGAATCTGCAGACTGGAATTTACATCTTGCACAAGATTAACTTTTACCGCCGGTAACGATTCCCCATCTGACCAATTTTGCAGGCGTGTAATAGAGATTAAACATGGCCATATAACTTTGGGTGCGAAGAGTACCAGAAACCAGAACAGTCTTAGCTAACATCAATGGGATTTTTAGGTCGATACAAGGTACTCCGAATTTAGTCGCCCAATTTCTATTATGATCAGATAAGTCATCTGGGAGTTGAGAAAGAAAAGATTGATATAGAATCCCGATTTTAGCTTTTCTTTGAACTAATTGAATTATTAAAATTTCGTCAAACAAATTTGGGTTTGAGAGAAATTTTTTATCAAGAAAGCTTCTGATTTGTAAATATTTGAAGAAATGGTTGGACTGTAACTTAAACTTGTGCTTCAAAAACAGAAAAGAGGCCATCAAGCCGGAATCCGCAAGATCTCCAATGTCCCTGAGACCCAGAGAGGCCCAGGTGAAAACTACACCCTCTTGAAATATTGCTGGGAGTAGTCCAGAAGCGTTAAATGGGGTATAATAATTGAGCTTGGTAATCGAAAAATGACGTCTCACCTTTTGCCAAATCGTAAATAAAGCCCACACTACCTTGAATCTTTTTTTTTTTTTTAAATAGCTTGGCTCAAGGATACGTGTTAGTATTGCTTTTGTAGCATCACCTAATGCGATTGCGTATACTGATGGTGCCAGATGGGGCGGTGTCTCGGCAGTCTCCCCTAATAATGGAAAAGCGAATTGCTGAATCATGGCTGCCCAATAGTAATAAACTAAGTTCGGGACTGACCACCCCCCACGATCTTGCGGGAGGGAAGTCCATTTGGTGGCCCTTCTTGGCTTACGATATGCCCATAAAAACCTTTGACAAACCCTTTGAGCTTTTATTAAGGTGGAGTTAGAAATTAATAATGGGATAGATCTAAATAGATATAAAAATTTAGGAAGGACAAACATTTTAAGGACATTGCAGCGCCCAAATAAGGAGAGGTGGAGATGATTCAGCCTTTCTAACTTGTTATGAAGCAAATCAATAACAGGAGAGTAATTCAGATCCGGAATCAGTTCAACTTCAGCCGAAATCTGAACGCCCAGATATGTTGCCTGTGAGCTAATAGGAACCTGGGAAGTAGGCATGGCCGATGTTTGGACGATTTGTGTTTCCGCAATATTTAGCTTATAGCCCGAAATTGAGCCAAATTGAAGTGCTAGAGTCTCCACTGCCGGGAAGGAACCAGCAACATTATCTGTTAATATTACTATGTCGTCGGCATATGCCAATGCCTTATATTCAATACCGTGAGCTGAAATCTGAGAAATATTTTGTGATTTTTCTATCAGAGACAGAAAGGGATCAATGAACAGGGCAAAAAGTAGAGGAGAGCAGGGGCATCCTTGTCTGGTGCCCTTACTGATAGAAAAAAAACCTGACTCATTTCCTGAGATACGTATTTTGGCAATTGGGGAGATGTATAAGGTTTGTAAAGCCTTAATAAATTCCGGCGACATACCCTTCCAGTGTAGGACAGCCCATAAATACCCCCAGGAGACCCTGTCGAACGCCTTCTCGGCGTCCAACAGGATCAACCCGTGGGGGGAGTTTGACACTTTGGCCCAATCTAGAAGGGCAATAACCCGCCTGATATGATCGGTCGTGTCCCTACCAGAAATGAACCCGTGCTGGCGGATAGAGACTAAAGGAGAAATTATTTGTGCTAACCGGGAAGCTAAAATCCTCGAGTAGATTTTGCTATCTGTATTTATGAGTGCTATGGGGCGATATGATGCGGGGTTTAGTTCATCCTTACCCTTTTTCTTGAATAATACTATTGTAGATTGTCGCCAGGAATCGGGGATGACCCCCATCTGGGCAAGTTGAAAAACTTCTAGTAGCTGGCGCTTAAATAGATATGAGAACATCTTATAAAATTCAAGGTGAATAAGATCAGGGCCTGCTGCTTTACCATTGGAAAGAGATTTTATAGCAGCCGCAACTTCCTCCCAGCTAATGGGTTCTGCGAGAGTTAGGTTCTGATCGGCAGTAACCTTCTGGGTATCGAGGGATTCAAAAAATTGCAGTAAAAAGGTTTGTTGCTGCTCAACTATGTTTAACTCCTCGGTATATAAGTTCGAATAAAAATAGGCAAAAACATTTAGGACAGCTCTAGGTGAATCCTGAGTTATACCAAAGTGGTCGTTAACCCTAAGAATTTGACTAGTAATGGCCCTTTGTTGCAGACGTTTAGCTAAGACCCTTCCGGCAGCTTCCCCCACCTCATACATTGAGGATCGGAATTGAAAATATTTGGCTGCTATGTCCGCATATAGAGGATCCAGAAGGTTAGCTTTAGCTAAGGCAACCGCTTTCTGACTAATTGTTACATCCTCACCCCTACGAATATTGGTACTTAAATCCAACTCAGCCTGTTGAAGTGCTACTACTCTTTTTTTAAGGGACTGTTGCTCAGTTACCCAGCGATAGGATGCAATTCTTTTAGTTTCGCCGCGTAAGGCGGCTTTAAAGGTATCCCAGACTATGCTAACTGGTGAAGTGGGGCTATTGATTTCAAAGAACTCTGGGATCCAAAGCGACATCCGTTCTTGATATAGTTTGTCCAACAGAAGCTTCCTATCAAAAGTCCATGATCTAATTTGATTAACAGAGTGATCCCATGAGAAACTAAAAATAATAGGATTGTGATCAGATATGGTCCGAGGATTGGTTTGGATCTTAATAGAACCAAGAACTTCAGGGGACATGAAAACAAAATCGATACGGACCAACTTTTGGTGAGGTATTGAATAAAAAGTAAACCCATCATGTGTTGGATGATTGACATGCCATAGATCTACGAGCCCATGTTCAGAAAGTAAAGTACGAAGCGCCTTATAGACTTGGGGCTTCCGCCTGATATAAGCACTATGCTTTTTAATATCTAGCTGACTAGGAATATGGATATTAAAATCCCCCCAAAAGATCAGTGGGTGCGGCCATGTAGCTAATTCTAAGTTTAAATCCATCAGGACCTGCGGGTCATCTAAATTAGATGCGTATATCGAGCATACAGAAAGCGGAGAGTTGTTAACCAACAATTCTACAATTAGCCATCTTCCTGAATTATCCTGTTTTATCCTTTTAACCCGCCCAATCCCGACCTTTAAAATAATAGCAACACCCCTGATAGTAGAGGTTTGTCGGGTGGAAGACACTAGATCATAGCCCGAGAATCTAAGATGGGAGCGGCTACCCCAAGGGATATGGGTTTCCTGCAGACAAATTAAGTCCAATTGCATCAACTGTAGCATCTTATGAAAAATCCTGCGCTTCTTAGGGTCATTCAGACCGCAGATATTCCAGGTTGCGCACGTCAGTCTGGGACCAGCCATTGATTGTAATGAAAATAGACAAACAATTTAAGAATTTTAGAAAATATATTCCTGCTATTGACCTTGAAAAATAACCAAATAGACAGCAACTTGAATGCTTTTGAAATGATCCTGCTGAAATTTGTTACAACAATTTTGGTCACCTCTTCCACCCACCACCACAACACCACTCAGTGAACCCACCCTACAACCCAACACCCCCCGTGAAGGACCCCCCCCCACCCGTTGCCCCCCCACATCCCTCTCCCACCATGCGGAGCACAGGACCAAGGTCCTTATGATGGTTGAGTAAACGTCACCCCACACTCCGCTGGACCAACAATTTCTTCTTGCAAAAAAGAAAAAAGAAGAGGGGGATGATCCTATCACTGAAGGGGGGCAAGATGGCGGCCGTGATCTCGGCCGAGTGAGACAGCGTTCTGCTCCGCTCCGCTGGACCCTAACGAATCCTGAACCAAGGCTCATCAACACTTGCCCGATTTCTTGTTTATCCTGATCGGCGCTTGAAAGGCGTCTCAACTGGGCTCTCTTCTTCTGGGCTTGGAAGCTCGGAGCTTCCTCTCATTGTTTTTTTTCCGACCCGGAGGATGCCGCCGAAAGCCCTCTCCAAAGCCGCGGCTGCCGCTTTGAAGTCTCGCGGCTCCGCTCGCGATGCCGATTTGAAAGGCTCCGGGACTTTGTGTTCGAAAACTCGAATACAAAACAATAAGTCCCCCCTCCGAATGCTACTGTATCTATTTCTGCAATGTCTGCTAAGGGTCAGACGCTCCCAGAATTCTTCAGTAAACTTGGCACGAAAGAGAGAGCTCCGATTTTGAATGAAGCTGCCAATATCCTTCCTGTCACTTCGAGGGCCATCACCTTGGTCTCTAACGACTCGGCTGGTAAGGAGGGGGGGAGTCTGCAAATACTTAGTGATTCTGCGCTTCCTCATACTAGTTTAACCTTGCAAGATTTAACTGGTACATTGATATCAAATCCTACTCATGAGGAAGTATTTCGGACCCCCGGCCTCTCTAAAGCTGTATCTACCCCGACACATGGCACTCTGGGTAATGTAGTCCAGTCCTCTAATATATCTAAGACTGCTATTTTGGAGCTACCCGCTGAACGATCTAATAATGCCAGGGGGTCTGAGGTCAGCAAGTCCACAGATAAGTTCTACTCCGTCTCTGATCACTCTGGGTCCGGGGAGGAGGATGACCCTGACTTTCAGTAGTCAGATAACGATAGCGACGCGGCTGACTGGCGACCCAGTAAGGCTCCAAGAGACAAGACGGTGGACACAGTACGTAAAGCTTTCGGCCCTAATATACCTCTCCAGCACACAGCAAAAATCCCACAGAGTGACTGTCGAGAGGACCAGTTACAGCCCGACCTCTGCGAAACCCCAGGTAGCACTGGAGGGGATTCCTTTGATATCCCCGAAGAAATTTCATTGGTAACAATCTATCGTACCATAATGATTCATAGAGAAGCCACTAGACAAGAAAATATCCGTACTCAAGGGGTTTGTCGCAAAATGCAAAATTCTCTGCGCCGTGTCATCAAGTCCTCCGTTGAAACTGTCGCAAGGGTCACAGAAGCCGAAGAACGAATCTCAGCCCTAGAAGACGCTGTTACAACACAGAAAGACTTAGTTACGGAGGTCAAAGAACAACGTCAGGATATTTTATGGAAACTCTCTGACCTTGAGAATCGAGCAAGAAGGAATAACCTACGCGTTTTGAGGATCGAGGAGAATAAGGAGGGCAATGACACTCGAAAATTCATAGTCGAACTTTTTACAGATGCTTTCCCAGAGCTCACCCAATGGGACTGGAATCTTCAGATACAACGAGCACATCGATTCCCATTTACCAGGAAAAAACAATCCTCTTCTAGTACTAATAATTAATATCCTAGAGCGATTCTGGTTTGTTTCAATAACTTTCTTGCCCGAGAATCCATATTCGATCTAGCCAGACCTAATAAAAAGCGGTCTGCCAAGGGCTGCCAATTCTTTGTCCGTCCGGACCTCTGTGCAGAGACAGTTGACCGTCGCTGGCACTTACGCCAGCTAATTTCTATGTTCCAGGTGAAGGGGGCCCAGGTATTTTTGCTCTTTCTGGCAAAACTGAAAGTCATCTTTAAGGGTCAGACAAGGTTTTTTCTGTCGGAAATATTGGCTAAAGAATTCCTTGATACAATTTAGTGGAATCCTTCAAGGTCTTGTTTTCTCTCTTTATTACTTATTGGCAATTGTTGAGCAGGTTACATGCTATCTAGCTTTCTTAGGTTCCAGGGGGTGATCCAAATCGCAGAGACTATTTCTTTTTTTCTTTTCCTTACTAAAAATCAAAGCTAATCTTTCCTTACGATACTCTCATCTAACCGTGCTAGGAGAGTTCAATGTATATATGGATATGTTGAATTGTCCCCTAGCCACCTTATTAGGTGATGCTCTAAAAAGTCTAAACCTGGTACAAAAAGTTCAATCCCCCACTCATGCTGCTGGCCATACTTTGGACCTTATCATTACTAATAATAGGGCCATCATAGTGGAAGAGCCTATACCGGTAACTTGGTCTGACCACATGCTGATCACGTTCATGATGGGACTGAAACGCTCTGTTAATCACAGTAGGCCCACTGTAGAAAATAGAAGAAATTGGAGAAAGGTTACTCTTGCCTCAATGAGCAATGAATTAGTCAATACCTCTCCGGCTCCCTCCGGAAATCCTACACATGATGCTTCCCTTTTTAACTCTTGGATAACAGCAGCTCTTGATAAGATAGCCCCGATTAGACCTTGTAAAGTCCCTAGGAGTAGGCCCTCAGCACCTTGGTTTACCACCGAACTTTGGATGGAAAAAAGCCATTGCAAGAGGCTGGAGCGAATCTGGAGAAAGGACTATGAAGCTCCAGCTAAAGAGATTTACAAGGCGGCACTGAGGAAATTTCATAATTTAAAACGTAGGACCATGAGAGACTTTATGGCAAAACAAATTGTGGAGGCAGAAAACTCTCCAAGGGAAATCTTTAGGATAGTGGAGAGTTTCATGAAACCACAGCCTCTAAAAAGTACGGTTCCTCCGTCTCTCATTTTGTGTGAGGAACTGGCCTCGTTCTTCCACAACAAGATTATGACCATTTACTCAACCTTCCCTATTACGGATAAGCTGGATGTGGCGTCAAATGGCACTTCAGTTAAATGGTCAGACTTTCGCCAGTTTGAGAAGGAAGCATCCTTGATGGAACTAAGGAAAGTCAAGTCCGGTTGCCCGTCTGATCCTTGCCCGGCAAGAGTTCTTAAACTGCTAGCCCCTTTAGTCAATAACACCTTAAACACCATCTGGAACACCTCTCTGGTTACTGGAATCTTTCCAGCTGACTGAAAGAAAGCCTTTGTTCGTCCTAACCTCAAAAAAGAGGATGCAGACCCAACAGAGCTGAAAAACTTCAGACCTATTTCTCTGCTTCCGGCCCCAGCAAAAATCTTGGAAAAAGAGGTCCAAAGGCAGCTCTCGGACTTTCTTGAATCCAATTACCACCTTCATGACTCTCAGTCAGGTTTTAGGGCAGGGTACAGCACTGAGACGGCTCTGCTAGAGGTGGCAGAGTCCATACGTGAAACGATGGATGCAGGAAACTGTGCTATGCTCGTGCTGCTAGATCTCTCGGCGGCATTTGACACGGTCTCTCATAAGATCCTTCTGAATAGGCTTAACCTACCAGGAGTAACGGGGACCATGTTACGCTGGTTTCAGTCGTTTCTGGAAGACAGATCACAACAGGTTTTTCTCCATCCTCATGTCTCCAGCTCTAGGGCAATGTTACAAGGGGTCCCACAGGGCTCCGCTCTCAGCCCGTCACTTTTCAATGTATATCTGGCCCCTCTGGCATCTATTGTGGAAAAGTCGGGTGTCCTTGTCGTTTCGTATGCAGACGACACCCAACTTATTTTTTCCTTCAAAGAACAAAGCATGAATGCCTTCACGAATTTCAGGCAGTGTCTTCTAAATATTTCATCGTGGATGACAGATAACTGCCTGAAACTTAATACTGACAAGACTGAGATCTTATTCTTCAACCAGCCTCTCCCACCTCAATCCGAGCTTTGGTGGCCAGTAGAACTAAACCCGCCGCCTATTCCGGTCAATTCTGCTAGGAATTTAGGCTTTAGGTTTGACACCCAACTGACAGGCAATGCCCAAATATCTCACATCTCCTCTCAGTGCTTTTGGAAACTGAAGGCACTGCGCAGATGTCTTCACTTCCTTCCTATGAACTGTAGGAAGATGGTGGTCTATGCTCTCATTACCTCTCAGCTTGATTACGCTAACAGCCTCTTCATTGGTCTCCCGGACTATCTCATGAGGAGACTTCAGAGGATCCAAAATGCAGCAGCCAGGCTCATCAGAAATGTGCCCCTACGTTATCACATCACCCCTCATCTGCAAAGCTTGCACTGGCTGCCTGTGAGGAAAAGAGTTATGTTCAAGGTTCTGGTTCTAGCCCACAAAGCTCTAAGAGAGGTGGGCCCGCTCTATTTGAAGCGTAGGCTCCAGAAACACCAGAACCCTAAGATCCAACAATCTTAACCTCTTGGTTATCCCGCACTTCAGAAAAGCAAGGACGGGAGGGCGTGCTTTTTCCGTGAGAACTGCAATCTTGTGGAATACAATGCCCAATGACCTGCGGCAGATAAGGGCGGAAGGCCCTTAAAACGTGGCTGTTTGGCCTCCCCTAGTTTCATCCTCGCTCAGACCCCCTCATTGGATGGATGCTAGCACCGGGACACCTCTGTTGGAGGTAGCTGTTGCGCTCTACAAATGCTAATAATAATAATAATAATAATGGCATAGCAATGTCATTAAATTGAATAGAAATATACATTTCTGGTATTCATGGATTAATTCTGGTATTTTGTATCTTAAAGATGTATATTCCAACAATGCTTTCATATAATTTGAGGCTTTACAAACAACATTTAGTTTACCTTAGTGTGACCTTACCAAATATGAATATTTGTGTAATTCGATTTTAGATTCCTTTCCTACTGTTATTCCTTCTAATGTTAAAGCTGATTTATCAATCTATATTCAAACTGTCTCCACATCATCTCATGGTGTTACTATTTTATATAAAAAATTATCTAATACTCTAGGAACCAACATAAATATGATTTCTGTATTTTGGAATAATGAACTTTCAGTTTCCCTGTCTATGGATGCATGGAAAGATATTTGGCTTAGTAGTATTTCTGGTTGGTTACCTGTTTCGCTTTATCAAACTAATTCGTATATATTATTTAATTGTTTATGGACTCCATCCCGTTTATTTCAAGCTAAACTTCTTCAGTCTGCAACTTGTTGGCATTGTAAATTACATCCTGGTACGTTACAACATATGCTTTCTGATTGTCCTTTAGTTTTTAAATTTTGGACTGAAGTGTGGGACATTATGAAAAAGATATTAAATATTCATGATGGTATTTCATTCAAAATGTTAATATGCAAATCAGCTGTTCTTACACAAAATTTAAATGACTTAGAAGGTAACCTTTTTAATTTCCTAATTTCAGCTGCTTTAAAATCTATTACATTCTGTTGGAAAAATATTTCGCTATTATCAGTTAATGCTTGGTGGTCGTGGGTTATTTTTACAAGAAGAGGAGCTCAGTGGTCCATGACTGAAATGAATCATAATTCTAATTCTTATCACTCTTTTTGGAAACCTGTTGATGTATATTTATCTTCTTAGTTATATATTTATAACTAATTTTTATTTTATTGATATTCAGTTACACTATCTATGCTATAGTAGCTTTATTTATAGTTAACGCAATAATTTAATAGCTTTTTCCTTCCCCTTCTCCTTTTTATTTTTCTTGAATATTTGCAGAGAGATCAATGGCGTTTCTTCAGGACCTAATCGATGTCATAAATGTGCACTAAAAAAGGGGTTCCAATGGAGAGATGGTAACCCACAAAAGTGAAAGGTAGCTTGGGAATGAACCACAGGGATATTATCCTAATGTGTGGAAAGAAAATCTTGTCAAGTAGATTTGTTAAAGAGATTGCAATACTCTCACGTCAGAGGGAGCCATCTCCCTAGGCTAATTTCCGCTAGATGTCTGCACCCTATTGGGTTTGCGTCGGGTGCTGTCTGGTGAGCACCTACCTTCTCCTAGCGGCTGCCTGCAATCACAGTGTGCGGCGCCTCCGTTGAGTTTACATGGCTGCCGGACTGGTTGTAGAGGGCGTACTCTACTTCCTGTTTGGTGTACGTGTGGAACCTGGTCCGTGTTATGTCTTAATGCACTTGCTTGGTAGAGCAGTGTCTCGGGGGGGGGGTATTTTCCTACGCATGCGTGTATTTGAAAAAGTGCCCCGGGTTCCCTTAACAGTAATGTCTAACCTGTAAAAAACATCCTTTATGGGGGCAAAATTAGCACTCCTTGATATTGTATAGCAGGTGCAATATGTGACACGCTGTAGGTATATGTCACGATGTGCCTCCCTCAGTGTTAACATCGGGGAGGGGAACTGGTGTTATCTGGGCCTTGCGAATGAATCTGAGGCAGACCAAACCAGTCTGGACATTATAGACAGGATGTGTATACAATGGGCGGGTGTGGTGTGGTTTGTAAGTTTCAGTATTCATTAGGGTTATAATTCTACCCAGGGTATTTCATCATTAAGTCCGTCGGTCTGAGTGTACAGACGCTGTTCTTGACGTAGGAGGGCCTGTGTATTCCATGTAGGTCTGAACTCAAGGACTGTCCAAGACAATTGTTCGCAGTTATGACCCACCTCCAAATAGTGGTTGGTCAGTTTTGTGGCTGTCCTTCCCCGTCGTATGGTGCTCTTGTGCTCGTTTATTCGTGTCTTCAATGGGCGTGTGGTCATGCCGACATACCTTTACTCGCATGGGCACGTAATGAGGTAAATGCAGCTCTTGGTATTACAATTAGAGTGCCCTTGTTGTTCCCAGATGAAGTTGCCCAGATTCAGCGTTTTGGTCTGGGCGGTGGTGGAGCAGGCGTTACAACTACCACATGGGTAGTGCCATGTTACAGGTGGTAGATTCCAGAGCGTTGCATTCTGGGAGTTCTTCCTCTTGTCCCGGGGACGTGTGTTGATCAGAGTATCCTGTAGGTTTGCTGTTCTTTTAAATGCAAAGCCTGGTTGTTCCATGCTCAATGAGTCTGTATTGAGTATCTTCCAATTCTGTCTGACGATGTTCTTGAGTTTGTTGGACAGAGGTGTAAAAGTGGTAACGCAGGTAAGAGTATTGCTTGTTTCTTTTACTATAGTCTCAAGAAGGGCTTGTCTGTTATTATTCTTTGCTCTGGAGGGGAGTGCACATTGCCTTTTGAGATAAAGAGAGACGTGTAAGTCAGGGATGTGTACTGGTGCCCTTTCTTTTTTGCCTTTACATTAATGGGGTGGACACAGAACTTCAGGCCCTTTTCTCACATTCTCCAAGCGTGAGCTCCCTGAAGATTCCCATAGTATTATACATAGATCATGCTGTTTGCAGTTACAAACTGGGAATGGTCTCCAGCACCTTATTAACGCCTTGTCACGCTGAACTTACCCGAGGACATGAGGATGAGGATACCGCTGTTGGGCTACCCCCTTATGTGTCTCCTATTCTTTATTTCCAGTCACCTTGGGGCTCCTCAACACAGGACGATTGCGTCTCCTTTGGTTTTTTCAGTGAATTTCTAAGGTTTTTAAATGCTAATTTCTAACTATAACGTCCCTGAAACCTATGTTTTTTTCATTGAATTTCTAAGGTTTTTTAAATGCTGAGTTCTAACTATAACGTCCCTGAAACCTATGGTTATTTCAGTGAATTTCTAAGGTTTTTTAAATGCAAATTTCTAACTATAACGTCTGTAAAACCTATGTTTTTTTCAGTGAATTTCAAAGGTTTTTTAAATATTGAACTACTACTCTGCTATTTGTCATTAGTACTGTTTTTTCTAACTTTTCAACTACATAAAATAAACTGCAAAACAGCTATGTAATATAATATATTTCACAAAACTCAGTGAGTTTTTAAATAATACAAAATAATTTATCATTCAGAAAACAATTTTTCTCCTTTTTTTACTGTCATCAGCTTCTACTTAACTTCAATATTCACAGTGATGTCAGTGTAGATTCATAAACAGCAGGGGGGAAAAACAATCAACTAGATTGTTAAAAAAAAAATCCCTAATTCTTGCAAATAGAATACAAAATCAACACAAATAACATATCAAATACTATTTCCAATCTTCAAATCTTACTTTTACTTTGTAGTTTCTGTTCACCTTTTCCCAATACGCCAAATAATGTATCAAATATTTCGCTTTGAAATCATCCAGTATGAATTCCTTAAAGTATCTTTACACCTTCCCACTAGGCCGAATGATGTATCTAAAATCTTTGTTTCAGAAATATCAAGTATGAGTTGGGTAATTGATAAGGCAATCTCAGTTTCATTTCCAATTGTGTATCGTTGCAGTGACTCCAACCATTATTACACTTTAAATAAACTGTATAATGTCCACTTGTGGTAGTACTTCCAGCATGGAAAACAATAGCAACTGTTGCAAAGGTTCTTCCAGAAATAGATACTTGACTAGCAACAACATTTTTAATTTTGGTTTCCACTTTTCTTCCATTTGGTCTACAGCGTTGCAGCATTATAATCAAATATTTTCCATATCTTTGTAGGCATAATGTAGATTGCATTGTTGATTTATAATGAGAACAGATCATTTTGTGATCAGCTTCTTTTACTAATTTGGAAAATGGTACAGATTTGCAGTCAGGTATTGTTAAATATAGAAATCGTTCTCTGTCACCTATAGTGCTTGAAGTTAATGAACACTGTTCACATTTATGTTCCCATTTTTAACTGAGTCCAAATATACTCTCAATCTGATTTACTTCATCTTCTAGTACTCCAAGCCTAACCATCAGAAATACTTGTGCATCTTGTATATCAGCACTGAACGTTAAAGATCCAGTACATGTATCCAACAGTTGGCGAATACCAGAAGCAGAATGAATCTTACTTCTATCAGTTGAAGAACCGGAATAACCCACTTACTGGGTCTCGGCGGCGGGGTAACCACCCAAGTCTTCCATACCCTCCATACGTAGTAAAAGGAGACACAGGAGCCTTCGTCTGCAGGAGGAACCCAGATTTATTCAAATAGCCCGGGCTATGGAACAGAGTCCCAAGCTAGTCAAAGACAAAACCCAGGAGGCTGCTGCTTTACTCCGCAGCTTACAAGCCTTTTATACTTTTTCATTGCAGTCTTTTGGCTGTTAGTTCATTGTTCAATCAGGGCAGTGTTTGCAGTTGATAACCAGATCCAGACGATGTTTGTAGGTGGTGACCTGGTCAAGGCTTGGTACACAAATCATTGTTCACTCAGTGTGATCAAAGCTGGTCTTGCAGGTCATTGTTCACTCAGCTTGATCAAAGCCCGGCAGACAGACCATTGTCCAGATAACCTGATCACGGTGTCAAGGATGTTTACCAGGCTAGGAGCAGGAGATGCAAAACAAATCATTTACCCAGGGCTTGAGTGTCTCATGGCTTTCTGTTGAACTGCAAAGAACAGGGGGGTTGGGTGTGCGACAGTTTCTGGGCAGAAATGCAGGCTGCAAGATGGTTTTTGTCATCTCAGTTAGAATTTTCCCAGGCATCAGCAGAAACGACCAGGTGAGTCGTGTGGAAGTGTTTTGACACGAGATGGCAATGAAAAAACAATGGAGTCTCGGTACAAATTATGCCGATCAGAAGAACACATTTCCTCAGACCCTCCTTTTGCCATTGAGTGGCAAATACTTTAAGAAATGTCAATGTTCATAAGGCCATCTGTTTCTTGTTGGAGCATCATCATCATATTGGTGTTGTGAATGGAGGGTGGAGGTTTGATGGTCTGGATACACATTGTACAGAGCACTGGCAAGCACTGAAAGCACAAACAGCAGGAGACCAGGACAGCTACTCCCAAGGTAAGGAAGATGAGGACCCTCCACCCCCACTGGGAAAGGAGGCCCCAGATCCAGCCTGTGAGGGACCAGTTGTCTTCATCCAGATGAATTTCAGAAGAGAGGCGATGCAGACGTTGGATGGCATCGTATACTGCAGGTGCGTTGTCTGGAATGTACACACAGCAGCTGGAGTGGATCAATTTACACACACCACCACGATCAGCAAGGATGACGTCAAGGACCATGCGGTTTTGGAGCGTTATAAGGCGGTCCGCCTGTAGCTCTGCAGTGATGTTGGAGAGGGCATCAGCTGTTACTGTGATGGTGGCCTCAAGGACCCTGGTCAGTCCTCGTATAGCCCGACTGTTCGCCATGCGGCCCCAGAATGGAAGGAAACCTTTAAAGAAGTCCCCGGCTTCCTGGCTTGCTGTATCCTCGGCTGATATGACGCCCCTACGTGAGCCGCGCAGAGCGCCCTTCATCAACAGGTGGTAACCTCCATGGGTAGAATATGTTGGTGGAAGGAGGAAGGCCAAATAGCAGGTACCAGACCAGTTACGGGGGAGCCAAGTGTAGGCGGCTGTGCCACAGATGAAATAGGTGTTGGGGGATGCCACCAGCTTTGGAGGAGATGTAGAGTTTAAAGTTTTAGTGACATCACAAGTACTAGTACCAACTTTCTTAGTTCCTAGGCCATGGATACAGACACGGCCCTGCACTTTTATGACATTCAGAGTGTTTCGTTCCTCAGGCAGTATCCTTCTGGTGCGGAATCTAGAAAATGTTCGTCGAGTGGTTGAGTTGAATACTACCATCTCACCAGGTTCATCTGGTGGTAGTAGCAATGTGGATGAGGTTGGTCGGGCAAAAAGGAGCATTGGCATTGCCAGATCTGTTCCGCCAGGAGTCATCCCGAAATGTCCCAAGGACAGAATTGGCAGTACCATTGACTGTGTAGGCCTCCTGCATCAACATCCACCATGCAAGACAAGACCCAGAAATGGAAAAGGGGTAGGTAAAGAATGGGACAGGGTGTATCATGGAATGCGGCATCAGTCCACAAACCCAGCAGTTGGAAGTGTTCATGATCAGCTGATGGTGATGCAACATTTGGATGGTGTTATTGAAGAATTCTGCACGGCGGGGTAATTCGTGGGCTGGTAGCGTGTAATACTGGTGCTCTGCAGGAGTCGGTGTAGGTTGGTGAGGTAACAGAATGGTAGATTAGTAACAGCCAACGAAGGATAGACAGGATGAGGGAGACAAACAGCGTCACCACGGTGGCCATGAAGCATTTACTATGTCGGAGACTGACATATTGTTTCTGGATTCGGGTGTTTTGGACGGCAGCCATTGTGATAAGCCAGGGACCTCTAGTGACTGTCTGTGATTGGTGGTTGCTTCACTGGGTGCAGGTGCCAAGGGCCCTATGGCGTACCTTAGTCTGACACACCAGCACTACTCTCAGCCGGGGAAGATCACAGCCCTACAGCCTATAGGCACTTGGCGAAGTCAAGGGCAAGCCTTCCCTCGGGGGCGCAAGTTATAGCGGTCGGAAGTAGGGACAATATGGTCGGGAAACAATTGTTCTTGGTGTTGAGCAGAGTTAAGGGAGGGTTCCACCCTTCCTTTTAGTATGCTGTCACTCTCTGCTTTCGTAGATGTAGAATGCAGTCTGCCATCGCTGAATGGGACAAACGTCGGGACTGTTTCTGTTTCTGAGTCTCCTTGTCCTTCCCTCACCCACTGATCATAGGGGAGGGGCAGAGGCACACGCCTGCAGTGAGACGAATGCACCCAATTCTTCCGACCTTCTACTTTCACGGCGGTGCGGGTGGCCAGCAACACCTGAAGGGGCAGTGTCCAGCGGGGCTCGAGGCTCTTGGTCCGTTGAAAATTTCTCAATAAGACCCAATCACCAGGTTGGATGACGTGTCCTGGGCCCTCGCTTTTGTCAGGTATGGCCTCATGCACCTGGTGATAAAGAGTACGAAAGGTATTAGTTAGACTGTACAGATAATCAGTTAATACAGGGTATTCAACATCAGACAGTTTCTTAGGCAGGCCTCCCAAACACAATCTCATGGGGGGATAGCCCTATCCTGGTGTGGGCCGTTGTTCTGGTAGACAGTAGGGCCAAGGGAAGAACATCAACCCAAGAGACACCCGTCTCAGCTATTATTTTGGCCATTTTAGTTTTTAGGATGCCATTGTACACCTCCACTAGACCTGCTGACTGGGGGTGGTTAGCTGCATGAAATTTTTGTTTTATACCCAATGCTGTACAGATATATTCCATAATCTGAGCCGTAAAGTGTGTCCCATTGTCACTCCAGACCAAGTGGGGCAAACCGAATCGTGGGAGGTACTCTTTTAATAGCAATTTGGCGGTAGGGATAGCGGTGCAGTCTTTGACGGGGTAGGCCTCCACCCATCGGCTGAAGGTACAGACCACCACCAGGACATATTTCACATTGTTACATCTGTCCATCTGGATGTAATCCATTTGGAGGACTTCAAAAGGGAAGGTTGGAGGAGAGAATCCTCCCTTAGGGGTAACTGTGCCTTTTCCTGGGTTATAAATTAGCCAAATCATGCATGTTTTAACCAGCTTTTCAGCATATGCTGGTATCTTAGAGTTGTACCATGTAGGTTCCAACAGTTTACATATCCCTTTTGCACTAATGTGAGCAGGACCATGGGCCATCGTAACTACTGGTAGCACATGACTGTCAGGTAACATCCATTGTCTTTCCATAGTCGTACGAACCCAGCAACCATCAATTCCCTCCTTTGCTAATTGCTCCTTCCACACCCTTAGTTCCTCAGGAGTAGTATGGGACTGAATATCAATCACACTCTGTACTGTGTTTTCAACCATGCTCGTCTGTCACCCACCTAGCGGGACCTCCTACATACATTCCTTCCCTTTTTCTAAGAGCTGTTTGTCTGGCCGTCTGGTCAGCCAGGGCATTGCCTTTCCCAACATCATCTGTCACTTTCTTAAGGGCTTTACATTTTATAATGGCTACCTTTCTGGGGAGTGTCAGGGAGTCTAACAATCGGTGAATTAGGGGGCCATGTTGAATCTTGGTCCCATGGGAAGTAAGGAAATTCCTTTCTTTCCATAACCTCCCGAAGTTGTGGGCCACCCCGAAGGAATATTGGCTGTCAGTGTAAATATTCACCGTCATCCCTTTGCTTAACTCACAGGCTCTAGTGAGGGCCACTAATTCTGCTGCTTGAGCAGAGCACTGCGGAATCTGAGCTGTTTCTACTACTTGCCCTAATGTCGTGAGGGCGTAGGCGGCTGAGGTGTTACCATCTGGCCCTCTGAGACATGATCCGTCCACATACAGTGTACCTTCTGGTTCTGCTATTGGGGTATCCTGTAAGTCAACCCGTCCCTTCGTCTCCTCCTCTGTCCTTAATATGCAGTCATGTGGGTCTAAGTGGGCATCCTGAGTATCCAGTGGGAGTAATGTGGCGGGGTATAGTACAGTGCATCTTTTGATGTTAAATGTTTTGATGGCTGGCAAAGAGTGTCAGTTCATATCCTGTGAGACGTGCGCTAGTGAGGTACTGTGTCTTGGTGTTATTAAGGAGGGTATCTACAGAATGGGGGACCATCAGAGTCAGGGGGGAGTTCATGATGATCCCTGCACTCTGACGGACCATGAGGGTGGACGCAGAGGTCGCCCGTAGGCCTCCTGGGAGAGCCCTTGCAACAGGATCTAAGGTGGCTGAAAAATAGGCACATGGCCGATGGTGACCACCGAACATCTGGGTCAAGACAGCGCATGCACAGCCGTCTGTCTCATGTACAAAAAAAAAAAATTGTTTGCTATAATCAGGAGTACCGAGGACTGGAGCAGTACACAGAGCCCTCTTTAAATCTTGGAAGGCCTGCGCATGCTCTCTAGTCCATGGAAAGGAACTGTCTGATATGTCTTTAGTGGTGAGGGCAAGAAGAGATTTGACCATGGCTGAAAAGTTGGAAATCCACTGTCTACAGTATGAGGTTAGGCCTATGAAGGCTCGCACCTGCTTTTGTGTTCGTGGGGCCGTCATAGCATTGATGATGGCTATACGGTTAGCGGTGAGCTGCCTTCCCTCCTTCGAGAGGAGATGACCTAAATAGGTCACCTTCTCTTGACAAAACTGAAGCTTTTTCAAAGAGACTTTGTGATTATGGAGGGCAAGGTGGCGTAACAAACAGAGAGTAGCTTCTTTACATGCTGGGGCAGAATTTGCAGCAATGAGGAGGTCATCTACATATTGTAATAGTGTGGAAATATCAGGGAGTTCCAAGGAATCTAGTTGCCTTTTTAGGGCTTGACTATAGATACTGGGGCTTTCGGGAAAACCTTGAGGGGCGCGGCAGAATCTAAATCTCCGCCCACCAAGGGAGAAACCAAAAAAATGTCTGCTGTCAGGATGTATAGGAATGCTGAAAAAAGCATTCTTCAGGTCTATGACAGAAAAGTGCGTGGCGTCAGAAGGGACCATCGTTAAGAGGGCTGTAATATCGGGGACAACAGGATATTGGGAGATTGTTATTTTGTTAAGGGCTCTTAGGTCAATTAAGAATCTGTATATTTTAGGGGAGAGAGCATCTCCATTGGTCTTTTTAAGAACAGGAATAATGGGACTGTTACAGATATTGCCACGTGTTTCCTCCACTACGCCCTTGTCCATCAATTCAGATATTATTGTCAAAAGGGCCATTTCTCCTTCCGCGGGTAGTCGATACTGCCGGAGGCGGGGGAGAAGTGCACCTGGCTGGATGCGTACCACATGAGGGGATATGTTGAGACACCCTACATCAGTGTCTGATGATGCCCAGAGGGAGGAAGGTAAAAGCTGCAACTCTGGCGGGAGTGGACCGGACAGGTACATATAGGAAGCTGCGGTGGGAGAAATTGTTAGGGATACACCTTGGGGACTACATGATATGGTCGCATACAGAGCTTTCAGTAAATCCATGCCTAACAAGTTTTCACTGCAACCTGTAGTAAGGACCAAGGGAGCGTCAACATGTGCAGGGCCAATATCGAGAGGGAGGGGTTCAGAGACAGGGCTGGTCACAGGTGTTCCTGCAAAACCCACGGAGACATTCATATTGCCAGAAAGGGGTGCCTCCGGGACTGACAGACGTGCAATAGAAGACTTGGTGGCCCCAGTATCCAAAAGAAAATTCTGATCGTTCCCCACAACTGACATTTGAACATACTGGCCCCTTTGATCCACTGGAATTTGCACTCTGGTAATACCCCTTTCCTGGCAGTCCTATCCTGGGTAGGACCCTGTCTCATCAACTTCGTCATAATCATCATTGTAATAAGTGCGTGTGGCTTCGTACCCATCAAACCTATTGGCCGGGCGCTGCCGGACGGGAGCATCATCCCTGGGCTTGCGTTCTTTATCCTGTGGATGGGGCGGGCCATGGCCCATAGTCGGCCTCCCCTCCCTCGGAGCGCGAGGCCGAGTCTTCCCTGTTCGGATGTTTTCAGCTAACACGGGACACTCATCTATCCAATGGCTGTACCCCTTTCAATAAGCAAACTGATCTGTTTGGAGGGCTCCCGTACGTTGAGGGCTGGAGGGGGTAGACTGGCGAGCCCTCGGAGGGAGTTGGGGTTGGGGTCTGAAATTCCCGCGGGCATCAGGACCTCGGGGAGGGTAAGCCTGCTGCAGAAGTGCCTTAGTCTTAAGATCCCTAACCTTCTTACTTTCCTTGTCTCTATCTTCGTTCTCCCTATTCTCGTGATATTGTGCCATAGCCAAGATACCAGTCATAGTTTGGGCAGACCACGTACTTTCAACCTTCTTAAGCCTGGCGGAGATCTCAGGAAGCAAGTTGCTGACAAACTTATCGACACTGGGCCAAACCACTATGTCCCTTGTATTCTGTCTCGAAAAGGGTAAAGAAGTCAGCCACATTCTCATCTTTTCGCTGCCTACGGGCGTTTATTTTATCCCAGTTAATGACAGTTTCCGGCAAAAGTGTTTTCATAAATGTCATTATTTTACCGGGCAAAGTCAGGATAGCAGCTTCTGGTTTAGTCCCTCCTACCCTTGCTTCTTCCATAGCCTCTAGGTCAGCCCATTTACCTCCCAATGCCACTTCATGGTCAGTATGTCGAATCTTGTCCCAAATTTCAGTGGGGACAACCGTACCAAAAAGTAAATCTATATCCTCAAGAATGAGAGTACCTGCAGATATAATCTGACCTAATTCTCTGTAAAAGGCAGCCGGATTCTTCCGGGGATCTGGTAATTGTCCTTTTAACTGTATTACTTCTGACCTTTTCCAAGGAACATGAACCCAAAGCCTGCGCCAGTGTGCCTCAACAGCCCCTCGGCCATTATTTTGGGCATCGGTAAGTGCGTTAACAAAGACAGGTGCCGCCTCTCTCATTGGTATCTACATAAGCGCATTCTCAAATCTCTGCATGACCAGGGTACACAAGTATTCAGCCCAGGTGGTCTGTTCCATAATCGTCCACTGGGAAAAGGTGGACCATATTTCTTTAAAGGTATAAATATTCCCGTTATTTATCCAACATTCACACTGTTGCTTCTGCAGGTCATTTTCTCGAAGGGATGAAAAGCTGACTGCAGAGCGCAAGGAGGCCAGTCGGGGGGAATTCAACAATTTATATAGATCCTGCTTAACTGTAGACCACGGGGAAGTAGGGAAAGGGTGGGTAGGGGTAAAGCCGCAGGGGTTGGGCGGATGGGAACTTATTGTCATTCCTGCAGCGAGGACAGGGTTAGCGTGCGTGGTCGGTGTCATAGGAAAAATAGGGAGGGTCGGTGTGACAGGGAGAACAGTAGGAGAGGCAGTGGAGGCAGGAGTGGGCTGTGGCGGGGGGACATGCGGGGTGTGAGGCGTCAGGGCAGGGTACATTGGGGCATATGCAGGCGTACTTTCTAGCATGGTATCAAGTAAGGAATCACCTTCTTCTCCCCCTTCCATATGGCCATTTCCTTTCTCCTTACGAGCTGGATAACATTTTTGTACCCGGGCCCCATGCTCCCTATCGGCTATTTCTACCGATTTTGTCATTTGATTTTGTAAATTTTCTCTGGCGTGGTCGGTCATTGACATACGTTCCTGTTTTCTTTCTTGAGCCTTCTGCTTTCTAGCTCTCTGCTCTATCTCTTTCCTCCAAAATCGGAGAGAGTCAAACATAGACGGGCGCGTTTTTCTTTTCATTAATTGTTCCTCTAAGTTGGCGAGAACTTGGGAATTAAAGGAGCCATAAAGTGGCCACTGTAATTCCGCGTTACTTTGTTTCGTATATTTTACCCAGAATGAGGAAAACATTATGGCAGAAGGACCATGTTTAACATACATTGTATGGCCAGGGGTCCCTTCTGGAGGAAGCGGACAAGCCGCCTCCAGCTGGGAGCCCTGCGTACACATACAACAACATAATTTCTTGAACTTACTACTGACTGGCATGCTTGTAAACAGATAACAGACACCAGCGGGTTTTAAAAAACTCACCTCGCTTGCTTGGCTTTTGCAAAAGTCAATAACAGCAAAATCATACAGAACAGACACCTTCACCTCGCTTGCTTGGCTTTTGCAAAAGTCAATAACAGCTTGGCTTTTACAAAAGTCAATAACAGAATCATACAGACTTGGTGGGTGATCAGTCCACCCTTACCCTACATGGGTAGTTCTCTTCTGCAGACGTAGGGCTGTGTCCTGCTCCAGAAATTATTTGCTAGGGGACTCCAGCGAGAACGCGGTCATGTGGCCCAGACCGGGTGGGGAAGAACAGCGGGGCGAGTCGTTCGGCTTTACCAGATTGCAAGAATTCCTCGGGTAGGGCGCCTCCGTCGGAGTCTCTCCGTGCACCTTCTCACATCCACTGGGCCTGACCTTCGTGCTCGTGGAGTCCCTGTTCGGGTGCCATTTGAAGAACCGGAATAACCCACTTACTGGGTCTCGGCGGCGGGGGAACCGCCCAAGTCTTCCATACCCTGCATACGTAGTAAAAGGAGACACAGGAGCCTTCATCTGCAGGAGGAACCCAGATTTATTCAAATAGCCCGGGCTATGGAACAGAGTCCCAAGCTAGTCAGAGACAAAACCCAGGAGGCTGCTGCTTTACTCCGCAGCATACAAGCCTTTTATACTTTTTCATTGCAGTCTTTTGGCTGTTAGTCCATTGTTCAATCAGGGCAGTGTTTGCAGTTGATAACCAGATCCAGACTATGTTTGTAGGTGGTGACCTGGTCAAGTCTTGGTACACAAATCATTGTTCAGTGTGATCAAAGCTGGTCTTGCAGGTCATTGTTCACTCAGCTTGATCAAAGCCCGGCAGACAGACCATTGTCCAGATAACCTGATCACGGTGTCAAGGATGTTTACCAGGCTGGGAGCAGGAGATGGAAAACAAATCATTTACCCAGGGCTTGAGTGTCTCATGGCTTTCTGTTGAACTGCAAAGAACAGGGGGGTTAGGTGTGCGACAGTTCCTGGGCAGAAATGCAGGCTGCAAGATGGTTCTTGTCATGTCAGTTAGAATTTTCCCAGGCATCGGCAGAAACGACCAGGTGGGTCGTGTGGAAGTGTTGTGACACGAGATGGCAATGAAAAAACAATGGAGTCTCGGTACAAATTATGCCGATCAGAAGAACACTTTTCCTCGAAGTTCTCACTTCTTGAAATAAATTATAAAGTGCCGAACAATCTTTTTTCCTGACTTTTCATAATTTCACCATAAACATCTTCAAGATAAAATACAACGTTTAGAATAACATTACCATAGCAGTTGACACCAGAAGCATTTTCTAATTGGTATCCAACTGTGGTAAATAAAATCTTCTTTACCGGACTGAATTTCATACGGAATCTTAAAATAAAGTAAAATAGCTCAAAATAACAAGAGGCAGAATCCGTGGTATAAGAGGTTTTCTAAATGGGCTTTATTCCACTCAAAATGGCCGACTCGAGTCGCGGCCTTCAGGTTCCGTCACCACGAGGGTTCAGGAAGTGAAGTACAATACTTTATTGACAGACATGCATTTTTATAATAAGTACATTACAATGAAACGAATGTAGAAGGCGTAACATTTGATAAGAAAAGTGACATAACAGGTACGTAATCGAAACTAGGCGTAATAAGGAATAAAAGAAACATGATTGGTTAGGATTATCAGACATAGGTGGATCTATAAGATAATACTTGGCATAGATGCGCGCGCAGCAGCATGACGTGTGAGTGACGTGCAACTAGGGGGTGAAGGGACTTGAGATTTAGCTCTACATGTGGAGACGAGAAGTCTGGGGGGTCAAGTCAACCTAATCCCAAATCATATCTAACATCCTATGTTTAAAGAACTATGTTATCCACAAGGAAGGACTCTCGGACAGAATCTAGTCTATACTGACTGTGTGCGTGCACAAACGCCTAAGTGTCTATATGAGATGCGAGAGGCAGAAAACTTTCCATGGCAGCAGGGCTATGAATCACTTGCAGGAGGACGGAAAGGCTGAGTCCTTTGCTTGTGAGCTAAAGGAAATGTTTACCTAAATCACTAGACAGGAATGCATCGGCTGAAGAGCAAGATAGATAATTCGAAGGTGAAATACAGCTTCTTGGCAGGCAGGCGAAAACTGGCCGAGGCAGGCACCGTTAGCTGCACAGGGAGTAGGACAAAGTTCATGGATACAGATGCGAGCTCAAGCTGAAGCTGTCAGAGACAGAGAGCAGGGAAAAGCTTTGAGGACAGAATCGGGCCTACTTGCCTGAACTGTAAAAATGGAGTAACTTAGCCATATAAAGTCGGTGGCCTTTCATACTTAGGAATCGAATATCCAGCCCATTGATGGCGGATCTGACAGAGAACATGTCGACGGTAGACACACATATATTTGCGTTCTTAGAAACTGGAACTGGAGGGAACATACATGTATTTGTAACATGCATATAGAACCGTTGGGGTCCAAGATAGGGGACATAACTGATCAGGAAAATCCACATTTCCACATTCCCTCCTTGTCCCCTACTTGCCCTTTAAGAGATATCAATCTTCATCATTCCATCGATTTGCTCATGGAGCATCATTTCTTCTTCCTTCTTCTTCCGGTGTTTTGAACGAGAACTGTGATATGGAATGCATGATGTGGCACACAGACCACAAATCGCTGGTCCACATTGCAGGCATAAACAACAACTGAAAAGCATAAGAAGGCCAATACCTAGGAAGGATAGAACTCTCCATCCCCAGGCTGATATCACACTCCAAAACCACCCGGACCACGTCCAAGTGCCTGGATTCTCGTGTATCTGGCTCACAATCTTATGAAGGCGTGTTATAGCTTTATATACAGATGGCGAATTTTCTGGTATAAATATGCAGCAGCTGGATCCGATGACCCTGCAAGCTCCGCCCCTATCGGCCAGGATGACGTCAAGGACAAGACGATTCTGGAGAACAACAATTCTCATCACTGATTGTTCTTCCGTCAGATTGCCTAGGGCGGCTATAGTCTCGTTTACTACAGCTTCAAGAGTCTTGGTTAGTCTGCGTATCAGCTTACTATTTGATATTGTACCTATATAGGGAAAGATACCTTTATTGAAATCTACATACTTGTCCCATGCCGTCTCAGTATAATCGACAACTGGGAGATCTCTTCGCTCTCTATTGTGTACTAAATGAACATTTCGATAATAATCAGGGGGAGCTAGAAAAACAGGTGGCAAAAGGAATGCTATGTAACAGGTACCATCCCAATCTAGAGGCAGACGCATATATGCAGTCTGACCACATATAAAGTAAGAATGGCGAGAAGCTCTAAATGAAGATTTACCTTGATCACTATATTCTACTGTAGTAACGCATTGGCTATGGCCCATGTGTATGGAACCAACTTTTCTTACACATAATTCACCCTTAACTGGAAATACTGACATAGTGGGCAGAATTAGTTCAACTTCGGTTTTGACATTCAAAATCATAAGATTAGGCGTAAAATTACCTAATTTATACACTTCATTTTCTAAATCAGTTCCTGTTCTACTGGGGTGACCCTCCTTATTAGGGTGACAGACTTTGAATAAAACTAGATTCAGATTTCCCCATATCCAATGTTGTTGATAAACTGCTGTGTCTGGGTCTATGGAATTTAATAAACTAAACCATGCTCCACAGGAGCCATTGTGTGTGAACGGATGTGGAAAGAAAGGCAGAACTCCTTTGTTATTCTGATAGGGAGGGAGTCGGCCACACACCCAACAATTGGTGGCATTACTAGTCTGATGGGAATGATGTAACATACTAATGAAGGTGTTGTTGCGCAGCGCAAGTCTATAGGACAACTCATGTGGGGGTAATTCACTAAAAGAATGTTCATCAGTTATATTGAAAGCACGTTTAGAAACAGGATAATACATATGCAACAATATGCTTGCAGTAACTATTAAAAAACTCAAGGAAAACAAAATTAATAAAGTCACAATACAGTGGCTACGCAGTAATTTACAATAAGCATGTCGTTTTATTATGATTCTGGACTCTACATCATTCAGACCTAAGGGATACATGTCGGGACAGATTCAACCGCTTCACCTTGGAGAGGACTTAAACAATCAAATCGTCCGACAGTTTGGATCTGGACCTGAGTTTCTGCTTATAGAGTTCGGTGCTACTGGCTTCAGCCAAAGGTAGCTTTGAGTCAATGGGGGAAGACACACGAGGAGTACTGTTTGTGTCAGGAGGAAGTCCATGAAATTTCTTTATATGGCTGGAATGCACCCAGCCTTTTCTCCCTTCGATCTTCACAGCTGTTCTGGTTGTCAGCAGGACCAACTCAGGAAGCCTCCACCTTGGCTCCAGTTGGGTTTTCCGATCAAAATTCCTGACGAGAACATAATCGCCGGGAATTACATCATGAGGTTTCACCTCGGTGTTGTCGGGAAAAGCTGCGACTACCTGTGAACGACAAGATTGTAGTGCAGACATCAAGGAAGCCAGGTAATCTGTCAGCATATTACAGTCAACATCAGTTATTTTACGGGGTATAGGCGTCCCCCACATATTCGGTGGTCTACCAAAGATCACCTCATAAGGTGATAGCCCTGTTCGAGAGTGTGCTACCATCCTCATGTAAAATAGCGCAACTGGTAAAGCTACTATCCAGTCCACACCTTTTTCCTGACATATTTTAGACAGTCTGATTTTTAAAAGTTGATTATGTCGTTCCACGAGACCTGCTGCCTCGGGGTGTCGGACACAGTGGAATTTCCACTGATATCCCAACAAAAGCGAGACATGTTTCATTAATTCGGATGAGAAAGGCTGGCCGTTATCTGAATATACAACACGTGGTAAACCGTACCGTGGGAAGAATTCTCGAACTAGCTGCTTGGCAGTAGTCGGGGCAGTGTAATCTGATACGGGATACGCCTCTGTCCAACGGGAGAGAGCGCAGACAACTACGAGAACATATTTGAATCCTCGACAACGTTCCATCTGAATATAATCCATCTGGAGGACTTCAAAAGGATGGTCAGGAGGCTGAAATCCACCCTGCTCTACGGGAACACTCTTTCCTGGATTAAACTGACAACATATCATACAGGTACGAACTTTTTGTTTAGCTGCTGCTCGTAAATGTTTGTTGAACCAAATGTGCTGAATGCTGTCTAGCATAGCCTTCTCTCCTAAATGTGCTGGACTGTGAACTGTAGCTATAATGGCTTGAACCATGGAATCAGGGAGAAACCATACAGATTTCTCCTTCGTCATCCATCCTTGATCTGTCTGGATCCCTCCTAGTTCAGTCCACTTCTTTATTTCTTCTGCTGTGGCATGTGTCTGTATGTCAATTACGTCAAGTGCGGGATCCTTAATTGTCATACACTGTGTTGGTGTCTGAACTATTGGCTTTGTCATGTCTAATGTGCGATTCTGAGCAGTCTGTTTAGCTGTTCTGTCAGCTAAATCATTGCCTTGAGAAATGGTATCAGTAACCTTCGTGTGTGCTTTACATTTCATAATCGATATAGCAGTGGGTAGATGTATTGCGTCTAACAAAGCATGAATGAGGGGTCCGTGCTGAATGTGGGCACCATGGGAGGTTAAATAACCTCTCTCTCGCCACAGCACGCCGAAGTCGTGTACAACTCCGAATGCATAACGTGAGTCAGTGTATACATTAACTTTCTTATTTGTGGCTTGAATACAGGCTTGTGTTAGAGCAATAAGTTCTGCTGCTTGGGCTGACAAAGTATCTATACAATTTGTCTCAATAACTTCAGTGTCTGTTGTGACTGCATACGCGGTCACTAAATCTCCTGTATTTGTTCTCATGCACGATCCGTCTACATACAACGTCAGGTCTGGATCTAACAATGGAACGTCTGTCAAGTCTTGTCTAGGTTTCGTCTTTATTTCAATGATTTCAACACAATCATGAGCTAGTGGGTCTGTTCCAATTACAGGTAATAGTGTAGCAGGATTCAATGTATTACACCGTCGGATCTCTATGTGTGGTTGAAACAATGTCAGTTCATAACCGGTAAGTCTTGCTATGGTCAACTGTTGTGTTTGTGTTCGGTTCACAAGAACCTCTACTGCATGTGGTACTTGTACTGTCAATGGGTGTCCTAATACTATGGCATCGCTTTGTCTGATTGCTAAAGCTGTCGCTGCCACTGATTTCAGGCATGCAGGCAAAGCCTGAGCTACGGGATCTAATGTACTGGAAAAATAAGCACATGGCTTGCGTGATCCTGCTTGATCCTGAGTGAGTACTGACAAGGCAGTACCTTCGCGTTCTGTAACAAAGAGTGTAAAATGTTTGCTATAACATGGTGTTGCTAAAACAGGTGCTTGACATAAAGCTTCCTTTAGGCTTTCAAAAGCTTGTGTATGTTCCTGAGTCCAAGGGAGAACAGTCGATGTGGCTGCCTCCTGTGTGGTTAACTGAATGAGTGGTTTTGCTAGAAATGCGTACTGAGGGATCCACTGCCTACAATATGAAGTGAGGCCTATGAAAGCCCGCACCTCCTTTTGTGTCTGGGGTATTGACATGTTAGCAATTAACTGGATGCGATCTGGTGTAAGCTGCCTTCCCTCCTTGGACAGCGAGTGACCAAGATAAATAACTCGCTGGACACAGAATTGCAGCTTAGAAGGAGACACCTTGTGCCCCTTGTCGGCTAGGAAATGTAAAACTGTCAGAGAAGCTTTTTCACATTCTGGCTCGCTTCTCGCTGTGATCAGCAGATCATCGACATATTGAAGCAGTGCAGTATTGACTGGCATGTGGATACTGTCAAGTTCTCGTTTCAGTGCTTGGCTGTAGATGCTGGGGCTTTCTGTGAATCCTTGGGGAGCGCGTGAGAATTTAAAGCTGCGCCCATTTAAACTGAATCCGAACAAGTATTGGCTTTCCGGATCTATTGGGACGCTGAAAAAGGCATTCTTGAGATCGATTACAGTAAAGAATGTTGCTTCGGAATCAATTGCTGTCAACAATGATGATATATCAGGGACCACAGGGAATTGTGGTACAATGCACTTGTTTAGTTCACGCAAATCAATAACCAATCGGTACACTGGTGGGGCAGTAAGATCAGTTCGTTTAAGAATCGGAATTATCGGTGAATTACATACATTGGAGTCTGTTTCTACAACTACTCCCTGGGCAATCAGCTCATCAATGATTTTCAGCAAAGCCACTACAGCATCATGCGGTAACTTGTATTGTCGCATTCGTGGTAGTACCACTCCTGCTTTCAGTGTGACTCGATAGGGTGTAATGTTCATGCAGCCAACATCCGTAGGGCCTTGTGCCCATAGATGTACTGGTAAAGTCTGTAGTCGGGGATCCATGTCTCTAGACACATAGTGACCTTTAAAATCACGTAAAAACAACCTTACTCCTTCCGGAGAACAACATATTATGGCTCCTAGTGCTTTCAGAGTTTTAATTCCTAACAGATTTTCTGGGCATGATTTAGTAAGCAATAAATCTGTAGTTCGTGTCAAAGGTCCTATCGTAAGTGGTAGAGGCTGTGATACTTCATTAACAATAGGTTTTCCTGAAAAACCAAGGGAAACATTTTGAGAGCCTGAGAGGGGTGCCCCTGGAACTTCACTACGTTTTATGGTTGTTCGACTTGCCCCTGTATCGAGTAAGAATTTTCTATCTTGACCTAATAATTCACTATGTACATAAGGTCCTTCTTGATCTACAGGAATCTCGATAAGCGGTAAGTCAACTTCCCTCTCTAGGCTGGTTCATGCGTAACGCTGATACTCAGGGTATTCATACTGTGCAGTCTGATACATTTGTCGTGTTGTGGTTTGTGTGGCAGTAGCAGGCAACGGTGGTGCAGCTGGCACAAACTGTATGGGTTGCTGTGAGGCTGGCATGGACTGTTGTTGAACTGGCATGGACTGTCCATGCTGCATAGCTCCTTGTTCATTCTGATCTTGTCTAACTAATCGTGGTCTCTCCTTTGCAATACCTGTAGCTATATTACGTTTCAGGACTGGACAATCGTGTACATAATGGCCCAGTTGTTTACAGTAATTGCAGGTTCCCTTTACAGGAACTGCAGAATCACCAGAATGTGTCACACCCTTTTTGTGACCATCTGCTGGTACTGTCTGAGAAACTAGCATTTTCATTTTTGTATCCTTCATGCGTCTATGCTCGTGTTCTTGTTCATCCCTAATTCTATTGTGATGATACTGTAACATTTGTAGCATTTGCGACGGAGTGTTACTTTGCCAGGTACTCTCGAATTTCAATATTCTATTCTTTACTGGAGGCAATGCATTTTCCACTAATTTTGTCACAAATAAATGTGGATATGAGTCACTACTTGCTTTTATACCACTATTTATACCAAAACATTTTTCAAATCGAGCATAATAATCGCTTGTGTCTTCATCTTGCTTTTGTTTGCAGGCTGTGATTGCACCCCAATCTTCCTTTTTTGTAGTTAATAAACGTGGCAGTACCTGTACTAGTAAACCTGGTAACAGTTTAACTTTATCCCCGAGCCCTGAACCTGCAGTTCGGCCCCTTTCTTCCTCTGCTAATGCTGTCCAGTCTATCTTTTGGTCACCCACTTCCCACTCTTTTTCTTTCAGTTTTTCATAAATGCCAGCAGGCAAAAGCACCTTTAATATCGTCATAATATCAGGAAAGGTGTACTCTCCCATCAGTAACATGTCTTTAATTTCTCGGTGGAAACCCGCTGGGTCTTTGTCATGACTAGGTACTACTTTTTTCATTTCTAATAATTCCATTTTTGATATGGGTGTGTAAACAAATACACGGTGAAACTCATTGTCTTCGCCTTTTATTGGGTGCACTTCTCGTAGGGGATTTTGTCTATCCATATAGTACGGCGCTCTTTCTCTGCGGGGCAGCGAGAGAGAATCCGGACTTACAAAAAGGACATACTGCTTACGTGACACTAATATCTCTTTAATTAGCTTGTTACTAGAACCTCTCCATCTGTTCGTGAGTAGTTCCGTTAATATATCAGGTAAAGGACCAGGGTCAGCATGTTGGCTCTTATATAATATGAGGAGTTGCTGAATCATATAGATTCCAGCTAAACGTTGTTCATCTGTACTGAGATTAAAAAACGTGTGTGCTACGGTCTCATCACCGTATTTTTCAGGACTGTCAATCCAGTGAACGGCTGATCTGGCTAATTCTTGCTCATCCATGGAATCGAGGAGGTGGTAACCCCTTCGTTCTCGTAGTATTTTATCTGCGGCTTGAAACGAATGTTCAGGAGACTTCAGATTTATTATAGGCGTCGGATACGTTCTGCTATTATTTGGGCATACTGAGTGTATGGGATCAGAAAAACATCTAGCATTATCACAGGATCCTCCTCTGCCTACATAGGCTATGGTCTCTGACTGTCTTGCGGAATTCCCTGATTCGGACACTTCATCTTGCTCAAACTCGTCTGTTCCCAATCTTTCTTCATGAATACGCTCTATTTCTTTACGGATTTTTCGGCACATGGCTATTATACAATTTTGCTTATCGTGTCTCCCTTCTGATATATTCTGACTCCATCTTGTAAGAATAAGCATTGCATTCGGGTCTACCCCCGGGCGGTCTTGATTTCTGATCACACAGTTTATGAGGAAACGTAACAGTTCCCCCTGTATTTCTACTTTCTGGAATTCCATAGCTCTGTTAATACATCCTGGATCTCGTCCTGTTTGAACAAAATGATATATGTTATCTAGATGCGTAGTCATTCCTGGTAACCTTGCTAAATACTCTGCGGCTCGCCTGATACGTAATGATGCCAGGACCATTTCGTCCTCTTTACCAACCACCGGGTCATATCTACAATTTACAAGGAGTTCCTTAAGCGTACGTTCACTTACGAATTTAGGTGTACGTGAATGTGCTGACTCTTGAAAGACAAGTTTATTTATTCTAGGTGGTGTAAAGGTAATGCTAGCACCTCCCGTGGCCCCATCTGGGGCGTCGGGTGTGAATGGGTTCGTTGAACGTGACACAGCAACTATGGGTGTCGATACCTCTGTAGAGTCGACTGCGGAGACAGATGCGGAAACAGATGTGCTTGCCGAAGCTTGTGTCGGGACTTGCTGTTGCACGGGGACAGATACCTGATCCTGACGTTGAACCCCTACACCAGACGGTCTATGTGGTGCGGCGTTAGCATACTCGGGAGCTGCGTCGTCTAGATATGAGGAAAGAAAAACATCTTCTGCGGTTCTGGGATGCCCTTTTGGATGTACCTTAATTGGAAATAATGGGGGTGGCAAGTCTTTTGGCATCTCTGGAGCAGCCTTAGGTAGTCCTTCGGCTAGAAGGGGATACATACCATTCATAAGAGCATTTCTTTGTCTATTTACTTGTTCTGATTTCACTCGGATACCTTCCTTAATTAATAGATTTTCTTGAACTTTATTTGAACTTTCTTTACTCCTCTCTTCTTGTCTACGTGCTTTTTCTGTTCGTCTATGAGATTCTTTACGCCATAACTCAACAGCGTCTTTCTGTGATTGTCTGACCTTTCTTTTCCATAACTCTTCCTCCACTTTCATGATGCATTCTGCATCCCAGGTTCCCGCTACGGGCCACCTTTGACTTTCCGGCAATCCCTTGGTATAATCTACCCATAGATCAAGAAACAATATGGCATCTAAGCCATGCTTATGGTACATAAAATGCCCTGGAGTGTCCCTAGGAGGAATAGGAACTGCTTCTTCAAGCACCCCTTTTCTGGTAGTAATCTGTCTTAACTTCGAGAAGAGCGGCATATTGACAACTGATCTGATACTTACTCTTGAACTTACTTAATACGAAAAAACCCCAATAATGAACAGTGTACAATGAACAATCATTCATACCACAATATGCAAGACATTTCTGAAAACATTAAACATTAAACATTTAACAATGACCGACAATGATGACAGTCTGCCTAACTAATCACCACGCTGAATTCTTGACAATAACTGCATACTTCGGAATACTTGATATACTGCTAAACAGTACATATACACTGCTAAACAGTGCAGACCGGATTTGTGTACCCAAATCCGTCTTGACCGGCACAACCTATGTGCGCGTCAACACGCCTCCCCGGCGATGGTACTCACCGAGTAGCTCCTTGAAACGGAAGGCCTCAGAGAATGGACAGGACTCGATGACTGCGGACAGCGGACCCTCTGGACATCGGGATTTCGAAATATCTGGTGGGCCTCTGTATACCTCGGATCTTGCTCTCTCAGCTAGGCTCTGGTCGGGATACTTCGCACTTCTCACCGCCTCGTCTGGGTTGATCGCAGCCTCAGTCGCCCCCGCTTGACCGGAGGGAGCTTACAGGAAATCCTGCTGGTACGCGTTTATGGTCCGTCCAGCTGTGGCAGGAGACCGGGCCTGCAACGCACCGCCGGCGCGTGAGATGAGAAAGTGTCCCTGTTCGGGCGCCATTATGTGGTAAATAAAATCTTCTTTACCGGACTGAATTTCATACGGAATCTTAAAATAAAGTAAAATAGCTCAAAATAACAAGAGGCAGAATCCGTGGTATAAGAGGTTTTCTAAATGGGCTTTATTCCACTCAAAATGGCCGACTCGAGTCGCGGCCTTCAGGTTCCGTCACCACGAGGGTTCAGGAAGTGAAGTACAATACTTTATTGACAGACATGCATTTTTATAATAAGTACATTACAATGAAACGAATGTAGAAGGCGTAACATTTGATAAGAAAAGTGACATAACAGGTACGTAATCGAAACTAGGCGTAATAAGGAATAAAAGAAACATGATTGGTTAGGATTATCAGACATAGGTGGATCTATAAGATAATACTTGGCATAGATGCGCGCGCAGCAGCATGACGTGTGAGTGACGTGCAACTAGGGGGTGAAGGGACTTGACATTTAGCTCTACATGTGGAGACGAGAAGTCTGGGGGGTCAAGTCAACCTAATCCCAAATCATATCTAACATCCTATGTTTAAAGAACTATGTTATCCACAAGGAAGGACTCTCGGACAGAATCTAGTCTATACTGACTGTGTGCGTGCACAAACGCCTAAGTGTCTATATGAGATGCGAGAGGCAGAAAACTTTCCATGGCAGCAGGGCTATGAATCACTTGCAGGAGGACGGAAAGGCTGAGTCCTTTGCTTGTGAGCTAAAGGAAATGTTTACCTAAATCACTAGACAGGAATGCATCGGCTGAAGAGCAAGATAGATAATTCGAAGGTGAAATACAGCTTCTTGGCAGGCAGGCGAAAACTGGCCGAGGCAGGCACCGTTAGCTGCACAGGGAGTAGGACAAAGTTCATGGATACAGATGCGAGCTCAAGCTGAAGCTGTCAGAGACAGAGAGCAGGGAAAAGCTTTGAGGACAGAATCGGGCCTACTTGCCTGAACTGTAAAAATGGAGTAACTTAGCCATATAAAGTCGGTGGCCTTTCATACTTAGGAATCGAATATCCAGCCCATTGATGGCGGATCTGACAGAGAACATGTCGACGGTAGACACACATATATTTGCGTTCTTAGAAACTGGAACTGGAGGGAACATACATGTATTTGTAACATGCATATAGAACCGTTGGGGTCCAAGATAGGGGACATAACTGATCAGGAAAATCCACATTTCCACACAACATCATCATCACTTGTTTGTATTTTCTGCTTCTTTACATATTTTCTTTTCTCTTGATTTTGTTTCTGCTTTTCAGTCATAGTTGATTCTTCAACATGTTTGCGTTTTGAACATACAACACATTTCTCATAAATAGGATATTCACCTAAACTTAGAGCATAAAGACTTCTCAAACGATTATATTCTCTTACACAATTAACATCTGCACTAACCTTGGCCTCATCAAAATCAATTAAATACAAACCAGACAACGTTCTAACTCGAGATAATGCAACATATATCATTCCCTCTTTAAACACAGTTCTACCTACACTTACCAAAGCATTATCCACACTTAAACCTTGAGATTTATGAATAGTTATTGCATATGCTAAACAGAAGGGAAACTGTTTTCTACGAACATACAGGTCTTTTACAAGCAAAAAACGTACAGCACAACGCGCAATCTGTCTTACCTCTGTAATCTGATCAAATTTAACTTTCAATAATTCAATTACATTTCTATTTTGATATTTCACAAAATCAACAACTTTCCTCATTGCTCCATTCACTAAACCTTCTTCTATATTCAGATTACGCCTCAAAATGACCCGACAGTTTAAACATACATCTATATTTTTTTATAAGCAAGCAGTTTTTGATAGACTTTTCCAAAGAATCCAATTTAGTCTGTAGTTTTTCTGAAAGAATCGTTATTCCTTGATGCTCGATTTGATCAATAGCTTCAATGTGAACTATTTCTTGATTTTCCAATTTCATAAGCTCTCTATTAAATGTATAACACTCTTCCACTGTAGGCATTAAGCAAACTATAGACTTTTTTTCTTTCATTTTCTTGTATATGACTTCTGCTGGTGTGTTTTCATTTGTAAACAAGTTCTTTAGTAGACGGCTTTGAAAAGCTTGTTTACCATGTTTGCTTAGAACACCAATTCTTACATCTTTTAGAATATTTGCATAATCTTGTCGCAAATTCTGAGTGAGTTCTTTATATTGAAAATGTAACCACAGATTCACATTTCCAATACTTCCCAAAGATTTTTGTGTCTTCATGTAGAAGAGTTTTAAACACTGGTTCTCCTTTTACAGGGGTTAGTTGTAGCAGATCTCCAAATACAATTAAAATGTTTTCCTCCAAAGAGAACGTCGTAATCTGTTTTTAATACCTATTGCATTCTTACGTGTACAAAGCAAGCATTAAGTTTGAGACCATGCTCACCTCATCAATAATAGTTTCATTTTCTTCAGCACTCTCGACACTTCATGAGAAGCTTCTCCAGACAATTTCTGATATTGTAATTTATTATCATGCTCAACTGGTAACATCAGTATCCATGCAAAGTAACTCCTTTAACATTGTGTGCATCTAATCCAGTTGGAGCGGTTACCACACAACATAAATGTGAACCAGTAGTTTTTTTAAGATAACTGGTCAAAACTTTACTTAAAAAACTTTTACCTGTCCCAGCTTGACCACTGATGTACATCAGAAGAGGTTTAAAAGATGAACACACACATTCTTTTTATCATGCAAAAAAACATGTTCTATCTGTTCTCTCACTTGTACATATATTTCTTTCTGTTCAACATTTAGTTGTTCTTCTAAGTTTTCCAATGTAATATTCTCCTCGTGTGCTTGTTGCATTGCAATTTCGACTTCATGCATAGCAATCGCTGCTTCATTTTCCAGTATTAGTTGTCCAAGAGGATCTTGACTACATGGACCACTACTTTGACTATCTTGAGAACTTTCATTAGCTATTTCAGCTGTAATAGTCTTTTTCTGTTCAACTTCATCATTCAACATTTTAAATATGTAGGGAAAATTGTACTTGCAATGCTATCTTTACATGCATTAAAAGAATCTTCGTAGCAGTCAAAGTCTCCAAGTAATTCACTTTCGCTACGCCATGGTTTAAAGAGTTGGAGAAGTGCTAAATAGTAAAATTCTCGCTTATCTGGAGTTTCACAACTGAGTTTCTTGTGGTTTATAAGATTACTCTTTGCATGTTTTACTAAACAACCATGACATCCAACTACTGCATATTTTCCTTCTTTTAAATTCTGTTTAACATTTCTTTTGAAGCTGTAATGTTGAAGTACTTCATACAGACATAGATGTTCCAGATGTCAACTCCGTTTTTGGATAGTATGTGTCAAACATATTAGTTTTAAGAATGTCTGTACTGTCTGGTTCATTTGCTGCTAAGTATTCAATTTCTTCTAATGATTTCAACACTCTATTCCGCGAGTAGGCAAGACCTAAACGTACCCAAATGATTCCTCGTGACTTTGAATATAAACTTGAAGAGCACAAGCGTTCTGAACATTAATAGGATCTAATTTCTCGGTGGGAAAGCATTTTCAAAGTAAAGCTGTACAATTTTTTACTAAGGCTTTTCTCTTGTGCAATTTCTTCCCACATTTGTTTCATCTCTGTTTTTTCTGATTTTGTTATGTACGATGCAACATAACGTGCAACAGCAATTGAGTTATCTGCAACATACTAGACGTCCATATTCACATTCCACATTTTTAAAATGACTGGATTGTAGTCATTGATATACTTTGACACTTCTGTTCTTTTTAAGTTGTAGGTATTCTTTGGAGATTTTCGAGTTATTGTGTGCCTTACAGAAGAATAAAAATAATGTACTCTTCCTTTACAAATGACTGGATGTGGAAAACCAAACCGACATTTGGTGTAAAATTTTCCTTTAGACTTGTATTTTCTTCTGCAGTACTTTCCACAACGGTGAGCTTGGAAATGTAAAACTTGCTTTCTCAAACTTCTATCTCCTTCTTCTCTTGGAATCTCGCATATCACCTACTGTTCGATTAAAAGACAATTGATACTGATTCATCAGAATCAGTATCAAATTTAGGTGCATCCTTGATCCATAGTAGCATATGTATATGAGGTGCACCTCTTGCTTGGTACTCCTTTCTCCAAACGAAATAGGTAACTTCTCTAAGAGGTGGATTCTTTTTATTGCAGATAAAAGACATCATAGCTTGAAACCTATGATTAAAATATCTGCACACATTAACAGGATCCAATGAACACAGTTCATCAGGAGTCTTTATTTCAACATTATTTATATTGGAATTTGCTTCTCTTAGAAACTCAAGCAAATCTTCCCATGCATACTCTGCACAGCTAAGTGTGACAAACCATGTTGGTGTACCTAAGTTCCGTAACATACACTTGAGTTCTCCATGACGACGATACCAATACTCATTTGTTCCACGTTGATATGCCATCACATTGATTAACTGTGCTTCTAAATTTTCATTGTTTCTTGAACTTTCTCCATAAATTCTTTTGCAGAAAGAAGTGATTGATGAACTCCAGTTTTAAGTATGTGGTTCACTGCATACGACAGAGAAGACAGATCACTTTCAAACAAAAGGTGAAATATGTATGGAATGCACGGTCGAAATCTAGGATCTTCAGAATATAATCTTGTTGACCTATATTCTGTAGCTGGAATCCGTACAGGTCGGTCATCATATCATCCACCTTCTCCAGTTGGAAACAGCTGTGGAAAACGAGCTTCCAAGCTTTTCTCCCATACACTCATTGGAGTTCCCTGTGCTTTTTTCATTTGAAATAACTCAATGCTGCTTCCTATTACTTCTTTTGAATGCAAAGGACATATTGTGTAATGTTCATAAATCTCTTCGGTCCTTGACTTGTCCACTTTCTCTATTTGACCACTTGAAATTTCAGATTCATCTTGTAAACTTATTACCTGTTCATCCACATTCACAGTTTTGTAATAAATATTGTTCCCTATAAGATATAAGGTAGCCTTTTCAACTTTATTAACATCCACAAATTCTTGCCATATGTTCCTACTCTTTGTTGGTACACCATTTACTAGAATGACTACTGCCTCATTTTCCTCTTTCTTTCCAGCAAACGTTTCAATATTTTTCTTAACATCCAAAGGTAAGTACACCACTCTTCCTTTCAGCCCTCTTTGCAAGTCGGTTGGTGGCAGTTTACCTGTTTTAGGCTCCATCCGAATTATAGTTTGAAAAGGATGAACAGATTGAATTAGAACTGACTCATATGTATTCAATTTTGCCAGTTCCTCCGGAATAGCTACTAATTCTAAGTTATTTTGTACTGCTCTAGCAGGCATTTTGTTCTCTTCTAATTTGTTGTAACAATATTTACATATACGTTGATCACTACCTAACTCAAATTGACCTTCCACCAACAAGTAAGTTACAAATTCTTCCCACTTACCATTGTTCTCCTTTTCACTTTTCAAATACAAATCAACATACCTAGTTTGACTTTTATAACAACATAGTTTGGTATTTCAGAGCACACTAGAATACACTTTCCAATTTCTTCTTCAAACTGATCAGTGCTAATCACTTTCCTATCTCCTTCAACATCTGTAATTGTCAAACTTTCACTTTCTATGGACTGCTCTTCTGAACCAAAATATCGCATTTCAATATCATCACACTTTTTTTGAACATCTGATAAAGAACCATGTAAAAGACCTGTATTCAGTTCACTTAAACACAATGCAGGACTTTTTACATAGTACAGTTTCCTTACAAACCTCCGCATTTCTGAATGGTGTACTGCTAACATCCTCAAGTGATGAAAAACACTTTTACATACTTTTCTTGAAAGACAAGCCAGAAAATGCCCATGCTTCCCAGTATATTTTCTTACATTACAGGGATCTAGTCCTTGTAACAACTTAATCTTATGTTTAATACTTTTCTGTGTATATTCTCGTAGCAAATTTCACATTATATCAATAGATTCCTGTCGAATACTACAAATACTGCTACAACCCCACTTATACACAAGAGCTTGTGTACGTTTCCCTTGCACTTCTTCACCTATTAACTCTTCTGCACTTTTACCAACCATTTCCTCTTTTGGAAGGGGACAACCATCCTGAACTTCGTAGCAACGACCTCCAGTATCAACTGCAAACGGTAAACTATTTTCCTGGAAGTACCTTTCTTCATTAAAAATAGGCTCACTAGTAGAAGTATGTTTCCAATGTCCACTAAAGATTTTGCAAAAGTTGGTTCTGTTCACAAGTCTTTTTCTTCTACTTTTCTCTTCCAACACTTTGATTATTTTATCCAACACTTTGATCCTCTTCAAAATCACAATGAAGCAGTATCCACTATACTTTCAATACGCTGCTTCTGTTTGAATTGCTGAACTTTTTTATATTTGCAGCATGTTTTCATTAAATTCTGAATCACTCTAGCTCGAAAAGTCTCTGACGAATTTTTTTAAATTGTTTTTGTCTCCGGGTAACAGATACTGTTTCTTTATCATGTTTTCTTTTCCTGGTATTTGAAATTGAAGTCTGCTTCTCCTTACTTGAAAAATTGTTCTTTTTGCGATGTTATTTTCATTAAGTAATATTTCAGTAATATTTTTTTTCAGAAATTGTCTAGTGTTTTTACCAGAAAAAACTGTTTGTGTAGTACTCTCATTTTTTTCTAATTGAAAATCTTTCCTTTTGTTCAAATATATATATTTTTTCCTCTTTTCTTCTTTTTCAGTTCTTCAAGGCATTTTCAAATTTTAATCCAAACAAAATAATTTTCTGAAAAAGAAAAAATAGATTCAATTATTTTTTTACATCTGTTCAATATGTTAAAATAATAACATACAATTACATAAGTTCTACTGACGGCTTCCAGAGACAGTGCTGCAACGTGATGGAGCAGGGCAGGGGAGCAGTAAAATGACGGGTAGTTCCATAGAGCATACAGCAAGTATTTATTTAATCATTTACATACACCTTTATAATTTATATGTAACTGCACTACCTCGTACTTTTCACCTCTCCACCGCACCCCACCACCCCACAGTACTCCCTCTGCAACCCACCACTGAAAACTTTATAGATAGTATATTTAAAAATTTTAATCTATGTACTTAGGATGTTATTATCGACCAAATGGCACACACAAAAATTACCATTATTAGCCTAACAATTTCATCTACAACTTCGCAAACATAACAGTGCACCCAAAGTTTTAAGTGGGGGGGGGGGGTCTGAGCACTGGCAGTTTATTTTTGGGGGCCTCGAAACGGGGATCTATAGGGCTCTATTTTCGGGCCTCACAAAGGTAGTCCGTTGTTTTTCTTTTTTTTATTGGACTGCAGTGAGACAGTGAGAGCATGCACATTGCTCACTACTGAGAAGTGGAGACATCATGCCAGGTGAGTCGCGTTGTAGGAGAAGGGAAATCCTTTAAAGAGCCATTTTCTCTCAGGATTTCCCTTCTCTTTTTGCAGCGCAGAAGCAATATAATCGTGGCATGATTAGCAGAGAGACCACCAGGCGCGCAACGCCCATTGCCCCGGCGCACGCACAGAGCCGCACCCGAGTACTTCACAGGTCTTCAAAAGACCATTTGCTTGTAAATGACGCTCTGTTCTTTTTCCCCCCTTTTTAGAGCCCCTACATCCCCACTCTGCCTATTGCTGAAAGAATTAGCCTCCCCCAAAATTTCGCTCTGGTTGTGCCTCTGGAGACGACCACAGGCAGGCAACTCCAGCACGACCCTGCTCTGACCTTTCACAGTGTCTTGTTTTAGTGCTACGAAAACACACACTTTGCCTGGCTCACTTAATTCTCACACCCCCTCTTTAATATGAAGATAGTAGCTTTGGAATTACCTTTATATTCCTATACTGTGCTTCACATGGAAATATTGAAAGTGCAGGTTCTCACCACCCCCAAATTAGCTGTCTGGTATACTCTCTCAAATGTAAGAACTACAGGTATTCAGTATCTGTCAGTCACGGCCAGTTTAAAGCAGTGTTTCTATATAGAAATGGACAAAACGTTATATTTCTAAATTAACGTCTTACACTGAAAAGCTGCTTTACATTTCTTTCGCTGGATCAACCTTTGCTTAAAACACCACCAGAGAAGGGTGGTGAACTATGGTCCACAAAGAGCAACTCAAAGCTTTCTTGTTCTTTATCAGAAACATCTGCCTGTCAATGCTTATCGCCAGCCTTTTCGGCCCCTTAAGAGGCTGGGTGGATGAGTATAATACGCAGTATTTAGGATCAGGGGCGGAGGGTGCACGGAAATAAGGACGGATAGTTGAATAAAGTGCAAGTGCATAGATAGCCAGATGGATGAATGGATAGCTACATGGATGGATGTATGGATGGAAGAATGGATGGAAGGATGAATGGATGCATGGACCAGTACTTAGGATAGACGGGTGGGCTGATAGATGCTTAGGATTGGTTCTGGGACAGATGCATGTATGGATATATGGGCATATGGCTGGATGGATGGCACAGTGCTTACCATAGGCGAGTGGGCTGATAGATGGTTAGGATAAGTGCAGGGACAGATGTATGTATGTAGGTAGGAATGTATGAATGAATTGAAAGATGGTTGGATGGCACAGTGCTTAGGATGCATGGATGCAGGGCTTTAAGTGGACTGGGTCTGAGCACCGGCAGTTATTTTCAGGAGGCCTCCAAACGGGTCTCTATCGGGCTCTATTTTCGGCCCTCGCAAAGGTAGTCAGTTTTCTTTTTTTTTTTGGGACTGCAGTGAGAGCATGTACATTGATGTGCGCATGATCATTTTGCTCACTACTGAGAAGTGGAGACATCATGCTAGGTGAGCCACGTTGTAGGAGGAAGGGAAATCCTTTAAAGAGTGTGTTTTCCGAAGGTAGGATAATTGGAGGGGATTTTCTTAAGCACACAATGCTAGTTATCTTGATTTAGACCACGCCCCTACTTGGATAGTACACACCCCTTTAGGAGGTTTGCCCCGAGTTTTTTTTCCCACTCAAAGCCTTGACTGCACCATAGTAACAAAGAAATGGTCCAAGCTTCCATTTAAATCTACAATGGCACCAAGTTTCATAATTTGCCATCAACTCTGGCAGCCTTCTACCACAGTGCAAGAGTGTCTATCAGCACGAAGATTTGTTATCCACAGAAATGTTGTGTGATTTGTGTAGCTGTCTGCTAGAACACTCATCACCAAAAGGTATTAAAACATGCAAATTTGCGAGTAAGACATATACCATACCATAAAGCGGTTCATAAATGGGCCCAGTGCCACTACACCACCCTCATCCCCATCCTTGCTTAACCTTACGAAATCAAAGAAAGAGCCCCAGCAAACCTGGTAGAGCCAATATAGCAAAAAAGGGACTTAATTTCAACAAGTATCTGCCGGAACGCTCAGCAACAAAAGGTATTAAAACATGCACATTTCTGGATAAAACATATACCATGCCATAGAGCGCTTTATAAATGGACCCAGTGGCACTACATCACCTCTACTAGCTACACATGTGCACGTTACAAATGTCTGTGTTATAATCAGCAACATATCCACCTCTCCCACCCCCACCCCTGCCCTTGCTTAACCTTACGAAATCAAACAACGAGCCCCAGCACTCCCGTTAGCGCCACTATAGCCATACAGTGGAGAGGTGTGGCTCACTGGTTAGAGGCGGCAGATCCGTAAGCAGAGAATCGGCCAGGGACCAGGGTTCAATTCCCGACGCGGCAGGGTCATGGACCAGGGTCAAAACGGACTTGATAATTCTCGCCTCGGTACCTACTCTAACCAGGAACACACTCGGCAACTCTGGGCATTAGCTTGCCTCATCTCCACAACGGCCCCCCACATTCGCTGGGGATGCCTGGTTTCACCTTGGAGATACCCTGGAGGGACCATCTCACAGGGATAGCCAGGACGGGTTCCCCAGCGGTCTACAGCGCCAGGACGCCTCAGGGCAGCTGTGCGCTTTACAAGACACATACATTTACATTTACATTTACATTTACATAGACTTAATTTCAACAGGTGTCTGCCGGAACGCTCATCAGCTAAAGGTACTGAAACCTACAATTTTGCAAGTAAAACATACACCATACCATAAGGCAGTTTATAAATAGTCCCAGTACCACTACACCACCTCCACACCCGCCCTTGCTTAACTTTACGCAATAAATCAAAGAGCCCCAGCAAACCAGGAAGCGCCACTATAGGCATACAGAGGCTTAATTTCAACAGATGTCTCTCGAAACGTTCATCCGCAAAACATATTAAAACATGCAAATTTGCTTGTAAAACTTATACCATGCCATAGGGCGCTTTATAAATGGTCTCAGTGGTACTACATCACCTTTAGTAGCTAGACATCTGCACGTTACTAAAGTCTGTGCTTTAATCACCAACATACCCACCTTCCCACCCCCACCCCTGCCCTTGCTTAACCGTACGAAATCAAACAGAAAGCCCCACCATTCCTAGTAGCGCCACTATACCCATACACAGGGTTAATTTTAACAGGTGTCTGCCGGAACGCTTATCAGCAAAAAGTATTAAAACATGCAAATTGGCGGGTAAAACATAAACCATCCCATAGCACGGTTTATAAATGGGCCCAGTGGCACTGCACTGCCTTTACTATCTAGACACCTGTATGTTACTAAAGTCGTTTTAACACTCTGTAGAGTGTATAGCAGAGGATGGGGAGAGTAAACAAATTTCTAATTCCCAATCTTTTGATATACCGTCCCTTTACTGTATGTATATTAAGGACATTAAATGGAATGAAAAAATTGACGAGTGTCTCAAAAGGGATAGTGAAGTTGAGCACCGGTAAAACCCGGACCACTTAAACACCTACGTATATTCACCACAGGGACACAGCCTGACAATTAGTATCACTTATAATCACATGTAGTTTACTAATGTCAAGAAAGTCATACAGAAAATATACCGAACATTTTCATTTCTTTTTTCTCTCTCACACATTTATAAAACATCTCTTCTAAAGAAACACTCCCCAACCACTTCTATTTCATAAGAACAGACAATCATAAATACGTTTACTGCCATATATTTTAGTATATCTACCTTTTTATTATTCACTAGTCAGAAACTACTAAAACTATTAACTATACACAAATGCAAACCAGAAACCATGTTCATATTATAGCTCAAACTATGATCAAATGATTCAAACCATGCGTACATATAAAAGGAACGTATCACTTTTACTATCTCCATCTCCTCTCCATGTAATCTCAAAACACCGTAGACGGCCTCACAGTACAACAACCTACCTCGACTTATATTCAAATCTACCTCTCAGTGTCAAAAATGAGACCACAACCTGTCCACATAACATTTCTGGCTTTGGTTTTATCGCTTTTAACTTAATACCACGTACATCTTCTACCGTTCCCCCCCTTCCCCACTATTTCCACAAAAAGTATAATTTGCAAACGTGGGACATTTTGTTTATCTCGCCTGAATACATTAGCAAACCCAAATTAACGCTGTACCTCATTTTCAAAACCTCCTTTACTTAAAAGATGACAAACTACACTTCTTCTTTGTGAAAAATTCCTAAACATATATAAAGTACTTATTTATCAACAGGTCACACTTTATGCATATTTTATAACCAATATGAAACAGTATATTATTGTGAAATAAAAAATACTTTCCAACTTAAAAATATCACCTCAAATACTTAATCACTACTACAGAACACATAATACACCTTGCTAATTTCTACCTCACCTTTGTAGTTGGTATGCAGATTTAAAATGTCACACACGCATGCAATTCTTTCTTTGTCACACAGTACATGTAATGCACCGCTTTCATCAAGAATGGAACCAGTAATGGCACAATTTCTCTGTCGCTCCACATTTAAATACATGTAAAGAACAATTCAGAATACTTAATTCCTTCATCGACATTCCAAAACTTATCTCCATTGGTTATTTTGAATTTTCCATATGAAAAGCTACTTAATATTCCGCGCCACATACAGGTCAGAAGATCAACCTATTTTATCACCACACTTTCTGGAACATTCTACGACACCTGCAGGTTAAAAGTTCATGATTTTTTTAAACATAACTTTCCAGCATATTCTCGAACATTTAACAGCACCTGCGGGTTAAAAGTTCACCATTGTTTTAAGTTGCAAATGTATCTTCCAAATGCAGTAGCACGTCTGGTTGAGCTGAGCACATTTCATCCTATCGTATGTACTCCACGTTTAGACTGCTCCTTATTAACCAATGACAAACATGCTTTTTCACGCAACTGATATGAACCCTAGTTTTTAGTAGCCAATGCTTCTTATCTTCCAATCAATTATCGATTTCTGTGAAAAAAAAAAGATTTTTCCCCATCTTTAAACATATCTCTTACTCTACGAAGGAACTGCATGAGCTACAGACATCTTTCCATACCTTCCAGCCATACCTTCAAAATGCTAGTGTGGATCGTAGGACATAGCTATGTTTTCTGGTGCAAGAGGTATGCAGAACAGAGAGGTATTTACTTAGACCTAGGTTTACAAAATGTGGACATTAAATGGTTTGCACAGAAAGGATTGAAGTGGCACCAATTGTTGCCATTGGTTAAAACTTGTTTGCATCTTCAACACCCTGACCTCATGATTGTGCATTGTGGTGGAAACGACCTAGGCACATTGACTGGGGTAGGTTTGGAAATGCTAATGAAGGACACCTTTCAACAACTGGTGTTGCTTTTGCCTCAAACTGTCTTTGTATATTCCAATTTATGCCAAAGACAGAAGTGGAAATGGTCAAACCAATTTTGTCCTCAGATTAAAAAATCTAGGAAGAATGTCAACAAAGCTCTGTCTGCATACCTCAGAGACTATAGAATGGGGTCGATCTACCACAACAACAAACATTTTGATATGGCTGATATCTACAGAAGTGATGTAGTACACTTCACAGATCAGGGAATTTGAGTTTTTCTGAATAACCTGAAGCTGTGCATCCGCACTTATATGTAGCTCCAACTAATAAACACAAGGGCTCTTTTTAGAGCTGCTTTATAATTGACAACTTAGCCCCGCTATTTTAGGGCCAGGTAACGGCAACTCCCGGACCCTCGCCAAAGTTTATTCTCCACACAGCTGTGGCGCAGCGGCCAGACCATCTGACTTTGGAGCACAGAGCTCTCGCTTTGATCACCGGCTCTAAAGACAGCTCAGGATAGCACCATGTGACTCTGAGCAATAGCTCACTTAATTTCCATGCCAGCCCCAAGCGCCTGCAGACCTGTACGAGTGAGTAGTTTGCACTTTACAAATACCGGATTGAATCAAAACGGCACAATTGAACTTCACACTCCCTCTGTAGCACCCCCAATCACCCTACAGACGTCACACTGTTTAAAACAAAAGTTCCTCCTAGTACGTATGCACACATGCTGACACTACTTGGACAGGTGTGCCGCAGTGGCCCGAAAACATGAGATCAGAGCACAGGGCTCACTTTTTAATCCCCTGCTCCGGCAGCAGCTCAGCACTATGTGACTCTGAGCAATAGCTCACATAATTTCCACGCCGGCCTCCAGGGCCTTCAGACCCATAGGGATGAGTAGTTTGCGCTTTACAAATACCGTATTGATTTACCTTCGTACTCCCTGTATAACACCACCTAAGCACCATATACAAGTTACCGTGTTCCAAACACAACTTACTCCTACTACGTATAAAATATTGCTGACACTACTTGCACAGGTGTGGCACAGCGCCCAGAGCACATAACTTCACAGCATAGGACACACAGTTTGGGCTCACAGTTTCATCCCCGAGTCCAGCAGCAGCTCAATTTAGCAGCATGACACTCTAGGCAATACCTCACTTAATTTCCGTACCCCGCACTTTCAGACCAGTAGGGGTCAGTAGTTCTCCCTAGTAGGTATAAACACATGCTGACACCACTTCAACAGGTGTGGTGCAACGGAGAGGCCACATGACTTCAAAACATAAGACACACAGTTTGGGCTCACGCCTTAATCCCAAAGTCTCGCAGCAGCTCACCTTAGCAGCATCAGACTCTAAGCAATACCTCACTTAATTTCCGTAGCCCAGCACTTTCAACCCAGTAGGAATGAGTAGTTTGCTTCGCACCCCCTGTATAGCACACCCTAAACACCCCACAGAGCTTACAGTGCTCCTACCCTCCTCTTTCCTACTTTTTTGCCCTTTTTTCCCCTTACTCGCTTCGACAGAATCACAAAATGGCTGCCACCACTTCCTAGTTGCAACCGCTCGCAGCCAATAAGCAGCAAGCCCGTGCTCGTAACGCCTCAGCCAATCAGATGGCAGAATTCCCAAATATCGATATCTGTAAATTTCGATATTTCTCCAAAACTACTGAACAGATTTACACCAAATAAACAAAAGTGTGCTTTCTAGACCAAGACCCTTCTCCCTGCTAAATTTGGGCTAATTCCATTCACCCGTTCGACCTGTAGCCTTGTCTAAAGTGTCCTATGGAAATTGCATGGAGAAAACATGTTTTGGGACCCCCCTTTTTCTTGGCCCCCCCTTGACGAATCACCCCCAAACTTTCCACATAGGATGTGATATGAACAAAGAATTAGTTTGGAAAATTTCATGAAGATTCATCAAACGACGCCAATGTTATAAGCAAAACAAAAACATGCTCTTCCTATGGCAACTTGGTCCTAACTATAACTACCTACTGGCGACAGCCAGTAGGTAATATATATATATTACCTACTGGCGGTTGCCAGTAGGTAGTTATAGTTAGGACCTAGTATCCATAGGAAATCCGCAACATTCTATTTGAAATAACTTTGGCGCCGGTTAACGAAACTTCGTGAATTTTTCAAAACTGGTGGGGCGCTCCGGTCCGCTCCTATCCTGAAAGTCTCGGGGTGATTCGTCAAGCAGGGGCCGAGAAAAAAGGGGGGTCCCAAAACGTGTTTTCCCCATGCAATTTTCCAGAGGAACCTTTAATCGCAGCTACAGCCCGAACTGCTGAACGGAATTACAACAAATTTGGCAAAGAGGTAGCCCTTGGTTCACACTCGTGCCTTTTGGTTAAATGGTGTAAATCCATTCAGTAGTTGCTGAGAAAATCAAAAGTAAAATCACATATATATCACATATATATCTGGGCGCAGCCTAACCACACATCTCATCGTGAGATCTGATTGGCTGTCAGCACTTCCTCCAAGAAGTGTTGGTAGCCATCTTGGGACCAATATACATGATAGCACCACATTAGAAAGCATTGCAGTTAATAGAAGGTTTTAAGACTGTAGTTACATTATAAATCATTTGTTATGTTATGTTATGTTATTCGAGATTTGTTAAGCGCACGGGCACCCAGAGGTTTCATGGCGCTGATGGTGAGAAAAGATGGTAAACAATAACCTAACCGTGCGCTTGCTTGAATAACCAGGTCTTCAGTGCGCCCCTGAATTCCGTCAGATTAGTGCATCTCCGGAGTGACAAGGGAAAAGAGTTCCAGATCTTTGGGGCCAAATAAGCAAATCGGCATCCGCCAAGACGTTTCTTTTTAAAGGAGGGCAAGGTGAAGAGGGACAGGTGGGCAGAGCGAAGATTACGAGTTGGTTCATGTTTGTTTATGAGATGGTTAATAAACTTAGGGCTTTTTCCATGGAGAGCCTTAAAGGCCAAACAGCCTACTTTAAAAGTTACCCGTTGGGCTATAGGTAGCCAATGAAGAGTGGCCAGCAGTGGTTTAGCCGAGCTCCTGCCGTTGCTTTTAAAGATTAGTCTGGCCGCCTGATTTTGCACGATTTGCAGGCGTTTAGAGTCAGGGGGAGACCTAAATAAATGGAATTGGAAAAATCTAAGCGGGAGAGGACCAAGGCGATTACCACCTGAATGAGGGCAGAGTGCGTGAGCAGATGAGCAATTTTCTTAATCTTCCGTAGCTGGAAAAAACTAGATGAGATCACCGTTCCCACCTGACTTTTCAGTGAGAGATTGGAGTTGAGGGTGATCCCGAGGCTTTTCACCGAAATAGAGGGAGACGGAGGAGATCCCATTGATGACGGCCAGAAGTGAGGGCCCCAGCTGGTTGCACTTATACCCGGGAGTACCAGCTCGGTCTTTCCAGGGTTGAGTTTTAGGTGGTTCACCTCCATCCACCCTTGAATGTGCAGCATAGTGGCCTGAAATTCCTCGACGGAGTCAGTTGAGTTTAGTGGGAATATAAGCTGCAGGTCGTCCGCATAATTATATATTGTAACCTTCCTGTTTTTTAGAGAGTGCAATAGGGGTTTGAGGTATAGATTAAACAGGAGGGGGGACAATGATGAGCCCTGCGGAACGTCGCAGGTGGTGGAAAGTTTGGGCGCCATGAAGTTCTCAAGCTTGACTGCCTGGAATCGGTCCTTCAGAAAGGACTTGACCCAGCCGAGGGCCGCGTCTCGTAGGCCGGCTTGTTCGACACGGTGTAATAAGATGGTATGATCCACCGTGTCGAACGCTGCCGACAGGTCCAGGAGCACCAAGGCCTGATGTATGCCCTTATCGGCATTAGACCTCATTGTGTCCAGGACAGCGAGGATCACCGCCTCGGTAGAGTGCGCCTGGCGAAAGCCGGCTTGGTTAGGCTCCAGGTAGTCGGATGTCTCTATAAAATTAGAGATACAACTGGCCACATGGGCTTCTAGAATCTTTGCACCAAAAGAGAGGAGGGATATGGGCCGGTAGTTCGATAGATTAGATGAATCGGCACCTGGTTTTTTAATTAATGGGACCAGCGTAGCATTTTTAAACGAGTTGGGGACTATACCCTGCAATAGGGACTCGTTCAGGAGGGGGAGTATTCTTTGGGGGAGTGTAGAGTTAACTTCCTTTAGTACATGCGGGGGACAGGGGTCGTTGGGAGACCCGGATTTTACGCGATTCATCAACTCAGCTAGCCTGGATTGGTCTATGAGAGGGATAGCCTCAAGTTCGTAGGGGTTTCTGCAGATATCAACTCTGTCCGCCGTGGTAGAGCTGATCTGGATACTTTCTTTTATAATGGCGATCTTATCCTTAAAAAAGTCATTAAGCTGATTGCACATCATTTGAGTGGGGGGTTGAGAGGGGGAGGTTCTAACTTCATTACATAGGTCATTTACGACCCTAAAGATTTCTCTGGATTTGTTTTGAGCATTGGAGATTTTTTCGGAGAAGAAAACTGCCTTAGCAGATAGGTGGAGTTCTTATACTTCCTACGGGCAGATGTATATGATGATCTATCTTCGTCAGAGTACCCGTGTCTCCATTTTCTCTCCAATTGGCGCAATTCTAGTTTTTGTTTTTTTAAGTCTGCGGTAAACCACCTATGGGCGTCCATGCGGCGAGCACGTGAGAACTTGGTTAGTGGAACATGCTCGTTGCAGGCAGCCAAGAGCCATTCCGTGAGATCTTTATCCATAATGTTAATGTCTGGGGAAGATGCTGGGATGGAATTAGCCAAGGTGGACAGAAAGTCTAGGTTATTTAATGAACCCCATTTCCTTACTAGCCCCCCCGCAGAGATGGGGGCCTTTGAATGGCCGTAAAAGGTGATAGAGAATTGCAGTAGGTGATGATCGGACCATATGCAAGGCATTGTCGTCGGGGTGGATAGTGGGACATTGTGTGACCAAATCTGGTCCAAGATGTGTCCCTTTTCATGGGTGGGGGTCAGGACTGATTGAGAGAAGTTCAGATGGGAGAGAAGCTCAAAAAGTTCTCTGGCCTGGGGTCCTGCTTCCGGGTCATTGTACCAATAATTCAAGTCCCCAATCAGCATAACCTTATCATAATTAATGACTAGGCTAGCCATTTGCTCGTTCAGAGAAACTGGGAATGTAAGCATAGTTTTAGGTGGACGATAGATCAATACCAGCACCATAATTCCCTTGTCTGTATCGAATTTGATTACAAGGTTTTCAGTGTCTGGTAGGTCCAAGGAAGGTAAGGTGGTGAACGTGTGATCTTTATGGATAATGGCGGCGACGCCACCCCCAGGCTTTCCTGGTTCTCTGTTTGCTAACAATATGTAATAGTCTGCCGGTAGAGCTGTAAGGATATCCGGTAGGGAGTCCGCAGTGAGCCAGGTTTCAGAGACGAATAGCATGTCTGGTCTATCCGAGTTAAGCAGTAAGAAGATGTCAAGTTGGTGTTTTACAAGAGATCTGGTGTTAAGGTATAGGCAGCGAAGTGTCAAGGCATTAGGACTTGGAGTAGAACTAGTGGGGTTAGAACCTTGAGGCGTGGTAGAAGAGGTCTCCTGCATTAGGTGGAGAGGATAGATGTTATTAGCCTTTAGGCAGGTGCATGAGGCGGGATCGAGGTAGGGGGTGCCAGAGTGTTGCAGAGAACGGAGTTCAAGGGAGGTGTAACTATAGTTTTCTCCATTCTGCCTAGTCCCTAGGCCCGGCCAGGCGCGGACAGGCGCAGACAAGCTTGCCTTAGGCGCGCCCGCTGCGCTCGTCCGCTGCGCGTCCTTGAAAGGCACATGATTATAAGGGGGCAGGGGGACGTGGCCTAGCGATAGTGGGCGTGGCTTGGGCGTGGCCCGGGGAGATGGCGGCAAAAAGAAATGAGCCCCGCGTCAGCGCTGAAATCCGCTGCACGGGAAGCCCACAAGGTGCCCTGTCACCGGATCAAGTGCCGGGGGGAATAGTGAGTTTAAAACACAAAGTATCACAATAACAGGTTAAAAAGCAGTGGCAGCGATTCTCCCTGCTTCCGCCTCAGGAGTGTAGGTATTCTCTGAGCGTGCTCGCAGTCAGCGCGACTTATATACGTCAGAGTAAGGGGCGAGGCCTAGCGATAGTGGGCGTGGCTTGGGCGTGGCCCGGGGAGATGGCGGCAAAAAGAAATGAGCCCCGCGTCAGCGCTGAAATACGCTGCACGGGAAGCCCACAAGGTGCCCTGTCACCGGATCAAGTGCCGGGGGGAATAGTGAGTTTAAAACACAAAGTATCACAATAACAGGTTAAAAAGCAGTGGCAGCGATTCTCCCTGCTTCCGCCTCAGGAGTGTAGGTATTCTCTGAGCGTGCTCGCAGTCAGCGCGACTTATATACGTCAGAGTAAGGGGCGAGGCCTAGCGATAGTGGGCGTGGCTTGGGCATGGCCCGGGGAGATGGCGGCAAAAAGAAATGAGCCCCGCGTCAGCGCTGAAATACGCTGCACGGGAAGCCCACAAGGTGCCCTGTCACCGAATCAAGTGCCGGGGGGAATAGTGAGTTTAAAACACAAAGTATCACAATAACAGGTTAAAAAGCAGTGGCAGCGATTCTCCCGGCTTCCGCCTCAGGAGTGTAGGTATTCTCTTTGATGGTACCATACTCATTTTAGGAATTGTGGTGTGTTCTAAGGTGATTCTACCATGTGAAAAAGCCTTCTGCTGGGATATTATGAATCATGTTTGAGAGAAAACAATGTTCTCATGCTTTTCCCACAGAGGTTTGGAAGGTGATCTATGAGCTAAACTGAGAGCATATTGTCTGTAAATTCACATTATCTTTCTCAGTCATGTGAGAATGAAGTCTGACAATCTCAGTAAAACATGTACATCCAACAAGGGCAGAGACTGTCAGTTGATTCCTTTGTGTTCTACTGCAGCTTCCCAGAGTGTTCTAAAGAACAACCGGAGCGCTAACAGTCCTACTTATGACAAACGTATTGCACACCTGAAGCCATCTTGATTGGAATAAAGTAGTAACTCTTAAAACAATTAATTTAAAAAGGAACGAAATAAGGGGGTTCATTTTGCCATAGAAAATATGATTAGTGCTGCAGAAAGAAAAATTAGGGCACATTTTGAGTGACTTCTCAAATCCTCATCTATTTCATTAAAAAATTCTGACATGTAGACTGAAACATGCACTTTCAATACCAGCAGCAGACTTCCCTGGTGAGCAGTAGCTTTACTAGTGATCTAATGAGCAACTAGAGTGCTAACATTCTGAATTTATGGCAAATGTGTGACACATCTGAATGCCTTTGGAATCAAAGTAAAAAACTGAAAGTATTTCCTACTGAGGAGACTGTAGTAAATGAGGAAATTAGGAAACATCATAACAAATAAGTCTCTCAAGATGGCCACCAGAGACAAAAGAGTCCAAATGTAGCACAAATATCACCCAGATGTAGCCCAAGTATAGCCCAATGCCAGAATGTCCCAGAGTGTTCTAAAGAACAACTAGAGCGCTAACAGTCTTACTTATGACAAAAGTATGGCACACCTGAAGCCATCTTGATTGGAATAAAGTGGTAACATTTAATTTGCAAAGGAACAAAATGAGGGGGTTCATTTTGCCATACAAATTATGATTAGTGCTGCAGAAAGAAAAATTAGGGCACATTTTGACTTCTCAAATCCTCTTCTATTTCATTAAAACATTCTGACATGCAGACTGAAACATGCACTTTGAATACCAGCAGCAGACTTCCCTGGTGAGCAGTAGCTTTACTACAGTGATCTAATGAGCAACTAGAGGGCTAACATTCAGAATTGATGGCAAATGTGTGACACATCTGAATGCCGTCTTGATGGAACCAAAGTAAAAAACAAAGTATTTCCTACTGAGGAGACTGCAGTCAATGAGGAAACTTCATAACAAATAGGTCTCCCAAGATGGCCACCAGAGACAAAAGAGCCCAAATGCAGTACAAATTTCACCCAGATGTTTCCCATATGTAGCCCAATGACAGAAGTGTGCAAAACACTTTTTATTTTTTGTGTTTTTGCAGTTTTATATAGTGCAGATTTGTCAGGTATTGGAGTGCTTTACATGAGCATTGGTTACATCACACAAGAACAAATTCATTTTGGTTGTAGACATGGGGAGATTAAGTGATTTGACCAGAATCACAGAATGTCGAGCTGAAGTAGAAACTCCACGCTGGTTCCCCAGTTGCAAAGTCTGCAGCTCTGGAAGTAACACCACATCCTCTCCCCTAAGTGCAACATTTAATCAAGTGGTCAACTGGATAAAAAAAAACCAAAGATAACAAATAATTTAAAAGTGCTTTGTCGCTATTTGAAAACTCAGAAAATATGTCCTGATTTTAGTTTCTTAGAGCACTAACCATAATTTTGATGCAAATAAGACAGGTTTTGATTACATCAAGATGACGTCAGGCGTTCCACACTTTTGTAATAAATATAGAATGTTAGCAATCTAGTTGTTCATTAGGATACTGTTGAGAGGCAGAGGCCAGGAGCACGGACTCTGAAAATTGAAGGCAGGTAGGAGGGTGCAGAGGCAACAATTTGACCACACTGGGCAGGCAGGAAGGGATGTGGCAGCACAACAGACTATGGAGGGCAGTGGAAAGGGGGGCAGGGGAAACAATCCAACAATACAGGACTGGCAAGAGAGGCTGTGGCAATATAATAGACCACTGTGGGCACAAGGAAGAGGCAGTGATAGTACAACCATACATGCCAACAGACCCGATTCAGCCAGGAAACGTCCAATGTTTTTAAGCTCAAATGGGCTTTACTTGATCTGTGTCCTGTCTACAATCTCCTCTTTTTCAATGTAACTCAAAGGGGAAAATCAATACCCCAGTTTTTTTTTCAAATTCTCCCTCTTACCAAGTTCAAAATGTTCGCAAGTATGGTACATTGGATCATGGAAGGCAGGAGGAATTGGGGAAGGGACATGGACTCGGATAACAGAGCACAGGAGGGACATGGAGAGGTGCACCAAACTAACCCTACAGGGCAGGCATCAGGGTTTGCAGCAGCACAATACACCACACAGGGCATGCAGGACGGGAGTGCAGCACAACAATCTGTAGAAAGCAATAGGGAGGGAACAGGACCATGCACATGGACAACAGAGAACAGAGGGGAAGAAGGCAATGGTAGCTAGCTGACCATAATGGACAGACAGGAGAGTAATCTGCAGCATAACAGACCATAAAGGGCAGGAGAGACGGATCAGGGGCATTACAATGGAACAGGCAAGTCAGGAGGGAGGGAATAGGGGTCTGCACATGGAAACAGAGGGCTGGGGGTAAGGGGGCAGGGGAGGAGCAGCAAGATGACCATGGAGAGCATCAGTGAAACTATGATGGCATACACACAGACCATGGAGGGAAGGTGGGAGGTGGTCAGGTGCAGCTAGCTGACCACACAGGGAAGGTGGGAGGGGCTGTGGCAGCACAGAAGACCATGCAAGGCAAGCGGGAGGGTTAGTGGCAGCACAATGGCTTTGATGGGCGAGAAGGAGGGTGCAGGGGCATGCACAAAGGACCATGGAGGATAGAAGAGAGGGTCAGGACCTGGGCACAGACAAGAGAGTTCAGGGGAAGGGGCCTCACAACAGACCACGCGGGGCAGGTAGAAGGAGTAGTTGCAGCACAACAGACCAGGGAGGGCAGAAGGGTGTGGCAGTAAAATGGACCATGGAGGACAGGAGGTAGGGGATAGGGGCATGGAATGTGGACAGGCAGGGTGGAGGTGACAGGGACTGGTTACAGTCATCTGACAATGCTAGGCAGGTGGGAGGGGAGTGGCAGCTCAACAGAACACTCAGAGTAGATAGGAGTGGCAGGTCCATGGAACATGATGGGCAAAAAGGATGGAGCAGGGGCATGCACAAAGACATCGGAGGGCAGGGGGAAGGAGAATAGGGGTAGCAAGCTAAGCACAGAGGCTAAGCAGGAGGTCAATGATGGGGTATAGAATTGGGCACTGGAGGGCAGGAGGAGTGGACTGGTGCATCATGCTAAATGGAGGGCAGAGGCAGCACATCAGACCATGCATGGCAGGAGGGAGGAGGCTAGTCCATGGGTTCAGACAACAGAGGATAGGGAGGAGGTAGATGGGGCAGCAAGGTAACTGTTCAGAGAAGGCGGGAAGGCCAGTGGCAGAACAACGGCCACACAGGGCTGTAATAAGGGAGCAGGGACATGGACTTGGACAATGGATGGCTAGGAGGGGGGAAGGCAGAAGCAGCAAGCTTGGGTGGGGGCAGCACAATGCCAGGCCCTGCTTCCAACCCCCCACCATCCATTGTGATATGCATCTTACTAAACGTTAAAAAAAAACACTAGAAATTTGCTGAAAAAAACAAAGATTACAGGGACGGTATAGTTAGACTCAGATTTCGCTCATACACAACCAGTGAAATTTAGAAGTGATAGTTACCTGAGCTAACGATAACTTACGCCTCTGCAATGTACTGCTAATGACCACAGACATTACATCATTCATGACATGGTCAGTTACATCACTCATGACATCTCTAATGAGCGGTGAATGGAATGGAACTATAATCGCTAGCACTTTATTTAGGGATAGTGTGTGTAAATTAACACCCCTTTTTTTCCTTTTCTTTCGTGTAAGAACCATTATAATACGCAACGTGCCCAGATTAATATGGCCGATAGCCTTTCACTTTAAAGTGATGTGTAGTTCATTGTTTATTTTGATGTTTGCAATTCTAAGTATGTTTATTATGAATAAGTCACGTTGACGAGCATACAGGTATGGCGGTCTCGGGGCAAGAGATGCTGAAATGACATTGTGTGCATATTAACACTTGTTTTCTTTTCTTTATTGTATCAATTCCTGAATTTTCACATCGTGACCAGGCCAATATGGCCACCAGCTTTTTGGAGTAAAGTAATGCACTGCTGATTACATCACATATTACATCACTCATGACATGGTCAGTGACATCACTGATGACATCACTGATGACATCATCTACGTGATCATCTGATGCACCTCCTCACACCCTAAAATACAGACTACCGTTCTTGAAACCATAGACACACCAATACTAGTACAGCAGACTCGTCGCATACCAATCGCGCACATCACGTAATTTTAAATGTATATGATGTAACTGAAAAACACGCAGCCGTCGCACACTGTATGCGGATCCTTCACGAAGTTTCTAAAATGGCGGCTAGAATTCACGCACCCACCGTGATGTGTACGCTTTGGGTGCGTGGAAAAAAAAAATAAAAAAAAATAATATAAATATATTAAAATAAAAAAATTAAACAAAAAAATTAAACAATATTTCAGATGTAATTACATTTTTTTTTTTTTTGCAATTTTCAGAAAAATATATAATGTTATTTAATGAATAAAATATTTATAAATAAACAGTTAAAAAAACTGTAGAAAATCAGTACAAAAATAGGTATAACTACTATTACACTTAAAAATTAGCATTTAAAAAACCTTTGAAATTCACTGAAAAAACCATAGGTTTTAGAGATGTTATAGTTAGAAATTAGCATTTAAAAAACCTTTGAAATTCACTGAAAAAAACATAGGTTTCAGGGGTGTTATAGTTAACTGGACATTTCACTTGTACAAAACCATAGAAATTCCTCCGATATAGTTAGTTTTGCTAACTATAACTCACGCGCCCGCAATGCACTGCTGATGATGTCACATATTACATCATTCATGACATGGTCAGTGACATCACTGATGACATCTCAAATTACATTACTGATGACATCATCCACGTGACAATCTGATACACCTAATCATACACTAGTACAACCTTTCATCACTCACTGTAAAATACAGAGTACCATATTTGAAACCATTGACACACCAATACCAGTTATTACGTACCCACTTACTGATTCCTAAGTCTACACACACAACTACCCATTCAACAACATAATCACTTCTACATGCAGTCACTAATTAATAGAACACTATCAAATGCACATACACATATATAGACATTTACAGATCAGCAGTCATATTAGTCGGTTATGCAGTCATCCTACTCACTCATGAAAAAAATTAATCACACTTACATTTACTCACTTACACAATTATACACACAACACCTCATTTATTCAAACACATAGTAACTCATAGTTAATGTGTTAAAAAATCACCATTACAATTATACACTCATTCATATAGCTACTCGCACAATCACTGACTCTTCTATATACTTATTTATATACACCAACTCTCACATACAATGCCTTTTATTTTTTTACTTTGTTGAAGATGCACAACTAAAACATATATTCGCTCACCAACACACAAATAAATACACTCAGTCACCCAAACAACTGTTTCCACATGCACTCTTAAACCTATACACCTAGTCAATCAACCATTCACACATTTATGCATAGTTACACACACCCCATCCAACCACACACAAACTCAGTGTCCCATACAAATACTCACCCAACTAATCAATAACTAATACATACAGTCATGTAGTTAGTGACCAACTGATGCTGCATGTTATACAACAACAGAGACAGTGATGCACACATTCAGATAGTTTAGTTACTAATCCATGTATTAAGTGAGACACTTTTAATTACTCACTTAAACAGACTGTCAGACAGCTACTAAATCCTCCATCCAGACAGTTCTATATGCACTCAATCTTCAATACAGATTGGTATATATATAATACATATTTAAATTTCAAACTAAACCACATTCACTGACCATGTCATTTGAGATGCCATCAGTGAGGTCATCAGTGATGTCACTCACCATGTCATGAATGATGTAATATGTGACATAATCAGCAGTGCATTGCGGGCGCGTGAGTTATAGTTAGCAGAGCTAACTGTAACGGAGGGAGTTCTATGGCTTTGTACGAGTGAAATTTCCAGCTAACTATAACACCCCTGAAACCTATGTTTTTTTCTGTGAATATATATATATATATATATAGATATATAAAGATCTATATATATATAGATATATAGATATAACCTTCTCTTCAACATGAGGTGTGGTCAGAATGGAGACTTAGTCTACCAATTGAAAAGATTATCTTGCCTTTGGTTACACCTTTAAGAGACATAAGATTCACAATATTAAAGAGCTCTTGAATTGGACAATCCATACCTTTTACAAACTCTCATGGCAATGAATCAATGTTAGAACATTGGAATGTTAAGAACTCCATTGAAGACAATGGAGTGCTCCGGGCTTATAATGGCTGGGAGAATCCCAGAGCATCAACAGATTTCAGCCCCCTCGAACTCCATGAGGCCTTTGTTTTACAAATTAGAAAATACTTCCCACTAAGGGCAGAATGTTCGAATAGCCTTAGAGCCCTCCGTAGCAGTCTTTAACACTGGAGCGGGCCTTTAATGGCCAGTAGAGCCCGCTACGTCAGGGTCTAAAGCCATATTAGAACATTGGCATGTTGATAGCTTCATTAAAGACAATGGAGCAGCAGCGGCCTATATAAACTTGTATAGGCCTTCTGCTCCAAACATTTCAATGTACTAATAAAGAGCCTCTGCCTTTCTCTTTCCCCTGCCTTTCCAAAATAAATAAAGTGGGCAAGGAAAAGCAAAAGGCAGAGGCTGTGTTGCAGGGCACACCGGAGTCTTGTCCCCCTCTTCCCTAGCTCAGAATCACTGTAACCTCGGACGGAGGGAGGGTAATTATGTTCAGCTCCTTTGTCTCCCTAGCTCAGCTGAATGAAAAAAAACAGTTTAGCCAAGCTGGGGAGAACTAGGGTCAGACTTCAGCTCCATTTCACAGCTCCTGCTGTGGATGTTCAACAGGTAACAGCCGTGGCCCAGCTGTTGAACTATCACAGCAACAGCAGTAAAACTATGGCTTTGGGGATTTTATCCCCCAAGATCTCCAATGCCTTTGTTTTTATAATTAGGACATTCTGCCCTCTAGGAGCTGTATGTTCTAATAGCTTTAAATTTAAAGCCCACCGTAGCTAGGCTATACCGGCCATTAAAGCCCACTCCCTTGTTAAAGGACCTTGCCTTTGGCACGGGCCTTTAACACTGGAGAGGACCTTTAATGGCCAGAATAACCTGCTAAAGCTGACTAGAAGGCTAGATGAAAAAAAGGAACTTAAGGCACTGCTCATTAATAATAGGGAGGATGTGAGAGCATCCATGGAGTCCGCTATTCATCACTTAAACATTATTTACCTGTTCAGCACCCTGACTGTACTCAACCATATCTTCTTAATGTTAAGAATTCACACCACACACACTCCCACACATTTCTGTCTAGGATTAGCACACCATATGGTGGAATTCACTCAAATTTGGCAACTGGAACAAGGAAAGGTTCCCTTGTCCATGTGATGGCATATAAATACAATCTAATATGCATTTTTAAAAACCACTATTTGTAAAAAGGAATATTACCAGGTACAAAATAGCATTTTTATATCAGAAGCTTGGATGATTTAACGGTGTTTATCGCGGTAGTAAGTTATGTTTTACAGACCCTTCGAGAAAAGAAATGTTTAACCCACCTGGAAAATCTGAAATACGAATCTTTGCGTGTCTCGCATTGAATGTTTTTAGGTTGTATTACGGCAGGATTTTTACTCTATTTTTAGTGACATTGTATATCTATTATTTTTCTAGCTTGCTCTTTTGTGGTTTATTTATTGTATAAACCAAATAAATAAGTTTGACCTGAACTGAACTTGTACTTGGCCCTGGCCAAGGGAAGAAACTAACAATCTAAATTGGGAACTTTTTCTTGGTAAGATAAACCCCCTGATTGATATTTGTGTCACTCCCTTGGTGGAGAAAATAACAAGCCTAGAAGATGCAATACTAAATCCAACTAATTACCATAATGACTCTTCATGTGCACTAGGGCAGAGACTGTGGAGGTAACGAACACTGCTGTTGTAATGGCAGACCTTGTAGTTGTGCAGATTCAGGGGCCCATAACCATCAAAATAACTACTCTGCACCCCATTCTGACAGGTGGTACCCCAATTATTGTGGGGAGTTGGGAATTACAGTTTGTGAGTTGGGAATGTAAGCAACAGATTGCAAAGATTAAGAAGTTTGCACCTGAACATAAAGAGGAACGTCCTTGCAAGATGATGTTAATATAACCCCCACACCTCCATTTCGCTCCTGAACACTGCCCTTATGTGGATGTTTTGACTAATGTTTCACCCCTGCACTCAGTTAGGACTTATAAATAAGATGTGTCATTGGCTAACCAGAAACTCTTATTTAAATATTTCAGAGTAAAAGGATGTCTTTTTTGTTAGGAGAGTAGACGGGATTGAACCCCTAACCAAACAATTAAAGGGGGACTATGTAGTTATCAACTGCTGGAACCCGAATTTAGCCAGTCAGTTAATTTTATACAGTAGGTGGAATACCAATTGGAATCTGCTGAATAATCGCATTAACACTCTACCATTGGGGATGCCGTTTTTCGGGGCTGAGAGGGGCAGATGACCATAGCCCCCAAGTGCTTTGCGGCAGGGGACGCCCACGCTGCCTTCACGAGCGCAGAGGCGCCTACTTTATCCAGCTGGGGTTCCTGCTGCACGGGACACCATTTTGCAGGGCTGAGAGGGGCAGAGGACCACAGCCCTAAAGTGCTTTGCATCAGGTGCCGCCCACGCTGCTTTGACGCGTCCGGAGGCGCTTCCTTCAGCCGGCTGGGGCTCCCACGGTGTGTTTGGAGCGCTGTTTTTCATGGCTGAGAGGGGCAGAGGACCACAGCTCCTGGGTGCTTTGCGGCAGGTGTGCCCAAGCTGTCTTGACGCGCTCTGAGGCGCCTACTTCATCCGGCTGGGGCTCCCGTCTGCACCCGTCCGCATGGCTCTTGGTTTTTGAGATCTCATTGGGCAAAAGTCACTGTAAGGTACTGTTTGGCATTCCATACTCCCCTCATACTGGTCGTGTACTGTCTGTTGTGGTGGTGTCCTGAAGGTGCTCTGTGCAGTTACTTCCCCCCTCCTGGTGGTTTGTGAAAGAACAGCCTCTGGACATTCGGCACCCAGACGCAGTAGCCATGAGGAACTACAGCTCAGCCGCCATTTCCAAACTTCATTTTAACTATCTGCACCGGTGGTCACATTTTTATTGTATACTATGATGGGCAAGAGGAAGATAAATGCGGGCATGTCTGGAGGGGACACAGTAACCCCTTTAGACTCCTTTCTAGTAAGGGCGGCAAATGTCATCTCCAAAGAAATAGCTCTAACTGTGCTAATCAGACATCAGTGTCAGTGCCCTGGCCCTAAAGTGTATATTGAATTAGCTATACCCAAATGCAAATGGCTAACATACTTGTAAGTCCCTAGTATATGGTACCTTGGTACTTAGGGCATGAAAGTTAGAGGGGTACCCCAGGGCATGTGCCAATGGTTGTGCCACCCTGGAGGTCCCTCAAGTTCAATGAGTCCCACAGTATGCCACTGCAGACTGGTGGAGCAGTCGTGCACTGCTAGACTTTGCCATTGAAAGCAATGGCAAATCCATAGCCTCCCCTGCACATCTGTGCAAGTCACCCCTCTGGGAAAAGCCTACCGAGTCTTATGGCAGCATGCAACATAAGGCACATGCAGGACATGTAGTTTACATGTCTTGACAGTAAACACATGACAATACTGTCTTTACTGTGGAAAGACCTGGTAGCCCAATTGGCGAGTGTAGGATTACATGACGACCCCTCAGCTCCGCTAACTCTGCAACCAGAAAGAGACCTCCAAGGTATCAACCAACTCGTCACATGAAGGCAAACGTCTTATCTAAAGTCGAAATTTATATAACTTGTAATGTGCAGCTTTTGCAAAGCTGCCACCTTGTTGCCCTTGAAACTCATGTGCCTCCACCAACAGATATGGAGCCTGTTCCACAAGACAGCGTTCTGAGCTCCTGGAGTGACGCGCCAACGACTCTCAGGAAGGCGAAAAATGAGGGATTGCAGGCAAGGGAGGTGTTCGCTCTCTCCTGCAGGAAGCCACTTAGGTGTTAGCCCCAAAAACAAGCTTCAAAGGAGAAGCCGCCTTTGAAGGGCAGATATGTCTCACTAGGGAGGAGGTTGCCTCACTGTTTAGGCAGACAGGCTGGCATTAGGAGCAGAGGGAAAACAGTTGCCAAACCAGTTTTTACAGGGGCATGTAGCCCTGAGCTGCCACACCCCAGGCGTGGGCTAGGTAAGCCTGAACACCGAGAGAGCGGTCTCGCCATCTTGGGAGTTGCCAAAATGGTGCATACTGGGATATCCAGATGCCACACTCCACAGGAAATGGTCACCAGGTAGGAGGGAACCTGGTAGCCCATTGGTTAGCAACCGCGTCCTACCCCGAGGGCATTTTCTGAGCATGAAGAGGGTACCCCTGGCACCCAGACCCTTACTGACTGGAAAAAGTACCAAAGGTGGACTGCCCTGCAGCACCAAGGGACCAGTAAAGACAGTCTGCACCTGCTACACCTCGTTTCTAGCGTAGGAAGGGACTGTGTGTCCTGCTCAAAGGGGAAGCCATCTCCAGGCTCCAGCAAAGCCAAGAGACTTCAGGGGCCAGCTGACTGGCCTCTTGTTCCCAGCACATGGGTACAACAGCTTAAGAAGCCAGCTGAGGCTCTCCAAAGTCGTCAAACCGCTACCACAGCAGCTGTGTAGCTGTACCGCCCTGAACGTCTCAGGATCGTTTAACAGACACGACAATGAGGACGCAACCACTTGTGAAGGGTTAGTTCTTTTAATGAAGGCAAATAAAATACAAAGAACAAACAAAAGTTATAGTCACTGGAATCCTCCAGGCTAAGTACGTTACCAGCCCACAGCACGGATGGTCCTAACCGTCCTCTGCATATACGCCGATCCCGGCGTATGCCAACAGAGGGCAGAAATGAAATGGCCGACAATGCCAATCGGTAGGCTGTGAGGGGCACGAAGAGTGTTGGGGAGAATCGAGGAGTCAGGGAAACACCCAGCCGGGGTCTCTACCTGAAGGGAGCAGCCGCTCAACCTCTTCCTCAGACTGCACCGGGACGCGGAGTCACCTCCTGGTGATGCGTCACCGATACCCCAATACCAAGCAAGAAGACTGAACCGAGAGCAGCCGCTCGATCGATCCTGTGGACTTCCGAGTCTGTAACGCGGCAAACACCTCCTGGTGTGCGTTACAGCTGGCAGTCCCTGTGTCTCTGGTCGGGCTGGGAGTTACGACTCCAACCAGAAAAAGCGCCACTGCGCTTGGACTCAGCCGAGTCAAAAAGCGAAGCTCAATGGTTGACCGGTAGAGCTTCCGGGTCCTTCACAGGTGACGATGGGGCAAGACACGGCCCAGGGAGTAACGACTCGACCTACCTCCGTTCTTGCCTTACTGGAGCACCACTCCGGAACACTGCTCTTCACGAAGCAGGTACGTCGGTGTAAACACAATATCCGACAGCCTTGTACCTCCCGGTTCCTCCCTTTATAGGGCGTGTTTTCCTTGAGTTATGTAACAGCTCTCCTGTTTACATAAGGGCGTGTTTCCCTTGAGTTATGTAACAGCTCTCCTGTTTACATAAGGGCGTGTTTCCCTTGAGTTATGTAACAGCTCTCCTGTTTACATAAGGGCGTGTTTCCCTTGAGTTATGTAACAGCTCTCCTGTTTACATAAGGGCGTGTTTCCCTTGAGTTATGTAACAGCTCTCCTGTTTACATAACCTCTCAACCGCTAAGCATCCTGGGAGATGTAGTCCGTTTTCGCTGGTTACCGTTTTCCTCCCCTCGTATGACAGGAATTCTTGACAGTACATCCTCCCTCTCAGCGGCTCCCCACGCGTCCAGCGCTGGCAGGAAAACGCCGATGGAACAAGGAGACCAAGCGCGGAGCATGAACCCCTTCAGCCGGTTCCCATGAATGCTCCTCCGGGCCATAGCCTTTCCACGCAACCAGGTACCACAGCTTCCCCCTGCGCCATTTGGACGCCCGTATGCCCGACACTTCATACTCCACCTCCGACTCCACGCATACCGGCCTAGGTGTCCCAGACGGCTTGGAGGGTGCTGGTTTGAGCAATGATACATGAAAGACAGGGTGTATCCGCAATGACTGGGGCAAGCACACCTTCACGTTCACGGGACCCATACACTTGGTAATTCGATAGGGGCCCATGTACTTGGGATGGAACACACTGTTCTTTCGAAACCTCATGTTTCTTGTGGATATCCAGACGTAGTCTCCAGTGCGGTACAGTGGCCCGGGCCTTCTCTTCCTATCTGCCGCAGCCTTGTATCTTCTCTTGGCCTCTATTAGGACAGCCCTTGAGCGCATCAACGTGTCTTTTATGTGTGCCACCCTGTCCGCTGTGGCGGGAATCCTGTCCTCTCTGAACGGATGTAGAAATGGCAAGAACCTGGGATGTTTGCCATAGTTGCTATAGAACGGAGATGACTGTGTGGAGCTGTGAGTGGCATTGTTATAGGCTATCTCTGCAACCCATAGCAAGTCGACCCATTCTTCCCTGCCCTGGTCCACAAAACATCGCAGATACTGTTTGAGCGTTTGGTTCAGGCGCTCAGTTTGGCCGTCCGTTTGAGGGTGGTAGCTGGTGGACAGGGCGGTCTTAACATGCAGCGCAGTGCACCAAGTCTTCCAGAATTGCGCAGTAAACTGCGGCCCCCGGTCCGACACGATCACCCCAGGTAATCCATGCAGTCGTACCACATTCTTTAGGAGTAGTGACGCCAATTCCCCGGCCGTAGGGACTCTCTTGCAGGGGATGAAGTGCCCCATTTTCGTCAAGTAATCCACCACCACCAGTATTGCCGTCATCCCCTGGTCTACCGGTAGGCCCACCACGAAGTCCAGTGATATGCTATCCCATGGTCTATCCGGGGTCGGAAGTGGATGTAAGAGCCCTTGGGTTCGGCCATGGTCGGCCTTCATGGTAGCACACGTAGGACACTCCTGTCCCCACCTCCTGACATCCACTCTCATGGTTGGCCACCAGAAATGCCGTCCCATGCTAGCCACCGTTTTTTCAAAGCCCAAATGACTTGCGCATGGAGAGTCATGGCACCAGATGAATGCTTGTTTCCTTAGCCTAGGCGTGGGTATCAATAGGCACCTGCCCTTCAGGGGTATCCCGTCCTCCAGCTGCCATTCTCTGTGACTGAGGAGCCACCTCCGCCATGCGAATGACCTGATCCCTCTCTTTATTCCCCTCAGGAAAGTATCCGGTTGGATAACCCCCAATACCATCCTCGGGGAAATGATGGAACGCTCGGTTGCAGGCAATGGTTCCTTAACTGCAGATTGACGGGACAGGGCGTCCGCCTTCCGGTTTTCCGTCCCCGGCCGATATGTGATGCGGAAGTTGAACCCCGCAAAGAAGATCATCCACCGCAGCTGCCTGGGAGAAAGGTGTCTAGTGGCCGTCATGAACTGTAGGTTCCGATGGTCCGTGTACACCGATACCACATGTCTTGCCCCCATCAACCAATGCCTCCATTCGGTGAAGGCGTCCTTGATTGCGAGAAGCTCCTTCTCCGCAATATGGTAGTTGCGTTCGGCGTCGTTGAGTTTGCGGGACATGTACGCAACGGGATGAAGCACCCCTGTGTCGTGGTTGCGTTGGGACAAGATAGCCCCCAGCGCCACATCCGACGCGTCCGCTTCCACCACGTAGGGGAGATCCGGATCGGGGTGAGCCAACACCGGCGCCTTACCAAAGGCGCTTTTCAGGGCCTCAAAGGCTGTGTTCGCTTCAGGGGACCAGACAAACTCCTTGGACTTCCTCAGTAGCTGTGTGATTGGGGCCACCAATCCTGAAAATCCATCTATAAACCGCCTGTAAAAGTTGGCGAAGCCAATGAAACTTTGGACGTCCTTCACGCTTTGGGGCACCGGCCATTCTTTCACCGCCTTGATCTTTCGTTCTGCCATCTCCTGTCCCTCTGGACTCAGCATCACTCCGAGGAATTCCACGGATGTGACGTGGAAGTCACACTTGCTGAGTTTACAAAACAGCAAGTTTTCCCTCAGCTTTTGGAGCACAGCCTTGACGTGGTGTACGTGCTCCTCCACACTGGACGAATAGATGAGGATGTCGTCGATATATACGACCACGTAGATATCCAACTCCTCTCTGAATACCTCATTCAAAAAGTACTGAAAGGCTGCCGGGGCGTTGCACAGACCGAACGGCATGACGAGGTACTCAAAAAGGCCGAACCTGGTCTTAAAGGCGGTCTTCCACTCGTCTCCGTCCCTCATGCGCACCAGATGGTATGCCCCTTTCAAATCCAACTTGGTGTAGATACGAGCTTTCTTGACCTGTTCCAGAAGTACACTGATGAGAGGCAAGGGGTACCGATTTTTTATGGTTATCGCATTCAATGCCCTAAAGTCCACACAGGCTCTCAGCTCCCCATTAGCCTTCGGGATGAAGAAGAGTGGCGAGGCGGCCGGAGACTTGGACGGGCGGATGAATCCTAGCTTGAGGAGTTTATCCAGGTACCCCCGGAGATGCACGTTTTCAGGCTCCGTCAGGGCATACAGCCTGCCGCTGGGAACGCTGGCCCCTGGCACCAGGTCGATCTGGCAGTCAAACTGTCTATGTGGTGGTAGCACTTCCGCCTTCACCTCATCAAATACATCCTCAAAACTGTGATAAGCCTGGGGGAGAGCCACATCTTTTTCTGCCGCTGTAGCCACCGTCTGACTCCCGCTCTCATCTGCGTCAAGGGATTCCGTTCTTATTCCACAATGCAGGATGCAATACGGTGACGTCATTTCGATGCGATGTGTTGGCCAATCCACAAAGGGGTTGTGTTTCTGTAGCCACGGCAATCCCAATATGACGCCATATTGGGGCGCTCGGATGATGTTAAAATCGATTTGTTCCAAATGGTTCCTCCCATATCTCATCGGAAGGACCCCCGTGTGCTGTCCGATGGGCCCCGTCACCAATCGCCTTCCGTCTACCGCATAGACGTCTTCGGGTACTGCTTTGGGAAGAAGCACTAGCCCTAGCCTGCATGCCTCGTTGTGGTCCATAAACATGCCAGTGGCCCCTGAATCCACCATGGCCACAACGGGTATCCACTGGTCATGCACTCCCATGTGCACCGTGATAAACAGGTGTCGTTGTCCCTTAGTGACCGAGTTGGAAAGTGAAGGGATGGATGAGTGACTCCGAGATGCCCCTTCTCTGGTCTTGGAGTCCTCTAGTTTTCCGCCGGTATGTCCACCACGGCTGTTACCGACCGGTTGGCCCGATAACGTGACGTCTTCGGTTTGGCAGGGCATTCACGTACGTAGTGGCCTTTTTTGCCACAATATAGGCACAATCCTTGTTTACGGCGTGACTCTTTCTCCGTGGCTGTGAGGCTCGCTCGTATTGCGCTGATGTCCATGGGTTCTCCCTTGGATGCGGTGGAAGTTTCAGGACTTCCCACCGTCACATAGGATGGAAGGGATTTTCCTTTTCTCCCATGATCCCCCTTTCTTTCACTTAGCCTATGTTCCAGCCGTAATACCAGGTTGATAAGGCCCTCACATGTCTTGGGTTGAGGGTCAATATGAGCCACGGCGTCCTTGAGCTCATCGCACAGCCCTTGATGGAAGAGCGCCGTCTGTTTAGCAACAGGCCACTTGGTTTCCGCAACCAGCCTTCGGAACGCGTTGAGATACTGCACCAGGTCGTTGGATCCCTGTCTCAACTCAAGCATTTCACGGTCCGCCGTGTACGAGTCAGCCCTTCTGTCGAATACCTTCAGGAATTCCTCGCGAAAAGCACCCCAATCACATAAGAGGGGGTCGTCCCTGCTCACCAGAGGTACGGCCCATTGTGCCGCGTTTCCAGCCAAATAGGATATAAGGAAAGCCACACGAGCCTGACTCGTGGGGAACGCCTTTGGTTTGCACGATAAATGTAGCGCCACTTGTGTGAGGAATACCTGCACTGTGTTAGGATCCCCACTGTACCTCTCTGGTGTTGCCAAGGGGATGGCTACCGGCATTTCCACTACTACCGCAGGGGTCTGGTTCGTGAGGGAGGTGCTGGGCGTGAGCGGGTCCAATTGGATAGCATCCAGTCTGGCTTTTACATCGGCTGTTTCTTGCCTAGAGGCAGCCACTTCAACTTGCATGGCCGCTAAAGCAGCCAGCACATCATCAAGTGTTGCCATGTCTGTTATCGACCGGGAGACAGTTAGTGTTATTAAGGTCGGATATTTTGTAATGCCCTGAACGTCTCAGGATCGTTTAACAGACACGACAATGAGGACGCAACCACTTGTGAAGGGTTAGTTCTTTTAATGAAGGCAAATAAAATACAAAGAACAAACAAAAGTTATAGTCACTGGAATCCTCCAGGCTAAGTACGTTACCAGCCCACAGCACGGATGGTCCTAACCGTCCTCTGCATATACGCCGATCCCGGCGTATGCCAACAGAGGGCAGAAATGAAATGGCCGACAATGCCAATCGGTAGGCTGTGAGGGGCACGAAGAGTGTTGGGGAGAATCGAGGAGTCAGGGAAACACCCAGCCGGGGTCTCTACCTGAAGGGAGCAGCCGCTCAACCTCTTCCTCAGACTGCACCGGGACGCGGAGTCACCTCCTGGTGATGCGTCACCGATACCCCAATACCAAGCAAGAAGACTGAACCGAGAGCAGCCGCTCGATCGATCCTGTGGACTTCCGAGTCTGTAACGCGGCAAACACCTCCTGGTGTGCGTTACAGCTGGCAGTCCCTGTGTCTCTGGTCGGGCTGGGAGTTACGACTCCAACCAGAAAAAGCGCCACTGCGCTTGGACTCAGCCGAGTCAAAAAGCGAAGCTCAATGGTTGACCGGTAGAGCTTCCGGGTCCTTCACAGGTGACGATGCGGCAAGACACGGCCCAGGGAGTAACGACTCGACCTACCTCCGTTCTTGCCTTACTGGAGCACCACTCCGGAACACTGCTCTTCACGAAGCAGGTACGTCGGTGTAAACACAATATCCGACAGCCTTGTACCTCCCGGTTCCTCCCTTTATAGGGCGTGTTTCCCTTGAGTTATGTAACAGCTCTCCTGTTTACATAAGGGCGTGTTTCCCTTGAGTTATGTAACAGCTCTCCTGTTTACATAAGGGCGTGTTTCCCTTGAGTTATGTAACAGCTCTCCTGTTTACATAACCTCTCAACCGCTAAGCATCCTGGGAGATGTAGTCCGTTTTCGCTGGTTACCGTTTTCCTCCCCTCGTATGACAGGAATTCTTGACAGTAGCACCATGAACTGAGACCCATTGCACAGAGTTGCACCAACGTTCGCTAAACCTGGGAGTGCCATTGAAGCGCTGCTGGGACCCTTGGAAGATGAATTATTGACCCAGAAAGAATTGGCCTCTGACCGCGATATTGATCGGCTGGTAGTTCAGTGGCTACTGGATTTCAGCCAGACCAAAGAGGACCTCGTGGGATGTCGGCCCTGACACCAGGAGTCCTGCACCATCTTTGGGAACCATGGAGCACCTACAGGAAGACCCCAGTTGACTGCGTCACATCCACAGCATCCTAGGAGTATCTTTATCATCCTTCATCCCATGCATCAGGATCACTCCATAGGAATCCATTGCAATGCGGATAAAGTGCCTGGAACTGCTTGAAAACTGCTTCTTCTGTGGAGTTAACTATTTCTATGGACTTTTCTGGTTCCCCTGATTACCTCCCTGTCAGGGTAGGTTGCCCTAAGCAGTTCTACCTGACCAGAATGACACTTACTCAAGTTTTCTTTAAAATAGTTTTCAAGGGTCACATTTGTTGAATTTGCCAAGGCATGTTCACGGTCGAGTGAAATTGCTTTAATTTATTCATTCTTGCAAAATCTATATCTCCGGAACACTCCAGTGGATCTTTTTCGTTCTAGTGTCTAAATTATTATAAAAATACAGTCTAGTTTTATAAATTGGTGTTACGGTTTCTTGAGTGTTGCGTTGATTTCTTCAAATGTTTTGGTGCTGTTTAAATACTTTACACTAGTTCCTCTGTGTAAGCCTTGCTGCTCATTGCCATACCTACCTCGGATTGAGCCGAGGATTCTACAGGCAAAACCTACAGGTCCTAAAAGAATTGGTAACTGAAGTTATACTGTGAGGTTGCACCACCACGCCATATAATACACCCCATTTTCTCACAGTTAGACACCTAAAATTCTCAGTCAGCAGGTGCTTTGTTTAATGTTTCTGATAAGGTTGGCAGTAGACCTACAGTTCCTTTATCGAAGATCTTTAAAAGGCAGTGGCTTCCGATTCCTTCAAATGGTGCAGGGATCTGAGGTATACCAGCGTTAAGTATCTGCAGATTAAGAAAAATCACTTCTGTCAGAATCTCCTCTCTCTCCCGCCTAGTGCTCCTCAATATTTCTGCCATGAGGAGTTGGGGCTCTCATATGTCAAAGACACTGTCAGACAGTCGTCCTTAATCCTTAGGATCTCCATCTGAAATAAACCTTGCGCCTTATTAAACAGATTGTTTGAACTGTGATAATGGTTTGAAAATCCAATGGCTTTTGTATGTTAGAACTACACAGAGAGCCCCCAGTTATTCCTAAACCCCTTCAGCTATTCAAAAGGCAGACAATTTCCACTTAAACAACCTTGAGATACGAAAACCAGAAAAGCACACTAGGGGGGAGGAGCCTAGCGCGCAACCAAGATGGCCGCGTAGGTGCGAAGCTCCCGAGGACCTCCGCGACCTCCTGAATTAATCCTGATTATATCCTGTCTTTGATGAGGGGACTGTGTCTGTGTACCCGAGCTGAGGCGGCACCCGTTTTCCTTTTTCGAATCGGACCCCGGACACCGGTGGGAGCACCGATCGAAGATTGCGGCCTTCTCCGCGCCGGCCCCCCGGATTGGAGTTGTGGGGCGATCCGGGGACAAAGCGAACAACAGCGGCGGGCAGGGCTGGGCGACTCGCGTACCCCGCGCTTTCACTTTCGCTTTTGCGCCCTCCTTGCCCTCAAGCGAGGTAGGGTTGCGGAGCGGGGTGCGGTGGTGTGGCCTTGTCCCGGTGCCCGGCTGACCCGCCGGCTGTGAGTTGTCCTGCGGTCCAGGGTCACCCCCCCCCGGAACCCGTGAACTGGTTTATCGGCCCTTTCGAGGAGATTGGCACGACTTTGGGAGTGCGACATGTCCACAAAGCAAGATGGCGACCGGGCAAAGGTGAAATCGACCCGCCGTGGCCCGGCACATCAGTCTAACAGCATGGACCGCTACACCCTCCAGAAGGGATCTCCAGAGGCACCGCGTACATCCCCCGCGGGCCCGACTGAGGCGTCTGCTCAGCCCGCGGATCTGACCCTCCGGGACGTCATGGGCGCCATTGCCGAGATGAAGGCCTCGGTGGACCAGCGCTTTGATACTCTGGCGCAGAAGATAGACTCGGCCCTGGTGGATGTGGGCCTGGTGAGAGCCGACTTGTCTAAAACAAATTACCGGGTCGATTCCCTGGCCCACACTACCTCGAGTCTCACTACAGACGTGGCGGCCCTTCAAAAGGAGGTGCACCGGCTTGGCCAGGCGAGCGCCCTGATGGACCGTCGATTGGAGGACTCCGAGGGTCGGGCACGGAGGAACAACGTTCGCATTGTCGGGGTGCCGGAGGGACGGGAGGAGGAGGCGGCAGATTTGTTTGTGGAAGACCTGATCCTCACCCGTCTCCAGCCCCGGGGGCTGAGTAAACTTTTTGCGGTGGAACGTGCTCACAGGGTCCCCGGAGGAAGACCTAAGGCCGGAGCCCCGCCGCGGCCTCTCATTGCCCGGATTTTTAACTTTCGGGACAGAGACGCTATCCTGCAGACTTCCAGGCTACAGGGACCGGTCAAGCTCGATAATATGGACGTGAATTTCTACCCTGACTTTACTCCGACGGTCCAAAAGCAGAGACTGAGTTTTCTCGGAGTTAAACGTCGCCTACGGGACCTGAACCTTAAGTACTCAATGCTTTTTCCAGCTAAGCTGAGGGTGGAGGTGGATGGTCGCACGCACTTTTTTGACCGTCCCGAGGCGGCTGGGGACTGGTTGGATACTCTGCCTGGGGATCGGGGCCGGGGGGGTGGGGGGGGGGTGCGGTTGGCGGGGAGGGCTCGCCGGATCAGAACTGAGGGGTGAATAGTAGGCCTTGCTCTGGACAACATTCCGGTTCCATTCACTGATCGTGTATGTTCCCCTCCTATGGAGGTCGTACGGGGTCCATTGGGGGCTTTCCCTCCTCCTCTGGGGGACTAGTTAGTTTTTCGTCTATGGGGCGACAGGCACACTGCACTTTGGGGGGGCTGTCTGGGCTCATGCAGGGGTGCAGGGAGGGGGGAGTTCTGTTGGGATGGGTGGGCGGGGGTGGAGTGTTGTTTGTTTGCACCGCAAGGCCAACCCTTTACTGTATTGTTGTTTTCGAGATGCTCTTTGGGGGACGACTGATGGCTTCCAGGTATGATGGGGGGTAGGGATTTGACTGTGTTATCATGGAACGTTAACGGACTGGGGGATAGGATTAAGCGTGGTGTGGTCCTGCAGTATCTGAAACGAATTTCATGCCATGAATCGGCGAGGCTATCGCTTGGTGGCCCATTCGGGCTTCACTTCGGGCTCGCGGGGGGTGGGCATCATGATTAAGAACTCGCTCCCATTGGAGATTGATGAGGTGCGCCATGATGAGAGGGGACGTTACACTGTCTTGGTGGGTAGAATGGAGGGCAGAGTGGTCGTTTTTGTATCAGTGTACGTTCCGCCGGGGTTGCAATCTACCACGTTTGCGGACCTGGGGCGCCTCCTCCTTGACCTCCCGGGTGGGCTTCTGGTAGTTGGGGGGGACTTCAATGCGGTGGCTTCTGGGTCTATGGATCGTCATCCCCCCAGGGACCTCCCCCGGGCACAGGCGTGGCTGTCCGGCCTTTTAGATACACTAGGATTGGTGGATTGCTGGCGACTAAAGCATCCCGCGCAGCTGCAATACACCTTCCACTCGGGTGCCCATGGTAGCCTCTCGCGGCTTGATTATGTCCTTGTCCCTGCGGCCTATGCTGGGAGAGTGGGAGAGGTGCGCCATTTGGCGCGGGGTATTTCAGATCACTCCCCACTACTGTTGCACTTTGATGTCTTCCCGAGGGGGGAGGGCAGGGTAGCCCCAATCAATGCCTGGTACCTGCGCGACCCCACTATTCGAGCCGAATTGATCAAATCCTTGCAGCGGTACTTTGAGGAGAATGTGGGGTCTGTCCCTTCGGCTATCTCCCTGTGGGAGGCTTTTAAGGTAGTTCTCAGAGGGGAGGCCCTCTCCTTTATCTCCCATGCCCGGAGGCGCGAGCGGGAGGAGGTAACCCGGGTGGAGGCCGAAATTACTGAACTAGAGGGTGACCTGGGGAGCGGGGTGACGGATGCCACATTGCATGTTCTACACCTCAAGCAGGCGGCCTATAGGGCCCTCGTCACGGAGGCGGCCAGGGGCCTCAGTAGAGAGCAACAGGGGCGACTGTATGATGTGGGTGATAAGGCTGGTAAATTGATTGCGTGGTTGGACAAAAAGGAGAGAGCGAGTCGTGTGGTTCCGTTGATCGAGAGGATGGATGGTGTGTGTGTCACCAAGCCGGACGCCATTGTCTCCTGCTTCGCGGATTATTTCCGCGAGGTGTATTCCCCGGTTTCTCCCTGCTCGGAGGAGGATTCCCATGCCCTGCTTCGGGACATCGCGCTGCCCTCCCTTTCGGTGGAGGACAGGGATTCGCTGGACGCTCCTCCCACCTCGGACGAAATTGCCCTTGCTATCCGCTCGGTCGCATCTGGCAAGGCCATGGGCCCCAATGGCATCCCTATCGAGCTGTATAAGCTGCGACCGGATGTACTGGCGCCCCACCTGCGCGCGATGTTCCTGGCGGCCCGTTCGCGGGGTTCCCTTCCGCCGGACCAGCGTCTGGCCACGATCGTGGTGATCCACAAGGGGGGAGACCCCGTGAGCGGGTCGCATCCTATAGGCCTATCTCGCTCTTGAACGCGGAGCCCAAAATCCTCGCCAAGGTGCTGGCCAACCGGCTGGTCGGCGTGGTGGGCGATTTGGTCCACCAAGACCAGTCCGGCTTCATACCCCATCGCAACACGGCCCTTAATCTGCGACGCTTGCACGGGGTGCTCGCGCGTGTCCCGTTCGTGCGGGAACCGGCCATCTTGGCGTCCTTGGACGCCACCATGGCGTTTGATACGCTCGAGTGGCCATACATTTGGGCGATGCTGGCGAAGTTTGGCTTCGGACCGGGCTTCATCAGCTGGGTCAAGTTGTTGTATTCCGGCCCATTGGCGCAGGTGGTGGTGAATGGACGAGTTTCGGCCCCATTCGCACTGGGACGGGGCACGCGACAGGGTTGCCCCCTGTCGCCTCTCCTGTTTGCACTGGCCCTGGAGCCCCTGGCGGAGTGGCTGCGGTGGCACCCTTCCATCCGTGGTCTCCGCTGGACCCCCGAGCATGAGGACCGTGTGTCCCTCTACGCTGATGATATCCTTCTATATCTCGCCTCCCCGCGTAAATCACTGATCGTCCTAGTTGATGTTTTGCGCTCATTCGGTCGCAACTCAGGCCTCGTCATCAACTGGGCGAAATCCTGTGTATATGTGCTTGCCGGGGAGGCTCCGGTCCTACCACGGGACTGTCCGATCCAGATTGCCTCCCAGGGGTTTCGGTACCTGGGTATATATATTACTCTGGACCCGGAGGCCCGCTACGAGCGGAATTTGCTGCCCCCCCTCCAGCGCTTGAAGGAGGACGTGGTGCGTTGGCGGCGTTTGCCGCTTTCGCCGCTCGGCCGAGCGGCCTTGTTTAAGATGATGTCGTTGCCGCGCTTTCTGTACGCTCTCCAGAACACTATGGACTTGGTCCCGGCGCGCTACTTCCGTGAGGTGGAGAGTTTGCAGCGTCGCCTGTTCTGGGACGGGAGGCCACGTATTGCCTTGGCTAAATTGACGCTCCCGTGGTACGATGGGGGGGTTGCCCTCCCGGATATTAAACGGTATTACTGGGCCTCCCAGCTAGCTGCGATTAATCATGGCCTTTACGGGCCCGCCCTGAACCCGGCATTTGAAATGGACAAGATGCTCCTGCCCGGTGGCGACTACAATCGAGCGCTCTACTCTGGCGCGCCGGACCCTCACCTGACGGGACCGACGCGTGTCATGGTGCGTGTATGGCACGCGGCTAACGCAGCTATGGGGTGGAAGGACCGTTTGACCCGGGCGTCACCGCTATATGCGTCTGCGAGGTTGGGCTCCCTGTGGACCTCGAAGGGCTTCGAGAAGTGGGACACGATCGGCATCAGCACAGTGGGAGATCTCTGGACGAGGGGGGGATTCAAAACTTTCGAGACGCTGCAGACGGAGTTTCAGTTGCAAGGCAGTGAGTACTTTCGGTACTTACAAGTCCGCCACGCGCTGGGCTCCGTCTTCCCGGATGTCGCGTCCATTCCGGAGTCTTCCCCCCTGGAGGACAGAGTGCTGGATGGCCATGTCCCAGACAGCACGATCTCCCTTATATATAAAAAACTGATCAACGACCGATCGGGCCTGCTGACTGGCCTCCGCGAGGCCTGGGTTGCCGATGGGCTGGAATTGGACGACGAGGACTGGATTTCCGCGGTGGCCTCTCCGAAGGAGGTGGCCATCCCGGCTCGCCTTCGCTTCGTCCAGCTTAAGATCCTCCACCGGGTTTACGTGACGGGGCCAAGGCTTCTACGTATGGGCTTTGCTGAGGATGGACTGTGTAAGCGTGGCTGTGGTGCTTTGGCAACTTTCTTGCATATTCTGTGGGAATGCCCAAAGGTGGAGCGATTCTGGCGTGGTGTGCACGAGGTCCTGCGAGTGGTTACGCGTGTCGCGCTGTTGCCTGAAGCGAGGAGATGCTTGCTGAATGTGTGGGAGCCAACTGACTACTCGGTTCCGCAGACGCGGTGGGTGACTCTGGGATACATGATAGCTAAGCGTGACATTGCTCAATTGTGGGGATCCCAGAGGCCCCCGGCGGTGTCGGCCTGGAAAGAACACATGGATTGGTGTATGTTTCGTGAAAAGGTGGTGTATGTTGCGAGGGGTAAGCCTGGGGCGTGGGTGAAAATCTGGGGCCCCTGGAACGCCTATCGCGGGGGTATTTGCGAGCCGCCACTGCTGCCGGCTGCTTCACCAGCTCCGTCCCCCTAGCCGACCCCCTCCCCCAGCCACGGGCACGTGGTTCCCCAGTCCCTGATCTGTTCTCATTCCCCTCTTCAGAGTTTGGCGATTGGTTGGGGTCCCCCACTTAAGGAGCGCGTGCTGTCACTTGGGATTGCGGGTTGCCTTGCGGGTGTGGTTTTTTGTGTTGTTGTGTTTCGACAAAAGGAAACCGTATTGTGGGTTTGGAGTTATGTGGCCTGCACTACTGATATCTCCTGATTTACCTTTTTGCACCGCCAAAAGATTTTTCTGTATATATGTCATATGCTTCTGCCACTCTAGCGGCCGGCCAGACGGTTGTAGGCCCATACCTGTAACTATTTGAGATTGCAATAAACGGTTTCAAAAAAAAAAAACAAAAAAAAAAAAAAGAAAAGCACACTAAAGTATGTAAGTAAAACATTTCTAAGGCGCAACGTATGCCGAGGTGTCTTGGTGCTGAAAAGCAATACTTCATCTAGGCTGGGAGAAAAATTACTTGGGCTTGGGGAGAAGAGCCAGGTTTTGAGCAGCTTCCTAAAAGAGCAACTGTTAGATTGAAGTCTAATGGGGGCGGGCAGCGCATTCCAAAGTTTAACCGCCCCGGTAGCATAGGCTCCTACCACCCCACGTAGCCTTTCTGATCTTGGGGATGGGGAGAAGACCAGCATTAGCAGTGCTTAAGTCCAGTTGTGGCACATACCAGACAAGATATTTTCAGAGGCCACATGGCCCAACACCATACAAAGCCATGTGCACCAAACAAAGAGCTTTAAATGTAATCCTCTCTTGGACAGGCAGCCAGTGGAGGTCATTGTACTGTTATATGGGACTGAATTTGGGCATTTTTAGCATCATTCGGGCTGCAGCGTTCTGCAGAGACTGTAATTTTGACAGCAAACGTTATCAATTACCAGATAAAGAGCATTACAGTAGTCTATCCTGGATAAAATCAGGGCGACTATCACAGTTTTTTGCAACTCCTATGAAATAAACGTGAACATTTTTCTCAGTATTTTTAGAAGAAAAAAGCAAGAGGATGTAATGTGGTTGATCTGTTCAGAAAAACAGAGTTGATCATCGAACAGTACTCCAAGATCCTTGCTTTGTTTACAGGATCCGGAAGAGGACCAGCGTTGGCAGGCCAGTAATATTCATTCCAGAAAGAAGGGCCGTTCCCTAACAATATCACCCCCCATTTTATCTGTCTTTAGCTTTAGGTAATTTTCATGCACACGTCTGATGATATGCGCCAGACAGTTATGGAACTTACTTGCCACAGAGTTTATGTCAGATGCAATGGATAGATCTAACTGCGTATTATTCAGCGGTGAAATCTCCCCAAGTCACCTTCTGCTCTCTGCAGGAGAGAAAAGAGGTGAGCAGGGTTAGGGCTACCCCTTTAATTCCTACTGTCTCGAGCCGCTTAGTTAACAGCTGATGGATGACGGTGTCAAAATCAGCCAAGAGAACAAGTAGGATAAGAGTAGCTTCCCCACCACTATCCATCTGCATACGAATTTCCTCATTGGTCATAACCAAAGCCGATTCTTTGGAATGATTGGGTCGAAAACCATGTTGAGATGGGTCAAGGAGATCATTAGATTCTAAATAGGTCACCAAGTCTTCATTAATAGCCCTTTCCAGTATCTTAGTTGGAAGTGGTAAACAAGATATAGGTTGGTAATTCTTGACCTCAGTAGGATCTAAAGAAGGTTTATTTAATATAGGACGAATACATGCTTTTATTCCATGATGTTGGGAAGTTCCCTGAGATAAGTACCTTATTTAGAAGAGGGACTTGGTATGTAGTGACTGAGTCTGATACCATATGCAGAATGAAAGGTTGGCATGGATCTGTGGAAGAACAGGACTTGGTAGTTAGGAGTATATTGCCAACTCTATTATGAGATAAAGGGGAAAAATTAGCCAATTCATTCTTAGTGTAATTGTGATGACCAACACTCAGTGGCGGCGAGCCTGGGGCTGAGATGAGTGTATTCCCCAAAAGCTCTTTGAATGCTGATTGAACTTTAGACTGGAAAAAGTTAGCTGCTTTATCACAGACGGCTTGGTCTGGTGAAAACTGCTTTTCATACTGAAACTTAGAAAGAGTTGTGACTGTTTTTAAAAGTTCTCTAGTCAAGTTTTTTGCTGACCCAATTTTCATTGAAAATAAGTGTTTTTGCGGCCCTGATAGCCTCATTGTATTCTTCTAGGGCTAACCTATATTTGTATGTTCCCACTGTGTGGGAATCTAGTCTCCAAATATGTCCTTGCATTCTACATTTTGACTTGATTGTTCTAAGTACAGCTGCATACCAGGGGCCTGAGGGATTTTTCCTGTGGAGTTTGGTGGTTTTCTCAGGGGCCAAGTGCATCACCACAGAACAAATCCAATTATTGAAGTTCGACGCAGCATTATTATTATCGGGGTCTAACATGGGGCAGTGTCTATGTAAAACGGGCTCTAGCTCCATTTCATTAATTGTACGCCAAGGACGAGTTTTTACATTAGAGCAATTGTTAAAAGAAGATGCTTCTTCAACTGGAAGGGCTAGTTTAAAAAGAAATTGTGGTATGATCTGTCCCTGTAATTGGAAGTACTTTAGCCGATGTAATGTTAGTATCATTAGTAAAAATCCCATCTAACGTATGGCTGGCCTTATGAGTAGGTTTTGTTATGATCTGTTTTAATGCAAAACAGCCCAGACAGTCCACCAGGTGATTATTTTCATTATTGTCCAAGCGGTCAAGGTGAAAATTAAAATCACCTGGCAATTTAATGAGAGGGAGTCCACACATGACTCCAGAAAAGTTTGAATAGATTGTATGAATCGATCATTGGGGACTGGTGGGCGTATATTAACGACCCCGAGAAGGTGCTGCAGTTGCTGAATTTAAAAGTGTACGACAGGGCTTCTCCTTATAAGTGCAAAAATAGGGGAGAGGGCGGCTTTGATGTGACTGCGATATATAGTCGCTATGCCGCTCCCACATTTCCCCGCTCTGTCAACTGTGGATATCTCATATCCAGACGGAACAGCTACAATCCGAAATGGATCGGATGGCTTGTTGGACCAGGTTTCCATTAGGAATACCAGATCAGGGTTATATGTCTGCATAAAATGCGCTAATTCTTATTTATGTTTGATCAGGGATCTGTTGTTCAATAAAACACCGGTTATGGCCTGGTGTGTAGTTTTCAAAAGAGTGTTAGCCGCCACTGAGGATTCAAGGAATGCGGCCTCAGTGAAATGAAGCTTAGGAACGAAGTTGCATTTCCAGTCAAAGAAATTACTTATTATCCGCATTGCAAGCAAAAGGGGGAAAACTACATTGCTCACCTTTATTAAATGATAGCAGCTGGTCCCTAGAATAGAAATGGGGGAAAAAAAGACTGTTGTGTAGTTCCTAAAGAAAATGTACAGGATCTGCGCGTTTAGACAACATACACTGTAGGATTGGTGTCAGATGAACTCTGATCACCGCCACCGGGTATGCTGGCCCTTTTATACCAACTAGGTCACAGTGCCACTAGAATCTCCTCTTACCAAGGAGAGAATAGTTCTTGGCAACCATCGAACATGACAACCCTGATCCCTCAGGATGGTGAAAACAATATACTACTTTTCGCTCAGTCACTTGTGCTTACTTAGTCTGTCTCAGAGAGATACACAGAATAAATAAGCTGGGCATTTTCAATAATCACTTATTGAACAGTTGTTATTCTGGTTTAAAATAGGTGTGCTGCAACAACCGTTAGACAGTATAGGATATAAATGATTAACAATACTAAGAAAGTAAAAGGATGGTATAGTTCTACCATCTTACTAAAATCATGAATACATTTGAGTATATACAACACATGATAAAAGGTGCATTCTCCTACGATACCTCCCTACCTAGATGTACCTGAGTGTACCTAGCATGGGTGTAGGTGTGAAGCCAAGAATTCCTCTAGGATCTAGTCAACCCCATTAACTTAAGTGAGACTGGGGGAGCCCGTCCTGGTCTCGAGTTGGACACCCCGCGAGGGATGTTAGACTACTGCGGGCTGGAGTGTCTGCATGCAGGAACCTCAGCGTCTCTGGTCAGTGTGTCGGCCGGGAAGTCTCGATGCACTTTGTACATATATTTTATACAGGAGGTGGAAGTCCTGCTGTGCTTTCAAGAACCCTCATGCATAATGTATGAGATTTCGAACTGGGGAAAACCCCGCGTTCTGAATGCAGTGTAAAATCTAGGTAAAAGGTCAGTCCCTGTAAACCGTGACAAGTGTAATGTAGGGAGAGAATATAGGTGAAGGGTAACGAGTTTACCAAGGCCTATATTATGGTACCTATATGGACTATAACACCCACTCCTCTTACGAATGGACGACAAAGTTTTAAATTCTACACGTACTACTAGGTGTTCTAGATACTTGTACGCCAATATACAAAACATTTGTTTCTTATTGTGTTAAAAACATTTGTTTAAAAAAGTTTTCCTAAAAAAATCTAAAAAATAATTGTTAAAAAAGGTATAAGAAATTGACAGATAGGCTACTACTCAAACATGTTCGCAGATATAGTCCGAACTACTACAAGCATTTTGAAAGCCATACATACGAGAAAGAAATGTCAATTTTGATATAGTTTCAGTTTTCTGTTTTGTTTCTATAAAGCCAAATTTCTTCCCAGCACACAATGGGCCAAATGAGTCAAATGTTTATGTGTCCTGGCTGGTAGACACAACATTCTCTTGGCTTGCTTCTGCAGTTGGCAGTCCCTGTAACATCTTGCAGATTAAGTCTATTGAGCACAGATGATTTTCCGTACTGTCCACAGCCGGTGCTGGGGCAGCCTGTGCGCCATCCAAGGCCTGGGTGTCAGAGGAGTAGCTGGTGTCTGTACCAACAGGTGCTGATGTTACTTGCGGTGGCTCTAAGAATGCCGACATCAACATGGGAATACGCTGGGGACACTGCAAAACATGGGCCGTTATTGGGACCAGTAAAGCGTCAACGTCCGGTCGTGCACATGATGGGAGTGTCGGACAGAGATCCAACACGCATTCTTTTCCGCAAAACAGGTATCGGAGGACAGGTATGATGCAGTCCATCCAGACTGGTCTAAATGACACGAACGAAGAAGCACTTAGTTCCCTTAGGCGAGGTGAGCCTAGAAGTTGTACCATGAAATCACTGTATTTTCTCTCCAGGAGTACTATTTCCATCTCCTTGGTGACTGGGATGTCCATTACGTAGCAGAAACACGATAATCAAGATACCTGCTATTAGAAACAGGATCGGAGTCTGAATGCACCTCTCCGACCGTCTGAAAGGTGCTTAATGGTCCAGAACCAAAATTCTTAAATAGCTGGACAATGCCTGTCATATCAAACATGTTAAAGATACGGTTTACCATTTCTGTGAAATGGAAAGGGCAGTTTGTACGTATAAGTGCCCGTATCTCTGCTGAAAACCTTGCTATTCGGAGATCAAAAGTCTCTTGAGCAGAGGTTAAGGGCACGGATTTCTGTGTAAACATGGCTTTCATTCTACTCAAAGTATCAAACCATATAAGTGAAATATTTAATGAAGGCCATAGAGGCACCTCCCCGACTGTATGCGTTGGGGGAAACAATACTTGCAAGTAACCCTAGAACTTAGTTACCAGATATGCAATGCCAGGGAGTATTCCACAGCAACCTTGACCGTTCAGCATCAAGTAACTCCCATTTGAAAGTAATACTGGAGTGATCACGGCAGCTGGGGCACCTTCTAAGTGACAGGACAAGTTAGCTACTGAACCATTACAGGCCCCATGAAGCATTATATGCTGGCATATAAGTGTTCCTCTTAAGGTATTCTCGCAGTTAGTACCGCTAAGAAGCACTTCTTTTCCCCCACTCCGGCATCGAAATCTGTACGGCAATTTCCAAGATTCCTTGATGAATTCCTTACCCATTTCTTCATATCTGCCTGCCTGCATTTGTTCTAGGCAATAATGGAATTGAAAAGTTGTGACCGGGAGAGTTATGTGGCCATGGATTAACCATTCTGTGGAAGGTGTTTCTGCCACTGAAAATTTTAATCTGTCCAGTTTTTCAATGCGCAGCCTCTATGTGCCATTTCTATCTGTTTTTACGTCAGATTGCATGAGGAAAACAGAGATGTGTTGTTTATGAAACACCATGGCACATAGCCTGCACGCAACGATTGCAGCGTGCAGCTTAATATCATAATAGAATGTAATGTGATTGCCGGTGTTGTAATATAGACAAATCTTGTTCTGGTACATCGATAGCAGAAGATACAATGTTGCCCAGTGAATATATCCTGAATGTTGATGTTGTTAATCCATTATCAACCACTGCTAGAGCTTTCTCTAGATCAATACAATATATTCCTCGTAATCTTTCCGCGGCCTCTTGTTGAGAGATTTTCCAGATTTAATCAGACAGCATATAAGAAACATTTTGACGTGGTTCCTAGGACCTAATAAAAAATCCCGCAGCTCCACATCCCCTGTAAGGATAAATGTTGTTTCACCTGTGTGAGTGTTGAGGTTTGTAGCCAATCAAGGCATAACTTCCCAACACTGTACAATGTCACTACTCCTGGGTGTTGTATTTGCACATAACGTGGATCTGGTCTATTAATACTTTTTTGTACAAATTATTTTTAACTGCTTTTCGGCGGTGTAGGGCAATGTTCCCATTGGTGATATGTGAAAACATTCCTAGGGTTAGCAGATTTATACAGAAAGTGATGACCATAATGTTGATAGCAATACATTTTCTCAAATTCTGATGTGTCTTTCAACATTTCATTATTAGAAAAAGCAGATTTCTCTAAATCAGACAACATATTATTTACAGTTTCATAATCCCAATCATCAAAAAATACACTTGAGGTAATGATATCGCTCAATGATATTTTAAATAAATGTGGTATTTTTAAAAGTTCAGTTGGGCCAAATATATTGAAATCAACCTTGTCCCATACTATACCATCAGGTATAGGAACTGCTGTTATGTTCACTGATGACAGGTCTCTTCTTTCACGATGTGATGATAGGTGCGGTTTCAGGATCACATTCACTTTTTGTGCCGCTGAGCTTTCTCGAAGTTAAGTTTCATAAATAAGCATACTAAAAACAATTACTAAGCCTATCCAGAAAAGAAAAAAAAGTATTCCTGTAGATACCCAGAGTTCCACCCAAGGTGATACCAGGGAAGTCTTTTTAAGAAAGATCAGAAAATCTTTAAATCGCTGTAGACTGTTTTTTTGGGCTGGCGGTGTTTCAGGTTAGCTTGGATCCAATGAAAAGGTGTCAAAGTCAATGAAATAGCCAGATGCAGTTCGATCAATTTTCTGTAGTTCCACAGGTTTTGTGGAAACTGTAGCTTGCTCTTGTTGGGGCATGTTGAAGTAGATATCCGTGTTTGGTCGAATTGAAATCGGTCTTTCAGTTGAGTTCTCATTTTGAGCTTCATTATCAAGAGGACGGAGTCCCATTGCATTGTTGCTTATTCCATCATTCCGTACAGGTGACCCTTCAAACATGATGAATCTTTCTGTTTGAATTTCTTGTATGGTTGTGAGAGGAGGGTGTCTGTTACTTCGGAGTCCACCTGGCCTACTACTCAGTATCGGCCACATAGTTTGGTTTGATTAGGTCAATTGAGACAAATCTTTTTTCCTTTTTACCGGCAAGAGGTGGCAGAAGTACAGTTCTTGTTCCTTCAACTGCCAAGACAGGTACAGGCTTTCTGTATGATAGCCCAAATTCTTTTTTGTCCACTATTTGTTCTCTGACCAGATCCCCGACTTTAGGGATCCAGACAGGTCTTGCCGTCACACTTTTTACTTCCCCAATGGCATTCTTCTTTGTATTGACATTACTCTGTTGTGCCCTGGTTTCTTTCAGGTCCTGTAAAATAGCCAAATATTCATGGATGTCAAAAGGTTTTTTATCCGCCACTGTGCCTTCACAATCAAGATCAGGTACCCACATTCTCGTCCCAAATGGAGTGCTTCTTGGCTAATTATTTAATGCCCTTTGTACTCCATACAGATGTTTTACTCAATTGCCACCCTAGCCTAATAATCTAGCTGTTAAAGATTGCTTTAATTACTGGTTTTTCCTTTCCACAACCGAATTTCCCTCGGGATGGTACGGAGAGGAGTAGCACGATGCTACACCTAGATTTCCCATACCTTCCTTGTAAGCCCTAGGGCTAAACGTGGGGCCTCGGTCAGAATGAAGTGTGCCGATTGCTTATGTCCCTATAAAGACTCGCAAATCTTTTGTAACAGTTAGAGTGTCAGCCAAGCGTTTGGGCCACACCCATAGGAACCTAGAGCAGGAATTCACTGCAACCATGATATATTTGTAAGCCCCATCAGATTGTAAGGGGCCGCAGTGCTCCAAATAAACACAAGCAAGTGGTTTGTATGGTGTCTGTGCTGGACGTGTTACGGTGGAGCCTTTCATCTGCTGACAGTTGACGTATTTCAAGACGTAGTCTTTAGTCTGCCTTCTTACTCCTGGCCAAAAGTAGTATTATTTCAATAGAGAAACTGTAGCAAAAACTCCTGCATGTGCAGAACCTAGAATTAATCCTAACCTTTAATCCATATTTGGTATTACTCTATCTCCCACTACAGGAATTTCAGTAAATGGAATATGAGTAAATGGAATAGTGTTTGCATCGAACTTGTAGGAGTACTGAAGAGGAAACTTCTTTGGTACTGCTGAGCAGTTTTTGCGTGTAGCAATAATTGCAACCATTATTTCACTGTCTATCCTCGTTTTTGAACGAGTGATTGCAGCTACGGAAGACGTGCGTATAGCCCCCTTTGCGGCTTCTTCAGCCAATAAATCCCCTTCAACGGGAACGCCATCACGTTGATGACTCAGTGTGTGTATCACGTGAGCCCTTGGTAGGTTGTTTTTCAACTCCACTACCTGTTCCCATGGCATTTTATGCTTAATTGTGCCACCTTTTGCATCTTTAAACCCATTCTGCCCCCAGTGATGTAAATATTCATTATATGACTGTACACAGTGAAAGGAATCGCACACGATTAGAGTGGAGAATTCACGTTCCGTATTTACTAGTGCCAGTATTAGTGCTTTTAGTTCTGCCAGCTGTGCCGTGCAGTCTCCAAAAAGTTTTACTCTTTCTGCGTAATCCAAAATGTATGTTCTGTTAAAATTCAAGAATCCTAGCATTGATTGTACGTTTTTTAATGATTTAGGAGGTTGGAGCAGCGCACATTTTCTAAAAAGTTAGCTGCCAGGCCTTTTCCTTCACTTGAAAGCTCATATCCTAGAAATAGGACATTAAGGTGGACATATTTCGATTTTTTTCAAATTGAATTTGTAACCCTCAGAGGCGAATCCCAAAATTATGGTATTCACTCTGTTCAAGTGTTCCTCCAGGTCATCGTCCATTAGATAAATATCATCCACATAGGACAATGCCTCCTCATCCAGATTTTGAAGTAATTCAGTTACTCTGGCTGAAAATAAACCCGGGCTGTTCTAATACCCCTGGGGGAGTCAACAAAATTGCCGCCTGGACCCTAGCACTGAGAATGCTGTCAAGTATCTGCTCTCAGGAACTATGCTTTGGCAAAATAATCCATTTGAGATATCTATTGTTGTTTTGTATTTTTTCCGCACAATGTTACTCATTAATTCAGCACTGTGTGCATTTTGAACTGCAAACGTCTTAGTGCAGGTGTTTATATGTCTGTAATCTAAAACTAAACAATATGAACTCTCTGGTTTTGATACCGGAAACAAAGGGTTATTCATTTGAGAGGTGCAAGTTTAAATCACCCCTTGATATTCAAGTTGATCTAAAATCTTCCTGACCTGTTTTTTAGCTTCTTGCTTTATAGGATACTGCCTTTGTGCAGTTGGAGTGTGTTTTAGTGGAATAATGTGGTGGGTTGAATCCTCATCCCATCCAACATGGTTTTTGTATAATGCTGGAGCTTCGGCTGCCGCCCACTCCTGCGCATATGTACATTTTAAATGTTTTGGAACTTGGTCAGGAAATGCTGTTAAAATTACTGATTCTCCCCTAGGGCTATACATGACAAATGCTGGCAGACAATCTTGTTCAGCTAACAAAATGTCATAGCCAACCGTCAGGTTCTCCCAAAGAGACCTCCAACTGTCCTTCATTTGTTCCCCTCCATCTGGAGTGTTATTTCATACAATTTATGTGGGACACTAACCCTAGTATCAGGTTTTTCCACCATGATATAATCACTCAAGTCCACTGTCACCAGAAATTACATCAGGTTCTGGCGAGCTATTGTTACTTCTGCTGCTCTGTCTAGCATCGTCAGAGCCCATTCCCCGTTCAGTAGTCGAGTCCTCAGAACTCTGGGCATGTCTGATCTTTAGACCTGCAACCTTCTTCTTTTTGAACTGTGGCTTTTGCTTTGGTTTCTCTTCTTTTTTAGAAGTGTAATCTTGAGGATGCTGCTGGTCTCTGGTCTTTGTACGCTCTTCTTGTCTGTCTGACCATCCTTCCCTCTCTGAGTTTTTTAAATGAACCCTGAAAGGAACGAGAGGGGCGTGTATCAGTATCCTGATACCCGTCAGGTTTCCTAATATTATCCCTATTCCTAAGGTTATACCTCCTTCCGGAGGCCTCCTGTGGAGGAGATCTACCTCTGGATTGAGATTTATTTTCTTTAATGTTTTGTTTTTTGTTATTGTCCCACTTCTTTTTAGAAGTAGGTGTCTGCTTGAAAGTCCCCTTCTCAGGACTACCCATTGGTTGTGGTTTTAATGCTTTTCCACCCAAACTGTCCCTGCCTAATTCTGCATACACAGTTTATATTATTTTGGGTAGTTCCTGCTCCTGTTGTAAAGGACTGAACCCCCTTAGACGTTGGCAGACGGCCACTGATGCTGCTTCCCCTTTAAAATCTGCCAGTATTATAGCTGATACCTGGGCATAGTTACCTAGTAACTTCATCCCTAAATTTAGAGCCGGCTCTGCTCCGTACTCATTTTTGTTTGCCTTAATACGTCTGGTATTACTGCTAATGACAGGATACCATGTGCTTTGGTATATATGGCAGCAAAAACTGTACCCCACAAGGTACAATCCTATGGTTGTGGTGTGATCCCCTTGGGCAGGCAGATTGTTAGCATTCTTAGTTTTTCATAAGGGCTAGTATTTGGGAATACTGCTTCTAGCTGTGTTATTTTCTGAGCTATCCAGAATGGCATTTGCTCACGTTTTGCGGGCATCTTACCCAGCACTGCGTGTAATGTTTTTGGTGTAACTTTACTTGTCGTGTTTTGAACTTGAGCTGTATTTGTTGCTACCATTGCTGGCTGGACTGTAAATGTCATCATGACGTATTGCGTCATGTTTCTGTAAAACTTTATTAATTCTTTGTAGAATATGAGTAAATCTGGTCCTGGCATAATTTCAAAGTCAAGATGTGGTGTATAGATTGCTAATATTGGCCATGTCGCTCCTTCTCTTCCGAGCGGACCAAGTCTTACTCTTCTTCTTATATGGGGTTGAGTGTTTTTAAGCCAGTAGAAGTGTTCCTTGTATGCAAGTGTAACTTCAATGTCCTCAAATGGACAATATTCCGCTGGCGCATCACCTTCCGTGTAGGTGTGTAATGTTTTTGTTCTTGAATTTGCTGCTGGGAATGCAACCCATGAATAAAATACTTATGTTCTGTATGATTCATGTGCCTCAATCACGAAAGCTACTATGCCACCACTAGGTGTTAGACCATGCACAAGCAGTTTCAGGATGATGGTATTTCTAAAATTTGCAGCAATCTGTATTGCATTTGCATTTTCCTGATCTTCTGAGAGGGGCAGTGTTTGCTGTAGTGCATCTATTTCCTCGTTAGTCATTGTGTATAGAACACGAAATAACTTCTCAAGGAAACTAAGATAAAGTGTTTTGCACAATGTTAGGAACTGTGTGTCCTTCAAGCCTGATTAACCAACAGCCAATAAATAGGATGTTTGCCTACTCAGCTGTGGCAGAGTTTAACTTACCCACTCCAGACATCTCTGGTGTTTTGTGAAAAGGGATTTCTGAGACTAGCACAACCTAACTACTGAGAATCTACTGTTAAATAAGTACCCAACCAACGTTGGGCACCATGTTGTGTAGTTCCTGTAGAAAATGTACATGATCTGCGCGTTTAGACAACATGCACTGTAGGATTGGTATCAGACGAATTATGATCACCCCCATCGGGTGTGCTTGCCCTTTTATACCGACTAGCTCACAGTGCCACTAGAATCTCCTCTTACCAAGGAGAGAATAGTTCTTGGCAACCATTCAACATGACAACCCTGATCCCTCAGGATCGTGGAAACAATATGCTACTTTTCGCTCAGTCACTCGCGCTTACTTTATCTGTCTCAAAGAGATACACAGAATAAACAAGCTGGGCGTTTTCAATAATCATTTATTGAACAGTTGTTATTCTGGTGTAGAATAGATGTGCTGCAACAACCGTTAGTATAGGATATAAATGATTAACAGAACTATGAAAGTAAAAGGATGGTATAGTTCTACCATCTTACTAAAATCATAAACACATTCAAGTATATAAAAGACATGATAAAAGGTGCGTACTCCTACGATGCCTCCCTAACCAGATGTACCCAAGTGTACCTAGCATGGGTGTAGGTGATAAGCCAAGAATTCCTCTAGGATCTAGTCAACCCCATTACCTTAAGTGAGACTGTGGGAGCCCGTCCTGGTCTCGAGTTGGACACCCCGCGAGGGATGTTACACCACTGCGAGCTAGAGTGTCTGCATGCAGGAACCTCAGCGTCTTTGGTCAGTGTGTCGGCCGGGAAGTCTTGATCTCCTCTAACTATCTTAGCAAGATGTGATGTATATATACCCATAGGTCTACCCAGGGGTTCTACCTTGCTGTATTACTGTGTCAGCCTAAGGATGACGTCGGGCATGAACTTTGTACATAGATTTTATACAGGAGATGGAAGTCCTCCAAGAACTCTCATGCATAATGTATGAGATATCGTACTGGGAAAAACCCGCGTTCTGAATGCAGAGTATTATCTAGGTAAAAGTAAACCGTGACAAGTGTAATGTAGGGAGAGAATATAGGTGAAGGGTAACAAGTTTACCGCGGCCTATATCATACTACCTATATGGAATATAACAAGACCCGGGGTCTTGGCACACTGTGCATTCAGGCCGGGGACAGGAGCAGATGGGGTTGCCTTTGGTGCACTTTCGGCGCGCCTGAGGTGCATCCGCTGCCCGGTCGCATCAGTGTGTGCATTTATCAGTTAATCAACAAAACAGCTAGAGCACTAACAAAAATGGGGGACCCACTCTTGCATACGGAAACCGCCAAAAGCAGAACGTGAGCAGAGCAAAGAGAACAAAAAACAGTCCCTGCTTATGGCAGCAGGTAAGGTTAAAAGGTGAAAAAAATTTTTTAAGCAATTTAGTATTTCAAGAATTGAAATATCTTGACGAACAGCAAGACTGTCCTCTGCTTAACAAAGCATAAGCTGCAAGGTCACATCAGCGTGTGCATTTATCAGTTAATCACCAAAACAACTAGAGCGCTAACAAAAATGGCGGACCCACTGTTACATACGAGCACCGCCAAAAGCACGTGAGCAGAGTGCACAGAACAACAAACAGTCCTTGCTAACCGCAGCAAGTAAGGTAAAAAAGGTTAAAAAGTTTTTAAGTCAGTATTTCAATAATTAAAATATCTCAACTAAGAGCAAGTCACTAGTAAATAAAAACTACCCAACAGGATGAAAAAGGTTGTCCCATAAACCACTTTATCAGGAGGGAAACCAAGAATGTTTGCAGACACACATATACAGGACAACTTGACAGTGACAAACAAGGCTCATATACAGCTAGAGTAGGCCACAATGGGGAACATGCAGTAAGTTTAGGAAAATGAAGCATTGGATATTGCAAGAACAAGCAACCAAGCTACAGTTAAGTTTAAAGCTGCTGTCCGGAGATTGAAGTGCTGACTGGGGGAGTGAATATTTGATTTGTTCAGCATTCAGACCATCATCTGTTCTTTTTGCATTTGTCAACCTAAGTTGGCAGGGTATGCCCAGACGTGTGTCCCGTGCTTGCTACGTCAACAGATTTAAGGTGGCCTGGCTGATGAGGGCTAATACCCCGAAAATGGTCCCAGGATCCTTGTTTCTGGTCCAGAGAGGACTTGGCCTGGCAGTTCAGGCTGGACTTTTCCAATGGGGAGAAGGGTCAAGGCTGATTTGCATATGGCTGGGTCTACACTGGAATGGCATGGTGTGCAAAAAAACTATGAATTTTACCTAGATCTGTGACTGTTTGATTTGTTCAGCATTCCGTCCTTCATCTGTTCTTTTTGTTAAGAGATTGAAAACCAAAAGACCATGTTAGACCTGGCATCTTTTGGCATGTTTCCCGTCTTTTTTGCTTTCTGACCTCCTTGTTTGACTCTGTTATTGTTGGTTTAGTGTCTCTGTATTCTTTCTCACTGCTGTTCATTGTTGAAGTGCCAGGGCTCGTATTGTAAATTATATTATGGATTTGTGTTTCTATGATTGGCATATATACATATTTTTTAAACAAATTTTATTTGTTAAGTGGCACATATACTGCAGGGCCCTGTACCCCAGGAACGTCTGCACAATCAGAACATATAATGTTGACCTTGACATAGCAGCCACACCGCTATGGCTGCTCCTCGTGGGGCAGCCAGGGCCTCCACCCAATCCTCTTCCTCTAGGGGACCTAAATCCCTCTCCCAATCCTCCCGGAGCTTCTGTAGTGTGGATGAGCAGTGCATAACCAGGGTTTGGTATATCCTGGAAATCTTACGGTCCTGAAGTTCTCCCATAAAAACTTTGGCCTCCAGGGGGCTAAACTCAGCCAAAGACTCCAATCCCGCCAGACTAGGTAACAGAGCGTGTCGAAATTGTAGATACTTGAAGAACTGGGACTTTGGCATATGGAATTCCGCCCGAAGGTCCTGGAAGGATTTCAGTACTGGACCCCTCATGACATCCCCCAAGACCGATATCCCTATATGACCCCAGCCCCGAAATCCCTGCAGGGCAGCTAGTTGTGGCAACCGTCCATTATCCTAGAGGGGAGTCTCCGCATTAGCGTGTTCAACCACCCCATCCCACAACGCCTGCCTCCAGATCTGGAACACAACCTTCATTGCAGAGGGTAATAATCCCGCAATCATGCCGAGTACAATACCTTATGTAGCGAGTGGTCTCCCAGGAGCCGCCTTTCTACTGTGTATGCCGGGTCCTCCCGATCGCCATACCACCAGTCGTTCAATACAAGCAAATGAGATGCCTGGTAATATGACAGGATGTCTGACGATGCCAGTCCCCCACATTAGGTGGATATAAAGCACGTCCGTAGGGCCAACCGGACCTTGCCCCCCTCCCACAAGAACTGCCCTAGTGCCGCATTTACCTGCCTGAACCAGCGGGGGGGAATCGGATATGGATGGTTCTGTAACTGATAAAGAAGGCGGGGGAAGTGCGACCATCTTAAAGATGGCTGATCTGCCATAGATCATCAGTGGCATACAGGACCAGGTCTTAATATCTTCACGTACTCGCTCCCACACCGGAGCCAGATTGCGCTCCCAAGAGACTGCGGGCATATGCATTATGAATACCCCCCAAATATTTCAGTCCTTCCGTCACCTGCTGGATTGACGATGACCAAGCACCTAATTCTTCTCAACCTCCTAGCCTCCACAGAGTAGATTTGCGGGGATTCATATTCAGTCCAGAGGTCTCCTCAAAGATCTGCATTATGCGCAGGAGCCGTGGCCCTGTGCTGTCCACGTTTATAAGGAAGAAGAGGGCATCATCTGCATACAATGCAATCCTGTCTGATAACACCTGAGCCCATTCAAAGCCCTGGACCTGTGCGTCCATCCGCACCCACGCGGCCAGTGGCTCCTTTGCGAGGGCAAATAAATATGGGGATAGGGGGCATCCTGGTCTCGTTCCCTGCCCAATAGAGAACACAGAGGAGGCCGTGCCGGCCATCCGCACCGACGCCGTGAGGTCTGTGTATAGAAGAGTCGGATAAGAGATAAACCTCGGACCGAAGTTCAACCTGTGTAATAATGCAAAAAAGGTAGAGCCAGCTCAGAGAATCAAACGCCCTATCCATGTCTGCTAATAATGCCGCCGGTGTACCCAAGCGGTGGACGGCCACCACCGCTACATGCACCCGTCTAATGTTGTCTAGTCGCCCGCTGAGGCATAAAACCAGCCTGATCGGGGTGCACCAGAGTGGCTACATGAGGCAGCAGGCGATTCGCCAGGGCCTTTGCCAAGATTTAGGCCTCCAAATTCAAGAGAGAGATGGGTCTGTAGGATGCATGTTGATCTGGAGGCCTACCGGGCTTATGGAAGACCACCACCTCTGCATGTCTCCAGTCCGAGGGGAGAGAGCCGTGGTCCCGCGCCACCTCCACCACTGCACGGTAATGAGGTCCCAGCTGCAGAAAATACCACTTAAAGAATTCGCTAGGAACCCCGTTAGGCCCTGGCGCCTTCACGGAGTTGAGTTCCCCTAATGTAGCTCCCAGCTCCTCGTCAGTTAGTGGGAGTTCCAGATCTTCTCTCACCTTATCTGATAGAGCACTTGGCGGAAGGTCAGCTAAAAAGTATCAATCGCGACGGCAGACAAACATTCTTTAGGGGCGTAGAGGTCCGCATAATACGTAGCGAAACTCTCCTCCAGGGCCCGTGGATCCATGATTGGCTCGCCCGCCGTATGATTGGCATATTTGATTTAAGTCCCTAGTAAACTGCACTGAGTGCCAGGGCCTGTAGATCAAATGCTGCTAGTGGGCCTGCAGCACTGATTGTGCCAGACACATGAGCAGCCTTTCAAAGGGTTCTCAGACCTATCACTGCAGTGTCTGCGAGCAGTTTTTACTGCCATGTCGACTTGGCAAGTGCACCCACTTGACAAGCCCGAACCTTCCCTTTTGGTACATTTGAGTCACCCCTAAGATAGGCCCAAGGTAGCCCTATGGGCAGGGTGTAGTGTATTTGAAAGGTAGGACATATACTGGTGTGTGTGACATGTTCTGATAGCGAACTAAAGTGCAATTCGTTTTTCACTGTTGAAAGGCTATCTGTCCCATAGGATAGAATGGGGAAACATTTTATGAGTAGATCTTCCAATTGGGACAAGATAGAGGAAAATAATTTAGTATACCTGTACTCAGAATGTAGAAATGCATCTTTTGGTAAAGATGATTTTTATGTTTGAAAATACCACTTTCAGAAAGTAGGTATTCTCTTGCTTAGTCATCCTGTGTGCCTCTGCTGGGTTGTGGATTGACTGTCTGGCTTTGGAGTGACAGGGGCTGGGGATGTGCATTCTCTTCAGACAGCCACTGGAGGGGGGGGGGGGGGGGGGAGTCGAGGTATGTCCTGCCTTTCCAGGATGTCAGGGCTGGGCTGAATAGACCTGGGCCGCATTTAGAGTAGTGGGAGGAGATTTCCTTGCACCTGAATGGGCCTGGTCTGCCTTGTACAATGCTGTCTCCACCTTCTGCCAGGAAGCTGGGCCAGAGAGAACCAAACGGGTTTGGACTACGCACAAATAGAAATGCAGTATAAAAATTGGGGTCCAGACCCCAGAACTTTAGAACTCATGGAATGAAGGAACCTGCCAAGAATAAAAACTGGAGGAACTGCTAGGAGTACTGCCCCGTTGCTGTGATGTTGCTTTGTTGGGTTGGCCTGCAGTTTCTGCTTCTGACTTTCTTTACTTGCACAGAGTATCTCTGAGGGCTTAAAATAGAGCTTGCCTCCTGTTCTCGAAGTCTCAGATACAGGGAAGACTTCACTTACCTCTGGGTGCCGCCTCTGGAACCGCGGGTTTCCGTTGCCACAGAGGGGGAAGGCAGCTGACACCGTCACCTTCACCACTGCTGACTCCGTCTCCTGAAGGCACCACAGAGGGCACCAAAACACTTCAGAACGCAACCCTGATCTCACTGACAACGACCGCCGCTGCCACCGAGCCGCTGCTTGTACTGCAACCTGTGGGCACCGCACTCCCTCGCTTCACTCTGCTGTCCTGGTCTCACTGATGTCGTCACAGCCCGCTGACCACAACACCCGGGACAGCACCACAGTTTCGGGAACTTCTCGTAAGTTACATGACACACCGCCCCGTCCCACACGGCAGTCGGGGCCAACCAACGCCACCTCCCAGCAACTGGCCCTGTCGCCTGCACCGTGACCGGTCAGCACCTCAACGAGCTCAGCCTCACTCCGTACCGCAAGACCTGGTCTCACAGACATCGCTGGCCGACCGCCACCGAGCCGTTGCCTGTAATGCGACTTGAGGGCACCGCTATGCTTCACATAGCAACTGCAACGGTTGCCATGACCAGCCTGTACTGACTGGGTCGGCAGCAACCAAAGGTACTGTTTACGAGTCCGCTGACACTAAAGCCAGTCCGCACCAATGCAGTCGGCCAGAACTGTTGGATTCTATTGTTTTCAGGACCGTGGTAGCTCTCGGCGGAGCAACTGGCTTCAAGGATCTGCATTTTAAAGTTATTTCTGCTAAGTGCCTATTTTTGATTACTGTACGTTGGTCTTTTATCGATTTGGTCTTGTTTGCACAGATAAATATTGGTTATTTTTCTAGAGCTGGTGTGGTGTTCTTTTGTAGTGTTTACATTGAATTACTGTTGGTTATGTTCAAATGCTTAACACACTGCCTCTAAGATAAGCGTGACTGCTCATGCCAAGCTACCAAGGGGGTGAGCAGTGTTATTTTAGTAGTGTATCCCCTTTATCCTGACTAGAAAGAAGGGTCCCTATTTCATCAATCAATCAATCATGGTATTTGTAAAACGCGCTACTTACCCGTGAGGGTCTCAAGGTGCTGAGAGGGGGAGAGGGGGGTTGCGCTACTGCTCGAAGAGCCAGGTCTTGAGGAGTCTCCTGAAGGTGAGTAAGTCTTTGGTCTGCCGTATCTGGGTGGGTAGGGTGTTCCAGGTCTTGGCGGCGAGGTAGGAGAAGGATCTGCCGCCGGAGGTTGTTCGTTGGATGCGGGGGACGGTGGCGAGTGCAAGGTTGGCGGAGCGGGCGGGTGGGGGTGTGGAAGCTGAGTCTGCTGTTCAGGTAGGCTGGTCCGGTGTCGTGGAGTGCTTTGTGTGCGTGGGTGAGGAGTTTGAAGGTGATCCTCTTGTCCACGGGGAGCCAGTGTAGGTTGGTCAGGTGGGGGGTGATGTGGCTGCGGCGGGGGACGTTGACTATCAGTTGGGCGGAGGCGTTTTGGATGCGCTGTAGTCGTCGTAGGTGTATGGCTGGGATTCCGGCGTAGAGTGCGTTGCCGTAGTCCAGCCTGCTGCTGACGAGGGCCTGTGTCACCAAGGTGCAAACTATTGCAAACTAGAGACCCCTATTTCTAACATTGGTGTTAGCGGTGGGATAGGACTTGCGTTTGCACTTGACCTACAGTAATTGGTGTGCACTACTACCATATTGCAGACCATCATGTATAACATACTGTTTTGTTGGGTCTATTTTTGTCTTTCCATCTTTTTGAACTTAAACTTCCTACTGCATTATGCCTGGTACAGCAGCATCATCAATTGCATCCCTAGAAGTGGCCTTTGAGGAGGAAAGGTTGGGAACCATGATCGTGGCCTCAAGGAGCTAGAGTAAATCCATCACGTATGGTGGCAGCAATTCCACAGTGCACTCAGACAGGAATGTAGGCAAGGAAATATAAAAAGGGTGATGACGTACAAAGGTGGTTTCTGGGCTATGAGGCAGCAATACACATGAATGGGGTCCCTGAAAAGCATTGGGGGCAGGATTGTGGCCTCATTTCTCAGAAGAGGGGAGGGACACTTTGTTGGCTTTGGGTAAGGGGTACAACCTCACCTACACTGACATGAAAGGAGGCTCTTCTCACTAGGTATGGTTTCACTCCTGATAAATACTGGGATCAGTTTAGGTCTAGTAATGGCTGGAATGTGTGGATTCTTTCTGCAGGGCACTGGATGGTTGGGTGAAGGGCAGCAGTATAACAGATTTTCAGAGGCTGTACAATTTGATTGTGTGGGAGCACTTGTCTAGTCTATATTTTGCAGAGCTGCGCCAGCACCTAACTTATAGTAATCGGACTGACCCCAGGAAGCTTGCTATGGAGGTCCACCGCTGGGTGAGTACCAAGGTTTAAAAGAAGGTGTATGGGGAGACTCAGCCAATAGTTGACAGGGTCCCCAGCAGAAGGAGGGATAAGGGTAAAGCACAGGAGTTCTCTAAAGCTCCCCAAACTAATACCCAGGGTAAGGGTTCCCATCCCCCAGGAGATAAGCAAGGGGTCTCTTCAAAAACACCTGCAAAGATCAGCCCTCGCAAGTGCTATATCTGTGAGTAGGTGGGTCCCTTGAAGGGGGGTCCCCAAGTGTCCCAAGAGGGTACAGCCACCCACCAGTGGGCAGTTGGCTAGTGAAGCGCTTGGGGAGGAGGGGTGCCAACAGGAGGGTGGGGATCCTGCAGAAATTACCCATGTCTCATTAGGGGAAATTGAGATGGACCCAGCAAACCAGCTTATACTAAAAAATACAGCGCCTGGGTGACCCTCAATGGGAGAAGGGTAGAGGCTCTCAGAGATACTGGAGCCAGAGTGACCTCAGTCCGGTGTCTGCTAGTCTCTGAGGAGCAAGTAGCCCCCAGGGCATTCCACCAAGTAGTTGCTTCGGATAACTTGGAGTGCCAGTGTAAGGTGGCAAAGGTTCCCTTTGAATGGGGGGGGGTCCTCAGGTCCCTTGAGGGTGGTTGTGAGCACTACCATGCCTGTAGATTGTCTGCTAGGAAACCACCAGGTGCAGTCCTTGTGGAAGGATATTGAGCTCAGGTCTCACTTGGAGATGTTTGGGTTGCCAGAGAGAGCACGTGTGACCACTCAGTCAATGGAAGCCAGTAAGGGTGATCAGAAGGACCTGGAGTCCAAACCTATGGCCAGGATCCTGCCAGGAGAAATGGCAGGGTCGTGGGAACCCCACCCCTGAGATTCCCACGGTCCGGGAGGAGGCTGACCTTGAGGGGGATGTCCTGGTACCTACAGGGAAGCAGGTAGCTGAACTGAGGGACTTATCTGAGCTGACCCATTGGCAGTAAGAAGGTGGTCCCACGTGGGAAGACTTCTGCAGGGAGCCAAAGGAATGCCCTTCTCTAGAGGGTATGCAGCAGCAGGGTGCAAACTAGGCAGCTGGAGATCAGTCTGGATCACACTGGATATACTGGGAGAATGGCTTCCTAAACATTCTTAAGGTTGCTGAGCCTGTGTCAGCCTGTGTGCTGGTGACACCCCAGCGCTTCAGGACCTGCCTACTGGTTCTGGCTCATGATGAGCCTTTGGAAGAACATTTGGACAGGACAAGACCTTTGACAGGATTGTCACCCACTTCTTTTGGCCCCAAATGCGAAGGCAGTCCGATGCGCATTTTAGGTCTTGCCAGGTCAATGATAAGAGTGGGAGGAAGTGTGAGGCTCTTCTCCAACCTTTTCCAGTGGTAGGAACCCCTTTTGAAAGGGTTGGGATGGACATTGTGGGCAACAAGTACATCCTGGTCTTGGTGGACCATGACACCCGGTACCCAGAGGCTATCCCTCTCAGGACAACGACGGCACCAGTGGTGGGCCTGACGTTAATGGGGATCTTTTCCCCATTATATGTGGTTTCTGACCGTGGGACCAATTTCATATCTAAGTATATGACATTCCTGTGGGAGGAGTGCGGTGTAACCTACAAGTTCACCACTTCTTACCACCAACAAGGTAATGATTTGGTGGAGAGATTCAACCAAACCTTGAAGGGCATGATTAAGGGTCTAACAGAACCCATAAGGCGTAAGTGGGACATCCTCTTACCATGCCTTCTCTTTGCATACAAAGAGGTACCACAGACGTCTTTAGGGTTCAGTCCCTTTGAGTTTCTGTAAGGGCACCCTGTGAGAGGACCTGTCAGTTTGGTCAAGGAAGGCTGGGAGACAGCTCCCCAGGATGTATTTAGCTACATGCTAGCCTTCAGGAACCAAACTTTCCACTTCAGAAAACTTGCTCAGGTGAACCTGGAAGTAAGCAAGGAGGAGATGAAATGCTGGTACGACCAGAATGCCACTCTGGTAGAGTTCCAGCCTGACAAGAAAGTGTGGGTCATGGCCCCAGTTGAACCTTGTGCTTTGCAGGACAAGTGGACTGGGCCTTTTGAGGTGGTGGAGCGCAAAAGCAATGTCACCTACCTGGTTAATTTTGCAGACTAGACTTAAACAATATGGACGGACCCACTAAGTGTATGGATTGCAATCACTATGTGTGGTAGGAACATGGACCCATTACGTGTTCTTAAAAGACCATATTGTTTAAGTCTAGCTTGCCTTGTAGGGGACCAGGACGTACCCCCTGTTCTATCCCTTGCCCTCTCCTTGTTTTTCCAATAATTTTGCAGACTCCCAGGAACACTTTGAGGGTTCTACATGTGAACCACCTCAAGCCCAGTGGTCTTGGTCCCAAAGGATGCTATAGCCGGTGCCACTCCTGAACTGCGGTTCTGTGTGGACTACCGTGGGCTCAATGACGCCACCAGGACTGACACACACCCCATACCAAGAGCTGATGAGCTCATTGATCGGTTAGGAGCTGCCAAGTTCCTCATCACGTTTGACTTGACTTCTGGGTATTGCCTTAGCCAAGGAGAGGTCAGCATTTTCAACCCCAGAGGGGCACCACCAGTTTTGGGTGATGCCCTTTGGGTTGAAGAATGCCTCTGCCACCTTTCAGAGGTTGGTCAACCTGGTGTTGGCTGAGCTGGAGGATTTCAGTGGTGCTTACCTGGACAACATTGCAGTGTTCAGTTCCAGCTGGGGAAAACACTTGCAGCACCTCTGGGAAGTGTTGAAGGCTCTGCATAGGGCAGGTTTCACGGTCAAGGCCAGTAAGTGCCAGACCAGGCAGGGCTCTTTGGTGTACTTAGGGCACCAGGTAGGAAGCAGTCAGGTGGTGCCCCTACAGCCTAAGATTGACACCATTCCGGCTTGGGAGCCCCCCCCCCACCCCACCCAAGAGTCAGACCGAGGTGAGAGCCTTTTTAGCTCTCACCGGTGTCAAGGGCTATGGCACCATAGTTGCCCCCTTGACAGAGCTGACTTCCAGGAAGCAGCCCAGGAAGGTAATTTGGACTGACACCCGCCAGAAAGCTTTTAATGCCCTGAAGGCAGCCATGTGCACAGCGCCCATATTCAAGGCACCCGACTTCTCTAAGGGATTCGTAGTGCAGACTGACGCTTCAGAGCATGGTGTGGGAGAGGTGCTCTCACAACTTAACGAAGAGGGCCTAGACCAGCCTGGAGTCTTCCTTAGCATGAGACTACTACCCAGGGAACATAGGTGGAGTGCCATAGAAAGAGAAGCTTTTGCTGTGGTCTGGGTACTGAAGAAGCTAAGACCCTACCTGTTTGGGACTCGCTTCCGAGTTTAGACAGACCACAGGTCCCTCAGATGGTTGATGCAAATGAGAGGTGAGAACCCAAAACTGCTGAGGTGGTCCATCTCCCTACAGGGAATGGACTTTACGGTGGAACACAGCCCTGGCACAAGGCACACCAATGCTGATGGTCTGTCCAGGTTCTTCTGGCTTAGCGAAGAGAACTCCAAGGATGTTGGGTAGTTCTCCCTACTTTCAGCTGGAGGGGACATGTTTTAGACCTCGAATCTTTTGGCATGTTTCCCCTGTCTTTTTACTTTCTAACCTACTGGTTTTGACTATGTTTTTGCTGGTTTAGTATCTCTGCGCACTTTCTCACTGCTGTTCATTGTTAAAGTGAAAGAGCTCGTATTGTAAATTATATTATGGATTGGTGTTTCCATGATTGGCATATTTGTTTTACTGGTAAGTCCCTAGTAAAGTGCACTGAGAGTGCCAGGGCCTGTAAATCAAATGCTGCTAGTGAGCCTGCAGCACTGACTGTGCCACCCACACAAGCAGCCTTCCAAAGAGGGTTCTCAGACCTGCCACTGCAGTGTCTGCGCTCAGTTTTTACTGCCATGTCAACTTGGCAAGTGCATCCACTAGCCAAGCCCTAATCTTTCCTTTTGGTACACGTGAGTCACCCCTAAGGTAAGCCCAAGGTACCCCATGGGCAGGGTGAAGTTAATTTGAAAGGTAGGACATGTACTGGTGTGTGCGACATGTCCGGATAGTGAACTGCAGTGTAATTTCTTTTTCACAGTTGTAAGGCAATCTGTCCCATAGGATAGAATGGGACATACTCTAACATTTTACTAGCATATCTTCCCATTGGGACAAGATAGAGAAATAGAGTTTAGTATGCCTGAACTCAGAATGTAGAAATGCATCTTATGGTAAAGATTATTTGTATGTTCTGTGTTTGAAAATACCACTTTTAGAAAGGAAAATGCTACTTACCCAGAATGCATCGGTTCTTGGCATATAGAGCTGTAGATTTATATGCGCTAGCATAGATTGCCATCTGGTGTTGGGCCCGGATGTTTGCACTTTGTTTTTCTTCGAAGAAGTCTTTGTAGTCACGAGGTAGATGACTTCTCTTTTTGGTGATCGTGCGCATGGGCATCGACTCCATCCTTGGATTGTTTTGCCATAACAGGTGATGATGGAGTTAGTAAGAGTAGTAAAGAGATGTCCATGTAAAATGTATCTAAGTAAGATATTACTGCAACAGATAAAGGTACCTGGGGAGGCGGGTGGGTGCATATGAATCTATACCTCTATATGCTAAGAACAGATGCATACTGGGTAAGTAGCATTTTCCGTTCGAGGCATATGAGCTGTAGATCATATGCGTTAGCATAGACTACACAGCAGTTATTCCTCAAGCGGTGGTTAACCTGTATCTGTTGCAGTGGTCTGAAATAGTGTTCTAAAAACTGCCTGGCCCACACTAGCTTGTTGTTTCGCTAACACATCTACACAATAGTGCTTTGTGAATGTGTGTGGTGTAGATCATGTTGCAGCTTTGCAGATATCACCTAAGAGTATGTTCCCTAAGAATGCCATAGAAGCCTCTAGTTTCCGTGTAGAATGCGCTCTAGGGGGAACTGTTAAGGTGCGTTTAGCTTTAAGATAGCATATTTGGTTGCAATTGACTATCCAACGTGCGGTACCTGCTTTTGAAATGGGATTGCCTTTATGTAGTAGTGAAAAAGTAACAAAGAGTTGTTTAGTTTTCCTGAAAGATTTGGTTCTTTCAATGTAATAAAGTAATGCTCTTTTCACATCTAAAGTGTGAAGAGCACGCTCTGCTACGGAGTCTGGTTGAGGAAAAAAGACTAGCAACTCAACCGACTGGTAGAGATGAAAAGCAGAGACGGCTTTAGTTAAGAACTTAGGGTTAGTCCTATGAACCACTTTATTTTGGTGAATTTGTAGAAATGGTTCTTGTATGGTTAGTACCTGGAGCTCACCAACTCTAAGAGATGTGATGGCTATAAGGAAGGCTACCTTCCAAGTGAGGAAGTGTATTTCGCATTTATGCAACGGCTCGAATGGTGGTCCCATGAGTCTTGTCAGAACTATATTAAAATTCCATATAGGAGAAGGTGTAGGAGGAATAATTATTTTGAGTCCTTCCATAAAGGCTTTGATAGCGGGCACACGAAATAAAGTGTTTTGTAGGTAAGCCGCTATTGCGGCAAGATGTAACCGTATAGGCGTTTTTTAGATTCACGAAATTTTTGGGCTCCAGACCAATTGATGCAATCATTAATATATACAGGGCACGCTCTTGCTCTGCCACCTTGTAAGGCACTGGTGTATGGGGTTTCTGCAACTCAGGGGGCCTACAAAGAGCCGAGAACATTTTTGTTTTTTAATGTTTATTTGAATTTTAACCCCTTGCATGCCCGCCCCTTTCCCCGCCCAGTGCCGCGCTTTGCATTTGCGGGCGGAGTTCATGACGAGCTGGACTCGTCATGGGCACAGCGCCACCGCAGCCCATGACGAGTCCAGCTCGTCATGGGCACTGAAGGGGTTAAAAGAACAAGACAAATAATACAAACAATGATAAAGCGGCATTGACACGGTCCAAATATTGACAACCGCCTGCAGCAGGTCATATGCATACATAATAGACACATACTATAAAAAAAATAAAAAAATAAACAAGGAAAGGAGAAGGCGGCCCGGAATTCAGACAGAAGATTGGTCCCACTAACAAAACGAGCCGCAGCTCCTTATCCAGCATATCTCTGCCGAAGAGAGGAGGTGAGTGTGATATAGAATGAGCAGCTTTATAAATAAGGTTAGCGCTGCGCAGTAGGGTCCTGACGGAGAAGCAACGCTCCCATGATCAGGGGTCGTAAGAGAGGGTTTCCTGGTCAGGTATAGGGCGCAGATATTTTTAGGTCTGTTGCGGGGTGCTAATAACTCACTGTAGTTTTCAGTTTGAGTGCAGCAGTAAAGCAGATCTCTAGACCACTGTGACAGGGTGGGTGTCGGACCTCGGAGCCAGCAGACAGCCACACATCTCTTCGCTAGAAGAAATGCCATGTCCACAAGACGTCTGTGTTTCTTGGGAAGTGGTTGGGAATAGCCCAGTAGGGTAAGGACCGGGTCAGGAGACATAGACATATCCGTAATGCGGTTAATTTCCAAGAATACCTCACCCCAGAAGTGGGCAATCCCCAGGCAGGCCCAGGCCACATGAAGAAAATCAGCTATAGGCTCTCCGCATCTTTCACACTGGGGTTCGTCACGTAGACCATAGCGGTGTAACCGCTCTGGGGTATGATAAACCCTATTAAGGAATTTAAAGTGGACTAATCTATGGCGGCCGTTGAGCGAGATTCGCTTGGTACTCAAGCAGCAGTATAGCCACTTATCATCCGTCAGGTCTATCTGTAGGTCCCGCTGCCATGCCAGACGTGGTTTCATGTATGCACCGTCTCTGACCGATAACGTGGAGCGGTAAATTCTAGATACTAATTTAGCAGGTGACTGTGCTTTAATAATAGCAATCAGAATCGGGATCTCGGGGGTTCCGTCATGTCCTCTCCCAGTAACTCCCTGAGAGTATGTCGGACTCTATGAAATTGGAATTGCCCAAGGGGAGTTCGAGCAGTGTCTCCCTCAACTATATCCTCCCAGGATCGTGCGGTGCCGCCCACGAAGAGGTCACCTATATGTATATTAAGCGTCTGCAATGCAACTATGACAACTCTGTCCCTGCACGGTGCAAGCCAACTACACCAGTCCAATCGGGTTAATGGGGCATACAAAATATTACCAGCATGAGCGGCCAGTATATAATGCCAAGCGTGCGTGATCAAGTTAAGGGAGTCCATTATGCCAGTTCGCCTGTCCCCAGGCGAGAACAGCAAGGCGGGCAAAGGTCTGGGATCAGCGAATATGGTCTCAATCAATAAGTGTGGTATGTCAGAGGGTCCGTGTATCCAGTGCTATGCATGTGTGCATTGAGCGGCTCGAAAGTATAGTTTCAAGTCCGGAGCACTAAGGCCCCCCATCGCACATGGCAGCGTCAATATCTTCCAGGCAACGCACGGTCTAAAGAATATTTTGGACAAGACCATGGGAATATTCATAAATAGGAAGAGAAAACGTGGTAGAACTATCATTTCCATGAGTGACACTCAAAGGGAGCGGGAGGCCGATCCATCTGTTAATATCATCCTCCAGCTTGGAGATAGCCACTCCATAATTTTCCCTCAGGACGACCTCCGAGTCGGTATGTAGCCGAATACCCAAGTATCGTATCGCCTCTGTGGTCCATTTTAGGGGATATTCCGGCTCAAATCGAACTGTGGCCGGAGTGAGGGGGAACATGGTGGTCTTGTTCCAGTTGACCTTTATGCCTGAAAGTGAACCGAAGAGAACCACCTCCCGTAAAACCGAAGAAAGGTGGGTCTCAGGCTCTCTGACGTAGAGAAGTGTGTCGTCCGCATACATTGATACAATTAGACGGTAATTAGGGAATCGTATGCCATTGTGCCTTGGTATTCACGTAGTGCACAAGCTAGGGGTTCTGCCGTCAGGGCATACAATATTGGCGAGAGAGGGCATCCATGCCTCATGTCCCTATAAATATGTATGGGATCAGTGACCAGGGATCCGATCTGGATGCGTGCCGTGGGGGAGGAGTATAGTGTTGCAAGTAGTTGCAGGAAAACCGGCCCCACTCTCACACGGCCCAGGACATGGTGCATAAAAGGCCACTCAACAGAGTCGAAGGCCTTTTCCATGTCTAAAAATACCGCAACAGCTGGAACTTCCGAACGGGTATGTTGTAAAGCAGCTAAAACAGTGCGCAGATTATAGGTTAAGTTCCGGCTAGGTACGAAGCCAGCCTGTTCAGGTGCCACCAAAGTGCTGTCCAGTGGGCTGAGGCGGTTGGCAAGTATCTTCGCAAAGATCTTAGCATTTACGTTCATAAGGGACAACAGAGCACACTCCTCCGGCCGCTTCCCAGGTTTAAGTATGGCTACCAGTATCGCCTCTCGGAATGTCGGAGGCATACTTCCAGAGGTGCATATATCCTCAAACTGTGTGAGTAAGTGGGGGACTAGGAGGTCCTGGAATGCCTTATAGTGGGCCACGCTGAGACCATCACTTCCCGGTGCGCTACCGGCTCTCAACTTCGAGAGGGGAAGTATCACTTCTTCACGCTCGATTGGCCGCATCAGGAACTCGCGGTGCCAGTTGGATAGCCATGGGAGTTTAATATGTGTCATGTAGTCCAATATGCGCTCGTCGAAGCAGTGACCGTGGAAAGAGTAGAGTTCAGCATAGTATTTCCGAAATTGTTCCGCTACCTGATCCTCCATGACCGGGGGCTCACCTTGTTGTAACCTAATATCTGGGATCGTGGTTCTATCCCTGCGCTGCCGAAGTATCTGTGCCCGAACCTTTCCTGGCCGCTCTCCCTCTCCAGTTTCGGGCCGTGGCATATTTCCCGAGGTGTTTTATCTCTGCGTCAGCTTCCTCGTGATATTCTCGGAGAGTCTGCGCTAGTTCCTGGGTGGATTCGTCACTCTGTTCCCTCTCACGAGAGGACTCGAGGTCCTTCAATTTGCGCTCCAGAGCAGTCAGTCTATTGTGTATTGACTTTAGAACACCCGCATGCTTGGATATGGTCACCCCCTAATATATGCTTTATAAGCTTCCCAGACAGTCAGAAAGGAGTCCACCGATCCGATGTTTGTCTCGAAAAATGTCTCAATGGATGTGGCAAGCTCCTCCTTGAAAACAGAATCAAGGAGGGAGTATGGGGGAAAGCACCATAAAAATGGAGGGATACGTCTCTTAGGGGAAGCAAGCGTAAGAAGTAATGGCGAATGATCGGAGTAAGTGCGGGGGAGGATCGTACATGCTCGAATCTGCTGAAGCAATTGCTGTGAAGCAAACCAGTAGTCTATTCTCGTGTGTATGTTGTGAGGTGCAGAGTAGTGCATGTATCCACCCTGTCGAGTGTGTCTGTGGCGCCATACATCACACATGTCCAACTACATCAGGGACGTCTCTACCATCTTGGCAGAGGCCGAAGGGCGTCTATCTGGGCCATCGGACCTATCCAGAGCAGGGTGTCTGGTAAAATTAAAGTCCCCACCCCACAAGATATTGTCTAAAGCGTGTGGTTGAGACAGACCCGTTAAGTTAGTATAAAAGTCAGGATGGTCATAGTTAGGACCATAGACATTTAAAATGAAAAGTTCTAGCCCCTTCCCGCAACACTTAGACAGAACGAATCTACCCTCTCTGTTCGTCTCCAAGGGCGTCAAAGCAATCGCCGTCCTCGGGTTCACCCACGTCATGACCCCCCTAGCATGCGAAGTGAAGCCCGCAGCATGGACAATACCCATCAATCCCCTGGTGCGTAGAATGGGGCTATCTGGGTGAAGGTGGGTCTGGTGCAGGAGGGCCACATCAACGCTGTGCCTATAAAGGTAGCTTAGTATTTTGCGAACCTTACGATAGTCATTAAGGCCGCGCACGTTCCAAGTAAGCAGGACCAGCGAGTCTAGAGTGCTATCAGAATGAAACTTCGGTGTGTCAGTCATGTATGATAATGCAATGATAAGAAAACAAGGAAATTCCAATCCGGACCATGTCTCGCCTAGGCAGCAAAGCCAGTACTAATGCCATAAAAAATACAACCATAAACATTCCCATCGTGAACCCTCCACCCATTCGTGTCCAGTCACAAACAAAGCATCCAGAACTTAGCATCAGCCATCCTACAATGGTGTAGCCCATGCCCACAATCCGCAGGAGTGAACATCGCAGCAATGTACGAGTCAAACCCTCCCCACCCCCCTCCCACGCCTGCCCAACCCCAACTAGGCCGCGGTTCCTTTCCACCCTCCCAAAGAAAAAAAAACCCACCCAAATCCAAACAACAAAACACATCCCAGGTGTAATTCATGCAGGGGGGGATGTAGCTCGCCCAAAAATAAGGTGTGTGTGATTAGTAAGAGCAACGCTTCGCACCCCGCCATAAAGAAAACTTGCAGCTGTGAATTAATGTAGAAGAGCGTAGCTCCCCCGAACCCCAAAAGGGGGGACGTAAGCATGTCGTGTAACTCCACTCAACGCCAATCCAGAGAAAGCACACAGCAATAAAAATAGAGCAGATCAGTCATAACCCCCCTTTTCATGACACAGGAAGACTAAAACAAATTAGTGTGTGGGAGAATCTGCAGTGCATTCCCCATGTCGCAAGGATGCCGACCCCCCGCCAAGGAAGCAAAACGACCAATCAGTATGCGAGGCAGCAGATAGGCCAACTCAAGCGTGTCCATGCGTCGCCCCACAAACACAAAGCAGACAAATTGATCCCCCTCACCCAAAAAACAAGCAAAACTCAGCAGTGAATGTCAACAGTTCTTGTCGCCATGGGTAAGTCAGTCCTGCTCATCCAAGGTCCCCCGACGCCTCGTCCAGGAGCAGTCGTTCCGGAGGTGATCGTTTCTCCTTCATCCATTCCTTCAACACTTTTTGCAAGGCCTTCGGATCAGTAAATATATGTGAGTGGCCCTGCCGGTTCACTCTCAGTTTTGCAGGGTATAGAATGGCGTAGTCCGCCCCAAGCTCGCGGAGTTGTCTATTCATGGGAGCACACAAGCGCCTCGCCTTCTGAACTTTAACAATAAAGTCTGGGAACAGAGAGATCGTCGACCCCTCGAATCGTAGCGGTTGTTTCTCGCGAGCAAGTTTAAGTACGACATCCCGATCCCTATAGTTTAGTAGTTTAGCGACGATTGGCCTGGGGGGAGCGCCCGGCGCTGGTCTTGGGCCAAGAGAGCGATGCGCCCTCTCAACCACGAACATACTTGAAAAAGAGGAGTCACCCAATAATGACTTCAGGAGCTTTTCAATGAAGAGCTCCATGTTCCCTGTAGGCGTCGATTCCGGCAGGCCCGTAATGCGGAGATTGCAGCGTCGGGAACGGGCTTCCAAGTCGTCTGTTTTATCCTGAAGAACCTGGAGCACCCTGCCCAGCTGTTTGTGTTTAGTATCGAGGGCGGTTTGTGCCTCTTCTGCCTCCGTCAGTCTGCGCTCTAGCTGTCCAGCCGCTCCGCATGTTTGTCCAATCTTTCGACCATGCAGTCCATTCTGTAAGTTAGTGCGTCCATCTTGGCGCCTAAAGAGGATATCCCACCTTGGAGGTTCTTTTCCATTGCTAGCAGGAGGCCGCGAATATCCTGGTGTTTTTCGTCCGAGCTCTGGACTTGCTCTCCAACACCCTCCTCAACAGCGGGCCCACCAGATTTGGGCCACTTAGGGTCAAACAACAAATCAGGTCGAGTTTTATCCGTTCGTCCCATCGTATCTTCGTGGGTGGCTCACCACTCTAGTAAGTATCAGCTTTAACGGTATGTTGGCAGCAAGAAGTATGTCCCTTCACAACCGATGTCACCACGGAAGGAACTGCAAGGCCCCCGGCCGACGCCCGCAGGCCCCCGGTGTCGCGCCATGTGCATGGGCCACACCACCGCAATGATTAAGCAGCTATCACCAGATGGCAACACTCCGCAAGTCCTGCAGTATGTGTGCCGCCAACCACCTCCAGTAAAGATCAACTGTCCGTTCAAGAAGAGGAGAGAAGGGCCGCCACAAAGGGATCAACCATGCGCATCAGGCACTGAGATCATTCAACACCCTCCATCCGATCGTCAATCACAGCTTCTGGGAAACAGTGGGGTGAACGTCGCACTCCAGGGAAGCAGCCCTATGATAGGGATCACCAACGGCGACAGTCCTCACCCGCATGGGCAATCCAGAACCAGCTCGTCATCGTCAACGGGGGGCCGAGGAAGGATGCACCCCCTGCAAATACAACAACAGGCCAGATTCAGGGGTCAGCCGGGCAGATAGTGCACAGACCCGCACACAGTGGCAGTGGGGCAACAGCAACCTGCAGCAGCAGCAAAGGTGGGAGGCACCACTCGCACCAGAGCACCGCAGGAAGAAGCGGCAGGTCCACCCAGCGAGTACCGGTGTTCACAAAAATTCACTGACCAGAGGCGCTGCAGGCGATCCGTAGTCTGTGCAAACAGCGCGTCCCCCTCACATCCCCATGCCTCGGACCACAGGCGAGCTCCAAGACCGGCAGCAGTTAACCAGCAGTCCATGCTGCCACTGCCAATCCCCAGGTACAGTGGCGGCAGACGTGCGCAGGAAGGGGCAAGTAGCGCGCAGCAGCGTTGGGCCGATCCCACCGTGAAGCGCGACTCCGAGGGATACTGCATCCTACGGGCCGCCTCAAGTCACTGCGGCTGAGTTACCCAGCAGGCCCTTGGGTCAGCCGACATCCGCCGCAGCGGCTCGTAGAAGATCCGAGGGAGACCTCGAGATTGCGGCCTCCACCTCCCTCCAGACGCCAGTCTCGCGGTAGTCGCCAGGCTGCTCAGGAGGCTGGCCCCGCCTCCTTCAATCGCTGCAGAGCCAAAGACTCGGGTAGGGGCACCCAGTCCGCCGCACCGCCAGACCAGCAGCTGCACCTCACAACCGGCACAGTGTGAGCGACCCAAGGGGGGGCGAGCGGTATCCCAGGTTGGGAGATTGAGATCACCGCGCCCCCGCCGGTCCCGATTGCCGCCAGCGCCCGGGGCACAGCCAGTCCAGGATCAGCGCCAGGCTGAAACTTCGTTTAGGGGCAGGTAGGCGAGTTGTTCCTAGCACGCTCCGCTCCACAGGTCCCCAGGGGGCTGGAAGTCACCATTACACGATGAAAATATGCCACAGCAGCAGGATTATAGGCGGATAGTTTGGCGGGCTATCGGAGCTCTCGGCTCAAGCGGCCATCTTGGTCGCGAGCTAGCTCTGCCCCCAAGAGCTGAGAACATCTTTATGAGACATAAGTTAACAGATCCTAATAGTCTCCCTGCTACCGTTTGTCACAGCAAACTTGGCTTGATTCCCCTGTCTTTTCGTATACAGTCAGCACCGATTTTACTGTGGCATTCCATCTGGGCAAAGGAAGAACCAGCCCTAAATCGTGCAATTATTTTAGACTGTCTTAAATTGGATAACATGATGAAGATACACTGGCTTAGCTACATAAAAAAACAGCTGGAGATCATGGGTCTGGCGAACTGCTTCTGCAATCCAGGCAGCATCGCTAAGATTCCAAAAATGGAATTGAAAAAGGACTTTTTAACTTGCCTATATTCAATAAGAGGTAACTTAGAGAAGGTAAAAAAGAGTGCCTTAGAACACTTTCTTATAGTTTGCTCCACAGGTGTTGAGCCCTATCTTTCCTTTTATCTTAGCCATGCCAAATTGGTTTACCTTATAATATTCAGGTTTGGCATTTCGCATTTTTTGGTCTCCTATCCCCGTAAGGTTTATTGCGATGCCAAACTGGATCCGTGTCCTTGTGACTCCAAGTCTGTCCAGTGCACATTATATTTCATGTTTTTTTGTAAACTTTATATTAAACCAAGGCGCGATTTTATTTTTTCACTTTAAATTTTTTTAAATATTAGGAAGTGCCGGGCAGCATCATACTACCTCCAGCTTTTAAAAGATGAATTCACTTGTTTAATGATTTATAAATATATTTACTCTGCTGTTCGATTGCGCAACATTGATGGAAAAAGATCTATTTTAACTTGCTTTGAAAGGATCATTTACGGGTTTTATTGTTTATTGGGACAGGGGAATGTTATGAATTTTATATACACCCCGCCCCTAATTCATGTTGTCACCTTGTGGAAATCAACTACTATGACCCTGATAGTTTGACATTGAAATTGTTATCGTTCTGAACTATACTATTTATTGCATGCATTTCCTTTTTTAATCGGTTGTAAATGACTTTTGATGCATTCTTTTATGGCTGAAAGTCAGCAAAATAAAGATATTTTGACTGACTGTAACCGTATAGATGTGTATGCTAAGTTAGAATATGATGTTTTGAGTGGAAGCATCTAGTGGATTGATTTTAATGTTAGTACAATAAATGACAAACCATTTACATTTGGCTGATTTGCATGCTCTTGTGGTAGGGCATCTAGCCTCTTTAACGACGTTCATGCAGTCTGGCGGGAGATTAAGGTAGCCAAACTCTATGATTTCAGGTGCTAGATCGCAAGGTTGAGTTGATTGGGATCAGGATTCCTTATCTCCATGTTTCTGAGTAATAAGCTTGGGGGAGAGGTGTAACTTTTGGTGAGGAACTACTGATGGTTCTAGGAGGGTTGTGAACCATGGTTGTCGAACCCCTGTAGGAGCAGCTAGGATCATTGTCAGGGAATGTTGCTTGAGCGTCGGAACCACTAATGGAATTAACGGTAGAGGTGGAAAAGCGTAAACAAATATCCCTGACCAATTCATCCATAGCACATTGCCTTTGGGCAATGGGTGCGGATATCTGGATGTGAAGTTTGGGCATTTTGCATTCAGGTGTGTGGCGAACAGATCTATTTCTGGGTAGCCCCACATGCGGAAGAACTTGAGGATGTAATTCCCATTTGTGGATCTGTTGTTTTTGACGACTGAGCAGATTGTGGTTGTTTACTCCTGGGAAATGTTCTGCAAGGAGGTATATGTTCTGAGGTATTGCCCATCTCCAGATGTTTTGAGCTAGGCGTGAAAGCTGTGGAGAGTGTCTCTCTCCCTGCTTTTGTATATAGTACATCGCTGTCATGTTGTCTGTACTAACTAAGACAGCTTTGCCTAGTAGATGTAGTTGAAAAGCTTTCAAAGCAAGAAAGATTGCTAGGAGCTCCAGATGATTTATATGGAGCTTTGTTTGTTGTGGGGTCCACATGCCCTGAATGGTATGTTTTTGAAGATGCGCGCCATAACCAGTAAATGATGCGTCTGCTGTTAGCACCATCTGTGGAACCGGGTTGACGAATGGCCGCCCTTTGGAAAGGTTTTGTGTGTTCCACCACTGCAGAGAGCGATGGGTGTGGCCGTCTACCAACACCAGATCAGTTAACTGACCTTGAGCCTGGTTCCACTGACGTGCTAAGTATTCCTGTGAGGGACGCATTTGGAGTCTTGCGTAAGGAACGATTAGAATGCAAGATGCCATCATTCCGATGAGTTTCATGAACACTTGAGCTGGTAATGAGTGTTGAGGCTCAAATTGAGATATCAGAGTTTGTATGTTGCGTATTCTGACAGGGTTGGAGTATGCTAGAGCCTTGCAAGTATCTATTGTGGCTCCCAGGTATGCTTGCGTGTTGGAGGGTTGGAGATGAGACTTGGTGAGGTTTACAGTGAATCCCAAGTTGTGAAGCAAATGAACTGTTTTGTAAGTGTGTTGTATGCAGCTGTGTTGTGACTTGGCTTTTATTAGCCAGTCGTCCAAGTAAGGGAAGACGTGAGTGTTGTCCTCTCAAGTGAGCTACGACTACTGCAAACACTTGGTGAACACTCTGGGTGCTGTAGTTACCCCGAACGGGAGTGTTGTCTGTCCACCACACACTTGAGATATTTCCTGTGAGCCGGGTGAATGGGAATATGAAAGTAGGCGTCCTTTAAATCTAGAGTGGAAAGGAAGTCGGCTTGCTGAAGCAGTGGGAGCACCTGTTGTAGTGACCATGTGGAAATGATCTGACTGAATATAAAGGTTTAGCTGTCTGAGGTCTAATATAGGCCTGAGAGAGACGTCGTTTTTGGGAATTAAAAAGTATAGGGAGTACACCCCCGACCCCGATGATGTAATGGGACTGGTTATATTACATGTTTTTGTAACAGATAGAGAACCTCTTGTTTTAAGAGTGTGAGGTGTTCTGGTGATATTGCACGCTCTTTAGGAAGGAGAGTTGGGGGGTACATGTAAGTTCCAAGCAATAACCATACTGGATAATTTGTAATACCCACTTGCCTGTGGTGATTGAATTCCAGACAGGTAGGAACTGTGATAGACGTGCCCCGACAGGGGGGTAGTGGAGGGAAGTCATTGCTTAGTGACGGGGAAAGTGCGGGTGGGATTACCTCTGCCTCGTCCCTTATTATTATTTCCCCTGTAGCCTCCTCGAAAATACCCTCTGGAGGAGGTGGATTGGATGTTTTTATAAGGAGGAGGAGTGAGTCTCTGACAATACTGTTTTTGAGCCACCTCTAAAAAAGGAGCGGCAAAAGGAACCCCTGCTGGAGGGTAATTGTAAGGCCCCCATGGACTTCGCAGTTTCAGTGTCCTTTATCATCTTTTCAAGTGAAGTGTCGACTGTTGGCCCAAAAAGATGCTCTTTATCAAAGGACTGATTGAGCATAGAGGATTGGAACTCCTGCTAGAATCCAGAGATTCGAAGCCAAGCGTGCCTGCGTGGTAGTATGCTGGTGTTGATGGCACGAGATGCTGTTACTGATGCATTCAGTGCACATTTGATGGAAGTATTGGTGATAAGCTTCCCTTCTTGAATGAGGTTGTTAGCCTTTGTCTTGTACTCATCAGGCAAGTGTTGGATGAGTTTTTCTAACTCATCATAGTGAGCTCTGTCGTAGCGTGCTAACAGGGCCGGAGCATTGGCGATTCACCAATGGTTAGCAGCCTGTGAGGCCACTCGTTTGCCTGATGCATCTATTAATTTAGACTCCTTATCAGGAGGAGGGGCGTCGCCTGTAGTTTAAAAATTAGCTCTTTTGCGGGCGTTAGATACGACAACAGAGTCTAAGGGCAACTGTCCCCTAATTTATGCAGGGTCTGTAGGAGCGGTCTTGTATTTTTTATCCACTCTAGGGGTCAGTATTCTTGCTCTGACTGGGTCCTTAAAAACCTTGTCTACATGTTTTATCATGCCCTTGAGCATGGGCAAAGTATTAGTTGACTTCTGTGAATGTCTCCACAAGAAAATCCTCCTCTAGAGGGTCTGAGTGTAGCTCCACCGCGTGGTATTGAGCAGACCTGTTAATAAGCTGTGCAAAGCCTATATTGTCATCAGGTGGGGAGAGTCTGGAGGTAAACAGGTCAGGGTCATTATTGTGATCTGGGTCCTTATTGTAATCTTCCCATGGATCAGTGTCATGTGGTATGTCCTGATCCTCGTCCCGTCCCCGTCCCTATTATCCTCATCCTGTGGTTCAGGTGAAAATGGGGGTGGTGGTGGTGAATTTGTTGGTGTGATTAGTAGATGTGGAATAGGTGGAGGAGAAGGAGGTATGTAAGGGGGAGAAGGGTTAGTACGCATGTCCTTCTTTTTCAGAGGGCTAGGACAGTCCTCTGAGAGATTTAGCTTCCGTTTCTTTGGAAGAGTGGCTGTAAGGTGTCCAATATTGGGATCGACACGGAGTCTTTTCTGTTTTGGGTCCAAAACTATATCTTCTGGTGGAAGTTCCTTGGAATGAGTGTCTTTCTCCTTCGGAATGGGTTTCGGCGTGGTAGATTTACGAGGGTCCTTGTGAGCCGAAGGTTCCGAATCCGAATGCTTAATTTTGGTGTGTTTAGAACCTGAATCTTTTGGAGTGGGATATTTCAGGTCCGAGTGTTTTGGTGCGGAGGTTGACGGCTCAGAGCTTTTAGGTGCCGAGGATTTCGGCGTGGACAATTTTGGCTCCAAAGCTTTTTTCGGCTCCGAGGCCTTCGGTGCAAAAGGTGTCTTATGTGCTGGCGGTGTAGGGAGTGGCACATGAGGCGGCTTATGTTTCGGTGCCGAAGGTGGTGTTTCGGTACCGGAATGGGGGCGGCCCGAGCCGGAAGGCTTGTCCTTATGTTTTGTAGCCGGGCAGGAGGGTAGGGCATTAGAAACTTTGTCGGTGTCAACTCGAGCGCAAGAGCGGGGGTGATACCGGAGCCTTAGGTTTTTTGGGGTGTGTGGTCACATGGGGATTTGTACTCACGGTATGTTGACCCGGAGGGACGTTCAGGTCTTCCTCCATGTCGGAGTCGGCTTCGGAGACCGGTTCTTCTTCTTTGGCCTCTACGTCTATACGGGGTACCTCTGAATCTATGCCAATGATGCCCGGTACGGAACCGCTGTCTCTTTGCATTTCCTGGCGTCGAGCCAGACAGTCACGAAGAGTCTTTTTCGATCAGAAAGTTCGACACGATTCCCAGTCTTTCTCGTCGTGTTCCTGGGATAAGCACAGGTTGCAGACCTGGTGCAGGTCGGTGCGTGGGAACTTAGCATGACACCCGGGACATAGTTTAAATGGAGTCCGTCCTATCGACTGCTGGTGTGGTCGACACAGGTAGGCCCTACGGCCCACCTCGAAGTTCCCGATTAAAGGTTTTACAAATTCTACGATGCGCGTCGAGTGGGAAACTGCGATCGAAAGACAATACTGTCGACGGTAGAGGATTGCGCGTTGAAGGGGTTCGAAAACGATACTGAACTGGAGCGCAGCAATACACATTCAAACCCGATGGCGGAAAAAAACTATCTAAGCATTGAGTCGATGCCCATGCGCACTATTACCAAAAAGAGGAGTCACCTACCTCGTGACTACAAAGACTTCTTCGAAGAAAAACAAAGTGCAAACATCCGGGCCCAACACCAGATGGCGATCTATGCTAACACGTATGATCTACAGCTCATATGCCACGAACATAGGTATTTTCTTGCTTAGCCATCCTGTGTGCCTCTGCTGGGTTGTGAATTGACTGTCTGTCTTTGTAGTAACAGGGGCTGGGGATGTGTATTCTCTTCAGACAGCCACTGCGGGGTCGAGGTGTGTCCTGCCTTTCCGGGATGAGTCGGGGCTGGGCTGAATAGACCTGGGCAGCATTTAGAATAGTGGGAGGAGATTTCCTTGCACCTGAATGGGCCTGGTCGGCCATGGACAATGCTGTCTCCGGCTCCTGCCAGGAAGCTGGGCCAGAGAGGACCAAACTGGTTTGGTCTAAGCACAGACTCTCTCTACCCAAGACAACAAAGAGAAATGCAGTTGGGGGCCCGGACCCCAAAACTTAAGAACTCGCCAGAATCAAGGAACCTGCCAAGAATAAGAGCTAGAAGAACTGCAAGGAGGAGTACTGCCCAGCTGCTGTGTTGTTGCTTTGTTGGGTTGGCTTGCAGTTGCTGCTTCTGCCTTGGGCAGTGAAAGGACTGGACTGAACTTTCTTTACTTGTGCTGAGTATCTCCAATGGCTTGAAATATAGCTTGCTTCCTGTTCTCAAAGTCTCAGGGACAAAGACTTCACTTACCTCTGGGTACTGCCTCTGGAACTGCGGGTTTCAGCTGCCACAGAGGAGGAAAGCAGGTGACACAGTCACCGACACCGCTACTGGCTCTGTGTCCTGAAGGCACAGCAGAGGGCACTTTGCACAGCAACCCTGGTCTCACCGACGACGAGGACCACCGCTGCCTCACTTCACTCTGCCGCCCTGGTCTCACTGACGTCACTGCCAGCTGACCGCACCGTGGTTTGGGGGCACCACACAAGCTACACGATACACCTCACCCACACCGTGGTCTGGGCCGACCAACGCCAGCTCCCAGCAACCAGCTCTGTTGTCCTCCTCCATGACCTGTCAGCATCGTAACAAACACCGCTTCACTCCGCACCGCAAGCCCTGGTCTCACTGACACCGCTGGACGACCACCACCGAGCCATTGCCTGCACCGTGACTTGAGGATCGACCCCTGCATGTCGACGTGGTCCAAAAGTCTTTTCTGCGAGGTTCTCCGCGTCCCGACGGCTACGAAGGACTGCTGCCCTGATTAATCGCCCTGTTTTGGACCCTTGACGATTTTTTGGTAGAGCGAAACAATCGAGAGAGTCTTCTGGTGACGCCATCGATCATCAATATTCAGTTAAGTTTAAGTGGAGCGTCTCCTAGTTTGAATTTGGTATCCTTCGGGATCATTTTGATTTGGTGCTTGCAAGTCCCAAAGCCAGAGGACTCGTGTATTCACGAGACTATCGTATTCGATAATCCTTTGACGTTTGAAACTAGACTAGTGAGCTTAGATGCCTGGTTCTAGTGTATTTTGTAGATTGTTTTGTTTGGGTTGTGGAAGGGATTTCCAGTTAGAGGATTCATGTCCGGTTCCTCCAATTGGAACTCCAACTTATGAGCTTTATGTAAAACATGGCGTGGGCCCCATTGCATATAATGAAGTATGGATCCGATACACCAGAAAGGACGGTGTTTTAAAATGGCCCCAAAATGGTAGTTTCGATACAGATATCTTAGATAATTTGGAAGTTAAATTGTTCAAAAAGAAAGCCCGGCCGGCGATGTTTGATTCTTTCCGCCTATGGCGAAAGGAAGCCAAACAGAAGGAAATTAAGCTAGCAAAAAAGAATAAGAAAGAAAGAAAGAGGTATGTCAGTGATGCAAGCAGCTGTGCAATTTAAAGATAATGAGGAGGAACAAATGAATGAGCAATTACATAGACGGCGCAAACTAGGGATTGATAAATGTTACCCTGTTTTGTCACCCCTTGTGCAAGATGAGACAAAAGAGAAAGAGAAAGATTCCCTAATGTCCCATTTGCTAAGTTCGCCACCCCCGTATGCGCAAAATGCTACCGCGCCTCCACAGCTTGTAAATGCGCAGCCTCCAGTAAATATGCCGCAAGCCTTCCCACAACCGCCAGCTCCTCCTCAGCTGGCTCCTACCCCTGCAGTGCAGCCCTCTCAAGGGCCGCCAGTTTTGTTACCTGTTACCCCCGCGCTTCCTGCGACTTTGCCTAGCACGCCAGCGGCTTCCCATGGCGCTCCTTCTTACACTACCCAGGTACCTGTATCTGAATCTGTTTTTCTTCCCTCTGTCTATCCCCCCGTTGTCGCTTCAACTTCTCCTTCAGCACGACAACGACTAGCTAATGTAGTGACTACTTTGATGTCGCCTCTCTTTGGGTCATCTAGTGCGACCCCTGGTTTACAACGTAAGCAATTGCGCAGTCAGCTACCTGATCCTGAAGAGAAAAAGGTATTAGATCATATGGCGCGTAGGTGGATTATTTTTTCTTCACTCTATGAGGTGGAGCCAGTTGTTGACGTTTTTCACCAATGGGATGCCCCGTAACAGAGGTATGTGTTCGAGAAAATGTGTGAAATCCTCTGTGAGGAATTGGATGATCATGGTAGAGATCCAAACCCGCAGGAGTTATGTCGAGTGAGATTCGATTTTGGAAAAGGCACGATTGTGGGCCCCGATGTGAATAAAGCAGTTGCGACCTTATTATCTTTGAGAAATGATGATTGCCAGCAGTCGTTGTTTGAGCAGGATTTCCCTGTGGGGAAGAAGGTAAAAGCGCGCAAATATCCGATGCGTGAGGTTCCCCCAGTTTGGAGACCTGCTGATCCGAATGCTAATCCACCTGTCTTAGCACATTTTCAGCGTGTTTGGGTGCATGTCCCATGGAAGCGATCTGAGGTGTTAGCGCTTAAGCACACATTGCCTGACCCCCGTAAAAACCATACAGGGTATTATAAGGAGTTATCCCAAACTGCAGAATCGTGCGTCATGAATCTGGCTGACATAGATATGTTATTTGGGAATGTTGTTCCACAGCCTTTATGGGGATCCATCCGTAATACGGATCATGCTGCAGAACTAGGGGGTACATGGGCTAATATCGTTGCTGCAGACGCTAGACAAGTTGGTGGCGCAAAGCCTGACCCTTTAGTGGCAGAACTCCCTGGTCGAATTATTACATACATGAAGACCATAATGCCCGCGATGCGCGTAAATTGGGACAAACTATCTGCATGCAAGCAGAAGAAAGATGAGACCGTGTCCGATTTCTTCATCAGGTTTGAAGAAACGTTTATCGACCACAGTGGTCAAGACATGAGCACGGAAGGTGGCCAACGGTTATTTGTTGATCAATTTGTGCAGAATCTACTTCCCGAGTTGTGTAAAAAATTAAAGGACTCAGAAAGTTCTTGGGCTGTTTCCTCTTCAGCGCAAATACTGGCTACTGCACAGTATTATGAAAATAGAGACAAAGATGAGAAGGATAGAACAGATAAGAAAATGAAAGAACTAAAAACAAAGGTCCTCTTGCAGCAGGCCTATCCGCCACGTGGAGGACAGAATAATTATAGGCAAACACAAGGTGTCTATCACCAGCCCCAACAGTTTCAGAATAATCAGCAAATGAATGGGTATTATCAACCACGTATCCCTATAGGTCCCAATCAATGTTCATATTGCAAAGAGGAAGGTCATTTCAAGTATAGTTGTCCTAAATTAATGCAGCGTAACAGTAATGCGTATGGCGCAAGAGGTAGAGGTGGTCAGCAAGCTCCTAGAGGTAGGGGGCGTGGAAATGTTCCCCAGAACGCGCGTCCTCTTCCGCCTCAAAATACCGTAAATAGCTTTGATCAGCAAGCCAACGCGACTGGTAATACAGCTCAGTACTACAATAATGATTATTATGCAGAAGACGACAATGTAGAAGATAATGATTACTAGGACAGCCGTAGACAGAGAGAGGGAGTTGTTTCAGTGCCAGTAGATCAGAGCGGACCTTATGTTAAAGTAACTACAGCAAATGTAACGGAGCCCTTTCTGCTAGACACTGGTGCTGCAAAGAGTTCAATTATGCATTCAAAACTCCCTGGCGTGCCTTTGTTTGGCGAAATGAATGTTTCAGTAGGTTTTTCTGGCGCCCCAGTTAGGAACCCGATTTCTAGTCCTATGTCTCTTTCTGTTGGACCTTGCGAGCTAAAAGCACCTCTCATCCTAACAGGTTGTGGTGAGAATTTGTTAGGATTAGATTTGCTAAAAAGGTTGCATGCCACGCTGTATTGTTCTCCCTCAGGAGTACAACTTACATTAGGTAAGAAAGTGATTTCCCCAATGTATTTGTCTAAAAATGCAATGCCACCTGAATTGTCATCCCTTCCGGATGTCCTTTGGGCTACTGGTCCCAATGATGTGGGTCTCTTGGAAATACCGCCATATGTGGTAACTTTAAAGGCCAATGTCAGATTGCCACGTATTCCCCAGTATAAGATCTCCAATGCAGGTCAGAAAGCGTTGTTAGAAATTGTCAGCGATTTGATTAAAAAGGGTGTAATTGAAGAGACAAGAGGCAACGTTTGCAATAGTCCTGTTTTACCTGTCTTAAAACGAACGGACCCTTCACAGCCACCTGTTTACAGCTTTGTGATTGATCTTAGAGAGGTTAATAAGATTGTTGTGCCACAGTTTCCAGTTGTCCCTGATATAACTGCCTTAACTATGATTCCAGCCTCCGCTGCATGGTTCTCAGTGATCGATTTAAAGAATGCCTTCTTTAGCATCCCAATTGCAAAGGAGAGCAGAGACATTTTTGGCTTCAGTTTAGGAGGTCGAAGCTTCCGCTTTAAACGCGCTCCCCAGGGCTACTGTGAAAGCCCATCAGTATACAGCCAAGCTTTGAAAGCGCAGCTTGATGCACTTGTTTTACCGAGTGGCGCTATCCTTATTCAGTATGTTGACGATTTACTAATCGCCGCGGATACTGAAAAGATTTGCAAAAACGCTACCTTGTCAGTGTTGCGTCATTTGTCTGCCTTTCATCACAAAGTGTCTCTCTCAAAGCTGCAATACTGTCGACAAGAAGTGACCTACTTAGGTCATCTCTTATCGAAGGAGGGAAGGAAACTGACCCCAGAAAGAATTCAAGCCATTGCACAGTTGAGTGTGCCAAGAACACAGAGAGAAGTGCGTGCTTTCTTGGGCATTACTTCATACTGTAGGCATTGGATTCCTAATTTTTCCTTGTTGGCAAAACCTTTGTTAGCATTAACATGCAAAGACACACCGAATCCTATCCCATGGTCTGAAGAGTGTCAAAAAAGTTTTGGGGAATTGCGTAATGCATTGTGTTCAGCTCCTGTGTTGGGTACCCCTGACTACAGCAAGCCTTTTACATTGTATGTTCACGAGAAAGATGGTTGCGCATTATCAGTGTTAACACAGCCTTTTGGCGACAGACCGCGTCCATGCGCATATTTTTCATCAACCTTGGACCCTGTAGCGAGGGCATTGCCAAGTTGTCTGAGAGCCACAGCTGCCGCAGCTATGTCTATTCGACAGTCTGCTGGCCTAGTAATGGATAATACATTGATTGTTATGGTTCCACATGCTGTGGACACATTGTTAAACAGGACCAAGACGCAGCACTTAACTAGTGCGCGATTATCTGGATATGAGCTGACACTGTTAGCAAATCACATACACATAAAGAGATGCAACACGTTGAATCCAGCTACATTATTGCCAATTCCAGCAGATCTAGATGAGATTGAGCAACATGATTGTCTGTTCAGAACAGAAGAAGAGACGAAAGGGAGAGTAGATCTTAAAGATACTCCCCTGACTGAGTGTGATGGTACTTTATGGGTGGATGGTTCGTGTTTCAAGCTTCCGAATGGTGATACGACTGCTGCATATGCTATCACTACTTTGCACACGATTGTGGAAACTGCACGTGTGCCACAAAATTCGGCTCAAGCAGCAGAATTGATTGCCCTTACGAGAGCATGCGTGTTGTCTGAAGGAATGAAAGTGAACATGTATACGGATAGCCAGTACGCCTTTGGCGTGGCTCATAGTTTTGGGCGATTATGGAAGGAACGTGGGTTCCTGACTTCGCATGGAGCTAAGATTCAGAATGGCAAGTTGGTGAATGATCTCCTTGAGTCACTGACCCTACCGTTGCAAGTTGCGATTATGAAATGCAGTGCGCACAAGAAAATCACTGATGATGTTGGTCGTGGTAATGAGTTTGCTGATTAAATCGCGAAGGAAACAGCAAAAGATGTGAAGACTCGAATGTATGTTGCAGGCCCTGCAAGATGGGTTAGTGATGTTGGAATGTGTGAAAACACAATAGAAAGTGTAAAGTCCCTTCAAGCTGAAGCCACAGAGAAAGAGTTGAGCAAGTGGAGAGAAAGTATGGGTAAGTTGGATGAGAATGGTTGTTGGATTGATTTGTCAGAACATAGGCGATGGTTGTTACCTGATGCATATGTGCTTCCAGTGGTTACTATGGCACATGGAATGGCACATATCAGTACGAAAGGAATCTGTAAGTTGTTGGCTCCAGTATGGCAGAATGCTGGAATTCCTAAGTGTGCAGAGAATGTGGTCAAGAATTGTATGGTATGCTTGAAGTACAACCCTGGTAGGGGAACCCCAACTCCAGCTGGTCATTTTGCGCCTCCATCATATCCATTTGAAGTTTTGCAGCTAGATTTTATCCACATGGAAAGGTGCAACAACCTGAAATATGTATTGGTGGTTGTCTGTGCTTTTTCAAAACGGATAGAGGCCTATCCCCTAAAAGATAATACTGCTTTATCCACAGCCAAAGCCCTTGTGAAGGAATTTCTCCCCAGGTTTGGAATGCCAAGAATGGTGTGGAGTGATAATGGAAGTGAGTTTGTGGGTAAAGTGATGAAGAATGTGTGTGAGGGACTAGGTATAAAGCAAAAGTTCCACGCTGCAAATCACCCCCAATCAGCTGGATTAGTAGAGCGCTACAACGGCGCTCTAAAACTTAAATTGGCCAAAATCCAGGCGAGCACTGGTCTTAAATGGCCTGACGCTCTGCCTTTAGCACTCCTATCCACAAGAATGACCGTGCACTCACGAGTGGGACTTAGTCCTTATGAGGTTGTTTTTGGCCGCCCGGCCAATGTATGGGGTGTGCCAAGACCTACGAAATTCAGTGAAATCGAGCATCCAGTACTGCTTGATTACTTGTATGATTTGACGGTTAAACTGCGTGTTTTACACCAACAGGTGCATGATACTCTCCCCCCGGCCTCTGAGGCTCCAGGACACCTCATTGACCCTGGCACGTGGGTGCTCATCAAAAACTTCCAGCGGAAAAGCAACGATGAGCCCCGCTGGATTGGCCCTCACCTCGTACTACTGTCTACAAGATCAGCTGTTCGAGTAAAGGGGAAGAAGAACTGGATCCACGGCGCCCACGTGAAGAGGATCCCTTTGCCTCTGCCGTATGACCAGTGGGTCCAGGAGGGTATCGCAGACTCTGAAACAGACACTGTACCTCATTTTGTGCCGTTCAGTGATGCACGCATAAAAGGCACAACTTCAGCACAGGAAAGTGACGATATTTTGCAAGAAGCTGTGCCACCGTCAATTCGATTGGACACCACAGAGCCTGAACTCTTGTTTCAAGATCAAACAGTACCTGGCCGTTTTTATTATAATCTAAGACCAAGGCCCATGGACAAATAAATATTCTTTTTCTTTTACCTTTTTATTTTTTTGATAACCAGAGCTCTCCCATCTGAAGGACTTTCTTGATTTTTGTATTTCGAACCACCATCCGGGTTCAGCCGCAGGGTCGCGGTGCCAAGACTTTGGGGTACAGGCCGAAGACGTTAGGTCAACGGTTCTGGTTGGTCTAGGGCGTCCCCTGGACTGACAGGCGTACTCCCTAGCAGAAGAAACTCACCCGCCGCGAGCGGCACGATTAGAGGATGGAGTTTTTTAAGATGGAGAGACCCGCTGAGGAAATGAACTTTAAAGCAAGAATATGTAAAATAATAAAAAACAAACGTTTTGTGTTTTTATGCCTGTTTATACTATGTAGTATGGTAGTGTTTACTGTAGGATTTGTATTCTTCTCCTCTCAAGAGCCCATTACGCCCACTGTACAGCCTATACCTCCTTCTACTGTCTCTTCACACTCTTTTCACCCTCTGCCTGAACATGAACAAGCCAGACGATCAGAGTTTGTAAACAACTCGTTTATTCAGCTCCTGCACCAGCACCAACTAGTCATGAATACAACCAATTGTTGGGTGTGTGGTTTAATGCCACATACCATTAACAAGGGTATTCCTTATCTAGCGCTGCCATTTAGTTACAATGGATCGTCATGGGCATTCCAGACCATGTTTCTCTATGCTCTAGATGCGTACTCCCCGCGACAACCGCGTTCCATCAGACCTAGCACCAATAATAAAGCCTTAATGAAAGGAGTTGCCGATATGAGCAGAGATATCGATGCATACTCATCTATACCCAAGGAAGAATTGAGAGCTTATGTAGGGTGGAACGCGACGGGGTATAGTATTAGTCTGGGTGAAAGACAGCGAAAAATCTCATCCCCAATCTGGGTCGTACCCCACATAGGTCGGTTCTGTTTGCAAGGTAATGGTCAGAATCCTAGAGCTCAACTGGGAAGTGACTGTACTGAAACGTACACTTTTCCGTCACAGTTTTCCCCTGCGTTTTTGGCTGCCAAGGGTACATATTTTGTCTGCAATGACCGAGCATATACATGGTTGCCCCCTGATTTGTCGGGCACATGTTATATTGCAAATCTGCTACCGCCAACATTTACTGCCGCCTCTGACTATCACAAGACCAGAGTTGAGAGGCGTGATTAGTAAGGAGGATACTGCCGGTCAGGAAGCGGGAGACTTCTTTTTGGGTTTCTTGCCGTTTTGGGGACCTATGGTCAATAGTAGGAACTTGAGACAACTGACTCGTGTGGTTGAATCCACTGTTAATGTTACGGCTGGTGCCCTTGGTAATTTGACAGCTGAGCTCCAAGCGGATCGCCTCATGACTTTGCAGAACGGCATGGTTCTAGACGTCATACTTGCAGACCGCGGTGGGGTATGTAAGGTTATCCAATCTAGTTGTTGCATTTTCATACCAGACAACGCTCCAACAGTTTATCAAGCCATCTCCAAACTACATAAAATATCTGAGTCCATACACGTGGATAAAGGAGATTGGTCACTGGTGGGGTGGTTCTGGGAACTGATATCTGCCTGGGGTTGGAAAGTTCTGATGGTCATTGGAATGATCTTAGCCATCCTTTTCCTGTTCGGTCTGTGCATTCAGTGTGCTCCTGCGATATGTGGCCTCTGTGCTACATTATGTGTAAGGAAACCTGTATCGAGGGACGAGCTAAGTAATAGGATGATGCTCTAGCAACATCTCCATGACTTCGTGAATATTGACCTAGACTCGGATTGAAATGAGTATAGTTATTGCCTATGTAAGGGCAAAAGGAGGGTCTGTCGTACTTTAGAATTTGGGACCGCGTAGGAGGCAGGGCCCCACCCCTGTCTATCCCGGTATTAGTGAACCGCGAATGGTTAATGCGGTATGTACAAGTGCTTTGTGTAACGTTTTAGCTATGAATGCACTATGTATACGCTATTATACATCACTACGTGGGTTCCATTTTAGAGCGGTGGCCATCTTATGGTTGCCCTCACATAGGCTACATAGCATGGAGCAAATACGAGCCTTTTAGAGCACATGTGCCTTTCTTTGACTTTTCTGTGACCTGGGCAGCTTGGCTCCGCTGCCCCAGGTCAGTCCGGTCTCACGAGTTCCCCGTCCCCTGGCCACCTGTGATTAGCATCAGGGCTTGACACACCATAAAGTCTTTTCATCCTACACAAGCCTCCAGCTAATCTCTTTCTCACCTGACTGTTCCTGCTTTATGGCTTGTTTTCCAAACAGGAGATGCTCATGTTTATTGGGGCCTATCGATATCTGATGTGGGATCTGAGCCTTGCTGGGTAAATAATTGCGGGATGGCTTAACTGGAATGTGGGATGGTCATCATGACTCTGCCTTTTTGTTTGTAATGTATACTTTATATGGCCATATCGTAAACCTAGGAATGTATGCCTGAAGCAGGATATTTTGTATTTAAGGAGAAGCCCGTTTCTGTGATTTTCAGCAGTCTCCTGAGAACATACACGCTGTTGTACTTCTAGGATACCTGTAATTGGTCTGCAGCCAATAAACTGATCTTTGACTTCACCCAGAAGACTCTGTGTTTCTGTAGGTCTGAAACAGGAAGAACCCCGAAGTCATAGGGTGTGTTCCCCTGCACCGCTGGGCTTAAAATACCCAGTACTTCAGCACCACACGCCTCACCGCTTCACCTCGCAACTGCGATGGTTGCCACGACCAGCCCGCACCGACGCAGTCGGCCAGAACCAAAGGTCCCGTTTACGAGTATGGTGACACTAAAGCCGGTCCGTACTGACGTGGTGAGCCGGAACTGCTGGATTCTGCTGTGTTCAGCACCACGGTAGCTCCAGATAGAGCTACCGGCTTCAAGGAACTGCATTTTAAAGTTATTTCTGCCAAGTTCCTATTTTTGATTACTGTATGTTGTATGTTTGCATAGATAAATATTGGATATTTTTCTAAAACTGATGTGGGGTCCTTTTGTAGTGTTTTCATTGCATTAATGTTGGTTATGAGCAAATGCTTTACACACTGCCCCTGAGATAAGTCTGACTGCTCGTGCCAAGTTACCAAGAGGGTGAGCAGGGGTTATTTCAGTAGTGTATTCCCCTCATCCTGACTAGAAGGAAGGGTCCCCATTTGGACAAAGGTGAAAACCATTGTCAACTACAGACCCCCATTTCTAACAGGCCAGGTGTCAAAACCCCTTTTAAAGGGACTAACCTCCTGGTATAAGGACCCATTCTGCACTTGATTCTCCGTGGTAGATCTGGACGAACAGTCAGGTGAGAAGTGCAGTCTAGATACAGAATAGTGAACATGACTTACAACTCAAAGTGCACTCAGCAATGTCTATAAATCAACATGCAGTTAAATACTTATTTCTATATGAAAAAAAGTATTTTATTTCTAAATACTCATTCCAAGAATTAACATCATTTGTAAGCAACAACACAATCCTCTCGAGGTTAGTGCTCTAGTGTTTCTCTGGCCTGCCCCACCCTCATCCCTACAATGTGGTTGGGCTTATTCCCTACTCAACGGTGCGTACCTCCAGAGAATGCTTATGAGTAGGCCTTCCTGAAGAGCTCCCCTCTGACTCCTAGGAATTTGTCAATAGTGTCTATGGTTCTGCAGCGAGTCCCTGGGGCCCCACAGGCCCAATTCAAGTCTTACAAGCTCCTGCAGCACGGATGCGTTCAGCGTCTCAGTGGCTGCCCGGACTGCAGATACCTGCAAATTCTGGCTTTGTTTGGAGAAGTCGAGCTACGGGTCAGTACCAGGCAGGCGAAAGTTCTCTCCTGAGCAGTGCTGTTTGCTTTCTCCAGTGATCGTAGATGCTCCCAGCCTTAGTAGATGCTGTAAGTCTGCCTTACCCACATTGAGGGAGGAAGACTTGATCTTCAGCTCTCGACTGGAGCCCAGTGAAGGAGCGATGCCATCCTCTGCATTCGTCCAAAGTGGTCTGGGTTGGTCAAGGGTAGATCTTGATGTGCAGTCTTGACTCACCGGTCACAGCTCGTATTCTTCCTGGCCAATGGTCTGAACTTTTGGCAAACACAGTACCGGCAGCTCCTTCTGGTATACAGGGTTCCTGAGGTACTTGTGCACAAAGCGAAAACTCCTCTGGTGCACTCACCCTCACCACAGCATCCCTTCCTGACACATGGGGTCGCACTAAGGCATACACGAGTCTTGGCACACTTGTCAGCGCAATCATTTCAATGGTGGCCTACTCTGGGTTCAGTCAATTTCGGCACTCTACTGGCATACAGGGGTTGCAGAATCAATCTTGCACATAGGCAACAGCCAGATGGGTGAACAGCTGTATCATCACACCTTGTACAGGGAGTCCTCTAGGTAAGTCTTCCAACTGGACCTCGCTCCCTCTAATGCTCTCCTCTTCCTCACAGGGAACACTGGTTTTGGCAAGCAGTAGGCTCCAGGGCAAGTAGTCTTGGTTTCCCTGGGAGAGGTCCCCTCACCCAGCAGGGAGACTAGCAGGCCTTGGCCCCCACTACTGGTCACAGATAAAAATCTTGAGTAGCTTCATCTTCTCTCACAGCACTTTTGGCTACTTGGCAGATGACAAATTGTGGTGTCTCAACCTCCCCTCCTTATAGTCCATTTCCAGACACCAAATGTGATTTAGGGTCCGAGTCATTAGTGTTGGAACTCTTTTGAAGTTAACACTTCTCCCACTTCTTTTCTCTTGAAAGGCTGCCTGTTACAGCATAAAAAGACTCCTAAGTTGATAGACTCACACCACAGGCCATGGGAGTGACTAGAGTTTACACATGGATGTCGGCCATCAAAGGTTAATCCTGGGCTTCCAGCCCCACTCTTTATGATTCCTTTTATCAGCCTCATCTCCTTACTGAGATGTGTCCAGACCCCTTCCTTGTGATCTATCACTGAATCAAAGAGCATCCTTTTCAAGAGTCAAGGAGGAGTCTCTCTATCCCGTCCTCCATTGCCCCACCCAGCTCACAAGAATGCAGCACTACAGAAATCTGTATGGGGGATTCCTCTTCTCTTCATATCTTCACCAGGCAGGCTTGAGCTTCCCAAAACACTGTCCTCCATGTAATATACCACTACAGGCATACTTGCACTCAGTGTACAACACAGCACAAACACTATCTAGTACAACCACCTCCATGTTTTGTGCCACCACAGGCGCACACACATCCACTACACACAATCACTCAATGAGCACTGCACAGTACTGTATCCTTTCTGTATTGTGCCATGGTGTGCTATCCGCAAACACATTCTGCTAGCACACACACTCACTCACCATGTGCATGATGCACAACACTTCACCCTTCATGTATGGAACTTCTAGCAGAAAGCACACATACACTCAGCACATGCTCTCCCTGCGCACGCACTGCACACTACATCTCTCATGCAATGCATTCCTCGCAGGCATACATTCAATACATGCACTGACCATAACATACTCACACCAGTGACAAAGGGTAAAAAGGACAGGTTCACTCCTACTGCTAACTACACGGTATGCTGCTACCATTGCGCTCGTGCTGCTTAAATCTCGGTGAAGGCAGAGCCCTTCCTCTACTATTGGGGTCCAACAAGACCACAATCCATGAGACAGGCCTATGTCATGGTGCACTCGCGTGTTTGCCTATGACAACACAAATCAGCATTAGGAATCCAGACAACAGTCCAGTTGGGCACTCAGGGCAGGGGTACAAGGTCTTTTACCATGCAGAGGACTTTTCCATCCCAACAACAGGCCACAGAACATAGTGAATACAGTGCCACAATCAGCTGAACTGTGCTTGATTGATTTAAAAATATTTATTAGATTATTCATTAATAATCATAAAAGTACAATTTAAAACACATGCAATATAGCACACATCATATAATCAGGAAGCCATAAACAATGTACAATAAATAATAAATATCATAAAATAAAGTCCAAGAACCGGGATAGAAAAAACAACGTATTTGTGGTGCATATAACTAGATATTTATGTGTTAAAAGCTGCATTCAAATATAAAGCACTTTTTACGAAGGACACAACTGCAGCTATAATAGTTGTTTATTATTTACATCAATGGCATAGCAAAGGTTTTAAAACAAGTAACTAGAGATGTCCCAATTGTCCAGGGGCATCCTTTGCCAGTTCTGTTATACGCAGATGATGCGGTCCATATGGCCCGCACCGCTAATGCCCTCCGTTTGCTTGTGGAAAATTTTGTACATCATATGGAGGGATTAGACCTGCGTGTGAATTTAAAAAAATCTTTTGTTATGTCATGCGGACCTGGAAAACGGAAACTTAATACCATCCATATCGGGTCTGATAAACTTGATTATGTAAATTCTTTTATATACCTTGGGGTGGCCTTCGCTGCGAACAACTCATGGAGTGGGCACTTTGCCCACACCATGAGTAAGTTCTCGAAGGCCATCAACTCAATATTGAGTCTCCCACGCCCTAAAAAATTAGGTGCAACCAGTGCTATTTTAAATTTTTTTAGATTGCAGTGTATTCCTGTTGCCACTTACGGGGCTGAAGTTTGGGGCCCTGCTAAAAATCCCGGTATCCAACGAGAAGAGACACGTTTCTGTAGGAAAGTATTGGGTGGCCCAATTTCGTCCTCCGAATTTATTTGTCACAAAGAGTTGAACCTTCCTTATATCAGCGACTTCATCAGATGTAGACCAGCCCTATTCTGGCTGAGAATCTGGAGCAGGGGTCTCCAACCAGTAGCTCGGGAGCTACTGGTAGCTCACCAGCACCCTCAAAGTAGCTCTCAGAGGTGAAGCCAAACCAAGCTGATCTCAGAGATTCTGTGTATATTAAAGAAGGCAGCACTGCTCGTTTCATTACCCGTAAGAGTTACAGACATCCAATCCAATGGCAGGGCCTCTTGATAACACTCAAACACACACTGTGTTGGCCTATCAATCAATCAATCGGGGATTTATAGAGTGCACTACTGAGGGTTTCAAGGCGCTGGGGGGATGCATTTGGGCAGCTCCAGTCATTCGAGAAGCCAGGTCTTGAGGCTCTTCCTGAATGCTTGCAGTGTGGGGCTTCTTCTGATGCTGAGGGGGAGTTTGTTCTAGGTCTTGGTCGCGATGTAGGAGAAGGATCTGCCTCCTGTTCTGGCTCTGTGGATGCGGGGGATTTCGGCCAAGACCTGGTCAGGGGAGCGGAGGTTTCTCTTGGGGACGTAGAAGGAGATTATTTTGTTGAGGTATTGGGGTCTAGTGTTGTGGAGGGCTTTGTAGGTGTGTGTGAGCAGCTTGAAGGTCACTCTTTTTTTGACGGGGAGCCAGTGGAGTTCTCGTAGTTGCTGGGTGATGTAGTCTTGCAGTGGGATGCTAGAATTGCTGAGGGGGACGCACCATTGCTGTGGTCAAAAGATTGGTGGCCAGGGGATCTAGGTGATCCCCCGGAGCCTAAGACCGTAGTCAAGAACCTCAGCATACGCCTAGACCAGGCACTGACCATTAAAGAGCACGCTGCTATCACCGCTGTTTCCATGTACTTGGTTTATTACGGCGAATCTTCCCCTTCCTTACCTTGTCCACATGGAAAACTCTCATCCAGGCACTGGTACTAAGCTGCTTAGATTACTGTAACGCCCTTTTGGTCTCAGCTAATGAGTCTTCGCTGAGCAGATTACAGGTGGTCCAAAACACCGCGGAGCGCCTTGTCTCGAATGCTATCTCTAGAACTGCCTCTCTTCCTCTCCTACAACAACTCCACTGGCTACCGGTACGTAAACTAACCAAATTTAAAATCTGTTGTATTGTACACAAGGCCTTGAACGGCAAAGGACACAGCTATCTTGCAAGGAAATTTAACCACTACATACCCATTTGGTCTCTCTGATCGGGAACTAAATCTCTGCTTCTTGTACCACGGTTCAAAACATCGCGACTGGGAGGGAAAGCTTTCTTTCACCTAGCCTCTCTCTCACCAGCTTCCTATTCATCTGCGGCGCAATGCCCTAATCACCTTGAATTCTGAAGGCTCCTCAAAACTGCATTATTTTAACATGCCACCCTTAATGGCCTACTCATGCACCTCCATAGTGAAGAGATACCCCTTCGAGGGTGATTCAGGTGCTTTACAAATAAATAAGATGCGGAGGACGAGTCTGGCTGCGGCGTTTCGGACGGTCTGGAGTTTGTGGAGCAGAGATTGGTTGATTCTGGCGTAGAGGGCATTTCCATAGTCCAGTCTGCTGGTGAGGAGTGCATGGGTGATAGATTCCGGGGGGGATCCCTTTGAAGGACTTGCGGAGTATGTGGAGGGTGTTGAAGCATGTGGAGGCAACAGCTTTGGCCAATGGGTCTGCAACATGAACCATCTATCTCCACTTTAAATCTACCTAAGACGGAGATTGGCCATGTTATACACCCTGCTCTATCAGTCACACCGTGTGTGACATCAAAGAATAGTGGGAGCAGTAACCAGGGCTGACCCACCAAAGTGTGTGACTGTAAGAACTAGAGTGAAAATGTGTTAGTTGGGTGAATGATCAACCAAAGAGCTGAGGGAAGAGAGTATGCATCCAGGGTAAATAAAATTAGAAGCATCACATTCATTTTTGTGTGGGTGTGTGACATTGTGTCCTTCCCTAATAAACAGTGTTGATTCCTTAAAGCTACTCCTAGTGTCAAGGACTGCCAAATATGTATGCTGGTCCCCATCATAAGAGTATTATCTCTGACGCAATTGTGCCAGTTCATGGTATAATTGTGCCATAGCAATAATATTTTCCTCCTTGACTATTTTGGGCATACAAGTCTAGTAATTACATTCTTGCTGCCATCACTGACATATTAAGAGCATGACTGGCCTGAATTTGTTCATGAGAGGCATTTTTACATGGCGGTACTCAATGAAAACGAAAAGCTGATGTTTAGGGACTGTGTATTTTCTAACAATGCAAACTGATTTGATTTTTAAAGGAATAAATATGCTTTTTCAGAAAATTGATTTGGTTGCTCAAAGTGGAAAGTGGTTTTGATAGAAAAATATGTGTATTTTCAAAAACTAATATGCTAATGAAGACAAAATATTGCAATTCTAAAACACATTCAAAGTTGTTAGCTGAATGATAATTCAATTTCAGTTGGGAAGACTTACTGCTGTGGTAATACCCATTGTGGCATACAGCATTTGATGATTCAAATTGTACTTGATTGCAAGCATTTAATATTGATAAACGTTTTCCTAGCATTCTGCTGATAATTTCACCTGGAATGTTTGGGTGGTTACTACTGATAATTGTGCTTAGGGTGGTCATAGTGTAATGTTAATACATATCATCAGCATTTTACAGTGATAAAATATGCTAGTAGCTCGGCAGGACTTTCCTAGAGCAGAATTAGCTCTCACTACAGAAAAGGTTGGAGACCCCTGATCTGGAGGAATAACGCAGCCTCCTTAACACAAGATATAATTAAAGATTGTCTTAAATGTGACCACGGTCTCTTAATTCCATGGCTTGCTGGAGTCCTAAAATTATTAAGTGCCGTGAACAAAGGAGATCTCTTCTCAGATCCCTCCAGAATCGGATGTCAAGATAAGGTAGAGATTAAACAAGCACTATATGCACTCTTTGAAACTGAAAGGATGGAAAGGGAAATATCCAAATCAACTGTTGTCAGATACATGGAGGATGACCTGCCCAGGCAACCCCTCCCACTTTATCTTACTCTTCCTATGTCCAGTTGGGAGAGGTCTCTGTTATTTCGATTAAGGGCAGGCTCCATACAATTTTTGTTGGGCTTTCCTTTGGGTTATAATCACACTACAGAACGTAACCCCTGCCCCTGTGATGGTACCAGCAAACAGAATGATCTGCACTTTTTATTTTTCTGTAAATTTTATCTAAAATATATTAACTGGTTCTTAACACCTTATTTTAGAAAACGAAGACCCCTCTCCTTGGAGGAGTCCCGCTTGATGTTACTCTCCCTGGATACAGAGGAACTGACTTTTCGTACTAGTACCTTTTTAAGATTAATAATTCGTGTACGCAATATAATGGAAAACCCCTGAAAGATTGCTGTCTTAGTTCCCTTTTTAAATTTTTTAAAAATATTGTATTTTGTATATTGTATCAATGAATTGTTTTTATGTCTGTACTTTTATGAATTCAAGTAATTCGAATAAAGGTCTTTTGATTGATTGATTGATTGATAATAGTTGGATCGGCCAGCATCTGTAGATGGAGAAAAGGAGGCCTAATCTGATAGAAACCCCTAGATTTCAAAATGGCGAGCAAGTAGCTCTTATGCGGGTAATGGTACATCGGACAAAATAACACAAGATGATCCAAGGTTTCTAGTGCGGTGCAATCACATGGACAGGATAAAATAGAATTACAGTCAACTTTTCCAGGAGGAAAACAATCTGCACCGTATCAAGCCCAACCGAAACCTTGTGAGCAATGATCTCTCCCACTGATTTTGAACTAGAGTAAAAGAAGGCTCAAAACTAAGATTAGATTTTATCTTACATGCTCTCATTATCGGTTTCTCCCTGGATTCTCTTGCTTCCTTGACTAGCTTAAAAAACTTCTCTTTCATCCTTTTCCCGTCTGCTTTCTCAATAGACTGAGGGGCATAATACAATTCAGGATGCTCCAGCTTAAATCCCAAATCTCTAATGTAAACCAGCCACTGGATTTTATACCCCAAATCACAAAGTTAAAAGCTGTATGGTCCCCGCACCAAATAGAGATCCATAAGAGAAGTGGGGCTAGTTTTATGAGATCTTCAACGAACCCCAAACCCAGTTCATCATGGATAAAAGTGATTGGGCTAGCTGGGCCAATCCCGAGCAATTTTGACAAAACGGATTCTCTTCCTTCTGTACTTTTGTACAATTCTGGTAGCCCCAGATGGCTGCACCATAAGTGATTACCGGCAGACATTTCATCCTGTATATTTGCAGCAGAGGGACAATAGGCTTATTTCCAATAGATGCAGAGAGCTTAAAAAGGCCACCACATGCTTGATTAAACCGCTGACATCAGCCAGCTAGACAGGGACTTCAATTACAATGTTGATCAAAAGTAACACCTAAGTATGGGAAAGAGCTAACTTGTGAAATAATTCTGCCCTTGATAGTTAAAGGTCTAATTTTAGAGGACAACTTCCCACAAACGGTTAGATGGGTTTTAGAGCTATTGGAGTCCAGATCAATTTCATTCATGAAATGTACAAACAAATCCACCAGTCCCTTAGGGCCATTTGCTGTATAAGATGCCAAAACAGCGTCATCTGCCTACAGCAGGGACGGGACAAAAACGGAATTACCCATGGATATATCTTTTCCATTGGAGATCAAGAACGGATTCAGTCCGTTAATGCACAATAAAAATAGGAGGGGTGCCAAGATGCACCTCTCTGGAGATTAAGGGGATCTGTACACTCACTCCCCTGACCACACCCAACAGTGACAGCTACATCAGAGTGCATAGCACATAAAAAGTCCAGCAAGGTTTTAGGCAATCCCAGGTCAGCCAATAAAGACCACATCTTTGACCTATTAACTCGGTGAAAAGCACTACTTAAATCTAAAAACGCTAAATGAATAGTGCTATTCTTGGCAGCCACATACTTCCCAAACAACAAGTTCAGGTTGAGACACTGTTCCATTGCCCTCCCTAAAACCATACTGCACAGGACTCAGGATGTTATTGGCCTAGGCCGACTCTAAAATCCGCCCAAAAATAATTCTACCTGCCACCTTTCTAATTGAATTTAACAGGGAGTTTGGCCTACAGCAGCTAGGGTACTGATGGTCCAGTTTTTTAAGGACAGGTACCATTGTAGCAGATTTTCACTCCTTAGGGATACCGCTAGCTGCAGCTGCGTTTCGGGTGTTGGTGAGTAGCGGGCCCAGAATAAGATTTTAGATTTATATAGGTCAATGGGGACCTCATCGGCCAGAAGACTTGTTAGCGGCACTGATTCTGATAGCCTCCCCAACCTCCTCCATCCCGAAGCTGATAGCAAGGGGGAACTTAAGTGTATCCACACCAGTTTCGATGGGCCTACTCAGATCCACTGATTAGATAGCATAGACATTAGTTAACCATTGCTCAGGTGAAATATCTATACCTATATCCTCTGGGACTTCTAGCAGCAAGTTCTTGCCCTTGACTATCTCCCAGAAGCCCCTGGAATCACCCTTTGCACTGGCATTCATCAGTTTGTCCAATGCCTCTTCCTTTACGTGTTGCGGCCTAAGCTTTAGGACCAGTCTATAGTTTGCTCTAGCCCATATAGCATCTGTTTAGATTTTTGCCTGGCATTAAGAGCCTGTCTAAGTTGCTTATTTGCTATCCTACAGTCGTGGTCAAACCAACCAAGTTTCCAGTCTCCCTGATGCAGAAAGGCCCATAATCTTTTTGTTTAAATATATTTTATTGATTTTTCCAACTATAAAAACAGCAATTGGTACATCGTACCTTAGTATTCAGTAGCATCAATATTGTTACATCATATGTGTTTTTTAGTAATTACAGTGTCACAGTTACTTATACAGTGGGTGTTACTGAGCGGTGGCACTCAGGAGCTGAACATAATGTAACTCGCCATTTCTGTTTGAGCATGCATAAGAAACAACTGGACTACCATGTGCTGTTATGTGTGATGAGCAATATGTAGCAGTTGGTAGTGCTCAAGTGACACTGATGGGTAGTGCAGCTGACAACTTGGCAAAAAGAACATAAAACTAGGAGCTGAGTTGGAGAATCCCATCAAACTTCGTGTGTGGGTCTCGCCTGTTCTAACCACGCCTGCTGCCCTGTTGTGTGGCCCTTACCGAAATCAAGTGTTTGAATGTGGCAGTGTATTTCATGGGCTAAGGCTGAGTGCCTTGGGTTAGTGTGGAAATACGGCTTGTGTGCGCAATGTAAGTCTGCCAAATTAGTCACCTGTAGGGTCAGGACTGGTGTGTCTACGCCCTGCTGCAGCGCCGTCAGAATTGCGTCCCAGTTTGCAGGGATCAGGACTTCTCTTAGGCCCATGACTTCTTTGCGCCGGATCGCTATGCTTTCCGCTCTTGCCCATGCGAGCGCAGAGTGACTCCACGCCTGTATCGTGGGGTGTGGGGTGCCTTCCATCTTGTGGTGATTAATCACTTGGCTGCCACTATGCCTAGGTCTAGGAGCTGGAGGTTACCTTGGTTTTACAGTATGTCGGCCAGTCGAAGGGTATAACGCGCTTAGTGCAGGTGTGGCGTGTATCCGCTACTTCCCTCCAATATGCGCTGAGGATGGCGCAGCTCCAGAGCATGTGTATGAGATTAGCATCAAGGGTGGCACACCGGGGGCAGGCAGAGTCGGCGTGGTTGAAATATCTGTTGATTTTGGCAGGCTTGAAATATGATCTCTTAGTGATCTAATATTGTATTTGCCTCAATCTCATGTTTCTGGGAATGCTCACTGGACTGGCCAACACCTGCGCCCATTCTGCGTCTGAGTGTTGACGGCCCAGATTGTGCTTCCACTTTGCAGGAGGGGGTCTAGGCCGATCGCTGTATGTTGCCTGAGTGAGGCGGTGAACCACCGCGTGAGGTGTCTGCCCTGTCCCATGACATGTATACAGTGCATAGTAAGGTGTTTGTGGCTCAGTAGCGAGATCGCCCCATTTTACCGTTAGTGCAGCCACTATAGAACGGTGTAGATGGAATTGACCTGGGGGGAGCCCCTCATCTTCTATCAGTGTCGCATACGGAAAGAGTGAACCGTCGCGATATAGGTCTCCAAGGGACTGTATGCCGCTTTCGTGCCAGTTCTGTAACTCGGTGGCTGTAACTGTAGATTGACCTCTAGGGTCGTCTTCTAAAGGGAGTGCGGGGCATAGGGTGTTTTGTGTCAGGTTATGTAGAGGCTCCTGTGGTAGCATTTGTATGCCACGTTGAGCATCAGGGATTCTGGAGGTCTTGCTTTTGCACCGGGATGGAAAAGCCCGAGGAGCTGGGGTAGTGTGTGCGGCGGGTGCACGGTCACTGTCGTCTCATTGTCGGTCTGCCTTCCATCTGGCTATCCACTGTAGTTGGGCTGCGTAGTAGTAGAGTTCGATGCACAGGCCGCTAGGCCTACCTGGTCCATGGGTAAATTTAGTTTCTTCACTGCCACTCTATGCCGGCCGGAACCCCTTATAAAGTCTCTGGCCATCCCCTCTAGAGTGGCAAAGAAGGGAGGAGGAACGTATATGGGCAGGGTAGCAAAATAATAAAGGAATCTCGGCAGAGGCACCATTTTTACGAGTGCTACTTCGCCTGTCAAGGCAAGTGGGAGTTTGTTCCAGAATTGCATCTGGGACCTGGTGGTTGTTAGCGCCCTACCTAGGTTGCCATCGAATAGGTCTGGCGGTTGACAATATATTCATATGCCTAGGTATTGGAATGTTTCTGTGCTCCACTGCACCCTTCCCCCGTTAAGCACAAGGTCCAGATCGTGGTTTCCTTCTCTGAAGGCATATAGTTTAGATTTGCCAACATTTACCTTTAGCCTTGATATGGCTGCAAAGACCCGTAGGATCTGGGCCAGTTGTCAAGGCACGTCATTTATGTCCCTCAGGGAGACCAGGTGGTCGTCTGCGTACAATGACACCTTGTGTGTGTCATCGCCTAGAAGGATGCCATCATTTAATTGCGTCCTTATCGTCTCTGCAAGAGGCTCTATCGCCAACGCGAAGAGGAGGGGGGATAGTGGGTAGCCCTGCTGCATCCCTCTTCGTACTGGGACTGTGTCCGATACGAATGGCCCCATCTTTACTCTTACAACCGGTTCTATGTAGAGTAGACTGGTCATCTTTAGGAAAGTGGGGCCTAGTTTTTATTTTCCGAGAGTTGTGAACATATAGTCCCACTTCAGGGAGTCGAAGGCCTTATCGAGATCGAGGGTGAGGCAGCCTGCCATTGGCCATGCGCATGTGGAATAGGCTGCAACCCGAAAGAAGCAGCGCAGGTTGAGTGAGGTGCTACGGGATGGTACAAAGCCATTCTGGTCTACATGGACCAGAGTGGGGACCACCTGCGCATCTGTCTGCCAGAACTTTCGCTAATAGTTTGTAGTCGGCATTGAGCAGGGCGAGGGGCCAGTAGGAGCCCATGTCCATGATGTCCCTGTCAGGCTTGAGTAGAGATACCAAGTGTGCCTCGCGCCGGGAAGGAGGGAGCTGTTTCGCTTGTACGGCGGCTTCATAGAGGGCGTGGAACCGTTGTGTTAGCAACACTTGGTACACCTTGTAGTACTCCACTGGAAGTCCGTCAGGCCTTGAGTCTTCCCCGTGGCCAGGGACAATATTGCCTCTTTGATCTCCTCTAGCAAAATCGGCTCGTTTAGCAACTTCCTATATGCCGGTGTCGTCTCAGGTAGCTGCATACGGTCTAGGAAAGCTGTGAGGCATTGTGTATCTCAGCTCCTGGGATTATTACAGCCGGGTGTAGTGCTGTCTCATGGCTGCGTGAATGTTGTGTTGTGTGTATATCAGGAGTCCTGTATTGGTGCACAGTGTGCCTATCGAATTGCGGGCGTGCTCCTGTTGAATTAGCCAGGCCAGCAGTCGGCCTGCCCGATCAGCGGTGGCGTGTGTACGGGCCGTGAGAGCAGTGTAATTGTGGCAGCAGAGGCGCTCTATCAGTTCGCCGTGTTCTGTGCGCATCATCTCTAGGCGATGTGCACTTTTCCCCTCGCCCTCCCCGTCTGTTTTGTGTTGCAGGAACTGCATTTCTATTTTGCTAAGGGCAGTGGACAGTTGTCTGCGTATGTTCCAGGTGGCTCCCAAACAGTGTCCCCTTATTGCTACCTTAAATGCTTCCAATTACATTTGTGTGTCTCCTACTGTGCCTTCGTTGATCTCGAAATATTCGAGCATCGCCGTTCCTAGAGATAAACGAAACGCTGGGTCTTGGGGGACGCTCAGTCTCCCAAGTGAGTTTCAGCATTTAGGGGTTATGGTCGAAGTGTGTCCGGCCAAGGTATTCGGTCTGTCAAACTAGGGGAAGTAGAGCGGGTGATCCCACTATTTGGTCCAAGCGCACATCGATCCCATGTACCGTGGGGTAGTATGAGTAGACCCGGGTGTCGGGGATGAGGGTGAGCCATATGTCTAGCAGTGCCGAGTGAGTGAGCCAGTCCGCGAGAGCCTGCACGTTGGATGCTACTGTGGTTTAAGTCAGGGGTGGGAACGACCTGTCTAAGTCTATGCTAAGCACTGATTTGAAGTCCCCCCCCCCCCATGGAGCCATGGAGTTCCGTTCCATTTAGCTAATACCCCGGTTAGGTTATTCAAGAAGGAGGACTGATTTACGTTTGGGGCATAGATGGAACTGATCAGTATCATTTGGCCATTGAGTCGCCCTCTAACTAATGTGTATCTGCCTTCAGGATCAATCAGTACCTCTACTTATAAATGGGATACCAGCTCTCACCCAGATAAGGACACCCCGTGCGTGAGGCGAGTAGCTCATGCCATAGACTTGTCCTCTCCATCTCCTACGCAGGCGCTCCAGTTCGATTCGGATGCAAAAACAATTGATGGACAGAATGCAGAACAATGTCATACATTCACCCCAGTACAGCGATCTGGGCCTAAATCCATCGTTGTTTTGCTCACCAAATTCCAGTTTGTACCCAGACATATGCAAATCAGGCTTGACCCTGTGCCCAATGGGAACAGTCCAGCCCGAACTGTCAGGCCAAGATCTCCCTGGACTGGAAACAAGCGTCCTACGACCGGTTTCGGGGTTTCACCCCTCATAAGCCAGGATAGCTTGACTTCAGTGGCATGGAGAGCACTCCAGTGGCATTTGCGTGGCACTACTTCTCTTCGGGTCATGTGTGTTTCCTGGAGTAGCACAATGCCTGTGGACCTGCGTTGTAGGTAAGCGTAGATTGACTATCTGCGTGCAGGGTGTGCATACCGCGCACGTTCCACGTAACTGTGTTAACTTGTGCCATGTCTAGTCGTAGTGTTGGCCAGGCGATTTAGGGTGGGTGAGGCATGGTTTCTCATGGCATACGTGGGTGTGCTCCAAGATAACGTTAAGAACAAGGCACAAGTGTGAACAAAACCGTGCAGTTCCAATAGGATGCTCATCCAAACTGGGGTGCCCAACTATGGCAAATACTGTGTCAGTGCGACATTTAGTATGGGTGTGTGTCGCGTGTGATTAGATGGGGTTTTTCAGTTCCTTGTTGCTCCGATTCGACTGTATGTCTTCCCAGCCAATCCATCGTGTGAGGCGCGTGCTGCATGTGCCTTGAATCGCGGTATCATGTAAGCGCTGCTCACGGCAGTGCGTAGGCAGGTATGCAAACAATTGATTAGTTATGGTAAGACAGCTTGCCAGGTTGGCAGTTACCTGCGTGTACTGGCTTCTATATAGTACAGCAGTTCACAGAGAGTCATATGATGACATCCACCGTCTGTGGCGTGACTGGCCGTTACCTGCATCTACTGGCTTCTATATATAGTTCAGCAGTTCACAGAGTCATATGATGCCATCTGCCGTCTGTGGCGTGACATTTGGTAATCTTCGGGGTCATCAAGCCTGGAGGGCATGGATTCACTGGTAGTCGAGAATCTGGCAGGGCTTGGGTTCTGGTCAGAGTGGTGTGTTGTAGTTCCGAGTGTTGCAGCTACTTGTATAGCCTCCTGCCTCTCCATTCTCGGTTCAGGGTTGGGAGTCGTGGAAGTTGTGGCCGTGTCTACATGGAACCTTCTGCACCCGCCGCATGAGCGTCGTCTTCTGCCAAGTTTCCATGTGCGGTCTCGGCCCTGTCCATAGTCCCGAGTCCTCCAGCCAGTCCCAGACTTTGGGGGCGAGACAAAGCAGCCCACCACACCTTTTATGACCACTCTTAGCCTGGCGGGGAATAATAGAGAGTAACTGAGGTCGAGGTCGCTGAGTTGCCGTTTTACTGCGGCGTATGTGCCTCTGCGCCGCTATAATTGTGCTGTGTAGTCAGGGAATACCATGATCTGGCTGTTGCATCTTTTGATAACCGTCAGCTTGCGGATTTCTCGCAGGATCACATCCCTGTCCCTGTAGTTGAGGACTTTGAATAGAAATGGGCGCGGGCGGGCTGCCGGTGGGGGTTTCTGTGCTGGCACACGGTTGGCTCTCTCGACCACGAATTGGGGCGATAGCACGCCAGTGGGTAGCAGTTCTCTGAGCCAGCGCTCAGTGTACTCCGGGTTGCATCCTTCTTCCCCCTCCAGAAGGCCCACCACGCGGATATTGTTTCGGCGTGAGCATCCTTCTGCATCCTCCACTTTGTCCTCTAGTGCATGCACGTGGTCTATGAGGTCCTGCTGGGCCGCAATGTGACTGCACGAAGGGGTTAAGCTCCACGAGTGATTGCTCTTGCAGGTGCACCTTTTCCCCTAATTTGTGATGATGGGCGCGTAGTAGGGTGAAGTTGGAGGTGACTTAGTCGATCTTGGACTACAGAGAGGAGCGGGTTTGGTCCAGGGTAGATCTGATCTTCTACAGCACTGCCAGCACTGAGTCCAGCGTGGCAGTGAGTGCTGTGTGCGGTGCCTCTGCTGTGTTCCCACCTTCTGCAGGTGCCAGCTCCGAGTTGCCATTTTGCGTATTGGGTTGTTGGTGTTTGTGCGTAGGCGGGCCATTACTAGTTGTTGTGCTGTCGGCATACGTTGGTGAAATGTGGCAGCCGTGCAGACCACTTGGGGTGCGGTGCGGTGTCTTGGTTGCAGCCGCACCGATCTGGGGGATTGCTGCACGCCGGCGGTGGTAGGTGGTTAACAGCGTATACAGGCGCAAGCACCACTTACTTATCTTCAGTTGCTGGTTCCTTGCCGCAGGGTGCGCAGTTCCGATAGGGTTTGCAGTGATACTTCGCTTGTCACCGTCTCACCGCGCTTATCAGCGGGTTTGCAGTCACTGGTGATCTTTACTGTATGGTCGTGGTATGGATGGGCCCACCGGCGGGGGTGCGGAGTCAGTTGAGCTTCTCAGCGAGGTCTACCTTTTCCTCCAGGGAATGAGTAGCTTGGGTGTCATTTGTAGGGTGGGGCGCACAACGCCCGGGTCTGTCTTGGGGAAGCTGTGTCCACTGTGCACTGCTGTGATGCTCCAAGATTCTGTCGACTGCATCTCGTGTCCTTGGCCTAGGCCCGTTCAGACCCCAGACCCGATGTTCTCTAGGGCACTGTAGACCGGGTGTTACATGTGAGTGGGTGCATCAAGTTTAAGTCTGCAGGGGGGGCTGCGCTGTTTGTGCGCTCCCGCGGTGTGTGCGGCCTCGTTCCCTGCTTCTGACAGCCGCAGACTGGGCCCGTTCTGACCCACGAGTCTGGTGCGTGGTGGGCCTGCACTGTTTTGCCGCTTCACTGTGGAGCTCTTGCCGCCTGTTTGTGAGAGGGGGAAAAGGGATGAAGGGGTGCCTCTTGCCTCTGTACTAGTGCTTCGACTCTTGGCTTGAGGGCCCATTTTTTGTTTTGTGCCCACGGCGTTCTGGAATTTGTGTCCTTCGTTGTGTGACTGCAGTTTGGGCCAGATTAGACCCCCAGAGCCAATGCTTCCCAGGACCAAGAGTAGTCTGCTGCGCTAGGACCCACAAGTTTGGCCGCGCCCTATGAGTGTGTTCGCTGCACCTCTGGCTGTTTTCTCCACCCTCCGCTACCGCAGCCTGGGCCCAATCCGACTCCCGAGCCCCACGTGGGGTGGGCCTGCGTCGCCTCTCTGCTTTCCCTAAGCACTATTTCAGATTGCCTGCGTGTTTTGTTTCCTCGAGCCTCCACGCCCCAGTCAGGCAGATCATGCACGGTGCGAAGCAAGCGGGGGAATCGTGCTCTTCGCACCCCACAACCGCGGCCTGGGCCCAATCCGACCCCCGAGCCCGGTGCGGCATGGGTCCACACCGCCTCCTCGCCTTGCTGCAGCACCTCTCCTGTCCGCCTGAGTGTGCAACTTCCCCTGCCCTCCGCACCCCTGTCAGGCCGATCCCACAAGCTGCCAGGCAGAAGGGGGGGGAAGGGGATGGGGAGATGCTGCTCGCCTTCGCATTAGATGAGGTGTCCTACTCTTCAGCGGGGCAGACGTGTTTCTTCACGGATTCTCCTTCGTCCGTGGGCAGCAGCACATCGTGGGCCTGGAAAATAAGGGCCACGGCCTCCTGACGGCGTGGGCCCGTGGACGTGTACCACCCTGCTGCGGCGTCCACCGCGTCAGGGACTAGATGAGGGGGTGGTGCCCCCGTGGCGATTGCCGGTGTGTGACTCGCTCCTTCTCTGAGCAGCTTCGCACCACAAGTCCATGTCTTCTGGGCTGCGCTCGTGGTTTCCGCTGCTCCGCCGCCTGTGTTCGCGATGCTGCCATGTCCCGGGGCAGACGATTTTCCTGCAGTCTGTATCTTTTTCGGCAGTGTGGGGTTTACTGACGGAGCTCTAGCAGCGTGCGTCGGCCATGTTGGCTGGCTATCCACGCCCTCGCAGAAAGTCTCATAATGATCTGATTGACTAAGTGATTAACAGACCCAAAGGCCACCAAGACCTCCTGAGGAGAAGGATCAGCCATTAGCATCGGGTCCATAAGTTGGCTAAGATTATTGCTGACTATACACTTAAATAACAAAAAGATCTAAATGTTGCGCCATCTAATTCTAAACCTCTTATCTTTCGCACTCAAACCCATCCTTGCTCTTATTTCTCCCAGCGATATTAATAAATCGAACACTATGGGGTTATGACCAGTATTACAGGGGTGTAAAACATTTCCTGATTGAACCAGCGCTCCCATTGACCTCGAGAGGAATACAAAATCTATTGTTGTTCTCTTTCCCCATCCTATAAAGGTGGGTTTATACCTAAGACCTTGCCCTGCTAATGATCCTAAGTCAATTAAATCCATCTGGTACAGGGCTCTTATAAACCTTTGACCTCTTACATCAACCTCTTAGCAGTGGTTAGGGTATGTTTCCCTCTCAAATGGGTTCTCATCTAAGCAGGGCTGACCAATCTTGGCATTTAAGTCTACACCAACTACAATATTGAAATTCTGCAACAGATCGAGGGGCCCTTGTCTCCAAACTAGTCAACACCCTGAAAAATGCTGCAATTTGACAAACCATATTGATTACTTAAAAATAGAAATTAAACAAGAAGAAATACAATTGTCTGATACCACACCCCATAAAACAGGAACAACTGTAGTTTTAAACAGATCAGGATAGCCAATCCTCCTTGGGCCATCTGCTCAACAACAGCTTTCACAGGTAAATGGAAACACTCATCCACAGAAAAAGGTTCATAAGCCCAGCTTTCTTGGAATAGTAATACATCATATTATTTATTCAGATTTAACCATTCAGGATCAATCCCTGTGGATGCAACTCCTGCAACATTCCAACTAGAAATTTTAAGGGCTGAATGTCCAGTTTGTGACTGTTGCAGATGCAGACGTGGTTACATAGCTGGGAAGTAGATTCCTCAAAGATTAAGGGTAGCTCAGGAACCCCTGTTATTACTACCACATACAGGCTACATTGAGGTGCTAACTTTAATGAAGATAAGGTAGCCCTCTTCTGGTTATGAACACCAGGGCCTCCCCTTCCCCACTTCTGTTCCTTGATTCTCCACCTACGCTCATCCCCACTAGTGCGGATTCACTACTGCGCAGAGCGGAGCTTTGAGCATCACTTGCCCCTATGTTTTGTGCAAAAGACTTTGAGTTAGTGTTCAGGCAATGATTTACCTCAGCACTAGAAATTCTTGGATAGACAATGCATAAAGCATCAGTTGTAGATTGTACAATTTATCATACAAAGAAGCTATACAACTGTCAATTAGTTGTTTAACTTTTGACTCTTCTAGGCCCTAGTTAATAAGGGCTAAATACCTAGCAGGTTCTTTATCAGTATCCTTAGACATTTCCTTTTTCCTAGCATTTTGCATGCTTGGTTTCCCAGCTACTGGTTGCTTGCTTTTGTATGTCCTTTTATCGGCAGGTACACAGTCACTACCATTTAGGGGTTTTACCCTGCTATTCGCCATGTAATCTGCATTGAATGCACATGGGGAAAATATTGGCACCGCTATGGACACACAGTTATTGCTTTGAATACAGTTGGGCTGCATAGCCTTTACAGGAGAATGACTGTCTCCCTCGCCCAAACTTAAACAGCGCTCAGGTAGGACTATTTCTTTGGAGATCTTACGCACAAAACTTGCCAAAAAGGTATTCAAAGTATTCACGGTATGAGGTTGAGTAGGGATAACCATGTCTTTACCCTTTTCCTTGTCCTGGCCCAATTTGTGCTTACCCATTGTTGGTACCTACTCATGTCCAAAAACCATGGGGGGTTTCTCAGGCTCCTCCATGCGATGACAGACGCAGGACGGGCCCGCCCTTGGCCCAGGCTTTGCCCGGGCGCTTCCTGCACCACAGGCATCTACACGTTTATATAGAGTAGACCATTTTCAGCTGGTGGTGAAGCAGAGAATTGTGGGACTTGTGCTCCCTGGCGGTTGCATCTTGTTATGACCTAATCCTCTGATGCGGTTGAATGCAGCAGATGACCAGATGCAAAACAAAACCCCTCCCTGGGGTCTAATTTCAATGCCGGTGCTTTTTACAGTGGCCAGAACAGTCAGATCGGCAGACGCCAGGCAGCTCCTTCCCTAGAACTGCGCTTAAAAAGAACACATCATGCACCAGACCGGACAATCCTTCCTAGTTATGAAGAAACACTAAGGAAACGTAACTGCTAGAACCACCAGTGGGTAGCTAATGGAGTTCTAAGCAGTGCTTCACGTTGCCAATGGGCAATTGCTCTGGACAGAAGAGCACCCAGAAAAAACAGAGAGGGAGGGAAAATACAGACATCAAAACCAACAAGGACAGAAATCTCAGAATTCATTAAAGACAGCCCATGAGGGAGTAGGAAGACCCTATCCATGCTCTATCAACTAAACACAAAGTAGAAGATCAAGGCACAAACCGTCAAAACACTACTTCCTCCAATCACCCCAAAACCAAAAACTCAGGCAAGAAAGGAGCTATGTACCATACTAAGATGCAGAGATTCAAAAACAACCTAAGAATCAGATGACCTCCTGAAGATTGCCAGCTATGACAAACAAGCATTTGCAAATTAATAGGTCTCACATTTATGAGAGTTTTAGCTATTGGCACTGTAAATTACAATGCCTTTTTTAAGTGGTTTTTTTAAAACCGATAAATAAAAGGCATTGTCATATACAATGCCAATAGCTTAAACCCTCACAGATGTGGGACCTATTGCATTGCAAATGCGTGCTACAAAATTTTTAAAAAGCGTTAGGGGAGAGCACTAAGCTATTTGAGAAAATTGTGCTTGGAGGCTGTAATTAAAGCCTACCGAGCAACAATACAAGTTAACAGGGGGTGTCGCCATGGGAGGTTACAAAATGAGACAAGGAGGTACTAAGGAGGGACTACAAAGCTTTTTGACCAATGAACAGCCACAGTTTACAGTGGATAATGACACAAACCAATGAAAAATGTGGGCGGAGCTTCAAGTCCCTACCTCAATACAGCATGCCTCGCAGAGCAGTGCATACGCTGCCCAGGCTCGACCTAAAAAGTAGTTAAGGAAAAAGATGGAGTTACTGATCAAAAAGAGTCATAGCACCCAGGCCCACGACCTAGAATTAGACCATCATGCCGGACGAAGCATGCAAGGCACAGTACTAGAGTACAAAAAACATATATCCTGGCTCCATCACTGGGAAGACCAAAGTTCAAGCTCACTCCGATAAAAATGGCAGCGAGAAGGGTTTTCTAGACATCATAAAGATAGAAATCCTAAAGTTCAAGACCAAAATGTAAGGAATAGGACCCAACCTACTAAGAATGTGAGGATGTAAACTGAAATGAAAAACAAGGTCTTAATAACCCAGGAGTCCTGAACTCAAAGCATGAATGATGCAAACCCAAAGATCACCAATGGAATAAGGTCTAAGAGTTCAAAATCTCAGTGAAATGCCACAGGTCTAAAGGAAAAAATAAAATCAAACAATATTGCCATCATGGATAAGCCCAGCAGTGCAAAACATGAGACAAGAATAACATTCAAACCAGCAGGCATTCAAGAGAATGAAGTAGGAAGGCATGCCAAGAAAAAACAAACTCGAAGATTCTCCAACTCTCCCATTTCCGGACCAGACAAGGAAAACAGGCAATCTGCTGTGTAGGAAGTAACCACCCCAACAAGATGAAAGACCCAACTACAAAACACTAGCAAGGTGAAGATAATAACCAGATACAGAGAATATATGGCTAAACACTTAAGAGAACAGAAGATTTTTGTTAGAAATGGGATTTCCGGTTGGCTAGGGCTTGCGCCAAAGCCAAAGCCAGGCAGAAACCACCACTCTAGTCAGGGCTGGGGAGTTACACGCCAAAGATAACCCCTGCTCACCCCCTTGGTAGCTTGGCACGAGCAGTCAGGCTTATCCCGGAGGCAATGTGTAAAGCGTTTGCAACAACACCCAAGGCCCACCACAAAAGAAACTCCACACAAGGTATTATATAAAAATAGCCTTTGTATTATACCAAAAACATTAGATAATAAATACACACTTTACAATGTGCCACTGGCACGGGCAGAATTTACAGGGGAATTATCTACATGGGACAGGGCCTCATGGACCACTGTCAAGAATGAGCACTTTTAAAACTAGCACATACAATCACTGTAGCACCAATTAGAAAATGTAGAACAAATAATGAATGTAGCGCACAACCAGTAACCACTGGTAACAGGTAAGTACCACCTACGCAACCCTAACCACCTTAGGCAAATATTACGCAGGGAATCATGAACACATCAGCATAACCTATACTAGGAAAAACCCTCTCCTACGCATAGGTGCAGCTAGAACTAAACACAGCATAAAGGCATTGCGCAGGCGCAAAAGTACCTATATAAAACTCACCAGGTACCCTAGGGGAGGGCACAACACAGCAAAACTGTCCCCAGACCAACCTGGCCTTTCAGGGGCTCAAACGCCCTTTGTCCCGCAGAGTCAGGGCAAGACTGCGCAGACTGCGCAAGCCAAAGCGTAAGCACAGGGCCCCACCGAAACGTTGCAGCTGCCCACTAAGTGCTGGGCAGCTGGGAAAGGGCTTGGGCACCACGGTGCCCTTGGAGCCTTCTCTGGGCTCTGGGATGCCCCACGATAATGGGGGAGCCTCGTGGGCTCTACACAAATGATGGGGCCAACGTTGGAGCCTCTCTGGGCTCTGCTAAATACTGCCCCCGTCGTTGGAGTCCTTCTGGACTCAGCAAAGTGAAAGGCTACCCCTTCGTTGGAGTCCCTCTCAGGGACTCGAGAAATAATGCCCCCAGACGTTGGGAGCCTTTTAGGATCTACAAAACAATGTGCCCCGTTGGAGCCTCGCTGGGCTCTGAGAAACCAATGCCCCCTTGGGAGTCCCTCTGGACTCTACAAAATACACAATGCGGGACCGCTTAGTAAGGGAGAAGGGAAGCCCTTACTCACCGGCAGCACTCGTCGTTGGAGTCCCCCCTCCTCTGGGAACTCGAGATCGTGGAAATGGCCCCCTGAGCCTCGCAGGCTCTGAAAACAACTGTGGGGGCCCTGGAGCCTCTCCGGGCGAGTGCACCGGGGCGCAGGGTAGGCTCCTGCCTGCTCCGGTGCTTAAACCAGCCGCAAGTCTTCGGTGGGAGGCGGGGTAGGCTCCCGCCCTCCTACTTCCGGTTTTCCCGGAGGCCCGCCCTCGGCCTGCCTGACTTCCTGGTCGGGCGCCGGAGGGGCGATTTGCGGGCAAATGCCGGGTGGGCACCGGCTCTTCTAAAATACAATAAATCGAGGTGGGCACTCGATTTGGGCGGCAATGTCCCTGGCAGGGTGGGCACCTGCCAGGGGACTTCAGAATCGGCCAAGAACGGGGCAAATGCCGCGTGGGCACCGGCTTTCAGAAATAAAGCGCTCCTAGCGCTATAAGTAAAATAAAAGAGGTCCGGCAGAGTTCTCCTCTGTATGCAGCAAGGCAGGGGGGGCAAGGCTGGGCCCAGAGCCAGCTCACTGGGCCTCCAGGCAGGGAGGTAGTCCAAGTGGCGGTCCTCTAGCCCAGCAACAGCAGCAGCCCCCTCAGGCAGAATCCTGGAAGAGAAAACACACCCTTCTGTGGGGACACAGCCCCATTTTTATACACCTTTTCCCTTTGTTCTTGGTTCAGGGTGAGGGGGAAAACCAGTCGCAGCTGGTTGGGGAGCACCCTTGATGTGCTCAGCCCCTCACTCTATTCACTGGCAGGGCTATGGTCATCAGTCGCACCACAGGGGGCGGAGCCAGCATTGTGTGGTGAAATCCCAGCCCTATTCACAGGACCCAGGTGCACCACTCCCTCACATCACACATGGTAATCTCAACACTCACCACCGGGGCAGACCCATCCAGACTCCTGGAGCCAGGCTCACCAGCCAGCTCCAGCCAATCACGTGTCAGCACCTTTACAGCACACGCACAGCCATGTCTAGAAGTGGCACTTCCACACTAGACACATACACGCTGCATACATCATTGCGCAGCATTCAATCACACGAGTCCGCACATACCAGACTCGACCCTGCACACCCCACGCATCAGGAACTACCAGGGACACATACATTCCCCATGCATCCTATGGGAGGGCAGGCCTATCTCACCACATGCACTCAGAGTGCGCACGCACTTTACTCTGGGACACAGGGGAAGTGCGCAGAAACCAAAAATCACTACCACCTGGTCACCAGTAAAAGCAAAAAGTTTAGGGGTGAACCTGCCAGAAGGGCCAAGTCCAACAATTTTTATGACCTGCAAGAGTGCAATGGAGTATGTCAAAACATTTCAGCGTAACAGGAAAAGTCCAGTGAACTCTCAGTCTGACGATGAGTGAGGGAGTAGGGAATGCTGGATTATTGTTTCTTATATGTGTATGACATTGGAGTCGCTGACATGATGAAGGGGCTGGGTTGGAGAGAGGACTGATTGCTTCTCTATATATCCCATTAATTGGGCTGCCATGCATGGCATCGGATGATGGGGCGGTTTGCTGTAAAATGGTAAACAGGCACACTGGTCACTGAGTTAATAAAAACACTCAGCCACCTCCCTTGTAATCGGGAGGGGACGTACAGGCACTAGCGGTCCCTGGATGGGGGCACCCCATATGTTTTTAATGGTGTACGATATTTGCGTGCACAAAGTTCTGTGGGAAAAGAATGTCTTTAGCGAGTTGGGTTGGCTGAAGTGGGTGGGAGTGGGGTGGTATGTGCTGGGTCTGTTTTTGTTGTAATTATAGTGCAGGATACATGCTGGGGGTGACATCACGACTGAACATGAGACCTAAGAATATAAATGGCACCTCTGAAAGGAATGATTAAAATGCTGACAATGAACGTTCGGGTCTGAACAATCCCCAAAAAAATCAGGGGGGTGTTAGCATACTTAGCTAGGCATGAGGTGCAAATGGCCCTGCTGCAAGAAACTCACCTGACCAAGTAAACTGAGCAAAATGTAGGGAAGAACTGGTCAGTTGTCAGCGTGGCCTGGTCATATTCTAAGTATTGGAGAGGGGTCATGCTTCTAGTGAAAAAGGGTACTCCATTTACGCTCCTTAGTACTGAACTGGACGACCAGGGCAGATTTTTGTTGGTACAGTGTATCCTGGGAGGGTCGAGGGTGGTGGTGATTAATACCTATGGGCTGTATGATGATAACCCAGCCTTTTACAGGGAGGTTTGGAGGCGACTGGGCCTACTCCCCTCTACCCTGGTTATTTTGGGTGGTGACTTTAATGTATACTTCGATCCGGGAATGGACAGGTCTGCTACCACGGATTGGCACGGGAAACAAGTGGCGCGTATGGTACAGGAGATTATGCATGCAGAAGGGCTGGTGGATGCATGGAGGGTACGATATCCGGGTTTGAAAGAGGGTTTGTTTATCTCCTTCGTGCATGGCTCCTGGTCCCTATTGGACTATTGGCTGTTGTCTAAGGAGATGAGTGCCTGGGCGGTGAGAGTGGAACATTTGGCTAGAACGCTATCCGACCATGCCCCAGTCTTATTGGAACTAGCAGTTCCGACGTTCACAAGGCCCCCATTTTAGTGGCGATTACAGCCGGTGTCCTTTTCAGACCCGGTGTTTTGCACTACAATAGGGACGGCCACTAGCATTTTTTTCCAGGATAATAAGGAGTCGGTAGAGAAGGCGGGAACACTTTGGGAAGCCTTTAAAGTGACGGGGTGAATGCATGGGAGTGCAGGCGGGCGTTTTGAGATTGTTGCGCAATAGGATGCCAGACCTTAATTACCAGCCGCCTTGGCCACTGCGGCTCTCCACCCGTATACCCTAGTGGTTACTTTATCATTTCCTTAGCAACCGTATTACACCTGTTGTACAGCTATATGCTTATGGTCCTCAATCTTTGTTAACCTTTAACATACCTGTACTAAGAACCCTTAGTTATTGTTATTTTCCCTTACTTTGCAAGTGATGTATACAATGCTTGAAACAATACTTGATCTGTTTTTTCTTGTCTTCAATTTGCCCGTGATTGTCCAGTTGTACAGATTCATTGCAAATTCACGTTTTTCATGCCCTTCTCATGTTTTTTTCGTGAATGTCTAACTACAGCTTGATTCATTGTAATTTTAGACTTGCCTTGCAAGAAATGTATACAATGCTTGGAACGATCCTTAATGTTTTTTCTTGTTTTCAATTTGACCGTGATTGTCCAGTTGTACAGGTTGATTCATTGCAATTTACATTATTCACGTTGTTCATGCCCTTCTCATGTTTTTTTCATGAAATGTCACTTTACAGCTTGATTCATATCCTATACTTTTACAAGTGTATAATTCTTTATACCGATCTCGGTGTTTGCCTTCGGCCATCTTTCTAAGTGCCGCTTTTACTTCTCTTGTACCCCCGGGGCACTAGCACCGCCACTTCACGCTCTAGTCCCTTTCTATTGCACGTACTGGACCCGCCCAAACACGGTCACGTGATACTGCCGGCACCAACTTCATCTGGTTACGCCGCGCAGAACGCCTGAGACGCTTCATTCGTCCAACGACCCCTCTCTTCCAGACTGATCCGGTTCTGCGTCCTGGACTGCCGTGAAATTTCCCCAGCCGGACTCCATTTGATCCCTTAAACCTATGCTCCGGGTAAGCTCCCAACTCTTCGTTGTCCCGTTCGCCGCAGTTTGACTGCTCTACCCCCACTGAATCACCAATACCCCCGCCCCACCAAGGGATAACGTAGTCCGTTCTTTCTCCTTTTAGAGCGCTGCCAAGTACAACGCACGCTCTAGCTCTTCACTACTATCACTAACTGGTAAGATCATGACGCCGCTCTTCCATTGTTTGGTTTTTCTCCACGGCCTCATTTTAAATATGTAATTCGTCCTGTTCTCTTCTTTCCCCGCCCAGATACACACCACAGTTACCCTACTACTGTTACTCTGACGTTACAGCGCACCCCCTGAATTACTTTCCTTGGACCTTCGCCGTCCCTTGACACCAGGTATCCTTCTACCCACCTTTCCAAGGTCTTCTCTGCCTCAATTTGCTTCCTCGGGTCCCACGACCAATTTCTTTCCTTTTCCTCCTGTCCTTATAGAAGTACCTCATGAATCGTGTAACCATAGTCCTGATGATGACCTCAAGCTAAAGAGGTCGAAACGCCGTCGACTCCACAACGCCAATTGCGGCATTGAAAAGGGTCATTCACAAATAATGAAATTATGTTTGTGACTGTAAATTCCTTGTAAATACTTTTGTTTGACCCCCATTGTTTAATTGCCGTTCCACGGTGTTGCCTATACACTTGTGTCACTGCGCCGTTCACTCACCACGACACCCCCAGTGCACATATGGTTGTTATCGTTACTGAATTTAGTTGTATTTTCGTGCTTCTATCTACAAATAACAACCTTTCACCCTCCTCTTGGTCTCCCTTGTCACTTTTGTGCTATATGATTAATTCTCATGCTGAACGGTTCCCTTACATGATTTACCAGTTGAGACATTGTCTTTTTGCTACTAGACATAGAGAGCAAGCTCCAAAATCTTGAACGGCAATATGAGCTGTAACCGATGCCTGATGCTTTCGCACAAATGAGGGAGTTAACCAAGAAACATGCAGAAACTGTAGAGCAAGAGGTGCACTATATGTCTAGATGCTCTACGCTAGAGCATATGGGGAGGGCGACAGGGCAAAACGGACACTTACTGCATAGCTGTCTGAACATAAAGAGCAGGCTCACATAGTTGAGATACTGGACACAAACTCGGAGCTGAGATACATGACTTAGGTAATATTATCAGTCTTCACTGAGTACTATGGTGGCTTACACGCACACTGAAACAGGGCTACAGAACGGGAGGTAGCTGATTATCTCAAGGATGTGGCACTGGACTGGCTGTCCTCAGGACAAGGTGAGTATCTTCTCCAATCACTAACAGTAGATGATGTCAAAGAAGCCATACAAAAACTGGCAAATGGTAAGCTGCGGGCACAGATGGTCTTCCTGGTAAATTTTACAAGATGTATGCTGATCTGCTGTCCCGCAGCTTGCTGAAGTGTATGCGGAAGCATATGAGAGTGGGATTTTATTTATTTATTTATTTATTTAAGCTTGTACCGCGCACAGCTACCCACAATGGGTTTCCCGGCGCCAGGGATAGACTGTAGAAGAAAAGAGAATGTCACCTTGACTTAAGGCCTCTGCCGACTATTGGTCACGCTTAGTAAAGAGCAGGGTCTTCAAAGCCTTACGGAAGCGGAGTAAGTTGGTCTCAGATTTTAATGCCAATGGGAGGGAGTTCCAGTACCTACCGCATACGTTGCGGAAGCCCCTAATAGTTATGCTATTGAAACCAGATAAGGTCTCTAAGCACTGCGAATCATACGGCCACTCTCTCTAATGAATACTGATGTGAAAATACTCACCAAAATCATAGCACTGAGATTACAGTCACTGGTGCCCGCATTGGTGCTACCAGATCAGCCAGGCTTTGTGCAGGAGCGGTCCATGGCACATAATCTGAGGACTTTGTTCGCAACATTACATCAGCCAGACCCTGAGAGGAAGGCTGTGGCGGTGTTGCTCGACGCCGCCAAGGCTTTCGATTCCATACAGTGGGGCTATATGTTTGCTGTACTGTGTTGTATGGGGCTCCCTCCTCCATGTGTGCAATGGATACGTCTGCTATATGATGCACCAACGGAAAGGATTAGGGTCAACAAGTTTGTGTCGGATCCCATTAGAATATGCAGAGCGACGAGGCAGGGCTGTCTGCTGTCGCCCATGCTCTTTTCTTTAGTGCTCGAACCTCTGGCATGTAAAGTTAGACAGCTGCACAAGCAGGCGGAGCTTAGGTTCTGGCAGCAGCTACTAGCCATATCCCTGTATGTGGATGATATGCTGCTGTACATGCGGAAGCCAGAGCTGAATCTAGACCTACTGCTCCAAGAGTATGTAAAGTTTGGCGGGTATTCTGGCCGCAATATAAATTGGGATAAGTCAATAATGTTACCTTTCACACAGTGTACAATGCCGTGTGAATTGGAGTACCCGCTGAAGTGGGCCACGGAAGCTATCAAGTATCTTGGGATTTGGTTGCATAGGGATCTGGGGGTAGTGGTGCAGATGAACTACGGGTAGGCGATCGGAACACTGACAGACCAGGTATCCCGTGGATGCATCTCCCGCTGTCTCTAGCAGACCGCATCACTGTAATAAAAATGATGATTCTACCCAGATTTTTTTATTTGTTCACAATCATTCCAAAAGTGTTGACTAAAGCTTTTTTTCAAGTCACTTTCGGCAGGTCTATCGACATTGGTATAGGCGAATAAGAACTCGGGATCCAGTTGGAAATACAGCTCTAGCCATTTGAGCGGGGTGGATTTGGAGCACCAGATATGCGCCTCTACTATCTCTGTGCGCAAGCACATTTTGCGCATTATTGGCGCTTCCCACAAAGATGTTTGCCGCATTTGGCTGTGGAGTTGGACGATGTCCATCCAACTCCACTCTCTGCGGTGGTGCTCTACGAACGACCCCTTAAGTCTGAGATGCACATTAATACGGTGACTTGCACTAACCGTGTAGGGAAAGAGCTGCGGGTGAAGGCGGGAAGGGATTATCTCTATGCGCCGGCATGGTTGCTAGATGTGCACCCTGGCATATCTGTTGCTCAGGCGCGTGGTCCACTGGACACTCTAAAGATGGTGGGAGTCCTTACATTGGGCGATCTATACCCAAGTGGGAAATTTATAACGCTGGCAGTCCTCACTACAAACAAACAGTACATGGCTATGTTGGGCTTTGCGTATGCCAGATCGCGGGCTGCTATTCATATGGTCTACCCGGAGTACCTGGATGAGCCGAAGCCTCTGAATGAACTTCAGGTGCTGATGTCCACAGAGGAAAGGAAATGCCGAATAACCAGGCTGTATAACGCCTCCCTGGTTGAGAACCCAATGGTTAAGTCTGGTGCGTTTGAAAAATGAAATGCTTTGTTGGACGTGCAGATGTCATAGGAAGATTGGGTTACGTGCTGTGCACTGACTGGGTGCCTCACGGCAAATTGCAACTTACAGATATAATATTTTAAGTATTTCCAGCAGATGTATTATACACCAGTATGCCTGCATCAATTTGGGTTGTGTGACGACTCCTGCTGTTTACGCTGTGGGGTGGAAAATGATGACTTTATGAATTTAGCATGGAGCTGTAAGAATGTAGCATTACATTGGAGTAAAGTGACGCAAATCATCTTGAAGATGACTATGGAAAGGGTAGTATGCACGCCGCAGGTATGTTTATTGGGACTGCTGAAAGCAATTCAACAGAGCTATCATAAACTTGTAGCTATTGTAATATTACTGGCCAAGAGACTAGTGGCCAGAAACTGGGATGGGAAGATGGTGCCAACAGTGAAGGCATGGCTCAAGGACCTTGTATACCTTAAAGAGCAGTTGGACATTTATACGGAGGAGCTTCCAATTGCATCCAGGCCAAAAAATATTTGGATCCCTGTAACAATTTACTTTTTGGGGAACCCTGATGTTTTTTGATAAGTTGCGGACTAGGTCTAGAAATGCTATCTGGGGGAATGATAAGATTTGATAGACCGGATAAAGGCACTGTTGGCCCGCCAGGGGATGGTCGTGAGATGCACATTGCATTGATTGTATTGAGTGATATGAACAAATATGCACTGTAAGTTGTTAATCAAGTTGTATTGTTGAGGGATGGGACTACATTGAATAAGAATGTATGATTCTTGGATGTATTGACAAAATGAATAATAATTAAAAAAAAATGTAAACTACGAAAAGAAAACAAAAACCATTGAGTTCAAGAGAGGCAAAAACTAGCATTAACTGCTTTAAAATAGAAAAAGAGAGGCTACTAGGTCGAAGAGCATCAAGAAAACCCTAGACCACACACAATGAGAGTAGTACTGTACATTACAATCTAATGCAAGTGTTGTACTGTAGCAATTACCCTGTTTTAAGATGGAAACTTTAAGTCCTATGGGCTCTTCTTCCCCATAAAGAGCAAGGCACGTACCATGTTTCTCTCTCTCTCTTAGGCAAAGCAAAGTTAGTTACCATGCAAATAATACCTGCAAGGCCAGATATCAAGCCCTTCTCAAACCGACAACACAGGGCCAACTGCAGAATAAGGGGTATCAAGCAAGAAACAGAAATTAGGCCCACTAAACACGCAACCACTCAGAGGACACAGATGTCAGAAGTAGTGCCGTCCATTAACAGAAAGAGCTATCGAGCTGAACAAGACGGTCGGGATTGGAACACAAGCAAGATGCCAGAGTCTGAAGCATAAAGAAATAGCCAGAACTCAGGCTGCCAATGTCAATGGAACAAGGCAAGCTGTTGAAGATGGAAAATCATAGTTTCTGGAGACTCAGTATAATACATCCTGATATGAAGGTGCTCCAGAAATAAATATGCATAAGTGACATCTCTTGAAACCTAAAACAACGTAAATAAAACCAGACAGCCAAACCACAAACACATTGTGGCACGTCTCCATTCAACTACTCCAAGGTGAAAATGAGTCTAAATCAGAAGGAATCTCAGAAGACACCAAGCGTTGGCACATACCACCATGACAGAAACAACAGTATCAAATGTCACAGCTGGAAATAGTATCACAAATTTTGAAGGGAATAAGTGCCACTGTTACCTCCAAGGACACAGCTTACAGTGCCAAGCAGGAGTCAGGGCACGTATTAAACAATAATAGCAAAACAGATCACTACATAGGATCACCAACAGCCTCAACCGAGAAGCAGACACAACAAGTATAGTCTTCATTTGTCAAGGGAAAAAATTGTGAAAACGATCATAACCAGAGTTCAACAAGCGCGGTAAAGAGCTGATTATGGTTATCAGAGATCTCCTTGAAATACACTGTGGTTCAAAAGACCTTTATGCAGACACGACCATAATGACAGTGGTGCCATCCAATAACCTTCCGTATGAAAACAGGAGAAAACAAATTAAGCTAGCCCTATTCCATCCAGGCGTTAGGAGGGGACCAGGACCCACGGCATCCTGGCTGCCAAACCACAGCTAGTCACACCCCAAGCAGAAAAAAGCACGTCACTGAGTTTGGTCGTCGCTGCAAGAGGTCATAGGTGAAGGAACAAGTGGCAAACTGCTCTATCATTTCACCACAGCTGCTACCCCGAAAAAGTGAAGAATTATACATAGCAAAAGATGCATCCCCATTATGTGAGATTTCCCCATAGCAAACAAATATGCTACACACCCAGAACAACCAAAGCTGCTGATGGAGCATGTAAATGTATACCTCCTCAAATTTGCATGAAATTAATTACGTAATCATTCTAAAATTAATTTAAAATAACATGTTTGCAGTGAAAATTTACTAATCAACCTTTGCATCTTGATAAACATGAAATACACGTGGGACTAAAATGCCAATTGCATGGCAGAACATTTAATTAATTAACTATGGTACGCAAAACTAACATTAAATTGTGGTAAAATAGTAAAACTGCATGATTTATGTTGCTTTGTGATTCTTTGTGCTTTAAAATCATTAAATGGTAAGTATCATTGCTTTAATTGTTGCCATAGTTAGGAAAATACTACTATATATTGGGATTAGTGTGGGTTTAAACATTAGCATCTTCATTTCTATATTTTAATTACTATTATGTCTATTTTTGCTTAAGTTGGCATTCGGACCTACTAGGCCGCAGTACCCAAGATGGCGTTCTCTGAAGCAGATGCCACCATGTGAGCACGATGATTTCTGCGCATGCCCAGATGGCTCTGGAGATCACCAAGTGACCTGAACTTCTGACATCGTGTTCCCGGTCAAGGATTGGGATTTGATCGCCAGCCAATAGATGACTATGTGGGAACAGCGGAAAGGACAATAAAGAACCCATGTAATATGACTTTTTCACCTTGAAATGTTACATTCGCTGTTCTCGCCTGAGAAACATTTACAATTTGTGCCTTCGTATGCCAAGTTACCATGAAGAACCAGTTTTCACTGGGAAAAAATTGAAACGAACTGATGATAACCCCCAACTGTTCAATCAGAACATTTTCCTTGCCCCTAAAACTCGCCATATTTTACATGATGTAAGGGGAAAAAGGGTATAAAATTGGGCCCTCGTCAGTTATTGGGTGTCAATTGGGTTGATCGTTTGTGGCGTTGGGTTGCACTGAGCTGGTATTTATTCGTTGGTTTGCTTTGGGTTTATTTGGTGTTTGGGAGAAGAGTTTTGCTGTGCATCCGATATTTCTGCCTGACGGTTTGATCCTTCGCTGTGGGTCAGACAGCCTGTCCAGGGAGTTGTACCTGAGAATGCGGAGAACTCTCTATTTGATCTGAGGCCATCGTCGCTTGCTGATTGGTAACTGGAAATTTCATATTCATGTCTAATTTCTAAATGTTTGATTTCTCTTTAATAAAACTAAAAGATTATATTATGAGCTGTATTTGATAAATATAAACGTAAGAAATGTTATTAATTAGATAAACAACAATTGAAATATTAAGAATGAGTTTGTGATTCTTTAAAATGTATGATGAAATTAAATGATTTCTAGACTTTAATTGTGTCTTAGCTGGTTCCAATTCACCATCAACCAGTCCAACTAAGTGGTCCATTGACCAAGTAGTGGAGTGCCTTGATGTTAAGGTCAGGATTCTGGAGATGTATATAGAATGTGTATATAATGTAAATGCAATTTAATCCTGATAGGTAATAAGGTACCCCACATGTCCAGCGCCTTATTCTCCTGCGTACAGATTTGAGTGAGTTTGGCTGAATGACGAGTGTGTTGGTGTTATGGGCTCCACCAATGAATGAGTGTATGAATGAGCTGTTGTGAATAAGAATCTGTGACATAAGGAGAATATGTAAACTTTGTCCTCTGCGCTGCATCACTGCTGATCTGCACCATGGAGGAGAGAAGAACGTTAATGATCGGCAAAAGCTCACTTACTCGCACCTACAGCCCACCAACTCCAGCCTAAATAACATGTGTACAACCTCAGAGAAAGTTCACATTCTGTTTCTATGGAGAAAAACGCCCTGGAAGAATCACCACTGTGACTATCATAACTCAGGGTATAGCAATGTGGAACCTACCCCCACTCAGCAGATAACAGCACAAATTAGACTAGTGTAATCCAAAGACAAGGTGAAAACATCCAAGGAATGCAGACAATGAAAATGACAAAAAAGCTCTTAATGTAAGGCCGAAGATCGATGTGCGCCCCAATGCAGGAATCACTTCTCTAGACTACAAACGGTAGGTGATCTCATGAGGGAATGACTGGTTCTGCAAAGCCCATCACAGAGACAACATCAATCACTAGAGTTGGAGGAATAAGCCCAGCAGGGACCACCCATAAATCCTGAAGCTCCTCTTCTCAGTGAAAAATAGGAAAACAGAACAAGCATTTGCAATGCAATAGGTGTCGCATTAGGAAAGTTTGAGCTTTTTGTATTGTAAATTGGCTAATTTTTTATTTATGTGTTGGTATTGAAAATATTGAAATTACTAGCTTTCTCATGTACAATGTCAATAGTTTTAACTGTTGCAAATGTGACACCTATAGCATTTGTAATGCAATATGTGTTGCATTTACGTGACTTAGATGTATTGATATTACAAATAACAATGGCTTTTAATTTTTGCAAATAATTAACACTTAAATAAAAGTTAATGTAAATTATAATGGCAATCGTTAAGCTTGTAAGCGCAGAAAGCGTGCAGGGTAAACTTATTATTTTGGTTGTTTGAGACTCAGATCTGGGCAAAGCTGCAAGTAACCACGGCGGGGGGAGGGCGGCTGAGAGATAGGCGAGAGGCATGTGTGTGTGGCAAACACTGTTGGGGCGCGTGACATATAGATCTGGGCAAAGCTGCAAAAAAACATATGGGGCCATATGTAGGAAGCCTAATACCGGTCGGTAACGGCCGATTTTCGGTAAATATCCCGTTACCGACCGGTATTTAGGCTTTTGCTATGTAGGGGGCACATTTCAGGATTCGGTAAATTTACCGATTCGGTAAATACCGAATCCTGAAATGATATGTAGGTGACACTCAAATGAGTGATGTGTAGGGAAAATAATTCGGTATTTAGCACCAAATATATGTTGGTGCTAAATACCGAATACATTGCAAAAAGCAATATTTTGCTGGACTAACAGTGCCATGTGGCAGACATACATGCCCTTAGGGCATGTATGTGCGTCACATGTGCACACATGCAGGAATCAGGGGTGCAACAGGGTGTCACTGTGACACCCTGCCACCCTTGATTGTGCTCCCCCATTACCGATTCGGTATTTACCGATTCGGTAATGGTAACTGGCCTCCCATTGATTCCTATGGGCCTCCTGGCCCATAGGAATCAATGGGAAGGTATGCATCATTACCGAATCGGTAAATACCAATTCTAAATTACCGACCCATTCCGAATCGGTAAATATTACCAATAGATTACCTACATATCATTTACCGATTCATAAATACCGAATCGGTAAAATTCGGTATTTATGAATCGGTAAATGTTAGGCTACCTACATATGGCCCATGGTAACTTAAATCCTTAGACGCAGAATTAATGGAGCTCATGTTATCGACCTTAGAAGGATGAAAAGGGAATGAGCGCGGCCTATGTTAAGTTTGTAAACGCAGAAAGCGTGCAGGGTAAACTATTTTTTTTTGGGTTGTTTGAGACGCAGGGGTGCGTGTGATCAGTGCCTGTGTGTGTGAGCAGTGGGGCTGTGTGTGTGAAGTGCCTAAAGTTGCAAGAAAACATATGGTTATTTAAATCCTTAGACGCAGAATGAATGGAGCTAATGTTATCGACCTTAGAAGGATGAAAAGGGAATGAGCGCGGCATATGTTAACTTTGTAAGCGCAGAAAGTGTGCAGGGCAAACCTATTATTTTGGTTGTTTGAGACTCAGATCTGGGCAAAGCTGCAAGAAAACACGGAGGGGGAGGGCGGGCTGTGTGCTGAAAGGCAAAGAGAACACGGGCATGAAAGTGAAATCGATGGATGGCAATGCGTCCGTGAGACTAGCCCTGTGGTGGGGGAGGGACAGTTGTGAGAGGCGCCATGAGGAAACAATCTCTTTGCATGCTGTGGCGGGGGCGGGGAAGCGCATTCCAGGCGGGGGAGCGGACCCTTTGAAGTATGATGCCGAGGCTACACGTGCACGCGCCAGTAGGCTGAAGCGCTTCCCCAAACGGATTGCACGGCGGCAAGATGCACATGATTGTGCGTGTGCTCGCCATGCAATCCACTTTTGGGAGCACTTTGAAATGCCCCTCTTACTAGAGTCTCACATAGCGATTGCGTAAACGCAATAGCTAGGCGAGACCTAAAAACAAAAGGGTGCTGGGAATGCATGCCCTTTTATTGCGTCTTAGTAAGGGGGGGGGGGGAGATGTGTGGCCAGAATTATGAGCATATTCCTGATGTAATAACTAAAACTAGAAAGAGGGGCACAGAGGTAATATGTTTACTATCAACATCTCGGCTGGATGGACCGATTCTCAACCGTATATCAAAAAGACAGTCTTCAGCTTCATCTGGAAAATTCCCTGTGCGTCCTGGGAATCAATCATTAGAAAAGGGCAATGAAGGTCCAATTGTTGACAGCAAGAGGCAAGATTGTTATAACAGAACCAAGACTCAGGCCGAAAGTCGAGGACCTCTCTGCAAATGTGTATAAAGACAGAAATAGAGAACAAGAGCAGGTAGAGACCATGTTGTGTCCCATTAAGACAGGGGTATGTATATATTACAGTACACGAAAGACATGATTCAATGATTCATGATTGGATTTTTTCACTAAACAACCTTGCTTCAGTCTTTCACATCCATCCCATCACCTATTTTTCACACTTAAAACCATAATGTTGGTCAAGAGAGTCATGAAAATACCATGATGATTTATTTTACATACTGAACATTTTATTTAGAATAAAACAATCTGGGCTTATTTTGCAAATGGTGAGGTTGAATATCGCACGACTCAATGTTATACTTCGAAGTAAATACACTTTGAATAAAGAAACGAAGAGCCAAGCGCTCAAGGTTGGCATGCGTTCCAGTCAAAGTGTAAGGAGATCATACATAAGAATGCAGTGGAATGTAGAGTAACATGCAGAATTCCACCCTAATAAATCAATAAGACCAGGAAATGCGTTTATCAATTATAAATCTCAATATAGGTCACAAGAGAGGAGCAACTCTAACGTTGTCATCCACACTGCTTGGCTTCACAAAAGTACCTCAACCTTCTCACATTTCAATTTCAAATTTTGCCTTTCCCATCACTCTCCTGTTTGTCATCCAGACCAGGCATCTGGACAATACATTGGCAATGTTAACAGTAGATAATGTGGAAATTGGAATCTTAGGAAATGAAACACTGTGGACATTGTACAGTTACTATATTAATGATATCCCCATGTTTTATTTTATTTTTTTTAAAGAGTTTTATAAAGCGCGAACTAGACCCGAGAAATCCGGTATCTGAGCCTTTACATGAGCACCAGTTTCGTTTGAGTTTCATTTGAGTGGTTGAGGAAAAATCCATTTCCAGGGAGTCTGCAGTCAAGTTTGGAAACAGTTGTTTGTAGTGTAATGGTTTTTAGCTTCTTTCCGTGATGTGACATGTCTTCTTGCATTCCAACTGTGAATGACAATTTAATATATAGCTAATAGTATTGAAAACATGCACCAAATGTCAATGTTCGCATCACTATTACAACAAATGTAAGCAAATCATCAATGAGAACTGCTGCTTGAAATCAACAACATCTTGCTAGAGGATATTTCAAGCTGTGATCGAGCCAAATGCCAATGAAAAATAAATATTTACCAAATAAAGCACTTAAAATGTACTTGCAGAGTCTACCTGGTGGAGAAAGAATTGTGTGAGGGGTGGGATGTGTTGATGCACTTGGTAATAATTTGTGAGGGGATCTGAACTCAAAAATGTCAAAGAATGACCCATCAATTGTGGACTGTTGGTGCTACTCAGAAGATAGGTGTAAATAAATTGAAAACTAATTTAAGGTAAAAAAAAAAGTGTACATTGGTGATCTAAATGTAGGAATGCGAGAGGGGTGTAATATGTTGGAAAGAAGGGAGTGTCATTCTCAAAGCAGTGTGCATAATAACACCCTTCCTTTATGGCATAAAATTGTAGGAGCATGGTTTGCTCCATGTTAGGGTAGTCCACAAATAAAGATGCTTTTGGAAAGTAAAAAAAACTTAAAATGTCGGTCAGCAGGGTGACAGTAATCAATAGAGACATTAGAATCAAGTCTGCTATGAATAAAAAAAAAAATTTTTTTTGCTCTTGCATTAGTTAAAATAGTGTTGTCCATTCAGAGGTGACCTGGATTTGATCAGTCAATGTCTCTAACGACAGCCCTTTAGCAAAGGGGGAAACTGCTGTTTTAGACTAGGGTTCATGCTCCTTGCATGTTTTGTTGGGTTTATAATCTTGGGGTCAAAGTCAACAAGCGGATGCTTACCTGTAAATGGCAGTAGCAAATCAGTGTCAGTTAGGACAAGTTCATCCCATGCTGGATCTGAACTGTACTGCACCTATTTTCCACGCTGCCTGTACAGCATGGAGGTTATGCTCTTGCTGGAACTGGAACAGTGCTGCAAAGGTGAGTAGTGCCTCTATTTGGACCAAAAGCTGTAATATTTACCAGCACCATCATTTGGAATTCTATGGTCTTCAAGTGTATTGAATCTTTACATCCTGAAAGTTGACAATCATCTGTGTAGCCACCAAGACCAATACTTTTGAGTACTGGTATGGAATTATGATATTACGGTCATGCTTAGTTTTTCTAGCTGGAAGCACCCTTTCATTGTGAATGGAATATATTAAATGGTAGAACCAGCTTCAACCTTTTGCATTCTACTTTCCTGAATACTGTCACAAAGTCTAAAAAGCAGAGGTTTACCTTGTTTTTACATAAAGCCGTGAACTTACGAATCCAGTTACTTGGCTATATCGCTCTATGTACAGCCCTACAGAGAGTACAATACCTCTGGAAACAATGTGTGAGACTTTCTTCAACCATTCCCAAAAAACCTACTTATGGGGCAATTTAGTTTTTTGGGCCATACCATGAAGCATTGGAATGAAGTGCCAAACCCCTCAACAGTCATTACTTGATATCCTGTCTCAGTGTTATGGCTAAGATCATGCGTACTTATCTCCTATTTTTCTAGATTTACTTATAGTCTTAATATTCGGCATGAACCAATGCAGGTTACATAATATCTTCTCATTCAACTTCTCAGTCTATTGTTGGCCTATTCTGCGTGTCTTTTATATTTATATCAGTTTATGTTTCAATTTAGGGTTGGCATTATTGAAACGCAACTGTAGATTACAAGGTACATACAGCACCCTCGAGTGCCAGCTCTTCAAACTGACTAGCACTGTTCTTCCTACACGCCTCATACCAATCTGCATTCAAGGTTAATGGCTCCCAAAAACATTTAAGGTTAATGTTTCCCAAAGAAAAGACGTTTCACTTGTGATTTCTTGGAATGTGTGAGGACTGAGTTCTGCACATCTAAAAACAGAACGCCAATGCCTTCTAACCTTAGGTTCCTGGCTGAATTATCTCCATCCCCATAGGCTTTCTTCAGGAAGGTCATAGCTTGCACACTTTCCTCTTTGGCTGCAACAGCAGGGCCAGTAACAGCGTTCACCGTGGATTATGTATCTACTGTTTAAACTCTCGGTGTGCAACCAGAGGATTATTGGAATGGGTGCTTTAAACAAATAAAACTTAAATTGTTCCATTTACATGTTTTCCCTGGTGATTCTTCCGTGCTTTACTGCGAGCGAAGCTTTGCTCACACTGGTTACATTGAAATGGCAATTCTCTAGAATGCGTTCTCAGATGCACTGTCAGATTATTGCTGATGCTGAACGTTTTATCACAGTGGTGACACTGAAACGGCTTCTCTCCTGTATGAATTCGCAGGTGAACTGTTAGATGGGATTGCTGAGGAAACCGTTTCCCGCACTCTCCACACTGGTAAGGTTTCTCTCCTGTGTGTATTCTCTTGTGTATAGTTAGATGTGCCTGCTGATGAAATCTTTTTTTACAGTACCCACATTTATATGGCTTCTCCCCTGTGTGTATTCTTTCGTGTGCAATCAGTGACTGTCTGAGGTGGAATGTCTTTAAACATTTACTGCACGTGTACGTTTTCTGGTCCGAATGTGTTCTCCTGTGCAAATCGAGGCACGTTTGGCGCTGGAAACTCTTGTCGCAAGCAAGACACTTAAACGGTTTCTCCCCTGCATGTGTCTTCTCATGTAGAGCTAAGTTGGCTTTCTGATGGAAGGTTTTGTCACATTCGGTGCACTTAAATGGTTTTGGTCTGTGTTTTCTTTGGTGTTTAATGAGATCTGCAAGCTGAAAGAAGGTACTTACACACTCGCCACACTTATATGTATTCCCACTGGAGTGTATCTGCTGGTGCATTGCCAGCTTGGCCTTCCCACGGAAGCCTTTCCCACAGATATTGCATTTGAACAGGGTCTCTCCTGTGTGCATTCGGTAGTGAATAATGAGACGACCCTGGCGTGCGAAGCTTTTGTCACACTTTTCGCACTGAAATATCTGATCTGCATTACACTTCTGCTGCAATGCATCTTCAGGAGAGGTATGGGCAGCGCCCGCTTCCTGTGGCGGGGACGATTCCTGTGGAACGGCCGCTTCGTCTTCAGGTTGGACATTCTCATCTTTATGCATACGCTGGTGCAGCGTGAGATGAATTAGCAGAGGGAAGCTTTTTTGACACTGCTCACATGTGAAAGGTTTGTCCCGCTTGTGTATTTTACGATGCATGGTGAGGTAGGCGATATGGGTGAACCGTTTATCACAATCAGCACATTGGAACTGTTTTGTCGTGATGTGTGCTCTCTGGTGCAAACCAAGGTGAGCCCGGCGGGGAAAGCTCTTATTGCATTTCCCACATTTGTACAGCGTTGCTCCTGTGGGAGACGTCAGCTGACAGTGCTCTTGAGTCAATCCCTGCTTTCCTCTACTCTTCTCTCGTGCATGCTTCATGAGGTGCAAGGTGAAATGCGCCTTCCGAGGGAAAACCTGCCCACATTCCCCGCATGTGAACAAAGGGCTGCTTGAGTGCATCCCTTCTTGGGCAAGTAAGGGCTGTTTCCATGTGTTGCTCTTGTCACGAGGGCTTGCTTTACTTTTCTCTCGGTTGTGCCGCCTCTGATGGAGAACTAGGTGTGCGAGCCTGGGGAAGCTTTTCTCACAAACACCACATTTAAACTGCTTATCTGTCTGGCTCGCGAGATCTGGTTGATGAGATTCACTTCTGTTGCTCTGGCTGCTTTGTAAGTGTTCCTTTAACAGGTGCGTTCGCCGGTGAAAATTCAAGTTGCCTAGCCGAGGGAAGATCTTGCCACATTCGCCGCACTGAAACACTTTGTCAACGGAGTGCTTTCGACGGTGCACCGTGAGGTGCCACATCCGAGTGAAACTGTCACCGCACTCTCTGCATTTAAATGGCTTCCCACTTCGGTGCTCCTTCCGGTGCACGGTCAGGTGCCACTGGCGGCTAAATGTGTCGCCACATTCCCTGCACGTGAACAAACCACCACTGGGCGGATTCTTCTGTTGTGCATTCAAATGTACACGGCGTGGGATGCTTTCATCAGACTGCTCCTCCAACTTGATCAGCTTCTCCTTATGCCTCCTCATATGCAACGTTAGATGTGCCTGTCGAGTAAACATCCGTCCGCACTGCCCACATGTCAACAGAGTGTTGGGCTGCTGACACTGCGGTTCTACAAGTCCCACAGCTGGAAAGTCACGCTCAGACTCACGCTCAGTCTTGATCGGTGTGTTTTCTCCTTTGTGCCGCCGCCTGTGCAGAACAAGGTGGGCAAGTTTCAGGAAGCTTTTGGCGCAGAGATCACATTTAAATGGTTCGTCCGGAGGAGGCCAATGCGCCCTACGGTGCAAAGTGAGATGCGCCATTTGAGTGAAGCTGCGCTTGCAGACGTCACACTTAAATGGTCGGTCAACAAGATGTGTTCTCGCATGCATGGTGAGACTGGCCTGCTGGTGAAAGGTCTTGTCACACACCGCACACGCAAACACTTTGTCCTTTGCGTGCTTCTTTCTGTGTAGAACAAGGTGCGCAAGCCTGGAGAAGCTCGCCTTACAATCTCCGCACTTGAACAGGTTTTCACTCACGTCAGACTCCTGTTCAGTGGCGAGGGGAACTAGCGGTGGAAGAAGGGTGGGAGAGGAGGTTAAGGGCTGAAGAGTTAGGGCCGGGGATGTCGGTGGAAGACTTTCTTCGCTCTTCTCCGACTTGATTGGTCTCTTCTTCTTATGTTTCTTTTGGTGCAGAACAAGATCAGCCAGCCGGCTGAAGCTTTTGTCACAAACACCACAGTCATAGAGGTCTTCCAGTCGTGGAGAGTGAGCCCTCCTGTGTAAGGTTAGGTGCCATTTCTGAGTGAAACTTCGCTTGCATATGTCGCACTGGAAAGGCCTTTCCACTAAATGAGTCCTCTGGTGCAATGTAAGGTGGGCTTGACGGGAGAAGCATTTTCCACACTCTCCACACCTGAAGGGTTTGTCACCCACAGGCTTTGCATCTTGAAGCTTGACTGTCTCGGTCCCGGACCCGGTCCAGCGAAAGTGTCGCGCGGTGAGGTCAATTCGATTGCACATTACATAGGGCTTCTGCCGTGCATGCATGATTACATGTTTGGTCAGATCCGCGCTGTGCAGAAATATCTTGTCACATTCCTTGCACTTGTAAGGTTTCTCTTCTATGGGGGGGGTGCTCTTCAGGGGAGGCAAGGACTCGTCACCAGCCAAACTGCTAGCGCCGCTGCCACTGCTACTGCAACCACCACTTTTACCCAATTCATTGGCCAAATGTGCCCTCTTGTGCAAAATCAGATCCCTGGGACTGTTAAAACCTTTCCCACACTCTGAACACTTGTACAACGCCTCCTCGGTGTGCACACGTCTGTGCAAACTGAGAGCTTTATGGCTGACAAAACATCTCCAACAATCGGTGCACTTATGTGGGCGATCTACGGTGTGCTTCATTTGGTGTACCTCAAATGACTTTTTGTACGTGAAAGCCTGGCTGCAGACAGGGCATGTGTAGGGTTTGTGACCTGTGTGGGCGCTCTGGTGCGAGATTAGATCTACCTTACGGATAAACGACTGGTCACATTCTGTACATTTATAGGCTCGCTTGTATTTGTGTTTTGTTTTATGGATAATCAGTGCCTTTAAGCTACCGAAGCTCTGGTTACACTCAGTGCATTTAAAAAAAGTCTCTCCTCTGTGTACTCTACTGTGCAGTGTCAGGGCTTTGTTGTTAGAGAAGCATTTTGCACACTGTGTACACTTAAAAGGCGCATTTTCAAAATGTATCATCCTGTGCACTGCGAGAGCTTTATCTGTGGAAAAACACTTGCCACATTCGGCACACCTCGGATGTTCTTTCCATAGAATAGGTGGCTTGTTGGGTGCAGTGCTTTGGCTGGCTTCGGGGCCGACAAGAGGTTTTTGTACCGTATGCGTTTTCTCATGCCGGATAAGCTCCCCCTTGCGAATAAAGCTCTGCTGGCATTTAGTACACGCGTATGGCATCCAGTTGCGGTCTGCGTTCGGTCGGTAGGCAAGTAACTGGGCATTCCTCTGATAGAGCTCCCGTGTACTGGCACAGTACGAGCCGTCAGGCAGAATCATGCCCTGGAGAAAATGGGGATGTGCCGGTCTCATTAAACCCACTTGGAAACGTGCATCACAATCTCGTTCCTGCTTGAGTGCTTTTCCAGGAGGGTTGAAGGCTCTGAACGACCTGGAGTCAATCACTGGTCGGGTGGGGCCCTGGAGCACGTGGATCTGCAGTTTGCCGGGAGAAGCTTCGTAGACCACCGGCTTTCCAGGTCCTCTCAATGGAAACAGGTCTGCTTTTTTCCGGCTGTGCGAGCTCTCACCTGGGATAAGCAAACAGAGGATCCAGTTACAGAACAGACGCGTACAGAGAAAAACGCTAAAATGTCACTAGCTTTTGGATAATAATTTCACTTTTAGTGGCAGATGTTCATGTCACTTTAAAACATAAGAGTATACATTTTCTGCATAGATAACTACACGTGTAAGAAATATTCAAACAAGGGGAGATACAAATGGGAAATAACATTCTACATTTGGTCCTTTATAGTTCCACAATATAGTTGAATATTCACAGAAGCTTTGTAAAATGAGTTAATATGTACATATTCTAACCACTTTTTGAAAGCCAAACTCTACAACACCACTACCTTTCAGCGAAGTTCGCCCTGCGCCTATACCATAAATTAAGGGTCTTGTTCTCAATTAAGTAGAGCTATTTCCCCACCTTCCTCTCTTGCGGCACCGCTCAGCCATCTTTGTCAGATTCTATACAGCAGTGACATCTCATGACATCTTCCTCTAGACTAGAGAAACCGTTTGCCAAGAAATGAGGGCGGGCGTGTAACAGAACCTATACACGTGTAAAGATGTGCGCATCTGCATAGTGGACCAATGCAGGGATCAATAACTTATAATTCAAATATCAGTTCTGGACCTGAGCATGTGTAACTCTTCAGTCACAGCTAATTCAAGCTTATTGGTACACCAAATATTCAGCGGAGCGGCAGCTGCCAGCAAACTGTGTAAAGCAATCCTTCGGCAGCCCAGCAGGTGGAACAGCGCAAGATATTTATGTCTTATTACACCTGTGTGTGGCGCTGGGAGCAAGCCAGCTATCAATCAGGGACTTGTAAAGCGCGCCTACTCACCCGTGAGCGTCTCAAGGCGCTGGGGGGAACTATACAGTGTTCACTTTCAATGCCTAGTTTGTTTCACATTACTCTGCACCACTGCAGTGCTCACGTTCCCTTCACTCCTCCTAAGTATGTTGTATTCTCGTGACACTACCATGTCAAATGTACGTATTCTGACCAGTCTTACCAACATCTAGGGCGCGCTTACCTGGTTGTTCCTGTCTGCTCCATCTGAGCCAGCCGTGAGGGGAACGGCTCTTCTGTGGGGGTTACTAAGCCCTGATACCCCCGCCCCGGTCATTGCCTGTATCCACGCCGTGAGGGGGAACGGCTCGGGCTAAGACTACACTACCCAGCGGCCTTAGCGCCCGGCGCGCACTGCACATGTCATCTTGCAGCGCCCGGGCCCTACTTCAGGCCCCCAGCACCACCGCAGCGCGGGACACGCGTTTACCTGGTTGTTCCTGTCTGCTCCATCCGAGCCAGCCGTGAGGGGAACGGCTCTTCTGTGGGGGTTACTAAGCCCTGATACCCCCGCCCCGGTCATTGCCTGTATCCACGCCGTGAGGGGAACGGCTCGGGCTAAGACTACACTACCCAGCGGCCTTAGCGCCCGGCGCGCACTGCACACGTCATCTTGCAGCGCCCGGGCCCTACTTCAGGCCCCCAGCACCACCGCAGCGCGGGACGCGCGCTTACCTGGTTGTTCCTGTCTGCTCCATCCGAGCCAGCCGTGAGGGGAACGGCTCTTCTGTGGGGGTTACTAAGCCCTGATACCCCCGCCCCGGTCATTGTCTGTATCCACGCCGTGAGGGGAACGGCTCGGGCTAAGACTACACTACCCAGCGGCCTTAGCGCCCGGCGCGCACTGCACACGTCATCTTGCAGCGCCCGGGCCCTACTTCAGGCCCCCAGCACCACCGCAGCGCGGGACGCGCGCGGGCCGCGCCCGGGCCAAGGGCGGGCCCGTCCTTGCCCGTCACTGCCAGGAACGGACTGGACTGGGCAACCCCTCCAACGCATTCTACACGCCATATAACCCAAGGTACTGTCGCTCTATTGTAATATCGGTTCAATCGCACATAGTAGCGCTTTATGTAGCTGCTCTTTTTATAATCATTGTTATCGCTTTTGTTGTGCTAGGCTAGCCCTCAGCTCTTATTTCTTTTAGTTATTACTATGCCACCTAAGGATAGTAAAGCTAGGGCGACCAATGCACACTTTTCAGGGACAATGGACCAATTTGTCACGAAGGTTAACAGTGTTATTGACCAAGAAATACTGCTTCTGGAGCGACGTGTTTCTCAGGACCTCGCAGTAGCCAGGAGGTCCTCTTTGGGATATCTTGTCAATGCACGATCCCCAGCACGACCACCTTTATCCTCCACAAGCGCCACTGGCTCTGATCTGGACTCATTGGCTCGGGACTTGCCAGCAAGTGGAACGGTTGCTGCTGTTCCGGGGGAGGACCAGTCTTTGGCCTTTGATTCTTTGCTATTATCCCCTTGCCCACTGCCAGTTGCCTCCAGTATAGCCCCGGAGTGTACCACCAGACAGCTTAGAGAGCGTAATCCTGGGGCCATTCCTAAAACCAAGCAAAGGCGTCCACCGAATACTGGCAGAAAGGGCAAAAACACCAAAAGCAAACAAAAAACATTAAATCAATCTGGGAATTTGAATCAAACCCTGGATGTTCCTGAGCACTCTTTGCAGGCGACTTTTTCGGATAATCCTGTGCCCCAAGCCAACCCACCATCACCAATTAGGATAATGAGCCAGGATGAGGGAGCGGGGCACAGTGAAGTGGGTCAGGGGGGGACCTTAGAACCAACATGTACACTTGACATACGGAACGTTATTAGGTCCTCCCTTCGTCCCGTGGAGGACAGATTATTTAAAATCGAACAGTATGTAGCCAGGATTGAACATAGCCCGGGGGGCCTGTCCACTGTGTTAAACAACACCACTCATCTTCCAGAGGCCCCAAGTACATTGGCTAATCCTAGAGCAAAGAAAGCCCCGCTGGCCCTCAAAGCTGTTCCCTCAGCCCCCAAAGCTTTGCCCTCAGCCGACTCCGATAGTCAACCTACAATAGTAACCAAAACATCTAAACTAGCCCATAACTCCAGTAAATTCATCCCGCCCAGCACAACCCAATCACAAGATGTTGTTAGGTCATTGCCACTTGGGTCCCCCATCAGGGCTAATATCCCCAATCTACCACCTGAAACTGCTCCCTACATTGTCATTTTAGCAGGAGTCCCCGAACTGGCCAACAATGTAGTTGAGCCCCCTACAACCCTAAGGAATAGGGTTGTCCATTGGCTCAACAGGAATAGACCACTACCTTCACACATTAGCTCTAAAATTCTCATGGTAAGAAGGGCACCATGGGTAGGCCATCTAGCTAAGAACATCAGGGGGGAATTGTATTTTAATTAATTTTAAAGACACTAAAACTGTTGAGCACATTTGCAATTGGAGTCATTTCACCTCAAGTTCATGCATTTCAGCTCTTCCTTTATCTTACTTTTACCCTCCTGGGCATTTTACGGAGCCATGGACGGTAGTACACAACAAAGGGAGGTGTCCTCCATTGGGGAGCTGGTCCACACCCCCATTGCCCCTAGACATTTTCCCCACGGAAAATCGTTATAGCTGCCTTGAGGCCGTCGATTGACTGGAGGAAAGTGAGCCTACTCCAGCCACTCTTCTGCCTTCTTTAGGCTGCTCCTTACTAGAGTCTATCACACCTCCCGACCACTCGGACTTGATTATATCCATTCCTTCGCCAACATCTAAGAGGTCTACCATTAGTTCCGAGCCCTTCCAAATTCATTCCCCAAGCATACCTACTCATAGGGTGACCTCTCCTTGTCTCCTTAAAATTGTCTCCTGGAATGTAGCTGGTCTACGTAGCAAGCTTGATCTCCCTGACTGGAATGAATTTATAGAGAAACATGACATATGTTTTTTCCAGGAAACCTGGAGCGTTGAACCACTGTATAAGCCAGGGTTCTGTTGTTTCTTTACACCAGCCATCGCATCAGGCCGCGGCCGCCCTTCTGGCGGCCTTATGGTTTGGATCAGGGCAGATCTTAACCTGAAGGTCACCATAGATAGCTGTTCCTCGCCAGACATTATGAGACTTATTATTAAAGGTACCCAGAGTTGCACCACCTGGGAACTTTTTAATGTTTATTCTCGTGGTACCCAAGGGGGAGCCAAGTCATCCACCATCATAGCCCTCTCGGAAATACTTTCTACATGCCCTTCTAACTCTTACCTTCTTGTCGCTGGCGATTTCAACTGTTCTTTTGAACCGCTTGCCACTGAAGATATCTTGGGCATGCAAGATGAGGATACTAGATGGAGCATCCCCTCTCTTTCTCTCAACCCTGTTAAAAGATGGTCCCCGGCTGTGATTCAAATGAATGCCCTAGCATTAGAATTTGGCTTAAGAGCTACAAATGGGTGCACACCTTCGGATCTAGTGGGCGCCAACACCTTTAACAGGGTTGGCAGCCAAAGCAGAATCGATTATATTTTGATCGATAGGAAAGGATGGAAATTTGTTGTTGACATGATTATAACACCATCAATCAACAGTGACCACAACCCTTTGTCCCTTAGCTTGCGGGAGATTTGGCACAGACAGGGCACAACCTCTCACTCAGGTTTGCATATGATGTCTAAGACACTTTACCCCTCCAATTGTGGCAGATTCCTCAAATGGTCTAAAATTGTCCTTTGTGACACAAAACTTGCCACGTTGGAGTCCATCTGTGTTGACAACACCTCTAGGCTTTCTCTAGTCCCTAAGGACAATTCCAGCCAAACCTCAGTCTATGAGGAAACAATGAATGCAATTGGCGCTTTATTCCTTGACCACAGAAAAAAACTTAACCCCAGAGCTAAGTCGGAAAATGAGTGGTTTAACCAAGATTGCAGACTCAAGAAAAATAGCTTAATCTCTGCAATTAAATCTAACAATCGAGGTGAGGTTAGGCAAGCGAGGCTGCTTTATAAGCATGCACTCGCTTCTGCTAAAAAAGATTGGGATGAGCAGCGCTGGGTTTCACTAAAATCAGCGAGCCACGCTAAAAATGGCGAGCTATTTTGGTCTATCCTGAGAAGATCTGCTAATAATGCTCAGGCCCAACTCCCTAACCATATTACGGATAGGGATTGGTTCAATCACTTTAGGAACTTGTATGCAGGGGCGGAGGCTGCGGACGAACCCCCTACCTGCCCAAGGTCCACAGCTGAACTTCCCGAGCCTTCCCCTTTCCCAAGGATTGAGGAGAAAGAGGTCCAAAATGCTATTGGCAGGATTGTATCCGCAAAGGCTCCAGGACCAGATGGCATTCCGGGAGACCTCTTCAAAGCCAATACCGAGGGTTGGGCCTCGTTCTTTACAATTTTTATTAACAGTTTATTGAACGGATCACCAGTGCCAGAGTCCTGGAAAGGTGCGGAAGTAATTCCCATCTTTAAGAAGGGCTCTAGGGGTGACCCGGCAAATTATCGCCCAATCAGCCTTATTGACTCTGGCCAGAAATTGGTTGGCAGGGTTCTCCTTGAGAGGATACATTCATGGGTGGATGAAAAAGGGATCCTATCAAAGTTCCAGGCAGGCTTTAGGGCCTGCACTAGCACTATTGATCAGGCATTTAGACTAATGCTTCTTCACTGGAAGACGGTAACCATCGGCAAGGGCGCCTTATACCTTGCGTTCATTGACCTCAAGACCGCCTTTGACCTGGTCCCTCGTGATCGTCTGTGGTTGATCTTGGAGGAGCTGGGTATTCCCTCTTACATTTTGAAACTTCTCATTCGAATGCACGAAGAGAACTTCGCTTGTATTCGATGGGGAGCCCAGGGTCAGAAAACCAACAAAATACCAGTGAATAGAGGGGTTCGCCAAGGATGTGTCCTGGCGCCAACACTTTTCACATTATTTGTGAATGGTGTGGTCTCCTTTCTGCTCGAAGTTGACGCGGATGTCCCCGCTTTGGCGGGTGACAAAGTCCCCGCCCTCCTTTTTGCGGACGACACGCTTTTAATTTCAAAAACGCCGTCAGGACTACAGAAGCTGTTACAGCGCTTCTCCTTGTTCTGCGAGCAGAGAGGCCTTGTCATCAACACCACCAAAACTAAACTCCTCTATTTTAATCCCTCCAGATCCTCCAGCTCCACTCTGACCCTAGATGGGAAACCATTGGAGCGTGTCAGGGAGTTTGATTACTTGGGAATCAGAATCTCGGACAGACTCAAATGGCAGCCCCACATAGATAAAATGGCACTTAATCACAAACGGGTAACAGGTGCTCTGGGGAAGGAATTCCGTGCTTCTATCTCCAAACCCATTGCTCCTGTATTAAACATCTATGCCGCAAAGGCGGTGGGCAGTGCTCTTTATGGCGCGGAATTATGGGGCTTCAGTTGTGTAGACTCTCTTGTGACTAATGAAAACAAGTTCTTTAGAGAACTTGTAACTCTCCCTAGGGGTACCCCAACCAAACCTCTCCTGAGCAACTTTGGTAGGCGCTCAATTAGAGATTTAGCCATCCTTCGCCCTTTGTTATACTGGGCGCGGCTGTGGCGCACCCCTGAGCTCTCAAACTATGCAGATGGGCTCAGGGAGGTCATGAATATGCAAGGAGCACATAAAATCGAGTGGCTCACAAATATTAAGAAAATCTTGGCTGCAAGTGGCCTTACTTCTGACCGGCCTTTGGGGGCGCCAATATCAAAGGAGGAGGCCAAACGAGCATATTGGGCTTGGGTGGATGCCTCGGAATCAAGGGACCCTAATATTGGAAGGCTGACAGAGGCTTTTCACCAACATAAACTCACTCCTCTCTGTGAACCTTATCTTGATTTTATCACCAAGCCCAAGGATAGATCTCTTTTTATTCAGTTTAGATTTGGGACACTCCCATTACGTGACCGTACTAGCAGGTGGAATCCCCCTCACAAGACCCTTCCCGATTGCCCCTTCTGTACTGGCACTTTGGAAAATACTTCCCATCTTTTCTTCGCCTGCCCAGCGTATTTATTACCTAGAATGAAATGGCTTAGGCCTGTTTGTTTATTACTAGGAACAAGGGTTCACTCTGAAGCAATGAGAATCCTTAAGACCTCTTCCAACACTACTATAGTCTGTGGGGTGGCCAAATTTCTCGGTTGGGCATGGTTATTGAGACAGCGATCTATTAATTCCAATGAACCTTTTTACCCTTTTTTAACTTCCAAAGCTGTAAAATGTAATAAGTTCTTAGATATTTATTGTATAGTATCCAATTGGATTTTCTTACGACATGTTTTTAAAATGAATTTGCAATTGTTTGTATGTATTTTGTGCTTTTATGACACTACATGTCGAAATAAAGCTTTATATTTCAGATAGCCAATGTTCTAAGTAAATCATATATAGCAGGTACATTCTGTGTACAAACCTGTAATACGTCAGTTTGAATCTAGCATTTCCGGAAAACATACACATTGCTTACAATTCCTCAGCTGGATACCACGGTCTTAATCCCATTTACCCTTCCGTGCAATTTGTTCCCCGAGACATTTGCCCTGTAATGCCCTGTGCATGATCGATACTGCACGACTGTCCAATGAATGATCCAACACCGTTCCCAATAACCAGGATTCATGGCTGAACCAGAAATCCTTCCCACGCCAGCCAACCTAACCTTAGTCTAGTATTAAGTAAAAACAGGACCTACTGTAGCCCAAATTTGGGTTTGGCCTTAAAATGTTTCGCCAACTCACCCTCATGAAAAACGTCACATATCAATCCAACCACCTTGTGGTGACAGCTATCTTAGGTTTGACTTTATGAAAGAGTGTAAGTCTACATGATTGCGCAGCGTGATAACACAGGGGCCTTTTCCTCAGGCATGCATCTGTGCCCTGCCCAAATTCTTACCATTATCTCAATCAAATATGGTCTAACGAATTACAATGTCCTACCCATCATAAACAGAAAACAAAACTCACAAGTATATGCCAAGCCAATATATTATTTTACATATTTGGTCCTTGCCTCGTGCCTTTAGTCATGTAGTGCGACGATTAGGCTAGATAATACAGCTTTAGGTCAGTTGGGAGCAACAACCCCGGTTCAAAATGGCACTTCAGGATCGTTAGGTTAACTCTCCAATTTGTCCCAGAATAGTTCTGATCGAACAATACTGTCGATTCTTTGAAAATACTTTTTGGGAATAAGCACATCATGCCTGGCCGAACAAAGGCATCTGTGCTGGATTCCCATATTAACCAGTGCAGTTGACCCATCTAGGAAAGAAGGAGCGTCAACCAGGATTTCTGTGAATTACTTACACCCAATATCGAGATTTAACATGTTATGGGGAGTATGCAATTACTATATTTCCAGGTACATAACCTCATCCGTCTGCCCCAAGTCAGTTTTCCTGGATCCCAATGTGCCCACATGCCCAATAAAAAGTCTAGGTGTCTGCTAGTTCTTACCAAACCAGTGATTGGCTGCAAATTGCTTCACAGGAAGGAATAGAGGGGGTTAGCCCTCCCAGGATCTCTCATATAAACCAGAGTTTGTCAGCCCCGAACTAGACCCTGTGCGTGGTGCCCCACAGGGATGTCTCAATTTACTGCCATGCTCTAGAAGATCGCCACCACAGCCTCAATCACTGGGGCAAACAAAAGTGCTGACAGCTGATATCCTATCCAAGTACCCCTCTCAAATAACCAGCTGTCCGGGGAAAGCCGACATTCTTACCTAGGACCCCTCTAACAACTAGCTTTGATTTTAATGCCCGTCATAATTTTGGTTGAACCAAACTTATTAAAATTGGGCCAAAATATTACCTTCCCAGCATAGCAGACAGGCTCTGCCATCTGACTGTGTGAAATGCCTTCTCTAAGCAATTAGAGACGCCGTCACAATTATCCTCCGCACTCCCCCAGACTGCTGAATGTGTACCAACCTTCTGAGGCTTCACATTGTGAGTCTGCTGGGGACTAAACCAGACTTCCAGGTAAACAAAATATTGAGTTACCTCCGCCACACTAACTGCAACATTAAAACTCAATATTTTAAGCTATATATTAAACAAAGATCGAGAGTTGATAAGACCTACAATCCTTAGGGTCCTTACCTGTTCCTGGAGAATCATGATCAGCACCACCATAGTTGAAGCCTGGAGCATCCACCTGTCAAATGTATCCCTATATCCTTCAAGGAGCCACCAATAATTCGGTAGGGGTATGATAACATTCGATGGGAATACCATCCGTTCTAGGTGTCTCCCCTGTATTTATTTTATTTATCTAAGGCCTTGGTCAGTGACAATTCAGAGCGTGCATGATCCACCTTACTCAGAGAATATCTAACTTCCTGAAGTACCTTCCCAAGTCATCAGAATGCACATTGTGCAAATAGATTTGCCACACATATTGTCTGAACAAATATTAGATGCTGTCTGAATGGCTATATTCTCTCCTTTATCATTTTTCACAGGCTTGATTGAGTACCTGGGGGTCTTACTCTTCAGTGACCATGGCATCGTACTGTGTGCCAGTTTCTCCCTCCAAATATTCAAAACACATCCACCCCAGAGTTGACACCTAAAGGAAAATGACTTACCTATGCAGAAGCCACGTACCAACACCTAACTGTAATTGCATTTGTATAGAATTTCATACCCCTTGTGAGGAGCCAGAGCAAATTGTTGGACAAGTAGTATGCTACCAGGAGAGAGTTCTTGGTCGGAAGGATGCTGTATTTACAATGTGGCCTATGAGGGAAGCATTTGGTGGCATGTGCGAGTAACCAGACGGCAGATTGGTGCTCTTATTCTGGGTTGCAGCGCTTAGATTGGTGGCAGAACACGAATGAGAGTGCGCGAGAAAGAGAATATGCACATTTTACATTAGCTGAATGATATGAGTTTCTCTGCAGGTCCCTTATGAGTTTTTGTATTTTTTAGGTCGAGCCTGGACAGCACATGCGCTACTCTGCGGCATGCTGTATTGAGTTATGGCATACAAGCTCCGCCCATTTCCCTGCCCATGAGTTTTAATTGGCTCCTGTTACTGTCCTTGCTAAATGTTGCTTTCATTTGTGAACAGGCCTGTTAGTCCCTCCTTGGTACCGTTTACTGGTGGTGTTATACGGTCTGCTTTATAAGTTGGTGAGCACTATTTTCTTTAATGATCTTCCCCTATTCCACCCATGACATCGCAGCACCCGCCGGCTTATTTAATAGTAATGTATTTATTCAAATTACAGCGCGGTCCGCTTTAACTTTTAATTATTTAATATACGGCGGAGGCCGCTTTCACTTTAGCAGGAGCACTACACAACCATTTAAAATTAATCATTTTTTTTCCACTTTGAGTGAAAGCACACCATACACGCTTTCACTTTAAAGTTGCCCGTGCCCCTTTCTTTAGACCCTGCTCACTGTAAACTTAATACGGAGAGCAGCGTCTAAAGAAAGGGGCCCGGCCACCATTAAAGTGGTCTAGCATTTGCGAGGGTTTGAGCTCTTGGCATTATAAAAAATAATGCCTTTATATATGCGTTGCTTTTAAAACACAAAAATAAAAGGCATGGTCATTTACAATACTAGTAGCCTAAACGATCGCAAATGCGAGACCTATTGCACTGCAAATGGTTGTATCTTAATGTCTCCACCACCCGGGGAAAGTTAAATTAACTGGGTCTATGGCGACGTCATGTTACTCCGCAATGTAAACATACTTCAGCATGGCTTCTAGGTGCATCGCATTTCCTGAACAATGCTTGCCGCATGTCCTCGTTGGACTCTGGGTAGTTTAAAGTTCTTCTGGGGGGGTGGGGGGTTCACAGTAGTAGACAATGGTTGTCACAGGTCCTAAAAAAAGGTCAGGGTGTGTGGTTAGTTTTCTTCTTGCTCAGGGAGTAAATGGCACACAAGCAACTGGCAGGAAAAACTCGCTGTTCTAACGGGACATTTGTGCTTCTTGCACCCACAGCCCGCAGTGCTTTGTGCGTTTTCAAACAATTCTAAACATGTTGCAGGTGTAAATAACACAAACTGTGTAGTTATCGTGCACCCACTACCATATTTTCAAATCTACTGCACGCGTAAATCTGACTTGAATAACACATGATAACCAAAGTGAGTATCCAACCCAAGCAAACAATGTCAGAAAAATGTTGATCCTAAGGTAGTGGCCTAATATCTTCTGAAATCAGTGGTTTGCTACTACTATAAATGGGAGCACAACCGCTTTGTTAAATTCCCCTCACACACCCTAATAGTGTCATGCTTCATCATAGGGGCACCCTGGCTCCTAAAAGCCAGGGTGGGCTCAACCGTTTTTCAGGGAGCTCTTAAAAGAAAAAGGCAGGGGGGTCTTAAAGATTAAAAAACCACTATCACCTCCAGGTATGCCTTTAATATGGAGGGGAAGTGGTTATTGAAAAAAAGAACACAGGTTTCTGTAGGATTCAACGGTCCTATGACCCTATGTATGCCAACATGTTTCAGCCACTCTAGGGCCCTATGGGTCCATGACTTTCATCAGGGCAAAGGTGAATCAGATGTCCCTCCCTACAGTGTAAAAACAATAATCCGAAAAATATTCAAATTATCACGAGAACAACTATTGGATATACTTATCCTAAGTTTTGCGTTCTCTGGACTTGGTTTACTCTCTTTGTAAATATCTCACCCACTCTCTAGGTGTAAATATGGGAATCATAATCATGTTAACTACATAGAAGTATACGTGCATTCATTTTATGCTGGATATATATAGCTCAATACACAAATAAAAACATACACCTGTCTGGACTCGTAACCCCACACTCTCAATCAATGTGCCAGAAAGTGTGTGTGTGTGTGTGTATGTGTATATATATATATATATATATATATATATATATATATATATATATATATATATATATATATATATATATATATATATATATATATATATATATATATATATAGGGGATCAGCATCAAGGAATTGAGGGATCACGTCGATCTGCCGGGGCTCATTGGGGGCTCCGTTCAGCTGAAATGACACTCTTATTCAAAGCCGACACTACAATTCCCATAACACTTTGCTTTTTGCACAGGTGGCAAACGATCATGTGGTATGTCACAAGGTGCTTTTAGCAGGGACTGTCGGAGGTGCAATTTTCCACTACCAGCCCTGAAGAGAGGATTGCCTCGAAACGCGTCGGCGTACGTGGTGGGAACAGCTAAGCGCAGAGAGACGTTTTCCTTTTCCGCTTAATAAAGGTGTCTTGCTTGGAACATCTTGGTGTTTTTCGAGTGCTTTTCAATTTAACGACCAACCAAGCACGAGCATGGATATATATATATATATATATATATATATATATATATATATATATATATATATATATATATTCACTTAAAAAACCATAGGTTTCACACATGTTATAGTTAGCTGGACATTTCACTCGTAAAAAACCAATGAAATTCCCCCGTTATAGTTAGTGCAGGCAACTATAACTCACGCGACCGCAATCCTCTGCTGATGACGTCAGATATTACATCACTGATGACATATGTGTCTTTATGAAAAATAAATATTTGTAATATATGTATAGCTAAAGATTAATGGAAGAAGACATGGGTAAATAAGTGTCTAAATACAGTGATGTAATATCTGACGTCATCAGCAGAGGATTGCGGTCGCGTGAGTTATAGTTGCCTGCACTAACTATAACGGGGGAATTTCATTGGTTTTTTATGAGTGAAATGTCCAGCTAACTATAACATGTGTGAAACCTATGGTTTTTTAAGTGAATTTGCAAGGTTTTTTTAAATGCTAATTCGTAACTATAACGTGTGTGAAACCTATGGTTTTTTCAGTGAATATATAAACATATAAATATAATCTGCATATCTATATAAATTCATGCAAACATATACATATATGCATACATATGCATGGTATGTACATGAACGTTTGAAAAACTCTAATACAAGCGAAGCTAAAAAGCCACCTAATTACAAACAGAATTGCTTTAACTTAAACGAGGGCAAGACCTATTGCATTTTAAATGCTTGTTTACTTTGATTCCATCAAGAAGGCATTCAGATGTGTCCCACATTTTCCATAAATTCTGAATGGTAGCACTCTAGTTGCTCATTAGATCACTGTAGTAAAGCTACTGCTCATCAGGGAAGTCTGCTGCTGGTATTGAAAGTGCATGTTTCAGTCTGCATGTCAGAATTTTTTAATGAAATAGAAGAGGATTTGATAAGTCACTCAAAATGTGCCCTAATTTTTCTTTTTTCCTCACTAATCATAATTTCTATGGCAAAATGAACCTCCTCATTGTGTTCCATTTAAATTAAACTACTCACATCCTTACTACTCACTCGCTACTACTTTCTACTACTCACTCTCTACTACTCACTCTCTACTACTCTCTACCACTCACTCTCTACTACTCTCTCTCTACTACTCTCTCTCTCTACTACTCACTCTCTACCACTCTCTACTACTCACTCTCTACTACTCACTCTACTACTCACTCTACTACTCACTCTACTACTCACTCTACTACTCACTCTACTACTCACTCTACTACTCACTCTACTACTCTCTACCACTCACTCTCTACTACTCTCTCTCTCTACCACTCACTCTCTACCACTCACTCTCTACCACTCTCTCTCTCTACTACTCTCTCTCTCTACTACTCTCTACCACTCACTCTCTACCACTCACTCTCTACCACTCACTCTCTACCACTCACTCTCTACCACTCACTCTCTACCACTCACTCTCTACTACTCACTCTCTACTACTCACTCTCTACTTACTCACTCTCTACTACTCACTCTACTACTCATTCTCTACTACTCATCCTCTACTACTCATTCTCTACTACTCACTCTCTACTACTCACTCTCTACTACTCACTCTACTACTCACTCTACTACTCACTCTACTACTCACTCTACTACTCACTACTACTCACTCTACTACTCCCTACTACTCACTCTACTACTCACTCTACTACTCACTCTACTACTCCCTACTACTCCCTACTACTCACTCTCTACTACTCACTCTCTACTACTCACTCTCTACTACTCACTCTCTACTACTCACTCTACTTCTCCACTACTCTCTACTAATCACTCTCTACTACTCACTCTGTACTACTCTGTACTACTCTCTCTACTTTCTACTACTCACTCTCTCTACTACTCACTCTCTCTACTACTCACTCTCTCTACTACTCACTCTCTCTACTACTCACTCTCTACTACTCACTCTCTACTACTCACTCTCTACTACTCATTCTCTACTACTCATTCTCTACTACTCATTCTCTACTACTCATTCTCTACTACTCACTCTCTGCTACTCAGTCTCCACTACTCACTCTCTACTACCCTCTACTACTCACTCTCTACTACTCACTCTCTACTACTCACTCTCTACTACTCACTCTCTACTACTCACTCTCTACTACTCACTCTCTACTACTCTACTTCTCACTCGCTACTACTCTCTACTACTCACTCTCTACTACTCACTACTACTCTCTCCTACTCACTCTCTGCTACTCTCTCTATTACTCTCTACTACTCTCTCTCTACTCTCTACTCTCTACTACTCATCCTCTACTCTCTACCTCTCTCTACCTCTCTCTCTACTACTCTCTACCTCTACGTCTCTACCTCTACATCTCTACCTCTCTACCTCTCTCTACACGCACACATATGCACATATATGCATTTATATATATGTATGTGTATATATATATGTATATACATACATATATAAACATATATATAATCTGCATATCTATATAAATACAAATATAAATGCATGCATACATATACAGATATGCATGTTATTTACATGAAATTTTGAAAAACACTAATAAAAGCAAAGCTAAAAAGCCATCTAATTACAAACAGAATTGCTTTAACTTAAACGAGGGTGAGACCTATTGCATTTTCAATGCTTGTTTACTTTGGTTCCATCAAGAAGGCATTCAGATGTGACACATTTGCCATAAATTCTGAATGGTAGCACTCTAGTTCCTCATTAGATCACTGTAGTAAAGCTACTGCTCACCAGGGAAGTCTGCTGCTGGTATTCAAAGTGCATGTTTCAGTCTGCATGTCAGAACTTTTTAATGAAATAGAAGAGGATTTGAGAAGTCAAAATGTGCCCTAAGTTTTCTTTCTGCAGCACTAGTCATAATTTCTATGGCAAAATGAACCCCCTCATTTTGTTCCTTTGCAAATTAAATCTTTTAAATGTTACCACTTTATTCCAATCAAGATGGCTGCAGGTGTGCCATACCTTTGTCATAAGTAAGACTGTTAGCGCTCTAGTTGTTCTTTAAAACACTCTGGGATTTCTGTCATTGGGCTATACTTGGGCTACATCTCGGTGATATTTGTGCTACATTTGGGCTCTTTTGTCTCTGGTGGCCATCTTGGGAGACTTGTTATGAAGTTTCCTAATTTCCTCATTTACTGCAGTCTCCTCAGTAGGCATACTGTCAGTTTTTTACTTTGATTCAATGAAGAAGGCATTCAGATGTGTCACACATTTGCCATAAATTCAGAATGTTAGCACTCGAGTTGCTCATTAGATCTCTGTAGTAAAGCTACTGCTCACCAGGGAAGTCTGCTGCTGGTATTGAAAGTGCATGTTTCAGTCTGCATGTCAGAATTCTTTAATGAAATAGAAGAGGATTTGAGAAGTCACTCAAAATGTGCCCTAATTTTTCTTTCTGCAGCACTAATCATACATTCTATGGCAAAATGAACCCTCTCATTTTGTTCCTTTTTAAATTAAATGTTTTAAATGTTACCACTTTATTCCAATCAAGATGGCTTCAGGTGTGCCATACCTTTGTCATAAGTAAGACTGTTAGCGCTTTAGTTGTTCTTTGGAACACTCTGGGAAGCTGCAGTAGAACACAAAGGAATCAACTGACAGTCCCTGCCATTGTTGGATGTACATGTTTTACTGAGAATGTCAGACTTCATTCTCACGACTGAGAAAGATAATGTGAATTTACAGAAAATATGCTCTCAGTTTAGCTTATAGATCACCTTCCAAACCTCTGTGGGAAAAGCATGTGAAAATAGTTTTCTCTCAAACATGATTCATGATATCCCAGCAGAAGGCTTTTTCACATGGTAAAATCACCTTAGAACATACTATAATTCCTAAAATGAGTATGGTCCCATCAACAAATGATTTATAATGTAACTAAAGTCTTAAAACCTTCAATTAACTGCAATGCTTTTTAATGAGGTGCTATCATGTATATTGGTCCCAAGATGGCTGCCAACACTTCTTGGATGAAGTGCTGACAGCCAATCAGATCTCACAATGAGATGTGTGGTTAGGCTCCGCTAAGATATGTATATGATTTTACTTTTGATTTTCTCAGGAACTACTGAACGGATTTACACCATATATGCAAAAGGCACATGCCTGACCTGAGGACTACCTCTTTGCCAAATTTCAAGTAATTCTGTTCAGCCGTTCTGGCTGTAGCTGTGTCTAAAGGTCCTATGGAAAAATGCATGGGGAAAACGAGTTTTGGGACCCCCCTTTTTTCTCGGCCCCCGCTTGAAGAATCACCCCGAGACTTTCAGGGTAGGAGCTGAACGGAGCGCCCCATTAGTTTTGAAAATTTCGCGAGGATTCGTCAACTGGCGCCAAAGTTATTCAAAATAGAATTTTGAGATTTCCTATGGAAACTAGGTTGTAACTATAACTATCTACTGGCGACCGCTAGTAGATAATATATATATATATATATATATATATATATATATATATATATATATATATATATATATATATATGTAGCTCTCATATGTGAGTCGGACTGGCAAGGCGGGGCCGATCTTGTAGTCACTCACTACAATGCAAGTTAACAAATTAAGTTTAGAAAAGAGCATATCCATGCGACGGCGGGGCATGAAGTAAAGGAGATCAATAGATCCACCTTCTCACTCGTAAAGACATGCCCCCAGCCGCCCCGGCCCTCTCTTCATCAAAGATCCGAACTCGCTTCTTCACCTACTTGGTTCCATCCCCACGGTGTGAGTGATGGGATAGCGGAAGGCAGCGGGTTTTAAAGGAATCAGAGGAGACAATTCCTCTCAGGTGCGTGTCATCGCCACTAGCCCGCACACCACAATGTCATCACGCCCTGACTTGGCGGAAACGACTCTGTATGCTGGGAATCGTATTTTCCTGTCTGAAAGTGATCTGATTGGGCCTGCTGACATTAGTGTCATCCCAGCTGATGAGACGGCCAGAGAAATATAGCGCCATCTTGAAAAATACCAGGCATTTAGTTACCACTTCAATTTGATGTATATCTGGGAAACTAGGCATCTCAATGTTTTTTTATTTGACATTATCGGAAACGGCGATTCTCCAAGCATAGTGAATTGAGAATCAAAATTTCATTAATGACGCGGAGGCTAACATTATGCATAACATCTTTTATTGCCACTCCTGTAGCACCTTTAAAGAATCCACAACAGAACAGAACACTAGAACTAGAACACACAAGTCCTTAAATACTCCTACATCCCAACATGCTTTCTCTTTCAATGCAGTTAACTGTAACTTCTCCAAATAAATTCTTCTTGTTGAAATCGTCCATCTTCTTCTTAATAAATATTCCATTATTCTGTATAAAATAAATCCTAACTCTTAGTCCACACTTTTTTTTTTTAAAAACATTAAAAACTTAACACATAATATTTAAACATTTTAATCCCAATACTTCCTCCATAATAACCCAAAAGGTCGAGGAGGGTGGGATAATGTTAGCCTCCACGTCTTTAATGAAATTTTGATTCTCATTTCACTCTGCTTGGAGAATCGCATTTCATTAAAAGACCGGAGGCTAACATTATGCATGTTCAAAGCCTCTCATAACATTTGAAACATGCTCAATTGGTCTGAAGTAATGTTTTGCAAAAGTCACAGCATTCGACCAATCTCCAGCCTTCAAGATTTCCTCTAATCTTCCACCTGACAAATACATTTTACTTGCCATTGCACCACGTAAGGAATGTGATTTGAATAAACCTACATCTAATCCACACTCTTTCATAAAATTTTTCACCCATCTTGAAATAGTAGCAGAACTAACAGGACGATAAGGCTTCACATAAGAAATCAAGACTTGATTATCTCCATCTCTCCCATTCTCTAAGACCCTACTTTCTGACTCATGTAAACAACTCACAACACACAACTTTTTCCTCCTTAAATTCTGGATAAAATACAGAAGTTGATATTGTCTTAGTTCTTTTAATAATCTCAAAATATGCACCATCTGGACCTACCACTTTTTTTTATCTATCTCCAAAGCTTTAACATCGGAAACCCTCTTACATGATACCAAGCATAACAAACACGTCAACTTCTCAGTAAGACTTTACCTCTAAATATTTATTAGATGGCCATTACAAAAATAAAGACAGTATTAACATCCCATAAAACATAACAAATCTTAGCTGGTCTCCTTAATCTCATCCTCTTCATGATCCTACATACCATCACATTTCTACCTACCGATTTCCCATTAATAAAAGAATGCCCTGCCGAAATCGCAGATCTTATCAATTAATGGTTCTATATTCCAACCCTTCATGAAACTTTTTTGTTAAAAAATTCACAACTTCCACTATAGGAGCCTCCACAGGATCCAGACTTCTTTCCATGCGCCAACTACTCCATATTCTCCAAACGCCTTTGTATCTACTCCTTGTACCCGGGGCCCATGACTCTTCCAACAATTCTGCAGCCTCTTTCGAAAGACCTTTGATTCCGCTAGATCTCCGGACACTTTCCAAACAAGAAGATTCAAAACCCTGTACAAAACCAAAGGATGTTCTTCTTCTTCTGCATTCTTGAGAAGTCCCTCTCTGGCAGGCATCAAAAACGGTTCCGCACAAGCTAGCTCCATTACTGATGGGAACCAAACTTGAGATACCCAAAAAGGTGTCACAAGGACTATCTGACTCCTCTCCTGTTTCAACTTCAACAAAACTCTCTGAATCATTGTGAAAGATGGAAAAGCATAACCCTTTCTCCCTTTCCATACCTGTTGGAATGCATCCATAAAATTGCTTTTGGATTCGCTCTCCAACTGAAATAATCCTTCAACTGAAAAGTCAATCGACATGCAAAAAGATCCACTTCCAAAGGACCCCACACATTGTTTATTCTGCAAAAATAACTCCTGTCCAATTTCCAGTCGCTGAAATCCCTCATATTTCTTGAATTCCAATCTGCACACACATTCAGATCTCCTGGTAAATATTCTGCTTTTATCCCTATCTTGTGTTCTAGGCAAAAATTCCAAAAATCTTTCGCTAAGTCTGCTAAATTTCAGGACTTTGTCCCCCCCAATTTGTCTATACAAGACACTGCAGACATGTTGTCCATCCTCATCAGAACTGTATGTCCCCTAATCTTCTTGAAACTCTGTGAAATGATGACTTGAACACGATGATTGTAATGTAGATTTATTCTCAGACACAGAGAGCCGTCCCTTGCATCACCAGACCAGGAAACCAACTGACAGTAAAGAACATTGAAACACAGAATCTACCAACACTCTAAATGACCTAACAAAGTTCCACATATGACCTAATGCCATGACATCACCACACATCCCCCCTTAAATAAAACAACTTTTTCTTCAGACAACAACAAAAAAAAACAATTACTGACAATTATACATAATCCTGCAAATTACGAGGTCTAGAACAAATTCTAGTGCTTTTCCTAACACCACCCCCTCCTGAAACATTTTGATTACATTTGCTAATGTTAGAAGAGAAAGATGTATCTTTCGCTATGCGAGAAGTACTCCACCAATTACCATTTGACAATTTCACAGCATTCTTACGTACATCTATAATTTGTTGTGACTCTAGAAATTTAGTGAATCCTTTTCTTACCGAAACTGGGTTTTTGACTCTAACCCAATCTCCAATTGATAATCTATGTGGCGCCTTTTTACTAGAAGAATGACAAAATCTAGAAGAAACGTCACTCGAAGTTTTCCATGCAGATTCCCATAAACATTTCAAATCACAACCCTGATGATACGATTTGACCATCCAGAAAGGATATACTTGGCTAGATGCTTTTCTTCCTCGCATAAGTTCAAACGGTGAGAAGTTTGTAGTAACATGAGGTGATGTGCGATACGACCACACAAGATCTTTAACAGCTTGAAAAACACAAGATCTAGATCTGAACGCTGCCTGTACACATTCTACCACAACTCTATTAAATCTTTCTGTTTTACCATTACTCTGTGGATGATATAAGGGAGTTCTAGTATGTTTTATGCCACAGGAATTTAAGAAAGTGGTCATTTCATGTGACACAAATTGCACCCCATTGCCCGTAAGAATTTCTTCAGGACAGCCTTCTCTAGCAAAAATGTTGTTCAAATAATTAATAACACTTTTAGAATTTGGTGCAGAAATGGGCTCAACTTCAACCCACCTGGAGAGATGATTAATAATAACTAAAAAATACCTTGAAGTAGAGGGAAGAACATGAAACGGACCAAGAAAATCCATTCCAATTTTTTGCCACGCTCTACTTGGAGGAACCACAGGAGACTCAACAGTACCCTCAAGTACTAACACTTTGTCGCTGGTATTGCAACGTGAACAATTTCTAACCAATGTGTCTATTTGAATATCCATCCTGGGCCACCAGAAATCATTCCTGACTTTTCTTTTAGTGATAGTTGACCCAAGATGACCAGAATGCGCGGCCAAAACAATTTTCTCACGATAAATACTGGGAGGAATGAGTTTGTCACCCCTAATTATTTTACCATCTTCTACAGAAAGTTCACTACTGACTTTCCAGAACATTTGAAGTTCAGGTGATAAACACTTCTCTTTCGGCCACCCTTTTCTTATTAAAGATGCAACCTCTTTTAAAACCGGATCTTTGTCAATTTGTATAATCCAATCTTCGTCTGCAAAGTATAAATTCTCCTGACTAATAAGAGCTACAAAACATTCCTCAACTTCACTTTCCCAATCTTGATCATCCGGGTCTGAAATAGGAAGTCTCGACAGACTGTCAGCTCTACAATTTTTTCCTCCAGGAATGTATTCTACACTGAAGGTGTATTCAATGAGTTTTGTTGACAGGCGTGCTATGCGTGCAGTGGTACGTTTGACATTTTTACCAGAGAGAATATCTACAAGGGGTCTATGGTCAGTTTTTAAAATAAAAGCTCTACCCCAAACATATTGCTTACATTTTTCCACACTCCACACACAGGCTAGAAGCTCCTTTTCAATCACAGAGTACTTCCGTTCAACCGGACGGAGAGTCCTGGAAGCAAAACCAACTGTATATTCTTTCCCACAAGCATACTGTGAGAGAATCGCTCCTAAACCATAATCAGAAGCATCAACCGTGATGACAGTTTGATTTCCTTCTTTGAATGCCTGCAAAGCAGGTGCCTTGACAATATGAGTTTTAATAGCTTGAAAACCTTTTTTGCACTCTTCAGACCATATAAAATCTGCACCTTTCTTAAGTAATGCCCTAAAACATTCAGTGGTTTTAGCAAAATCTTTCATAAATTTGGAGTAGAATTCACAGAGGCCTAGAAATGACATTAGTTGTTCTTTGTTCTGTGGGGAGGGAGTCTCAATTATACTTTTAATAAGGCCTGGTCTGGGTCTGATTCCTTGCTCTGAGATGACATGTCCTAAGTACTCAATTTCCCTTACTTTGAAAATGCATTTACTCTTTTGCAAAGTAACACCTCTATTCGACAAAACATTGAACACTCTGTCAATCACAGCAACTTCATTTTCCGAAAAAATAAGGATATCATCTTGAAAAACCACTACATTGGGGTCATCACTAAACATTTCTGTCATTAATCTCTGAAATATTGCTGCAGCTGAGGCAAGACCAAAAGGAAGACGACAAAATTGAAAAACCCCATCAGGAGTAACAAACGCTGTCAGATGTCGGGACTGAGGATGCAACTCAACTTGGTGATAAGCAGCTTTGAGATCAAGTTTGGTGAACCAAGAAGACTTCCCTATTTTGGCGATAAGATCTTCAATACGCGGAAGAGGAAAACTATCAACCCAAATAGCTTCGTTGAGACTCCTCAAGTCAACACACATCCTCAGATCCCCAGATCTCTTTTTAGCCAAAACTATGGGAGAAAGCCAAAGTGTGGACTCAACCTTCTCTATTATGCCTTGCTCACACAAAGATTGCAAATGTTTTGAGAGATCACTTCTAATGCTTAAAGGAACATTGCGAAGTTTATGTTTAATTGGTAACGAACCATCCTTAACTTTGATAAAATGTTGGAAATTTGTAATTTTGCCTAACCAATCCTCAAAAATCTTTGCATATTTCTTTTCCCAAGAAGTACTTAATTGAGGGACAACAGTAGAGCCAATACTAGTACTAAGATTAGAGTGACTTTGCTTGTCAATGAAAACTGGATTTGGTAGACCAGGTTTAATAGTGAGACCAAATTCTGCTTGATGTAAAAGACCAAGGACATCGATGCCTCGTTTGGCTACATAAACCTTACCATTGATAGTTGAGTCGAAAACACTAATACTTGCCCAAAAATAACCCAGGAGGTCAATTTTACTGCCCTCAAAGGCAACCGTGAATATGTCGGGAGGTAATAGATTCTTGTTGGACCAATACACAAGGTATTTGTCTTGTGACACTATGGTGATGCGAGCACCAGTGTCGACAAGAAGTTGAATGTGATTGCTGTCAATGATAACATCAACCTCTGGATCAGGAATATCTAGTGTAACACAATTGTTCGTACAATTTTTAACAACCACAAGATATTCTTGATTAGTGACTTCGTCACTGAATTGACTGTCAAAATCATTAGATACCCCTACAGAATCATTGACTACACATCTCACATTGCCTCCTCTACCTCCCATGCAAACATTTGCAAAATGTCCCATTTTCCCACACTTAGTACATTGACGGTTGAGTGCAGGACAATTCTTAAAAGATGACACATGCATGGATGACCCACATCTATAACAGCTTATGTTATAATTATTTTGTCTATTAGGTGTGAACATTCTTCCAGCCCTGTTAGGTGTAAAACCTCTTCCACCTCTAAATGTAATGGGTCTTCTTGGAGCATTCCATGAAGAACCAGACGATGAACTAAAAGATGAAGGCTTAGAGTTGATTGCTCCAGAAATAGTTGAATTCGATAATGCAGACTCAAGTTGTTTCGCATCGTCCATTGACCTTTCGATGCTTTTAGCGATATCTACTGCTTCATCTAAAGTGGGATCTTTACAAGTGAGTAATTTCTGTTGGACTTTTTTACAATAACACCTAGCCACAAGTTGATCCCTTATCAACTGCGAAGTAAAATTGTCAAACTCACATTTTGCAGCAAAAACTTTCAAAGCAGTTATAAAAGTGTTCAAACTTTCGTTAGGTTTTTGCGCTCTAGTGAAAAAATTGTATCTATAAACTACTATGTTTTTTGTTTTTGCAAAGTACTTATCCAATTGCATAACTGCAATATCAAAATCATCAGGATCTTCCCCTTCAGGTGCCTCAAAGTCAGGGAGATGATCAAACACATTTTGACCTTCTACACCCAAGTGATAGTACATTAGATTTTTCTTCTTTTCTGGTCGGTACCTCTGACCATCAATTGCACCAAGATAAGCCTTAAAAGATCTAATCCATAGTTTCCATTCAAGTGGAGGATCACCTGGTTCTTGTAAAAATGGTGCCGGAGGAGTAACACTCTGCATGCTGCAAAGTGTAAAAAAAAAACAAATATAAGAGAATATGAGAAGAAAAGAAAAAAAAAATGCAATATTGGAACTGCAATTGTTCTGTCTAATAGTAAGGTGTAGCAGTAGACATTACCACAAGATGGCAATACTTTATTTATAATGTATGAGTAATTTGTTTGACGAGACAGAGCGCAAACACTTGAACACTATAATGTGAAGTTCTTAATAATATCAGACAAAGCTGTGCGCATCAGCGCGATGCAAAATAAATTATTTTGATTGATTGGAGCCAAAACGTGCTTGCTGTGCACATCAGCGCGATATGCAACTTGTGATCCTCTTTGAGTTTGACACGCTCCTGCTTTGCGTATCAGCGTTAACAAATAAAACAAAAAAAAACCGAAACTGACGCTCGTTGTTGAGCTGTAGGGCAGTGAAACTGACGCGCATACGCTGTGCGCATCAGCGTGAATGTGAAGCTTCCTTGTTGAAGACAATCACGATGCGTTCCACAGTGCTATTACGTCAAGACGTTCTGTGCGTTCTTACGGAAGAATTCAGAGCAGCAGGAGTTCGGTAGACGAAGGATGACAGAGCGTTGACGAAGGTGAGTCGCGTGAGCGTTTTCGAACTATGCTCGAGCTCGAGCAATACAAGCGCGACAATTAAATAAAGTAGTAGAAAATGTTACTGCCGATCCGACTGTATCTTTAAATATTACAGGCTTTTAAGCAGTGTGCACAAAGTGAGTTTAGTTAAATAAGCAGAAAGGACAAACTCGGAGCAAAGTTCAAAAGGGCACGGCTCTCTGCTTTCATTACGTTTAAAAGCTCTGCTCTCATTCCATTTAAAAGTCCGGAATAATGAAGACGTGTCGTGAGAATAGGATTAAGACAAAACGAACTTACTCACAGTAGAAGTTCAATCTCACGAGATGAGGACACACTGTATTCAAGCACAAGAGAGTCAGAATTGGCACCTCGTTGTATGATGATGGCTTGTGGAGCGAAATCCCATCCTCGTCGCCAATGAAATGATGACTTGAACACGATGATTGTAATGTAGATTTATTCTCAGACACAGAGAGCCGTCCCTTGCATCACCAGACCAGGAAACCAACTGACAGTAAAGAACATTGAAACACAGAATCTACCAACACTCTAAATGACCTAACAAAGTTCCACATATGACCTAATGCCATGACATCACCACACTCTGTAAAGCATATAAACCAGCTGTTAATTCTAAACGATTTATACGACTGAATTTCTCTTCCCTCGACCATATACCACCCGTCTCCAATTCTCCTAAACGGCTCCCCAACCTGTCGAGCTCGCATCTGATTCCATCACAAAGTCTGGTGTCATTCCAAAAATCGCTCTCCCATTCCAAGCCTCTATATTGTCCAGCCACAATAAAAGCTCCTTCTTTGCTTCCGTATCCCAAGCTATTCTGTCCCCATACCATAAACCTTTCCTCAAAGCATTTCCTTTCAATCTCTGAAGTGCACGATAATGCAGCAGTCCTGGAAAAATTGCCAGCACTGAAGATGACACTAGACCTATTATCCTTGCCAACTCTCTTAACCCCTTCGATGCTGCGCAGATTCCGCCGCTGTGCTGGCGGAATCTTGCGCGGGCGTGGTCATGACGGAATGGTTCCGTCATGAGCACAGCTCAACCGTGGGTCATGACGGAACCATTCCGTCATGAGCACCGAAGGGGTTAATGAAACTGATTCCTTCTTTAAACTCTTTTGGATTTCTTTCTTTATCATTTTCAATTTCTTCCCTGGTAAACATAAATGACAAGTCATTGTATTCACTTGAAAACCTAAAAACTCTATCTCCTGTGTAGGTTCCATACAAGACTTTTCCCTGTTCACAATAAATCCTAAATCTTCTATTTTCTTCACCATTTCTTGCTTCGTTTTCTCCAACTCTTCCTTGCTTTGCGATAAAATTAGGATATCGTCTAAATATATTATCATCCTTATCCCTCTCTCCCGAAAGTAAGCAACCACTACTCTCATCACCTTCGTGAAACACCCCGGTGCTGAAGATAGACCAAAAGGTAAACATCGGAATTGATACAGCTTCCCTTTGCATTTGAATTGTAAATACTTCTGACTCTCCTTCGCCACAGGAATCGTAAAATAAGCGTCCTTGAGATCTAACTTTATCATATAATCCTTCTCTTTCAACAAGTCCCTTAGACAATGTATCCCCTCCATTTTGAAATGTCAATATACTAAAAACCTGTTTAGATCTTTCAGATTTATCACCGGACGCCACCCTTTGTCTTTTTTTCTCCACCAGAAACAAATTGCTTACAAAACATTTTTCCTTTTCCTCTATTACTATTATTGCTTTCTTTGTAATCAATGCAACTATCTCTAATTCCACAATTTTTTCTTGTTCCAATGACATTTTGATTTCTACTTGTTCTTTTTCCTGAAAAGGAAGATCTGCAAATTCTATTATAAAACCATTTACAGTTTCCAATACTCATGGATCTCTTGTTAACTTCTCCCATTCTATCTTGAATAACTTCAATCTTCCTCCTACTTCTATTTGGGTAGAACCAATTGAAATCCCCATGCTCACCTTGTCCTCCATTATTGTAAGATCCACGTCCTCTTGAATATCTTCTGTTTCTTCCTGTCCTTGATCTACTCTGATAGAATCCTGCACCATACTGGTATCCTCTACCCCTATTTTGCCAACCATTTTGTGAATTGAATTGTGAACCATACTGGGACCTCTGCATACCCCGGCCAGTAAAGGGTCCCCGCCTACTGGCCCTTCCAAAAACACCAAACACTCTCCTCATATTTAGCTGCGCTTTATCCAACGCAGTGAAAGTTCCAACATACTTTCTTATTCCTTTCACCAGACCATCTCCGAACAACAATCCTTTTGTATCTTCCTTATCCCCTTTTGTGCCATATCTCCTAATTTAAGATTTATTTTCATCAATATCGCCTTCCTCCTTTCTTGTAATAAACCCGCATAAGCATTTCCAAGTAAAACTAATGCCCTTTGGCTCCATCCTCTCAGCAAATCCACATAGACTTGTTCTTCATTTGCGTAAGCATCCTCTGCCATATCTAAAATTCTTCCTAGCGGTCCCAACACATCCAATAACTTATCTTGGTAGATCTTTATCGGTCTCTCCAATCCTTTTCTTGGATCTCTTCTAAGTTTAAATAATTAACTGATCTGGATCTAAGTTAGGTGTCACACAAACCTTCTCTTCTTGGTCTTGAACATTCTGCTCTCAACATCCTTCGCATTTCTCTATCAAGTGGTTTCTTAATCCATGTCTTAATAAACTTAGCCACATGATCCATTGGCCACCACTCCCCGCTTCGCGGGTGTTTGATATTTAGTGGACTAAACATTTCACCTCCAAATGGATCTTTTATGCTCTCACTAGATGCTTCAACTTCCATCTCCTCTAAATCCTCATAATTGCCATCATCCTGTAAATCCAATACGCATTCATCCATATTTTCATTTTCTTTTCCAGACATTATATTTTGGTAATCATAATCCTCATCCTCCTGTGTGCCGCCAAGGGCATCCTCTCTTTGTGTGCCGCAAAGGACACCCATTCTTTTTGTGCTGCCAGGGACACCTTTCATTTCCGTTATTTTGTCACCAACCTTTCCCTTCTGAGTTATTTCCAACTCTTCTATATGTCTGTTTTTTTACTTCTCTTTTTTCCCACATCAGTCCTCATTCCTTCACCTTCTGATAATGAATAATATTCCTCTCCTGAACCTATCTCTTTTCTCTTCCTATTTTTAATATATTCCTCCATTGACTCTTTACTTGCTTTTTCATCTCATATTCAATCAACTTTTTAACCACTTCTTCATTTATTCTATTATTTGTAATCTCAATTCCATTACTCATTTCCTTTTCCATGTTAAAATACTTTTAATATAGAATTATTTACCTCCTTAAATCAACAAGCCTTCCTTGTCAACAATACTCCAAATCTTTTAAATTTCTCTTATTTCTCCTTCCGACCACCTCAACAACACCTGTTAACCTTTAAATCAATCTGCGCAATGTTAAACAATCTTAACAGTCTAACACGCCGACGTTAAACCATTAGTTATGCTTGAATTTTGCCCAATCCAAAATGGCCGACAAAAATCCCGCGAGAGAACGTAAAAAACGTCCATCTCGTGTTTAACACGTACTCTAATAGCTTTCCTCTAAGCAAATCATTCGTTCTTCTCTAGCTCCAACCGCGTACATTTTGTGAATCCCAGCACGCGATTCTTGAACGGTAAAAATCCTCGCTCTCCTCACGTGTGGATCATTTAAAAATAAACCTTGCGTACAACAACAATCTTAAAACGGTAAACATTTCCTCATTAATTTTCCTTCCAAAGATCGCATGTAATATACGCTATCTCTTGATAAAAAGTACAGTAAACTACATTACATATAAGCTAAACCTCAAAATACTTTTCTAAACAAATAGTTATTTTAAAACCTTACTCAAAACTATAATCTAATTTGAACTTACTTCCAAAAATTTGAAGCTAGTTCATTATACTGGTCATACATTCCAAAATTTCAATATAATTAAATTAACTCATATTAAATTAGAGCATTAAAAATGTATACTTATCTGCTTCAGGAGCAGCAATTAAAAGAGGAAGAATGTTGGGATGTAGGAGTATTTAAGGACTTGTGTGTTCCAGTTCTAGTGTTTTGTTCTATTGTGGATTCTTTAAAGGTGCTGCAGGAGTGGCAATAAAAGATGTTATGTATAATGTTAGCCTCCGGTCTTGTAATGACATTTTTCAGATGTTATATATATTCACACTCCCTGCCAAATCCCTAATGAGAGAAAATACTTATATCTCCTATTTAACTTATTTTTATGTATGTGGACCGCTTACTGATTTTAAATTGAAATCTCATCTAATACACGGTGTTTTTGTTATATTCATTGTTCCCACACATATAGTGTGTTTTTCCAGGGGGAAGTCATCAGTTTATTTCATTTTCCAGTGCCATTCTATTGATTGATATATCCCAGGGAAAACGGGAGAGTACATCATGAATGATAGCACGAGGACATTAACCCAGGATGATGTCCTCGTCATACCCAACTTATTGAGGTAGACAGAACTCCTCCATCATTTCTACGGCCCAGACTAATTACTTGTAGGGAATGTAACTGTCCTCTATTCGAGTGTTGTAAGGGCAACATTATAACCTTCACAACAGGCCCCACAGGATGGAATCATTCAGGCCATTTTCATATGTTTTAAGTGAATATATCCATTTTTGTTATTTTAGCAGTAATCTTCTTTGAAGGTTCAGCCTTTTGATGACCGTCCAATGTAGATCATGGTCTTTATGCTGTTTTTCAAGATAATGTGCAGTCAATCTTGTTGCATTAATACCCCTGCGGATTGTGCTCTGATGTTCCCCAATTGGAATCTTGACTTTCCCTTTTTTTTAATTGAAAGTACAAAAACTAATACAGAGTAGAAAACGACAGAGTTAAAACCCCTTCCCCCGTCCCCGTCTCCCCACGTTGCAACAACAGCAAAAATAAATTGTGGTGATGAAATGTTCAGGTTGGTACAGACACTTTCCAATTATTACCTATATCAACAGCGATAAAAGGATAAACATATGAGAACTATATAGTACCAATTAAAAAGTTTGTAAACACAACAGTCAAATTCCTTTTTAATACATTTAAGTAATACCCGGCCTAGAGCTATTACCAGAACAATTCTCCTATAGAGTAGTTCCCAATGGTCTAATAACAACAGACTTTCCTATCCCCGGATATCTTTAGCTAGCACATATGTGCAGGATCCAAAAAATCAATAGGTCTGATCCAGTGCGCAAGGGATCGCTAAGTATTAGAAAGTATAAAAACACATAGGTCAGTGCCTACTATTTAGGAGTCCCATGCTTTATGTCTGTCCAAGCCATATGGCTAAGGGTTCCCAGATTTCGAGGCCCTTCTTTTTCCCCCGGTTACCCTTCCTAGAGAATATGGCCTTTTCCATATGACAGGTCGATATCAATCGGGCTAGTCATTGAGAAAATAAAGGGGGATTCGGATCTTTCCAAGATGAGGCTATACAGATACGTAGTACAGTCATAGCTACAAATATGAGTGCTCCTCCATTCCTTCTATTGATTTTATCTTGCATTCCTAGCAGAACAGTCAAAGGGGTTAGCTGGATATCTTGAGCAAATACTTATAATAAAGAAGTCTTGCACCTGTCCAAGTAGGGGTGCCAATTGGGGACATGTTGAAAACATGTGTATTGAGTCTGCACTAAACTCTTGACATCTGGGACAGAGTGTTCCAGTCCCCGTCCCCCATTTGGCAACTCTACTGGGTGTAATATATAAGAAAAAGGCGGTCTTATAAAATTGCGCTTGCAGTTTAGCAGACAATAAGTCGCTCTTGGAATACTGCACAGCCTGATGAAAGATGTTACAAGACATGTTTAATTTAGCCTGCCATTTGTTAGCTATAGTAGGCATGTCGTCGGGCAATAAGCTAATTAATGTGGCACAAATGTATCCAATCTGAGGTATGGTGGGATTTTTAAATTTGTCAATAAGATAAACCTTTAAAAATCCCGCAGGCTCCCCAGTCTTTCGGGTCAAAAAGTCTCTAATAGCGATATACTTGAAGGTCTCTTATTCCCTCAGATGATATTCAGCTCTGAGTGTCGAGAATGTTTTAATACCTTCAATGGTGATCAAATCACCCATTTTTAAAATCCCCATTCTAAACCAATCCTAACGATAATAGGCCCCAAAAATCTCTGGCAGATTAGAGTTATTTTTGATAGGGGAATAGTAGTTCAGTCTGCCGAGCCCCAAGGTCTTACGGACATTACAAAAGTCCTTGAAAGTATTCATCAAGGTCTTGAATCTTACCCATTTGTAATATCCGACTGAGATTTGTCGCCAGAGACACCCCCAAGTCTCCTCCCCTAGCAATAGTTGGAAGAGAGATGGGAGACCTACGGTTTGAGTGTATGGTTGATCCTGAAATAACTCCCCACTATACTGTAGGACTAAGGCCCAGTAATAAAATCTTAGTTTTGGGAGCGCCCAGACGCCTCTTTCCCGAAGAAAAGAAAGTTGCTTGAAAGCTCGTCTGGGTCTAGAATATGCCCAAATAAATTGGGAAAAAATCTGCTCGAATCTCTGGAACATTGCTCTGCTAATCTCTAGGGTAATAGCCCTAAAAATGTATAATAGTTTGGAGAAATAGGTCATTTAAATGACATTACATTGCCCCACAATGGTTAGATGTAAATTATTTATCCGTTTAAGCGCCCGTTCGGTTTCTGTCGCCAGCGGAATTAAGTTTTCTTCTACTATGTGGTCGATGCTTGCTGTTAGATTGACACCTAGGTATTTTGCTTTCTGAACCACCCGGCTGTCTATCCAATTAACTTCGCTGTTTATAATAATCTGGGCCTTGCCTTGATTGAGGGCATAGACCGAGATTATTCCAAACTTTTCTGACTCTTGTTCTAATGCCCTAACTGCATTTAGAGGGTCAGGGGTCACCATTCCCAGATCGTCAGCAAAGGCCAAGATTTTAATATCTAGTCCGAATCTGCTCACCGCACAAATATGTTGATTGTTTTCTATTGCTTTTATGAGGGGATCTATATAAAGAGCGAAAAGTAGAGGTGAGCACGGACAGCCTTGACGAGTCCCGATTGTGATCTGGTCCGTCGGCTTCCCATTGATAGAAATACTAGCAGTGGGATTGAGGGCTTGTATGGCTCGAATTGCCTTAGGCCCAAAGCCCATCTTTCTCATAACAACCCAGAGGAATGACCAGGAGACCCGGTCGAACGCTTTTTCAGTCTTGAAGAGAATTAACGACATCGGGTCCCCTGAAACTTGAGCTGCGTCCAATAAGGCAATAGCCCTACGGATGTGTTCTGTCGTGCTTTTTTGGGGGCTGAACCCATGTTACCACTGCGAGACCAAAGGCTCTATTCTTAGGGACAATCTCATTGCAAAAATGTTGGCATAAATTTTTGAATCTCAATTTATCAAAGTATTTGGTCTCTAGGATCCCATTTCAAGTGGTGGCTTGTCCTTCTTAGGGAATATTACAATTCTAGCGTTAGACCAGGAAGCAGGTGGAGATGCCCCATTAAAAATAGAGACTACGAGTGATGTAAAAAGGGTTTTTAACAGAGGGGCGAATATTTTGTAGAACTCAACCGGGATGCAATCATTACCGGTCGCTTTCCCATCAGGTAAACTTGCTAGGGCTTTGGCTATCTCATCCCATGTTGGAGGATTCTCTAATTGATTATGATCTTCTGTATTGAGTTCTGCTAGAGTGATCTGGTCGAGATATATCAAACTTTCTTCCTCTCTCACATTCACTTGCCAAACATTATCTTCAGAGTAGAGATTCTGGGCGAACATTGTGGCCCACATCCTGGAAATATTTGGATTGGACCGCATCTAAGGGGTTTGGAAGCTTTGGCTCCTGTGCAGTGGTCGATTGTTGGCACTGCCCCCACCATCAGTTTACTCCATCGCCGTGTGACTGTGAACACCGGCCCATCTGAAATTCGTCATACCTGTGATGCCTGGCTGGCACCAGGATTAGGTCATAGGCCTCACCACGTCCTTTCTTTTAAGCACTTAGAGCACCGCAGCGCCATAGTAACCAACATTTCTCACCCCCAGGTTGCCCTGCCCCATCTTGTCCTGAAGAAGACTCGCAGCGGAGGTCCAAAAATGTCCCCTCTTTGCATTAGTCGAGTCGAAACATCGATGCCCTCTGACCACTAGAAGCCTAAACCTTTCTCCCCGTCCTACACTCTGAAGATGCATTGATGCATGATTGAATTATATGATTTATTGTAACTATTATGTTCATGTATGGACAGGTCTCCAAATACTGGTCGTCACTACCAGTTGTGTGTTAAAACATTTGCATTGTTTTGCCTAAAAAAAATTGTGATCCTCACCTTCTCCAACCCCACAAGAGCACATCCCAACCCTTTCCCCATTTTGCATTCAAGGTACGAAATCAAGATTTGAGTCTAACTTTGATAATAAATTCATGCAAGATGAATCACGTTTCTCTGGCGCTCTAGTGTTGTTAATTGTTTTTCCTTAATTCAGACTGCATAAACGTATTGTTATCCACATGGGATTATATACCAGTGTTGGGGTCTTTACACAACACAGAATATATAGTTTTGAATTTGCATCTCTTTGAAAGAGTCACAGATCGTTCTTTTCATTCCCGCATTGTGCCCAGGTCCGGTGACGACTTTTGGGTTACCCCATTATCTATAATGGTCGATCGTGCGCGGCTGAGCGGGGTTGGTTCGCGCTCACGCTGACACCATCTTTGCTCCGGCGGAATCTTGACTTTCCTTGTAGTCATTCCGATATATTTCTATCCACAGGGGTAGGTGATCATGTAGATACAATTCTCTGTGGTACAATTTGAGTGATCACGCTGTTCCCAAGGTCGTGGTAGACCTAAATCAATATGGGAAGTATGGCTCGTAAATCTACAGACCGTACACATTCCACATGGAAAAGGGCCCTTTACGCGAGGTGTGTTCCATAATGTCATCAGATTCTCCGGTCTCTGTTGGTGCATCTCCATATGTACCAGAGAATCCCTTAGGTTCTTATTCTTCTTAAAGGAAAACATAGGTTTCGTGAAAGTCAGCTGATTAGATGTTAAGATATTCCACTTTTGGTTTATGATTTGATTCGAGGATGAATTAAAGGTGGTGACACATATCAAAGCCTCTGTCCCCTGTCTTTGATGATCTTCCAATAAAGCGGTCCTAGGTGTATTTCGCGATCTCTTCTGGACCCGTTTGATTATCCTTCTAGGATAATGTCTTTCCTCTAGTTTTTCTTAAAGGATTGCAGCCTCGGTTTTGTAGGTCTCCAAATCCGAACACTTCCTACGGATCCTCAGGAACTGCCCCACAGGGAGGTTTTCCCCGAGGGCTCGTGGATGGGCACTCTTAAAACTCAAGAGGCTATTCCTATCCATAGGTTTCTTGTATAAGGAGCTCTCCAATCTCCCACCCTTTCCAAAGATGTTTACATCTCAAAATGACACACTCTGATTGTCAGTGGTCATTGTGAATCGGAGATATGGATTCAGATGGTTTATCCACTCCACAAAATTATTCACACTTTCCAGATCGCCATGCCATACCACAAGGATGTCATCGATATATCGAAGCCAAGTATCAATATTTTCCGAAAAGTGATGTCTGGTTCAGATGTGTTCTTCCTCCCAGTGCCTCACATACAGGCATGCGATACTCGGGGCGAAAGTACTGCCCATTGACGTCCCATACTTCTGTAGGTACAGCTGGTCCTCTTACCTAAAGAAATTTTCTGTTTGGGCCAAATTTATAAGGGTCAGGACCCACTCAATTGGTGCCTCTCATGTCCAATTCTGGGCCCGTAGAACATTCTCGATGACTAGTAGGCTCTACCCCCGGGGGATGCTTGTGTACAAAGCTTCTATGTCAAAACACACCAGTCTTTCTTGTGTGGGATCATAATCCATATCCGTAAAAATATTAAGCAGATGTTTAGTATCCTTCACATAGGACTTTATATCAGTAACCAGAGGGCATAAAAAACTGTCTGTATATTGAGACAGTGGCTCTAATATAGAGCCTATCCCCGTCACTATCGGTCTTCCTGGTGGAGGGTTTCGCCCTTTGTGTATTTTGGGTAGGGTATAGAACAATGGAGTCCTAGGTTTAATGGTCCATAGGAACTCCATTTCTTTTTTCTTGATCCAGCCGTTCTCAAATGCTCCTTTGGTAAGATCAAAGATTGTTTTCTGTAGGCGTGATGTGGGATCCCGACCTAGCTTTTCATAATGTTGTTCATCCCGTAAAAGACTCAGGCAGGTTTCTCTGTATTCTTCTCGGTATTGAATAACCGTGGCACATCCTTTATTCTTTGGCTTTATAACAAGATCTGTTCTTACTTCCAGGTTCTTAAGAGCTTCACGCTCACGTTTACTAAGGTTATTGAAGGCGGTGGTGTTGAGTTCAAGTTTCTCTCTTTCTTTGGACACTGCCTCCTCAAAGGCCAGAACTTCGGGTGGCATACATCCAGCAGCCGGATAAAAATTAGATTTGTTCCGTAATGAGGTGTAGCCCTGGTCTCCCTCCATGTCGGGTTTTCCTTCAAAGAATATTTTGACTCTAATCTTTCGAAAGAACTCCCCCAATTCACACGAGTTCAGATTTATCAGCGTTTGCAGCGTGGTGACAGCGTTTGTGAGTTGGTGACAGACGCTACCTCTACACCACGCTGGTGAGCAGTAGGAACGAACCCTAACCCTTTATTCAGAATAGCCAGTTCGTCCTCATTGAAGGTTTCTTTAGTTAAATTCATAAACAGGTCTACATTGTGCTGGACCCTGGCATTGGTTCCTTCGTTTGACTCCTCGTGTTGGTCCTGTCTGTGCAGGTGGATCGCTCCACTGGACTTGTTTGTTATGGCGTCTGCCCCGTCTGCCTCGACCTAACATTTTTTGTTGGTTTTGATTGGGATGGAATAATTATATATTCTGGAAAGGGGGTGGTCCCAGATATTGTTGGGGGCCATAGGGACCTGGCCATCCAAACATTTGGGGGTGGTGATGTTGGTAGTTTGGGGTAAAATCTCTCCCTCTCTGTCTCCTTTGTTTTTCCCTCCATTTGTTGGTTCAACTATCAATCCCCCATTTGTCTGTATCAGAGGGGAGGACATAGAGTCACTTCTGTTAGAGGAGTCTGTGCATGAGTCTTGCGGTCCTTTGTAATCTTCCCTAATATAGGGGTAGACTCGCTCATGCGAAAATTTCTTCAAATCGTTTTGTAATATGAGATCTTACTTTACATAAGAAAGTCTTTATGTTCCTTTATCTCCTTGTTGACTTCCTCTAATTTCTTTTTAAACACAGATCTTGATTTGGGTGTTAAGGAGATCTTCACTAGTCTTGATCTTTATTACTAGTGCTTCAGAGAGTCATTTAGCTGTGTTTATGACGAGACTCAACCATTTGCGCATGCATTTCCACGCGATCAAGGACCACTCCCTCTTGAAAACTGCAGCATCTAGGAAAATCCACGGCTCATTGATGACTAATAATTCTGCGGGAGCCGGATTGCCCCGCAGGTATTCTGTCATGAGAGCTCCATGCAATAACATTTTCATCTGTGTTCTTTTGAGTTCTTTTAAATTCATCTCAATTTTGGGATTGGTTTAAACACTATATGATGTTAGTATCATGTAATAAAGATGGTGCAGCTAAAATAGCCATGGCCATTTCCTCTCTATAACCAATACCTAGTCTTTCTGTCATATTGGTAGACAAATGGAAGCAATATATTTATGTGTATATTATCTACTGGCGGTCGCCAGTAGATAGTTATAGTTAGGACTGTGTTTCCATAGGAAATCCGCAACATTCTATTTGGAATAACTTTGGCGCCGGTTGACGAATCCTCGCGAAATTTTCAAAATAGGTGGGGCGCTCCGCTCCGCTCCTACCCCGAAAGTCTCGGGGGGATTCGTCAAGCGGGGGCTGAGAAAAAAGGGGGGGTTCCAAAACGCGTTTTCCCCATGCAATTTTCCATAGGGACCTTTAGTCCAAGGTACAGCCCGAACGGCTGAACAGAATTACTTGAAATTTGGCAAAGAGGTAGTCCTCAGGTCAGGCATGTGCCTTTTGCATATATGGTGTCAATCTGTTCAGTAGTTCCTGAGAGAATCAAAAGTCAAATCACATACATATCTGGGCGGAGCCTAACCACACATCTCATCGTGAGATCTGATTGGCTGTCAGTACTTCAGCCAAGAAGTGTTGGCAGCCATCTTGGGACCAATATACATGATAGCACCTCATTAAAAAGCATTGCAGTTAATAGAAGGTTTTAAGACTTTAGTTACATTATAAATCATTTGTTGATGGTACCATACTCATTTTAGGAATTGTGGTGTGTTCTAAGGTGATTTTACCATGTGAAAAAGCCTTCTGCTGTGATATCACGAACCATGTTTGAGAGAAAACTATTTTCTCATACTTTTCCCACAGAGGTTTGGAAGGTGATCTATAAGCTAAACTGAGAGCATATTTTCTATAAATTCACATCATCTTTCTCAGTCATGTAAGAATGAAGTCTGACATTCTCAGTAAAACATGAACATCCAACAAGGGCAGAGACTGTCAGTTGATTCCTTTCTGTTCTACTGCAGCTTCCCAGAGTGCTCTAAAGAACAACTAGAGCGCTAACAGTCTTACTTATGACAAAAGTATGGCACACCTGAAGCCATCTTGATTTGACTAAAGTGGTAACACTTAAATCATTTAATTTACAAAGGAACAAAATGAGGGGGTTCATTTTGCCATATAAATTATGATTAGTGCTGCAGAAAGAAAAACTAGGGCACATTTTGACTTCTGAAATCCTCTTTTATTTCATAAAAACATTCTGACATACAGACTGAAACATGCACTTTGAATACCAGCAGCAGACTTGCCTGGTGAGCAGTAGCTTTACTACAGTGATCTAATGAGCAACTAGAGTGCTAACATTCAGAATTTATGGAAAATGTGTGACACATCTGAATGCCTTCTTGATGGAATCAAAGTAAAAAACTGAAAGTATTTCCTACTGAAGAGACTGCAGTAAATGAGGATATTAGGAAACTTCATAACAAATAAATCTCCCAAGATGGCCACCAGAGACAAAAGAGCCCAAATGTAGCCCAAATATCACCCAGATGTAGCCCAATGACAGAATGTTCCAGAGTGTTCTTAAGAACAACTAGAGCGCTAACAGTCTTACTTATGACACAAGTATGGCACACCTGAAGCCATCTTGATTGGAATAAAGTGGTAACACTTAAAACATTTGATTTACAAAGGAACACAATGAGGGGGTTCATTTTGCCATATAAATTATGATTAGTGCTGCAGAAAGAAAAACTAGGGCACATTTTGACTTCTGAAATCCTCTTTTATTTCATAAAAACATTCTGACATGCAGACTGAAACATGCACTTTTAATACCAGCAGCAGACTTTTGTGGTGAGCAGTAGCTTTACTACAGTGATCTAATGATCAAATAGAGTGCTAACATTCAGAATTTATGGCAAATGTGTAACATATCTGAATACCTTCTTGATGGAATCAAAGTAAAAAACTGAAAGCATTTCCTACTGAGGAGACTGCAGTAAATGAGGAAATTAGGAAACTTCATAACAAATACATCTCCTAAAATGGCCACCAGAGACAAAAGAGCCCAAATAACACCCAGATGTAGCCCAAATGTAGCCCAATGACAGAAGTGTGCAAAACACTTATTTTTTGTGTATTTGCAGTTTTATATAGTGCAGACTTGTCAGGTATTGGAGTGCTTTACATGAACATTGGTTACATCACACAAGATCAAATTCATTTTGGTTGTAGACATGGGGAGATTAAGTGATTTGACCAGAATCACAGAATGTTGAGCTGAAGCAGAAACTCCAACCTGGTTCCCCAGTTGCAAAGTCGGCAGCTCTGGAAGTTACACCACACCCTCTCCCCTTGGATGCAACATTTATTCAAGTGGTCCACTGGATAAAAAAACTAAGATTACAAATAATTTAAAAGTTCTTTGTCGCTATTTGAAAACTAAGAAAATATGTCCTCATTTTAGTTTTTAGAGCACTAACCATAATTTTGATGCAAATAAGACCCTCTCATATATGTAATTTCTAAAGGAAACGCTCTAGGCATTACAGTTTTGATTACATCAAGATGACGTCAGGCATTCCACATTTTTGTAATAAATATAGAATGTTAGCAATCTAGTTGTTCATTGGGATACTGTTGAGAGGCAGAGGCCAGGGGCACGGACTCTGAAAATTGAAGGCAGGTAGGAGAGTGCAGAGGCAACAATTTGACCACACTAGGCAAGCAGGAAGGGCAGTGGCAGCACAACAGACTATGGAGGGCAGTGGAAAGGGGGGCAGGGGCAACAAACCAACAATACAGGACTGGCAAGAGAGGCTGTGGCAATATAATAGACCATTGTGGGCAGAAGGAAGAGGCAGTGGTCATACAACCATACATGCCAACAGACCCGTTTCAGCCAGGAAACGTCCAATGTTTTTAAGCTCAAATGGGCTTTACTTGATCTGTTTCCGGTCTACAATCTTCTCTTTTTCAATGTAACTCAAAGGGGAAAATCAATACCCCAGTTTTATTTCAAAATCTCCCTCTTACCAAGTTCAAAATGTTCGCAAGTATGGTACATTGGATCATGGAAGGCAGGAGGAATTGGGGAAGGGACATGGACTCGGATAACAGAGCACAGGAGGGACATGGAGAGGTCCACCAAACTAACCCTACAGGGCAGGCATCAGGGTTTGCAGCAGCACAATACACCACACAGGGCATGCGGGACGGGAGTGCAGCACAACAATCCATAAAAAGCAATAGGGAGGGGACAGGACCATGCACATGGACAACAGACAACAGAGGGGAAAGAGGCAATGGTAGCTAGCTGACCATAATGGACAGACAGGAGAGAAAGCTGCAGCATAACAGACCATAAAGGGCAGGAGGGACGGATCAGGGGCATTACAATGGAACCGACAAGCCAGGAGGGAGGGAATAGGGGTCTACACATGGAAACAGAGGGCTGGGGGCAAGGGGGCAGGGCAGGAGCAGCAAGATGACCATGGAGGTCAGGCAGGATGGGCACTAGAAACAAGACACACCATGGAGAGCAACAGTGAGACTATGATGGCATACACACAGACCATGGAGGGAAGGTGGGAGGGGGTCAGGAGCAGCTAGCTGACCACACAGGGAAGGTGGGAGGGGCCATGGCAGCACAGAAGACCATGCATGGCAAGCGGGAGGGTTAGTGGCTGCACAATGGCTATGATGGGCAAGAAGGAGGGTGCAGGGGCATGCACAAAGGACCATGGAGGATAGAAGGGAGGGTCAGGACCTGGGCATAGACAAGAGAGTTCAGGGAAAGGGGCCTCACAACAGACCGCGCGGGGCAGGCAGGAGGAGCAGTTGCAGCACAACAGACCAGGGAGGGCAGAAGGGTGTGGCAGTAAAATGGACCATGGAGGACAGGAGGAAGGGATAGGGGCATGGCATGTGGACAGGCAGGGTGGAGGTGGCAGGGACAGGTTACAGTCATCTGACAATGCTAGGCAGGTGGTAGGGGAGTGGCAGCTCAACAGAACACTCAGAGTAGATAGGAGTGGCAGGTCCATGGAAAATGGTGGTCAAAAAGGATGGAGCAGGGGCATGCACAAAGACATCGGAGGGCAGGGGGAAGGAGAAAAGGGGCAGCAAGCAAAGCACCGAGGCTAAGCAGGAGGTCAATGATGGGCCATAGAATTGGGCAATGGAGGGCAGGATGAGTGGACTGGTACATCATGCTAAATGCAGGGCAGTGGCAGCACATCAGACCATGCATGGCAGGAGGGAGGAGGCTAGTCCATGGATTCAGACAACAGAGGATAGGGAGGAGGTGGATGGGGCAGCAAGCTAACTGTTCATAGAAGGTGGGTATTAGGAACTTTATTGTTTTTAAAATGTGTGTCTGTGCGAACTACTTAAAATATGAACAAGTATGCAGCATAATCTCACTTTTATTCAGGAAGAAGAGGACGTTTGGGACTGTGACTCTGGGCTCACTTGGCAGAAACATCCCCTGACCCTCCACCCCCCATCGCAAAATGTAATGCCCGTGAAAAGGGTAGGTGGACGCAGTGTTATATAGAACATAGTCCTGAGAGCACGATTGAAAATGAAAACTAGATATAGTATATGGTATAAACTATGCACCAAAAAGTGTGATATAAGATGAACCGGGGCGTGAAATATAATATGCAATACATTGTGCGCAATGACAGATTCATTGGAGAGCGCGAGATAGCACAGGCACTAGCGCTTGCTATGTGATATGCGCCTTTGGGGTGTAATATGCACAGGGCAGTGTTGTGTAACCTAAGTAGTCTCTAAAGTTGTAATATAAAATATGTGCTGGGTGTGTAACATTGCATATGCACTGTGACAAAGATATGGATCCCAGATTGTAATATGTATGGCATAGCGCTGTGCTTTATAACATAGGCATCGAGGAAGGCACGTTAGATGGGGCAATATAACCCGTGCGAAGGCAAGTGTGGCATGACATATTCACGGGGTGGTGTTACAGTGCACATGGGCTAGAGAGTGTCATAGCATACGCACTAGCTGGTGGAATACAACACAGAGGTGTGTGGCACTCGGCGGGCACTGGTGGGTGTAACACAGCATTGGGCTCAGCCAGGAGCACGCTGTGACTCTCAAGTGAGGTTTGTCTCCTTTCCAGAGAGTAAAATAAAAAGTATTACACATCCGGCGGTGGATGTGTGTTTTATTAACCGTGAGGGGGTTTCTTGCATAGTTTGGTCGAATTTTTGTCGAATCCCCATGAATGGCTTGGTGTGCATATGTATTAAATGTGCCCGTCAATAGCTACCCATGTTTGTATAAATAAACAACAAGGGTGTCTACTTGGAGAGTACCCACTAGCGGGGGAGCCGGGATTAGGCACGGTAGGGTGTCAGACATGTCAGAGCTTCACTAGCGGTGTGAATACATTCTACGTGGATTCATTGTATGCATAGTCGCCTTTTAATGAATATCACGCAAATCGTCATGGTGATAGGTACATACGGTTTGTCCAGCATGTCCTAGGTGTTTCTATAAATATATATATTTTTTTTTTAAATAAAAAACAAAGGCCGGCCCCGGGGGATGGGGTCCCCGGGCCCATAAGTTGCCTGAGGAGGGGGGCAACACAGCCCCCCTCCTAAAGAATACAAAAATTAAAAAAAAGGCCATGACCTGGGGGTTGGGGTCCCCGGGGCCGACTAAGGCCTTGGGAGGGCCAAATTAATTTTTTTCAACAACAAAAAATTAGGGTGCAGGCCCTGGGGGATGGGGTCCCGAGGGCTAATAAATTAGAAAAAGAAAGGGGGCCACACAGCCCTCCTGCTTAAAAATAAATAAATAAAAGACCGGCATCGCGCCGGAGGCCACGCCCCCTCCTTGCAGCACTCTGCAAACGCGCCCCCTGGCCAGTTGTAAGTTGAGGAATTAATTCCCCTTCAATACTGAGGGTCCCTGAGGGCCAACTAGCCCAACAGGTATCTCCAGTATGCGCCAGGGAGCTGCTTGCAGACAGGTGTTCTGAGGCCATGCCCCTTTTTACACCTCCATGCAACGCAGCTCTGTGGCGCTTACTGGAGGTACCTAGTGGGCTAGTTTGACCCTAGGGACCCTTAGGATTCAAGGGGACTTAATCTCTCAACTCAGAACGCCCACAGGCCCTGTGGCGCATTTTTAAGTTGGGGAAATAATTCCCTTTCAATCCTGAGGGACCCTGGGGTCCAACTAGCCCACCAGGTGCTTCCAGTAAGCACCACTGCTCTGCGTTGCAGAGAGGTGGTGCAGGCCGTGCCACTTTTTACACCTCTCTGCAACGCAGCTCTGTGGAGCTTACTGGAGGTACCTAGTGGTCTAGTTGGACCCTAGGGACCCTCAGGATTCAAGGGGACTTAATCTCCCAACTTAAAACGGCTACAGGGCGTGTTTACACAGTGGGGAAGGGAGGGGACGGGGCATGAGGTGACGTGTTCAAACACGCCCTGTGGTGCGTTTTAAGAGGTAGTTTTAATCCCCTGCCCTATTATATACTAGGGGCTTACAGAGGAGGTCATGCTAATCACAGGGGGACCCCAACACACAGTGTGCCCTAGTGTATGTAGGTGTTTTCACTGTATTCTGAGTGTCTTTTAACATAGCACTGGCTCTAGGACTGGTTAGTCAGACTCAGTTACCACCAGTATCCGTCTGAAAAAGTTGAGGGTACAGGATGATTTTGCAACAAGGCTTGTTTCTGCTCTTCTGTTTGTTCTTTCTGCACGTTATACTTCTTCCTGCACTTTTCTTTATCTTTGAGGACTTCTGTTGCTTCTTTCTGCATTTCTTTTTTTTCTTTCTGTGCGTTTTTACTTCTTTCTTCACATGTCCTATAGCTAGAAATTAGCATTTAAAAAACCTTTGAAATTCACTGAAAAAACCATAGGTTTTAGGGGCGTTATAGTTAGCTGGACTTTTCACTCGTACAAAACCATAGAAATTCCCCCGTTATAGTTAGTTCAGCTAACTATAACTTGCGCGCCCGCAATGCACTGCTGATGACATCACATATTACATCACTCATGACATGGTCAGTGACATCACTGATGACATCATCCTTGTGATAGAGTGGCAGACCTCCTCTCCCCCTAATATAACCTTTGATACACATATTCAAAAATAGAAATTAACATTTTCAAAACAATGGACATACCAATACCAGTTACAACAACCTATTCAGTAATTGTAAGATCCACATCCACTCATTCACCAACAGTCCTATACAGTCACTCATACATGTACTCACTCATCATATGTACTCATATACCTATACATCCTGTTACACAACGCCACTCATCCATAAAGTTACTCACACACAGTCACTCATGCTAATAAAGAATCAAACATCAGTTTACCTGCATATACAGTTATACACACACCACCACACTTACTTCTACAGAAACTTACACATACTTAGTCTTTTTAACAATCACTTATAGAAACACATACTTATTCATACAGGAACTCTTTCAATCTCTCACTCTCACATATACTCACTTATATACACTAATAGTCACATATACTAGTTTAAAACATATGTAGTTACTCATAGAGACACTATTGAGACAGTCATTCACTCACTAACACACCCATGCACACACTCATCCACCCATACACCCATACAGTCCTGCACACATGCTGTCTTCAACACATACAGTGAGTCACTCATTCATGCACCTATGCACTACGTAATACCCCCCACCGAACCATACAGACATCAGACACTTATACTGATACTCAAAAAAACAACTAATAACCTATATAGACACTCATGTAGCTACTCACCAACCCATGTAGCCACTTATACACAAAGTGAGAGACTGATACAGATATTTACATATTTAAACATTACTCACTAAGCATGTATTCACCAAGATACACTTAATCAGTCAGTTATACAATCAATTTTTCAAAAACAAATCATCCATTTAGACACTTATATACCCATTTATTCTTCCATCGACCTTAAGATATACATATATAAAAAGCATATCCCGTAGCTAGACATTTTCAAACATATCATAACTGCAATAGTGACTTATTAACGTTTTTTGCAATAGATCAAGTGTCGGCTAACATAAGAGGAGGGGACAGAATCACAAGATTAAGGAGGCTAGAGTCGAGATATATTATAGATCTGGGTACAAAGACCCCTGGTGGGCTCAACACTAATGAGGAACTTACCGTACATCTAGGGTAAGGGGCTCCTTACTCTCTTCATTCCACTGACAGAGTTACAATAAATATAAACTGCACTGTTCTAATGAATTGTTTTAATGAATTGAGGGAATAGGGATATATTGTACAACATATTTTTAGCATTTGATGGTCTAGAGTTTCTTTCCTTTAATTTCTTCTCTCATCATGTGTATGATTTTGATCCATAATGTGAACGCTGATGACTTGGAGGACTTGGCCCATTCAGGGCGGAATTAATTTGGAATTGTTTCTCAGAATATATGTAAGCATAAATGACAACACTGGTGTTTAAACCCGCTAGAATGTCCGTTGATATACACTAGCTGATGGGGGTGTATAGACACTCTTTAATATGGCATGGGATAATAACTGATGCAAATTGGTCCTTTTATTATGTTGCCATAGATAAATTGGGTAACACAGGAATTTATAGACACTGAATGATAGCCCATCTTGGGCGTGATAACAATATGGTTTGTCTATAATTATATTTGTCTAAACCAAGTCGCTGTTAACTTTAATCACCTGTGGTACACAAATGCTACATTATGTATAACCCATTACAAGATGGCGCTAGTGATTACGGGACATGTTAGTCCCTTGTTGCTGTTGTTGCACGTGTGATGTGGCAATGTGACATAAATATGGCGGCTTCCGTGGTGCCTGTAAACCATTGAGACAGGCCTACCCGAAACGCGTCTGGTTTTTAGCGCTGTGAGTCGTAAATAAATCCTTGACTCTACCCCGTGAGTGCTGTGTCCTTTCTAAAAGAAGGAGAGACGTGAAGCGTGGATATATAAAAACATATGTAATTTTCAGAAAAACACACATTCACTGGATGATGTCATCAGTGATGTCATTTGAGATGTCATCAGTGATGTAATGAGTGATGTCACTGACCATGTCATGAGTGATGTAATATGTGACGTCATCAGCAGTGCATTGCGGGCGCGCGAGTTCTAGTTAGCTGAACTAACTAACGGGGGAATTTCTATGGTTTTGTACGAGTGAAAAGTCCAGCTAACTATAACGCCCCTGAAACCTATGGTTTTTTCAGTGAATATATATATATATATATATATATATATATATATATATATATATACATACGAGATCCGGCTGTGTATAAATAAAATCAGTATTGAGATACCCAATTGTCCCCTCAGGCTTCTTACCATCAAGGCGGCCTTCCTCGTGGCAATATCAGCCCGAAGGGTCATTGAGCTTCAGGCCTTACCACGAAGCCTAAAAATATCTGAGCATCTATCCAGACAAGCTGGTTCTACATACCAGGGCCTCTTTTCTATGAAAAGTTATCACCTTTTTTCATGTGGGCCAATCCATCACTTTGTCTACCTTTTATGCTCCACCACATCCCTCCAAGGAGACGTGACTTCACTGTCTGGACTGAAAAAAGCATTGTTGTTCTACCTTGACCACACAAAAGAGTACAGGGTGCTAGAGACTGGTTGGAGCGCGATCGGGAGCTGCACGGCGGAGGGATCTGGCGGCTGGGTGCTGGAGGCGCTGAGGTGACTGTCGAGGCAGAGCTTTCCGCGGGCCGATGTACGAGACCCTGCACAGCAGGCCCGCTAGAGGAGCAGTCCTGGAGCACCGGTGAGTGCGGCGTTCCCTCGTGGAGCCGATGAGAGACATCGTCTGGGCAGGCACGGCTTCCTTGCGCTACGCGCCTTCCCCCGAGGGGTTGGTGAAGGACTTCGGCGGGGGACGCGCAATTCCAGGTCGGGGGTGACGGAGGAGACCTGGTCCAGCGGTGGGGGCAGAGGCCGAGCCCTACACCTGTGACGCCCGCTATGACTTCAAGGATCGAGAGGTGGTGACCGCGGCTTCGGCATGGGGGGCCATCAGCGGCCGCTGCACAGCTACAGAGTGGTCTGGGAGCCCGGGTGCTGCTGGGGGCCCAACGACGATCGACCTGTCCTCAGAGGTGACAGCCTTCCGGCCTCTGCGCCCGTCGGAGCCGTTCAGTGCGACACCGCGCGATAGCTCCGCGCCTGCCGGGGGGCCCCTTCGCTCACTGGGCGAGCACAGGGCCGACCGGGGGAGGCTCTATGCCTGCTAAGGGACCGGCCAAACGCAGCGCCTCGGTGACCGCCTTATTTGGCCCAGCAGATAGGGGATCTTCCGGGGCTCCGGCCGACCCATCGGGGGCAATGGCGCTGACAAAGGAGGACCTCCTGGCCTCGCTAAGAGACTTTAAAGCCGAACTACGGGAGGAGATAGGCCGGGATGTCCAACGCTCAATCGACCAATTACGCTCGGACCTTCGGGACCAGCTTTCCGGCCTCCGGCAAGATGTCGACGCGGTGGGCACGCAGGTGGTGGAGCTGGAGGCCCGGCACCAAGACTTGGGCAGCAGGTCCTCTGACCACTCACGACGGATCCAGGCCCTCCAGGAACAATTGACACAGACGCAGCTCAAGGCTGAGGACCTGGAAAACCGCTCCCGGCGCAATAACATCCGCGTGCGCCACCTGGAGGAACGGGCGGAGGGCCCCGATCTTGAGGTATTCTTGGAGGGCCTTTTTGCGGAGGTGGTGAAGCCACAAACTCTCAAAACCAAACTCGACCGGGCACATAGGGTGGGCTCCCTGGCGCCAGGGAACAGACGGCGGCCGAGAGACATACTGGCTAAATTTCACTCCTACAAAGTCAAGGAGGCTGTCCTGGCGGCGGCCAGGGCGTCTTCGGAGGTGTCGTTTCAGGGCTTTACGTGCTCGCTGTTTCAAGACCTGTCCCCGGCTACACTAGCGAGGCGACAATCCTTTAGGCCACTGACGACTAAGTTGAGAGCGGAGCGCATCCGATACAGATGGACCTTCCCCTTTGGCCTATCCTTTGAATACCAAAACAAGCAGCGGACTGTGGTGGATCTTGCGGCCGGCCGGGCCATACTGGGACTTTCCCCCTCAGGAGACGAGCAGGGGGATGCGGGAGTCTCGGCGGCCAGCGGATCCGGGGCGACGGCCGGGGAGTGGGCCACGGTGGGTCGCACTCCTCCCCGATGATTCCACTGGGGAAGCCACCTTGAGGACGACTTTGCCATAGCAGGGGATCCCGAGTGACTGCTGCAGACCCACAGGGCTCCGCTTGGACGATGCCTCACCGGTGCTTACTACCAGTATTGGAGGAAGGGTCGCACTGGGCAGCGGATTACAGGATCCGGCGTGTCTGGGACTTGGGTTCAGCATTTGTAGATGTTTTTCATCTTTCATGTTCTTGTTGAGATTTATGCAACCGGGGTGGGGGTGGGCGGGTTGTCATGGCCCTACGAGACCTCTGCTCTTAGATGGCTTGTGAGCTTGGGGTTCTTCGGCTATTCTTTTTTCTCTTTTCTTTCTCTTCTATCTATTTTTCTTGTTTTTTGCCTTGGAGAGTGGGGGGATCTTCACGAGGGGTGGAGAGGGATGGGAGAGGGGAGGGGCGGGCCTTGAGAATTGCTTCTGCCAGAAGACTACTACCAGACCCACGATGGCTTTATCCATAGGTTCATGGAATGTGCAAGGGCTTAATTCCCCCCAGAAACGCCAGAGGGTGCTGAAATACATATCTGATCGACACCTATATGTGGTTGCACTTCAAGAAACACATCTTCGTAAGGGGGATGAACATAGGTTACGACACAGGTCATACCCACTCACATACAGTTCCTCAGCCGCCACCAAGCACCGGGGGTGGTGTTGATGTTACTCAGCGGGGTAAAGTTCCAACCCTTGGAGGTGAGATGGGTGATGGTGAAGGGGATTCTCAGGGGTCAGAAAAGCACTTTTATCACGATATACGAGCCTAATACAGGTCAGGCGGGGTTCTTGTCCACCTTTTGCACAAAATTGGAGCAGTTTGCGGAAGGCTCGGTCATCTTGATGGGGGACTTTATACTGGTATGGCAGACGGACCTTGACAGTTCTCACTCACAGAGGGCGGATTCGGGTTCCTTCTCCCTAGCTTCCAAACAGCGCTTTTCGGACCTGGGCCTCTGCGATGCATGGCGTACACTACACCCCTCCACAAAAGATTATACCCACTTTTCACATGTCCATCAATCTTATTCCCGTCTGGATTATATTTTCATTAATCGGTTTTTGTCGGGGTCTTTAAGAGACGCGCAGATCCTCCCCCTCTCCGTTTCTGACCATAGTCTGGTCATGATCACCCTCCATTGGGCTGGCCGACGGGACCGCCAGCTCAAGTGGTACTTCCCCGCCTCCCTTACTAGGGACATTGTGCTGCGCAAATCCCTACGCGAGACCATAGATGAATTCTTTGCCCTTAATGACACGGAGGAGACCTCTGCGCTGATACGGTGGGACGCCTTTAAGGCGGTGCTTAGGGTTAAGTGCATCGCACTTAAATCTGCGCTCAACCGGCAGAGAGCAGCGGAGCAGGAGCGGCTGGAAGCGGAGCTGGTGGCTGCGGAGCAGGCCCATAAGGCCAAGCCCTCTCGCATTACTTTGCGGCCCCTTACGGCATTGCGGGACAAACTGAAGTCGATCTACGCCAACAGGGCCGAACTTACCCTCTTACGCCTGCGCCACACCTCATACACACAGGGGAATAAAATTGGGAGACATCTAGCACGACAACTCCGAGTTAAACGGGACAAGGAATATATAGAGGGGATATGAGATGCTGCGGATGCGGTCGTACACTCCGACAAGGGGAAGGCGGACTGTTTTCGCTCCTTCTACAGCAAGCTGTATACCTCTGATTCTCTTGAGGCCCCAGTGCAGGAGGCCTATCTGCAGGGGCTGTCGCTCCCCCAGGTCTCCGCCTCTATCAATGAGGACCTTTGCGCCCCCATCTCATTAGCAGAGGTTACCAAAGCCATTATGGCGCTTAAACTCAATAAAGCACCCTGGCCCGTTGGCCTCACGGCCCTATTTTACCGTACTTTCGCGCCAGACCTGGCCCCGCGCTTGCAGTCTCTTTTTAATGCTATCATCGCTCAGGGGGTGGTTTCCCCGTCCATGGCGGAGGCTGTCATCACGGTCATCCCAAAACCGTGGAAACGCAAGGATCAATGTTCCTCTTACCGCCCTATCGCGTTGTTGAACTTGGATGCTAAATTGTACTCCTCTATCCTGGCCGCCAGGCTCAATCCCCTTATGGCAGCGCTGATACACCCCATCAATCGGGTTTTATTCCGGGGAGGCAAACTCATGATAACACTCGACGTATTGTGCATCGGATAGAAAAAGCCTCTAAAAGATGCATGCCGGCCCTCGGTCTGGATGCTGAAAAAGCGTTCGACCGGGTGGATTGGGGATTCCTATTCTCCACTATGCGACGGATGGGTTTTGCAGACGCATTCATCGCAATGATTCAGGCCAACTATCGGATTCCCACATCGCGCGTCCAAGTCAATGGGACCTGTTCGGCTCCTTTTACCCTTTCTAGAGGCACGAGACAGGGTTGCCACCTTTCCCCCCTGGTATTCGCCTTGAGCATTGAACCCCTGGCGATGGCCATACGACACAACCCACAGATATCGGGTATTCCGTTTGCGGGAGAGGACCACAAGATATCCCTTTTTGCAGACAACGTTCTCCTCTCCCTCACTCACCCTTCCACGTCGCTCCCGACTCTGCATGCAGAGTTACGGCGCTTCGAACAGGTGGCGGGGTTCAAGATTAACCTAGACAAGTCCTACATTCTCAACCTTACGATACCCAGGGAGGAGCTCCCGAGGCTCCAGCAGAGCACGACTTTCCGATGGGCGACTAAATCGCTCCAATACTTAGGAGTTCGGCTTACTCCGTGTTTGGAAGATTTGTATAAGGCCAATTTCCCCCCCTTCTCGCTCAAATTAAGGCGGATCTAGCGCGCTGGAAACCACTGTTCATATCCTGGCTGGGGCGCATTCACTCACTTATAATGACGGTGTTGCCGAAACTGCTCCACTTATTTCAGGCCCTCCCCATTGAAGTCCCCCTCTCCTTCTTCTCGACCATGCGCTCTCTTTGTTCCCGTTATATCTGGCAGTGAGGGAGAGCCCGCCTATCGTATTCCCTGTTACGAAGGCCCCGCTCTGCGGGCGGAGCGGGCCTTCCCGACTTCCTCCTCTACTATAAGGCGGCGCAACTGCGTGTGTTGATTGAGTGGTCTAAAAGAGAGTCGGACAAACATTGGTTACATATGGACAGGTCGTGGCGGGAAGGACTATCTGGGACTTGGCATGGCACGCTAAACGAGATAGGCCGGATAACACGTACATTAGTACACCCACCAGAACGACGTTGCGGGTCTGGGATATTCTTTCCCAGGACGACCGGTGGACCACTTTCCCTTCCTCTCACACCCCCATCCACGGGCATGCGGCCTTCCCGCCGGCGTTCACCAGAGGGCCATTCGCCGCTTGGGAGGGGGAGGTTGCTTAATGATCGGACATTTGCTTAGAGGTTCTAGGTTACTGACGTTCTCAGAATGTAGAAATTACTTTAGCCTTCCGCAGACTGAACACTACAGATATCTCCAATTACGGCACTGGCTCCAGTCATCTGAGATGCAGGTGGCGATCAACAGGCCCCAGACCCCGTTTGAAAAATTCATTCGATCTACCACTACCATGAAGGGGGCAATTTCTTTTTTAAACGGCCACCTTCTGGCCCCTGTGGTTTCACCGTCCCCGCGATTCAAGGCTAAATGGGAAGAGGTGGTGCTTAGGCCGATTGAGGAGCGGGAATGGGAGGCACTATGGTCCGATATCACAAAACACAACCACTCGATAGAATTAAGAGAAGCTCACACGAAAGTGATGGTGGATTGGTACTTATACCCAGCTAAACTGCGGCGCATTTTTCCGGGCACTTCTGATCGCTATTGGAGGGGCTGTTGGTTGCTGGGGGACTTTCAGCACATCTGGTGGACCTGTCCGACTATCCGCCCCTTCTGGGAAGAGATACTGGCGCAAATTATGACTATGCTGGGCTACCCGATCCCCACCTCCATTGAGGCGGCACTGTTGGGCCTTCGGGACCCCTCCCTGCGCTACCAAACCAGAGCGGATAAGGCCATAATGTGGCTTTGCTTGGGGGCGGCGAAGGTGGCTATTGCCGCTAACTGGAAGAAACAAGCGGCCCCTACGGCCTCGATGTGGCACTCCCGCCTTTGGAGGCTTCCAGTTTAGAGAGAATGGCGGATATCTTCAGGGATGACTATGCCGCATTCAAGCTCAAATGTGGACCGCTGGTGGCATTCCTCTCTCAAGGTCTGCCGGCGGCTGTTTGCCCGCCCCAGGCCAGGGGGTTGCGGTTGTTCCAGTTGTAGCCCGTTGCGGCTCCCACGGGTCGATCCCCCTGGTAGTCCACTTCGCAGTTACAGGGCCGCCTGGATGAGGCATTGCCCTGACCCCGCCCCTGATAGGTCCGTCTCCGGCCCTGGGTCTCTGGGCTCCCTCCTTGAGTCTCTACTCTCTCTCTCTATTGCTTTTGCTTTTCTTTCTGTTTTTTCTCTCTCTTCTTCTCTATGGGGTATGTGGGGTGGGGAGGGTGGGATTTTGGGGAGTTGGGTTGATTACAAAACGAGTTTGCTGTTCCATGGCACAGAGGCTGCGGGTTGAATGGACATTACCTTTCTGCATAGACTACCGGCGCCAGACTATTAGATTTAAGACACGGCCCACTGGGGTCCTCTAGGGCATAGTTTCAGGGCTTGCTTCGCCTTATTTTTCGCATTACTGTACCCCTTCATTAGCATATGTTATTACTGGTGAAGCTTGCCTCTTTCATGTCCGGTTTTGGGTTGGGACTCCTTTCTTTCCTAATCTTCGCTTGCTGGTCCACTCAGTTGTATTGCAATAGTCATGGTCTGTTTCTTTTGTCTCCTTTTTTGATGCTAATAAACACAATTTTGACCAAAAAAAAATCTGCTGCGCATTGGCCAAAAAGTAACCCCCTGAGGGTTTGCATGCTCATTCCACCACAGCTAAAGCTGCAACCACTGCACTAGCACACGGAATTCCGGTCTTGGACATCGGCCAGGCAGCAACTTGGGCATCGCTGCACACGTTTATCACACACTACTACCGTTAGGTCCATAGAGATGGGCTTTTTGCCCGTTCTGTCCTGCAGTAAGTTTTAGTCTAGAATTTGTTTCGCAGACCCACCTCCGGGGAGGTATTGCTTGGGTATCTCTTCAAAGGTATGGAATCTGCAGCGAAAAGGCTTCTGTCAGATGATTATCATCATTACATTTTATATAGTGCTTAGCAACCCCAGAGGGTTTCCCAGCGCTTTGGTAGTAGGAAGGGCAGCCTAGACACGTATAGCTTGAAAATCACCAAGTTTTCAGGTCCTTGCGGAAAGTGGTTAGAGAAGTGCAGCTTCTCAGGGAGAGTGTTTCTTGGCTTGGGACAGAAAAGAAGAGGCCACCCTTCCTAGTCCATTTGATTCTGTTGACTGTGTAGAGGGACTGATTGCTTGAGTGCAACGAGTGGGATGGGTGGTAGGGAACCACCAGTTTTTGGAGATACAGTGGTCCAGACCAAGAATACATATTATGCATAAAGAAAAGTGCCTTTAAATGGGTTTGCTTGTCCATTGTGAGCCAGTGAAGGTCACAAAGTAAGCCAGACACTGCAGCATGTTTGGGTATTCAAAACAGAAGCCTGGCGGAAGAGTTCTGGACCACTTGAAGATGTCTTATTGCGGTCTTGTCAGTCTCAAGATAAAGGATCCAACCTTGATAAGCTCATGGCCTAAATTACTTTCCTTTGGGCCGAAATAGGTAAAATCCACAAGATTTTTTTAACCATGTCATGAAGCTGAAGCATGTCAAGGCTCATTTGGTCACCTGCAGCTAAATGGACACGGTGGAGTCTAATCAGAAGCATAGGTTTTTCACTCTTTTGGCAGGTTCTGGGAGTGTCCCTAGAGTAGTAGGCCACTGTTGAGGTCCCAGGAGCTGGGGATTCTTGCCCAGTACCATTACCTTGGTCTTGTCACCATTTAGTTTTACAGCTGGTGCTCATCCAGGAGGAGAGAAGACAAGGGCAGGAATATAGATCTCCAGAGTTGTGTCCCTGCTCATACAACAGAAAGAATATCATTTGATTGTCATTTGTGTCTGAAAACAGGGTGCGGCCAGGAGCTTTCAACCAGGGCTGCTAAAGGGTGGACATATATCTTGAATAACATGGGGCTGAGGGCTGACCCCTGCGGGACCTCTGAGGTAAGAGCAAGAGGGCTGGACACTTATCTGAAAAGACCTGGAAGGAACAGTCTGTCAGGAAGGACCTTAACCATGCAAGTGTGCCGGTTATGCCCAGACGTGGGTCCTGAGCTCACTGTGCCACTAGATTGAAGCTATCCTGGCTGATGAGGGGTGAAACCCTGAAACCAATCCTAGGATGCTTGTTTCCGGTCCATGGAGGACCTGGCTTGGCAGCTCGTGCTGGACTGTTCCCATGAGGCAAAGGGTCAAGACTGATTTGCATATGGCCAGGTCTAAACTGGGGTGGCATGGTGAGCATAAGAATGATGGATTTAACCCAGATCTCTTGACTGGGGGTGAATGTTTTGATTTGTTCTGCATTCCATCCATCAATTGTGTGTCTTTTGCTTTCTTGCCCTAAGTGCGCAGGGTATGCCCAGACGTGGGTCCCGGGCTCACTGTGCCACTGGATTCAAGTTATCCTGGCTGATATGGGGTGAAACCCAGAAACCGGTCCTAGAATGCTTGTTTCCGGTACAGGGAGGACCTGGCTTGGCAGTTCGGGCTGGACTGTTCCCATTAGGCACAGGGTCAAGACTGATTTGCATGTGACGAGGTCTAAACTGGGGCGGCATGGTGAGCAAACGAATGATGGATTTAACCCAGATCTCTTGACTGGGGGTGAATGTTTTGATTTGTTCTGCATTCCATCCATCAATTGTGTCTCTTTTGTTTCTAGATGTAGTCCCGCGCTTGTACTATTTTCGCCTGGCAACTAGTGGAATCCTCTTCTTTTGATGCTGTTAGGTTTATTGCTTTTCACCTTTCTGGTTTTGCTCACCTTTAGCGGCTGTACTATCTAACTCTTGGGTCCTGTCATGACTTGTTTTACCTGTATTGTCTGTAGGTGCATATGATGATACCCCTGCTCCCTGAGCCTCTTGCCTGTTAAAGACATTTGGGAACCTCTTGGTACTACTGTCGAAGAATTTTTTCTACAGGGCATGATGGCATTATTGACAGTAGTTTCTGCTAGTACTGTGATCTAGTACTCTAGTGGTATGCTAGATTTTGCATCCTGGGGCCGAGGTAGTACTGCCCTTGCCATTTGTACTTGCCCTTTGGTTATGGTTGCCGTTCCAATGTATCAAGACTCTGGTTTGTCATTTGCATCTTTGGGCATTCTATACCTTCCAGTGGTGCTTAAGCCTGCCATATGGAATAATGAATTATCTTCACTGCTTCTCAGACCCATGTCAACAAGGTACTGATTTAGTATTGATTATGAGGTACAGAGTCTGTAGGTAGAACTCTCCATCAGAAGGAACTGTTTCATATATTTGGTAACAATCTTTCTGATGGATTTCTGTGCTGCATTGTTGCTTCTTTTATCAGTCCCACCTCTGTCTCCAAGGTGTGGCAAAAAGGACTGGAGTTGATGTCAGCGGCCAGAATGGTGCTTGATACATCATGACCATCTTGGGAGCCAGAGTCAACACATTGCCGCTTAATGGCGCAGGAGAGCTGTTTCAGGTTTTTGGTTCCAGTCTGGCACCTGGGAGGATGATTGGGAAGAGGAATCTACATATAACACAGCGCAATCATCAGAAACATCCTTACCAAAGGTAAGTAATTGGTTTTCTTTAAAGACCTCTTTTTCTGGACTCTGACAGCTATGACAGTCAGTTCTATTACCAATGGGTCACTTGAAAAGGAATTTTTGAACTGGATTGCTAGACAAACCCTCTTCAAATTATGGTGTGTATTCAACTATGACAGGAAACTACCAACCAATGTTAAGAGCATATTTTTGGTGAAACTGATCTAAAGGCATCATACTTAAAACTACCCCAGTTGATTGATAAGCATTGTCAAAGCCAAAAGGCCTGGCCTTGATTACTATTTTTTTTTTATACCATCACATTCATTAGGTGAAAAAGGTGTCAAAATGATGTGGCCCAGCTGCTTAAAATACACCAAGCTTGGAACTCAAGGGCACTGCTTTCAGGTGGGTGTGCATATTTAATCTGGGACAATTCCATACTTCATTGAGCAAGATGGCCAATAAGTGAAGATTGCTGACCAGTGGCGGCTGGTCCATAGGGGGCGCGGGGGCAGCGCCCCACAAGGCAATCAACAAGAAAAACGGCTCACTAATCAGGCAGCAAGAAATGTAAGCAGACGAATTGATAGCTTTGACAATTCGTCTGTTTACATTTCCAGCCTGTGCTGGCAGCTGCTTCACAGCCTCAAGTGCGCATGAGTCAACAAACGCACAGCGCAGGCAGGCGAGAGAGCAGCAGGAGTCTAGACTCCAACTGCGCAACTGCGAGTAGAGCGCTTTTTATTTTACCATCCCACTCCATTAACATTACATTAGGTATGCTGCGCATGCCTAGTGTAGTTCAGGAGCCTGAAGATAGGATCCTGCTCGGGCGGTGACGTACAGTTGCCCTATGCCCTGTCAAATGCCAGGATACAGCCGAGACGTCACCCCCAGTTGTATCCAGTCTTCATATTTGCCACTTGCCAGTCAACCAAAAGAGCGGGGAGAAGTTAGTTCCACGACGCGGGACCGGCAGAGGGGATGTCTGGTAAGTTTATTTGATTAATTTAATTAATTATGGTGCCGCGTCTTATACCCGCTTTAAAGCGCATTTTGTATGTGCACCTTTGAAAATCCGTTTTACGCTCGAATTGCTTCTGGTCTCCTTTTTGTCTTCTTGACCTGAGAAGATTGATTGAATCCATTAATGTAGTAAATCACGCATTTGCTGAAAGCGCGAGAGCTTCCGTATGGTGAAACAGGCTGAGCCATGGTCTCTCCTGTACTTTCCTTTGCAGGGTGGAGGCCTCTCCAGCCTTGCCTGACTCTGTACTTTTTACATATTTTATGTTTTCTTATCTTTTATGGTACTTTCACTTGCATAACCCAGGCCCGGTTTTGTCGAGGCGTTCCTTGGGCACAATTTAATGCCTCTCTTAGATGGAGGTAGCTGTGCTGAGTGATGTGATTTTTAAAGCTACTGCCAGAGCAAACGGGAGCAGCATAGGAGTGACATTTTTTTTAAATGTAATTTGTTTTTACCAATTGCTATGGCAGCCACGGGACGGTGCACGGAAAGGGGAGAAGCTTGCAAGAAATTAGAAACAGTAAGCAGAACACTAGGCGTACGTTTGCCAAAATGTGTAAATCTCTAGGTGTTTCCAGGATGTTCTGAGGTCACTGTGTACCTATGTTGGAAGTGATTAGTCAAAGCGCTGGGTGACAGCAGGCTCGTAGCATGGGCTGGTCCGATTGATGCAGGGCTGATGCAGCATTTCATCCTCTCGCTGCCAGGCAATGAGCAGCATTGAAGTGTGTACGGTGTTAGTGTGAACTGGTGTTAGAAGTGATTAGTCTACGGTGTTAGTGTGAACTGGTGTTAGAAGTGATTAGTCGAAGCACTGGGTGCCAGCAGGCTCGTAGCGTGGGCTGGTCCGATGGCACTCTCCCCCTCCACCCTCCCAGAGGCAGCCACTCGCTGTTCAGCTGCTCCAGGGTTAAGGAGGGGAGGGCTAATGCTCAGAGGAATGCAATGTCAGGGCAGCAGATCACAGCCCTAGATAATGAAGCAGCGAAGCTCTGTGTGTGGCATGAATATGAACAACAGGGGTCATCCCGTTCCATGCTGGGGGTCTTTGATCCTAGCTGCCACTCACGCCACCAGTGCTGTTTTTGCGAATGGAACACCTCAAAGGCAGCTGTACAGCCTCAGACCATGCGCTAGTTAAAACACTGATGCCAAAAACATGGATTGACTTTTAGCGCCTCTTCACCCTGCTCCTAGGCCGTGTTCCAAGCTGGTGGCCAGCAGAATCGCACAGGCTGCGAGGAATGAATGAGTAACATCTGTCAGGAGCAGTCAGGTGCCTCTGGGTGCTGCGGGGGTAAGGGACGAGGGCTGATACCTACCAGTGAACAAGAGCAAAGCATTGAGCACCTCCAGCCAGCTAGCCTCGCCATCCCACTTCGTGCATCCGCTGTCAGCATGTTTCCTGCAACTGCACCCCCTCCTCGCACCCTGTGATCCTCTGCGACCGCATCCTTCGTCCATGAATCCTGTCTTCACCTTCCTTCTGGGTATTCTCTAATCCTGCAGCCTCCATCTGTGCATCCTCTACCAATGCATTCTTCTTCAATGTATATTCTATCCCTGCACCCTCCATCTGTTGAGTTTTCTCTTATGAATGCCTAGAAGAACTGAAGTTTTGGTCCATTTATCACAGAAATAGTGCTGAAAATCGTACCAAAAAGATGCCAATTTAAAAATAAATTCTTCACGGGGGACAACCCCCCCGAACCCTCCTTATTGCCGCAGAGCTCACGCGCTCGCATATTTAGCTTCATTATGCATTCGCCTCACCAGTCTCAAAATCCACCAGCCGCCACTGTTGCTGACCCTTGCCCCATGCTATATGCTGTGGAGGCAGAAGCAAAAAGGGAATGACACTTAGACAAATGACTCACCGAAAGTGTGTGTGAGGGTGCTAGAGAGCGTACGGCAAGATGGCTGTGTAAGGCTGCCCGGGGGGGGGTTGCGCAGCGGCCCGCCCCTTTGAGGGCGGCCGCCTTAGTGCCACAGGAAGGCACAGGGGTGGGAGGTCGTGTCCCTGGGATGGACCAAGGGAGACCCCAGCAGATAGCTGCTTCCGGCGGGGAGGAGCCAGGGGGGTACATATTCTGTCTCCGCCCCCTCCTCGTCCTCTTGTCCGCTCGTTCGCCTTGATGCCGTTTCGTTCCTCCTGGTCTGACGTCGGGTTGTTTTTCGTGGTTCCGGGTACCCCGGTGAGTGCTTTGTGGGATGAGAGCGAGAGTTTGTGGAGCGGCGGGGTGATGTGCTCAGGGCGCCTGGTGTTGTTGCTGGCCGGGAGGGCCCTTTGCGGTGCTTTTGGTTCATTACGTCGGGCGTCTCATGGCAAGGAGGTAGCTCAGTGGAGAGCACATGCTTAGCATACAGGAGGCCCCGGGTTCGCTCGCGGGTTTCAGAAGTTGTGTGGGCTTTGGTATTTAGACGAGGGGGCATTGGGAGTGCTGAGGCCGAGCCGTGGGCCGCGTGCGTTATGCCCCTGCCTTGCACCCCGGGAGGTACTCCGGTGTACGGCCTCAGTAATGATCGGGGGCATGTGAGGTCGCTTGCGTTGGCCCGCTATTGTACTGAGGGCTCCAGGGTCCGCATCTTTGTAGCAGGGGAGCGCAGGCAGTCTAGGTCGTGTGCTCTTAGCCCGTGCTCCCCCCCCCCCCTTTTTTGAGGTTTCCCATGCCGCGGTTGCGGAACTGCTGCCCTTAACTCTGCTTCATGCGGCGAGAGGAGGAGAGGCAGGCTACTTCGGTTTGGTGTTGCAGGGGGCACTTTAAACGCGTACGGTTTTTTCGCAAATAGTTTTATTGTCTTGTGGACTCTGATACGGCGAGCGGAGCATTGGGGTCATTTGAGCAGAGGGAACGGTGATCTCTGAGCATCAGTCGTGTCGCCACTTTAATTTTGGGTAATGACCCTTTGCCTTGTAAATAGGAGGTTTGTCCGCTTGCAGGATGGATGTTCAAAATCATTGTACTGATAGTATAGAAGGGGCACTACACCGATTGCTTGTCCATGTATTTACCGTGGGTGCAGTAAGATCTTTATGACAGGGGGGGGCATTGTTCCTCATTTACGGCTCCATACAGGCCAGAGTTTCTGTCGTTAGAATTGTATGGGTTTCATGCAGTTCAGAGGTGCTGCGTGATCCCAGGCACCTTGACATGTTTCCCTGTGCGCCCATGGAGGACTTCACGTTTTCCAGCTCAATCAAGGCAAGGGCCAAAGTGGAATTTTGTTAGGTTGGAAACCTGCCTCAATTTGGTGCTTGTCAGATCGTTTGTGTTTAAAAAAAAAAAAAAAAAAAAAAAATTTAAATGCGCTTGGCTGGCCTTTTGGCGGACCTCGTGCTCCTCTTTGCCTCTGAACATGGTCATCGCACCCCTGCCGTTTTTGCCAGATTGGTGCAACGCAAATTGCCAGATATAGAAGTGCAGATTGCTGTGCCTCCCAGTTGGGCCATACATTCTGTACACCCTTCGGCTAATAGTGGTGGAGATGCCGGGGATACATCGGAGTATGCAAAGGTAATTTCTCACTAGGGAGGTCGCTGGCTCTCCCTCCTGGCCGTCAGATTCGTTAGGTTAGCGCCGGGTCTGCGGGACATGGGAGGGCGGTTTCAGCAATGTCTCGCATGAGTCACCGTGGTCTAGGGTGCCAGGTCTTCGACTCTTGTCCCGGAGGTTTGCATTTATTTCCTGGGTCTCTATGGGTGTTTTTGGGGTGGCATTTGCAGTAGTACTGGGCCCGGCCCACTTGCTGGTCATCCGGTCGTTGGTTTACACGCTTCAACACGCGTTACATGCCTCATCGGGACTCCAGAGGCAGGTCTCGGCCCTATTCATAAGAAGACTTCAGGGTATAAATATATAAATTACCCTTGGGGATCGACAGTGATTCTTTCCGGGGCTCTTTACGCTTATATATACCTACATAACATGATGTAAACAGCAGTGCCGCGGTCATCGAAGGGGTATTTTACTGTGTTGGATGCGGCTGCGGTGGCTCCCGCGGGACTAGTGAATCTGCAGCCCTGACTCATGGTGTTGCCGTGCCTCATTGTAGAGAGGTCGATCGGCGGTATTTGGTGGTGCAGCGGGGGACTGGAGCCGGTTTTGGCGCCTTAGTTTGCAATGTCCCATTGGCTACTGAGGCAGAGTGGCCGTGGCTCGTCCGAATTTGGGTGTTTGGAGCACCAGACATGGCGGCTCGGCATTTGGCGTCACGGGTCTTTTGAGTGGCGGATTTTACCATGGTTTACTAGCTGGGGTTGCTACCGGTTTCAATGTACAGCAGTTCGTACAGGCAGGCTCCTTGGAGTTCGACCCCCTTGTTGTAAACTGAGAGAACAAGATTTGCGCAAGAAGTAGGCGCTTTAGTATACAGAGGTTTTATATCACTCTTCCCTGGTCAGCATTGGCTTGAGTAACTGACTGGTCAAACTACCAACCAATTGGAATAGAGACAGGGGTCAGCAAATCATTGTCGAAGTCAGATGTGAAGCGCCCGAAAAACGTTTAAAAAAAAAAAAAAAAAAAAAAGTTTCATTTGAGCAGCCGTTTAGGGGGTGGGTACCGCATCGCTTGCTGTTCAGCGTGCAACATTTGTCATGTCTTCTGGATATGTGCCCCAGCAAAGCTTGCTCGACATATTAATTATCGTCTTATCAGCCATAATAAATTAACCTCATATCCTTGAGTAGCACACCTGTACCTCCGTGCTACTTCCATGCGCTCTACATCGACCCTGGCGCGTGGCTGATAGGTTAACTCGGGCCGGTCTTGCAATTGAGATATCAGGGCCAGAGTTTTTCCATTGTGAATTGCACGAGGTTTTTTCGTTTCCACACAGACGTGGTAGACTGATGCGGACTTCGAACTGCACTAGCAGCTGGCTTGTGGGCCACGTTTTGGGAACAACAAACGATGGTTATTTCTGGGAATGGGATAATAATTTTACAATGCTGCTAGTTTTCTTAGGGTAGGAGTGGTGTGTTCCCGTTATTCCTACTCCCACATTCAACTATACACAAGTCAGGAATGTTCTACATTTAGCTCACATTGTAAGGAATGTTTTAACATACATATGAGAGAAAGTACGTATTGTTATTTAAATTTGGTGTTGTCTTTCCGGGCAGCACTACTGGACAGGGGAGTGCTGCACAGTGCTGGTCCAGCAGCAACAGCAGCCAACAATTATATCGGGAAGGCGGTGCTCCCCCCCCCCCCCCAGTAGCCAAAGGCAAATGCAGCATTGCAGCTTACAATGTAACGGCAAAAAACAATGTTCATGGCAGGTATGAGGTACATGCTGCATCATAAGCAATCTCGTCTGTCAGCGCGCCCAAGTGAAACTTAGAAATATTATTTTCAAGCTCAGTTGCTGTTTACCTTATGCAACTAACAACCATTGACAAAAGCCAACAACCCTGACCGGGGACCACAGGGTTGACCTGGGGTGCAACCACAGGGGGACCCGGGGTGTAAGTACTCAGGGGGTGTCACCAGGGGCAGGTGTACACAAGGTTTTATGGTTGCAGCGACACAAGAGGGACTCCAGGTGCGTCACTCATGGTGGTCACGGTGTGCAAGCACACATGAGGTGTCTCGGCCTGCAAAGCAAGGCATGTTTCCTGGTAAGAGGACCAGCTTTCCTAGGGGAGGCTGGGTGCTTTCGGCACAGTTACCCACTGGGGGAACACTGGTCATCACTGGATGCATTTCTCTCCCCAGCTGTGGTTAACTCGATTATAATTTAGGGAGTTGAGGATATTCCTGTCTTTTGGTTGCCAATCCCAAATTAATGCGATGGGGTGTGTTTACCATATTGGGCAGGGTAGGGTGCCAGTGCTGAGATCGTCAACCATGTCCTTTGGGCAGCACAGTGGTATTAGACTGGCTGTGCAGTCCTCAGAGATGAGGCGAGAAGTTTAATCTGCTTGGATCAGCACCCGCCTTGGGGGGAATTTTTTGACATTAATGTGTCAGCTAAGATTGGACTCGCCGTTCAAAGGGTTTACTGTTCGTAATGAGCTTGGAGCAACGTGTCCGCGCTACGGAAACATTCAGGCATAATCAAGTTGTCGCGTCGCCCAGGTTCCTTTGCCCATTTCCAGCCTCCTTCGGCTGCCTGTCTTAAGATATGGAAGACTGCAGGGGGAGGGGCTGTTAACCGTTCAACCTTGTCAACAAAGCCACCGTGTTGCGCACTTTCCAGCTGTGCGGTAACGGCCAGCGCCCCAAGACCGTGAAAGTGTAAGGAAGGTCTGTGGTTCAGGGCCTCGTAGGAAATGAGGGGGGCCCTGAGCGGCAGCCGGCTAGAAGGTGGTTGGCTTCACCGCCAGCGCAAGGAGTGTACATCCCAGTCAGGCGTCATATGGCTGTTGCATTCCAGTGGGCCCACGGCACGTGCGACCCTGTTTAATTCCGCTTCTGTTGGTTCAGCTGGTTAGCCAATAGATGGGCTTGTTGTAGGGAGTGCCTTTTTTGTAGTTAATATAGGGATGCATGACATGTGCTCAGTATCGCACGTAACATCATTCCCATTTGTCTATTGAGACGTATTCTCACTGCGCGTGAGAACGCCATGAATAGTGATCAGTCATACCTTTCAGTGCGCGGAACACCTAGTAAAGGTGCGGTGCTGTGCAGCCCTGCAGATTAGTCAACTGTTACACGTTCCTTGAACCCTGCGCAGGGCTCCCTCTGCCCGTTGGTGTCTTTATGTTAGCCGTTCACTTTGGGTGCCTGGTTATTTCATGAGTGAGGCAGTGGAACCTATACCACTAGGGCTAGCATGACGGTCTTTTGTTGGATCCGGTTGAAGGTAGGAGTACCCATTTTCACAGTAACTGTGTGCTCCCCTGTGGTAATTTTAGTTTACATTGGTTGGGTGAACACATCCTTTCACTTGCGGTCGGAGAATGTAGATTATGTGGTAGATTTAGCATTTCATGTCCTGGGACACTGAGCGGTAAGCTTGCTAGCATTAGGACTAATGCTTCGTTATTAAAGGGAACCCCCTGGTTTGGGTGTGCACGGCTAGGATCTGAGGGTAACCAGCAAAGGCTTGCTTCCAAGGTTTGTAAAGTGGATCAGATGGGCCAAGCTGTGCTGCATAGCACCATGCATTTCTATAGGTCGCAGTTGAATACTAGTTCCTATGCACAGTCACTGTTATGTTCTGATTCCTACACGCCTGCACTCCTTCGCGTAAATTGTACAGGAGCAAGGGATTTGCATTCTGTCCCATCAGGGTACGGGGACCGTCTATAGCACCAGGTACTGTAATGCTGCCATCTTCACCCTGGGCTGGGGGGTCAATGCCTTCCAACTTTACAGCCAGACTCTGAGCAGGCAAAGGCATACTTGCGATGGTGCAATAGGCACTCAGCAGTCGAGTTAGATGGGTCATCATACCCCGGTATGACGCAGTGATGAAACCTAGGGTGGCTACACACGACCAGGCACTCGAGGGCAGCTGTGGCGGGGGTGTGCCAGTGCCAAGAGGGTGCGGGTTGCCTGAGTAGGGCTGCTGGCTTGGAGGGAGCACTACTCGGATCGCCACAAGGGCACGTTTGTTTCATAGAAGGTTGAATTGTCACTTTTATGGCATGGTGCCAGTTGCTTTAGTTATGGGCATGTTTCTTGGCAGCGTCAGAAACATTCAGAACTCTTTGCTGGTGGTTAGCTTGTTGTCAGGCTGTTCAGAGGTATTTTAGCTCAGGCATGGGCAAGCATGGGTTATAGGCCGGTGGTCTGCCCTGGGATTCGTGTTAACAGGCAGGTGAAGCAGCAGAACTTGGAGGGGCTTGGGTTTGGCCTCGGGGTACTAGGGCGGAGCCTGGTTGCTCACTTAGTAGCACGCCCTTGAGTTAGACGAAACAGGTACCTTTGATGCGAGCATCAGTACCGGGTAACTTCTCCCGACCTCCAGCACTGGCTGGCAGCTATGCAGGTGGCCTTCCAACAGGGCCATGGTCCATATGATTAAGGGAAGCACCGGGGTAACACTTTGGGCTACAAATCTGCAGGAGAACAATTTGGCTTTCCCAGTATTCAAATAGAGAAGCATGTTACACGTTGTTCTCCTCTGTGGTCACTCTGTCCTGTCTCTCCCTGGTATAATAGCAGAATTTTGGGAGGGCAAGGCTTCACATTTGGCGGTGACTGATGGAATACGATGGGCGTACTCCAACGGAGTGAAAGAGGAAGGAAGGCAGGCTGGTCAACCCTCACCTCCTCCCGCATGGGCACTGCCAGGCAGGAGTGGGCGGAGCCTGGTTGCTCACTTAGTAGCCCGTCCTTGAGTTCGACGAAACAGGTACCATGGATGCGAGTATCGGTACCGGGTAACGTATCCTGCCCTTCAGCACTGGCTGGCAGCTATGCAGGTTGTGGAAGTGGCCTTCCTCGGGGGCGATATGGTCCACATGATTGAGGGAAACCCCGGGGTAATGCTTTTGGGCTACCAATTAGCAGGAGAACAACTGGCTTACCCAGTATCCAAGATAGTGAAGAATTTTACACGTTGGTCCTCCTTTGTGGTCACTCAGTCCTGTCTCTCCCTGGTATACTAGCAAAAGTTTGGGAGGGCAAGGCTTCTCATTTGGTGGTGACTGATGGAATGCGATGGACATACTCCAACTGAGTGAAGGAGGAGGTAAGGCGGGCTTGTCAACTCTTACCCCTCCCGCATTGGCACTGCCAGGCAGGAGTGTCTTGTCAAGGGGATTGTTCTTCAGCCATTCAAAGGCTACATTGGACCAACGCCTAGTTATAGGTTTACGGTCATTTCAGTCAAAATCCACGGGGGAGTTAGAAAGGATGAGGGCACCTGTCCTGAGGGGCATGCCGCCCGCCGGTTCGGTTGGGCGTAGATTGTCTTGGCTGGACCTGGGAGAAGCCCGGTATCAGTTGCTGTAGGTAAAAAGGTCTACCTGGAGCCATGCGCAGTTGCGCAGAGCAAAGTGGTTTGGGCTTCATCAGGCATGGTCTTATACACGCAAAGTCCACAGGGTGCCGGGAGGGAGATGGGGTGCACCTCTCTAGTTTAGGCACGGTTCTTTTCCTACTGGACCTAGGGGAAGCTTTGGCTGCAGCAGGTTGTAAGGAAATAGGTCTACCTTGGTGGGGGGCCCTGGTAGTGACGGTGGCCACTCCCAAGGCTGTGGAGGAGTTACAGGGCGATCCAGGGTCTGCACATACCAAGGGGTATAGCATGCAGCAGCACCGTGTGGTGCTAAGCCAGGATACCCAGGGATGTTTAGCGTGTCCACTGGAAGACCGACGGCGCCCCGCTATCCGACAGGCGGTTGTGGGTCTGAGCAACCGGGGGCTGCCATGTATGCTCCGCCCACCCATCACGGGGGGGCGTGTGTAGCAAGTGGACTGGTGGTCCACAGGTGGGAGGGGGGGACCCTCCCAACATTAGGTATACACCAATTGGCGTTGCCATGGTGACTCTAGGCTTATCAGACGGGCAGGCGGCATAGGGGCTGGCCTGCCCTGGGATCGCCCGTAAGATAACCCACCATGTTTGCATATTGCTTATGCTAATAAACCTGCAGCAATATTTCTCCACTTACATTCAGTGTCGTGTGTTTTTATTTATGTACTTATGTGTGTTGTGATAACTGTTGCCGATATTGGCACTATGTAAGGCTGCCCGGGGGGGGGTTGCGCAGCGGCCCGCCCCTTTGAGGGCGGCCGCCTTAGTGCCACAGGAAGGCACAGGGGTGGGAGGTCGTGTCCCTGGGATGGACCAAGGGAGACCCCAGCAGCTAGCTGCTTCCGGCGGGGAGGAGCCAGGGGGGTACATATTCTGTCTCCGCCCCCTCCTCGCCCTCTTGTCCGCTCGTTCGCCTTGCCCGCCCATCCGTTTACCCGGCGTCCGGAGGGACAATGGGGGGCCAGGTTTTCTAACAATTCTCACTTTGTGTTGCAGGAGGAGTTACAGGGCGATCCAGGGTCTGCACATACCAAGGGGTATAGCATGCAGCAGCACCGTGTGGTGCTAAGCCAGGATACCCAGGGATGTTTAGCGTGTCCACTGGAAGACCGACGGCGCCCCGCTATCCGACAGGCGGTTGTGGGTCTGAGCAACCGGGGGCTGCCATGTATGCTCCGCCCACCCATCACGGGGGGGGCGTGTGTAGCAAGTGGACTGGTGGTCCACAGGTGGAAGGGGGGGTCCCTCCCAACATTAGGTATACACCAATTGGCGTTGCCATGGTGACTCTAGGCTTATCAGACGGGCAGGCGGCATAGGGGCTGGCCTGCCCTGGGATCGCCCGTAAGATAACCCACCATGTTTGCATATTGCTTATGCTAATAAACCTGCAGCAATATTTCTCCACTTACATTCAGTGTCGTGTGTTTTTATTTATGTACTTATGTGTGTTGTGATAACTGTTGCCGATATTGGCACTATGCTTTAGTGCAGTTCCGCCTGCCAAATGCATTTTCCGCCCACAATCGTGCTCTAATCCTGCCATCCCTCGCCTATAATGGTGGGGGACGATAACACGACATGGAGAGAGTCAAGGCAGAGCCGTTGAGCCGTGAATCTGTTTGGAAAGCCGCGATTTACACTTGCTCCTGCTGCGGCCTAAATGAGAACATGGCGGCGCGCTAAGGTACCGGAGACCCGGCTCGAGTGTTTCTCATATGGACATTGCTGTGACCTGAGCTGGTGACTTTGCGGTGGTGCCCAGGAGGTCAGCCCCGTGACCTGGCGACTGAAGTGAGCGTGAACTGTCATCGGCGGAGGCTGCGGGACTATCACGGTGGAGTGGGCGGCACACGTCTACGCATCGGCAGTGGCGATCCTCTTCGCTGGCGGCTAAAGGATGTGGCAGACGGCGAAATAACTGATGGACCTCGGAGGAGCCCCAGATAAGTGAGTGCGGCTGGGTGGTGTAACTGAGCGGGCCTGACGTGCTGCGAGCGGCTGGATGGACCGCGGACCCCGCTGCAAGACCGGTGCCTCTCATCAACGGCTGGGGCCCTAAAGTATTGAATATTGCCTTGCGCGGTGTTGCGAGAGGCCCTGGCGACAACGCGGGCAGAAGAGCACTGCTTCCCATTCTGCAACGATCCGCTTCAGGGGATTGAACTCACACCTCACTGATTATCAGGGGGCATAGTATGCTGGATACTGGCGAGGCCCGCATGGCATTAGCTGAATCTGCAGCCTGAGTCTGGCTGAGTAGGCCACGACTGCCACCTTCATGGGAGATGGGCTCCTATTCACGCGCGGCATCGGTTGGGACAGTTGCACCGCCGCCGCCCCCCCCCCCCCCCCACCCCCACCCCCACCCTTGGGAATACTGCAGCTACTCCGAGACACCGTGGCCAGGTTGGGATCGAGCGTGGGAGAAAAGAGGAGCACAAACCCACAATATACCACAAGTGCTTGATGGCGTGTGCTGGCTAGCGGAGCTCCCGGACCCACTTACCTGTGGGACTGTGTGCCGGAGCCCGTGACTGAAGCACGCATTGTTAGAATCGGCGGTGGTGTGCCCCATGCCACATAATGGGTAAAACTGACTAAACCAGCCCCGTCTCACTTTTGAGGCACGGAAGTTAGGCAAGACCCATCAGAGGGCCACTTCGAACTCTGAGCTTGATGCTCCCTCAGAGAGCCCCTCGACATTGGAGGCTACACTTCTCGCTATGCATGGGAGCTTGTAATCCATAGATTGCAAAATTGATGCCCTGAATCTTAGACTGGACCATATGTCTGCCAAACTGGACAAGCAAGGGGCTAGACTGGGGAAAGCGGAGAAGTGCATATCTGATGCAGAGGACAATATACAAAGTGTGACAAAAAAAAACCCTAAACATGGAAAAAGTGCTTGCAGTGATTCAAGCGAAAGATGAACACCTGGAGGCCAGGTCTCGGTGCCCACAACCTACCAATTGCTGGCCTGCCGGAAACTACCAATACTGGGCGCTTGGAGTCCTACGTTGAGGACATGCTTAAAGTGATATTTGGCCCAGAGAACCTCTCAAGCGAGCATATAGAACCCTGGTGACCCGACCTCCCCTTGGTTCCCCCCCCCCCCCCCCCTCCACCACCGAGGCTAATCCTGGCCAGACTCCTCAATTACAAGGGACCGAGATTCAGCATTGAGGTTGTCCCGTGAGGAAGGAGCCATCACTTATCAGGGCAATAATTTGGCTTTTTACCCAGATTTCAATGCAATGGTCCAAGCGTCCAGGAGGGAATTCCAACCCGTCAAGAAATTGTTAATGGCCGAGAATGTTCCGTATTCCATGCTGCATCCCGCTCGCCTGCACATTGGCAATGCAGGAAAAGACAAAATATTCACTACCCCCAAATTAGCTTTGAACTACGCCAAATCTCTAAAACGGAACAGATGAGGGACGTTGGGTTCTCCAGACGAGGAGGACTGATGGTGCGCAGTCCGCAACCTAAGTTTGAACTTGCTGCTCCTCCTGTCAGTCACTGAAGGTGTCTCTCACAAATTGCATCCTATGTGAGCTCCGGGGCGCTTATGTTTGAGTGACAAACATGGTCCACTTTGTTTGATTCCTCACTACTATTGATACAGGATTACACGTGTTTAGTACATTGCAGCAACACCTACTGGGCAGATTATTGCTCTACTGTGTATGTCTGTATTTTGTTGATGAGCATAATCGCTATGTCGTTTGCCCGCCTCCCTTCACATCTGGGAGGCTGATTGCACTCCAGTGCCGCCACATTGGGGTACCCAAACCTATATTTGCTCTATGTTCTTTAAATGGGTTTAAATTTTTGGTTTCTGGGATGGCTTTGGCAAGTTGTGGGTGCTGGAGGGGGGTGGGTACACTGTTTATGGTCTAATGTAGTTGCAGTGCATAATACATGAGCCGACTGATTCACTGTGTTAGAAGGTAATGATGGTGGGTCAATTTTGGAATAGCTGGTTATGGATAACATTAGCATGATCTTGGTACGTCCATTAAGTTGTTGACATGGAATGTGTGGGGTCTTAATAATCCCAAAAAGATTCACATGGTTCTAGCATATTTAAATCGGAATGATATTCAAGTTGCCTTTTTGCAGGAAGACACACCTCACTAAGAACTCAGAGCAGAAGGTGGGCTCACGAGGGATGTGATCAGGGTTGCATCGTCATATTCAACATACTCGAGGGGGGTAACGATATTGATTAAGCGGGGTACTCCATTTGTGTTGATGAGCTCTGGGATGGATGATCAGGGGAGGGCGCTTCTCCTACAGGGCTGTTTGGGTGGCACATGTCTGCTATTTGTAAATGTATACGGGCCAAATGTGGATGATCCCGTTTTATAATGATATTTGGAGGCGTATTGCTGCAGTGCCCCCTGCAGCAGTGATCTGGGGTGGGGATCTCAATGTATATTTGGACCCGCATATAGATAGGTCTGCGAACACTGCATGGCATGGCAAACATGCAGCACAAATGATTAGTGAGATAATGGACACTTAGGGGCTGGTGGATGTCTGGCGTAGCCGCCATCCGACGACCAGGGAGGGTACATTTGTGTCCACTGTTGAGCGGCTCGTGGTCCTACCTACTGAACTGCTAGATCAAGTGTTCTGCGTTAAAATTGGGGAGGCTATCTCAAGTTATTTCTCTGAGAACGAGGGCACTGTCGAAGGGTTTGGTATACTGTGGGAGGTCTTCATTATACAATCCGTGGGGAATGCATTAGGGCCCAAGCTAGCGTCTTAAAGTCGCTAAGATCCAGACTGAGTATGCTAGAGGGTAGAATACGTGAGCTGGAATGTGAGTATGCACGCTTGGTAAATGCTGCGCGACTGGCCCAGACCAGGGATTTAGTCTCCGATTACAATGAGACTGCCGAACAAGAGGCGCAGCATAGATCCAGGAGGAGGATAGCTAGGCAAAATGGCGAAGGGGGCAGACCTGGCCGAGTACTAGCTGGTAAACATCGTACGTCCACCAGCCAAGAGCACATAGTAGAAATGTTAGATAAAGACTCCATTGCACAGTATAGCACTTCGGGCATCAGTGAGGAGTTCCAGCAGTTTTTACCTGAACTGTATGGGCCTGTATTACCGTTGGAGGAACAAGATCTGATACACTAACTTGAAGATATTGCGTTGGGATGGCTATCGCATGGCCAGCGTGAATATCTCATGTAGCCTGTCACAGTGGAGGATGTTAGGGAGGCTATAATGACACTTCCCAATGGTAAAGCGGCTGGATTAGATGGCTTACCGGGGGAGTTCTATGAGGCATATGTGGACTTATTAGCCCCTCGACTGTTGGAGGTATATTCTGAAGCGTATGAGACAGGTATCCGCCCTCCCTCCCTTCAGGACGCCCTAATTGTCACACCCTTAAAGCCTGACAAAGCAGCCAATATACGAGTCATACCAACCCCTTTTTATGATTAACATAGATATCAAAATTTTTGCTAAAATAATTGCCAATAGGTTACTGCCTCTGGTCCCCAAGCTGGTATTGCCGGATCAATCTGGGTTGGTACCTCAACGTTCCACCACACAATCTATGCATTATTTTTGCTGTTCTAGACCAGTTGAACTCAGAGTTTTCAGCGGCGGCTGTGCTATTAGACGCGGCCAAGGCGTTCGATTCCCTACAGTGGGATTACATGTTTGTGGTACTACAGCGGATGGGTATCCCACAAATTTTCCTAAAATGGATGCAGCTTCTATATAATGGACCGATGGCTAGGATACAAGTAAATGGGGTGGTTTCAGATCCCATAGCAATTCACAGGGGCACCAGGCAGGGATGCCCGCTGTCCCCATTGTTATTTTCATTGGCTCTGTAGCCCCTAGCTTGCAAGATCCGGCACTGGGTTTCCGACAGAGGCCCCTAGCATTTTCCTTATATGCGGATGACATGATGCTATACCTCAAAGATCCTGCACTAAACTTGGCACCCCTTTTGAGAGAATATGTGCGCTTTGAAGGATTCCCTGGTCTTGGCATTAATTGGAGTAAGTCCACAGTGTTCCCCCTCACAGACTGTACTAAGCAAGTGGAGCTGGAGTTCCCGCTCAGCTGGTCACATGATCCAGTGCGATACTTGGGAGCTTGGGTACACTGGCACCCTGATACCGTGATCATGGATTATGGCCGGGTGATTACCAAACTAAACAAGCAGGTAGCCTGCTGGACCCGGCTCCCTTGTCGATGGCTGATAGAATAGCTGTAACTGAAATGACTATCCTCCTTAAATTATTATATAGGTTTGTAAACATCCTTTTAAGGCTTAACTGGGCCACTTTTCAGCCCATACAGTCTTGTTTGTTATGGATGGTGTGGGCTGGGAAAACATCAAGATGCAGCTGGGAAACGCTGGTGTTGCCATTTGACGGGGGGGGCTTTGAAGCCCCGGACATGCGTCTATACTACCTTTGTGCGCAATCACATTTTGTACATTACTGGTACTACCCTCAGCGCTATCTCACATACCTAGCAGCAGAGGCAGATGCTGCGCACCCAACCCCACTGACAGCTATGTCACCTTTGACAGTTTTATGTCAGGGACTCGGCAGTCTGTAATGTAGAGATTTGTTTATAGCAGGCTGCGCATGGCTGTTAAAACGCTCGATCCATGTTTTCCACAGGAGCCGAGAACGTTGAAAGCATTGCAGGTAGCGATTTCTACAGGGGAGTCAAAGGGCCTCATCGCTAAGCTGTACATGGCTTTGCAAAGGGAAGTGGAGACGAATGGCTCTCATATTTTGGATAAATGGAATGAGCAACTGGGCATACCGCTACCCTGGGAGGATTTGGTGGAAAGCTGTGCACTAGCGGGCCGCCTGATGGCCAATTGTAATCTCTGCATGATTTAGTTTAAGTTTCTGCACCAAATGTGTTATACGCCGTCGAGGCTGTGGAGATATGGCTTGCACGAGGATGCCCGCTGTAGAGATGTGGGTTGGATGGTGCTGACTTTGTGCATTTGGCTTGGACATGCAACCCGGTGCATGGATTCTGGGTAGATGTAACTCACTGCGATTGTAGGTGAAATGGTGGCTTGCACGCCTGAGATTTGCCTACTGGAGCTGGTGTGGAAAGCTTGCACCAAAAGTGTTGCAATGGCTGAAAGAGATTACTTACTGTAAAGAACAATTAGCCATAAATGCAGAAGAACTCCCAGAGGCCTCTCGGCCTAAAGACTTTTGGGCCCCGTTCACGTGGTTTATGCTACAGAACCCTTGAGTGTAATTGACCCCCTTTTTAGGTCTCGCCTGGCGTTAGAAGTGTGCATGCGCTGCGCTCGCCATGCGGAGGCCTCTTGGAATCAATACGGATTTGGGTCTCGTGTCTCTGCTCCGCCTGTACTTTTGATTGGCGAACATCGTTTCTCATCACTGTTTATGTTAAACCCAGTTTGCTGATTGCACCATACTGTCTTTGTCCCCTCCTGGTTGCCATCCTGTCCACTTTAGGCCAAGCCCACATGGATTGCGGCGTGATACTCTCTCCTTAATTAGTGGGAGAGAATTTTTTTTGGGTCATTCCAGCTATGAAGCGCGATGCTTTAAGTTGTATGTTGACACCGCGCTTCATTTATTTATTAAATTTTTTGCTTCCATTCGGAGCGCGGCACCCGAATGAGTGGGTAAGCACTTTTTTGGGTTATCATTATTCACCTAACTCCTCATGGGGTGCGTTTTATTTTCATTTAGTAACCGTGACGCAGTGATCTACACACCGCGCTTGCACTGCCGTAAACGTCTGCAAACATTAATTCTTATTTTTCAGCAGCGCACACACCGCTCTTTCACTGCTGTGACATTTGCGCTGTTGAAAAGTAAGAATTAATGTTTGCAAACGCCACGGCAGTGAAATGTTTGCAAACGTCTTTGTTTAAGACCCGTCCTTTCCTCCTCATGCAGTGCCTTTTTCAAACATTAATTCTTACTTTTCAACAGCGCACACACACCACTTTCACTGCCGTGACGTTTGCGCTGTTGAAAAGTAAGAATTAATGTTTATACACACTGCACTTTCACTTTATTAAAGGGCTGCAGTGGAGGGATGCAGGGGGCAAGGCGGACTGGTTCTCTTTCATTTTCAAAGGGTAGAGGGGCCAAAGAGTCATGGCTTAGTCTTTGAGGATGGCAAGAGTTAGAACACCTCTTTGAATTAGTGCGTGTATAACTCACAATAAATATAATGTCTAATCTGTGTTATTCTTTCCTAAAAACAAATTAAACTTTATTCACGTTAAGTAAAAATACCTTCTGGCGGTTTTATGGAATTAATAAATCTTCTGCCTCTGGGCTGCCTAAAATCTGTACCTCCATATGTAATCTCACATTTCCTGTTTACGTTCGTGACAAAGACAATGGTTCAAAATGCAAGTGTAGCTCCAGTCAGATTGCCCCCACAACCTGAAGTTGCACAGAATCGTAGTGTTTCGTATGCGTCTAGCTTGCACATGATTGGACAGTGGAGTGCACATGGAAAACGCACAGTGCTTGCACCATTGGTTGGTGCTATGCCATGGTGTCTGTCTCTTCACGATGGCTCTGGAGACCGTGGATGTGGTCTGCAGTGCCCTCAGCTCCTGACGGCTTTAGTCTCTCCCCTAGGAAAGGCAGCACTGGGTTCAGACCGAGTAGCCATGCACGCACCCTACCTGCTCGTTTGGTTTCAGTTGAGATGCCATCAAAGAGAGTGGAGACGTTGAATCGGCAGCAGCACAGATGCTCACAGGCCCTTGTGCAGGGTGGACTATCATTCCGTGGAAAGAATTGTGCATCATGGAGAGGCTCGCGTATCCTGAAGGTCAGGTCAGGTCAGCATCACTCCCATGGGATCGTGATGAGGCAGCAGTGGGGTGTCAGCTCTACTTGCAGCTGCAGACCTTCGTCAAGCCGAGGAGCGGTCACACTAAACTCCTCATGGCTGCAGTCTCAAAAGCAGCGTGCACACCGCGCTTTCACTGCCGTGACGTTTGCTCTGTTAAAAAAGTAAGAATTAATGTTTGCAAACGTCACGGCAGTGAAAGACCCGCCCTTTCCTCCTCATGCTGTGCCTTTTTCAAACATTAATTCTTACTTATCAACAGCGCACACATCGCGCTTTCACTGCTGTGACGTTTGCAAACATTAATTCTTTACTTTTCAACAGTGCACACACCATGCTTTCACTGCCGTGACGTTTGCTCTGTTGAAAAGTAAGAGTTAATGTTTGCACACACCGCGCTTTCACTTTATTAAAGGGCTGCAGGGGAGGGATGCAGGGGGCGAGGCGGACTGGTTCTTGTCCCTGCCACGCGTTGTTTGGTAGCTGGCAGCCCTGTGTTGTGGGTGTGACCCGTTGGGGTGTATGGGTGTGTGTGTGTGTAGTTGTTGTCCCTGCCACTTGCAGAGGCGCACATTGTCGGTGCAGCTCCTGTTTCTGTATGTTGTGTGCTGGTTGGTTGTACTTTGAAAGGAAGGAAGATCGGGGTTGGTGACTGCAGACGACAGCAGTATGGTGTCTCCCAGCGCCTGCGCCAACAGAATTCTCTCCTTACTTCCCTTCCTGCTTGTGTTGTTCAACTTGCAGTGTGAAGGTAAGAATGCTGGGGGAGCCATGTGTACCGCAGGTCACTGTGAAATGCACTTATTTCGTAGAACAAGCATTAAAATGCAATAGCTCTCGCCTTTCATAAAGTTAAAGCCATTTGCTTTGCTATACAATACCATTAGCAAAGCAAATGACTTCAACTTAATCAAAGGCGAGACCTATTGCCTTTTCAATGCTTGTTTTCTATGAATGTATCACTAGATTGCATGCAGTAACACAATAGGATGAAAAAAAATGGTTGGTATCAAGGACCTAAGGTATGATTTTTGCACGGTTTTGTACTTGTTTGATGTTTCTTTTCTTTTTTGTTTTTGTAGGTTTCCTTTTGGTTCTTCTGGGCGCTCTACATGAAGATGAGTCGGGACAGTGATAAAACACTTAGATGTGCAATTGTAACTTACATATGCTTTGACTTATCAAGATCTATATTGTACAGTTTGCCCTCAGAATGTAACTTGTGTTTAGTTAAAACCTCAATAAACAAAATAAAAAAGGTCTCAGTAACACCGGACCTAAAAAGGCCCCCCCCCAAAAAAGTGTGTGTGTGAATTTCTCAGTGATAACCTTAACTTTTTTAAATTGAAAAAACACAGAAATTAACCAGTTATAGTTAGCAGCACTAACTATGACTTTTGACGCTGCCATGCACTGCTTATGACATCTCTTGTTACATGGTCTGTGACAACATTTATGACATCTCAAATGACATCACTTGTGACATCATCCAATGAGTGTGCAAGTTTGTTTTAATGTTTACATAGTGGCGAGTAACCACCATATTAATTCCACGTACTTTTGTACAGATCTGGCGGGCAGCTACGAAAAGCTTGGCTTGGGAAGGGAAAATAACATGTGCCACCCCTCTCTAGGATGCAGAGGCTTTTGGTAACCTCAGGAAAACTAAGGGTTTTGACCGATGGGATCTAATCGGCATCTCTACGGTTGGAGATCTTTGGAAAGCGGGAGACTTGGTCACTTTTTCCCCAACTACAGAAGAAATACGACTTGGCCAGCACTTAATATTTTAGATACATACAGATTAAACACGCATTACAGACTACAATAGTCGCGAGAGAGACGTTACCTGAATCGTGCCCACTAGAAGATAGAATCGTAGAGGGATACATGCCAGAAAAAGCCATTACTTTGACTTACAAGAAGCGAATTATTAGCATGTCTGAATCCCTTCTCCGCCTCCGGTCCAAATGGGAAAACGATGTGGCGGGGTTAGAAGACGAAGAGAGGCTTGAGGCACTTGCGTCCCATCCATACACCCTGGGAATGTAAATATAAACAGGTGTACTGGCCCAAGATTACGAAATGTATGGCAGACGTGATGGGTTGTGAGATTGACTATAATATAAAGCTGTGGCTTCTGAATATATGGGGCCTCACTGATCTCAACACCAAAGAGAGAATATGGGTGACTCTTGGTATGGCATTTGCAAAACGTAACATCGCAAGATTGTGGGGGAAGCAAGGGTCTACCGGCCCTCACAGTGTGAAAAAACGACCTGGAATGGTGTATGTTGACAGAGAGAATGGTGTATGAATCTAGGGGGTGCCCCAATAAGTGGTCGCAGATCTGGGAGAAGTGGAATAATTACAGGGGAGAAATTTGCCAGCCCCCGAGGCAGAGAAATGGGGCTATTACATTGTAGACCAGAGAGTCAACTTGTTAAATTGTATTATCTATTCATTACAAAAGAAACATGGGTATGCTAGTTGACCTGCACATACATTCGAATTGTTAGTTCCTGACTTATATAATAAAGAACAAATATTCCGGGTGCTCCTGTGATGTTAATATACCTACCGACCAAGGTATAGAGATACTTAGATTCAAAGAATCTATAGTACAATCGAATTATAATTGTTAAATTGTATTATCCGAAGACGAAGTCAGGCTCTGCGTTTTTTTTTGTTGAAAAGTCAGCAATGTGTACACTCTTGATTGCTACTGTTTGTATAATGTATAAGATGTGTGAACCTGTCATCAATAAAAAGAAATAAAAAAAAGAAAACTACGTACTTTTGTACAACTTGGGTACAGCTAATGGGTGCAAGTGTTTACAAAACGTGTGTGCTTTTGATGCACCATAGCTGTGTAGAGGTATTGAACACATTATAAATATTTGCGTTCAAGAATAAATCTATGTACAAGGGATAGTTGACTTGCATTCATTATGCTCCACACAACTTTTTGGTTCTTCAGAAAAAGTTTCCAGCAGTAGAAAGATTCTACATAGTAGATACTAACTTTTGTAAGCAGCCTTAAGTTAGAGAACTGTGTCAGCATGATAATTGATAATTAACATGAAAATGTGTGTGCACCAGGTACTAACCTATGTATGTGTGCCTATTGTGCATGAAGAAGGGCTACCTCTAAAAAAGTATAAAGGGTGCTGGTAGTATGATCTTTAGCACTTGAAAATCTTGGTTATTTGTCAGCGAATAGTTTTTAAAAAATGTAACAACTGTTGCATCGAATGTACACTGTTCTTAGTAGATTCTATTGAATCCTTTGTGGTGTATTTCTCATGATAGTTTCACTGCTTGCACACAGTGTGGTATAGAATGATCTCTCTTCATTGAGTAAACACTGTTTACAGTACTCAATTTCTCAACTTAATTTCTATATGTAGGTTCGGTGTGTGTAAGGGGTTTGGTACATATAAAAAACTGTCCGTAGTAGGGCATTGGTTTTTGGAATTGGGGTTCACTACATTGGCTTTCTATGAAGTTGTATACATATTGACAACTGTACTCAATAAGAGTTTCTCATATATCTGTGTTTGATTGGTAATTTGAGGGATCCTACGTGTAAAACCATAACAATTTAAACAGAGATTGTTAATTTTAACTATCCTACTTCTAAAACCATAACAATTTAAACAGCAATATGCAGAAAAAAAGCTTGTTTGATGTCATCAACAATGTAGTTTGAGATGTCATCAGTGATGTCATAAATGATGTCATGAGTGATGTCATATGCAGAGTCATAAGCAGTGCATGGCGGGGGCGCAAGTTATACTTATAGTGCTGCTAACTTCTTCTTTGTATACTTTATTTTGGTTGAATAGGCCATAAAAGTGCATGTGCAACAGGCATACAAACATTGAAACAAGTCTAATAAAATGTACAATCCAATTAGTAAGTGTACAGAGTTAAAAACAAATCGTAAGGTTCACAATACAATAACCCCGAGCAATCCATAGCTGGTTACATCATTAATGCCTGCCTACAACAACATCTCCAGCCTCTTGCTTCCCACCAGCACCCGCTAAGGAAATATTCGCCCTATTGTTAAAAACAATTGTGACAAAGATCACTACACACGTGTGAGAAAGTGCCCTCTTTCTGCATGGTTGCCTCACTTTTTGCTGAATTGCTGATGTGCTTTGACTGAGTGTGCCCTGGGCTCCTGCCAATCGGGTACCCAGGGCCTATGTTCTTCCCCTAAAAACTGCATTGAAGCCTAAACCCAATTGGCATCTCTGGCCACAGGTCAGTCCCTGGTAAATGGTACTCCAGAAGACCAGCAACGGCTGCAGCACTTATTGTGCCACCCTTAGAGGCCCTGTACCACTACACTCACACATTGCCTTTGCAGGCTGCGTGTTTTGGTGCAGAACAAAGTGAAGAGTCGACATGGCACACATCCCTGTGTACCATGCCTACAACCCACTGCCCTACCATAGATCGGTCACCCTTCTAGCTGGGTGCACTATACCAGTGGTGAGGGTACAGGTGCATGAACCCTGTACCCCTACAGTGTCTAAGGCAATTCTTAGAGATTGTAAGTGCAGTTCTGCCTTAAGAGTATATGGTGCTGGGAGTTTGTCATTACGAACTTCACAGCACCATAATGGCTACACTAAAAATTGAGAAGTTTGGTATCCAACTTCTCAGCACATTAAACCCACACTGATGCCAGTGTGGGATTTAATGCAAAATACACAAAGGGGGAATCTTAGAGATGCCACCTGAAAAATGACTTACCACTAGTGTCCAGGCTGAGTGGCTGCTTTGAGCTGCCACCACCAGACACGTTTCTGGAACCCTGGGTCGAGAGTCTGCTGCTCTCAGGGGCCTGAAACCATGCACATCCTGGGACGAGGTGGCAAGCCTCCTCCCCCAGGATGGGCAGGTTGAAGGGGAAGCTTCAAAGGCGTGCAACCTTTGTGAGCCTCCCTAGGCCACTTGCTGCTTTCAGCAACTGGTCCCCACTGGTTCTGACTGCCACTTTGGGCGGGAGAACCGGCGGTAAAAACAAGTGAGGAAGAGAGGTGTGCCCACCTCTGCCAACTCCACCCCTTGGGTGGGTAAGGTGAAGTGAAGCACAACTCTGTCCCCGCAATCTTGCAGATGGAGGGACTCAGGCAATCAGGGAAAGGCTTTTGCCCCCCTCCCAATGGAGGGCGGCACCCACCCCAAGGAAGGGACCCATTGGTCCCAACCTTTTACCTACCTGTATCGCCCCTAAATCTAGTATTTAGGGGCACCCCTGAAGCATACTTCCTCAGACCAGAAGAAACAACAAGAAAAGAAGAAGGACCGAACAGCCGTGCCAAAGCTGACAAGAGGAAGACGCCCACTGACTTGGCCCCAGCCCTACCGGCCTGACTCCACCCCGAACCTTCTCCTGCAAAACCCTGGTGTGTCCTGCAGCCAGCAACATCGAAAACCCGGGAGGACCTGCCTGCATTCAACCACAAAGACTGTCTCCCGTGAACACCAGGTTTGTTCATCTCTAACCACTGGCTCCGGCCGGATACCGCGAATCCGCACCACTCTGTATCCGCTGTCCACGGCCCGAGCGAGCAAACACCGGCGATCCTGACCCGAGATCCGGCGACCCCTGACCTGCCTCAAACCTCCAGTCAACGCCTGCAGCCTAGATCCAGAAGGGCCCCCCAACTGCAACCAGGAGCTGGTGAGAAGATCTGACCTTAAAAGGCACCACTGCACCCGACACCCCACAGCCTTGGGTGGCCCAACCGACGGTGCCTAACCAACCCCCAGCATCCCAACTTACCTCTGGAAGTGCTGGTGGCACCCCGCAGACCTTCGTCCCTGAGCCTGCAGTGCCTTTGCAACCGGAGGTTCCCTATTGCAAACAGGGCGCCCAACTTCGAAACAGCACCCTGCACCCGGCCGCCCAAGTGCCGCTGAGGGTGAACTTGTGGTGCTACTTGGTTTCCCCATTTGCCCTGAGCTAAAGTCCAGGAGCTGTGCTCCCACGACCAAGTGGCCTGCTCATCAGCAGTCACCAACTGGAGGCCCCCTATCCCTAATTGGATAACATTGGGCCTCAGCACTCTGCACCCGGCCGCCCTAGGGCCGCGGAGGGTGTAACAAGAGTACATCCCTGACCCTGGGGGACCCCTGAGTCTAACCCCAGAACCTCAACTCCCACTACCGAATACTTACCCTAAAATCGGTAACACTATTTTCCTCCATAGGATAACATTGACTGTTTTTCTTGGAAAAGTTTTGAAGTGTGGAGTTTGAAAACCTAAAGAAATTCTATAAAATTGTACTAGTTAACAAAAACACTTTTACTTACCTGTTTACAGGAAATGTCCCAGTGCAGTATCCAGGTGTACTGCACTGTATAAGAAGAGTAATCACAAAAGTAACTTACCTGTAATTTTACTAAAAAAGCCCATTCAAAGTATATGTGCTGCATTTACAAAGCATTTCATTTCTCGGTAACAATACTGTAAGGCAAAACAAAGTACATATTCAATTACAATTCAAACTGTATTACATCTGTATATTTACTGCAATGTACTTATCACTTACCTGTACCAGCCTTGCGTGGTTCTAGGAAATAAAATAATTAAAAGAATATTTTTTTTACAAAAACAATTGGTCTTAAGTTCAGTCTTTGAGTGTGTGAATTCATTTGCTGACTGTGTACAACAAATGCTTAACACTGTCCTCTGATAAAGCCTTACTGCTTGACCACACTACCACAAATAGAGAGTAAGGTGCTATCTAACTTTACCTCTGCCTATCTTTGGGGTTCCACTGGACTCTGTGCACACTTTACCTCACTTCGGTATAGTACATACAGAGCCAGCTTCCTACAACACGTAATACTAGTACCATCTAAAAACATTTAAAAAATAATTTGGCTTTAAAAAGTATGAAAAGAATGTAGTTTAAAACCATGTAAGAAAAAAAGGTGCGTCAGCCTAGGACCATGGGGTGGACTTCAAGGACAACCTATGCGCACACCACATAGAGATTAAAAAACGCCACACTGCATAAACAGTGGGCATGTGAATGTTATTTTTCAGTATCCTAAATACCTCTTCACAGTGATTGGACCCCAGATTTCTGCACAATTGGATTAGCCAGCGCTGCCTGGCTATTTTGTATCCCGGGCAGAAAAACAAGACGAGTAGTTCTGTCTCTACCTCACAATTGCAGGCGGGGCACCCTGAGGGGATTGCGCCAGACCATTTGTAGGAAAATGCGCTCAGCGGTAGAGTCCCGTGTCTAAATTGAATATATTTCCTGGCAAGAGCTGGTTAGATGTCATGCAGGAAAGACTCTGATATATACTGGTCCTTGATTTGCATAAAATTGGCAGTTAAGGATCCGGTTGCTGAGCTCTCCTGTAGTTAAGCAAGTTTGCCTGCCCTATAGCACTTTAACAATTCAGATCTTGAGATTACAGAACGTGCTTCCTCAGGGTTGCTCTATAAGGTCATTCTGCCCATCATACGGAATGTATCCTTGACCTAAACAAACCATGCTATTTTTCCTGTGCCCGGAAGTCTCGGTACCTCCTTTAGGTCTAACCTATATGCAGCCACAGGAGCTACCCACAAACGGCACCAAAAAATTTGAGGTCTAAAACCAATCTCATCAGCGATTGGTCTGATCCCCAAATCCATGCGCAAGGGAGTGAGTGGAGTGCTGAGGGGAAGACTAAATAGCTGCCTCATAAAGTTGTTCTCTCTCTTAGAAATGTTTCTTCAAAAGCAGTGCCCCCCTAGCTTGCACTTTGTAAATCTTTACTATTGGCCCAGCAGGTTTGTGAAAAGAGTTCCTATATAGCGTTGCCAACCTCCCTGTGATCTATGCTAATTTAAGACTTGTTTTGGCCATTAGCGCCCCCCATTCCAGATTTTCCATTAGGGTAACACCTAGATAATCAAATACTGATACTCTCTGAAGCATGGTGCCATTCAAACAGGGATTAGATCGTGTTGTACTAGCTGTATTGAATACCATGAATATAGTCTTCTGAGTGTTAATCTCTAGCCCCCTGTTTTTACAGAAGATAACAAAACTATTTAGGATCTTCTGGATGCCCATGGGCAACTTGGAAAGCAAAAGAGTGTTGTCAGCGAACATCATTGCTGGCACCTTACTGTGTGCTAGCTTCAGGCTTCATTATCCTTCAGCTTAATTAGTTGATCGACCAGTGCATTAATATGTAAACAAAACTGGGTAGGTGCAAACACACACCCCTTTCTTACTCCTCTATTAACTGTAAGTGGAGAGGTAACATCACCATATTTACCAAACCTGATTTGCGCATAGTTGCCTTCGTGCAATCTTATAAGCAAATGCCAAAGACATGATGGGACCCCCAGGACACTAAGTACAACTCATAATTTGTTCCTGGGTGCCAGGTCAAAATAAGTTTTTAGGTCCACAAATATTAGATAGAGACTGCCACCCTTCAAGGTCACCGTTTTCTAATATAAAAGTTGAAGCCTATATATTTGGTCAACGGTGGAAATGTTTTTCCTGAAGCCGGCCTGGTAAGGACTCAGGATTTCATGGTCATCCATCCATACCTGGAGTAACACCTGTGCAAATACTTTCTGGGTTAAATCAAACAGACTGATGGGTCTGTAATTGGTGGCAAAAGTGGGGAAACATTTTTGAATACTGGGAGGATTTTTGCTCCCGCCCAGGTTGCGGGGATCGCCATACCCTGCAGGATAGCATTAAATACTACCCATAAATAGGGTCCCCATATTTTCGGTTCAGCTCAAAAAAGGTCCCCTGGTATGTTATCGAGCCCCGAAGCTTTGCCCGGGGGTATCTTGCTTATGGCATTAACTATTTAAATCAGGGTTATCTCGGGGGCCTCATTGTAGGTAATCTGCAGGGGTGTTATTACTGGTTCTACACTGGGACCCTCTGCTTCCATAGTAATGTATAAGGCTGGAAATGTCTCTTCCATTTGTCAGCCGCTATATTAGGCTCTATGGCTGGCTTCCCTTCGCTACAGCCTCTACTGACAATACTCCGAAATGCCTTCCAATTATTGTTTGATAGGGCAGTTTTTAATGCATCCCATTTATCCAGTTCCTGTTTCTTTTTTGCTTGACAGATGCTATCTCTGTATAGTACCCTCTTTTGTTTAATTAGGCACCTATCCTTGGATTTGAGGACATCTATCAAAGCCCGCTTGGCCACCCGACAACTACCATCAAACCAAGATTGATTAGACCTTTTTTCCCCCCTAGAGGATCCTTTCAGAAAGAAAATTTTGACCAGATTAGATCTCAATGCTATATGGAGCTCTGCAACTATTTCTAGAGGTGATAGGATGCCATCTAAAATGTTGATGTTTCCCATTTCCGTTAGGTTTGGAATGATAGTTGAGTATAGGGAGGCCGGCATATCAGGGGAATGTTGGATTACCGACCAGCGTATTCTTCTTCTGTTATTGGAGAGTGTTAGTCTATTATCTGGTGGAGTGCTAAAAACCAAGTGATTCTTCGTGTCCGGAAGCTCTAATTCCATGATCAGGGCGTTCTGATCGCTGTCATGTCGAGGCTAGACAGCAAAATCGACAACCCTATGCCACATCCTGGTTTCCACTAGAATGTAGTCTAACAAGGAGGATTGGCCAACTCTGTTAAATGTTAACTTCCCTGGTGTGTAAGATTTTGTGCGGCCATTACAGGCTCTTAGAGAGTGGTTTAGTGTGAGTGAATTTATCTGGAGTGCCAGCGGGGACCAAGCCCTGATCGGTGTAATTTGTGGATCAGGGATAGCCCAGCACAGGTCTTCTTCGCAAAAGGTTACATCATTAGGATCAATAAGGAGCTCAAATTGGCAATTTAAATCCCTGCCTATAATCAACCGCATGCTTGTGGTGGTTGTAGGAATAAAAAGTGCCAATTGGTCAATGTGTGGGGATTGTTAGCAAAGACTTACAGGCCGAGAGTGGACATTAATGAGTGCAATTCTGATCTTTGGAGAGAAGGTGAGTTGTATGCACTGGATGTCATCGTAAGGAGACTACATCTGCTCAACCGTGCATCCAAAGTGTGTACCCACCCATATGTAAAGACCTGCAGATGGTCTGCCCCTTCCCCTGGAGATGGCAGGTACATTAAATGACACAAACCCCATCTGCAATACATCTTCCCGTACCCATGATTCCTGGCACATCCATCCATCATATTGATCCAGAAAGACCCCCCTAGTTGGGGCAGTTTCACTTCCTTTTCAGGCCAGCAACCTTCCAAGATAGGACCCTCAACTTTTTTAGTTCCTTTCGTTTTTCTTGATTGACTACATAGGTGTGGGTATTAGGGGGTTGGTTTTCCCTCAAGTGGGCATAAGAGTGCTTAACTACAGGCCTTGGTGGGGCTCCTCCACACAGAGTAGTATTGCTTTGGGGAACAGGTCTTGGGTCTGCTGATGTTCCCAATACACTAGTCAAGGCCCCAATTGCAGGGGAGCATATAAACAGGTCCGATGCATTACCCGTTAGTGCCAAATGTGTAACCAAGGGTTCCTCCAATGCACCTTCCCTGGCTGTCTGTTTTACTTCAGGTTGCTTCTTTGCTGCTTCAACCCCTAACCCATAGTCAGTGATCTGTCGACACTGGCCACCACTAAGCTCTACTAACTCACTGAGACCCCCCCTCCCCCCCCCCCCGGCTGTTAGTCGTGTGAACTAGCTTTTGTATCATTGTTTGTCAATCTACTTCTTCCAGAACCCCTAATTTATTGGCTACAGGTATATTAAATAGCAAGGGTCTGGGAGGTTGATGCCATTGACCCGGGTACCATTGATTACGAGTCTACATGTCATGTCCAACTCAGAGCTGTTAAGAGCCCTAGGAGGCATTTGACCAGGTGTATAAAAGTAACCCAATGCAAAAGGCATGATCACTGTAACTGGGGCCTGACTACAATAATTCTTACTTAAGTCGGTAAACAGTCAAGGGGTTTTTTAAGTTGATAACTACACAGTCCCCTTGCTTGTCTTTTTGTCTGTTGCCCACTCAACTAACTCTGCGAACCATGAGGATTTCCCCAGCCCCGTCATAGGCAAGCTGTCTGTATCTCGCCAACCAAAACAAACATTTGTTCCTCAAATCAAGTTGGGTTTCACTCTGGCCACTTTTGTTTTCGGGTACACCTGTCAATATATTAACAAACGGAGATTAGGCAGGAGGTAAGTTTAAGATGGGAAGACTATCCCTTTCGTCTCTACCCTCTGTGCCTCCCACACCCACACCCCCAACCCCTTCTCTGCTCAACTTAGGCCCATATGTGTGCAAGCCATTTTTATTTAATCCTCTGTGGGAAGTGGTGGTGCGGTCTTGAACATACGATGGTGCTGTCCTTTCTATGGGTATCATGCTAGTTTTGTCTGTCTGGCAACTAATATAATTTTCCCTCCCTGTGGCTAGGGTGTGCCTTTCACTATTGTTTCTAACCCTGTCTTCCCACAATATCGGCAGTTTATCTATAAGTTCAACCTGGGGAACAAGCTCTTCACACACAATAGTTCTAAACTGGCTCAATAGGTCCATCATCAGGTTTGCTACTCAAGCTGGGTAGTCCAGGGCCATTCATGTACTAGCAGTGCCAACAAAGTTAAAACCCAGATCGTCTGAATTCTCTGAACTTTTTGAAGATCCATCGTTGAATTTCTTTCTTTTTGTCCCCACCCTGATCGTTCGTTTGTGCTTTCCGCTCTTGGGTGTGCTGGTTGTCACCCCCTACGGCGTAGCTACTTTAGCTGTAGCTCCTTCATGGTTGCTTACTGCTTGTGTGGATAGCAGGGGGCGGTTTCCCTGACGGGGTGACTGGAGTAACTGGTGCAGTTTGGGGAGGGAAGTGAGTCAAAGAGCAGCAAAGATCTGGGGTTAGTGACAAGCATCTTTCTGTAAGCTATATCTCGTTGGCTACCACACCTATGGTCCTCTGCAACAGCCTGTCAATTGAGGTTGGTGGTATGGAGGAAGGAAGGGCCTAAGGCAGAGCTTGTGGTTTTCAGAGCAGGTCAGTTTCCCCATTGTTATTGCTTATATTGTTGCTTGGATGGTAGTACAATGCGGACACCCTCTAGGGACTAACCCACCAACACTCTAAATGGTTAAAAAGGGAAGTGAAAAAAGGAAAACAAAGACAACTTTGAACCACTAAACGTGCTTTACTAACTGGAGTCAAAGTTCTCTGTTGTAATTGTTGCCTGCTGTAGACCTTAACAGTTTAATGAGTGAGTTTGGTGGAAATGATGCTGCGGGTGGCCTCTTTGTGCTTTATGGCGCCCGTTCTCTGGTGTGGCCCGCCCCTCCTCCCAGTCAGGGGACAGGGAAAAGGGCAAGTGTGCTTGGTGCGACAAGGAGCAAGGTTCCTCTGGGGGTCCTGCGCTGTGGGACTCCCCTGTGTGCTTTATGGCACTCCAGCGCTCCTGCGCCTGTTCTCCGGCGTGGCCCTGCCCCTCCTCTCAGTCATGGGATGGGGAAAAGTGCAAGTGGGCTTGGTGCTGCAGGGAGCAAGGTTCCTGTAGGGGTCCCGCGCTGCGGGATGTCCTCCCCAAACTGCACCAGTTACTCCAGTCACCCCGTCAGGGAAACCGCCCCCTGCTATCCACACAAGCAGTAAGCAACCATGAAGGAGCTACAGCTAAAGTAGCTACACCGTAGGGGGGGGGGGGGTGACAACCAGCACACCCAAGAGCGGAAAGCACAAACGAACGATCAGGGTGGGGACAAAAAGAAAGAAATTCAACGATGGATCTTCAAAAAGTTCAGAGAATTCAGACGATCTGGGTTTTAACTTTGTTGGCACTGCTAGTACATGAATGGCCCTGGACTACCCAGCTTGAGTAGCAAACCTGATGATGGACCTATTGAGCCAGTTTAGAACTATTGTGTGTGAAGAGCTTGTTCCCCAGGTTGAACTTATAGATAAACTGCCGATATTGTGGGAAGACAGGGTTAGAAACAATAGTGAAAGGCACACCCTAGCCACAGGGAGGGAAAATTATATTAGTTGCCAGACAGACAAAACTAGCATGATACCCATAGAAAGGACAGCACCATCGTATGTTCAAGACCGCACCACCACTTCCCACAGGGGATTAAATAAAAATGGCTTGCACACATATGGGCCTAAGTTGAGCAGAGAAGGGGTTGGGGGTGTGGGAGGCACAGAGAGTAGAGACGAAAGGGATAGTCTTCCCATCTTAAACTTACCTCCTGCCTAATCTCCGTTTGTTAATATATTGACAGGTGTACCCGAAAACAAAAGTGGCCAGAGTGAAACCCAACTTGATTTGAGGAACAAATGTTTGTTTTGGTTGGCGAGATACAGACAGCTTGCCTATGACGGGGCTGGGGAAATCCTCATGGTTCGCAGAGTTAGTTGAGTGGGCAACAGACAAAAAGACAAGAAAGGGGACTGTGTAGTTATCAACTTAAAAAACCCCTTGACTGTTTACCGACTTAAGTAAGAATTATTGTAGTCAGGCCCCAGTTACAGTGATCATGCCTTTTGCATTGGGTTACTTTTATACACCTGGTCAAATGCCTCCTAGGGCTCTTAACAGCTCTGAGTTGGACATGACATGTAGACTCGTAATCAATGGTACCCGGGTCAATGGCATCAACCTCCCAGACCCTTGCTATTTAATATACCTGTAGCCAATAAATTAGGGGTTCTGGAAGAAGTAGATTGACAAACAATGATACAAAAGCTAGTTCACACGACTAATAGCCGGGGGGGGGGGGGGGAGGGGGGGGTCTCAGTGAGTTAGTAGAGCTTAGTGGTGGCCAGTGTCGACAGATCACTGACTATGGGTTAGGGGTTGAAGCAGCAAAGAAGCAACCTGAAGTAAAACAGACAGCCAGGGAAGGTGCATTGGAGGAACCCTTGGTCACACATTTGGCTTTATGGCACTCTGGCGCTCCTGCGCCCGCCCCTCCTCTCAGTCAGGGAACGGGGAAAAGTACAAGTGTGCTTGGTGCGGCAAGGAGCAAGGTTCCTCTGAGGTCCTACTTGCTAACTATAAGTGGCGATTGTTTTCTGTTCTATTTTTGTTCAAAACATTAACATTGTCACTGAGAAATTCACCATACTATAACGTTACTTTAACACAGAGGGCTTCAAACTGTGGGGCGCGCCCCCGTGGGGGGGCGGGGGGGGGGCGACATGGGTGGGTTCCTAGGGGGAGCAAATGCCTTTGCAAATATATGTATGTGAAGATGGCCTGGAAGTGCGGTGATGTTTATTTGCTGCATTTCCAGGCTGTCTCCATTTACTCCGAGCAGTTAAAGTGAAAGTGAGAACTGTTATCGTAGTGCCGTGGGGGCAGGGGGCAGTGAAGGTGCTGGCAGGGTCAAAGAGGTTGCTAAAAAAAACAAATGGTCTCGGCATTGTTAAAGTTAGAGCTATTGGCATTGCTCATGACATTTTTGTTTATGTTTTTGTTTTTAAAACATTTAAAGAAACGGCATTGTTATTTACAATGTCAATAGCTTAATCACTCTCAAATGCGAGACCTATTGCATTTGCACCCACACACACAGCCACACACACAAAGCCACCCACACACACACAGAGCCACTCACATAGAGCAACCCACACACAAATAGAGCCACCCACAGAGCCACCTACACACACACACACACACCCACACACACACACAGAGTGTTGTGTGCATACACAAGGAGGTGCGCCTATACACCTAGGGGGTCGATGGTGTGGCACCCTAATTAGTAACATATTTAAACATCAACATTATGGGAGAGCGCTGAGCTTGGCCTGTATCGTGAGTACTGTAAGGGATAGCGCAGAGTACTCACCGCCAGAGGCGGCCCGGGGCCTTGCGGAGCTCACAACTAAAAACATGTGGTATCAGTAGCTGGGCAAAGTACGGCGGTGGAGGTAAATACAGCAAGCAAGGTCAGGGATGTAACAAGAGTACATCCCTGACCCTGGGGGACCCCTGAGTCTAACCCCAGAACCTCAACTCCCACTACCGAATACTTACCCTGAAATCGGTAACACTATTTTCATCCATAGGATAACATTGACTGTTTTTCTTGGAAAAGTTTTGAAGTGTGGAGTTTGAAAACCTAAAGAAATTCTATAAAATTGTACTAGTTAACAAAAACACTTTTACTTACCCGTTTACAGGAAATGTCCCAGTGCAGTATCCAGGTGTACTGCACTGTATAAGAAGAGTAATCACAAAAGTAACTTACCTGTAATTTTACTAAAAAAGCCCATTCAAAGTATATGTGCTGCATTTACAAAGCATTTCATTTCTCGGTAACAATACTGTAAGGCAAAACAAAGTACATATTCAATTACAATTCAAACTGTATTACATCTGTATATTTACTGCAATGTACTTATCACTTACCTGTACCAGCCTTGCGTGGTTCTAGGAAATAAAATAATTAAAAGAATATTTTTTTTACAAAAACAATTGGTCTTAAGTTCAGTCTTTGAGTGTGTGAATTCATTTGCTGACTGTGTACAACAAATGCTTAACACTGTCCTCTGATAAAGCCTTACTGCTTGACCACACTACCACAAATAGAGAGTAAGGTGCTATCTAACTTTACCTCTGCCTATCTTTGGGGTTCCACTGGACTCTGTGCACACTTTACCTCACTTCGGTATAGTACATACAGAGCCAGCTTCCTACAACACGTAATACTAGTACCATCTAAAAACATTTAAAAAATAATTTGGCTTTAAAAAGTATGAAAAGAATGTAGTTTAAAACCATGTAAGAAAAAAAGGTGCGTCAGCCTAGGACCATGGGGTGGACTTCAAGGACAACCTATGCGCACACCACATAGAGATTAAAAAACGCCACACTGCATAAACAGTGGGCATGTGAATGTTATTTTTCAGTATCCTAAATACCTCTTCACAGTGATTGGACCCCAGATTTCTGCACAATTGGATTAGCCAGCGCTGCCTGGCTATTTTGTATCCCGGGCGGAAAAACAAGACGAGTAGTTCTGTCTCTGCCTCACAATTGCAGGCGGGGCACCCTGAGGGGATTGCGCCAGACCATTTGTAGGAAAATGCGCTCAGCGGTAGAGTCCCGTGTCTAAATTGAATATATTTCCTGGCAAGAGCTGGTTAGATGTCATGCAGGAAAGACTCTGATATATACTGGTCCTTGATTTGCATAAAATTGGCAGTTAAGGATCCGGTTGCTGAGCTCTCCTGTAGTTAAGCAAGTTTGCCTGCCCTATAGCACTTTAACAATTCAGATCTTGAGATTACAGAACGTGCTTCCTCAGGGTTGCTCTATAAGGTCATTCTGCCCATCATACGGAATGTATCCTTGACCTAAACAAACCATGCTATTTTTCCTGTGCCCGGAAGTCTCGGTACCTCCTTTAGGTCTAACCTATATGCAGCCACAGGAGCTACCCACAAACGGCACCAAAAAATTTGAGGTCTAAAACCAATCTCATCAGAGATTGGTCTGATCCCCAAATCCATGCGCAAGGGAGTGAGTGGAGTGCTGAGGGGAAGACTAAATAGCTGCCTCATAAAGTTGTTCTCTCTCTTAGAAATGTTTCTTCAAAAGCAGTGCCCCCCTAGCTTGCACTTTGTAAATCTTTACTATTGGCCCAGCAGGTTTGTGAAAAGAGTTCCTATATAGCGTTGCCAACCTCCCTGTGATCTATGCTAATTTAAGACTTGTTTTGGCCATTAGCGCCCCCCATTCCAGATTTTCCATTAGGGTAACACCTAGATAATCAAATACTGATACATTCTGAAGCATGGTGCCATTCAAACAGGGATTAGATCGTGTTGTACTAGCTGTATTGAATACCATGAATTTAGTCTTCTGAGTGTTAATCTCTAGCCCCCTGTTTTTACAGAAGATAACAAAACTATTTAGGATCTTCTGGATGTCCATGGGCAACTTGGAAAGCAAAAGAGTGTTGTCAGCGAACATCATTGCTGGCACCTTACTGTGTGCTAGCTTCAGGCTTCATTATCCTTCAGCTTAATTAGTTGATCGACCAGTGCATTAATATGTAAACGAAACTGGGTAGGTGCAAACACACACCCCTTTCTTACTCCTCTATTAACTGTAAGTGGAGAGGTAACATCACCATATTTACCAAACCTGATTTGCGCATAGTTGCCTTCGTGCAATCTTATAAGCAAATGCCAAAGACATGATGGGACCCCCAGGACACTAAGTACAACTCATAATTTGTTCCTGGGTGCCAGGTCAAAATAAGTTTTTAGGTCCACAAATATTAGATAGAGACTGCCACCCTTCAAGGTCACCGTTTTCTAATATAAAAGTTGAAGCCTATATATTTGGTCAACGGTGGAAATGTTTTTCCTGAAGCCGGCCTGGTAAGGACTCAGGATTTCATGGTCATCCATCCATACCTGGAGTAACACCTGTGCAAATACTTTCTGGGTTAAATCAAACAGACTGATGGGTCTGTAATTGGTGGCAAAAGTGGGGAAACCTTTTTGAATACTGGGAGGATTTTTGCTCCCGCCCAGGTTGCGGGGATCGCCATACCCTGCAGGATAGCATTAAATACTACCCATAAATAGGGTCCCCATATTTTCGGTTCAGCTCAAAAAAGGTCCCCTGGTATGTTATCGAGCCCCGAAGCTTTGCCCGGGGGTATCTTGCTTATGGCATTAACTATTTAAATCAGGGTTATCTCGGGGGCCTCATTGTAGGTAATCTGCAGGGGTGTTATTACTGGTTCTACACTGGGACCCTCTGCTTCCATAGTAATGTATAAGGCTGGAAATGTCTCTTCCATTTGTCAGCCGCTATATTAGGCTCTATGGCTGGCTTCCCTTCGCTACAGCCTCTACTGACAATACTCCGAAATGCCTTCCAATTATTGTTTGATAGGGCAGTTTTTAATGCATCCCATTTATCCAGTTCCTGTTTCTTTTTTGCTTGACAGATGCTATCTCTGTATAGTACCCTCTTTTGTTTAATTAGGCACCTATCCTTGGATTTGATGGCATCTATCAAAGCCCGCTTGGCCACCCGACAACTACCATCAAACCAAGATTGATTAGACCTTTTTTCCCCCCTAGAGGATCCTTTCAGAAAGAAAATTTTGACCAGATTAGATCTCAATGCTATATGGAGCTCTGCAACTATTTCTAGAGGTGATAGGATGCCATCTAAAATGTTGATGTTTCCCATTTCCGTTAGGTTTGGAATGATAGTTGAGTATAGGGAGGCCAGCATATCAGGGGAATGTTGGATTACCGACCAGCGTATTCTTCTTCTGTTATTGGAGAGTGTTAGTCTATTATCTGGTGGAGTGCTAAAAACCAAGTGATTCTTCGTGTCCGGAAGCTCTAATTCCATGATCAGGGCGTTCTGATCGCTGTCATGTCGAGGCTAGACAGCAAAATCGACAACCCTATGCCACATCCTGGTTTCCACTAGAATGTAGTCTAACAAGGAGGATTGGCCAACTCTGTTAAATGTTAACTTCCCTGGTGTGTAAGATTTTGTGCGGCCATTACAGGCTCTTAGAGAGTGGTTTAGTGTGAGTGAATTTATCTGGAGTGCCAGCGGGGACCAAGCCCTGATCGGTGTAATTTGTGGATCAGGGATAGCCCAGCACAGGTCTTCTTCGCAAAAGGTTACATCATTAGGATCAATAAGGAGCTCAAATTGGCAATTTAAATCCCTGCCTATAATCAACCGCATGCTTGTGGTGGTTGTAGGAATAAAAAGTGCCAATTGGTCAATGTGTGGGGATTGTTAGCAAAGACTTACAGGCCGAGAGTGGACATTAATGAGTGCAATTCTGATCTTTGGAGAGAAGGTGAGTTGTATGCACTGGATGTCATCGTAAGGAGACTACATCTGCTCAACCGTGCATCCAAAGTGTGTACCCACCCATATGTAAAGACCTGCAGATGGTCTGCCCCTTCCCCTGGAGATGGCAGGTACATTAAATGACACAAACCCCATCTGCAATACATCTTCCCGTACCCATGATTCCTGGCACATCCATCCATCATATTGATCCAGAAAGACCCCCTAGTTGGGGCAGTTTCACTTGCTTTTCAGGCCAGCAACCTTCCAAGATAGGACCCTCAACTTTTTTAGTTCCTTTTGTTTTTCTTGATTGACTACATAGGTGTGGGTATTAGGGGGTTGGTTTTCCCTCAAGTGGGCATAAGAGTGCTTAACTACAGGCCTTGGTGGGGCTCCTCCACACAGAGTAGTATTGCTTTGGGGAACAGGTCTTGGGTCTGCTGATGTTCCCAATACACTAGTCAAGGCCCCAATTGCAGGGGAGCATATAAACAGGTCCGATGCATTACCCGTTGGTGCCAAATGTGTGACCAAGGGTTCCTCCAATGCACCTTCCCTGGCTGTCTGTTTTACTTCAGGTTGCTTCTTTGCTGCTTCAACCCCTAACCCATAGTCAGTGATCTGTCGACACTGGCCACCACTAAGCTCTACTAACTCACTGAGACCCCCCCTCCCCCCCCCCCGGCTGTTAGTCGTGTGAACTAGCTTTTGTATCATTGTTTGTCAATCTACTTCTTCCAGAACCCCTAATTTATTGGCTACAGGTATATTAAATAGCAAGGGTCTGGGAGGTTGATGCCATTGACCCGGGTACCATTGATTACGAGTCTACATGTCATGTCCAACTCAGAGCTGTTAAGAGCCCTAGGAGGCATTTGACCAGGTGTATAAAAGTAACCCAATGCAAAAGGCATGATCACTGTAACTGGGGCCTGACTACAATAATTCTTACTTAAGTCGGTAAACAGTCAAGGGTTTTTTTAAGTTGATAACTACACAGTCCCCTTGCTTGTCTTTTTGTCTGTTGCCCACTCAACTAACTCTGCGAACCATGAGGATTTCCCCAGCCCCGTCATAGGCAAGCTGTCTGTATCTCGCCAACCAAAACAAACATTTGTTCCTCAAATCAAGTTGGGTTTCACTCTGGCCACTTTTGTTTTCGGGTACACCTGTCAATATATTAACAAACGGAGATTAGGCAGGAGGTGAGTTTAAGATGGGAAGACTGTCCCTTTCGTCTCTACCCTCTGTGCCTCCCACACCCCCAACCCCTTCTCTGCTCAACTTAGGCCCATATGTGTGCAAGCCATTTTTATTTAATCCTCTGTGGGAAGTGGTGGTGCGGTCTTGAACATACGATGGTGCTGTCCTTTCTATGGGTATCATGCTAGTTTTGTCTGTCTGGCAACTAATATAATTTTCCCTCCCTGTGGCTAGGGTGTGCCTTTCACTATTGTTTCTAACCCTGTCTTCCCACAATATCGGCAGTTTATCTATAAGTTCAACCTGGGGAACAAGCTCTTCACACACAATAGTTCTAAACTGGCTCAATAGGTCCATCATCAGGTTTGCTACTCAAGCTGGGTAGTCCAGGGCCATTCATGTACTAGCAGTGCCAACAAAGTTAAAACCCAGATCGTCTGAATTCTCTGAACTTTTTGAAGATCCATCGTTGAATTTCTTTCTTTTTGTCCCCACCCTGATCGTTCGTTTGTGCTTTCCGCTCTTGGGTGTGCTGGTTGTCACCCCCCCCCCCTACGGCGTAGCTACTTTAGCTGTAGCTCCTTCATGGTTGCTTACTGCTTGTGTGGATAGCAGGGGGCGGTTTCCCTGACGGGGTGACTGGAGTAACTGGTGCAGTTTGGGGAGGGAAGTGAGTCAAAGAGCAGCAAAGATCTGGGGTTAGTGACAAGCATCTTTCTGTAAGCTATATCTCGTTGGCTACCACACCTATGGTCCTCTGCAACAGCCTGTCAATTGAGGTTGGTGGTATGGAGGAAGGAAGGGCCTAAGGCAGAGCTTGTGGTTTTCAGAGCAGGTCAGTTTCCCCATTGTTATTGCTTATATTGTTGCTTGGATGGTAGTACAATGCGGACACCCTCTAGGGACTAACCCACCAACACTCTAAATGGTTAAAAAGGGAAGTGAAAAAAGGAAAACAAAGACAACTTTGAACCACTAAACGTGCTTTACTAACTGGAGTCAAAGTTCTCTGTTGTAATTGTTGCCTGCTGTAGACCTTAACAGTTTAATGAGTGAGTTTGGTGGAAATGATGCTGCGGGTGGCCTCTTTGTGCTTTATGGCGCCCGTTCTCTGGTGTGGCCCGCCCCTCCTCCCAGTCAGGGGACAGGGAAAAGGGCAAGTGTGCTTGGTGCGACAAGGAGCAAGGTTCCTCTGGGGGTCCTGCGCTGTGGGACTCCCCTGTGTGCTTTATGGCACTCCAGCGCTCCTGCGCCTGTTCTCCGGCGTGGCCCTGCCCCTCCTCTCAGTCATGGGATGGGGAAAAGTGCAAGTGGGCTTGGTGCTGCAGGGAGCAAGGTTCCTGTAGGGGTCCCGCGCTGCGGGATGTCTCTGTGTGCTTTATGGCACTCTGGCGCTCCTGCGCCCGCCCCTCCTCTCAGTCAGGGAACGGGGAAAAGTACAAGTGTGCTTGGTGCGGCAAGGAGCAAGGTTCCTCTGAGGTCCTAGTTGCTAACTATAAGTGGCGATTGTTTTCTGTTCTATTTTTGTTCAAAACATTAACATTGTCACTGAGAAATTCACCATACTATAACGTTACTTTAACACAGAGGGCTTCAAACTGTGGGGCGCGCCCCCGGTGGGGGGGGGGCGACATGGGTGGGTTCCTAGGGGGAGCAAATGCCTTTGCAAATATATATATGTGAAGATGGCCTGGAAGTGCGGTGATGTTTATTTGCTGCATTTCCAGGCTGTCTCCATTTACTCCGAGCAGTTAAAGTGAAAGTGAGAACTGTTATCGTAGTGCCGTGGGGGCAGGGGGCAGTGAAGGTGCTGGCAGGGTCAAAGAGGTTGCTAAAAAAAACAAATGGTCTCGGCATTGTTAAAGTTAGAGCTATTGGCATTGCTCATGACATTTTTGTTTATGTTTTTGTTTTTAAAACATTTAAAGAAACGGCATTGTTATTTACAATGTCAATAGCTTAATCACTCTCAAATGCGAGACCTATTGCATTTGCACCCACACACACAGCCACACACACAAAGCCACCCACACACACACAGAGCCACTCACATAGAGCAACCCACACACAAATAGAGCCACCCACAGAGCCACCTACACACACACACACACACACACACACACACACAGAGTGTGGTGTGCATACACAAGGAGGTGCGCCTATACACCTAGGGGGTCGATAGTGTGGCACCCTAATTAGTAATATATTTAAACATCGACATTATGGGAGAGCGCTGAGCTTGGCCTGTATCGTGAGTACTGTAAGGGATAGCGCAGAGTACTCACCGCCAGAGGCGGCCCGGGGCCTTGCGGAGCTCACAACTAAAAACATGTGGTATCAGTAGCTGGGCAAAGTACGGCGGTGGAGGTAAATACAGCAAGCATCGGGGTACAGTGCTGGGCTCTCTTGGCCCAGTCATGTAGCGCTAGGTGCTCATGGGGTGGCACATTGAAGATACACACAAAGGAAACATCGGGTTCAGCACCGTACTCACAGTGCTAAGTGCACACACGGTGCATGAAGTAAAGACTGGGGTACAGTACAGCACAGTACTCCCCGCCAGAGGTTACAATGGGTTCAAAGAACTTGGCACTGTGCACGTGAAGTGAGTACTAGGCGTGCACATGGTGGTGCATACCAGGTGCACAGGTGGTGCTGGGTGTGCTCAGGGTACTACATACAGTAAACACTTGGGGTCAGTGCACAGTACTCGCCGCCAGGTTTTGACACCGTACTCACGCTGAGCTGGGCGCTGTGTACGTGTGGTGGTAGGTGCTCACGGGTGATCAATGCAAGAAACGTACAGTAGACACTGGGGAGTCAGTACAGCACAGAACGTGCAAGGGGCTTGCTGGGCTCGGCGCTCTGCACACGTGGTGCTCGATGCTCACAGGGTGCTGCATATACGGTACGTGCAGTAAACACTGAAGTGCAGTAGTAAGACGGAGTTTGCTCGGCACTGTGCATGCGTGGTGCTGGGCGCTCACACTGCTCACGGTGGTGCATACACAGTGAATACACAAACATGGGGTACAGTACTCACCGCCAGAGCTTACGCAGGGTCTTGCAGAGCTCGGCGCTGTGCACACGTTGTACTGCATACCAGGTACACACAGTAGACATGGGGCACAGTACTCACTGCCATTGCTTGCATGGGGCTTGCAGAGCTCAGCGCTGTGCACACACGGGGCTGCATACCAGGTACGTCACAGTAGGCATGGGCTACAGTACTCACCGCCATAGCTGTGCACATACGGGGCTGCATACACAGTACGTTACAGTAAACATTGAGGTACAGTCAACATTATGGTGCAGTACTCACCGCCAGAGCTTGCATGGGGTGTGCAGAGCCCAGCAATGTGCATATGTGTTTCTGCATGCAATGTACGTTACTGTAGACATGGGGTACAGTACTCACAGCCAGAGGTTGTAAGGGTCATGCAGAGCTCAGCGCTGTGCACACGCGGTGCTGCATACACGGTACGTTACAGTAGACATGGGGTGCAGTACTCGCTGTGCACACGCGGTGCTGCATACAAGGTACGCTACAGTAGACACGGGGTACAGTACTCGCTGTGCACACGCGGTGCTGCATACAAGGTACGTTACAGTAGACATGGGGTAGGTACAGTACTCACCGCAAGAGCGTGCCCCGGGGCATGCAGGGAACATACATTACAGTACACGCTGTGCACACGCAGTCCTACATACAAGGTACACAGTAAACATGGGGTACAGTACTCACCGCCAGAGGCAAGGGTCATGCAGGACTCAATGGGTTTAGTCCGCACCCGTTGCTTTCAGGATCTGTGGAGGTCGTATGGATTAGAGTTCCAACAAGAAGCACTTAACCCTCTCGGATACCAAGGATGATGATGTAAGTGCCAACATTAACACGACCACGGTTCAGCATATTATGTGCCAAAAGGCATTGTATAGTTTGAAGCTATTTGTGTCAACCAACGGTATTTGCTTTTTTCTACATGCGTCACCATTTTATTCCTGCCAAGATGCTATGTTTCCTGGGTGGGTGACCTCTTTAGTTTCGTAGCTTCCCTCGTTTCTTTGTTCTCGACGCCGACGAACAGGATGGTCCTGTTCGTCTACATTTCTTCTCAGGTGCATCCCTGTGAGTGTGTCGGGTTGGGTGGGGATGGAGTCGGTCTCCTAGTCGTTCCCTGGACAGTTGCTCTCGCCTTTGTGTCCTGTTTGCCGAGTGCTTGTTTGTTTGCGGGAGGCGCAGATGGTAGCCGCCAGTTGACCTCTTTTCCCCGGGAAGACAGCGTGGAGAGGCGGGAAGTCCAAGGAAGGTGGGAGACTAAAGGAATCCTTGTCGATGAAGGAAGGCAAGGCAGTCCTCAGACAGCGCAGACACCGACAGCGGCATGGCTGACACCCACTCCAGGACCCCGCAGGAGCTCGCCGACTTTGTAACCATCTTTCTCCGAGGTCAAGCAGAAATTCCTCGGAGAAACGCAGCGTCATTTTTGGATTCGGGGCGTGTTTTTCTTTCTCTCCTCTTCCCATTGGCTGGAATGTTTACATTCCAGAGGACAGAAAGAAACTAAAAAACACACCCCCGAATCCGAAAAAGACGGGGCTTAAATGGACAGACGCCCCTCTCCTCCAATAATCTGGTAACAGAGTGCCTTCAAGGGATTTTTTTGAGAAGCAACTTAGTTGTGTAATCTACAATTATTCAATCTAAATTCAAAATATAATCGTAGATAAGATTATTTTCAAATTATTCGTGTCCAAAGTTTATACACAACGAATTTATCATATGTATAAATGTTCAATCATCATAACTGAAAAGAGTGAATACATGAAGAAATCAGTTCCTCAAAATAAACTCAATATCAAAGTAATCAAATGAAGCAAAGGTGTGTAAAAGAGAAATGAATTTTATATCAATAAATGGAATTCAGGGTACTTAAAATAACAGCAGTTGTACATGTAATGGAAGGAAATAATACATTCAATGGTTCCTTCACTTTAACAATAAATCAAACACTTTTTCATCACAGTATTCAATCGTTGTGGAAAAAAGTGAATCAGTCGACGTTTCGGTCTTCTATTGTCATTTCATAAGACCATCTTCAGGACTACAAAGTTTTAAAAGATGACCCCTTATCATAACAAGTCAGATAGATGTATCAAGCCGTTCTGAAAGCGAGTTCTGAATTCATCCACCCACAGTCACGCTATTTGTCTCTTCTTCCAGACAGTTACTGGCATTTATGCGGCGTCGTCCGGGCAGGAAGTAAACACGGGCAATCTTCCTGCCCGGACGACACCGCATAAATGCCAGTAACTGTCTGGAAGAAGAGACAAATAGCGTGAGACTTAACTCTCTTGGAACTTCACTTTTCGAACTTTGAGCTATCTGCCAGTTCGTACTTTATGGTGAACAAAAATAAGTAATTAAATCATTAACCGAGAAATCCTGACTGTGGGTGGATGAATTCAGAACTCGCTTTCAGAACGGCTTGATACATCTATCTGACTTGTTATGATAAGGGGTCATCTTTTAAAACTTTGTAGTCCTGAAGATGGTCTTATGAAATGACAATAGAAGACCGAAACGTCGACTGATTCACTTTTTTCCACAACGATTGAATACTGTGATGAAAAAGTGTTTGATTTATTGTTAAAGTGAAGGAACCATTGAATGTATTATTTCCTTCCATTACATGTACAACTGCTGTTATTTTAAGTACCCTGAATTCCATTTATTGATATAAAATTCATTTCTCTTTTACACACCTTTGCTTCATTTGATTACTTTGATATTGAGTTTATTTTGAGGAACTGATTTCTTCATGTATTCACTCTTTTCAGTTATGATGATTGAACATTTATACATATGATAAATTCGTTGTGTATAAACTTTGGACACGAATAATTTGAAAATAATCTTATCTACGATTATATTTTGAATTTAGATTGAATAATTGTAGATTACACAACTAAGTTGCTTCTCAAAAAAATCCCTTGAAGGCACTCTGTTACCAGATTATTTGAATTTACCCAAGCCCTCAAGGGTTTATTGGGTTATCCACTCTATATACTAACCTCTCCTCCAATGGCTGGCCTCCGTTTAGGAAGCCAAAGCCAGCCAATGGAGAAGAGGGGCGGGTTCAAGGCCCACACTAAGAAACATAAGATCTCACCGGCGAGACTGCGCAAGCACAGTCGAGACCTATTAAAAAGCCCAAAGTATTTTGTATTTTCACAGTCATTTATATGAGTATAAAATAATGCAATAACAGCTTAATTGAAAAAAAAAATGCAAGTTAAACTAACTGGTGATAAATGCATTCTTTTAGGTTATGAAACCTCAGCAACTACCATCACTGCAGGTGTGTGTGTGTTTTAAAGCTGAGTGACACATAATTGAACCCTAGTTGGTGCAGAGGAATAGTGACCTTTGTATTTATAAATGGGGACACTCAAGTTATGCAATTGTGCGGTTTTGGCATTTTGCACATAGGTATGATTTTCCACTTTTGCTACATAATCCATCATCTGCTGCATAATTTGCAGATTTGAACAAACACGTTACCTTGCAGCTGAAGCCCCTCTCTAATGGTTGACTGGTCACCTTTCTGTTGCTTATTGCTATATGTGGGTGTTAAAGTGGTACTTATGAGGGGAAATATATGGCAGGACAGTGTTAACAAGCGAAAAAATGGCAAAGTAATGCTATCACAAAATAGGCAGCATTATGCAGCATAGCTTGCCTTTGCTTGCTGCATAATTTAGTCAACCTGCTGCATAATTTGGCCATCTCCTGCCGCTTAATTCCAGTGGCCCTGTTTATAGTGCTATGAGGTCCCAGACTGTGGTAGAAAACATTGTGAATATGTAAGGCATTATTTTAGAATAGTATTTACATAGTCTAAGTTAGGCTGCTGCTGCAAAATGATGCAGTGATTGAGATAAAACAAGTTCTTACAAAATATACTTTGTAGTAATAAGTACTCAAACTGTATCTAATGCAAAAAAAATTGTAAGTGTCCCCACTATTCCAAAGCTCAGCTGATAATACCCCTACATTTTATCTCAAAAAGAATAAATCTTTGCCACCATGAAGCTTTAAGCAGGGCCACTGGAATAATTCAGCAGGAGAGGACCACATTATGCTGCAGTCCATGGGGTGGCAGGTAGAAGGCCAGCAGGGTGCGATCAGATGCAGGGTCCTAATCCTCTCGACCCCTGGGGCCTCACAGTAATGGTCTAGGAGACAGAGGAAAGGATTGAGATTCATAGATATTATCAAAGAGAAGGCCCAGAATTGGGAGCACCGTATTGGGGCTCATTTTTATGTTTAAAAATGGCCAGAGACAGCTTTTTCTGAGAGATACCCCAAAGAAGGGGACATTCATCAGTGAAGCTGGTACTGCTGCCAGGTGTGTAAGTGGCCACAACAGGTTATCATTAAGGAAGCAGTTGAAGCAGGACTGCGAACGACTGTCTACCTTTTAAAAAGGGGCATGGTAGCTTATATTCCTTTCTAGCATTAGGACCGAGGTGATGGTCTGTGATGGTGGGGAAGAGGTAAAAGATGCCGACAAGATAGCCTGCTACTCAGGACTACAGTTATGATTAGTGCAGCCGGTGTAGTTGTATTGGGGTCCAAGAGTGTGAGGGGCTCACAACACCCCAATTATGGGGATAAGTATGTTTGGGATAATACATGTTTTTGTTTGATGCATTTGCTGTTTTAGAAGTCTCATATTTAGTGTGGTTTATAAGCTATAGAAAAAGTACTCCTAAAATCATCTCATAAGTCGCACCCCTGAAATGCAGCCATGTCCCTTCTGCTCCCCCGATCCTTGCCATAAAGTTTTAAAGGGGGGCCCAACCTCAAAACATTTTGCTTCTAAAGGTTTTTTGTTCAAAAACAGATTTTTATAATACCTTACTATAACGTTACTTTAACCATTGTTTTTTCAGTGAATTTAAGGTTTTTTTTTTTAAAATAAAAAATATATTTAGAAATACATAGAAATTAACTACTCCAACAATGTTTGCACTGATAATGTTCAACTTCTTAGTATTTGCTGTTCACATATGCACAAATATTCCCAGCATGGTTTTCATAGTCTATGTATATAGCTTTACATAAACTTCATTTTTATATTTCAAAAAGACACCAATCAGCTTTTCCTTTACTATAAACTGTGTTTTCGTTATGTACATCCATGTTTCAGGCGTGTGACCGCTCTCGTGGGTGGCTCATGAGATTGTAGAATTATACATTTCATTCTAATCAAGTATACCAAAATCTTTTTCATGTGGTCAGTTTTTACTGAATGGTAATCTTTAATAATAATCTTTAGTAATCTTTCAGTACAGTATGTATATTGTATTAAGACCTGTGTGAAGCGGTGTTTGGGGTAACTATGTATGGAGCAGGCTACTCATGCCAAGGAGCAACGCGGCAGGAGCGGCATACTGTTGCCGTCACAACCGCGCCCGAAGGCATGCTACAAATTGCCCTGTGGGCTCCCGCAGCGCGAGACGTGCCAGGCACATGCCCAGGCGAAAACCGGGATAAGAGGCCTGTCTGCGCCCGTCAGCAGCCGGAGGTGCCTTGGCTGGGCCTACTCTCTTGGTTTTCACCTGTTGACGGTTGGGCAGCATTGCGCTACTCTAAATTTGTTGATGCACTCAGAAACCGACACTGGATGCCATCCCAGCCATAGTTATCAACAGAAGTCATCACAGTGAGTAGCCCGTTTATAGTGTGCGCTTGAATTTTGCTCTGCGTTTTGTTTATGGAGGGCCCCCTGCATCTGGGCATAATGGGGGAAGAGAAGTCAGCCCATGTTGTTACTCCTGTTGGCACTAAGCGGACGACTATCGATTTCTTCCTAGTAAAAGCGGTGGGGGCCATCTCAAAGGAAATAGACAGGGCAGAGAGGTGGCTCTCTATGGGATTTGGTGGCCCCTCTCTACCATTACCAGACGAAGCTTTACACATGGCAGACCCAAGTCCACAGGAACCTGTTGCTGGGGCTGCAATGGCCGTTTCAGAGGTCTCTAACCCCAGCATTTCCCCTCCAGTATTAGGGCAATTCCAGTTTCCATACAAGACGCGGACTCTGGGGCTTCACCAGCACCCAAGAGGAAATAGAGAGCCAAAAAGAGGGATGAGACACGATACAGAGGAGAAGAATTCCTAAAAATCGACTTAACGGACATAGAGGAGTTCTGGGACCCCTTAAAGCAAAAAACTACCAAACTAATGACTGAATTATTGACTCCGTTTTTGGATAAACTTACTAAAGTAATGTCAGACCCCAGAGACACGTTAGACTGATTGAAAGCGCGCTGTAAACTATCAATAAAGATTCTCCCTCCCCCAATCCACAGCTTCAGCTTGTTTGCACTGGAATGCCCCCCCTCTTCCTTGACAAAATAAGCAGAAGTCAGCTCCCTATTCATAATTCTAGGGAAATGGGATACCATGAGCCATGAATCTGATTCCCTAATGGGAATGGCCTCGGAAAACCTCTCTGCAACGCAGCTCTGTGGCGCTTACTAGAGGTACCTGGTGGGCTAGTTGGCCCCCAGGGACCCTCAGGATTCAAGGGGACTTCATCCCCCAACTTACAACACACCAGGGGGCGCGTTTGCACAGTGGTGCAGGGCGGGGGTAGGCCCGATATAACAAGTTAGCAATCCTGCTGTGTGGGACTTACTGGAGGTACTAGGAGGGGTAGCTGGCCCCCAAGGTTGACGTTGGGGGCTAACTACCCCTCCTGTTACCTCCAGTAGATCTCACACAGTGGGATTGCTAAGAGGTGTTCGGAGGCCACACTCACCTTTCTCTACCACTCTGCAAACGTGACTGCTATGTTATAGTTAGTAATTAGCCTTTAAAAAACCTTTGAAATTCACTGGAAAAAACATAGGTTTCAGGGAAGTTATTGTTAGAAATTAGCATTTAAAAAACCTAAGAAAATCACTGAAAAAAACACAGGTTTCAGGGACGTTATAGTTAGTTGGACATTTCTCTCGTACAAAACCAGAGAAATTAGTCCATTATAGTTAGTAGGGATAACTATAACTCGCGCCCCTGCAATGCACTGCTGATGATGTCACATATTACATCACTCATGACATGGTCAGTGACATCACTGATGACATCACTCATGACATCTCAAATGACATCACTCATGCCATCATCCATGTGATAATCTGATGCACCTCCTCACACCCTAATGAAACCTTTAATACACCCACTTTAAAATACAGACTACCAATATCGAAACCATAAACAGACTAATAACAGTTAGTAAATACCCGCTCAGTGATTGTTAGGTCTACACACACATACACACATCCACTCATTCACCCATACAGTAACTCATACATGCAGTCACTCAGCAATACAGCACTATCATATGCACTCATACACCTATACATACACTCACACACCGCCACTCATCCACAGACTTACACACACACACACCTACTCAGTCATGCAAAGAATCAATCACACCCATTTACTCACCTATACAGTTATACACAGACCACCTCACTTATTTATACAAATACTAACACCTACTTACTCTCTTATACAATCAGTGATACAAGCACACACTCATCCACCCTACAGCCACTCTCACAATCACTCACTCATGTATAGACATTTAGATTCTCCAACACTCACATATACTGCCTTTCACATATGTAGTTACTCACACATATACCACTGAGATATCCATTCACTCGCCAATACACACACTCACCCACCCATACAGCCCTTCACAGATGCACCCTTGAACCCATACACTCTGTGAATCACCCACTCACACATCCATGCACAGTAACCCACCCCCCAGCCACTCAGACAACCAATCAATAACCCATATAGACAGTCATGTAGCTACTCACCAACCCATGTGTCAGGTTCCCCACAAGTTACCTGTTTCTTGTGGAGAGTTCTCGCAGAGACGACAGGAGCTATCGCCCCCACGCCCACCTTTCCCAACTCTGGATGGACAACAAACTAGGATGAAGATGGGAGTAGGGATGGTAGCTAAAAAAGGACCAGGGCGATGTCAGGATGGAGTGGCGAACGTCCCTCTCTGTGGATGGACCGTGGACACCAGCTGAACAGGAAGACAAGGGCACACCGGTTACCATTAACACAGCAAACCAGTGCTCATTCACAACATGCACTCATGTGGGACACAACGATTACCTCTTGAGGGGAGTCCAGAAGGTCTGCTACCATTGAAGTAACTGAAAGTCTTGCCAAGATTAGCGCACCTGCGCTATGTAAGGTAAAACAAAAAAGAAGCGCTCCTGCGCTGTAACCCAAAGGAAAAGGTGTTCCTCCGCTTTGAGGCAAGATGTGATACAGAGGAACAAGCAAGCACACCAGCACTGCCGGGAAGACAGGGAGTACTGGCGCCAAGCGGAAATAGGGGAAAGTCAAAGCACACAATCCGAGTACAAGTGCACCCGAGCTATGAGGCAGGTATGGAGCTAGAGCTTCAGTGCCAGCAAACAATGCACCAGGGGGCAGATCAGTGCACCACACGGTACCAAAAGCAGATGTAAAACACAAGACGCCCCAGCGCACAGCAAGGAGTCACGGGACAAATATTACATGCGCTCCTGCACGGCGTACAAAGCCTTCTGGCAAACAAACTGATAAGCGCTCCAGCGTGGCTTGGGCAGTCTCGGGCAAGCTACACAATTATGTGCTCCAGCACGGCGTATGCAGTCTCGGGCAAGCTATACAGTTATGCGTTCAAGCGCGGCGTATGCAGTCTCGGGACTTAATCAAATATGCGCTCCAGCGTGGCATAGGCAGTCTCAGGCAACACACAGATAAGCGCTCCAGCGTGGCGTGGCAGTTACGAACAACAAAGCAAGCGGGGCCGCGTTGTGAGCAAGTACCTGGGCAGGGGCAGCGTCTTGTGGCATTCGAAGGCATCGGCAGCAGAAAGCGATAATCCGAAGCGCCGGACTGGGGGAATAGCCGCTGCTAAGCGGATTCCCCCGAAGCGCTGATGACGCCATGGCGGTTCCGGTGAAAGGCTAGACCGCTAGTGGCCGTTACCGGAAGTGAGGATAATCGTCCCGCATGAGAAACACAGACGCACACAGGCAACCAGGGGAGACGGTAGGGGCGGGAATAGGCGAACCATGACACCATGCAGCCACTTATACACCGACAGACTGATACAAACATTTACACAGTTTATTCACTAACCCATGCATTCAGTAAGATACGCTTAATCAGCCACTTCTACAATCAGTCACGCACCTACTAAATCATCCATCCAGACACTTATACACCCACTCATTCTTCAATACACCTTGGTGTATATATATATATATAACATATTTAAACTTTAAAGAAACACACATTCACTGGATGATATCAGTGATGTCATTTGAGATGTCATGAGTGATGTAATATGTGACGTCATCAGCAGTGCATTGCGGGGGCGCGAGTTATAGTTATCTCTACTAACTATAACGGAAGAATTTCTCTGGTTTTATACGAGTGAAATGTCCAACTATAACGTCCCTGAAACCTGTGTTTTTTTCAGTGAATTTCTAAGGTTTTTTAAATGCTAATTTCTAACTAGAACGTCCCTGAAACCTATGGTTTTTTCATTGAATATATATATATATATATATATATAGCCACTACAGAAACTGGTTGTGGTAACAGTGTGTGACAAAAGATCAAAAATCTTTGAAACGTTAACAAAGAAGAAACATCAAATGGCACATCAATACCAGACAGGGATCATATAGTAACCCCCCCCCCCCCCCCGAAAATCAATAAAACACACAGCTACATGGAACCCTGGGCCCTGGTGAATGACCCCTATGTAAGGAAAGAACACCATAAACTCTATAGACCATTCATCAATAGTAATGAATGGCATGGCAATATCAAGCTCTCTAGACCATCCATCAATAGTAATGAATGGCATGACACTATCAAAACAAAAACTACAGAAACAAAACCAACTGTTGAAACACACAGTGACATATTGATAGTGCCAATCCAAGTTATAATGATCCCAAACAATAACTTTCAAAGAAAAAGAACAAATAAATCAATACTGCCCACTGGTGTCTAATCTAGTGTGATATGGAAAGCACCCAGACACCCTACCGACCACCCACATTTGGGAATGGACAGCATGGCAGCATCTTAACAAAAGCTATGTAGCTAGGCCAAGTGATCTGTTGAGTCCCAACTTAAGTTGAGAATGTGATACGGGTATATAAAAACAGTGCTTAAAAAACGGCATAACCCTTATCTCATAGGTGATTCGCAGAGTGGGGAGGGTGGGCCAGGAGTTAATGAATGTTGGGCTAGACTGTGTCTCTACCAGATATGACGTTACCAAAGGTAAGTAACCTTTACATCTGATAGAGACATCTAGCCACAGATTCCTTAACTTTTGAATTAATACCACAGCTATACCTCACAGAAGGAGGGTCTGCAAACTAATCCTACAAAAGATCTCATAGTGAAGTAACTGATTAAAACTAACATCCGGCCAACTGTATGTAGGAATAGCAGAACAAGAGCAAGACTTTTAACAGAATCCATGATCACTGTCACAAAACAAATAAACAAAAGACAACCGTACAGGTCTGAAAGAATCGGCCCTAGAAGGGAAAAAAAAAAGGGGGGGGCCTGAAGAATCATCCATCGGATGATAAACATCAACCCCTGTCCCCTAAAGGGGTAAGAAGACTCGATGACCAAAAAGAGTCAATGCATGATTAAAGTCATATAGTCTGCTTTGTTCATGACAATAAGGAATCAGAAAATGTACAATCCTGATAAAATCCCAAAACTGGACTTTCAGAACTAATTTCCACCAACGGAAAAAATTAACTACAACACCTCCTTGGTATAAATCATTTAGTCTGGATAAAATGAAAATCATATTCATTCTATGCACCAATTATATAACATTTTGCCACAAAGATTTTTATATAGACAAATATATTTTTATATAGACAAATATATATATATATATATATATTATCTACTTGCGGTCGCCAGTAGATAGTTATAGTTAGGACCCTGTTTCCATAGGAAAACCGCAACATTGTATTTAGAATAACTTTGGCGCCGGTCGACGAATCCTCGCGAAATTTTCAAAACTAATGGGGCGCTACGCTCCGCTCCTACCCTGAAAGTCTCGGGGGGATTCGTCAAGCGGGGGCTGAGAAAAAAGGGGGGTCCCAAAACGCGTTTTTCCCATGCATTTTTCCATAGGACCTTTAGACACAGCTACAGCCCGAACGGCTGAACAGAGTTACTTGAAATTTGGCAGAGAGGTAGTCTACAGGTCAAGGAAGTGCCTTTTGTAGGTCTGGTGTAAATCTGTTCAGTAGTTCCTGAGAAAATAGCATTTAAATCAATATATATATCTGTGGCAGCTTACGGTGCGCTTACCGTGTGCTTACCGTGCGCTTACGTGCGGAAAACCAATGAAATTCCCCCGTTATAGTTAGTGCAGGCAACTATAACTCACGCGACCGCAATCCTCTGCTGATGACGTAAGATATTACATCACTGTATTTAGACACTTATTTACCCATGTCTTCTTCCATTAATTTTTAGCTATACATATATTACAAATATTTTTTTTTCAGAAAAACACATATGTCATCAGTGATGTAATATCTTACGTCATCAGCAGAGGATTGCGGTCGCGTGAGTTATAGTTGCCTGCACTAACTATAACGGGGGAATTTCATTGGTTTTTCACGAGTGAAATGCCCAGCTAACTATAACATGTGTGAAACCTATGGTTTTTTAAGTGAATATATATATATATACACACACGAACTTCGTCGGCTTGCGCAAACTTCTCAGATCAACGAAGCACAGACCACAAGGTAATGCAGCAAACAATTTTTCTTTTAATCCCAAAACACCTCTAAAGCCATGACGCGTTTCAGCCCGGAAGGGCCTTGATCACATGACACGCAGGTGGGTAGTTTTTTTATACCTTTTTTTCGCTCATGTTTTTTTCTTGATTTTGTTTAAACAATGCTTTAACCAGTGCTTTAAAGTGACAGTGCATAAATAAATAGCTATTAAATACAGGTAAAACATTTTGTATCTGAATAAATATTAAAAACCTTCCGAATTTGAATAATTACAATTAGGAAATTGAATAAATATTCATAAAATGTTAGTTGTAACCTGTTTGAATAACTTTATGTTGAACAAACTTGCATTTCAGAGCAGCTTTGAAATCATGATTAATATCATTGTCAATAGCATCTTTTTTTGTTTGTCGTAGTATCATATGCATATATGCAAAACAAGTTGCTAACAACCATATGATGTTAAAAAGGTTAATTAATGGTTTAAATACCACAATCTAAAAACTGCAAACTTTCAACTATACAATCCTGTCTATACGTTTTCAAGTTACAATTTTCGGCAGGTATGTTTTTGAATTTTGATTTAATTGGTTGATTTCCTGTAAATTGTGCTTATATAAAGTGCAAATGCCTTCTACTCAGTAAAATCCCCAAGTAAAATGCTCTAAAATTGATGCTTATAAAAACCTATAAAAACTCATTCAACCCACCCTATGTGCAAGAATAATACACTAGTAAATTAAGATAACGGTTTAGCGGCGGACATGTCAGATAGATGTATAGCATATAATTGCTGTTCGTAATAGTTTATGTAGAATGCTTCTAGTACTCTATACATAGTTGTCTGATAATCTGAAAATTCTGAATCTGCGGCCTTTATAGGCATGTATAGAGTTCTTCAGTAGCGTTCAGGCCTTTAGGATGTTTGGTGTCTAAGTTCAAAATATATTTTGTTTCCATAAGTCTTAATGCTTTTTGCCTGTCACCTCCTCTCTTGTTGGACGGAATTGAGTCTATTAGAAAGTAAGTTAGGTCAGTAGGATCTGCATTGTGTGCCTCATTAAAATGTCTGGCTACTGGATATCCTTGGTCTTTATTCTTAATGGCTCTAATGTGTTGGAGTACCCTCTTATGTGCTTGTAAGATGGTACTGCCCACATATCTGAGCCTACATGGGCACTCCAACACATATATCACATGGTCAGATTTGCAGTTAAGGGCTTTGGTGATGGACTTTTCATCGTCGTTGAAAGGGGTTTTGTAAGATGTATGATTTATACCATGTTTACATGCTTTACACACCTTACATTTAGAAAACACCTTTCTTTGAGCTAGCCATGTGTTTTTGTTGTGGCTAGATGGATCATTTTGGACTAAAATGTCCTTCATAGACATGGCCCTACTGTATGTAATTGCTGGTTTTTTCGCCAAAGTTTGACCTATAATAGGGTCACTTGGAACCAGCGGCCAGTTTTTTGTAATCAATTTTTTGATTTCTTTTTCCTGTTTGCTGAATTGAAAAATAAATCTGAACGTATCTTCCTGATCGTTTACCCTGTGGTTGGAATGTAGATTTGTGTTAAGTAAAACTTCCCTGGTCTTGGTTCTACTTTTAGGATAGCAGTTTCCAGACATTTGGTAGTGTAACCCCTTTCCTGAAATCTTTTTTTGCTGTTTTCTTGTTCAATGATGAGGTCATTATCACTACTACAAATACGTCTCAGTCTAAGCATCTCACCATATGGTATACTGTTGATGAGATGCCTGGGATGTGAGCTGCCCACATGTAGTGTAGTGTTACCTGCCGTCGGCTTTCTATGTAATCTGGTCTCTATTTTGCCATCTTGTATATAAACTTCAACATCTAAAAAGTTTACACATGTCTTGCTGATGGATGCTGTAAACTCAAGATTCAGAGAATTATTGTTTAGCTGACTAAGAAACTCTTCTGCTTCTATCTTTGACCCCTCCCAGATTATAAAAAGGTCATCTATGTATCTCCATCAAGCTTTGATTTTTTTAGTTACATACATCGTGTAATCATTAGGTAGGACCAGCTCGTCCCACCAGCCCATGTGGAGACAAGCATAGCTGGGGGAGAAGCTGGCCCCCATTGCTACTCCTCGCAATTGTTGATAGAGGGTGTTTTGGAACAGGAAATAGTTGTTTTTTAAACAAAATTCTGCCATATTTAAAATCATAGCATTGTGTTGGGCATATTGTGGTCCTCTTTTGGCCAAAAAGAATTCGAGAGCCTTTAATCCATCTCTATGATTGATTGACGTGTATAGAGATGTCACATCTAGTGTCATCAATAAATATTCATCTTGCCATGGACAATTCAAAAGTTTTGCCAAAAAATCACTAGTATCTCTAATGTATGAAGCTAAGCTCTGAACATGTTCCTGCAGAAAATAATCTACATATTTCGAGGTATTTTCTAATAGACTATTACGAGCTGAAATAATAGGTCTACCAGGTGGTTGTTGTGCGTTTTTGTGGATCTTTGGGATAAAGTATAAAATCGGGACTACTGGTTGATCATTTTTCAAGAATTTGAATTCATCTGCTGTCAGAAGTCCCATATTTTTCCATCCAATCAAATTCATCTTGAAATCATTGGTTATGTTGTGTAAAGTTGGATAGCCATTGCGTCGATAACACGCGTTGTCCAAGTTGTTTCATGGCTTCCGCAATGTAATCACTTTTTTTCCAAAGAACAACGTTTCCGCCTTTATCTGCATTACGTATGACAATGTCAGAGTTCATTTTCAATTTAGCCATTAGAGCGTAGAATTGGATTTCCTGTTTATTCGTTTTTGATTTTATGGTTTTTTTGAATTTTGGGATTTAAATCTTTCAATCCGATTGTGACATTATCATGAAAATTGTCAATTTAATCTTTAATCATCAATGGATGGAATGTAGAACGAGGTTTAAAAGGTGTTTTAGGCTTCAATTGAGTGTTCCTGTCTTCGCCTTCTTGGCTTGTTGGCATATTGGAGCTAGAAATTTAAATACCTTTTCCTCCAATAGTTCTTCCATCTCAGTTAGAAAACCCCTATCAGATTGAGTAAGGGGATTTGGAGTCATTGCTTGATCGGTGTGCACCAGTTGCATATCCGTTGTGTCATAACTCGACTTATTTTGCTGCAACTTAGCTTGTTGAAAATGTTTTTTTACTTTCAACTTTCTAATGCTTTTGTACACATCAAGTCGCGTGGTAGCATGGTTAAAAGAACTGACAGGGTAGAAGGAGAGGCCCAATGAGAGAAGTTGCTGTTCTGCTTTATTAAGTGCGATTTCTGTAAGGTTTACCACCGTTGAGGTGGTATTGCTTGAGTTATTGTCTAACGTCGCCAATTTTTCTTTTGTTGCCTCCTTTGTTGTATTTTGCTGTTGATGTTTTCTTTCCCGGCGTTTGATTGTTCTTCTTGTGCTTTGTTGTACTGTGGTCTTGGGCGCAGGGTTTGCCTGCGCTCTTCCACTAAAAAAATCAACTTCATCAGCCAGTGAAAGGGATGTTGGCACATATATATACATAAATGTGTCATCAGATCCTCCGATTGACTCGCAATTCACATGAGTTCACTGCCCAATAACTACTGGCAGTACGCAAGAACGTAGAACGCTCGTCTCTGTACAGTCTTCAGTGATATAGTCCAACAGACTAAACACAATTTCGAGCTCTGAATGAGCTCAAATACCAAGAAAAGCTAAAAAAAGAAGAGATTCAACCACAACTTTGATTAAAATCGTTTTCTTTCTTCCGTTTCTTTATTTTCTAATTTTCTACAATTATGTGTTACACATATAATACAGTCATGTATATTCTGTATACCTAAGAACTAACTAGAACCTGGAACCCAATTCCAAAAGCGCTCTTTCAATAATATTGAAAAAGGGTAAAGCACCTAAAAGTGCAGTTACTCAACCACTCAAAATAAATCCTTATACACCTGTGATACAGGATGTATGATGCTACAACGCCAACCGTTACATCGCATACTGTAACCACACTGATTTTACATCGCAAAGACTGTTACTTCGCAAGTTTTCCCATCGCGTGCCGTTGCAACGTCAATGTACGTTCCCTTATGCAACAAGGCATGACAAAGCATACCAAAACATTGCGTACCATTACAACTCTTTTTTTTCATCAGCATTGAGTACCTTAATTGTATTACACATTCACTATATGTTATTAAAATGTCGTTAATCAGTGAGGCACACTCTGGAGGGAAGAGATATCAGAAACCGGTAAAATGCAGCCAGGAAAGGCTGGGAAGCCTAACTCCTCTTCATATTTGGAAATATTTCAAGCTCAACATCGGACTGCATACGAAGCGTCGTGTACACAATACACTGCTGTGACGGCCGCTTGTGCACAAAGAGCTCCTGCCTGTAAGGGCTTCTCGTGGACAGACACCAGCTGCACGGGCCGCTTGTGAGCTGAAGCACAGCAGCAGATAAATTGCCAAATACAGGTCAGCTTTTTTCTGAATTATGTATTCTTAATAAAACGGGTCCTCTTTTCCCAGATCGTCGTTCCTGCCCTCTCCTTATGTTTCCCATCCCTCACTTCTTTAGCTTTCTCCAATATTATGACGTCGCTCAGATTCAAATCTGTCCATCATTTTTATCCATGTTCTCTTCCCTTCTCTTCTTCTTTCACAATTCCTAATCTTTCATGCCTTCCCTCTCTCACTTACTCCTCTGTTCCTAGGATTTTCCTCTCCCATCCTTAACGCCCCATTAGTGCACCCCCTGCAGTCATTCCCACAATCTTTATTCATGCCCGTACCTCCCAATCTGTCTTCATGTATATTTTCTCTCTACCTCACCAATCACAAAATTCATGCTCATCTCTTTACCTCGCTTCTCCGTTTCCCTTTCTCTCTATCTCTGTCTCACCTCTCTACTACCTCCTGCCTGTTTCACTCGGTCTCACTCAGATATCTTTCTATCCCATCTCTCCTTATTTCACCTCATCTCTTCTACCTCACTCCTCTTTACCTCTCGTTTACCCTCTCTCTACATCTCTATGTATCTCTCCTACAAAACTAGCCCTGCTTAATTCACCTCTGTCTACCTCACTGCTCACAAAACACTTATCAGTACCACCTCTGTCTACTTGTCTTTTGCATCTTTATCAGTCTTCCACCTGTCTCTTTACCACTTTCTAGGCTTCTTCCTACCCCTGTAACAGTTCTCTGTAATTCAACCTCTGCAGTTTCCATTACAGCTCGCAGTATCTCTCTCCATCTGCCTCACCTCACTCTCAAACTCACCTCTCTTTGTCCCACCTCTCTGTTTGTATCTCTTTCCACTTCACTTCGCTCTGCCTCTGTCTCAACCTTATCTTTTCAGCCACACGTTGTCTAGACATTGTGCACTTTTTGGATACTGGAGCCTGGTGGTGTTCGTTTTTTTATGTATTTATTAAAGTCTTCTCTTTTTATTAAAGTTTATTAAAGTTTTTTAGATTTTGCACAACCTATTAGAAAGACAGAAATACCATGCAGATTTCAAAGTTCTACATAAAAGTGCAAAGCAATAAATAAAGCGCTACGTAAAACTGCAAAGCAATAAATAAAATAGATGTTTGTTACAAGTGTAAATAAAAGTTAAGAAGCGCTGGCGTGTTTTGTGCACCAAAGGCGTTTTTAAAGATGTCGTGGCAGGCGATACATAAACAGTTCACCTTGGCATGCACGTCATTGTATTCTTGAATATACAAAATTCCATAGCTATGAACTACAAGGCTTTCGATTTTACATTCCTAAAAGATTTCAAACTATGACACTTGGGAAAATCTATAAATATAGTTTTCCTCCAGCTTGAAAATCACGATTTGCAGTGATTAATGGGCAGTGACCCGCTCCCTCGTCGAGTATTGCTCACAAAACACCGCCCGGCCCCCACCAAGGTATGTTTTCAAGACACTTTATCTCCGCCTTCTTTTAATTTGCATGCTGTGAAATAAAGTTACATTTTGTCAGCCCAGAGCCTCATGCCATGTGTAGCACCATCTGCCAATGCGGGTTTATAGCAAGGAACATTTTGCATTCGGTTTTAAAGCAATAATCAGCGCTCATAAGGCCCTGGTGCCTATGTACCTTTTGCGTAATTGCTGATGATGCACTTGCTTGGACGATGCACTTGCTTGCGTTGTAAACGTTAGCGAAGTAAATGTGCACGCGATCTAAAAACCTGCGGTGTCAAGCCTCCCGCGATGTAAAAGCCGCGTTGCGATGGCAGCGCGTGAATACAGAGTCGTTATAATGGGTGTTTCCCGTGATACAAGACAATTTATGAAACATAGCAGCACATTCTATCATGTATACACCGTCTAAAGACTTTTGACTGACTGACACCGTCTACTAAAAAAACACTGAAATAAGTGGTTTGGTAAAAAATACACAACCCAGAGAGAAATAAGGGCGTACTCTGCCATCAACACAACACCGCCAGTGACTTGCCGTAAGAAAAAGCTGCCTATCAAATGGTATCCTAAATAACTGACACCACAAGGACTGAATTGAGGAATGCAGAAAATAATAGATACATTCCCTTTCACAAGACAGGTAGTACCAATCAGGCAAAACCAAGTATATCAAGAATATCATAGGAAGAAGAAAAACTTACTATAAAGTCAAAAAATCCTTCTATTATAAAAGTGTCTCCCTCTAGATGATTGGCGGCCTGGTTGGAGACCAAAACGGCCCGACACGCTAGAACTTATTGTCTGAGGTCAAGTACAACAAGCCATCAAATTTAGATGGTCTTGGGACAAGTTGGCCTAACCCATGCATCATAAACCTTTGCCTGCCAATTTACAGCACCACTATATGGAGCAGTAATAGGAATTGCATGCGGTTGAGGTAATATTTAAGTCTTCACAAGACACTGTTCCTTTGCCATAAAGGAAGAATTCCTAAGAAAAGAGCATTGAAATAATGAAAGCGTATACTCTGAGCCAGAGCTATGCTTCAACTTGCTGAAGCACCGAGTACTCTAAGAGTAGAACCAAAGAGTCACTATACACCAGCCTACAACTGGCATAACCATATGCCTCTAAATGAACAGACGCCATATAACTTGCATACTGAACTGCTTCTAAGAAGCATGCAACAGATTTGCTTCAATACAAGAAGTCACTCCTCTTAATGATAGCCTCTTGAGCGGAAAGCTCATCCTCAGAGGCCAGGAAACAAAGGGAATCTCCTTCAGACATTGAAATCATTACCAATCAAAAAGAAATGACAATGAGGTCATAACTACCCTCCTCACCGGAGTACACGTGTTAGTACTGATAACCGAAATTGGACATATAAAAAGTCCTAATAAGGCTACACCTTGCCCAACAAAAACATACATCCCAAGGGCAAGAAAAGAATACAGTGACAGAAATGCAGGACTACGACTCTGTAGTTCTCTGTCTTCCTTGGAAGGATGCCTATGCAAGCAAACTGGGTCCTCAGGTGCAGGAAAATGTCTATGCACAACATCACGGTTCACTGAGACCACCGACTCTGGCTTCAGCATATCTGCACAGGAGGAACTTGCCTCCATGGCAAGACTAGGGGGAGACAGCAACCCAGAGGCTGGTGAAGAATCCAGTCCACTAGTCTTGCCAAGACCTGTAAGTCAGCTCTCCTCCACCTGAAACACAGTGGTGTCTGAAATGGGCTGAAAAAGTCCCCCCCCCAGTCGACACAGGTGGATCTCCAAACGCCTCTTCCTGAAAAGGGGCCACAAACTGTGTAATCCCCTTAGACATGCGACTCGACCGGCGCCACCGTCAATGTCGGAGTCAGTGGCTCAAAGAACGGCGTTGACAGGATTGATCCCAAAGGACTGTGAACCTGTGCTAAATCGACGTCAGCTGTTGTCGACTGATGCCGGTCCCTGGACTCAGATGGTTTAACCGTCACAGAGAACAATTCCTCTGATAGCGTTCCACTCATCTCCTTGGGGGCCTGGAGGCGCTCCAGAGGGAGATGGGGTCACAAAGATGAGGTGTAAGCAATCATAATATTCCCTCATCTGAGCCATCGATGTCCCAGCTCCTGGAAATACGGGGAGACATGGTACGCTTCCTCAACAGTAAAACGGGAGGAGCCATGGCAGGTGAATTTTCCACGCGGTGAAGTACGAGTCTACTGTGACTTTAACCCCCCCCTACCTTTCGACTACCCTGGAGAACGACGTCCTTTAGACCGGCTTCGTCTGCTATATCGACCTCACACATGCTCTTCCTGGGATGACAGAGGCTGGGAAGCCTCCGAAGATCGCGATAGACACGCCGCCATCAATTTTAAACGCCGCTCCTTTAACAACTTCGGTTCTAACTTCTGGCAGGAACCACAATCCTCGGTGTCGTGGTGTTCACATAAAAATTGTACTTGGGTTCGTCATCGACATATGTCAGTTACATGACCCACAAGGTTTGAAACCGGTTGACATCAGACAAGGGCACACTGTTCCTCCAACACTAGGTGTTGAAGGTCAGGAAAAATTACCTTAGGAGCCATACAGTGCCGTCCCCCGGCACGCAGAGTTACTGCTGAAACATTTCCTGATTCAGATTGGCGCCTGGGGAGAATTCAAAAGTTAAGGAATCTGTGGTTAAATGTCTCTATCAGATATGATGTCCTTGATGATTGCACAGGTAGTGCATGTGTGATTTTATGAGTGCAATTGCCAAGGACACACTGCAAATACCGGATGTTTTTGACAAAATGTAAAACACATATATAGATATATTTTAAATAAAGTTTCAGTGTAGCTATTTAGCAAGATACCAATTGAACTTTCCCCTTTGTATTAGTTTGTTGAAAAAACGACATCAAAAATGCATTTCCTTCTTCACAGCAACACCGGTGGTCGCAATGACATCAGTAGTCACGAATACAAATGACAGTGTAAAACAGATATATAAACATATTTTACACAACGTTTGAGTCTAGCTGTTTAATAACATAATAGTTTAACTTTATTTTAACAACACATTTGACAAAAACAACAATTTCAAAAAATAACTTTCAACATCTGAACTCGCAAATAGAACATAACTACTAAACACCCATCAAACTACCCATTGTTACCCAAACTCATGGGGAATCAAAAAATGCGCAAAACTAGTGAAATGCACAATCTGTGACAAGACCCTTTCTAGAGGGACAACCAAAAAATATACATGTGGGATGACGTCTATGTTCTATTATCTTAAAACCGAACATAGAAAATGTCTCCAACTAGCAATCAAGCAGAGAGAAGATGGAGGACCATCTACATCAGTGGCAGCAATAAAAATTCCCGCCCAGAAAGTTCCTTCAGAGGTGCAGACTACTACTACAGATATGGCTCCAGAGCTTTCAAGAATGGACACATATTGCATGGATTGTAGTGTTATGCATGCTGGTGAGCAGTGTGTTACAGCTATTCAAAAAGCTGTAAAAAAATCAAACATGCTGATTTTATTTGCCCGTTTATATTTTTTGCACATTTTTCAGTGTACACTTTTGGAATTCCTCATGTCCTATTTGCCGTTTTTGTTACCATAAAAAACATTTTTTTTAAATAACTTTACAAACCACAAAAAACAAACCAAAAAAAACAAACAGAAAATCATGTCACCGGGAAATAAAGGAATGTCATTGGATAATACACTTTTCAACTAAAACAATAGGAACATCACACCCATTTATCCATCTTTAAGAGGAGTTCATAGTGAGAAGATTTGCGCAATGCACAAGACTTTGTCAAGGGGCACAAACAAAAATATTCTTGCAGGACTAAGTCCATGCTTTACCATCTAAAACATATCAAAGCAATAGTGTAAAAGGAACAAGAGAGCAATGCAAGGCTGAAGGACCCTCAACCTCAATAGCAGGCACAACAACACCAGGGCAGAGAGTCCCTTCAGAGGTCCAATCTCAGCTTCAAGATTTGGCTCCACAGTTTTCCCGTATGGCAGCATACTGCATCGATTGTGGATTTGTAGTGAGTGCTGGAGAGCAGTGCATAACGGCCCTTTGCAATGCTGCAAAGAATCATAAATGTTGATTTATTTTAATTTTTAGCCCTTCATAGTTTTATTTACATTAGCAGGCATTTTATTATCATCTTTTAAAATGGGTATCTAATATCTATGAGTTGTTCATTTTATTATCTTCTAATTTATTTTAACACTACTCACATATAACTTGCCGCCTGGACAAGTCAAAGTGTTCCTCCACAAATAAATACACAGCTAACTTTTGCCAGATATCATTATTTACTTTTTCACTTTTTAAATATAATTCAACAGTCTGTGTTTAAATTTTCTAGTGAGTGCATCAACAACATATACAAACCACACTGTGTTATATTTTGTAATCTCTTCTTCAAAACTATCAACTGTATTTTATGTCTCCTGTTCTGCAACTCCTCCTCTTAACTCCTCTTCATTTTCCCTAGAATCCTGCTCAGGACCAAAGAAACGAAACTGCACATCACCACAAACCTTTTCTACGTCTGCCACAGTACCATGCAAAAGTGCTCTATTCATTTCTCCTAAACATAAAGCAGGAGTTTTCACATAGTATAGCCCCCTAACTAAAGTTCGCATCGTTGAGTGGTGTACAGCTAACATCCTGAAATGATGAAAGGTGATTTGGCATACTTTGTTTGATAAACAAGCTAGTGTGTTTCCCTGCAAATGTTTATGCTTTCTAATCTTGCAAGGATCTAGTCCATGTAAAGTAGTTATTTTGTGTTTTAAACTTCGTCTTGGAAAGATATATAGGCATTTCCTTAAGATAATAATGGATTGCTTCTATTTGTATACAAGTGTCTGACTCCACCTACCTTGTACCTCTTCTCCAATAACTTGTTCTACATTTGTAGGTACCATCACCTCTTTCACTAAAGTAGTGCCATTCTTCATTTCATAACATCATCCTCTGTAATCAATAGCATAAACTAATCTATTATTGTGGAGATAGCTTTCTTCATTAAAGAAAGGGTCTGTACTAGACATATGTATGCATTCTGCACTAAAAACTGTTCAAAAGTTATTCTATTCACTAATTTTTTTTCTGGTTGTGTCTCCTCATGCACAACACCATTTTGGCAAGAGACTTCATTCAAATGATGGACGGAATGCTGACAATGCAGACATTCTCCCCCAGTCAAGAGATCTGGGTTAAATCCATCGTTCTTTTGCCCACTACACCACCCCAGTTTAGACATGGCCATATGCAAATCAGTCTTGACCCTGTGCCTCATGGGAACAGTCCAGCCCGAACTGCCAAGCCATGTCTTCCCTGGACCGGAATCAAGCATCCTAGGACCGGTTTCTGGCTATCTGCCGTCATCAGCCAGGATAGCTTGACTCCAGTGGCGTAGTGAGCACGGGTCCCACGTCTGGGAATACCCATCCCACTTAGGGCGAAAAGCGTTACAACAAACAAATGATGGACGGAATGCTGACAATGCAGACATTCTCCCCCAGTCAGGAGATCTGGGTTAAATCCATCGTTCTTTTGCCCACTACACCACCCCAGTTTAGACATGGCCATATGCAAATCAGTCTTGACCCTGTGCCTCATGGGAACAGTCCAGCCCGAACTGCCAAGCCATGTCTTCCCTGGACCGGAATCAAGCATCCTAGGACCGGTTTCTGGCTATCAGCCGTCATCAGCCAGGATAGCTTGACTCCAGTGGCGTAGTGAGCACGGGTTCCACGTCTGGGAATACCCATCCCACTTAGGGCGAAAAGCGTTACAACAAACAAATGATGGACGGAATTCTGACAATGCAGACATTCTCCCCCAGTCAAGAGATCTGGGTTAAATCCACCGTTCTTTTGCCCACTACACCACCCCAGTTTAGACATGGCCATATGCAAATCAGTCTTGACCCTGTGCCTCATGGGAACAGTCCAGCCCGAACTGCCAAGCCATGTCTTCCCTGGACCGGAATCAAGCATCCTAGGACCGAACCCGGTCCAGGGAAGACATGGCTTGGAAGTTCGGGCTGGACTGTTCCCATGAGGCACAGGGTCAAGACTGATTTGCATATGGCCATGTCTAAACTGGGGTGGTGTAGTGGGCAAAAGAACGATGGATTTAACCCAGATCTCTTGACTGGGGGAGAATGTCTGCATTGTTAGCATTCCGTCCATCATTTGTTTGTTGTATCAATTTTAAACATAGCATGTTCAAAGAAATGCACCACCCACACTATATACATGACATTTTCAACATCCTTAAAGAATAGATGTAAACATATATGGGATTTCATAATAGATATACACCTTCAGGCCATCTTTCCAAAAAAATATAGTTTACCTGCATCTTTAAGTGAACTCAAGACTCTCATTGTACATCTAACTATCTGCAACCACAAAAATCATATCTCACCATCTAAGTATATGCAAACCGGTCATATAAATTAAAAACCACATTGACAAACACTTCCTAATACATACCTAACAAGTATTACTACTTTATAATTCATATACAGACGCAGCACATGTTCTTATCTTTTATTTCTGACTACACTGTTTTATAATGTGACTTAAACTATCACAACTCCCAGAATGCATATAATATAGATGTATCTCTTTTGAACATAATGCTTAGTCATTTAAAACACTGACATTTTTTAAGGCATTGCTCATGCTATTTTCCGACATAACTAACATATCAAACACATACCTGCTGCCAGATACAGTTAATCTGATATTTTTTTTACATAACTGTGAAATTATTTTTAATCAAACTCCCTTCCGCATCTTCATTTAAGTACATTTTTTAAATAATAAAAAAGTGATATACATACCAGTGAATTGAGTTTGTAGATTATATTGTTTTAGCTCTTTCTGTATAGTTTTGACACTCTTAAGATTTGTAAAAACTAAGCACATGAAGGGTACATCACTCTTATAGAAAGCAGCTATAAAATGGCAACCTCTTCAACTTTCAACTCTAGGATCATGAGAAACGCAGCAAAAAATAAAATAATTTCTTTCATTTTAGACTACTGCATCTTCACTTGTGAATGGTTAGCATCTGTTAACCCTTTCCCTCACTTTCAAAACGAGGTTCCTGTCTCGCGTGTGCGCGATGTTTTCACGATCATAGCGGAGTAATGGCGAAAAAAACTGGAGTCTAAACCGATATTTAGCTTCAGTTTTTGTAAATTTACATACCACACAACAGTTTATTGCATAGTCCTGAGATGGAAATTAAAGTTTGCCATTACTTGAACTGTGCCATAACGCTCCAATTTTTTTGGCTCCAACACCCCTCCCCCCAGTACACTCTTAGCTCAGTTTACCTAGCAACCCAGTAAAACCAGTAGGTAACAAGTTCACAGCACATTCTAGTAGGAATATGCTACTTCCAAATGAGATACAGCAGGTATGGTTTACTCCACAGATTCAAGATTCAAAAGCATATTCATGTCTATATTACATCTCTTATTTTAAAACAGCCAATAATAGGACTGCTTGCTAAGGCATCCAACACACTACCCAATTTTATTCACTTTCATGCTGACAGCATCCCATGAAATATTTTTAAAACACCTCCATGTTAACTGTTTTATCATTTGGAAAACTACCTCATTCAGCTCCAGCCTTCTCCTGACAGCTATCACTCCTTCACTTCAAAATGCTTAGAGTGTGGATTGTGGGCCACAGCAATGTCTATTTAGCTAAAAGGCTGATAAAACAGAGGTATTGAAAGGGACTTGGGTTTGCCAAACATAAAGATTACTTGGTTTGGCCAAAGAGGGGTTAAAGTTTTATCAGTGTCTGGCTTTGGTTAAATCCACTGTGGATTGCCGAGCTCCTCGCCTCATGATTGTGCACTGTGGTGGCAATGACCTAGGGACATTGACAGGGGTAGGGCCGGAAATCCTAATGAAAGATACCTTTGCAGAACTGATGTCGCTTTTTCCTCACACTGTCTTGGTGTACTCTAAATATGCCAAAGACAGAAATTGAAGTGGTCAAATTAATTCTGTCCACAGCGTGACAAAGCCAGTAAACATGTAAAAAAAAATGTTTCTGCATTCCTCAGAGACCATTGCATGGGCTGTATCTATCACAACAAACCACGTTTTGACATGCATGGAATTTATAGAAATGATGGCCTGCACTTTACAAAGGCAACAGGGTGTTTCTAAGTAACTTGAAACTCTGCATTGGTCTTATGTGTAGCTGTCATATACATACAATCAACACAAAGGCTTGTTTTCGCTGTGAGGCGGAGATCTCAATGACGTCAGTCATCGCGATCCCTGCGGATACAGCGCGAAAGCAAAAGCACGAATTCAATAGCCACCACCACATAAAAAAATTCTAAGTATATAATTATTTCGAACCATCACACTAGATAAATCACTATCTAAATAATTCTATAAAAATGTTTATCAGAATCTCATTATAATACAATGTGTGTTCATGATTTACTGATTTTTTTTTATATTTCCCCCAAAATTTGCTGTGTCGTTGCGATACTCACGGCATCCCCTCAACGTTACGTGGGGGGAGGGTTGCTGCAAGACATGTTGTAGCGACTATCGAGTGTGATGAAAAAAATCAATTTTGGACACATAACTTGTGTCACTAACACACCCATTTCGCAGACATGGGGTCAGAGTATCTCTACCCTGACCCCTTATGTTAGCTTTGACACAAATTTTCAGCCCTGAGAACCGTTTCTGTACGATAAAATGGCAGCCGCAACTTTCGAAGCAAGTCCCCTGACCTTGGACAGGACAAAGCTCTCACAGGTGCGTAGCTCCACCCGAGTGCCTCTGCCTCCCGCTTAAAGCCGACCCCGGCTCAAGGCCGGCCCCCGCCCTGCATTGCATCTCTGCCGCTCCTTCCTGGTAATTCCTGCTTTCTTTTTTAATCCCTCTGCTTGGATTTCCTTTTGCCTTATATGGCAGCTTCCTCATTTTTGCTTATGTTCTATTGTTAGGCTTTCCCTTTGCCCTTGCCAGGGGTCACCGCCCTCTTTGTCTGCCTTCCCCCCAATGCTGCCCCTGAGGCCCCTCCCCCCCCACCGGTTCCCACTCCCGCCTCCCAGTTGTATGACTAAACAACGACCACTTAAACAATGAATTCCTAAACCATGAAGGCTAAACGACCACCAAAGCCAAACCACTATGTTGTACGTTCTAGTGTTCCTGAGTCATAGAGACGAGTGTCTCGTTGCCGTCTGTGTCACGTGACGCCCCGTCCTATCAGGACGGGTGGCTCCGTGACGCGGAGGGGGACGAGACATTCGAAGGAGAGCGTTGGCGGCGAGTTGACATCGCCGCTCCTCGTGGGCCCTGAAATATAACTTATATGTGGATGTTATCATCAATAAATCTACACGCTGTTATCACACCTACACCAGCGTCCTCCCTGTTATTCTCGGCACAACAAATGGCGACGAGGGTTCTGGAAGCTGGGCCCACGAGTGTCTCTCCATGCCCTGCTGTCCTTGCCGGTTGAAGCGGAGCCCTCCCACGTGGGTGTCTGCTGCTGAAGCCCCTCCCTGCAGCCTTTAGTTCCCGCTTTGCTGCCTGCCTCGACCGTCTTCTGGCCACGTGCTCCTGCCTGCTGGTGCTGTTCCCGGGACGTTTCTGTGCTGGCGCTCCTCCCCCCTCTGGCCTTCCTGCAGGCTGCTGTCTCCGGCCCTGAGTGCCAGGTACTTTCTGTTGCTGCGGGGTCTCGCCTAGCGGTGCTTGCGCCCTGCTTGGTGCTCCTCCTTTGTGCTCACTGTTAGACCTGGCACCATTGGCGTAAGTCTCCCTTCCATTTTTTCGCTGTGTCTCCTCTGTTTTTGCTGGTTATAGATGCTCTGGGCGCTGTGCCGCTGCCATTCAGTGCCACAGCGCGAATGCTCCCTTTGTAAAGATGACATATGAATTGTTACATCCATGATTGGCTTATTCAGTTTACCTGTTAGTCCCTAGTAGCGTGGCCGGTGTGTGCCCAGGGCTGGTAAACCGAATGCTGCTGGTGGGCCTGCAGCACTGGTTTGTGCCACCCACAGAAGCAGCTTGTAAAGTGTGTCTCAGACCTGCCACTGCAGTGTCTGCGTGCAGTCCAGAACTGCCATCTTGGCTGTGAAGTGCCCCCGCTTCCCAGCCCCTAAAACCTTCCCTTGGCATCATGTAAGCCCCCCTTATGATAGGGCGCATTGTATGTGTAAGGTAGGACATGCCCTGTTGTACGTAGCATGTCCTAGTAGTGAATTACACCCAATTTCGTTTTTCACTACTGTAAGGCTACCTGTTCTCCATAGGCCAGAATGGGAGGTCTGGGCTATTACATCCTATAGTCCTAACTGACCCACAGAACATGGTAGAAAAACGAATCTAGTATGCCTGAGCTCAGAATATTAAAATACATCTTTTAGTGAAGGTTATTTTTATATTCTGTGTTTGAAACTACCACTTTTAAAGTATAGGTACTTTCTTGCCTAAGCCTTCCAGTTGCTCTGCTATTATGTGTATTGGCTGTCTGGTTTTGGAGGGACAGGGCAGGCTGAGTCAGACCTGGGTTGAATAGAGCGACCTGCCTAGGTGTGAGGGGAGGGGTAGCTCCTGCACTTGAATAGGGCTGTGCCTGGCAAGGTGAAAGCTGGCTCCACCTCCCACTGTGCGTCTGAGGCAGACCCCCTCTTTCTGAAAGGAAGGATGCAGCCTGATCAACAAAGTGCTCCAGGGCTGGGCAGAACTGGTTCTGGCTGGGTTCAGAGACTTGGGACCCCTAAGAACAAAGACTTTGGGGGTATAAATATTTGTGCACAAACCCCTACAAGTTGTATTGCTCCTGGATAACAAGAAGAACCTCTGTCCGTGTGGCTACAGGAATCTGCAAGAGAAGGACTGTCCTTGTGCCTTGTGTGCTGTTTCTGGGACTGGCCTGCAGCTGTTACTACTGGACCTCAAGAAGAGGAAAGGAACTTTGATTGGACTTTTATTTCTTTTGCTACAGCAACTACCCAAGGGCTAGGAGAGAGCTAGCCTCCTGCTGGAGTCTCAGGCACATCAGACTCCACCATCAGCCTCCCGTTTCCTCCCAGCGAGGATTACTATCTGCAGGTGAGGCTCCTGTGTGTTCCAGGACCTCTATTTCTACTGTTGAGAAGAGAGCGCTGAAAATCGTCGCTAACCTCCGTTAGCGAGCCGCTGCAGCTGGTGAGCGTGAGAAAAATCGCCGCTCCGCTGTTGCCGAGCGCTCGCTAACCCCGAAGATCGTCGCAGCACCTGTCTGCGGGCCTGAAAACGCCCGCTATCCGAAGATCGTCGCAGCACCTGTCTGCGGGTCTGAAAACGCCCGCTATCTGAAATCATCGCAACAGGATCATCGCAGCGCGGACGCCGAGCGTTAGCCATTTTCCCCGCATCGAATCCGGATCGTCGCTCCCTCGCGGAGCGCCATCTTGGTCAACGCAGCAAGATCGCACACGCAACAGGCCCGGTGCATCATCCTCCCTTTGCGGCAAGGATTTTATCGCATCACCGGATCAGCGTGAAGAAGTTTGTCGCTTTGTCCTGCCCGCAACTCAGCGCATCATCCTCCCTTGCGGTAAGGATTCAACGCATCGCTGGCTAGCGTGAGGAAATCTATCGCAACAACTCCTTAGCGACATTTTTGTTGCTTTGCTCCAGGAACCAGATACTTTGTGAGTAAAAGGGTCGCAGAGACCCCTGCCTTGAACTAAACATCATTTTGTGCATCCTGAACTATTTTTCCTTGCAGCATTTCTAAAGTAATTCTATTTTTATAGTATTGTGGATTTTTACTGTTATTGGTCTTGTGATTAAGTCTATATAAAAATACCTATTTTTCATAACTACTTGAGTGGTGTCCATTTGTAGTGTTCCTCATTATATTACTGTGTATGGTCATAAATGCTTCACACACTGCCTCTGAGATAAGCCTAGCTGCTCGTGCTACGTTACCACAGGGTTGAGCAGGGGTTGTCAAAGGGTGTAGGCTGCTTACTCTGACTTAGGAAGAAGGGTCCCTACTTGGACAGTGGCCAGCCATTGCCAACTAGAGACCCCCATTTCTAACACTCACGTTCTGCCAGGCCTGGGGTGCTGCCGCTCGTGGGGGTGCCTGCCATCCGCGCCACGTCTGTGGGGAGTGTGCGTCGCTCACGATGGCGCACGGTGGCAACATCTGTGTCCCGCCTCTCTTCTTGGAGGTTCCCGGCAAGCCGTGCATGAAGTGGAAGAGCTGGTTGAGGGCTTTCGAGAACTATATTGTCTCCATTGATGGCGCAGGGTACGCGGCGGAGCGGAAGAAGGCGCTGTTGTTCGGACTGCTGGGGAAGGCGGGGCAAGAGGTCTTCGACAGTTTGCCCGTGTACGTGAATCCGCCTGGTGTTACCACTCAGCTCAATGTGTTCCAGGAGGCGGTGAAGAGGTTGGAGCTGCAGTATGCTGAAGAGACTAACATCATGGTGGGGCGCCACAAATTTGCTCTTCGGAAGCAGGATGAAGGGGAGACTATAGAGGAATATATTGCCTGCTTGCGCGTTCTGGCCCAAGACTGTGAATTTGCGGGCATGACGGACACTTACTTCAGGGACCAGGTGGTGTTCTACTGCCACTCCAAGAAAGTGCAGGAACGATTACTGACATGCCGTGATCCTACGCTGCAGGAGGTGGTGGCGATTGCGAAGGCCATCGAGAGATCACTGGTGTCCGCAGAGGAACTTGCTAAAACTAGCCACGCTGCCAATGTGTTTTATGTGCAGGACAGAAGCAAATCCGCCCAGAGGCCTCCTGACAGAGGGGCGAATGATAAGGGGGCAGGTAGGAAGCCGCTCGCTTGCTTCAGGTGCGGAGCGCTGGATCACTTGGCGGACAGTAAGGCCTGCCCTGCGCTTGGCAGGAAGTGTACTAAGTGCAAGAGGGTGGGCCACTTTGCTGCTGTATGCAAGACCAGGAAGTCAGCTAGCAGTGTGAAAGTGAGTTCTGTGAGCGAAAGTGATCTCGAGGCGCTTGGGGATATAGTACTCTCTATTGATGCGGAGGATGGGCGAGTGAAGGGGCCCATAGGCTCCGTTATGATCGGCTCTGTTGAGCTTCCGTTTACTGCTGATTCAGGTTCCCCTATTACCCTGATTTCCGACACTACGTTTGATGCGAAGTGGCAAGATGTGCAATTGCGTGTGACGGATGTGAACCCGAAAGCGTTTGGGGAGCAGGACATAGTGATGAAAGGGTATTTTTCCGATACCCTCACTTTCAAAGGGAGGGCCATCACTACCAAGATTTACGTGGCCGAGAAAGGGAGAAGCCTTGTGGGATGGAAGGATCTGGCGAAGTTGGGAGTGATGCTAATCCCAGGGGCAGCGGATCCCATAGTCCTCAGAGCTGACTGGGTCAATTCTATTCAGGCAGACGATGAGCTGGGTGGATTGTCCGGAGTCCTTGCAAAATTTAGTTCGGTCTTCGCAAATGAAGTAGGGTGTGTGAAAGGCTTTGTGCACGACATACTGCTGAAGGAGGGGGCTATGCCGATCAAGCACAAGGTCAGGACTGTGCCTCTATCTGTCAGGGCGGAACTCAAGGCTGTGCTGGACAAGTTGGAGAATGAAGGTGTGATTGAAGGTGCCGGTGCTTCGGAATGGGTGTCCGCGATTGTCGTATCGAAGAAGAAAAGGTCTGGAGACATCCGTCTATGCGTGGACCTGCGTTCCCTCAATAACAATATCCTGGTCAATTGTCACCCTCTGCCCAACATTCAGGACATTTTGGCGTCGACGTCCGGGTCCCGATTCTTTACCCTGATTGATCTGAAGTCTGCGTACCACCAGGTCTGCCTCACCGACGGCTCCAAGAAGCTGACCACGTTTGTCACTCCGTTTGGGGCATACAGGTATGTCCGGCTGCCTTTCGGACTCGCCTCTGCTTCGGGGGTGTTCCAAAAGTTGATGGATCTGTTGTTCTGTGACATGGAGGGGGTCGAAGCGTTCTAGGACGATATCTTGATTCACACCAAGGACGAAGCGGAGCACCTGGTGGTGTTGGGCAAGGTGTTGGAGGTCTTGCGTGAGAAGGGGATGACAGTCTCCAAAGACAAATGTAAATTTATGGAGACCAAGATCGAATACTTGGGGCATGTCTTGACCCCGGACGGAATTGCTCCCAAGGAAGACCTGGTGAAGGCGATCAGAGAAGCTCCGTGCCCTGGCGACAAGGACGCCCTGCGGTCCTTCCTGGGGCTCAGTGAGTACTATTCGAAGTTCCTGCAGGGGTACGCGACCACGGTGGAGCCACTGAGGGCCTTGCTGAGGAAGAATGTCAAGTACGTATGGGCAGCGGAGCAGGACGCGGCGTTCGAGGCCGTCAAGAGGGGTATCGCAGAGGCTCCGGTGCTGCAGCCTTACAACAAGGACTTGCGGAATGTGGTCACTGTCGATGCCAGTGCAAAGGGCATTGGGGCGGTTTTCTGCCAGTTCCACGGGCAGAAAGAAAACACCATCGCCTTCATATCCCGCTCTTTGAGCGACGCCGAGAAGCACTACAGCACCATCGAGCGCGAGACGCTCGCCTGTGTCTGGGCGGTGGAGAAACTGAAGAACTACTTGTGGGGTAAGGTGTTCGAAATCGTCACGGATCACAAACCCCTGATCTACATGATGGCCGGCGAGGGCCGTGGTAATGGGAAGGCCAGTTCGCGGCTGCTGCGCCTACTGTCCAAGCTGCAGGAATACCACTTCACGATCCGGCACATCAAGGGTGGCCTCAATTGCAGAGCGGATTGCCTGTCCCGCTTGCCCGTGACAGGGGACGATGATGTGTCCCTCGATGATGCGGAGTGTGTGGTGGCTCTGGTGGATGCCACGACGATGTGCGAAGGTTCCATATCAGAGGAGGAGTGGCTCGCTTCTCAGGAGAAGGACGTGGTTCTCCGCACCGTGATGGGTCACATGACATCCCATTGGCCTCCTGTTCGGAACTTACACGGTTCGCTCCGAAGCTTCCAGCAGGTGAGTGCGGAACTCACTCTCGAGAATGGTTTCTTGAAACGGCACGAGCTGTTCGTTCCTCCGGAAGGCCTCAGGAGCAAGCTGATAAGGATTGCCCACAAGGGTCACCCTGGCGATACCGCGACCAAGAATCTATTGAAAATGTACTACTGGTGGCCGGGGATGATCAGCGATATCTGCGACTTCATAGACAGATGCGAGCAGTGTCTGAAGGCGGACAAGCATTGGAAGACCAGCAGAGGGGAACTGCAGAGGGTAGAGATTCCGGCTGGCCCATGGAGCAAGGTTGCCATCGACTTCACGGGTCCGTTCTCGTTGCTGCCGGAGGATTGCAGATTTCTCATCGTGATCACCGACTACTACTCCAAGTGGATACAGTACAAGTTTGTCCGAGAAGTTACCACGGACCGGGTGATTCAAGTTCTACGAAAAATTTTCGCTCAGGAAGGGCAACCGAAGGTCTGATAACGGCACACAGCTTGTATCCAGGAAGATGACGGTTTTTCTCACCCACTTAGGGATCAAGCAGGAGAAGACCCCATTGTACAGCCCGAAGAGCAATGGGCAGGTGGAAAGAATGAACAGGTTCCTCAAAGAAGGAATTCAGCTAGCCATTGCGTCCAATTTGGATGTCAAGATGTTTCTTGCGGACAAGGTGCACACTTACCATAACACCCCAAATGCTATTACAGGCCACACACCTTTCTATTTGATGAGGGGGAGAAGGTGCACCAGTGAGCTTACTCCCAAATACAACGAGTGGTATGATGTACGAGAAGACACGGAGGGTGTGCAAGAGAAGACGCTGAGAGTCAGGGAGCGTATCATTGCCAAGCAAGAGTGTGCCAAACGATACGCTGATACTGTGAATAGAGCCAAAGCAAAGGACGTGGAACAGGGAGATTGGGTGCTAGTAAAGAAGCCGCATAAGGTGATGAAGGAGGAGTCAGCCTTCCAAACTCCTGTACGTGTGCAGGAGGTTAGGAAAGGGGCAGTGTGTTTGGAAAGTGGAGGATGGAGAAGCAAAGATGACATCGTCAAGCTCAAAGCAGGCCAGGAAAACATCATCATGAATGGAGGCCGTGCGAGTGGGTCCAGGAATGACGATAGTGTACCTGAGTGGCAAGAGTATGAGGTTGTGGACAGGAGTGAAAGGGCGGATAATGGATGGTTGCACACCTCGCCTATTGATAGAGCTAGCAAAGGCGAATCAGCATGTCGTGAAGAGGTGCGATTTGAGACATGTGGTGCCGGTGGGCAGGGTGGAACGTAGTCTGTGCGAGAGTGCGAAGGCAACCAGGGTGTCCAGGACTGTACCAGATATAGTAGCACTCCATGCGCCGAGGGGCAACCTCGGTTTGTGACTCCGAGGAGGCCTACCAGATTTGTTAGGGCGCCCAAGCGTTTTGAAGATTTTGTCATGACATGAATAATGTTTTGCTGTTTATATTGTTGAAAGGGAGATGTTGTACGTTCTAGTGTTCCTGAGTCATAGAGACGAGTGTCTCGTTGCCGTCTGTGTCACGTGACGCCCCGTCCTATCAGGACGGGCGGCTCCGTGACGCGGAGGGGGACGAGACATTCGAAGGAGAGCGTTGGCGGCGAGTTGACATCGCCGCTCCTCGTGGGCCCTGAAATATAACTTATATGTGGATGTTATCATCAATAAATCTACACGCTGTTATCACACCTACACCAGCGTCCTCCCTGTTATTCTCGGCACAACACACTACATTCTGTACACCGAATTACTAATCCACGAAAATTAATAATTTTTCATATTACCGGAGTCTACCACTACGTTTAAAAAAAATCGCATGCTTGAAACACGGAAAATAAATGTAATTAAATTAAGCATTACTTTTAAATTAAACATTTTTATTTCAATAATCTTTAAATTATCAATCTATTAATTGTTTATTACAAGTGCTGTTCGGGCATGCGTGCCCAGACCAAGGGATTGTTCTAAAGGGTAGTCAGGCGCTGCAAAGCATACTACAAACGTCTCCTTCAAAAAGAGCATTAACGATTATTAGTCATGCGGCCAAGAGACTCGCACCCAGTTATGTTACGTCAGGAGCGTTTATAAACTGGTTTAAGTCTTTAAGCATCAGATCCAGGGGACGCTATATAATCATAATTAATAAAGAAACAATTCTAAACTCCTGTATTGTTCGGAGCAACAGTAAACATGTATTGTTAGCAGCAACAATATTTTAATAACTCCAACAGCCATTCCACAAAATGTTCTCACAGAAAATACTTTTTTTTTTTTTTTAAATGGATTGCAGAACATATTTTTTATTTGTAAAAATAATTCACGTAAATTAAACTTGGACAACCAGAGTTAACAGTCGCATCGATCACTGATCTTAATCACATCAAAACAAACCAACACTGCCATCTACTGGCCTAACACGTCAAATTAAAATAAACTCTAATATTTCTACATCGTCATTAAAATCAGGAAATGTACAAATACATTTTTAAAATAACATTACACATTCCTAAATTATTACATATATCCAACACGCATTTGCAATGCAATAGGTCTCGCATTTGCAAGAGTTTGAGCTGTTGGCATTGGAAATGGCAATGCCTTTTATTTACGTGTTGGTTTTTGAAACATAAATAAAAGGATTGCCATTTACAATGCCAATAGCTTAAACTCTCGCAAATGCGAGACCTATTGCATTGCAAATGCTTGTTGCTTTCTAGGCACAAAGCAGAGGAAGTAGTACCCTAAGTAACCATTACCTTCTGTCATGCCCAGTACACCACTCTGCTGATGACACAGGAAAATAAATGCTGTGTACCAACTTGAACAAAAGCAAAACTTGGCAGGGTGTGAGTTATGGAGTACATTGTGCATAATATGCCATACCTCACATATTTCAGGGGTTTTTCAGGTTTATGTTGTCAGAACCACAGCAAATGTTTAACCCTGTTTTTTTCAATGTAGATAGAGGGATCTAATAATACAGACAGTTAGACGCTGTTAAACAGACATTGACATAGAGAGAGATAGAAAGCGACAGAGAGGCACAGACCGTTACATTTAAAATGTAGCGGCAGACAAGACCCGCCATCTGCATTCACTGAATTCAAGAAAGGGGGCGAAGGGAATGAGCTCGCTCATGGAGGTCCCTGGAATCTCTCTCAACTGTCACCCCAATTGTTCAGTTGGACCAATGCTCCACTCACTCACCTATTATCTACAGTATTCAATCGTGGAGCAGGCAGCATTACCAGGCGCCCACCAGTCTCCGATTTTGCCCCAAACAATTGGTAACCAGTGTGTGGGCCTCCACAGTGCATGGACACAGAAGTGTCTTTGGAATATGGCCCCACTGTGTCTCTCTGGGATCAAACATGCACAGGCTTAGGCTCATCATGGTCTTTGACACATACAGATGAAACCGATGAACAAGAGGCGGTGGCTCACCCTTGTAGACCCTCCTGTGATGGTTCTCGGAAGGAATCACAGGCTTGGAGATGCCCTACAAGCTTTCGTGACAAGACGGGGGAGAAAGTAAGGTAGAGTGGAGAAACGGAAATCCACAGGTTTGGGAAGTTCAGTTTACAGAGGCCACTCCCTCGAATCCCAGAGCAGGGGCATGCTGGTAGTATTAATGGCTGCTTGCCCAGTTATAAATGAATCGCAAGGAAGGCAATACCTTTAAAGTCACAATAATTGTCAAGAAATCAGCCTAGAAGTATACAGAGGTGGGGCACGTAACTTCACAGACCTCGCCAGGAATAACTCATTCTCAATATCTTGAGCAGCAGGTAAGCCAGGACAGGTGATGGTTCCATAGAGATGGGCGATTACAGTCCAGCAAAGACCAGATTATATTTCCGGCTGCACTTACTCTAAAGTTTTTGGCCCACTTATTGGCCGAGTAATTATTACGTGATCTGCCTTCAGTTCCCAATTGTAACTTTCATCCTGAAACCTGCCTTCCCGAGGGCAATCCGTCTTCCCCCTAAGCTTGTCATGTGTTTTGAATATTTCATAAGCTGTCTCTGGGCGAGCTCTTACAGCTGATGGCAGAGGGTGAGAGTGGAGTGGGTGGGAGGGGGGGCTGCGGCCGTGTGGCTAAGGGGGTGGTAGAAGTGCCTAAGACCACCCACCCCTGGACTCCTTCAGAGCAGACGAGGGGACTTTGTTTGGGAACCCCCGGTTGACGACGCTGATGCAGCGAGGATGCTGCCTGCATCCGTCATCCAAGCCGCACGCGCGGATGCAGGCGTGGACCAGTTTCTGGACCAGCCCAGGGAAGCCCAGGTGCACAGCACGCCTTTCATCCTCTCGGTCAAAGAAATCTGTCTCGGATGACCGTAATACCCCATTATTGACTGGGGAAAGCGCCACAGAATAATTTACTAAGCTTTACAGAAGAAATCCAACGAGAACACACAATATCCGAGAGCTTTGCCAATTAGACAACCACTGTCAACTCCAAAGGTCGGCTGGCACAAACACAGCAGTGTCTGCCGTTTGCAAAGACTGCTCCCCTGTCGTCCCTCAGTGACAGCCCATTGTTTTAAATGCCTGAAAATCATCACCCAGCAGCAATTCAAAATACCAGCTCCCTCCACCAATTTCCTCAAAGAAATACGTTTGTTTTTAAAAATGTTTTACTAGAAAAACATTGATAATAAAACGAATATGATAACTCTATACGGGCTTGCTTAACGGATCACAACAGGTTGCTTTTCATATATCACTTAATACAGGGTACAGTGCCACTTTAATAACTCGGTGGTTAATGTACTTGCTGGAAACTTCTGTGTGCATTCTAATCAGTTTAGACTCCGCATTAAATTTCATGGAGGGTCAATTTGTGCTCTGTAAAGCACAGCATGAAACATGCAGATCACAGAATTGTTTACGTAGATAGCTCAGTTTGCTGTTGATTTTGTTGCAGAGATTCTTGTTTTACCTGCTGGTTACAAGTTCAAATCCATGTCACATAGTTTAGTGGCTTATGTTAACTACAACACATACGTTTAGAACCTTGCTGTTTTCAATAGCTTGTAATTCCAAGGCTGCTAAAAAAAGGATTACTTTGGTTAAGAATAAAGACTTATATTAGTACGTGTAATATAAATGGGTATTAGTGTACTAACTCATGGACGGATAGATCAGACGTTCTTATAGGCATGCAGATTTCTTGCATACAAAGCTTAGACAGGTCAAAAACCTAGTCCTGTTCCTTGTCCCGCCCTTATGCCCACCCCAAACACGCTCGCTGATCCTTTTGGTGAGTACTGGCAGGGCTTTAATTGGGCCGGGTCTCACCGGGTCTGAGCACCGGCAGTTTTTTAAAGGGGGACTTGAAACGGGTCTCTATCGGGCTCTGTTTTGAGCCCTGGCACAGGTGGCCTGTTTGTTTCCCGACAGCATTGACAGCGGGCACATCGTTGTGCGCTGCTTACACTGCTCACTTCTCAGTAGTAGAGAAGTTACAGCAAGGCATGACTTCATGACCAGGTGAGACTTTGTAGGGGAAGGGAAATCCTTTAAAGAGTCATTTCTCTCTGGATTTCCTTTCTCTTTTTGAAACTCAGGAGCAGCAACATTGTCGTGGTGTCATCAGGGTTTTAAGTGGAAGCCTTTTCAATATTAAATACAACAAGCCAAAGGTGCTGCTTATATATCTTATGCAACTATAACAACCATTGACAAAGGCACTAGTCCGGACTTGTAGGTATGATGTTACTTTTTGTATAATATATCCGGAATCCGGATGCAATGACAGAAACAGCAAAATACAAGTTGGGCGGCACACTATGCTAAACACAGATTTTTAGCTAGTGTTTTAAGCCACGCCCTTAAATACATTGGCCACGCCCCTTTGAGAGACCCCGCAGTTTTTTTATCCCACTTAAAGCCTGGAGTACTGGCACTTATTTTTTTCCATTTAAAGCACTGCTCCAGGGAACTAATTGAATATGCTACTTACCAGTATGCATCTGTTCTTGGCCTGTAGGGCTGCTGACATTCATATCTGTGCATAGATCGCCGCCTAGTGTTGGGTCCAGATGTTTGCACGTTGTTGTCCTGGAAGAGTCTTCGAAGTATCCTGAGATAGGTGACTCCTCCCCTGGACCACAGTGCGCATGGGCATCCTCTCCATCCTCAGATTGTTTTTCGCCATTGTGGCAGTGATGGAGTAGATATAGAAAGTGATGACCATGCTATGCAGTAATTCTGAGAGCTGCAGCTGCTACAGGCGCCGGGGAGAAGGGCGGGCGATATGAATGTCAGCAGCCCTACATGCCAAGAACAGATGCATACTGGTAAGTAGCATATTCAGTTCGAGGCATGTGGGCTGCTGAATTCATATCTGTGCATAGAATATATAGCAGTACCTCCCATTAGCGGCGGCCACCAGTGCCAGCTGCAGCGGTCTGAAAAAGAGTTTTGAGAACAGCCTGTCCTACAGCTGCCTGCTGTTTTGAGTGTACATCTACACAATAGTGTTTGGTAAATGTATGTATAGTGGACCATGTGGCTGCTCTACATATATCATGTAAAGGAATGTTTCCCAGGAAAGCCATGGAGGCCCCTAACTTACGTGTTGAGTGGGCCCATGGGGGAATCGTTAATGTGCGTTTAGCCTTTTGATAGCAAATTTGAATACATTTAACGATCCATCTGGCTATACCTGCTTTGGAGATTGCGTTGCCTTTGTGTTGTGGGGAAAAGGCGACGAAAAGTTGTTTCGTTTTCCTAAAGTTTTTAGTTCTGTCTATGTAGTACATGAGGGCTCTTTTGACGTCTAGTGTATGGAGCATTCTTTCAGCGACATTTTGTGGATTCTGTAAGAAAACAGGCAGTTCAATGGTTTGATTCATGTGGAACTGCGATATTACTTTAGGCATGAATTTGGGGTTGGTACGTAGTACGACCCTGTTTGCGTGAACCTGTATGAATGGCTCTTGAATGGTTAGTGCCTGGAGTTCACTAACTCTTCTCAACGAAGTGATTGCTACTAGGAAAGCTACCTTCCAGGTGAGGAATTGAATCTCACATGAGTGGAGAGGTTCGAAGGGTGGACCCATCAGTCGGGTGAGGACCAAGTTGAGGTTCCACACTGGTGCTGGTGGGTGTCTTGGGGGAATTACTCGTTTAGGTCCCTCCAAGAAGGCTTTGATGGCAGGCACTTTGAATAAAGAGAGGTGCTGCCTGTTTTGGAGATAGGCTGCTATTGCGGTTAAATGGATACGTATTGAGGTGTATGCCAGATTGCATCGGTATAGGTGTAGGAGGTAACAGATTATGTTTTGAGTGGATGCGTCTAGCGGGTTAATGTCATTGTTATTACAATAAATGACAAACCTCTTCCATTTGGCTGCATAGCAAGCTCTGGTAGTGGGTCTCCTAGCTTCCTTAATGATCTCCATACAGTCAGGTGGCAGGTTTAGGTAGCCAAACTCTAGGACTTCAGGAGCCAGATTGCCAGGTTCAGCTGTTGCGGATCTGGGTGCTGAATTTCTCCATGGTTCTGCGTTAAAAACGAGGGTTTGATCCGCAGCCTTTGATGCGGCACCACGGAAAGTTCCAGAAAGGTGATGTACCATGGCTGGCATGCCCATGTTGGAGCAACCAGGATGAGTATCAGTGAGTGCTGTCACAGTTTGCGTGCCACTAGCGGTATCAATGGCGCTGGGGGAAAAGCGTACGCAAATCTGCCGGACCAGTTCATCCATATCGCATTGCCCTGCGACTGTGGATGTGGGAACCTGGCGGCAAAGCTTTGGCATTTTGCGTTTTCCCTTGTGGCGAATAGGTCTATCTCTGGATGACCCCACTGCTGGAAGTATGGTTGGAGTACTGACGGATGTAACTCCCACTCGTGCATCTGGTGGCTGTGTCTGCTGAGCAGATCCGCCATCTGGTTGTCCTTGCCGGGGAGGTGTTCCGCCATGAGGAATATGTTCCTCTGAATGGCCCACTTCCACATGCTCTGAGCCAGATGAGACAACTGTGGAGAGTGTGTTCCTCCCTGCTTCTGTATGTAGTACATGGCAGTCATGTTGTCCGTCCGGATCAACACGACCTTGTTGCACAGGTGTACTTTGAATGCTTTCATAGCCAGGAAGATTGCCATCAGTTCGAGAAGGTTGATGTGCATCTTCTTTTGTTGTGTAGTCCATAGTCCCTGCACTGTGTAATTGAGTACATGGGCTCCCCATCCCTGGAGAGACGCGTCCGCTGTCAGTATTATTTGTGGAACAGGCTCTTGGAACGGTCGGCCCTTGCAAAGGTTTTGTGGATTCCACCAATGCAGAGAGTTGTATGCCCGACCGCTCACCAACACTAGGTCTTTTAATTGCCCGTGAGCCTGATTCCATTGACGTGCTAAGCACTCCTGAAGCGGGCGCATATGTAGTCTCGCGTGTGGGACTATGAAAATGCAGGAGGCCATCATGCCTATCAACTGCATGAACACTCGCGCAGGAAGGGAGTGTTGGGGTTTGAACTTGGAAATCAGCATTTGCATGCTGTTGATCCTCACTAAATTTGGCTGAGCTGTGGCTGCCAGAGTGTCTATGGTCGCACCTAGGTACTGTTGTACGTGTGCAGGTTGGAGATGTGATTTCGGGTAATTTAGTGAGAATCCCAGACTGTGAAGAAGGTGAATGGTGCGGGGCATGTGGCTGGCACATTGCTGGGCTGACTTTGCCTGAACAAGCCAGTCGTCCAGGTAAGGGTAGACGTGAATGTGTTGCCTTCCTAGATGTGCAGCCACGGTAGCTAGGCACTTTGTGAAAACTCTGGGTGCTGTTGTCACTCCGAAGGGGAGGACTTTGAATTGATAGTGCTGCCCCTGAATGGTGAACCGGAGATATTTTCTGTGTGACGGGTGTATGGGTATGTGGAAATACGCATCTTTGAGGTCTAGCGTGGCTAGGAAATCTCCCTGTCGGAGGAGCGGGAGAACCTGCTGTAGGGTGAGCATGTGAAAATGCTCTGAGAGAATGTAGTGGTTGAGGGGTCTCAGGTCTAGGATAGGTCTGAGTGACCCGTCCATTTTTGGTATTAAGAAGTACAGAGAGTACACCCCTGTTCCCTGCTGGTGTATGGGCACGACCTCTATTGCGCCTTTTTGCAGCATACTTAGCACCTCCTGCTGTAATAACGCTAAGTGCTCTGAGGACATAGGACGGTGCCTTGGCGGTATGGTGGGTGGAGTGGAGGTTAATTCGAGACAGTAACCGTGTTGGATAACATCTTTGACCCACCTGTCCGTGGTGATGGAATCCCACGTGGACAGGAACCGCTGGAGCCTTCCCCCGACAGGTGTTATGTGGTCGGGGGGAAGGGAGAGGGCGTCACTGTTTGTTCTTGGGGGAGGACCTGGTATTGCAGTAACCACGTCCTCTGCCCTTGGTGCTGGAGCCACTGTTAGACGGCGACCTCAGAGGAGCCCGGGAAGGGAGTCCTGACTACCCTGAGACCCACCCTCAAGTATCGTAGCCGGGCACTGGCGGGAGACTCCTCAGGAGGAGAAGTCTCGTATCGAGGATCGTACTTCGGGCACCACACGACACAGAAACAACACACCGTGCGTTCTCAGGAACCAATCTTTATCAAATAGGTTAGCACTGCAAATATGTACAAGGAGAGCGCGGGCTCAATGAGTCTCGGAAGGGATAGGGGGTAGCGGGACAGTCTTTGGCACAAAAGTTCAAGGTAAGGATGTACCCGGCGCACAGCTCACAATCCTCGAGCTGGGGGGTAGGCTGGTTGTCGTGGGGTCCGGCGGGACCAGTGGAGTCTGTGGAAGCCGCGAGTCACTCAGCGGGCTCAGGTACAAGTTCGGAGGTCTTACGATCTTCGGGGAGCCGCGAGTCACTCAGCAGGGCTCAGGTACAAGTTCGGAGGTCTTACGATCTTCGGGGAGCCGCGAGTCACTCAGCAGGGCTCAGGTACAAGTTCGGAGGTCTTACGATCTTCAGGGAGCCGCGAGTCACTCAGCAGGGCTCAGGTACAAGTTCGGAGGTCTTACGATCTTCAGGGAGCCGCGAGTCACTCAGCAGGGCTCAGGTACAAGTTCGGAGGTCTTACGATCTTCGGGGAGCCGCGAGTCACTCAGCAGGGCTCAGGTAGTTCTAAGTTCCAGGAGCCGCGACCGCGTCAGCAGGCTCTCGTTGTTCCAGCGTCGAATCTGCCGGACAGTCCCAGAGCACCCCTGGTTATAGGTCGACTCCTCTTTGATGTCCGGAGTCTGTGCAGGCAGGGGTCTTGTCACCTGGGGGTCGGTTGTCGGGGGTTTCCTGCCATTGTCTTTTGATCCTTTCAGGGCCGGGTCGGGAGGAGTCCCAGACACCCAGCAGGCGTGGAGCCAGCCTTCAGGGAGGCCGGAGGGCCGATCGAAACCCATCGTCCCAGGGGAGTTCAGAGGTGCGATAGAAACTGCTCCTCCCTCTCTCAACCCCTGGAAGCGTGATGTCCTCCAGCCGGAGTGGCGCCTCTAGGCCCGGGTCGCGCTGGGGCCGGGCGGCCATCTTGGTGCATGAAGTGGGCACGCGGGCCCGGGGTGGCCGAAAGGAGAGAGGCCATGGACGAGGGTGTCCGGGTTGAGTGCGTGTGTTCTGGTGGAAAGGCTTGGTGAGGCCGGGGGATTGGGGCCGCCGGCACCAGGTTAGGTGGTGTGGGGACCAGTAGAGCCATGTTACGAGGCCGGGTCCAACACGCGTCCCCCCCAGCTGAAAGCCGGAGAGAACTGCCCATCATCTTGGGGGGTTCTCTTCGCTGAGGCGGAAGAACCGGGAGAGGCCATCGGCGTTGGCGTGGTCCGTCCCAGGACGGTGTTCCACGGTGAAATCCATCCCCTGAAGGGAGATTGACCACCGCAGTAGCTTGGGGTTTTCTCCCCGCATCTGCATAAGCCATCGCAAGGGCCGATGATCGGTTTGGACTTTGAAATGGGTGCCGAACAGGTAAGGGCGTAGTTTCTTGAGTGCCCAGACCACGGCAAAGGCTTCGCGCTCAATGGTACTCCATCGCTGTTCTCTGGGTAACAGCCGCCGACTGAGGAAGGCGACGGGCTGGTCCAGGCCTTGGTCATTCATCTGGGACAGGACGGCCCCAATGCCATGCTCGGAGGCATCGGTCTGGACTACAAACTCCTTGGAGTAGTCGGGAGCCTGGAGGACGGGGGCCGTGCACATGGCCTTCTTTAGGGCATCGAACGCCTCCTGGCAGGCGGTTGTCCACTGAACCTTTTTTGGCTGTTTTTTGGATGTGAGTTCTGTGAGGGGGCCGACAAGGCTGCCATACCCCTTGATGAATCTGCGGTAGTAGCCAGTGAGGCCCAGAAAGGCTCGGACCTCCGTTTGGGTGGTGGGGGGTTCCCAGGCCACGATGGCGTTGATTTTTGGTTGTAGAGGGGCGACCTGGCCACTCCCGACCTGGTGCCCCAGGTAGACTACTGATCCTTGTCCAATTTGGCACTTGCTGGCTTTTACTGTCAGGCCTGCCTGGTGCAGGGCGGTTAGCACCCTCCGGAGGTGCTGGAGGTGCTCACTCCATCCGGAACTGAAAACGGCGATGTCGTCCAGATATGCCGCGCTGAACTGTTCTAGCCCGGCCAGGACTCTATTTACCAGTCGCTGGAAGGTGGCCGGGGCATTTTTCATTCCGACGGGCATTACACGGAAGCGGTAATGCCCATCTGGGGTGGAGAAGGCAGACCGCTCCTTGGCCCCCTCGGTGAGCGCAATCTGCCAGTATCCGCAGGTGAGGTCGAAGGTGCTGAGGAACCGTGCTGCCCCGAGTCGGTCAATGAGCTCGTCGGCTCGTGGAATGGGGTGGGCATCGGCTCGGGTGACGTCATTGAGCCCCCGGTAGTCCACACAGAACCGGAGCTCGGGGGCGACACCGGGGGCCGCTGCCTTCGGGACCAGGACCACGGGGCTGGCCCAGGGGCTGTCAGATGGCTCGATCACTCCCATGGTCAACATCTTTGAGACTTCAGCTTGAATGCAGGACCGGACCCGGTCGGGGACCCGGTAGGCTCGGTGTCTCACCGGCAGGCTGTCCCCGGTGTCCACGTCATGGACACACCAGTCGGTGACTCGGGGGATCAGGGAGAAGAGGTCGGCAAATTGTCCTAGTAGCTGGCGGCAGTCCTCTTGTTGCTGGGCAGTGAGAGCTGGGGAGAGATTCACTCCCTCCACGGAGCCATCCTGCTCCTTGACACACAGGAGGTCCGGGAGGGGATCGGACTCATCTTCGGCCCCGTCATCGGTGGCCAGCAGGAGGCTTAGTTCTGTCCGCACGAAGTGAGGCTTGAGGCGGTTCACGTGAAGGACCCGGAGGGGATCCCGAGGCGACTGGACGTCCACCAAGTATGTGACTGGGCTCTTCTGCTCAATCACTTTGTAGGGCCCGGTCCACCTGTCCTGGAGGGCGCCTGGCTTCACGGGAGCCATGACCCATACTTGTTGGCCCGGCTGGAACTCGACCAGAGTGGCATTCTGGTCGTACCAGCGCTTCATCTCTTCTTGGCTTGTCTCTAGGTTGGCCTCGGCCAGTGCTCGGAACTTCCTGGTCTGGTTCCGGAGGGTCAGAACATAGTGGAACACATCTCGGGGGGTGGTCTGGGGTGCCGCCTCCCACCCTTCCTTAACCAAGCTGAGGGGACCCCGGACGGGGTGTCCATAGAGCAACTCAAACGGGCTGAACCCTAGGGACTTCTGGGGGACCTCTCGCTAAGCGAACAAGAGGCAGGGGAGCAGGACGTCCCACTTACGCCGGAGGGGCTCTTCTAGGCCGGTGATCATCCCTTTCAGAGTCCGGTTAAACCTCTCTACTAGGCCGTTCCCCTGGGGATGGTACGGGGTAGTGAATTTGTAGGACACTCCACATTGTTGCCACAGGGACGTCATGTACCTCGAGATAAAATTAGTGCCGCGATCGCTCACGACCTCGCGGGGGAACCCTACCCGGGAAAAGATCCCCATCAGGGCCCGGCCCACTACGGGGGCCGTGACGGTGCGTAGGGGGTTCGCCTCAGGGTATCGGGTGGCGTGATCCACCAGGACCAGGATGAAACGGTGACCTTGGGAGGTGGGGGGGTCCAGGGGCCCCACGATGTCGATCCCGACTCGTTCAAAGGGGGTACTGACGACCGGGAAGGGTTGGAGGGGAGCCTTGCGCTTCCCCCCACTCTTCCCGCTAGCTTGGCACGTGGGACAGGACTTGCAGTGGGCTTCTACGGCTGCTCTCATCTTAGGCCAGTGAAAATGGGTCACGAGACGGCTGTAGGTCTTGTCTTGACCCAGGTGGCCGGCAAGGGGGACGTCGTGGGCTAAGCCCAGGAGGAAGTCTCGGAAGCGGAGGGGTACCACCAGCACCCGTCCGGATCCCAGCTCCACCGACTTCTGCTCACTATACAAAATGCTATTTTCCCAATAAATTCGGTGCGTGCCAGTTTGGTCGCCTGCGGCTTGGCCCTCGGCCTGGCGCCGCAGTCCGACCAGGGAAGGACAGGTGGCTTGCTCCCGGCAAAACTCCTCCCGGGTGGGTCCACCCTCGTGGCGCCATTGGGCCAACTCGGGTAGATCGCCTAACTCAGGGACCGGGGCGGTGTCGGACAGGGAGGGCTCGTCGCTGGCGACGGGCCCCTCCGATGGGGGGACGGGAGGACCCTCGGGGGTTACTGCTCTGACTTCTTCGGTCGGGGCGTCTTCGACTTCTCCCAGGGGGGTGAGTCGGGCTGTCATAGATCGGGTGGTGGCGCACACCCACTCGGGGAGCCCCATCATCCCTAGGTGGGCCTTGCGTTCGACGTGCTTCCAGGGCGAACTCTCCAGGTCGTTCCCTAGGAGGCAGTCGACCGGCTGGGAGGTTCTTACGGCCACCCTCAGTTTACCTATTACTCCACCCCACTCAAACGGCACCAGAGCTACCTGACACATACTCTCTCTATTATCGGCGGAAATGACTGGGCAAAAGACGTTGGGGAGGATCTGCTCCTCGGGGACTAAGTGCCTGAGGACACCGGTGATGCTGGCCCCGGTGTCCCGCAGGGCCTCTATTTGGTGGCCATTGATCTTAACGAGCTGCCCGTATTTCTTCGTGTTGGAGGGCAGGAGGCTACCAGGGACCATCTCCCTATCTCCCAGGGATACTAGGGCCATGGCTGCGGGTTCCCATTCCCCGGCTTCCTCAACCTCCTCCCCCAGAGCTACGTTGGCTATCTGTCTTGCAGGGGTGTTTTGGGTGGCCATGGGGCACTCTGGGTCATTGGCGTAGTGCCCGGGCTTCTGGCAACGGAAACAAGTGACGGTTACCCTGTGTCCCCGTCTCCCGGGGGGTCCGGTTACTGGTGGGGGGGGCGCTGGGAAAGGTGGAGATTGGGTCTTTGGAGGACTAGGCTGGGACTCTCTCTGGCCTCCCTGGTTCCCCCCTCCTCTCTGGCGGGGTGGTCCCTGACTGGCTCGGGGGTATTCTCCTACCATGCCCCGGGTGACCCGGGTGTTGGTCCAGCGGTCTGCTTCCACCGCCAGCTTCCTGGGATCGGTGAGTTTGCTGTCGAGCAGATGCTGGCGTAGTTCCACAAAGCAGTTCACAGCCAGGTGTTCCCACAATAGGAGGTCGGTGAGTTCCTCAAGAGTGGTGACTTTGCTGCCCTTGACCCACCCATCGAAGGCCCGACTAAAAAAGTTTACATATTCTACCCAGGTGGTGCCCGGGATTTTCCTGCAGTCCCGGAATCGTTGACGGTACATCTCGGGGGTGAGACCGTACCTTGTGAGTAGAGCCTCTTTCATGTGGCTGTAGGAGGTCTGCAGAGAGAGGGGTAGGTCGAGCAGGGTGTCTCTTCCATCGCTCAGAAATCGTCCCCACAACCCTGCCCCCCAGTCCTTCTGCGGGACCCGATGGGAGGTCATGGCGACCTCGTAGGCCCTGAACCATTGCTGAATGTCATCGTTTTTATAATATTCCTTGACCACATCTTTGGGGATGTGGACCTTCTGCTCCGCTGGGGAGGTCGCCTCTCGGTTTCCCGGGGGCCTCCCTTCCTCACTTCTGGCCTTGAGTTCGATTTCCTTCAAGCTGCGTTCGTGCTCCAGTTGGAGCTTCCTTCCTTCGTGTTCCCGTTGGAGCTTCTTCTCTTCTAGCTCGCCTTGCACGCGCATTTGCTCTACTGCTAGCTTTTTCTCTGCTAACTTTAATTCGCCTTCGATTTTGAGCTTAGCTAACTCGAGTTCGTGATTGCGGCTTCTCTCTCTGTCCGCGAGTTCCTCCGGGGATAGGCCCCCTTCTGGTACGATGTTTCGCACCTGATTGTTGCTGCTTTCGCCTTGGGGAGGTTCGGCCTCGTCGGGGCGCTCCCCCGTGTTTTCCGGGCGGGAGGCCCGGGTATCCACCCAGGCTTTCAGTGCTTTCTGCAAATCTTCCTTGGTGTTGAGGCCGGTGGTAGCGATTTTAAGTTCTTTGCAGAATTGCTTTAGTTCTTTGTGTGTGTATTCTTCTAGTTGTTCCACCTGGAACACCCTGTTGGCGTTGATTTCTGCGGGGATCACGGTGTTTCCTTCTGCCATCTTTGTTGGTAGTGCGGCCGTCGTTCACAGTACGATCTCTCGGTGATGGGCCCGAATCCCGTCGCTTGCCACCAATGTTAGACGGCGACCTCAGAGGAGCCCGGGAAGGGAGTCCTGACTACCCTGAGACCCACCCTCAAGTATCGTAGCCGGGCACTGGCGGGAGACTCCTCAGGAGGAGAAGTCTCGTATCGAGGATCGTACTTCGGGCACCACACGACACAGAAACAACACACCGTGCGTTCTCAGGAACCAATCTTTATCAAATAGGTTAGCACTGCAAATATGTACAAGGAGAGCGCGGGCTCAATGAGTCTCGGAAGGGATAGGGGGTAGCGGGACAGTCTTTGGCACAAAAGTTCAAGGTAAGGATGTACCCGGCGCACAGCTCACAATCCTCGAGCTGGGGGGTAGGCTGGTTGTCGTGGGGTCCGGCGGGACCAGTGGAGTTTGTGGAAGCCGCGAGTCACTCAGCGGGCTCAGGTACAAGTTCGGAGGTCTTACGATCTTCGGGGAGCCGCGAGTCACTCAGCAGGGCTCAGGTACAAGTTCGGAGGTCTTACGATCTTCGGGGAGCCGCGAGTCACTCAGCAGGGCTCAGGTACAAGTTCGGAGGTCTTACGATCTTCAGGGAGCCGCGAGTCACTCAGCAGGGCTCAGGTAGAAGTTCGGAGGTCTTACGATCTTCAGGGAGCCGCGAGTCACTCAGCAGGGCTCAGGTACAAGTTCGGACGTCTTACGATCTTCGGGGAGCCGCGAGTCACTCAGCAGGGCTCAGGTAGTTCTAAGTTCCAGGAGCCGCGACCGCGTCAGCAGGCTCTCGTTGTTCCAGCGTCGAATCTGCCGGACAGTCCCAGAGCACCCCTGGTTATAGGTCGACCCCTCTTTGATGTCCGGAGTCTGTGCAGGCAGGGGTCTTGTCACCTGGGGGTCGCTTGTCGGGGGTTTCCTGCCATTGTCTTTTGATCCTTTCAGGGCCGGGTCGGGAGGAGTCCCAGACACCCAGCAGGCGTGGAGCCAGCCTTCAGGGAGGCCGGAGGGCCGATCGAAACCCATCGTCCCAGGGGAGTTCAGAGGTGCGATAGAAACTGCTCCTCCCTCTCTCAACCTCTGGAAGCGTGATGTCCTCCAGCCGGAGTGGCGCCTCTAGGCCCGGGTCGCGCTGGGGCCGGGCGGCCATCTTGGTGCATGAAGTGGGCACGCGGGCCCGGGGTGGCCGAAAGGAGAGAGGCCATGGACGAGGGTGTCCGGGTTGAGTGCGTGTGTTCTGGTGGAAAGGCTTGGTGAGGCCGGGGGATTGGGGCCGCCGGCACCAGGTTAGGTGGTGTGGGGAACAGTAGAGCCATGTTACGAGGCCGGGTCCAACAGCCACGATATCCACCTCGGGTGTTTTTATCGTAGGAACTCTGTGTGCTCCCTTTATTGTAGGTTTGCTGTGCCCCCTGTCCTCTACCTGCACCTCTATTTCCGGGTGACGAAAGGAGCCACTACGAAATGTCTGCGTTTGCAGAGCCCCCATTGACTTCGCAGTGTCCGTGTCTTTCTTTATCTTTTCTAAGGTGGTGTCAACCTCCGGTCCAAATAAGTAGTCGGGGTTGACCGGTTGATTGAGGATGTTATTTTGGACCTCAGGTTTGAATCCGGAGATTCGTAACCAGGCGTGTCGTCGTAGCATGACGCTGGTGTTTATTGCCCTTGCAGCAGTGTCTGCGGCATCCAGTGCACACTTGATGGATGCATTTGTGAGCAGTTGTCCCTCCCTGATGAGGAGCTCCGCTGCCTCTTTGTACTCGTCTGGCAGGTGTTGGAGTAGGGTCTCTAACGTGTCATAGTGTGAGCGGTCGTAGCGAGCTAGGAGGGCCTGTGTATTGGCGATGCGCCATATGTTTGCTGCCTGGGCTGCAATCCGTTTGCCGGAGGTCTCTAGAACCTTGGACTCTTTGTCCGGGGGAGGAGCATCACCAGTTGTCTGAGAGTGTGCCCGTTTGCGAGCATTGGCAACTACAATGGAGTCCAGAGGCAACTGGCTTCTAATGTACGTGGGGTCCCCAGGTGCGGGCTTGTACTTTTTCTCGATCCTGGGGTTTATTACCCGTGCCCTGGTGGTTTCCTTGAAAATGTCCTTTGCTGGCTTGAGGACACCTTTTAACATGGGCAGAGTCTTTACAGTCCTCGGAGGATGCGAAAGTGTCCACCAAGAAATCATCCTCGATAGTGTCTGAATGGAGTTGCACTCCATGATTGGCTGCGGCATGTTCAATGAGGGCGTTGAATGCAGCAGTGTCCTCTGTGGGGGACGTTTTTGCGCCATAAAGTTGCGTGTCCTGTGTATCCAGAGCGGCACCTGGGTCTACAGGGTCATCCCAGACTTGATCAGGGTCTTGCTGCCCCTCAGGGTCTATGTCCTCGGGGTAGGTGGTGTCGTCACCCATGTAGTCCTCCACTGCATCCGTGTCGGAGTGCGTTGGAGAGAATGATGGATCTGTGTAAGAGGTGTGGATGCGTTCATAAAGAACTGGTTCCGATTCCGCCTGCATTTTTTGTTTTAGCGGGATCCTGTAAGAGTCCAAAGCTTGCCCTGAAGTGATCTTCCGCTTCAGGAGCATGAGCCTGCCTGTGTCGGCGTCGATGAAGTGGGACGGCGATGTCCCAGTAGTCGAGTGTTCGGTAGATGGGGACCTTGTCTGGGTAACGCGGGTTCTGATTTCGAACATTTTCGGCGCCGTGGATGGCGGCAAACCAAAGGTGATGTTGGCTGGTGCCGAAGGTGCCTTTTGTGCCCGTGTCGGTTCGGAGCCCGACGAGGTCTGGAGGGCTGCCTTTTCCCTGATGCGTTGCAAGGACGCTGCCACTTGTCGCACCTGGAACTCCGACGGTTCTTTGGCGCCGAGTGGTCCCGTAGAGGCAGGTGTGGACTTTTTCGAAGTGATCGGGTCATCGAGTCGAGGAGGGGTAGGAGCCGTCGACGGCATCGATGTGTACCGTAGTCGCTGCCTTCGAGGTGGATATCGATGCAGTGGCTATTTTCACCTTGGTGGTCGGTGCCGATTGCTTCGGCGCCGGGGGCCGAGGCGCTTTGACGGTACCGACGGCTTTTCTTTTTGGGTCGGCGCCGACATCGGCTGCAGCGAGTTCGGCACCGAAGTCCCTTTTGGTGCGGTCGGAGCCGACGGGTTTGGCTGGCGTCGAAGGTGTGGTGGTCCTCGAGCCGACCAGTGTCAGTTTCACTTTCGGTTTCTGTTTAACCGGTGCGATGATTGGTTTCGGTTTCGTGGTAGGGAAACCAGTCTTTTTAGTTAACAATGGCTCTTGCTGTATGTACGTGGCCGGGCCGGAGGGCGGGGCCGAAGAACTGCGAGATTGGTCTTGGGTAAGGCCCGAAGGCGATCCCTCGACCGGAGCCGTCGACTGACACGCTGGGTTAGCCTCAATTTGTACGGGTAGGCCTTGCTCCTCACCGGAGCTACCTTCTTCGGCCCCTAAGGCCTCATCGTAGTCTCCTACCTCGTCGTCGGCTTCCTCCCTGTGAAAAAGCTCTTCATCGACATCTTCCGATCGGGAACCGTGTTCGGAAGTGGGGCTGGAGGGTATATTTTCCACTCTTTCCACATCTTCGTCCTCGGTGCTGAAGATGTTGGCCGGGGCCGGTGCCGCTTGCTGCGCTTCCAGTCGCGCGGCGCGTCGATTCCGGAGAGTCTTCTTGGATCTGAATCGGGCACAGGCCATGCATTTCGATTCGTCATGATCCGGTGAGAGGCATTTGTTGCACACCGGGTGGACGTCGATATGGGGATATTTGGCGTGGCAAACAGGACACCGCTTGAATGGGGTCCTCGATTCCATCGTCGAAGTTCGGTCGATGGTCGGATTGAATGGATCCGAAAAGTTGTTGAAGCCGTGAGAAACTAGCCTGTAAACTGTCGATACCGATCGGGAACAGTACCGTCGAAAACTAAAGGCCTTTTGGCCTAAAACTAAATTTTCCTAACTTGAGTCAAGATAAGCACATCCGAACCCAATGGCGGAAAAAAACAATCTGAGGATGGAGAGGATGTGCGCACTGTGGTCCAGGGGAGGAGTCACCTATCTCAGGATACTTCGAAGACTCTTCCAGGACAACAAGGTGCAAACATCCGGACCCAACACTAGGCGGCGATCTATGCACAGATATGAATTCAGCAGCCCACATGCCTCGAACTAAAACGTGTGTTGCGACACTTTTGCACACGAGTGAAACAATATGTACAGTTTCATAGGTACTATATACTTCACCTTTACAGACACCAGCGGATGGAGAGTACACAGCCTACACGTGGATTACCACTGAGCTCAGTAAGATCTGAACAGCAGAAAGAGCAGCTCATTATCATATAATTTGCATATCTCACAGTAGGCCTAGACACGTCCTTGAGACGTGCCAATCAGACGTGGGTTTGATTCAATTTAAGAATAGGCAACAATCCTCATTTAAATTCACGCTGAGTGTACTTTTTGAATATTAACCACGGGTATCGGTGGATTTTGGCCTGTCTGTCTCCGTGGATGGCAGGTGCTGTGAAGCGCTGCCTGCTTATGTCAGGTGCGGGCGGCCTCAGCTGCTCGCGCACAGCATGCTTCTTCTCTGAATGATTTCCTGTGATCATTCACGTGTGCAGCACAGGATCTCTTTAGCCCCCTTCTGGATCTTGAAACACTGGCTCAGACACTGGCTCTAGTCTGAGTGGTCATTTTACTTATACGTGGCTTGGCAGCTCTCTGCACATCCGTTTCTTAGACGGAAGCTCACTGATGTCCTCCTACGAAGCGATCGACTGTGACGTCACTGCCCTGCCGGATAGATACTGCCGCAAAACATCTAAGTATACCATCCCTGGTATATGTGCGATAACATAAGCAGCAATTACCAAAATATTTTAGAAACACCCCGTAACACCAAGCCATCCAGGGGTGCCCTCCCCGGGCAGCATAAGTAGAATGTGAGGCATTTGTTCAACGCACGGCGCATCTCTATGACACTGTAAATCCTGCCACCTAAATCATGCACACCCCAAGCATTGGTTCGACAGGAGGGAGTGGCAATTTATTTGTCCTTTCTCTATGTCTGTAGGCACGGCTAACTGATGCTGCTCTCACTAGTCCGGTAAACAGGGTCCTTTTAACAAACGGATAACAAGAAAGGTCCGCTTTCACTTTCGTGCGTTGTGAAAGCTTTCTTGTCTTTATGGGGCCATGTGTTTAAACACATGGCCACATAAAGATAAGAAAGCTTTTGCGACGCACGGAAGCCAGACGAGCCTGTCCAAATGGGACGGCTCAAAAAGCCGAACTAAAACGTCATGAACAGCTCTTTTCCAATGGCTGGCCACCGTTTAGCATAAACAGTGACGCCGGGCAATGGAAAAGAGGGGCGGGGCTTAAAGCCCTTTACAGAAAATAACACAAAACGTTAAATCTCGCCAGCGAGACTGCGCATGTGCGCAGCCCACGCCAGGCGAGACCTAAAAATCAGCATCCCATTCCAAATTATCTCATTATAATTGCACTTGCATTTAAGATGAATTATTTACATTTTGACACTCTCCTCTGGTTTAGTAAGTCGTGTATAACTGCACTTGCATTTAAGATTATTTACATTTTGACACTTTCCTCTGGTTTAGTAAGTCGTGGTTCAGGTGGTTGTTGTTTGTGTACAGTAGTGGTTAATGAGGTCGTGGTTCTGGTAAAGGTCGTGGTTAAGGATTCGTTATTCAATTCACTCGTTGTTAAGCATTCGTTGTTCAGGCTGTTTCCCCGCCTCCCAGCTGTGTCTCCCTCACTCCTCCCTGATTTAATGGCGGACGCGAGGGTGCCGCGCTAAATGCAAGCCCGTCTGTGCCCATCCGCGACCGAACCGTGACCAGCGCCAGCACCCCTGGTCCGCCAGCACTACAGCTCCTCGGCCCTTCACAAACTCAACACAGGTAAGAACTTCAACTGCAAGCTCTCCTCACCCCTCGACACCCACGGACCCTTCACCTGCCATCACTGCCACCACTTCCTCACCTTCGCCAAGAACCAGGACCCCCCCACCGCCCTCCAGCAACAATGACATTGCACCCCAAGCCCTAAGATGCATCCTCCTCATCGTCCGCTCCCTCCACAGACACGCTACGGAAATCTGGGACCTCCTCGACAGCAACGCCCCGGACATCGCCTTCCTCACCAAAACCTGAACTAGCACAACATAACCTGAAATCACAGACATCGCGATTGCCATCCCTGAAGGATACAAGTTTTCCCGGAAAGATCGTCCCCAACCGCCCCGGAGACAGAGCACCTACTCCGCTGGGCATACAGACCTGATGGAACACCTCCACTTCAAGATTCAGACCAGCCCGTCCTCCACCCTCATCTACAGACCCCCGGACCCCGTGCTCCCTTCGCTGACTCAATCACCGACATCATCATGCTACATGCCATCACCTCCACCGATTTCACGCTGCTGGAAGACCTCAACTTCCACCTCGACAACCGCCGGGACCCCAACTCCGCCACCCTTCTGAACAACCTCCACACCATCAGATTCAATCAGATCGTACCCGAACCAACACACTCTGCGGGGCACACCCTCGATCCAGTCTTCACAGCAGGAAACTCCATTACCTTCAGCCACACCTCTGAACTCCCAACGAACCACTGCTGCACCCACTTCACCTTCAAATCCAACAACCCCACATCAACTCCAACGAAGGAACTGGAACAAAATCCCCGATGACCAGCTCACAGCCACCCTCAGCAGCTCCGCTCCCACCGCCACAAACAATGACCCCCACCTCTGCCACCCGCACCCTACACAACTTGATCACCAACTGCGCCAACATCATTGCCCCCCTCAATAGAGCCACCAAACCCCACGCCAAGAAAGCCAACTGGTTCTCCACTGAACTGCGAGACTCCAGACGCACCTGCAGATGATTCGAAAAACTGGAAAAGATCCAAAAGCCAGACTGACCTCGACAACTTCAAAACAGCTACCATGGCCCGCCACAAGCTCATCAGACTCTCCAGGAAAAAAGTTCCACATGACAGAATATCCACCAACGCTCACAGCAGCAAAGACCTCTTCAGCATCATCAAAGATTTCGCCCAACCCAACAGCGAGTCCACAGATATCACTCCCTCCCAAGACCTCTGCGGCGACAGACTCAACGCTTTCTTCCATCACAAAATCAAGACCATCTACAACAACTTCTACGACCCCTAGGCAGATCCCCCCCCACGGTCCACAGCATCACACAACTAACACTTGACTGCTGGACCGCCCTCAGCATCGAAGACACTCTGAGGATAATAAAGACCATCCACTCGGGGCCCCCCACGGACCCCTGCCCCACCACATCTACCACAGACATCATGGCCCCCGAACTCCAACGGATCATAAACCGCTCCTTCGAGACCACCTCCTTCCCCGACAACTGGAAACACACAGAGATCAACCCTCTCCTAAAGAAACCTTCAGCGGACCCACCGACCTCAAGGATTTCAGACCGATCTCCCTCCTCCCCTATCCGGACAAATTCACGGAAAAAGCTGTCAACAGCCAACTAGACGCCTTCATCGAAGAGAACAACATCCTAGACCCATAACAATCTGGATTCAGGAAAAACCACCTCACCAAAACCACACTCCTCGCAGTAACAGAGGACATCTGCGCCCTCCTCAACAGAGGAGAGACTGTGGCCCTCATCCTCCTCAACCCCTCTGCGGCATCCGACATGGTCTCTCACAGCACACTAGCCCGTAGACTCCACGAGACAGGAATCCGGAACAAGGCCCTAGACTGGATCTTCTCTTTCCTCTCCGGCAGAGCGCAACGAGTCAGACTCCCCCATTTCTCTCAGAACCAACCACGACCACCTGCAGAGTCCCACAAGGATCCTCCATCAACCCGACCCTATTCAACATCTACATGGCCCGCTCGCTTCCATCGTCAGAGCACACGGACTCAGCATCACATCGTACGCAGACTACACCCAGCTCATCCTCTCCCTATACAACGAACCCAACACTTCCAAACGCAGCTTTCAAGACGGAATGGAAGCCGTCGCCAGTTGGATGAAGAACAGCCTCAAACTCAACACGGACAAAACAGAGATACTAATCATGGGTCCACACCCCGATGCCTGGAATGACACCTGGTGGCCCCCCACCCTCGGCGATTCCCCTGCCCCCAAGGACCACACGCGCAACTTCAGAATCATTTTAGACTCCAAACTCAAAATGGACCGTCAAGTCAACGGCATTACCTCCTCCTGCTACCACACCCTACGCCTTCTGTGTTTGACCTTCAAGTTGATCCTCCCGAACACAGGAAAACCGTCACACACACACACTCATCAGTAGCAGACTCGACTATGGCAATGCACTCTACACCGGGATTAGCAAAAACCTCACCCGCAAACTCCAAAATGTCCATAACGTAGCTGCCAGAGTAGTCCTCAACCTACTGCATCACTGCCACATCAGCCAGCACCTAAGGACCCTACATTGGCTCCCCGTCGAGAAGAGAATCACCTTCAAGCTCCTCACCCACACACACACACAAGGCCCTCCACAACACCGGACCTGCCAACCAGAACCACCGCCTCGTGTTCCACACTCCTCAGCGCTCGGCCCAGCTCTTCCTCGCAGCGGTACCTCGGATTAAGAAAAGCAGAATAGGAGGGCGCCTCTTCTCCCTCCTCGTGGCCAAGGCTTGGAACTCCCTTCCTCTACACCTCCGACAGACGGCTTCCCTTCCCAAGTTCCTAAAGGATCTCCAGACCTGGCTCTTCAATTGAACTCCGTGAACCTCCTAGATCTGAGGACCCTACCCCCTCTCTACCCCCCCCCCCCCCCCCAGGGCCTTGAGAACCGCTATGGGTGAGTAGCTAGCACTTTACAAACCCTTGATTGATTGATCAGGTTGTGTCCAGCCAATCACAGCATTCCCGATGGCACGTGCATCTGCGATTAATCAAATTATTCTGCCCCAATTTGGTAATGAACTCCACAGGCAGTGAAGTGTCCCCAGCCGAAACTAGGAACAAATCGTCAATGTAACAACCCCATAATGATATGTGTTGGGTGTATAATTGTTTTCTTCCATCCAATCATATGTTCCTCCCACCAGCCAAGGAATACATTCGCAAAGATGGGGGTGAAACAGGTGCCCATCACCTGTACAGTGTGGTCTCAATTCACATACATTGGGAATGCCATTTCAATATTGGTGAAATAACAAAAATAGGAAGTAGAAATACTGACTACAAAATACTTTAGATAACGAAGAAAAACTCGTCTCTCTGGAGTGCTCGGACGAGTCACAAACATGCGCCAAACGGGAGTTCTCCTCCCAAAGCTTACTATCAATAAAGATACTGAGTTACCACTAGCCCCTAGCCGAAGAGCGACAGAAGCTGTGCCATTACCTCAGGCACAGACGTTTGCCGTTATTTCTACATTTTTATTGAAGTCCATTGAATGCGAGGGATGGCGGACACCCTTTAATACGTTCCTTTCCCTCGTGTAAATCCCGGTGTTCATCTGTGTTCTTTGTGTGAACATGGCTCCCTACTGGCCATTCAACTGGACCGTTACGTTACGCAAGGGATTTCCCTAAGGACCCTGGTTTGCTGGGCAGCCAGTTTATTTATTTTGGTCATTTTTATAGGACGTACATTACCGGATGTAGATTCGTGGCAAGACTTTGATCTCTGTCTGACACCAAAACACTCTGATCCCTCTATGTTTTTAGAGCCCTGAAGAAGGTGCAGCCTATTAGTTAGGTCAAATACCCAAAAGTGTGTCGGCGCACTCAGAGGAGACCACCTAAAACAGAAATTCTGTATAAGCTGCTCTATGCAGCTATGATTTTATACTGTCAGTTAGATCTTTACCTCTTCTATTACACCTACTGTGATCAAACAGTTTCACTGTCAGTAATTGTTGTCTATTTTGGATATTAATGTAAGACACTGAGACTATTCAAACTTTAAATATAACTGTCACAAGAAGACCATTCATGTTTAATTGAGGATGGTATCTCTAAAGGTGACTCGTCCGAGCACTCAAGAGACAAGTTTTTCTCAGTTATTTTAAGTATTTTGCAGACATGAGAACTCTTTTTTTTAATGTTCTTTATTCCCCTGACATCCTGCCTGAGTATTTGTTTCCCCCAGTGGCCCTCTCTATTTTGTATTTGTAAGAATTGAATATGAATAGCATGCTATTGATAAAGTGGTATGACCAGTTGATTTTAATCTTTACTATTATATACTCACTTGCGCACTTCTGGTTTGTTTAACTTGTAACACTTTGGCAAGTTACCTGCCCCATTTAAAAATATAGGAATCTTAGGATGCAAGATTCATTTATATATATTAAACCAGTCAAATGCGATAAGGTCTTTTGAAATACAATAGAAACTATAATTTTACATGTGAATATTAATCATCCCATCAATCATAGACCTGTCCATTTATGGCCATAAGCGTTAAAAAATAATTTTGCCATTTGGATATATCCGTTAAGTCCTTCGAATTGCATGAGATATATGAGCATTATTTTCTTCATTATGTTATGAAAAAGATAACCACAATTATGATTAGGAATGCAATACTAGAAAAGACATTACAACACAAAATTATGAACGTTTGAAATAATAATGCTCTTTAAAGGTGTAATAAATATATATATATAAAATCTACAGGCGGTCGCCGATAGGTAGTTATAGTTAGGACCTTGTTTCTATTCAAAAAACGTTTTTCCTTTTGCCAATATCTTTGGCGTCATTTGACAAATCTTAGGTAAAGTTTCAAAACTAATGGCCTGCTCAGGTCAGTTCCGGTCTTGAAAGTATCGGGTGATTCCTTAAGGGGGAGGCGGGGGGAGAAAAAAGGGGGGTCCCAAAACACGTTTTCTCCATGTTAATTTCCATAGGAAACTTTTGACAAGGCTACAGCCCGAACTGCTGAACGGAATTACACTAAATTTGGCAAAAAAGTAGGTCTTGGTTCAGAAACCGAGCTTTTTTCAAATGGTGTAAATCCTTTCAGTGGTTCGTAAGAAATTCATACATAAATAAATATTACTATCTGGTGACCGCAGTGGATTCACCAACCCTCCCGATCATGAGCTGATTTGTGATTAACTGGCCATCTTGAAGAAAAAAGGTTAAAAAACAAGAAAAGGGGGCAGGGTAGAAGCACCTTGACCCCCTAGACCTGCTCAGGGGTCCCACAGGGAACTCGAGGGCCCAAAAAAGCATTTTTTTAAATTTGCGTTGGGATTCGCATTGAGTCCAGGAATCTGGACAAAATTGTTTTAAAAAGCGAGGTGCAGTCTCCTGTGCTTCATTTGTTTTAAGCCCTCAGGTGGGCCAGGTCCCGGGGGCAATGTATAAATGGGTATCGGCCCTGTCCTGGGGACCGACCCCTCCCAGAGTCTATACTCATGCAAATGCGGGGGCACACGGCCCCCCTCAGCCCAGAGGACAGCCACCTCCCCGGGGCTTTATTTATGTAATGCGTGGGGGGGGGGGGGGTGGCTACTGCCAAGTGGCACCCCTCCCAAATTTTTTTGTAAAACACTAGGCTGAGCAGGCCCCTGGGGATGGGGTCCCTAGGGCCAAAAGAGGCCTAGGGAAGGCAGGCCATGCGCCCCCCTTCCATAAAAAAAGCTTTGGCCGGACCCAGGGTGGTGGGGTCTCCGGGGCCGAAATCAGCCTTGGGAAGGGGGGCCGCCGCAGACCCCCTCCCCATTAGAAACAAATAATCAAAGGCCTAGCCCTGGGGGATGGGGCCGTAATCTGCCTCAGGAGGGAGGCCGCGCGCCCCCTCCTGTTTCAATTTTTAAATGGCTCTAGCACCAGGAGATGGGGTCCCTGTGGCCCAAAAGTTTCAAGGGAAGAGGGGCCACACAGGCCCCCTTCCTAAAATAAAAAATAAATATAAAGAAACCGGCAACTCGCCGGAGGCCCCGCCCCCCCCTTTGGTGATGAGGGTCTTTAGGGTCCAACTCGCCCACCAGGTACCTCCAGTAAGCACCAAACAGAAATTGCTGAAAGGTAGTCTGAGGCCACACCCCTTATTACAACACTCTGCAAACGCGCCTCTTGGCGCACTGCTGCTGGGGTGATGAGGTCCCCTTGTGTCCTAAGGACCTCAGGACTAAAGTGGACTACATCCCCCAAGCAGCAGTGCACCAGGAGACGAGTTTGTAGAGTGGTGTAAAAATGGGGCGTGGGCTCTGACCCCTTTCTTTAACACTCTGAAAATGCCCCTCCTGGCACACTACTGGTTCGGAGATTAAGCCCACTTTACTCCTGAGGGACTTTGGGGGCCAAGAAGCTCTCCTGGGACCTCCTGTAAGTCTTATGCAGCAGAATTCCTCAGCACTGCTCAGAGGCCCAGCCACCTTTCTCAACCACTCTGCAAATGCGACTACTAGTTAAAGTAGTATTTGAAATGTAATAGGTCTCGAATTTGCGAGAGTTAGAGCTATTGGCGTTGTAAATGTAAAAGTTTTTTACTAATGTTTTTTGGAGTGGAGTGGATGTATGTTGTGAAAAGTGAAATTATGTGGATAAAAAGTATGTGGTATTTAGTGTATAGGAATTATGTAGAGTTGGATTATGTGGTATGGAGTGTAATTATCTGGTATGGTAGACTGTGTTGTGGAGTGGTAACCTCAAGTTTTAGTCTTCCTCGTTGCCATAAAAGCTAAACTATAAACTCAATGAGATAAAAAAAAAAAGAAGGAACCACTGAAGAGCACTTCTGGACCTAGTTAGAGGTATGAGCAGGCCCACTGGAATTATGCGACTGTTTGGCTGCACTAACTTTCGCACTATTATACATTTTCCGCATTTGCCACGTAATGCATCATGTGCAAACTTTACCAAAAATGTGGCGAGAAGTGTAGGTGGAAGGCCCTTTGCAAACCTAGAATGGTCACCTCTTACATACTACTAAATGTGGGTGTTAGATTGGTACTAATGGTGTGCAAACCACTTCTCCTTGTTTCTCTGCCTCTCTTGCTTTTCTGCACTCCTCTGCCTCTTTCTGCACATCTCTTCCAGTTTGTGCTCCTCCCTTGTTTATGCAACGCTCTTGCCACTTTTTATACCTCTGTTGCTTCTTCCTGCAACTCTTGCCTCTTTCAACACCTCTTGCCACTTTCTGCACCTCTCTCTTGCCTCTTTGTGCACTGTGCTTGCTTATTTCTGCACCTCTATTGCCTCTGTCTGCACCCCTCTTCCTGCACCTCTTTTGCTGTCTGCACTTCTCTTGCCTCTTTTTGCAGTTCTCTTACCTCCTTCTGCACCCCTTGTCTGCTTCTGCACCTCACTTGCGTCTTTTTGCAGCTCTATTGCCTTTTTCTACATCTCTGTTGCTTCTGTCTGTACCCCTCTTGCCTCTTTCTGTACCCCTCGTCCCTCCTTCTGCACCCTTTTCCATCTTTCTACACCTCTCTTGCCTTGTTCTGCACCCCCCTACCCTCTTCCTGCACACCTCTTGCCTGTTTCTACACCTCTCTTCCCTCTTTCTTCAACTCTCTTGCCTCTTTCTTGAATTCTCTTGCCTCGTTCTGCACCTCTGTTGCTTCTTTCTGCACTTCTCTTGCCCCTTTCTGCACCTCTCTTGCCTGTCTGCACCCCTCCTGCCTCTTTCTGCACCCCTCTTGCCTCTTTCTGCACTTCTCTTGCCTCTTTCTGCACTTCTCTTGCCTTTTTATGCACATCTGTTGCTTCTTTTCTGCACTTCTCAAGCTTATTTCTGCGCCTCTGTTGCTTATTTATTTCTGCACCCCTCTTGCCTCTTTCTGCACCTCTTTTGCTCCTTTCTGTGCCTCTTTTGCTTCTTTCTGCACCTCTCTTGCCTGTCTGCACCCCGGTTCCCTCTTTCTGCACCTCTTTTGCCTGTTTCTGCAACTCTCTTGTCTCTTTCTGTACTTTTCTTGCCTCTTTCTGCACCTCTGTTGCTTCCTTCTGCACTTCTCTTGCCTCTTTCTGCACCCTTCTAGCCTCTTTCTGCACCCCTCGTGCTTCTTTTTGCACATCCATTGTTTCTTTCTGCACCTCTGTTGCTTCTTTCTGCAGCCTTCTTCCCTCTGTGTGCACCTCTATTGCCTCTTTCTGCACCTCTTTTGCTTGTTTCTGCACTTTTTTGCCTCTTTTTGTACGCATCTTGCCTACTCCTGCTCCTCTGTTTTTCTGCACCTCTCTTGCAAATGTGTATGCCCCTCTTGCCTGTTTCTGCACCCCTCTTGCCTCATTCTGCACCACTGTTGCTTCTTTCTGCAACTTTTTAGCTTCTTTCTGTACTTCTCTTGCTTTTCTGTACCATTCATGCCTCTTTCTGCACCCCTCTATCCTTTTTCTGCACCTTTCTTGCCTCTTTCTGTACCCGTTACCTTTTTCTGCACCTCTCTTGCCTCTTCCTGCAGTTCTCTTGCCTCTTTCTGCACCCCTCTTGTATGTTTCTGCACCTCTGTTTGTTCTTTCTGCACTGCTCTTGCTTCTTTCTGCAACTCTTGTGCAAATTTCTGCACCCCTCTTGCCGCCTCCTGCAACTCTGTTGGTTCTTTCTTCACCTCTCTTGCAAATTTCTGTACCCCTCTTGCCTCTTTTTGTACCCCTCTTCCCCCTTTCTGCACCTCTCTTGCCTATGTCTGCATCCCTGTTAACTGTTTCTGCAACTCTCTTGCCGCTTTATACACTTCTCTCGCCTCTTTCTGTACCTCTGTGGCTTCTTTCTGCACTTCCCTTCCCCCTTTCTGCACCCCTCTTGCCTCTTTAACTCTTTTGCTTGTTTCTGCACGTCAATTGTTTCTTTCGGCGCCTCTCTTGCTTTCTCCACCCCTTGAATCTTTCTGCACCCTTCTTCCCTCTTTGTGAAGCTCTCTTGCCTCAATGTGCACCTCTCACCTCTTTCTGCATCCCTCTTGCCCCTTTCTGCATCCCTCTTGCCCCTTTCTGCATCCCTCTTGCCCCTTTCTGCATCCCTCTTTTGCCTGTTTCTACAACTCTTTCTTCTTTCTGCACCTCTGTTGCTTCTTTTTGCACTTCTCTTGCTTCGTTCTGCACTTCTCTTGCCTCTTTATACACCACTCTCACCACTTTGTGCATCTGTTGCTCCTTTCTGCACTTCTCTTGCTTCTTTCTGCACCTCTTTTGCTCCTTTCTGCACCTCTTTAGCTTCTTTCTGCATTTCTCTTGCCTCTTTCTGCACCGGTTTCTTCGTTCTGCACTCTTCTTGCTTCCTTCTGTACCTCTCTTGCAAATTTCTGCACCCCTCTTCCTTCTTTCTGCACCTGTTGCTTCTTTCTGCACCTCTCTTGCTTCTTTCTGCAGCTCTCTTGCAAATTTTGGCACCCCCTTGTGTCTTTCTGCACCCCTCCTGCCTCTTTCTGCACCCCTTTTGCTTCTTTCTGCACTCTCTTGCCTCTTTCTGCATCCCTCTTGCCTCTTTCTGCACCTCTGTTGGTTCTTTCTGCACTGCTCTTGCTTCTTTCTGCACCTCTTTTGCCTGTTTCTGCGACTCTCTTGCCTCTTTCTGAATTTTTCTCGCCCCTTTCTGAACTCAAATTGGAAGTGCAAGCTGTCAAGTTTAAAGGTCTGCGTGCTCTCGCAGCTGAGGTATATGTCTACTTGTACATGTATTCTTACATGTGTTATGCATCTGAAGATGGTAGCTTAAAAAGCAGGTACATTTTCCTAAAGGTGGCCAAATCTTTTCAGTTCTGCTCTGTCATTCGGTTCCACAGGCAGACATGTCTTGTATATATATGTGTTATAGAGCCCCTCAAATATACTATTTAATACGCATGTGCCCTGTATTGTGATCAGGGAGAAATCCATACACCTTTTTGTACACAAATTTACAGAGTATGCTGGTTGAAATACAGGTATTCAAGTATTTGTATATTTTCTTTTATGTAACATGTCACTAGGTAAAAGCAGACACGCATACATACCTTCACAAACTTAGTCAGACTTACAACACTGATATGCTTAAGATTGCTGTTTTATATTTGGTAGGCCTAACATTCTGAGCAGTCGAGTAATAGTGAACCTTCAAGAGAAAAGTGAGGGTTAAGACATCTAGGGAGAAGGATTAGTGATTAGGCTACTTTGTATGAGTCTGTTGTAAGGTACATTCAAAGTAGGGCTCTTTCTGCACCTCTGCTGGGTCTTTCTGCACTTCTCTTTCTTTTTTCTGCACCTTTCTTCCTCTTGCTTGACTTCTGTTGCCTCTTTCTATATTTCTCTTGCTTCTGTCTCTCTGTACCTTTCTTTCTGTTTCTGTACCTTTCTTGCCTCTTTCTGCACTTCACTTGCTTCTTTCTGCGCCTTTCTTCCTCTCGCTGCACATGTCCTACCTATGGAGGCATAGTTAGAAATTGGCATTTAAAAAACCCTAGAAATTCACTGAAAAAAACGGAGGTTTCAGGGACGTTATAGTTTGGCTGACATTTCACTCATACAAAACCAGAGAAATTCTGCCGTTATTGCTAGCTGAGCTAACTATAACTCGCAGCCCTGCAATGCACTGCTGATGACATCACATATTACATCACTCATGACATGGTCAGTGACATCACTGATGACATATCTGGTAGGTTTAAATATGCTGCAAAGTCAAAAAGTGAAGGACTAGAGCGCAGGTATATTAGCAGAACATGGACACTTTTTTGCAACCACTGCTATCTAATCTCCTGGCATACATTCAGGATAGCAAAGACATCTTAAATAAATGTGAGGATGTCTGAAGGCCCGTTTGTCACATTTGATGTCACCAGTCTCTATACTTGCATAAAAAAAACAGTTTGGATTGTGGGCTAAAGGTTGTTTCCTCAAAACTAAAATGGTGGATTGGCGCGAGCACAATGAGATGCTAAAGGACATGACTAATTTGATCTTGTCTAAGAATTATTTTTTTACACGGGGGACGTTGGTACCATCAAAACCAGGGGAGCACAATGGGTTCAAAATGTGCTGCCTCGTAGGTGGGTCTCTTTATGGGATGTGGGAGAACGAGCATGCCTGGGGACAATATGCCTCCCCCTGGTTAGAGAATATCATCTTCTGGGGGAGGTACATTGACGATGTTATTGTAATCTAGAATGGTACTGTGAACCAACTTACTGAATATCCTACACTTTATAATGATAATCCGTATACTGTGAATCTGACCATGAAATACCATAGCAATAAAATAGACTTCCTTGATATTAAATTTTTTGCCAAGGAAGATCGCATACACAGTACCCTGTATCGTAAACCCACTACCTGTAACAGCACACTACATGCAACCAGTGGCCACCAGAGATGTACCATCAATAACATTCTGTATGGAGAGATTGTAAGGGTGAGGAGAAATAGTAGTGAGGCAGACACTTTCGCAACTAATTAGGAAGAGGTCAAGGATCGTTTTATCAAACAAGGTTATAAGAGAAAGGTGTAACAGCATGCTGAAAATAGAATACGCCTAATACCCAAAAAAGACACATTGACAAGGGGGCGCTAGGTGGCGCCGGACCAAGATGGCCGCGCTTATGTGAGGCTCTGGCTGCCTGACCCGATGATGCTTTAATTATTCGCTGAAGGACCCCTTGCCCACAGCCGCGAAAATGACCCCAGCGCGATGCTGAAGACTCGCTGCAAGTTTGAAGCCGCTACGCGATTTTGCCCTGAAGTTATCCAGCTTGGTTGCGGCCCGGGGAAGTGACGCCCGCTTCTGCTGGAGGCACCCGGCGGCTGCTGCCGTTACGCTAACGCCGGTGCGGCCATGCGGTGCTGGGCCTGAGACCGCAGTGAATACGTTGCGGCTCCTCTGAGCGGACCGCTCGAAAGCGGAGAGCAGCGCGAGCTGACCGCGACCTGCGCCGTGATGCTGGCGGCCCCCCTGGGCACAAGTGCTGCTGCAGTCCCCCTGTGAGAAGTGGCGGAGATTGCTGGGCCTGGCGCGAGGACCGGGAGCCTGCGGCCCCGCAGGTGAGGTACCTGGGGGGCTCCCGCTGCGCGGCTGCGGCAGGAGCCTGGGCACTGAGGGATCGCTGGAGCGGCGCGGGACGAATCGCCCCTGTCGCCGGAGCGGAGCTGCAGACGCCGGTATACACGGGGCTGAGCCTGGACGGGCCGGCTGCGTGGCAGGGGCCTGCCTTGCCGCCTCGATGCGGGGCCTGTGAAAAGTGACACATCGACCGGGCCACGCTTCGGCAGCTGAGATAGGGCACATGCGACAGGCGCGAGGCGCTAACTGGCCTGCATATAGGATGGGCACTACCTGAGAGGTGACATAAGATATCACATAGAAGGCTGAGGTGCCGCTTGGTGTGGGGAGATCCCAACAATTCAACAAAGCAGAGACGGGGAATAACCACAAGAGGGAGAATCCCAGGTACAGAAAATAGCATATGAACTGAACGGCGGAGAGTGCTGATAGTGCTGGGTATGGAGCACTGCTGCGCCTGGGGAGGCGCATCACTGCTGTGAAGGCTGTGGGGGCGCCCTATCGCACAGGCACTTGCGAGGCTAGCATCATGGGGAAAGCGGACGCACGCCAATCCAGACTGCCTTTCGAGCAGAAAAAAGCGACCACACGCTCCACTACTGAAGATGCGGGCGAACCTGCCCCGACGCTGCCAAATCCTCCGGAAGCCTCCCCTAGTGAGGAACTAAAGACCATGCTCATAGCAATGCAGCAAAGTTTGAATGCCCTCTCAGGGAAAATGGACACCATGAACACCCGTCTCGATTTCTTGGTGTTGAAAGTGGACAAACATGAAGAACAGCTTAAGGAAGCGGAGAGGAGGATCTCTGACACAGAGGACAACACCACTACCATGGCCAAGCAAATGTCACAAATGGACAAGCTGCTGATTGTGATAGCGGCCAAAAACGAGGATCTTGAAGCACGTAGCCGAAGAAATAACATTCACCTGATAGGAATTCCTGAGACCACAGCCTTGGGGCGAATGGAGGACTATGTGGAACAGCTACTTACCTCCACACTGGGGGCGGACTCCTTCTCAGCGCATTTGATAGTTGAGCATGCGCACAGATCATTGGGCCCACGACCTCCGGCTGGAGCACCACCGAGACCCATAGTGGCAAGACTGATTAACTATCGGGACCGCAATGTCGCCTTACGGAGAGCACGGGACCTTCCGGGGCTTCAGTACGAAGGGAATTTGTTCTCCATTTACCCGGATTTTACGCTGGCTGTCCAGGAAACGAGACGGAAATATGTCCAGGTGAAGCAGAAACTGCGCAGGGCAAATGTCGAGTACGCCCTGTGGTACCCAGCCAAACTGCGGATACGCTATCGAGACCGCACGATCATTTACACCAACCTGCAGCAGGCGGAGGAGTTCCTCAAGTCATTACGACGATCCTCCCCTGCACACGACGGCAATGCCGGGCGCCCAGGATCCCAATCACCCGTGGAAGACGACTAAATGTGAAGCACCGTAACCATAGATGGCTAAGTCAAGAACCACTGTGTAAGGGTTTCGCACTATTGTGGCGTTGAGGGAGGAGAAACCCTCGAAATATTCTGGGACAGGGACGACACTTAGCGGACTGGATGGCAGAGGCCGCATAGACGGAGCCACGCAGGAGTCACCAGAAACGAAGTTGTTCTGAGACTGCACAATCACTGACAGATGAGTACCTGGGCCCGGGGCTGAACTGTTTTGTTAAATCACTGACTGGGAGAGTATACTACACAGAGAGGCTCATGATGTTCCAATTTACATAGGTCTGACCGAAATGTTCAAATAGATTGGGCTTGAAGGGGTCTTTCGAATAAGGGTCGGGCACCCTCCACCCTGACCCTCCTCCACCCCAGCTCCACTGGGGAGGGTTCAGAGAGTTCCGCTGACCGGTGGGACACGAGGGTTTAAGAGGAACACCAGCGCCCCACTAAGGGTGGTCCCCAATACCTACAGATAGATAGCTTTGAAAGACTCTGAAACTAGACTGCTTTTTTCTTGCTTGATGTTATCGTTTAGCTATTTGTTTGTATTATTGCTGGGGGGGAGCGGGGGAGGGTTCTGGGATGCCGGCGCATTTGGGGTGCTGATGTGGGAGGGAAGAGTGGGAGGGACAGTTACGGGAGAGCCTCACGGGAGACTGGGAGTTGGTCACTGTATGATTAGATTCCGATGCGCTTTTGGAACTTTACAGCACTGCACGACGACAGTAGAAACTGCATTACACCACACGCCACAGTGGGATATTGCATCATGCGCCACGCTTGCACGAACGTCCACCCCTGACACTGGTTTACGAACATGGAATGGACACGACAGGACACGGTGAAATTCCTGTCATGGAATGTACGGGGGCTACGAGATCCCAGGAAGAAGAGACAAATCCTCTCTTACCTTGACCGACATGACATTAGCATAGCGGCACTACAGGAGACACACACTGACCCTAGATGCTCCCCGACCTTTGGCAGCAGATGGGCTTCCAGTAGGGTATTTTCAGCTTACTCCACGTATGCACGAGACACGGCCATTCTGGTCAAGAGAGGGACCCCTTTCAGATGTGGAGGGATGCAAAGTGACGGAGGGGGCAGATTCTGCATGATGTGGGGCACCCTCGGTGCACATTTGGTGGTTATCATTAGCTATTATGGTCCCAACACCGATAGCCCTAACATTTTGAATGCACTGTTGGGACAGATACTGGACATAGGGGCCACTCATGTACTCTGGGCGGGAGACTTTAATACGGTCTGTGACCCTGCAAAAGATCGGTCTTCACACTTGCCTCATCACTACACGCGCAGCCAGGGAACATTAAAGGGATTGCTGGGTGACGGCGGCTTAGTTGATTTGTGGAGATACAGACATTCAGAGAGACGAGAGGGGACCTTTCACTCGTCAATACACGCGTCCTGGTCGAGGCTTGATTACTGGCTTGGGTCTCGGGGGATCTGCCCTTGGGTGCGTGATGTTGATCACCTAGCTTGTACACTGTCCGACCATGCCTCACACTGGGCATCCCCAACTTGAACGCCAGCCCCAGGTGCTGGAGACTTGCCCCTGAGGCGCTGCTTGATGAGGTATTCAAGACAGAACTAGGAGAGGCTATAGCTGAATTCTTCGAGCGGAATAAGGGATCGGTCGAGCAAGTAGGGACAGTGTGGGAGGCATTTAAAGTGACCATGCGAGGGATTTGTATGTCCAAAAGCTTTGGGGTATTGAGGGACATCAGACGACGGCTTCGACGGCTGGAGGGGGAACTTAAAGACCAGGAGGCGGATGTCTGGCGGACTAGTTCCGGGGAAGGAAGGGCTAAGATGAGGGAGCTACTGACCGATTACACGGAAACGGCAGAAAGAGAGGCGAAGTTTAGAGGGAAATATGCCCAGGCACGACGCTATGGGGAAGGAGGCAGACCTGGGAAAGCCTTAGCTCAGGATATCAGACTGCCCCGGTATGCTAACTATATACTTGAGGTGGAGGATGGGGAGGGTAATTGCCAAAAGGACAGTGCCCGGATACTGCAGACCTTTACTGACTTTTACGCGGAGCTTTACAGCTCTAAAGGGACCAACGCAGCGGACTTCCCACGCTTTTTTGGGGACATCACGCTGGGGTTTCTGGAGGACAATCAGAGAGAGTTTTTATGTGCGCCATTCTCGAGTGATGAATTGAGAGGCGGTCCTTCAGTTGCGGTCTGGGAAGGTGCCGGGGCCGGACGGACTTCCGAGCGACTTCTATAAACTATACCTGGATCATCTCGCCCCCGTTCTGCAGGAGGTGTACGCAGAGGCACTGGAGACGCAGGCACTGCCGCCCACAACGAGAGAGGTCCTTATTATGTCCATTCTGAAGCCAGGGAAACCGGCTAACAAGTGTGACTCATACCGGCCCTTGTCCCTCATCAATGTGGATAGTAAAATCATCACAAAAATGATAGCTAATCGACTGAACCTCCTGATGGATGAGTTAGTTTTACCAGATCAGGCGGGCTTTATTCCCGGGAGATCCACTTCCCATAATCTCCGCACCCTCTTTTCGATTATCCAACAGGTGGCCCCGCAATTGCCGCTGACGGCTATATTTTTGGATGCCACCAAGGCGTTCGACTCGGTAGAGTGGGAATATTTACACGCAGTACTTAGTTGCATGGGGTTCCCGGTAGGATTTTCTGCTTGGATTAAATTGATCTATAATGCTCCGGTGGCCCGTGTGCAAATTAATGGCCACACGTCTAAGGCAATACCCCTGTCTCGGGGCACTAGGCAAGGGTGCCCGCTGTCGCCGCTGCTATTTGCCCTGGCGATGGAGCCACTAGTGGCTAAGGTGCGCCAATACCATCAGGAGAAGGCTCTAAGATGCCTGCTGTGCCCCATCCTGATTTCACTGTACGCGGACGATGTCACCCTATATGTTAAGGACCCGAGGCACAACCTCAATCCGCTCCTGCGGGAATTCGTGTGATTTGGGGGACTCTCTGGAATACAGATTAATTGGTCGAAATCTCAAATCCTTCCTCTTACTCCGGCTGTCACCCCCTTTGTGGTTGACTTCCCGCTGGAGTGGTGTGACACTACTGTTCGATACTTAGGTGTGAATGTCACCATAGATCGGGAGGAGCTGATCTGCGACAATTATGGGCGTGCTATCGACACGCTACGTGACACAATAACAAGGTGGATAGCCATGCCACTATCCATCGCTGACCGGATTTCTCTGGTCAAGATGATAGTGCTACCTAAGTTCCTTTACTACTTCCTGAACATCCCCTACCACCCGGGACGCCCCTTCTTCACTACCTTGAGGACAGAACTTTTGCGTCTGGTTTGGGCGGTAAGCAGCCCCGAATTAAGTGGGAGACGCTGGCCAGTCCATACGCGGTGGGAGGGCTTGAGCTGCCCAACTTTGAATTATACTATATGTGCGCGCAGGCGCACTATGCGCATTACTGGTTTAATGGCCCGAAATATACCGCTCATTTGGCCACGGAGCATTGGCTGGCTGACCCCGTCCCGATAGAGGGAGCATTCTTGCAACAGACATCACAGCGCGAACGGGTCCCTACAACTGTAGACTGCACTGTGCGTGCATGGCGGTGGATTGCACACAAAATGCAAGACCTAATGATCTACTCCCCCCGGTTGCCGCTGACGTTTCATCCCCTACTGACCCTCCTGCAGGAGGGTATCTTCAAAAAATTCAAACGACAACGGGGAATCCATACATGGGGAGATATACCTCAAAAATGGAAATTTGCTACACTACAGCAGTTGTGTGACGATCCTCCACCAAATGGTATGGAAACATTCCTTTATGCCCGTCTTGGAGAGGGAATACGGGCCTGTACCCCGGAATATCCACAGGAACCGCCGGTGCTTCCCCAGGTGAACGCACTGCTGGGGGCGAAAACTGCGTCTCACTTGGTGTCCATCCTCTATAGGTCCATATACGTAGAAAGGTGTCTGTTAGCAACAGGATGCGTATTACGCACTTCAAATACTTGCAAAGATACTATTATACACCCGCTCGCCTGTACCGGTTTGGACTGCGAGAGGACGCCAGATGCGACAGATGTCGAGCTGATGGCGCTGATATGCTGCACCTGGCATGGAGCTGCCCGGCCCTTCAGGAATATTGGGAACAGATATTTGAAGCAGTTGGGAAAATGTTGGATACTCCGCTACCACCGTCTCTGCTGATGGGCATACTGGGCTATACGGAACGGCTCCCTGTGATACATAGGAAATTCGCCTCTGTTTGCTTCCTTCTTGCTAAGTGGAGGGTGGCCTGTAAATGGGGCAGAGGGAGGGCACCTAAGTTCAAGGACTGGCTAGAAACGATGATATTTTGGCAGGATCAGCTTGCCCTGTACTCTGACCTCCTTCCGTCAGCTTCCCGACCCCGAGACATATGGGGTCCTCTGAAGAATTACTTATTGTTAACCCCACTGGTACCTGGCGCGGCTGCCCCTTCCTCCCCATCCAGCTAGACGACTAGGCTACACGCGGCGGAGGTGGGAGTACCTGGGGTGCGGACCGCTGATGGGTATGCAAATAGCAGCTTCCGACGCCTCGCGGTGGTCGGACACCTGTGGAGGCTGATTGGGAACTGTGGGATTCGGGGGAGGTTGCACAGCCTACTGGGTGTGCTTGACGTTGGGGCATGAGAGGTTGGTCATGATGTTGAGACATCCACTGCAGTGCTCACGCACTTAAGACTGTACTCTGTTGTTCCTGGCGCTCTCTGAGCCGATACGCTATTTTAATTTTTTTAACCTCTCTCACCGTGAGGCTAGTTGGTTGTGTTCTTAGTCTGTTGTTATTTAAGGCTATTAGGGTTCGTGATCCCTTGTTCCATTAAATAGCAAAACCTACATATATTTTTGACGCGGTTGGCCCTTTTGGGTTGTAGGCGATACGCTGTGTACACCTCTGCTTTTTTCTTACTATAACACGCTGCCGGCCAAGGGTGGTTGTAGGCATTATGCGGTGTACGGACATCATATGCTAAATAAAGGTTTTGAAAAACTAAAAAAAACAACAACAAAAAAAAGACACATTGACAAAAAATGGTCTTGATCACATGCTAAATAACAACCAGAACCAACTTCACTTTGTCACCAAATGTAATAAACACAGCAATTGAGGTATATAAGATCTCATTGAAACATTGGTCCCTATTTTGAGAAATCCCGGGCGTCAAGGATGTCATATCACATAAACCAAAAGGTAACATACCGACGGGGTAGGAGCATCAGAGACATGCTGTACCCTAGCTATGTAACATCAGATACGGAGGATAGAAACTGGCTGCCAAGACCAATACATGGATTTTTCACCTGCAAGGATTGCAATATCTATAAATATGGTAAGAACAAAACTAAGCAGTTTCGATAAAACATATAGCATACTTTCACTATTCGTCATACTATTAGCTGCAAAACACCTTTTGTGACTTATGTGATTGGATGTAGCTGTAATATTATTTATGTGGGGAGTACGGTAAGACCTCTAAAAATCAAAATTCAGGAGCACGTAAGAGCCATTAAAAACCAGGTATCCTATGACCTCGCACATGACAGAACATGCTGACACACCTGAGAACTAGTTTCATGGGATTGATCACATTCTGCCCAGAGTAAGGAGGGTGATAGAGAGAATTGGTGCTGTGACAGAACGAAGCTGGCTGGATTTGCCGTTTACAGTGTATTTCTATGGGGCAGAACACAGATAACAAACTCCATTATTTCCTATAGTGCCAGCCTATTCCTCCACTTTTTTCAATGCTGAATCTACACACGAGGCAATGTTCCCTTATGTAGTCTTTCCCTGTAACCTTTTAATTGCATTCTTTCAAACGCATTAAGTTACTGTACGATACTTATCATAGGGGTAGACATTTTGTACTAGAATGTGCTTTTAAAATTTCCATACATTAGGCAGACACTGCTAATGAAGTTTATCCTCATGGCTACTGCAATATGCCCTTTCTGCTAGTATAAGCAGCTCCTACATATTCTGTTATTATTTGACAAGACTGGTACTTTTTCTGAATTAAGATAAATAACGCTATTAGATAAATGATGCCATTAGTTAAAAGCATGTATCTTTAACTTTCTTACTTAATCTCTTGCCTGCACGGCATAGCAAAGTAAAATTAACCTATTACTAAGAAACTCTTTGTGCTATTATGCAATACAATCACGCTCTATGAATAGGTTTCATATATACTTTAGTTATTTTTGGTGCAATTTGCCTTTAACTACCGAGATGTACCTGACGCAGAAGCACATCACGCACGTTCACATGGAGTCTTATGGACAGGGCCACGGTAGACGAGTCCCTTCGTTGCATTGTAAATTCGTCCGACCGGTCTGCCAGACAGGTACGCTGTTATTAGTCGATGTAGGATTTTTTTTTTTTATATAAATGATGAACCTTTTTGGGTAGGTTTTCTACAGAGTTGGGTGATATGTTTGGCGGCTTGTCCGCCACTTTCATTCGCCATGTGAGGCTGTATACTTACTCACCTCTATATTATATATTTCTTTTAATGGATTAATCATTGCCCTTGCATTTTGGAGCATCCATTTTTCAAACTGATTTTGAGCAACTGCTCACATTCCCTTATCTGCTAGAGGCACATAGTGCTATTATGTGCAAGTCGTTTGCATAGCTGTGAATGAGGTGCCGGACACTAGGGGAGGGTCCCTTACTATAATACATTGTATATGGATCCGTAATATGTTGACTTTCTGCTTTTCGTATGCCTGTATATAATCCAACCCAATTAATTAAATATGACTCTCCTATCTTAGATGGGCCCATTTAACAATACACAAAATAGAGAACTTTAAAGAACGGTACAACAACAATAATAAATTCCCATCCTGTAACACGATCGGTTCTTTGTATTCACCTCCAATGGTTTTACAACAAGACAAAATAATATTGTGCGGGTGGCTATATATATTTTTATCTATGTGTGTGTGTGTATATATATACACACACACACACACATATATATATATATACACACACATCTATATACACACACACATATATATACACACACATATATATACACACACACACACACATTATCTACTGGCGGTCGGCAGTAGATGGGTATAGTTAGGACCGTGTTTCCATAGGAAATCTGAAAATTCTATTTTGAATAACTTTGGCGCCGGTTGACGAATCCTCGCGAAATTTTCAAAAGATGGCCGCGAGTGAGGGAGCTCCGAAACCAGGCTCCTAGCTCGGGATCACGGCAGCAGTAAATGCCCTCTAAATCCCCTCCCGACCCACTACCCGCCGCAAACCACCAAAGCGGGACTTACAGCAGCCGTAGAAACCAGGAGACGACAGCGACGAAGAGCGCAGAACTGCCGCATACGTCCCGCGCCGATTCCTGGCAGCCCCGACACGACTCCACGAAGGAAACCCGCAAGCCCTCCCCGGATCCGCGTCGATCTCCAAAAAAGGGCCCCACCTAACAGACGAGTGCCCGTTCCTGCACAAGGAGTGCTGATCACGAAGCAGATTACTCCGTTCTACCTCGGAGCACCGTCATCAAGGTAGGACGACTGGCCCCAATATGGCCGCCACGCGAGCCACCAACCTCAAGAAATAGGACTTGCCGAGCGCCGAGGCCCCCAATTAAAAAAAAAAACAGAGGCCCCCGCCCTCTCTATCTGCACAAAGTTACCCGGCATCAGCGCGAGCAAGCCCCGCAAGTAGCTCAGTTTCGGTAATTGGCTCCACCTGACTCCAAGATGGCGGATCCCTAACCCCAGTCGACCTGCTTTGTCCCCAAAGGTTCGACTCCGAACACTCTCTGCGACACGCGACTCTACATTTGCAGACCCCCCCTCTGCCCCATCCAAGAAGGAAACTTTACAGGACCACGCTAGTCCCTCAAGAAGCCCCACGCCTTCAGTTGAGTCCGCCTGGCCTCGGGATGGCAGCTCCATAGAGCCCAATGTCACACACCCAATCATCCGAGGAGTTCGCTAAGCCTAACAATAGATACAAGAGCTGTATACAAGGTAATAACAGGGGCGCTACCCCCAACAAAAGAGGACTGGGAAAAGAGCGCATTAGTACACCTTGGAAAGACTCTCCCTCTAAGAACCTGCCTGGCCTCTAGAGGACAAGCCCCCGACCATCGAGTTCCGAGTCTAATCACCCATAAGCTTATATTTTGCACGCCGCTACGCTGACCTCTTTCCCCAGCTTGCAACTTCCTCACCTGTGTCAAGCTGGTCACCTCCACCAACACAGTGTTCACCCCCCCTAAGAAAATATCAAAAGGCCCTCAACCCAGCCACCCGACATACCGTCTTGCTAGAGGCAACTGATCTGGAGGCCTGAATAAAGTTGACCGCCTGTAGTCAGTACCACAGGATCACCCTCATCACCGTCAGTTACATTCGCATGTCCTCAACCAAGTCTTCGGCGACAACCGTATTTCACCAACCCGCCTAAACCCCCTCTCAGAGGCTCGAGCCCCCGCCCTGTAGCAAACTTACTATGGCCCTGGACACGCTAACGCACCCCTACCAACCCCTACCGACCCACCCGAAACCTAATAACGCGAACGCATACACTATTAACTTCCCACCCAACCTGTCTGCTAGAGCACGACGAAATTTCAAGCAGAAACTGATTAGACAGCACAGGGAAACCCTATTTTCAGACATATACCACTGCTCCTCTAAAGGACTGATTAAGATCGACCTAATCTTCCACACGGAGAGACCAGAAGAATGGAACATCACTCTCAGAGCACAACTCTACATCTCCAAAACCACAACCACCCCACACAGCTGCAAACTATCATCTTTGCTTCCTAATCGCTCATCAAGAAGTGGGATCACGTCCGTGACCATCTACACTAACGGCACTGTTCTCATTCAGGCAAATAACGAGAACCTGGAGGGTTTCGACTCCCTCTTTCCCACACTCCGTTCCGCTCTCCCCCACCTGCCTCGACCCGCCCTAGCCCAGCTCCCAAGGGTTACTCATACTATCGCCTCCCCTTCCTGCGCCCCCGCTGCCCACCTCCCCCGAGGCACCCCCCTCTACGGCGACTCTACAAAGCATGCTCTCCAACTTTCCAAAGAAAGTACTAACCCTCTTCCTAACCGGACCCATCCACCTCAACCCTGTGAACAAGCTCTGCCGACAGTGACCCTTAACCACACTAGCGCTCGCACAGATGTCAGAAAGCTGAACCCACACATTGAGCCAACTCACCCCCCTCGCTTGATCCCAAAAAGCGACACCTTGTCCTACACAATGAAGGATAGGCAACATTCCACCAACAAGAACTACAACACACAGGACAAACCCCCCCAAGACGTCCCCACCCTCGCACACAACTCCACGAGACAGCGGCTCACGTCACTAGAAAGCCAGATAGACTATCGCCCGGGGCTTAGCCGAAATTATCACCAACCTAGACAAGGAACGCAGGTCCATCCAATCCCCGCCCTGGGTACCCTCTACATCTAACACCAACCACCACAAGTGCCCTACCTGCCCCTCAGCAATCACCGGGTCACGATTGCAGAGGTTACCAAGACCGGTCGCGGAAACCTGGTCACAAAATTCCCTGAGAAACTCAGCCCCCTCCACTAGGGCTCAGAGACGCTCATATTCAAATACCGTGCCTCTGACTTCAAGACCCACTAGGACAGAAGCTGCTATGACGGACAAAGAAGCAGCTGATCTAGCCTCCTCATATGGCACACCCCACACACCTCACACCAACTCCCCAATATCCAAAATCCCAGTGATCACGGGTTTCCGAAAAGACCTGCCGTGCATAAAAATCCCCAGACTGCCCTGCCTTTCCACCCTACCCAGGGCCCCCATAGCAATGATCCCTAGCCATGAAGAGCCTTCCACCAACTGCTTGCTCATTAATTGCAGGTCGGCGTCCATGCATGCTACGGAACTAGCAGAAGCCATCCTCTCACAGGACATCGACATTGCATTCATCACGGAGACCTGGCTCAACGAGCTCTCCTCACCATGCTTAGACATGCTTGTACCACCAGGCTTTTCCATTATCAACAAAGACAGAAAAGACCAACGAGGGGGCGGGGTAGCTATCATTCATAAAGAAAACATGGTCATCTCGGTAATAGAATCCTGCAAATACAACACATTTGAATGTCTCTCAACCAACATAAAGACCAAAGATAATGGTACTCTGCTCTGCCACCTTCTTTACCATCCACCAGGCAATACCTCCGTATTCGGTGAGCATCTATCTGACCTGATAGCTCAATGTGCACTAGGAGATGCCAACTACCTAATCCTTGGTGACCTTAACCTGCGGTGGAATGAAACTACCAACCCGCTAATTCAAACGCTATCCAATCTCCTCCATGACAACAATTTAATCCAACACTGCGCGGAGGAGACACACTACAAAGGAGCCATCCTGGACACCATCATTGCTCAACGAAACGCAATTACAATCAACCACATACTCCCCGTGGACTGGTCGGACCACCACTTGATCCTATTCCACATCAACCAACAAACTGTCTCCCAACCGCCTAGGCAAGCCCCTTCCAAATGGATTAGAAACTTCTCTCAGATTCCCATGGAAATCCTTGAAGACAGGATAAACTCGCTTCTTCCCCAAACCAATGACCTCCTCTCCACAGCTGAACTCACCGATCGTTACAACGCAAAGCTAGTGACCATGCTTGATCAGCTTGCTCCCCTAAAACTGAAAAAAAGCAGAGCAATCCCATCCAGGTCATGGTTCAACTCTGACCTGAATTCTGAAAGGAGAAAACTAAGAGCCAAAGAAAGAAGCTGGAGGAATAACCCTACCTCCATCCTCCGCGAACAACTCAAAACAGCCCGCAGGAAGTACAACAACCACATAAAAAACAAGAAATCCAGCTTTTTCCGCTCAGCGCTCGACAGCGCAAAAAATAGACCTAAAGAGCTCTATAGCATCATCAGGAAACAAACCTCCAATCCCGTGAACTCCTCTATACAGGCGTCCAAAGAACTCTGCAACAACTTCGCCAACTTCTTCAGGGATAAAATCAATAAGATCGAACTTACACTCGACACCCCCAATACACACCCTTCAAGAAGCATCACGTCCGGGTCGCTCGACTTCTCTCCCGATACCCCCGCCAATTCCTGGCTCAGCTTCCGCCTCATACAAGAATCCGAGATTGTCACGCTGATCTCCTCCTCCAAACCATCAGCACATGACCTAGACCCCATTCCTCCCCTATTGACCAAAAAACTGAAGCACACCCTAGCCCCTCTTTGGTGCACAATCATAAACAGTTCCTTAAAAAATGGAGTCGTTCCAGACTGCCTTAAAATGGGACAAGTCACACCTCTGCTGAAAAAACCCAGCCTTGACACTACGGAACTGAATAACTTCAGACCCGTTTCGAAACTCCCTCTTCTGTCCAAAACCCTAGAAAGATGCGTGCTCCAACAACTAACCCAACACCTAAACAACATCAACCTACTGGACTCCCACCAATCAGGCTTCAGAAAAGGCTGTAGCACAGAAACCGCGATCCTCAACATCATTGACGATATCCACAGATCACTCGACTCTGACCAATGCTGCCTCCTCATACTCCTTGACCTCTCGGCAGCATTTGACACGGTAGATCACAATCTGCTCCTTAGGGCTCTCCAAGAAAGAGCCGGCCTTGGCGAAGTGGTCCTCCAATGGTTCTCCTCCTTCCTGCACAACCGCACGCAAAAAATTAAAATCAAAAACTTCACTTCCGACCTCCACCAAGTCAACAAGGGTGTCCCGCAAGGCTCAGTGCTATCCCCACAACTCTTCAACATCTACATTGAGCCTCTCGCTAAACTACTCAAAAAAGCCAACGTCCGCTTCCATCTCTACGCTGATGATACTCAGATATATTTGGAAACCACCTCCCTCAAAGACATTCAAAGACTCAATGACGTACTGAGCGATGTTCAACACTGGCTATCTTGCAACCACCTTAAACTAAACCCGGACAAAACTGAGACACTCCTCATCTCGAATAAGGAAGAAAACCCCCAAATTGCCGAATGGCTAAAGGCTGTCGATGCGCTCAAAGGAAATCTCACTCTTGCAGATTCTGTCAAATCACTAGGCATCACTCTAGACCCGAAACTGAACATGACCAGACATATCAAAAATTCGGCCAAGAGTGCTTTCCTTAACCTCCGACTACTGAACAAAATAAAACCCCTCATTCCTCCCTCCGATCTCAAACAGGCCACCCAAACTCTGGTACTGTCAAGACTGGACTATGGGAACGCAGTCCTATCTGGAATTCCAAAATCGCACCTGGCTCCCCTCAAAACGACGTTGCATGCGGCAGTCAGAATGATCACCGGTATCTAGAAATTTGACCATATTTCTCCTGCACTCAGGGAACTTAAGTGGCTTCCGGTCGAAATGCGGATTAGCTTCAGAACAGCCTGCCTCACTCATAAAGCTTTACACATCGGCAAACCCGAATATCTGGCAAAAAAACTCAAAAAAGCCGGTCAGGCTAGGAATCTCAGAAGCTCAAACCCACCAAAAACTCGAAAACAAAAAACTGCAGATCGGTCCTTCGCCGGTAGCGCTCCAAAAATCTGGAACTCTATTCCACCTCACATCAGAATCATCCCCTCCTTTGCAAAATTCAAAAGCCAACTCAAAATCTTGTTTCTCAACCGTTCCCTAGGGAATGGATAGGATCAATCGGAGCAGCGAGCCGACACTGCGCTCTGCTCCAACGCCAAGGCCCCGAAGGACTACAAAGACTCAGTCTGTCTTGCACTGTTATTCTGACACTCTACTGTTTTGTGTTGTTGAATCTATGCAATGTTTCCCGCTGTAAAGCGCTCCGATACCCTAGGGTCTGGCCAGCGCTATAAAAACCTTCTTAAATAAAAATAAAATAAATAATGGAGCGCTCCGCTCAGCTCCTACCCTGAAAGTCTCGGGGGGATTCGTCAAGCGGGGGCCGAGAAAAAAGGGGGGTCCCACAAAGCGTTTTCCCCATGCATTTTTCCATAGGACCTTTAGTCGAAGGTACAGCCCGAACGGCTGAACAGAATTACTTGAAATTTGGCAGAGAGGTAGTCCTCCGGTCAGGGAAGTGCCTTTTGCAGGTCTGGTGTCAATCTGTTCAGTATTTCCTGAGAAAATAGCATTTAAAAGCATATAAATATCTATACACGTGCACCGTGCGTGCACTGTGCGCGCACGGTGCCGTGCGCGAGCGTAATTCTGATTGGTTGTTAGATGTCAGTCAACATTCGAATCGGTCGAAATCAGGAAGTGTCGGCCGCCATTTTGTCTGTCACACTGAAAAGGAAAGGTGGAGAACGTGAACAGGGGGCAGGGAAGAGTCCCTGACCCCCTAGCCTTTTTCAGGGGGTCACAGTAGGACCCCGAATGTCCAAAAAAAGATTTAATTTTTTTTTTTTTTTTAAACGCGGGGTGCATGCACCGTAAAAAAAATCTTTAAAAAAAATAGATTTAATAATCAAGTTTAAGTGTTTAGATATTAGGTGGCTCTAAAAAGAGCCGTTGTGTTCATTGAGTGGTTTTTTTGTACCTACGAGTAAGTACCGATGCAGAGTCTAAAGTTCAAGAGGAAGACTCTGTTCCCTTCATCATTGAAATGTACACTGTCTCCTCTATAAATGTCTTTCATGTTGTAACGCAAGTTGTTGTGCTATATAGAACCCATACCATAGTCTCTGAGGAAAGCAAAAACAGACTTATTGACGTGCTTTCTTGCTTTGTCAATCTGCGGACAATGTTGGTTGGACCACTTCCACTTTTGCCTTTGGCATATATTAGAATATACAAAGGCAGTTTGTGGAAAAAGTGACATCAATTGCACAAAGGTGTCCTTAACAAGCATTTCCAGACCTACCCCAGTTAAAGTGCCTAGGTAATTTCCACCACAGTGCACAATTATAAGGTTAGGCTGTGGGAGATGTAGGAAGGATTTCACCAAAGGCATTAATTGGTGCCACTTTAACCCTCTCTGACCAATCCATTTAATGTCTACATTTGGCAAAGCAAGGTCTTTCACAATACCTATTTTTTCTGCAAACTTTTCACTCCAGAAGACATAGCTATGACCTATAATCCACACTGTGAACATCTTCCAAGGAGATCTGGATGCACTCAGAAGGTGTCTTTCAGTAGAATGGCAATATGAAATGAAAGATAGGTGTAAAATGGAAGCTTACATACTTTTTTTTAAATAAAAAGAACTCATTGGCTGTTTCATACCATTCTACACTAAAAACTAGGCTGTATGTTCACATTTATAAAAGCATGTTTTGTATTGGTTCTGAAAAATGTGTTCCCACAGAATATTAGTTTGGATTTGCTGTTAGGTTTGAAAAGTCGAGCACTCTTGCTGTTTGGATTTGAAACATTGTGTGCTGAACTTCTGACCTCTCTGCTCACACCAGTGTTCCATGACCTGTTGCTATGGTAGCAGGCAGAAGTCATGGTGGGGGTAGGGATCATTTGGAAAGGGTTGAAATTTGCAAGTAATACAAATGTGTTTCCATTTTTAAAAAAAAGCTGGAGAACGTGGAAAGGGGGCAGGGTAGAGAGTTCCTGACCCCTTAGCCTTTGTCAGGGGATCCCTGAAGGATCACGAAGGTAGAAAAAAACGATTAATTGTTAAAAAAAAAAAAAAAAAAAAAAAACGTGCGCGTTCGTGCGCGCACGTCAAAAAAAGCAGATTTAAAAAACAAGTTTTAGTGTTTAGACATTAGGTGCTTCTAAAAAGAGCCCTTGTGTTAATGGAGGGACAGAGGAACAGAAAAACGCAAACATGTAAAAAACTATGGCAGGAGGCTCCGCATGAGTGCTGGTCTATCTTCCTCTGAATGAGATCAATACTGGTTTCACCAAGAGAAATAAGAGCATGGCACTCAGTGCACCGTATATACACCCTCTGAAAAGAAGAGCGTATATCCAGAGGAACAGTAGAAGGTGAAGCTGCAGCCGCAGAAGAAGTGCTCGGCTGAGCTGCTGCGGATGTGCTCGGCTGAGCTGCTGGAGGGTTTTCACTAGCAGCTCGAGCAAAAGCCACAGAATGTACAGCTTCACAGAGCCTTAACATAGTGTGAATGCTAAAAGAGTATTTCTTTGTAGGATTCCCACGAGATAAGGTTCTACCACAAAGAAGACAGGTGACTTTGGCAGCATTTACCTTCTTCTCCCTCTCAGGAAAAGTGAAAAACTGCCATATGAAAGAGTCTTTCTACTTCCTCTGTCTCACAAGAGTGTCCTCCTGCTCACTCATAGAAGTTGGCTGCTGCTCTGCCATTTTATCACAAAAACAGGTCAGCTCCTTCTACCAGGGAATCAGAAGTAATAATGAGGGGAGTGGGTGTGGTGTTGGAAGAATCTGGAACTGAAACTACTTTGAACCAATTAAAAGTGTTGTTTCTTGATCACATGACTTGCCATGAGGGGAGTTGGTGTGGTGTTGGAAGAATCTGAGACTACTAAGAACAAATGAAGTGTTGTTTCTCAATCACATGACTTACCGTGCGCGCACCGAGCGTGCACGGAGCGTGCACGGAGCACGCACGCCTGCGCGTACGTAGCACGCGCGCTTGCGCGTTCGAAGCACGCACGTACGGTGCAAACGCGCATGCGCGAACGGATTACGCGCGCATGTGCGTACAGAACACGCGCGTACGTAGCACGCGCGCATGTGCGTACGTAGCATTCGCGCGCGGAGCACGCACGACGTACGCATGCATACGTGGAGCACGTACGCATGCGCACACGGAGCACACGCGTACGTAGCACGCGCGCATGCGCGTACATAGCGTGCGGAGCATTCGCGCACGGAGCATGCACGACGTACGCATGCATGCGCACACGGAGCACGTACGCATGCGTACTCCGTGCGCGCGCGATGACGGTGCAAGCACGGTATGCGAACGGTGCGTGCACGGTCAAAAACCCATTAAAAAAAAATAATCAATAAAAGTTTATAGAAGAAATTAACTATGCTGTTCAACTATATCCCCCCCAAAAAAAAAAGAGAAGAGCCATTCCATATTACAGGTTACAATCAATCTATACCTATATACATAGGTAGCTTACTATAAAATAAATATTTAAAAACTATAATAATACATTCATAAATTAGCATTTAAAAAACCTTGCAAATTCACTTAAAAACCATAGGTTTCAGGCACGTTATAGTTAGGAATTAGCATTTAAAAAACCTTTGAAATTCACTAAAAAAAACATAGGTTTCACACATGTTATAGTTAGCTGGACTTTTCACTCGTACAAAACCATTGCAATTCCCCCGTTATAGTTAGTTCAGCTAACTATAACTCGCGCGTCCGCAATCCACTGCTGATGACGTCACATATTCCATCACTCATGACTTGGTCAGTGACATCACTGATGACATCTCAAATGACATCACTGATGACATTACTGATGACGTCACCAATGTGATAAATTAGTACACCTTCTCCCACCCTAATATAAATTTTGATACACCAACTCAAAAATTCAGACGGCCATTTTGAAAACCATAGAAACTCCAATACTAATAACTACATACCCACTCATTGACTCTTAGATCTATGTGCACCTCCACTCACTCACCTGTACAGTCACTCTTTCTTACAGTCACTCCGTACAAGACTATCATATGCATTTATACACATATATAGACACTCACACACTTCCAATCATCCATTGAGGTACTGACACACCTAGTCAGTTGTGCTAATAAATAAACACATTCCAATTGACTCACCTATACAGTTAAATACACTCAAGTTCACTTACTCATAAAAATACTAAAACATTTTGACACTCTTACTCAATTTCTAGTACAAGCACACTTTCATCCATACAGCCAGTCCCGCAATCACACACTCTCACATATAGTTATATACTCTTATACACATATACACAGTGTTTCACATATGTAGTTACTGTCACATGTACAACTGAGATATACATTCAATCACTAACACACAATTACATACACTCACCCAGCCATACAGTCTATCACAGTTCCCCTCTTAAATCCATGCACCCATAGATTCACTCACACGCACATCTATGCACAGAGTCACACACATCTCACCCACTAATACACTCAGGCACCCATACAGATACTCAGACAACCAATCAATAACCCATATAGACACTCATATAGGTATTCACAAAACCGTGCAGCCACTTATACACCAACACACAGACACATACAGACATTCACACAGTTTAGTCACTAGTCTGCAGTAAGATACATTTAATGACTCTCTTATAGAGTCAGTTAAGCACCTAGAAAATCATCCATTCACACACTTGTACACCCACTCATTCTTCAACAGGCATTTCCCGATATATATTAAACATATTAAAACTGTTCGGAAACATATACTCAATGGATGACTTCATCAGTGATGTCATTTGAGATGTCATCAGTGATGTCATCAGTGATGTCACTGACCAAGTCATGAGTGATGTAATATGTGACGTCATCAGCAGTGGATTGCGGGCGCGCGAGTTATAGTTAGCTGAACTAACTATAACGGGGGAATGTCAATGGTTTTGTACGAGTGAAAAGTCCAGCTAACTATAACGTGTGTGAAACCTATGTTTTTTTCAGTGAATATATATATATATATACACACACACATATATATATACATACACATATATATACATATATATATTGTGGTACTTCCTCTTGTGTTTCCTTCCAACAAAAGAACGAAACGGACTCCTGTTATTTGGTGCATTCAAAGTTTTATTTCTGCTTATGCCGCGATTGCGCGTTTCGGGCCTCCCAGAGCCCTTGATCACATGACATGCTTACTTTTTCCCCGGTTTTTAAAGTGACACAGTGCCTAATAGTGTTCATAAATATAAAAAACAGACTAATCCTCTTGTTCTCTGTTTGTTGTACTGTTGCATTCGTCATTCGTCTTAATAAATATTTTAAAATATTTAAAAGAAACCATCAAAATATTTGTGTAAAATACATAAATAAATATATACTTATTTACACAACCATCTATACATAATCCAAACTGAAACTGAATATTTATGAATGACACCAATTAGAATTTTGACTTTTAAAACGCATACTTGTTCATTAAAAGCCCACCATTGATTGCACAGAACCACAATTTTATCAGTGTCCCTCTCTTGCCTACATATCCGCATAAATGCGTGTGTTGTTGTATATACATATTGTTCACCGCTGCTGATTTCCTGATGAATATACTTCGTACAAATACTTATTTTCTTTATACAGAAATATACAACATGACATATGGAAAAATGTGTTATTACAATCGGGTCATCCCTTTAACCTTTGGTGTCATTATTCTGTTGTTGCTGGCTAATCCGTATCTGCCCATTTCAGTCATTAATGTTAGAACCCACTAGTATGGTTGTTTTGAAGTTCTTAATACAGTACATGACATGTGCAAAGTACGCTACAAAAAGTGCTGAAGTGCTTATTTATCAAAAGTGACACCATTTTATAGTGCAAAAGATTTTTATCTAAAGTTTTATTATATACCATGAGCCCATGGTACTACTAATAAAAACATCAGATATTATAACAAGACAGAGGGGCAGATTAAAAAATCTCAATATATTCACAACATTATTAATATTATTTTTATTTCTAAGTTTTAAAGTCTTAAGTTTAAAGCCAGGTGTACAAGTCTTCAGTGGTATTTAATCCGTGTGGATTCTTACTGTCTAGTTCTAAAATGCATTTAGTTTCTAGACGTCTGAGAATTGCTTCCCTATTACCACCTCGTCTCAATGGGGGGACATTGTCGATTACATAATACTTCAACTGATTCAAATCTTTATTGTGTGATTCATTGAAGTGATGGGCTACCGGATATGAACTATCATTGTTAGTGATAGCCCGTAAGTGTTGAAGTATCCTCTTGTGGACCTGGAGACGTGTGCTACCAATATATCTTAGTCCGCAAGAGCACTCCAATATGTAAACTGCAAATTCAGACTTGCACGTTAGGAATTTACTAATAGGGATGGGTTTGTCATTAAAAGGTGAGAGGTACACGGTTTTGCTTTCCCCATATTTACATGCCTTGCATGTTACACACCTTACAAAACCTTTGCGTTTAGTCAACCAGTTGGAATTGGTGGGAACTTCGGGACTACTGCTGACTAAGTGATCACTCGTACTACATGCCTTTCTGAAGGTGATAGTAGGAGAGGCAGGCATTTTATCACCAATAACTGGATCACTCAGGACCAGATGCCAATTATTTTTAATTATATTCCTGATGCTGTTTTTTTGGTTGTTGTATGTTAGAATTAGTCTGGGGCTATTTGTAACATTCTTACTGTCATTCAATTGTTTCTTCATTTTGTTACGTGAGGGTTTGAACAGTAGATCATTTCTAGTTGTTATTTTAGTACGAGCAATAGCCTGATCCAACACCTTATGTCCATAGCCTCTAGCCAGAAATCTAGATTTACACTCCTGTTGTGCTATGTCTAGGTCGTTGTCATTACTGCAAATCCTGCGTATACGCAGCATCTCCCCATATGGAATACTTTCGATTGTATGTCTTGGGTAGAAGCTGCTACTATGCAAGATAATGTTCCCTGATGTAAGTTTTCGATGTAATCGTGTTTGTATACTGTTGTTTTGTATGTATACTTCTACATCTAGGAAACATATGCTGCTTGTGCTAATCTCTGATGTAAATTGTAAATTCATATCATTTACATTTAAATCCCTAATGAACTGTTCTGCACTGATTCTATTACCTTGCCATATTATAAACAGGTCATCTATGAATCAAATCCACTTTACCACATTGTTGGTCCAACAATCAGAATGTTTGATCTTCAAAACTTTCTCTTCCCACCAGCCCATATGGAGACAGGCGTAGCTGGGCGAAAAACTTGCGCCCATAGCTACGCCTCTCTCCTGGTGGTATATCTGCTAATGAAAGATAAAGTAGTTGTTGTTTAGACAAAAAGTGTTAAGATCCATCAATAATCTATTGTGTGCATGATATTCTATGGGTCTCATGCCCAAGAAATTCTCTAAAGCTCTCAAACCATCCCTATGTTGGATTGAGGTATACAAATTAGAAACGTCCATTGATATGAGCACATATTCATCTTCCCATTTGAATTCATGCAGTTGTTTTAAAAAATCCGTAGTGTCCTGGATATATGATGGCAAGGCCCTCACGTGTTCTTGCAAGAATGAATCGATGTAAATTGACACATTTTCCAATAGACTGTCTTTAGCAGATATAATAGGTCTACCGGGAGACCTTAATTTGTCCTTATGAATCTTTGGAATAAAATTAATTGCTGGAGTTCTTGCATGTTCATTATTTTTAAATTTAAGTTCTTCCTGGTTGGTTAAACCTTTATTTTTCCATGCCACTAATTTTCCAAATAATTCATCTTGTTTTGCATTCATGACAAGTTTGGAACTCAAATTGTAGCAGTTGCGATCGCCTAGTTGTTTTAAAGCCTCCTCCATGTATTGCTCCTTGGGCCAGATGACTATATTGCCCCCCTTGTCGGAGTTGCTTATGATTATGGACTCGTTCTCACGTAATGTTTTTATTAATTGGTGATATTTATGCAACTTGTTGTTGTATTTTCTTTTCTGTTTTTTTAAATGCAATTTCCGGACTTCAGATGTTATTATTTCACTGAAGGTATCAATGGAATCCCTGGTCATTATTGGCACAAACTTTGATTTTGTTCTAAAATTGGTTGTTGGTGCTATGTTGATGTTAATATCCATTTTTTCCATAGTAGTCTGAGTTGATTCCTCATTAATCATAACATTTCTTTCCATCATACATATATATATACACACACACACACACACATATATATATACATATACGTTGAGGGTCCTTCCGGGGTCAATCCCATAGTCGGGTGGCGCATTGCCGGCAGATACCCTGAAGCCGGAAAATTAGTATGCGAGTCCAAGGAAAAGTATAATGCGCACTCAGGAGAGATAATTTCACCAGGTTTTTATTCCTTCGAAGGAATAAAAACCTGGTGAAATTATCTCTCCTGAGTGTGCATTATACTTTTCCTTGGATTCGTATATATATATATATATATTCCTTGTCAAAGCGGGTCCTTCCGGGATTGAGCCCGATGTCAGGTGGTGCGTTAGCCGGTATGCCCTCACCGGTATTATTCCTCGTATTCCAATCTCCAATAAAACGCACACTCGAAGAAATATGCTTACGTTCGTGTGATCAAGACATTAAGTTGTCGAAACGCGTAACGAGCAATAAATTAGCTTCTTCATAAGCATATTTCTTCGAGTGTGCGTTTTATTGGAGATTGGAATACGATATATATATATATATATATACACATACATACACACACATATATACACACACATATATACACACACACACATCTATATACACACATATATACACACATCTATATACACACATATATATATACATACACACACACATTTATATACACACACACACATTCACACATACATATATTTACACACACACACACATATATATATATATACACACATATATAAACACACACACACACACATATATATATTACCTACTGGCGGTCGCCAGTAGGTAGTTATAGTTAGGACCACGTTTCCATAGGAAAACCTCAACATTCTATTTTGAATAACTTTGGCGCCGGTCGACGAATCCTCGCGAATTTCTCAAAATAGGTGGGGCGCTACGCTCCGCTCCTTCCCTGAAAGTCTCGGGGGGATCCGTCAAGCGGGGGCTGAGATAAAGGGGGGTCCCAAAACGCGTTTTTCCCATGCATTTTTCCATAGGACCTTTAGAACGAGCTACAGCCCGAACGGCTGAACAGAATTACTCAAAATTTGGCAGAGAGGTAGTCCCTAGGTCAAGGAAGTGCCTTTTGTAGGTTTGGTGTAAATCTGTTCAGTAGATTCTGAGAAAATAGCCTTTAAATCAATATATATATCTGAGCCCGCTTACGGTACGCTTACCGTACGCTTACGGTAAGCGTACGGTGGCGTGCGCGAGCGCGATTCTGATTGGCTCTTAGATCTTAGTAAACATTCGAATCGGCCGAAACCAGGAAGCGGCGGCCGCCATTTTCTGTGTTTCACTCTGAAAAAAAAAGAGTGAAAACAAGAAAAGGGGGCAATGAGGAGAGTTACAGACCCCCTTACATTTGTGAGGGGGTCAAAGAAGGACTGTAAAGTACAAAAAAAACATTTATTGATTTTTAAAAAAAATCACGGGGTACGCGTACGGTAAGCTTACGGTAAGCGTACGGAAGAAACATGGCGTGCGCGAAGGAGATTCTGATTGGCCCATAGATCTTAGTAAACATTCGAATCGGCCGAAACCAGGAAGCGGCGGCCGCCATTTTGTGTGTTTCACTCAGGAAAAAAAACAGAGAAAACAAGGAAAGGGGGCAATGAGGAGAGTTACAGACCCCCTAACATTTGTAAGGGGGTCAAAGAAGGACAGAAAAGTACAAAAAAAACATTTATTGATTTTAAAAAAAATCACGGGGTACGCGTACCGTAAGCTTACGGTAAGCGTACGGTAAAAAAATAAAAAAAAAAAAATGAAAAGCAGATTTAAGAGTTTAGAAATTAGGGAGCTCTAAAAAGAGCTGTTGTGTTTATGAAGTCATTTTTTTAGTGGTACCTACAAGTAAGTACCGATGCAGAGTCTAAGGTTCAAGAGGAAGACTCTGTTCCCTTCATCATTGAAGTGCACACCATCTCCTCTATAAATGTCTTGCATGTCATAACGCAAGTTGTTGTGGTAAATGGCACCCATACCATAGTCACGGAGGAAAGCAGAAACAGATTTGTTGACGTGCTTTCTTGCTTTGTCAATCTGCGGACAGAAATGATTGGACCAGTTCCATTTTTGCCTTTGGCATATGTTGGAAAACACAAAGGCAGTTTTAGGGAAAAGTGTAAACAGTTGTGCAAAGGTGTCCTTCATAAGCATTTCCAGACCTACCCCAGTCAAAGTGCCTAGGTCATTACCACCACAGTGCACTATTATGAGGTCAGGGTGTTGGATTTGAATGAAGGATTTCACCAATGGCATCAATTGGTGCCACTTTAACCCTCTCTGACCAATCCATTTAATGTCTACATTTGGCAAAGCAAGGTCTCTCACCATACCTGTTTTCTCTGCAAACTTTTCACTCCAGAAGACATAGCTGTGCCCTACAATCCACACTGTGAACATCTTCAAAGGAGAACTGGATGCACTCAGGAGGTGTCTTTCAGTAGAATGGCAATATGAAAAGAAAGACAGTTTGGAAATGGAGGCATACATATTTTTTTCAAAACAAAAAGAACTGATTGGCTGTTTCATACCATTCTAGAATAAAAACTAGGCTGTATGTGTAAATTAATAGAAGCATGTTTTGTATTGGTACAAAAAAATGTGTAACCAAAGAACAGTACTATGGATTTGCTGTAAGGTTTGAAAAGTCAAGCACTCTTGCTCTGTGGAATTGAAACATTGTGTGTCGAACTTCTGACCTAACTCTACACAGCAGTGTTCCATGAGCTGTTGCTATGGTAGCAGGCAGAAGTCAAGTTGGGGGAAGGGTACTAGGCAGAAGTCAAGTTGGGGGAAGGGTACTTTCGGAAAAGGGTTGGTTTTCAACCAATAGAAATGTGTGATTACATTTGAAAAAAAGGGGGAAGCACTGAGATTTGAAACTTACATGTATATGTGTGGAAAAATAGAGGGAAAGTTTGCCATTATCTGGTTCTGCTGAGAGGAGAGAGGTGAACACAACAGAGATCCTGGCTCTGATAATCTGCTGTTTGAGTGTCACATTTCTTTCACAACTAACTAATTTTAAAGGTGAGTTTACAGTTTGAGAGGGGATGTATGTGGTAACTTAAGAAATGAATAATAGAAATGGGAATTGTTTTTGTTGTAGTTACACATGGTGGTTTCATAATGTGTCAGTCTGTAAAAGTGATTTACACTTGCCCCGAAAAAAAAAAGAGCAGTAAGTGTGCTTTCAAATTGGCAAAGAAATTTCGTTTTGGGACTAATGTGAAAACATGACTCTGTGTGCATAGAAGAATTATAGGCAGAGATTTATTGCGTCTTGCTCTGGTGATTTCACAGTTGCATTAGATGGAAAGGGGGAGCGAATTTTTGGGGGAAGAAGCAGAGTCTTAGCACACACCCATGTGCTTGCCATGTATAGTCATGCACAGTATTTAGAAGCGAGTGGGGTTTTCAGGTTTAAGTCTGTAATGCAAATACATTCAGCATCACTAAGGCTGGTTGCCCTTGCTGGAGTGTAGGCAGTCACAGAGAATACACATGGTGGTGGTCTGAAAAAACAGCTTGGACATGTGCAATTAAATAAATTAAAAAAAAAGGTTTCATAATGTGTCAGTCTGTAAAAGTGATTTTCACTTGCCCCGAAAAAAAAAAGAGCAGTAAGTGTGCTTTAAAAATGGCAAAGAAATTTCGTTTTGGGACTAATGTGAAAACATGACTCTGTGTGCATAGAGGAATTATAGGCAGAGATTTATTGCGTCTTGCTCTGGTGATTTCACAGTTGCATTAGATGGAAAGGGGGAGCGAATTTTTGGGGGAAGAAGCAGAGTCTTAGCACACACCCATGTGCTTGCCATGTATAGTCATGCACAGTATTTAGAAGCGAGTGGGGTTTTCAGGTTTAAGTCTGTAATGCAAATACATTCAGCATCACTAAGGCTGGTTGCCCTTGCTGGAGTGTAGGCAGTCACAGAGAATACACATGGTGGTGGTCTGAAAAAACAGCTTGGACATGTGCATTTAAATAAATCAAAAAAAGTGGTTTCATAATGTGTCAGTCTGTAAAAGTGATTTCCAATTGTAAAAAGTGATTTTCACTTGGCCCGAAAAAAAAAGAGCAGTAAGTGTGCTTTAAAAATGGCAAAGAAATTTCGTTTTGGGACTAATGTGAAAACATGACTCTGTGTGCATAGAGGAATTATAGGCAGAGATTTATTGCGTCTTGCTCTGGTGATTTCACAGTTGCATTAGATGGAAAGGGGGAGCGAATTTTTGGGGGAAGAAGCAGAGTCTTAGCACACACCTATGTGCTTGCCATGTATAGTCATGCACAGTATTTAGAAGCGAGTGGGGTTTTCAGGTTTAAGTCTGTAATGCAAATACATTCAGCATCACTAAGGCTGGTTGCCCTTGCTGGAGTGTAGGCAGTCACAGAGAATACACATGGTGGTGGTCTGAAAAAACAGCTTGGACATGTGCATTTAAATAAATCAAAAAAAGTGGTTTTATAATGTGTCAGTCTGTAAAAGTGATTTCCAATTGTAAAAAGTGATTTTCACTTGGCCCGAAAAAAAAAGAGCAGTAAGTGTGCTTTCAAAATGGCAAAGAAATTTCGTTTTGGGACTAATGTGAAAAAATGACTGTGAAATGACTCTGTGTGCATAGAGGAATTATAGGCAGAGATTTATTGCGTCTTGCTCTGGTGATTTCACAGTTGCATTAGATGGAAAGGGGGGCGAATTTTTGGGGGAAGAAGCAGAGTCTTAGCACACACCCATGTGCTTGCCATGTATAGTCATGCACAGTATTTAGAAGCGAGTGGGGTTTTCAGGTTTAAGTCTGTAATGCAAATACATTCAGCACCACTAAGGCTGGTTGCCCTTGCTGGAGTGTAGGCAGTCACAGAGAATACACATGGTGGTGGTCTGAAAAAACAGCTTGGACATGTGCAATTAAATAAATTAAAAAAAAAGGTTTCATAATGTGTCAGTCTGTAAAAGTGATTTTCACTTGCCCCGAAAAAAAAAAGAGCAGTAAGTGTGCTTTAAAAATGGCAAAGAAATTTCGTTTTGGGACTAATGTGAAAACATGACTCTGTGTGCATAGAGGAATTATAGGCAGAGATTTATTGCGTCTTGCTCTGGTGATTTCACAGTTGCATTAGATGGAAAGGGGGAGTGAATTTTTGGGGGAAGAAGCAGAGTCTTAGCACACACCCATGTGCTTGCCGTGTATAGTCATGCACAGTATTTAGAAGCGAGTGGGGTTTTCAGGTTTAAGTCTGTAATGCAAATACATTCAGCATCACTAAGGCTGGTTGCCCTTGCTGGAGTGTAGGCAGTCACAGAGAATACACATGGTGGTGGTCTGAAAAAACAGCTTGGACATGTGCATTTAAATAAATCAAAAAAAGTGGTTTCATAATGTGTCAGTCTGTAAAAGTGATTTCCAATTGTAAAAAGTGATTTTCACTTGGCCCGAAAAAAAAAGAGCAGTAAGTGTGCTTTCAAAATGGCAAAGAAATTTCGTTTTGGGACTAATGTGAAAACATGACTCTGTGTGCATAGAGGAATTATAGGCAGAGATTTATTGCGTCTTGCTCTGGTGATTTCACAGTTGCATTAGATGGAAAGGGGGGCGAATTTTTGGGGGAAGAAGCAGAGTCTTAGCACACACCCATGTGCTTGCCATGTATAGTCATGCACAGTATTTAGAAGCGAGTGGGGTTTTCAGGTTTAAGTCTGTAATGCAAATACATTCAGCATCACTAAGGCTGGTTGCCCTTGCTGGAGTGTAGGCAGTCACAGAGAATACACATGGTGGTGGTCTGAAAAAACAGCTTGGACATGTGCAATTAAATAAATTTAAAAAAAAAGGTTTCATAATGTGTCAGTCTGTAAAAGTGATTTTCACTTGCCCCGAAAAAAAAAAGAGCAGTAAGTGTGCTTTAAAAAAGGCAAAGAAATTTCGTTTTGGGACTAATGTGAAAACATGACTCTGTGTGCATAGAGGAATTATAGGCAGAGATTTATTGCGTCTTGCTCTGGTGATTTCACAGTTGCATTAGATGGAAAGGGGGAGCGAATTTTTGGGGGAAGAAGCAGAGTCTTAGCACACACCCATGTGCTTGCCATGTATAGTCATGCACAGTATTTAGAAGCGAGTGGGGTTTTCAGGTTTAAGTCTGTAATGCAAATACATTCAGCATCACTAAGGCTGGTTGCCCTTGCTGGAGTGTAGGCAGTCACAGAGAATACACATGGTGGTGGTCTGAAAAAACAGCTTGGACATGTGCATTTAAATAAATCAAAAAAAGTGGTTTCATAATGTGTCAGTCTGTAAAAGTGATTTCCAATTGTAAAAAGTGATTTTCACTTGGCCCGAAAAAAAAAGAGCAGTAAGTGTGCTTTAAAAATGGCAAAGAAATTTCGTTTTGGGACTAATGTGAAAACATGACTCTGTGTGCATAGAGGAATTATAGGCAGAGATTTATTGCGTCTTGCTCTGGTGATTTCACAGTTGCATTAGATGGAAAGGGGGAGCGAATTTTTGGGGGAAGAAGCAGAGTCTTAGCACACACCTATGTGCTTGCCATGTATAGTCATGCACAGTATTTAGAAGCGAGTGGGGTTTTCAGGTTTAAGTCTGTAATGCAAATACATTCAGCATCACTAAGGCTGGTTGCCCTTGCTGGAGTGTAGGCAGTCACAGAGAATACACATGGTGGTGGTCTGAAAAAACAGCTTGGACATGTGCATTTAAATAAATCAAAAAAAGTGGTTTTATAATGTGTCAGTCTGTAAAAGTGATTTCCAATTGTAAAAAGTGATTTTCACTTGGCCCGAAAAAAAAAGAGCAGTAAGTGTGCTTTCAAAATGGCAAAGAAATTTCGTTTTGGGACTAATGTGAAAAAATGACTCTGTGTGCATAGAGGAATTATAGGCAGAGATTTATTGCGTCTTGCTCTGGTGATTTCACAGTTGCATTAGATGGAAAGGGGGAGCGAATTTTTGGGGGAAGAAGCAGAGTCTTAGCACACACCCATGTGCTTGCCATGTATAGTCATGCACAGTATTTACAAGCGAGTGGGGTTTTCAGGTTTAAGTCTGTAATGCAAATACATTCAGCATCACTAAGGCTGGTTGCCCTTGCTGGAGTGTAGGCAGTCACCGCGAATACACATGGTGGTGGTCTGAAAAAAACAGCTTGGACAAGTGCAATTAAATAAATTTAAAAAAAAGGTTTCATAATGTGTCAGTCTGTAAAAGTGATTTTCACTTGCCCCGAAAAAAAAAAGAGCAGAAAGTGTGCTTTAAAAATGGCAAAGAAATTTCGTTTTGGGACTAATGTGAAAACATGACTCTGTGTGCATAGAGGAATTATAGGCAGAGATTTATTGCGTCTTGCTCTGGTGATTTCACAGTTGCATTAGATGGAAAGGGGGAGTGAATTTTTGGGGGAAGAAGCAGAGTCTTAGCACACACCCATGTGCTTGCCGTGTATAGTCATGCACAGTATTTAGAAGCGAGTGGGGTTTTCAGGTTTCAGTCTGTAATGCAAATACATTGAGCTTCACTAAGGCTGGTTGCCCTTGCTGGAGTGTAGCACTCTGGACATGGGCTTTTTAAAAAATCTGAAAAGTGGTTTCATAATGTGACAGTTTGTAAAAGAGATTTTCACTTGCCCAAAAAAAAGAGCAGTTTGTGTGCATTCAAATTGGCAAAGAAATTTTGTTTTGTGACTATTGTGAAAAGAAATGTAGTAATATATTTAAATACAATAAAGGATTTTTTTTTAGTTTTTTTCAGGTATTGCTGAAGAACAGTGAACAAAATTTAAGATGCCTACAAAATCTCGAGTTCAAAAAACGCTAAAAAAAAAACTATATTTGAAGACAACTGGAGGACCAAAGTTAGTAGAAGATGCTCATGTTGGGAAAAAGAAAAAATCTTCTGGTAAGCAGAAAAAACAATTTCTTAAAAAAATATTCAAAACAAAGAAAAATGTACAAAATGTCTGTCCTGGGAAGAATGTAACAAAACGAAGAGAACAGCAAAAAATTGAGAATTTAGTTAATGCAAATATACCTTCTGCAACTGAAAAGTTTTACATAAACAGAAAAACAGCGTTTAAAGAGATACGTAGAAAAATGTTTCAGAGAAGAGTTATGTCCAATTTGATAAAGGATGTGAAGAAATATAAGCAAAAGGCAAAATATTACAAGAGAAAAAAAGAAATTGAAGCCATTGCAGCAAAAGCATTAGAATTAAAAAGGAAACTATTCATATTAATTTTGAATAGGATGCGTACATTAGATAAAATGGTTAATGTACTGAAATCACAAAGCAAAAGCAAAAGAGTAGTGAACAGAACAAACTTTTGTAAAGTGTTTTTAGGAAAGTGGATGCATAGTTCAAGTAGTGAACCTTTTTTTAATGAAGAGAGCTATTTTCAAAGTAATAGTTTGCTGCATGCAGTTGACACCAGAGGTCGTTCATACGAAGTAAAAAATGGTTGCATAATGGAGAAGGAGATAATGGTTCCAAGAGATGAGGTACAAGTGATGGCAGATGAGGCAATGGGGAGACGTCCTAAAGCCCCAGTGTACACTTGGAATTGTAGTAGTATTTGCACTGTGCGTCAGGAATCTATTGACAGATTTCGAGAGTTTCTAAGAGAATATAGTAAAAAAAGTGTAAAACAGAAGATTAAGGTGCTTCAAAGTCTGGATCCATGCAGAGTGAGAGAGAATACTGGTTTGCAGGGTCATTCTCTGGCTTGTCTATCTAGAAAAGTGTGCAATAGTGTTTTCCATCATTTTAGGATGCTGGCTGTTCATCATACTGAAATGAGAAAGTTTGTGAGACGGTTGTATTTTGCCAAAAGTCCAGCAATAAAGTTAAATGAATTGAATAGGGCTCTGTTCCGAGGAACGGTATCAGATGTAGAGAAGGTTGTTGATGAAATTCAGTTTTGTTACTTTGGTCCTGAACAAAACAGTGCAGAGAAGGACACAGTAAATGAGGAAGAAGTGGAAGAGAATGTAGAACCTTCTGTAAGTAAGACATTTAATGATCACATAACAAAATTTGCAATAGTCTCTAATGAAAGACCAAATGTTACTTGTATTTGTTGCCGCAGAACTCATTATAGAAAACAAACTAGGAATGTTGATCTCTACAGAAAGAGTGAAAATGAAGATAATTATAAGTGGATGGATTTTGCCACATATATATTTCTTGAAAATTGTTTTGAATTGGGTGAAGATCAGCGTATTTGTAAATACTGTTACAACAAGTTAGAGGAAAATAGAATGCCGACCAGAGCTGTACATAATAATTTAGAATTGGATGCTATTCCTGCTGAACTTTCTGAATTAAATACATATGAGTCTATACTCATTCAATGTGTTCATCCGTTCCAGACCATAGTACGTATGGAGCCCAAAACTGGTAAATTACCTCCTTCAGATTTACTGAGAGGTTTAAAAGGTAGAGTGGTGTATTTGCCCTTGGATTTGAAAAAAAATATGGAAACTATTGATGCGGATACTTTGGAAACTGAACCATTAATTATTCTGGTTAATGGTGTACCTACAAAGAATAAGAAGATTTGGCAGGAGCTGGTAGATGTGCGGAAAGTACAAAGAGCAAATTTGTATTTGAAAAAAAATAACAAATGGTATGAATCAATTTATATAGAAGAAGAAGAAGAAGACGAAGATTTTCAAGAAGACACAGAAACACCAACTGGACAAATTGAAAAAGTGGACAAGACAAAGGAAGAAGAAATTTATGAACATTTTAGCATACATCCTCTTCATTCGAAAGAAGTTATGGGAGACAATATTGATCTCTTTCAGATGAAGAAAGCAAAAGGAACTCCCGTGAGTGTATGGGAGGAGAGCTTGGAAGCTCGATGTTTTCCCCAGCTGTTTCCTACGGGAAAAGGAGGACGATACGATGAACGTCCAGAACAGATTCCAGCTTCAGAGTATCGGACTACAAGACTATATGCTGAAGATCCCAGATTTCGACAAAGTATTCCTTATTTGTTCCATCTTTTATTTGAAAGCGACTTGTCTGCACTGTCTTATGCAGTAAATCACATTTTAAAAAGTGGAGTACATTTACAAAATGTGTCTGCTAAGGATTTTATGGAGAAAGTGCAGCACCGAGATGATCATTTGGAAACACAACTGATCAATCTGATGGCTTGTCAGCGTGGGACAAATGAATATTGGTACCGACGCCATGGTGAACTAAAATGCATGTTACGCAATTTAGGAACACCAACATGGTTCCTTACCCTAAGCTGTGCCGAGTACGCTTGGGATGATTTACTGGATTTTCTACGAGAGGCCAATTCAAACATTAAAAACATCGAATACAAGACAGCAGGAGAACTGTGCTCATTGGATCCGGTTAATGTTTGCAGATATTTCAATCATAGATTTGAGGCTATGATGTCCTTCATCTGCAATAAAAAAAATCCACCCCTTGGAGAAGTAGTGGATTTCTTTTGGAGAAAAGAGTACCAGGCAAGAGGTGCTCCTCATATTCATATGCTGTTGTGGATCAAGGATGCCCCAAAGTTTGGAACAGATACTGATGAAGCAGTGTTATCTTACATTGAAGAATATGCAACATGTGGTATACCAAAAAGCACAGAAGAGAACAAGTTAAAGGAGCAAGTTTTACGTTTCCAAAGTCATCGGTGTGGAAAATACTGTCGACGGAAATACAAGAGCAAAGAAAAATACTACACTAAATGTCGATTTGGATTTCCTAGACCTGTTCTTTCAAATGGAAGAGTAAACAGTTTTATGTCAGCTGTGAGACATACTATCACAAGAAAATCACCTAAGAATACCTACAACCTTAAAAGAAAAGAAGAATCAAAAAATATAAATGACTACAACCCAGTCATTTTATCCATGTGGAACGCTAACATGGATATACAGTATGTAGCTGACAATTCCATTGCTGTTGCACGATATGTAACGTCTTACATTACGAAATCAGAAAAAACAGAATTGAAGGAAATGTGGGAAGAGATTTCTCACGAGAAGACTGTTAGTAAGAAGCTGTACAGTTTCAGTTTGAAGATGTTATCGCATCGAGAAATTGGATCCTACGAATGTTCAGATAGGTTATCTTCTGCAAGTCTCTACTCAAAGTCAAGAAGAATAATTTGGGCAAGTTTAGGCCTTGCAGCAATGAGAAATCGGGTACTGAAATCTGTTGGAGAAATTGAATATTTGGCCGAGAATGACCCAGAAAGTACAGATATATTGAAAACAAACATGTTGGACACATATTATCCCAAGAGAAGTCATCATCTGGAGAACATGTGTCTCTATGAAGTGTTGCAGAACTACATTTATTCACGGAAAGCTGCAGAAGACATTAATAATGGAAAATATAAAGTTGTTGGTGAAGAAGGATGTTTGGTGAAGCAAACCAAAGGAAGTTTGATAAATCACCGGAAGCTGAGTTGCGACACTACCGACAAGAAAGAATTTTACTACTTGGCTCTTTTACAGTTGTTTAAACCATGGCGTACAGAGGATGAACTACTGGGAGAATTTCAAAGCTATGAGGATTCATTTAATGCTTGCAAAGACAGCATACAATGCAATACATTCACAACTTATCTGCAAATGTTAAATGAAGAAATTGAACAGGAAACTACAATTGCAGCAGAAATAGCTAGAGACAGTTCTCAGGACAGCCAAAGTTCAGGAACACACAGTCAAGATCCCCTAGGACAACCAATCGTTGAAAATGAAGCATCAATAGCCATGAATGAAGTGGAAACAGCTATGAATCAAGCTCAAGAAGAATTTATAGACTTAGAAAATTTGGAAAGACAACTGAATCAAGAGCAGCAACAAATTTATGAAGAGATCAAAAACAAAATTGATCACGGATTTCTACATGTAAAAAAAGAGTGCTCATGCACATCATTTCATCCAATCAGGATGTATGTAAGCGGACAAGCTGGCACTGGAAAAAGTTTCCTAATTAAAGTCATCAGAAGCTACCTAAAGCAAAAAACGGATTCTACGTTGTCTTGTGTGGTTACTGTTCCAACTGGGTTAGCAGCATATAACATAAAAGGAATCACCTTACATCGTTTGCTAATGTTACCAGTGGAGCACGAGAACAAAATACAATTCAACAAGCTAACTGGAGAAGCATCCTTGGAAGTTTCACGAGTATTGAAGAAGATGCAAGTTCTCATTATTGATGAGGTGAGCATGGTATCAAACTTAATGCTTGCCTTTGTGCATTTAAGAATGCAGCAAATTTTGAAGACAGACTATGACGTGTTATTTGGTGGAAAACACGTCATAGTTTTTGGAGATCTTTTGCAACTTACTCCAGTTAAAGGACAACCAGTGTTTAATACTGTGACACATGAAGACACGAAGAAGTCATTGGGAAGCATCGGTAATACAAATATTTGGTCCTTCTTTGAGTACAAGGAACTTACAACTAATATGAGGCAAGCAAACGATGAAGAATATGGAAGTATTCTGAAAGATATCAGGATTGGACTACTCACAGAAGCTGGCAAAAAAGCATTACAGACTCGGCTGCTACATAATTTATTTCCAAAGGAAGAAATAGTTGCAGAGAAGATATACAAGAACATTGCAGAAAACAAAAGTGTCATCTGCTTAATGCCTACTCTACGTGAATGCTCAATATTCAATGAGGAGCTTTTGAAATTGGAAAAGGAAGAGATCAGGAAATTGGAAGCAGTGGACAAAATTGAGGATGGAAGAATTACTGTCACAGTAACAGGCAAACTGAAAAATAAATTGGACTCACTAGAGAAGAACATCTCCAAAACAGCTGGATTAGAAAAAAATCTATATGTTTGCATGAACTGTAGAGTGTTTTTAAGGAGAAATTTGGATGTTGAGAAAGGTTTAGTTAATGGAGCGATGGGAAGAGTTGTGGGTTTTATTAATTATCAGAAAAAAGAAGGAATTGAATGTTTAAAAATAAAATTTGATCAGATAGATGAAGTTAAAGATATTTGTCGTTGTACAGTTCGTTTTATGCTTGTGAAAGACTTATATGTACGTAGGAAGCAGTTTCCGTTTTCTCTAGCATATGCTGTAACTATTCACAAGTCTCAAGGATTGACTGTAGATTGTGCATTTGTGAACATTGGTTCAACTGTGTTCAAAGAAGGTATGGCATATGTTGCTTTGTCACGAGTCAAAACATTATCAGGTTTATTCATGATAGACTTTGAAGAATCAAAAGTTAGTGCTGATACAAATTGTGTAAAGGAGTATAATAGATTAAGAAGAAGCTATGCTCCTCATTTAGGTCAGTATCCTGTGTTGGAGAAACGTGTAGTTTCTCGTAAAAGAAAAAATGAGAATATCTGTAGTGAAGATGTAGAGAAGAGGAAAAAAAAGAGGAGTGATGTAATTGCAAGCAAAAAGAAAAAGGAAAATGAAGAACAGGTTGTAGGATGTCATTTTGAAAATAGCTCTGGTGTCAACTGCTACGCAAATGTAGTGCTGAATGTTGCATTTTATCTGGAAAGTTTGCAAGAGCAGATAATAGTAAATCAGGGAAAAAGATTCTGTTCAGAGCTGAGTCTCCTTTTTCAAAAGTTGAGTAAAGATAAAACTCAAATAGAAAGTGCTACTGACATTAGAAAACTTTTAGATGTATGTTCAGGACGAACACAGTTTTCTCAAAATGAACAGCAAGATGCACATGAATTTTTGATGTATTTTCTTCAGGTAGTGGAAGAAGAAGGAGTTCCCATTGACATTTTTTTTGGTCTCTCTTATAAATGGGAACATAGTTGTGATAATTGTTATAATATATGTGGCTCTATTGTTGATAATGAAAGGTTTATTTATTTGACATTGCCAGAGAGTAAAACAGTCACTTTTGCAAAATTAGTTAAAGATGCTAATCATAGCATGAAATGTGGTGAGTGTAATTCTGACATGTTTTCAACATTAATTTTAAAGGAATACGGACAGTATGTAATTTTAATGATGCAACGATGTAGAGCTGATGGTTCAAAATTGGATACTTTAATAAAGAAGTTTACAGGACAGCAATTATCAATTTCAGGAAAAACTTTTGTAACTGTTGCAATAATTTTCCATGATGGACCTACTGTTACTTCTGGACATTACACAGTTTATCTAAAATGTGAAAAAGGCTGGACACTGTGTAATGATTCCCAATTGATTTTCAAACAACGTTTGCCTTTTGATTTAGCAAATTCCTATCTAATCTTCCTGAAACCTAAATTTTAGAGAGACTTGGCAAGATCTGGACAAAATAATTTTACCATTTTACTGGATTACCATTGCAATTTTGTAAAAAAAAGATTTTTAAAATTATCATTTGGCCTAATGGAAAGATAACCAATTGTAATGTGGACTTTTTTAATTTTTAATGCAATTTTGAAAAACCAATAATTTAGAGATTATCGGTAACTTCTGCACATTTTAAATTTTGGAATGTTATTGGACTGCCATTAGAAATTTTTTCAAAAATGATTTAAAAAATTACTATTTGGCCATGTGGAAAAGTAACCAATTCTATTGTGGACTAAATAAATTATTCAAAAAATTTTCGTGAACCAAAATGTTACAGAGAATCGGTGAGATCTGGACAAATTAAACTTTAGAATTTTATTGGATTTCCGTTGGAAATTTATTCCCAAAAAAAAATTTAAATTACTATTTGGCCTAAAGGAAATGAAATCAGATGTATTTTGGAGTTATTTGAGATATAATATTGTGATTATAGTTCTGAAACAAACATATCAGACGGTATTTTAAAGAAATAAGTATTGGTATTAGATGATATTTTTTTACAATATTATGCATTTCTATAATGTTAAGTTTAATTAAAAAAAGAATCAGGGCTTTTTTAATACAATCTTTGTGATTGGTATTTTTTTTTGCCCGCTGTAAAATGATGAATGCAATTGCTTTCACAATTTATAGTGAAATGCAATATATTCTGAAAACAGCAAAAATAAGGCAAAAAGATTTTTTGGTAAAAAATGTAAATATGTGTACTGTATTATAAAATGTTTAAAAAATATTAATACTTTTTTCTTTTTTTCCAGATAGATATAGAAAATTTTCGAAAACTACAAACATTTTTAAAACTATTTTTAAAAAAAAGAAATGAATAAATATTTTTTCAGTGAGTATGGTAAGTCAATAATAATAATTGTAGTCTTTCAAGGACAATGTAATGTGATAAATGATTTTTAGTGTTTTTTTTTTAAAATAAAAAAAAAGTACGCGCACCGTACGCGTACGGTAAAAAAAAAATAAAAAAAAGTTTTTAAAAACATATGTAAAAAAAAGATGAAAGATAAGGTTGGCTCTTAAAAGAACCGTTGTGTTCATGCAGGGACAGAGGAAAGGAAGCATGGGAAAATTATTCAAAGCGACAAATGTGCTGATCTATTTTGTTGTTCACTAGGGAAACACTGGTCTCCCTGTGGCAAATTAGATCTTTACAAAATGTGCAATGAATATCAACCTTCCGAAATCGAGGGTTCATTTCCAGAGGGCCAGCAAAAGGAGATTCTCCCCCCACAGATGAAGGGCTCACCTGACCTGCAGAAGAAGGAGTAAGCCCTGCAGGTGATGGTCCAGGCTGAGCTGCTGTGGATGTACTGGCTCGTCTTTCTGAAGAGTTACCTCCAAAAAGATGACCATGTGTCCTTCTGTGTACATCCTGGAGGTGTCTCTTCATGGTGTGATTCCCAAAGGAATACTTCCTGTCAGGATTACCTCTAGAAAGTACACGCTTACACAGCCTGCAAGTAACTAAGGGTGCATTCACCTTTTGCTGGCCTTCTGGAAAAGTAAAATAATCCCAAACATAAGAAGGCTTTTGTTTCCTCGATCTCTGCCTCAAGACAGTGCTGCTAGTGCTAGCCTCACTCTCAGAAGAGCTCTGCTGTTCTGCCATCGTATCCCAAAGACAAACCAGCTCCTTCTCCCAAGGGATCACAAGCAGAAATGAGGGGAATGGGTGTGGTGTAGGAGAGTTCTAGAACTGAAAGTAGTTTCAACCAATCAAAAGTTGTGTTTCAAGATCACATGACCTACCGTACGCTTACGGTACGCTTACGGTACGCTTACGGCAAAAAGTACGCGTGCGCGTAAAAAAGACACGCGCTTGCGCGCATGCGCATAACAGTCACTCCCCGGCACTTCCGCGTAACGTGCGCGTGTGGCGTAAGCGCGCACGCGTCCCACGCGCAGTACGCGCGGCTACGCAAAGTGCGTAACTATACGCAAGCAGCGTAGATAGATTACGGACGTTGCGTAAACCGTACGCTTACCGTGAGCTTACGGTACGCGTACTAAAAAAAAATAAAAAAAAAAAAAAGAACTGGAAATAAATTTTACATGTTTATTTTAAAAAATATATTAAAAAAAAATATTTAAGGATTTTAAAAATTAAAGCATAGTCTTTATAAAAGGTAAGAAAATTAAATTAAAAATATGTTTGAAAAAATTGAAGAATAAAAAAAAAATTAGCATTTAAAAAACCTTGCAAATTCACTGAAAAAACCATGGGTTTCACACACGTTATAGTTAGGAATTAGCATTTAAAAAACCTTTGAAATTCAGTGAAAAAAACCATAGGTTTCACACACGTTATAGTTAGGAATTAGCATTTAAAAAACCTTAGAAATTCAGTGAAAAAACCATAGGTTTCACACATGTTATAGTTAGCTGGACATTTTACTCGTAAAAAACCAATGAAATTGCCCCGTTATAGTTAGTTCAGCTAACTATAACTCGCGCGCCCGCAATGCACTGCTGATGACGTCACATATTACATCACTCATGACATGGTCAGTGACATCACTCATGACATCACTGATGACATCTCAAATGACATCACTGATGACATCATCCTTGTGATAGAGTGGCAGACCTCCTCTTCCCCTAATATAACCTTTGACACACACATTCAAAAATAGAAACTACAATGTTCAAAACAATGGACATACCAATACCAGTTAAAACAACCTTTTCAGTAATTCTAAGATCCACATACACATCCACTCATTCACCAACAGTCCAATTCAGTCACTCATACATGTACTCACTCATCATATGTACTCATACACCTATACATCCTGTTACACAATGCCACTCATCCATAGAGTTACTCACACACATAGTCACTCATGCTAACAAAGAATCAAACATACATTTACTTGCATATACAGTTATACACACACCACCACACTTACTTCTACGGAAACTTACACATACTTAGTCTTTTAAACAATCACTTATAGAAACACATACTTATTCATACAAGAACTCTTTCAATCTCTCACTCTCACATATACTCACATATATACACCAATAGTCACATATACTAGTTTAAAACATATGTAGTTACTCATAAAGACACTATGGAGACAGTCATTCACTCACTAACACACCCATACACACACTCATCCACCCATACAGTCCTGCACACATACTGTGTTCAACACATACAAACAGTGAGTCACTCATTCATGCACCTATGCACTACGTAATACCCCCACCGAACCATGCAGACACTCAGACTGATACTCAAAAAACCAACTAATAACCTATATAGACACCCATGTAGCTACTCACCAACCCATGCAGCCACTTATACACAAAGTGAGAGACTGATACAGATATTTACATATTTAAACATTACTCACTAAGCCATGTATTCACTATGATACACTTAATCAGTCAGTTACACAATCAATTTTTCAAAAACAAATCATCCATTTAGACACTTATATACCCATTTATTCTTCCATCGACCTTGAGATATACATATATAAAACATATTTAATTTTCAGAAAAACCCACATTCACTGGATGATGTCATCAGTGATGTCATCAGTGATATCATTTGAGATGTCATCAGTGATGTCATGAGTGATGTCACTGACCATGTCATGAGTGATGTAATATGTGACGTCATCAGCAGTGCATTGCGGGCGCGCGAGTTATAGTTAGCTGAACTAACTATAACGGGGCAATTTCATTGGTTTTTTACGAGTAAAATGTCCAGCTAACTATAACATGTGTGAAACCTATGGTTTTTTCACTGAATTTCTAAGGTTTTTTAAATGCTAATTCCTAACTATAACGTGTGTGAAACCTATGGTTTTTTCACTGAATATATATATACACACATATATAAACACACACACACATATATAAACACACACACACATATATATATATACACACATATATATATATACACACATATATAAACACACAAAATATATATATATATACACACACACATATGTACACACTGTAGGAGAGTAGGATCTGCACTTATGTTGCCCCCACTTTTTTTCTGATGTTAACACTGTTTTCTGGCTATAGTCTGGCTGGGTCCCTGCTAATCAGGGCCCCAGTCTCTCTGCTCTCTCTAAACAACTTGGAGTGCATATTAGATACACTAGTGATTGGATACTGTGGTACCTTATGAGCCCCTAGTATATGGTACCTTAGGTACCAAGGGCATAGGTACTTCACAGGCCTACCAGGGGCTGAAGCATGTATTATGCCACCCCTGTGAAGCAGACTAAATCTGACACCACAGGCATGCTACTGCAGCCTGGGTGAGGTAGTGTTAACATTCCTCACTGAGATATAGGTTCCCTATATCTCACCTTACACACACACATATAAGCCTATCAGTCACCCCTAAGGCAGGCCCCATCAATCCTGAAGGCAGGGTGCTTGGTTTACATGTGAGGGGGTGCCTCTGCATGAGCAGGGCCCCTCTGTAGCTGGCAGAGTCTATTCTCTGTGGCTGTTTGTGGATGCGGTTAAACCATATACTCTTAAATGCATTATAACCCAGCGGTAAATGCTAACTTTGGGATGGCTGCATCAAAACATGTCGTGGTTGGTGTCAAATGCCTTGGAATCATACCCCCACACCAGTAACTGGTGTGGGAGTATGATCCCACCCTTCTAGAGGGGTAGAAATGTACCTACTGTGGAAACACGGTAGAAATCTGAAAGAGCCTGGCATCACAAAATGGATGCCACCAGCACAGACACTGGGCTGCCCTCCTGCTGCTGACCAAAACTCGCAGTGGAGGAGGCCCAACAATAGGCATCCTGTCACAGGGAGGTGTCACCACCTTCCAGACAGGATTTAGTGTATTGGGGCTGGGTGGGTGCACTCCTAGAGTGCTTTGAAGTGCTGCACTGGGGGAGCAGTAGGCTCCTCTGTGCATATGCCAGCTCAAACCGGTTCAGGGGCTACCTGCCCCTGCTCTGGCGCGAAACTGGACAAAGGGAAGTGGGTGTAACCACCCACTCCCCTGACCCTCCCATAGGAGTGGTCATAGAGCTAGTCCCTCCCTTTCCTTTAGTATAAGATAGGGAACCCTTGCAAACTAGATATCCTTGGACGACGCTCTACAAGAAGAATCCTGGACCTTCGACGTTCCACTACCTTTGGAAGAATGAAGAATCTCCCTTGGAGTCAAGGAGTGACTCCCCTGCTTGGCAGGCACCAAAACTTTGAATCAACGGTTGCAAACTTTCCCGCTCCTGCCGGAGTCCGAAGTCCCTGCAGCCCCGGAAGTGGATTTCCTGACTTCTCGACGGCAATTGTGAGTCCCCAGCAAAGCTGAGCCGAGTGAACCTCACGAGTGACGAGGAACAGCAATACCCGGGTACCGTGCACTATTGTCAAGTGCAACCCCTTCACGATGTTCTATGAACTTGTGCATTGGACCACGTGTGGTCCAAGCCTCCAGCGGGATTTCCACCAAAGAGCAGTGGCCTACCTCGTCCCGAGTGACCGTGGGCTCCTGTAAAGTGAATCCTCACGAGGCGTCTTCACGATCCCTTGCTCGTTGGCTTGTGGGTCCCCTGAAGACTTTCTCATCGAACCAAAGGGCGCCCCTGGTTGCTCCAGGCCTGCCCTGACTTACCCTTGCTGGGTGAGTCCCTCAGACCTTGCTGGTCTGCACCACTGACTTTCTTCACTTTCCACGAGATTTGCTGTTGCCAAGGCTGGTTGGCTCCAATCCGGTTGCCGACACCTCAGTAAGCTGCAGACATCGTGGGACACTCCGAATCCAGCTCCTGGTCGTCAACGCCTCCTGGACCTCGTGGCTGAAGAGTCAAAACACCCGTGATCACCTGAAATCACCCGACGACTGTGGGTATCCATCTTCCTGGGCCCGAGTCACTGTCTCCTCTGCTTTCAGGTCTTCTTTCTTCTGAATCCATCCTTGCATTCCACCGGACACTTCTCCAGTCTTCACAAGCAGCAAGTCTTCTTTGGCTCCCATTGAAAACGACGCTGTGACCCGACACCAAAAGACACCTATGCACCCGGCTTCCCTGGGTGAGGTAACTCGTGCACTCCGGTGCTCCTGTGTGTGTTGGCCCTCGAACTACTTACCTTGTAAGTGACTTGCTTGTAGACTCGCCCGAAGTACCCTAGAACTTTAAAATTCCAACCGCGACTTGCTCAATTGAAGTCAATAGGGAACATGCGGCTGTGTTCTCACACTGCACGCGTCTCCCGTGGGTCCTTTACTTACCTGCCTTGGGTGGATTAGTGAGGCCCCAGCGATTCTGAAGGCCCTAGGCCTTGTCCCCTTGTAAGTCGATATTCCTAAACCTCTTTTTTAGTATATGGTCTGGTATGCCCCTGGGGCCCCAGCCATATTTGTGCTTAATTTGTTGTGAAACGTTGATGTTTGCATATGTTCCTGACTTCTAATCTCATAAAGAGATTAGTAGAGTGTGTCTAGTAATAAATACATATATTTTATATATATACACCTGTGTGGTGTCCTTTCATTTGGTAATTTAAGAGATTATAAGGTAAAACAAGCTGCTTTACATTCCTCAGAGACTTAGCCTGAAGGCTGCTCTCCACAGCTACCACTAGGATAGCTTTCTTTAAAAGGTTGTCTTAAACCTATCTACCATAAGAGTCGAATTGGACTGGTGCAAGGTTGCCACTTTAACTAGTGACCAGCATATGCCAGGCCAACTTCTCACACACACACATATATATATATATATACACACACATATATATATATATATACACACACATATATATATATATACACACACATATTGAACAATCCAATTCAAGCGGTACTGAAGAGGCGCTGACACCGTGGGAAATCCATCAAAAAAAGTATTTATTTATTCACACCAAAGCCAAACGCGTTTCGACGGACTTGCCGCCTTGGTCACTGAACACAGGTAAGACATATTTGCAGTGCTTAAATACACCTTTGGCTTGTTAACCTATGGCGGTTATTCATGAACATAGAAAGAGTCACTTATTCTATAACGAGTATTTTTTCAAACAAACAAGTGTATATACAAGTGATACTGATTGCATAAACGTTTAACCTTCCATTGTCAAACATACACCATAAACATTTTAAACATGTGCTTAAATGTAGTTGAATTAACTCGCTGACCAAGCGATTAAACCCACACACATATATATATATATATACACACACACACACACATTTTAACATCAAGGCTCCCATTACTTTTAGGTACCACCGCTTTCTTGACTCAAATATTCGTAGAAGGAATCCTACATAGCCCTGGAAACATACTAGGGAGTTATAGGGATGCACCACCAAGGGTTCATTTAGGGCTGAGTGGCAGTGTTGGCTTTCCATTGCATCCAGAACACTCACCCACATGTGCTTTATTGGCATTGTTGCAGTTACAGTACCTGCTTCTTTTCCAGTACAAGCACTGCCACTCAGCCCTACATGGAATTTAGTCCACTTGAGGCAATAGGAGGGCATCTTTTGTTAATAATTACAAAACAAGGCCCATTATGAATGTGTATGTGGAAAGGAAGGATGCTATAATAGCGATGTACAATAGCAAGGCGAATTTATCTGTTTGAGTCACTTCTTTTTTGGATATTTTATTTCTTTATGTCTCACTGTATCATTTGAAATATATATTTGGGTCGGGGGTGATATATATATATATTCTTATTCATTCCAACCCTGCAGGGCGGCCTCGGGCACAGAGCAGCCTGTCAATTAAACAGAAATTCCGAAACCACATTGCCTTTATTACGAGTGCAAAAAGCAGGGTTGGATGCTCCCCTTCTCGGAGGAGTCTTGTGGATTTAAAGGTGGGAGAATGACCCGCTCACTTCTGCGCCAGAAAGAGGATTTTCCCTGACACCGGAGTGTGGAGGTGAAAAAGGGATACGCGAGGAAGGGAATTCCTTTCCTCTCGACTTTTCTGGACACTTTGCATTACACAAGACAGCATTATTATGGCAAGGCTTGGAAAATACTACGACTTGCTGTGTCAGACTGTTTTAAAACTGCATGTGGTTCTTTCTATTTTAGATGCACAGAAAGGCATTACGTGAATGTTTGATTTAAAAAAATGTTGCAGTTGTAAAGGAACAGTGCATCTTGGGACATGTATTCTTTAGCATTATGAGAGTCCCGTGACAGCCTGGCTATATACAAATCAGCACATAGTCACCTTACAGGCAAGCAGCCTCACCTGTGATCAAGGCTCATTTGGAGCTGAAGCGCTCAAGGGAAAAGACTCGAGAGCATGCTGCTTTTTGCACTTGTAATAAAGACAATATGGTTCCAGAACTGGGCTATATATATTACCTACTGGCGGTCGCTAGTAGGTAGTTCTAGTTAGGGCTACGTTTCCATAGAACTTGCCTATATCTCTGGGGTCGTTGTTTAACAAATCTTCATGAACGTTTACAAAAAAAGTATCATAATGATCCGTCAAGGGGAGCAGAGAAAAAAAGGGGGGGGGGGGGGGAATGTGTTTTTCGCATGTTAATTCCCATAATGGCTATATACACTACTACAGCCTGAACCACTGTACAGAATTAAAAAAAAATTGGCATAAAGGTAGATTTTTGTTTGCAAATCACGCTTTCAGTTATCCGGTGTAAATCCGTTCAGTAGTTGTTGAGAAATTTAGGGAAATCAAAATTTGTATATCTGTAGTCGTGGCTAACTCTCAAATAATAACGAGATCGTGCAGGGAAATGTAGAGCTCTGATTGGCTGCCAAAACTTCAACCAGGAAGTCTTGGCAGGCATTTTGGGACTCTGCTTCAGCCGAGTCCACACAAAAACATTTTTAAAATATAAGAGGGCAGGGTAGGATTACCCTGACCACCATTTCTTGGTCGAGGTCGCAAAGGGTCCCCAGCAGGGCACAAATGCATTTTATTTTAAATTTGCCACAAATTTGCAGCAAAAATAAAAAAGAATTGACAGGCTTTCATATTTGTTTTGAATGGAGCCCTTGGTGGGCAAGGTCCAGCGGGTGTGCCTGCACCGCCAGATGATAACCTGACTACTTATGTGTACGATTTTTAAAAGAAGACTCCAAAAAGAGCCTGACAATTATCGCAACTCAATTTGAAGCTGCTTCCAAAACTTAGCACAAGGGGGTGGAGCCATCACCTCAGTGCTAAAAGTGCCTCTGCTATCCTGCCGTACAGGACAATATACTACCTGGACTTGGGGTCATTAACCCTTTTTGACCTCACCTGTGCTTGAGGACCCCATTGCCCACCAGAATACGCGTGACTGCAGAACGGAGCCCAAGCGGGCGGGGTCATCATCCCATCGCTAAATGTGCCTCTGATATGCCGCCATATGGGACAATACATCACCTGGACTTGGGGTCACTAGCCCCTTTTGACCTCACCTATGCCCGGGGACGTATTCCCACCAGCATACGCACCAGTAGGCTCAACTGCTGAATGAAGCACAAGGGGGCGGACCATCACCCCTTCGCTAAAAGCACCTCTGCTATCCCACCCTGCAGGACAATATACTACCTGGACTTGGGGTCACTAGCCCCTGTTGAACTCACCTGTTCTTGGGGACCCCATTTCCCACCAGAATATGCGCCAGGAGGCGTAACTACTGAACAGAGCCCAAGGCGGCGGGGTCATCATCCTAAGCATTAAAATTGCATCTGCTATCCCCAGCTAATCCGAAGAGGAAGTCACAAATTTAGGAGGATTTAATGGAAAATGTAAGCTTTAGCTGATATTTGTTTACACCAGTTACTTCTAGGTACCCTTTTGATCTGGGAAGCTCAGTGGAGGACAGGCAGGGGGTACCGATGTAAGGTGGAAAAGGGATGCCACATATGCCAGTTAATCTCAGGGTCACCTCAATTTACTGACCATGTTCCTTCCCGTGGGAGGCTGTTCCTGGTAGAGGTGGGATAAGAAATGGTGCAGACTAAGTGCACCCCATCTCCCATACCCTGTTGAGATATGGAAACCTTCTTCATGTCCCTCCACAATACCCTCTGTCCCCACAATAGTGCAGGTCTGCAAGTGGCCTGAGAGAGGCACTCACGCGGGCAGCTTGGGGGTGGGGGGGGCGAGTTCGATAAAAGAGAAACAGCAGGAAAAAACCAACAAGGTACTTGCGGCGTGCATTCTTGATGCTGTGGGAGATGAGGACATCTTAACAAAAGAAGCACTTGCATCACATAGTTAAGAGAATATATCCTTGTTTGTAGTCTTCTCTATAGGAGAAGTTATATTATTACAGATTTATGGCTAAAGATGCACAAGGAACAAGTTCATTGCTGAAACGCACACAAGGTCACTGGAGACATTTGTTCATGGTCCATTATGCAGATGTAATGTAGAATGCACACTGGACATATTACCAATGAGGTAGTTCCTAGTAATTAACCAGAAGAAAGTACTGCACTTAGGTAGACATTTTGTTGAAGACTGAGTTCTCTTGTAGGATAAAAGGGCCAGGTGGGGTTCAGTTCTGGTGCAGTCACACAGCTACTGACACTTCAACACATACTTACACACCCACTCACATAGCACTCTATCACTCTCACATCCACTAATAGATCCATACAGCGACTAAAATCCACTGACTGATCCATATACCACTCACACAACCGAAAAATCACTTAAACACCTACTTACAGACCCATACTACTACTCACACACCCACTCAGAGAGCAATACAGCCGCATATACGTCCAGTAATTGATCTATACAGCTACTCACGCACCTACACTCAAAGATCATAGGTGACAGTTAGCAAATTTAAAAAAAATTTAACATAGAAATTCACTAAAATCAAAGGTTATAGAGTTGTTCATTATAGTTAGGAAACAGAATTAAAATACCTTAGAAATTCATTAGAAAAAAACTACGGTATAAGTGCTGTTTTAGTTAGGAAATATAATTTTTCTGAAACCATAGCAATTCAATGAAAAAACCAAAGGTTACTGGGACTTCAAAGTTAGGCTCAGATTTCACCCATGCAAAACGAGTTAAATTCAGCAGTTATGGTTACCTGAGCTAACTATAACTTACGCCCCCACAATGCACTGCTTATGACCTCACATATTACATCACTCATGACATGGTCGCTGACATCACTAATGACATCTCAAATGACATCATCCACACAACCACTTACATCCTCATAGAACCTCTCATACACCCACTCCCATACAATTCCTCACACCCACTCACTCATACTGCCACCCACTAATTCACCTATAGAGCCACTCATGTGCCCGTTCACACACCAACACATCCACTCACAGATCCAGTCATACAAACACGTACACACCCACTCACACACCCTTACAATCACTCAATCACTCATACAGAAACTCAGACAGCCACTCATATATACAAATACACACACACCCCCGAAGAACTACTTACATACAACCACATACACACCCACTAACTCACCCTTACAGCCACTTGCACAAACATTCACAGGGCTCGAAAAGTCCACTTGCAACAGTGAGCCAGATTTATCCAAGACAAGCTATTTTTAGGGCCTACTTGCCCGTTCTGGCTAGCTGCCAACAGTCCTTCATGCTCACAAAGTAAATGAGTAATAAAGATGCTTTAAATCTTGTTATCTTGTCACATTTCTCTGCTTTCAGAGACAGAGGTCAAAAGTCAGTTTGTCTTCCAACATTTACTTTTCTTTCTGTGACTGAAGTTAGAGGATTTTGTACAGTGAACGGTGCGACAATCAGGATGAGACCAGCTGACGGGTCAAGTACATTAGAGTTAGGTCGATTAGTGTATTCAACTGACTAGAACTACGGGTCTAGTAACATTTTAATGATTTTCTGAGCCCTGTTTCACTTTCCAATGCAGTCACTCACACCAACTCACTTACCTATACACACACTGAAAGAGCTGCTCACTCACCCATACAGCCACTCACACACCCACTTCCTCACCCACACAGCCACTCTCACAGCTATCCACCTTACATCCACCTTCATCCCTACTCCCTCATCCATACAGCTCCTCACACACCCATCCATACACCAATGCAGCCAATCAACCCAGCTACTTACTCACCCATACAGCCACTCGCACACCCACTCACACACTGATAAAGGCAGTCACACGGCCACTCAAATGAGATATGTTAGAAAAAGTATGGCTAATTACTAGTACCGAAAGAAAAGTAATTTAACTTATGCTGCAGCTTTGCATATATCTGTAAATCTCAGAAACATTTACAAAACACACTCACGGGATGATGGCATTAGGGATGTCATTTGAGATGTCATCAGTGATTTCACTGACCAGGTCATGAGTGATGTAATATGTGAGGTCACAAGCGGTGCATTGCGGGGCCGTAAGTTATAGTTAGCTCAAGTAACTATAACTGCTGAATTTCACTGGTTTTGTTCAAGTGAAATCTGAGCTCAACTATAACATCCCTGCAGCATTTGTTTTTTTCAGTGAATATAAATATACATGAAAAAAACACAAAGGCTAAAGCTTAGTTATAGTTAGGAAAACCTATTTCCACCAAACAAACCAAGTTCAAACTACAATATTTTAAAGTTATAGTTATGACTTTCACTTAATTTATCCATCACCTTGAAATTATTATAAGTAGCTGATCTCATTACGCACTCTTTTCAGCTTGCTAATCAGAAAACATTAACAATAACTTGCCACTCTTCCATGCACTGTATTGTGACAAATAATGTTATTTTAGAATGTATGTGTTGCTATGAATGTTATAATTTTGCATGCTATAAGTGATGTAGTATGAAAGGGTATAACAGTGCGTTGAAAAGGCATGGGTTCAAGTTAATATAGTGCAGCGAGTGAGGTGACAAAAATGTGCTCAGAGGTGTGCAACTTATAGTATTTTTAGGTTGAGCTTTAGCGGCAGCGAGTATGCGCTGCTTGCTCTGCGAGACATGCAGTAGTAGAGTATGGGAGACAAGCTGCCCTCACTCTTCGCCCATATTTTTCATTGGCTTTTGTGTTTGTCCTTCGTAAATTCTGTCTTCTGATTACGAGGCTTGTTAGTCCCACCTTATTATGTCATGTCTGTAGGAAAGTAGTATCTGCTTCTTATGTTTACCCCCACTTTTTGTTTGATGTCTCACTGTTTTTGACTAGTCTGACTGGGATCCTGCTAATCAGGACCCCAGTCTATCTGCTTTCTCCCTTAAATTGTCATGCATGTACTTTGGTACACTCCAGATTTGATACTGGGGGTACCCTTATAAGTGCCTAGTATATGGTATACCATGTACCTAGGGCATAGGTACCCCAGATGCCTCCCATGGGCTGAAGCATGTATTATGCCACCCATGAGAGGCCATTCAAAGTGGACCTCGAGGTCTGCTACTGCAGCCTGTGTAAGATGGTACTGGCACCACTTACATTAGATATAGGTTCACTATATCTAATTGTCACTACACTCAAAACTTTTAAGTCATCCCTACAGCAGGCCTTAACAATTCTGAAAGCAGGGTGCTGGGTTTTATGTGAGAGGGTGCCCCTGCATGAGCAGAGCCTCTCTGCAGCCTTCAGAGACCAGCTTATCGGGTTGTCTGTGACTCTTCTGGACATATAGGTAGAGGTGCACTATAACTTCGCAGTAAATGCTATCTCGATAACGGCTGCATAGAAACATATAGAGTTTGGTATCAAACACCTTGGAATCATACCTCCACACCAATAACTGGTGTGGGAGGTATGATTCCACCCTTCTGAAGCAAGGGTCGTGGGGTCACTGGTCTTACTCGTGCCAGCCTTCTCGACCCGGACAGCACAAAATGGATGCTGGCGCAACCAGCAGGGATCCTGGAGAGGCATGAGCAGAGGTAGGCCACCCCATGCCAGACTGTAGCGCCAGCGGTGGCGTCCCTAGGCGGGAGCAGGGGGGAACCATGTTCATGGAGCATTAACTGGGGGGGCCCCCACTGGGACCACCCTGCTGTGATCCGGCACCTATCACCCACAGTGGCCACACCCGCACCGATCGGTGCCTGGACGATTGGCAAGGGCGGAGGCACTGGATGTACACCACACACAGGAGGACGCTGATCGGCGATTGCTGCTGGCGCAGTGGCGACCTCCGCGGAGTCCCCTCGAAGTGAACGGAGGACGTCCTAGATGAACGCAGACGAAGGCAAACCCCCCAGCGGTTTGCGCGCCTGAGGCTCCGATACTAGAGAGGCAACCACCTGCGCAGACATCCACCCCCGGGGACCTACAAACCACCTGTACTGACATAAAACTGACGGCCCCACACCCCGGCTAAACAACCGATGTGATCCGGCGCCACTCCATTGCTGGCCAACTTGAGCAGGAGTCCATTTGCGGCCTCTACGGGTCAGCATCCGAGCCCTGGCTATAGATAACAGGGTGCAGCCGGTACGCTTTGCCTCGCCGGACCATATCCGCGTGCTGCTGCCACGGGGCGGCCTCTCCCGTCAGTAACCCTCTTGCTGGCATTCCGCCTCGGCTGGTGGACACCTGCGGATGCCAACAGCACAGCAGCACAGCAGCTTGTGATGGGCTGAATGAGAACCAAGATGCAGCAGGGGCCCTTGCGCGGGAACGCTCTGGATCCCCTGAATCTGAGCACTGGCGGGGCACCGGAACCCACGTCCACGGCCCTAGCAGCCAAAATGGACTCTGTCCTTGCAGCAGTGGAAAGGATAGGTGACGTGCTGGAACACACCAGAACCTTCCTGGAAACCAGGATAGACAAGGTCACCTCAGACTACACCCTCCTACATGCTGATCAGCGTAAGCTGGCCGAAAAGGTCACCGCGCAAGGCCACACGATTAAGGAGCTCCAGCCTACCACGCAAAGCCATGCTGCTGCGCTGCAAGACCTACTGGATCGTGTCCACGAACAGGAGGACAGAGCGGATGATGCAGAGGGCCGCTCCTGCCGCAATAACGTTTGTGTGGTGGGCCTGCCGGAAGGCGAAGAGGATAGACACCCGGAGCAATTCACGGAACGTTGGCTACGCAATCTCCTGCCTCAGGGAACACTGTCACAGCAGTTTGCGGTCAAGAGAGCCCACAGCATCCCGGCACCGAAACCCCTGCCGGGAACTAGACTACAGCCGTTCATCTTCAAGCTACTCAACTATAGCGACCGTGATGTGGGCCTACGATCTTAAAGTGGGCGGCAACCCAGTTATGTTATTTCCCGACTACACAGCTCGAGTACAGAAGCGTAGGAGCAACTACACAGCGGTGAAACGACAACCCCACGCCCTAGAGCTGCCTTACTCATTGCTGTTTCCAGCCCGACTGTGGGTTGGAACTAAGGAGAGGACCCACTTCTTTGACTCCCCAGAAGAGGTGTGGGACTGGCTCGAAGAGTCGGGACAGTGGTCGGGCGTGAGGCCTCCGAATTCAGAGAGGGACGCCTAGGCAGGCAGGAGAACCAGACGTCGCCGGCGGCGTGGGGCTATGAAGACTGCCCAACCCGGGACAAATGCCCTGAGCCTGGAAAACATGCACAGGGAGAGAATGGAAGGTCTAGAAGCGGTCACCACCCTCGGCTCCCCACACGTCCAAGAACGTCTGGACTCCCACGTGCACACCACCATGGTACCCAGCGGCTCCTCCTCGCCCTCCACAATCGTTTCAGAAGATCTCGGCGTGCCAGTGGTGACTCCGCAAACTGCCAATGATATTATCTGAACTGACTTTATTGTGTTAGTCATCAACATGGACAGTAGATCATTGTCTGTTCACTTTGTGTCTTAGCCATAGTTGGGTGTAGGGATGGGTCTACTGAATTGTCGGCACTGCCCGGTCTCCGCGGTGGCGGCGCAGCAGTGGCCCGCCCGTCACCGGTAAAGCTTCATATACCACCCCATGGGGACGGGGTGAACGTGCGGGGAAGCACAATTGCCTGGTCCGCCGGCCCGACTCACAGTCTGTTGGTCCCAAATAGCGACACCGGTGCTCTCACGGAGGACACCCAACACGTGCAGGAGCAAGGGGGATGGCTACAGCACGACACAGCTAGCGCATGCGCACCCCTATAGGCACACCACTGACCTAGTTCACGCTACTTCGTAGTCAGAGGTTTGGATGGACACCGCGCAATGTCTGCCCCAGATGTTAAACCGTTCTTTGTTCATCAGTTATGTTTTCTGAGGCAGGCACACCGACATGACACTGCCTGTCCCTGTTCCGCACGTCGCCTGGGCCTGCCCTGGCTCCAGCGCCTTCATTGCATTGCCTCACCTGGGATGGTGCGCACTGACAATCATGTGGAACATACGCGGCATGTACACACCCACGTGTCGCTACACCATCTTCGCATGTCTTCAAAAACACTCCGCTGCTATTGCGCTCCTACAGAAACACATATGACGCAGCCGGAGTTAGACAGGTTGCGCAAACGTTGGAGAGACCAACTATATGGCACCACATAATCCGCACACGCGCGGGGCACACTAATCTGGGTGCGTGCGGGTACCCCATTCATTTGTACTGATACAGTGATAGACCCTGAAGGCAGGCACACTCTGGCTCGTGGTACGCTTAACGGCCAACAAATGTTGTTGGGCTCCATTTACGCTCCGAACACTGACCAATCCTCGTACTTGGCGCAATTGTCCACTTCGTTAGCCCCCTATGCTGGGCTTTCCTGGCTGTTAGGCGGGGATTTCAATTTGGTACTGGACATACATCTAGATAGGTCCTTTACACCCCTTCAAACCACAACAGCTGTTTCAAATGCGCAGGCCCTCACAGACTGGATATTGCACTGGGCGCAACTGGATGTGTGGCGTAGCCTACATACCGATGACCGTATCTATTCTTATTACTCCGCAGTAAACGACCTCCACGTACGCTTAGACAGGGTAGTGAGCTCCCAAACACTAACCCCGTTGATTGAGGACGCTGAATATTTGGGGCGGACGCATTCTGACCACAATCCCCTGAGGTTGCGGCTGAACTGGGACCCCGGTCGCCCCCCTGTCCCCACCTGGCATCTCCAACCTGCTGCACTGGAGGATCCGGAATTCCGTGCATCCCTGGGGACGGCTGTCCTGGAGTATTTTTAACTCAATGATGGGACGGCGAGTAGCGCATTGGTGGAGTGGAATGCCCATAAAACGACTATCATGGGCCACTGCCTTGGTGCAACGTGGAACATCCGCAAACACCTGGCGTTGTCACTTACTCGCCTCGAATCGCAATTACTCAAATACGAATGGGAAGGCGAGAGGGGAGGTCGTCACGCAGTCCATCTGGCGCGCCTTCGGGCGCAACACGCAGACCTCACGGAGCGCCTGCGATGCCATAATTATACAGCCCACACGTCCCGCACTCATGCCAAAGCTGACAGGGCGGGCCGCTTGTTGGCTTGGCTGCTCAAGCAGGAGAGCACCCACGCCCCCATTGGGACCATACGCACGCCTGAGGGGTCACTGGTATACACGCAGAGCGAGATACACATGATGATGTCTGACCATTACGCGCAATTGTACCGATCCGTAGGGCGCTGCTCTGGGTCCGAGCTGGACAGATTCCTGGAGACTGTCCGCCTGCCCACGGTTCCCGAAGACCACCAAGAGTCGCTCAATGGTCCCCTCACATTGGAGGAAATCAGGGAGGCGATCGGTTCCATGGCCTCTGGGAAGGCGCCGGGGCCAGATGGCCTACCCGCCGAATACTATAAGGGAGTCCCTGGTGCCGAAATTGCACGCCCTCTACTCCACAGCTCTTGAGGAGCACACCCTGCCCTCTTCAATGCGCGAGGCCTACCTGGTGTCCCTGCTCAAACCAAACAGGGACTCCGAGAATTTGGGATCATACCGACCCCTGGCTCTGCTTAACGCGGATTATAAAATATTCGCCAAGGTGTTGGCGGAGCGCCTGGCGCCGGTAGTATCTGTGTTAATACACAGCGACCAGAATGGCTTTGTACCTAAACGCAGTACCTCACTGAACTTGCGGCGGTTCTTCAGGGGGGCGTCGGACAGCGTGCAGGGGTGGCCTATGGCGGGTTGTCTTGTGCTGGACCTCGAAAAAGCCTTTGATTGTCTGGAATGGAGCTATTTTGCGGCAGTGCTGATGCGCATGGGGTTTCTCCAGATGGTCGCACTCCTGTACAAGAATCCCACAGTGAGGGTGAAAACTGGGCCCTACATTTCTGACGCAGTGCCAATTTGCAGGGGTACCAGGCAGGGGTGCCCGCTCTCGCCCTTCCGGTTTGCGCTGGCAATTAAGCCCCTAGCTGCGGCACTGCGCACGACACTCGGAGACGGTATCCCATTAGGGGACGCGACACATCAGGTGTCACTGTACGCGGACGACCTCTTGGTCTTCATAAGAGATGTGAGTAACATCCCGGCCCAGCTGGAGTGCATATTGCTCGACTTCGCCGCTCTCTCGGGCCTTAGGGTGAACGCCACCAAGTCCTGCCTTTATGCGTTCAGTGGAGATATCCAGGACCCGGGCTACATCCTGGACGGCACGCATGTACAGTGGAAAGCGGACACTTTCCGATATTCAGGGGTTTCGATATATCACCAACTGGGGGTACTCCTTGAGGGCAACCTGGGCAGGGCTGTAACAGCAATTAAGTCCCAAATACGATTCTGGAACACGCTTCCACTAACAGTCACTGGCAGGGTAGCCTTATCTAAGATGGTGATTCTTCCCCGCCTTCTGTACTATTTTGCCAACCTACCAGTATATGTACCGGCGGCCTTCTTCACCGCACTCGTTCAGTCGCTCCGGGATTTCCTTTGGGGTAATGCGCATCACGGGGTAGCGTTGCCCAAGTTGCACTTACCCACCGACCAGGGAGGCCTGGCTGCGCCATGCTTTGAACATTATCTGGCGGCGCAACTACAATGGATAGCCCGCTGGCTAGCAATTAGAGGCCGCGACCACAGCATCTCCCCTTTCTCTAACTGACATTACCAAGCTCTTTCACCCTGCCACGAAAGCCCCAACGCCGACACCACTCCTCATGGTGGTGGCCTACAAATGTTACCGCCGCAGTCTATACCTTACTAGATCTCTGGTCCCCTATGCTCTGGTCATACCACTGGAGGGCTCTCCCAGCGGGCTGGGGGCGCTTACATCTTCTGAGCTTGTGGAGTGGCACGAAGCGGACATACAGACCCTGGGAGACCTCTATCCTGACCTCAACCTCATAGCGTATGAGACCCTGGTTGACGAAGCGGGGCTACCACCTGGGCAATTCCTCAGACACCGTTCCCTGATTGAGACACTGACCGCTAGCTGGGGGGACATGAGGGTGGAACCGAGCCAACACCTCACCATGCAGTCTCTCCATGTTATGGGGCGTGGTAGACACTTAATTTGGTGGTTTGCATCATCCCTATGCACACACGCAGCGATCAGCCTGGAACCACTCCGCCCCAAATGGGAAACAGACCTAGCGCGGCCACTAGAAGACAAGGAATGGGGGAAGTTACTACAGAGTCCAACGCGCATACCCAGAAATATGCGGTTCCGCCAAATACAGCTGTTTATACTTCACAGGGTATACCTTACACCCGAAACGATCAACAGGTACTTTCACCGCACAGACACGGTCTGCCCTCGCTGCGCGGAGGTGGGAGCGGGGCTAGTACACATGCTGTGGAGCTGCCACAAGCTGCACCCCTACTGGGAGGCAATTGACTAGGCGCTGCATATGTGCACGGGCCGTACCATACCATTTGAATGGCCCGTTTACCTGCTGCACCTCTTTCGCACAACGCCATTCACGAAAGTCACCTCCCGCTTCCTCGACTTGGGGTTGGTGGTGGCTAAACGACTACACACTAAACATTGGAAGGCGCCAGACCCACCACACATACAGGCGTGGCGGTATTCGCTCCAGGCGTGGGCCAAAGCGGAGGGAATAGCTCTCCTGAGGGAGGAAACACTGGGACTCCGGAAGACGCCTATTGCGTCACAATGGGAGGGTCTTTTACAGTCCTTGACGCGGATCGGGGGGACACCGCGGAAGGACATCCTGTACATGGAGGAGGCGCTTTCCTGGGGATTGCTGAATAGGCCACCAGGGATCAGGTGCTCGCCACGTAGATGCCTGTGTACTATCTGACGCTTAGGATGGCTAGTGCTGGGCTCCCTGTGTGGTGGTGCCCACCTGTGGGGTGCTGGGGGTGGGGGAAACAATGCGGGATACACACTTAAATGTCGGACTATGCTGCTGTTCTTGGGGGTCTCTTGAGTTTTGCCCCCCTTTTTAATGTTCTTTCCTAAAAAATGTACATGCATGTATCCCAAAGACTCTGCGTAGACTCTGTACACCATACCACTGGACCTATAGCTCCAAAGCATGAAGCCGTTTATTGTATCATGGTTCAAATTGCCCCTAAGCCAACAGTGACATTGTTGTATGTTTGGGGGGGGGGGTGGTTTACTGGTCCATGGCCATGCTCATCCGTTATTGCCTAATACTTTATGGTATGGTCGTTATTTGATGTCTGTTGCCTGTCTACAAGGTGTAAATTCTGCAAAACAATAAAAACAGATTTATCAAAAAAAGTGCGCCAGGACTGACCAGAACTGGTTTGGACTAGACAAAGGCCTCTCTGCCTTCAGAGAACAAAGAGAAAAGTAGTATACATATTGGGACCCAGACCCAAGAACATTAGATCACTTCTGGGAATCAAGACAAACCTTTACTGAGGAGCAGTACCAGGAAGCTGAAGGAGGAGACTACCCCTGTGCTATGTGTTTGGGGGTTGACCTGCAGTGGTTGCTTCATTACCAAAGAGAGGAGAAAAGGACTGAGTGCGCTTTCTATCAAGTTGAGGAAGAATCTCCAAGGGCTTGAACTAGAGCTTGCCTCCTGCCTGAAGTCTCAGGGATACAAGATTTCAGCTACCAGCTCCCCCTGAATTCCCTTGCTGGGTATTGAAGTGCCTGCTGTTGTGCTGGGCCTTCTGAGAGACTGCGTGTCGCTGGGAGCTGGAATCGCAACGCTACAACGAGAAGCGTGTCGCCGCCGCAGCCGTTGTAATCGCATCGCCGAGGAAGCGAGCCACCGTGAGAAACCAATACATCAACTCCCCACACAGTAAGGAAGCTAGCATCAACTTCCCTGCGCAGCAGTAAGGAACCAACGCATCACCTTCCCTGCAACCCTTTTGTTTTCTTTGCGTTACGCATCTAAGGTACATTGAGAGTAAAGTGTCGCATTTACAACTTGAGAGAATCAAGCTATTTTATAACATTTGAGAGACTATTTTTGAGTACAGTATTGTGGATTTTTGTCGTTTGGTCTTGTGCCAAGTCTATATAAAAATACTTATTTTTATAATACAACCTGTGTGGGGTCCATTTGTAGTGTTGTCACTGTATTACTGTATGTGTTCACAAATGCTTTATACACTGCCTCTGAGATAAGCCTGCCTGCTCGTGCCAAGCTACCAAAGGGGTGAGCAGGGGTTATTTTAGCAGTGTAGCCCCTTACCCTGACTAGACGCAAGGGTCCCTATTTGTCACAGGTACCTACCCATGCCAACTAGAGACCCCCAAATCTAACACTCCTCAACACCATTTTTCTGACTGGGCAGTTTTACTAAAACACAAACCTAAGGTGAGTCCAGCATGATCGTTTTGGCTAAGGGTACCCCATTGATAGATAGCGCATTAGAGGATAAGCCTGGAAAGGGGGATGCCATAGAGATCTAAAGGCCTCCCCACCAAGAGTGCTCCTGCACAGAGGAAGAGAAAGGACGCACAGGCCTTAGCAATAGGACAATAATTCTGTGAAGTGGTCCTCCGATTTGTGGGATAGTCTTATTGCTCTCCCCCACAGTAAGGTCAATTGGGGGTCCACTATCTCTACTGACTAAAGGGCAGGAGTGTTCTAACGCCATGGCATTAGCACTGACTGACCCGCTACACGATTCCTTCTCTGGCGGGGCTGAGCCACCCCCCACCCTCTTATCAACCTTCTGTAAAGCATACATTAACTTATTTATCCCCTCTTACATTTAATCGAATCTGCTCTTTACCAGCTTAATAGCATCAATCAATCCTTTTTCTACTGTCTACAGACTATGTTCTATACTAGATGCTCGTACAAAAAAGGTTGAGGTCATAGAGTCTGTGGGGGGATGGCTGAACTATCTCCCTGCTGGGTCTCAACAACTGAAGCTGCTGCTTCCCAAGCCACGGACTTTTTCGCCTTGCCTGCTGCTGGCTTAGGTTTAGAGGAATGAGTAGAGGTCCCCCGTTTTCCAGAATTAGATTTCACTGAACCTTCAGGATCAACAAATGCCACAGCATCCGGAGGTGGAAAGTCTACGGCCACAGGAACCTCAATACAGGGTACAGCTTAAGCCAGTGAGCCACCCTTTCCTGTGATCCGTGACAGTGTGAGTTAAGTCAACCACAGGGCACCCTAACTTTCATCCGCCACTGAAATGTTTCATCATACAGTGCCCCTACCGCATTGTTTAGATATGTCAATATAGTGTCTGTTTCCTTGGCCTCTTGCCCACCGTGTTTGGATTGTCTCCCTTTCACGTTCCCCCATCCTGTACAACTGCCACAGCACAATGAATGGAGAGCCATTGCCCACACTATTTCAACTGTGTGTCAATCCTTGAAAATGACACTCTGAGCACTAACAAAGCTTACCTACAACTCAAAAAGTTAAAGGGGTGGCCCAGCTCAGCCTCGACTGGTCACGGACGTGGCGCTGCGGGACTGCTGAGCATATTTTATCCTTCTGCCTCTTGGCACAGAGACAGCAGTAGGCAAGTTGCCCCAGAAGCAGGCTGGAACCCGTGGGTCCTTGCGGTGTGTCGATGCGGTGCAATAGCATTCGCTCGCTGCTTGAGCACGAGCAGATTTTATCCTCACGCCTACTGGCACAGAAACAGCTGTGGGCGGGTTGCCCCAGAAGCAGGCTGGAACCTGTAGTGCCTTGCGGTGCGGCGATGCGGCACGATTGCCTTTCATTGCTGTGGGAGAGCCGAACAGCTTTTATCATCCAGCCTACTGCCGTGGAAACACCAGTGAGCAGGTTACTCCAGAAGCAGGATAGAACATGCGGTGCCTTGCGGTGTGGCAATGCGACATGTTAGCATATAATGTAGTAAGGTTGAGTGGCGCGCCATACAGTGAAGTTTAGACTGGCGTGGGTTACTGTGGGATGGGGTACAGTCTAATACAATACAGTGGAGCGGCATATACTGGAGCGGGGTGGAGTGGAATACCATACAGAAAAGGGTTAAAGATTGAAGTTGCATACAGTGTAATAGATTAGAATGGAGTGGTGTACAGTTGAAAAGCATAGAGTGGAGTACAGTGGAGTGGCGTAGAGTAGAAGAGCGTAAAGTGGAATAACCTTAAGTGGAGTGGAGTAGAATGGAGTAGTATACAGTGGAGTGGCGTCGAGACAGATAGCTTTTAGTGGAGTAGGGTAGTGTCGCATGGCGTGGCATCCAACAGACTAGCATAGAATGGTGTGGCATAGAGTGGAGTGGTATAGCGTATAGTGGAGAGGCATAAAGTGGAATGGCTTAGAGTGGAGTGGTGTACAGAAGTGTCATATAGACTGGAATAGGATATAGTGGAGTAGCATACAGTGCAGTGTGCACAGTGGAAGTGTTGTAGACTGGAGTGGCGTACACTGGAATGGGGTAAAGTGTAATAGCATACAGTGGAGTGGGGTACACCTAAGAGGTACAGGGTGGAGTTGCATACACTAACAGCGTAGAGCACACTGGTGTAGAGTGGCGTTGTGTACAGTGTAATAGCATAGAGTGGAGTGGCGTAGAGCAGAGTGTTATACAGTGGAGTGAGGTAGAGTGCAATAGTGTATAGTGGAGTAACGTGCAGTGGAGTGGCATATAATGGAGTGATGTAGACTGGAGTGGCGTACAGTGGACTGGAGTAGAGTGTAATAGTGAATAGCGGAGCAGCTTACACTAGAGTGGCAAATAATGGAATGGTGTAGACTGGAGTGGCTAGCATACAGTGGCGTGGGCAGAATGTCATAGCATACAGTGGATTGGTGTACAATGGAGTGGGGTACAACCGAAGAGTATAGAACAGAGTGGAGTACCATACACTGGAGTGGCGTAGAGTGGCATATAGTGAAATAGTTCAGTGGAGTGTTGAGAAGTGGAGTGACAGTGAAGTGGTGTACAGCCAAATTGCATAGAATGGAATTGCGCATAGTAGAGTAGCGTCCAGTGGAGTGGAGGACAGTGTCGTTGTGTAAAGTGTATAGTGTAGAGAGCAGTGGCGTAGAGTGGAGTTTCGTACAGGCAAAAGGCATTGAGTGGAGTGAGTGATGCAGAGCGGAATATCAGAGTAGAATGGCTATAGTGGTGTGGCATTCCGACGTATGTGAAATTTATCAGAAATGTAGATTATGGTGTGTGGAGTAACGCAAAACGGCGTTTCTCAAAATTTGCCTATCAATGCAGGGCCATCCATGGCAGCAATGCGTTCCATTGTAAATCTGACTTAAATATTGCATTGCCCATGCAATACCATGGGTGACGCAAGTGTACTGCAATCAAATAATACAGCTAGGCCTTAGTTATATTTTAGGCTATGGTGTAACGTGATAACGTTGCAGTATACCATGGTACATAGTGATGACATGGCAACATATAATTGGGTAATGTTTGTTTTTAGAGAATGAAAAGGCAGCCATATTGTTAACACAGACATACAAAAAGACCCCGGCACTCTTCATTAAATTGAGAACAATCACATTTGTTTGAAATTAATCATATAGGCTGCAAGCACCATGTAACACAGAGAAGAAACCAATTGGCATAAAGAATGTCATACGACAAACAAATGTGTACTGTGAGTTCAGTTTTAATGATCATCAGACACAAAGCATTTTATCTAGCGTGTAACGTCATATGTCAGATAAGACATCAAACAAAGAAGATTTTTTCGTCGGTATATACATCTCAATCTTTACAGTTCTTGTAAATATAAGGGTTGACACGTAGAGTGTTCTATCTGAAACAGCCAACGCGCGTTTCGTCACCACCGTGACTTCCTCAAGGCTTCAATTCAGATGGTTATAAGATAGTTGGCGATGGCTATAGTAGGCCCAAGCCCCTAGGTTGCTCCGAAATCCCTAGAGATATCTTGAGGAATCCGGATATTCACTATCTCATTAGATTGAAAATATAACGAAGCTTATTTGGCTTCTTTAGTGTGGAAGAAGGAGTTATCCTATATTAGGATCGTTTACAACCTCCACATGGATGTGGGAAGACTACGGACGGGAGGACTTTTAGGACGCAACAACTTGTAGACTGAAGGACCTTATTATGGTGCCTTAGAGACACGTGATACTTGACGAATAAGCAGAGTATATAAAGCTTGCTGGCGATCTCATTTTTACTTATTCGGATAGAATGACAGGGTTATCCATTACTTCTGGATGCAAGACCCTGTGTCCCTAGACTGTAACGTGCCTTGTTTTTTGCCAAATCACACCAGACTATTTTCTGCTTACTGGACTCCACTACTTTCCAGGACTGTGGAGGTTATAACCATCTGAATTGAAGCCTTGAGGAAGTCACGGTGGTAACGAAACGCGCGTTGGCTGTTTCAGATAGAACGCTCTACGTGTCAACCCTTATATTTACAAGAACTGTAAAGATTGAGATGTATATACCGACGAAAAAATCTTCTTTGTTTGATGTCTTATCTGACATATGACGTTACACGCTAGATAAAATGCTTTGTGTCTGATGATCATTGAAACTGAACTCACAGTACACATTTGTTTGTCGTATGACATTCTTTATGTCAATTGGTTTCTTCTCTGTGTTACATGGTGCTTGCAGCCTATATGATTAATTTCAAACAAATGTGATTGTTCTCAATTTAATGAAGAGTGCCGGGGTCTTTTTGTATGTCTATATTATGGGCCATGTTTGACCTGTTTAACTGATATCCTTGGTAGTGGGATATCTGACCTCGATTCGGCACCTTCTTTACATGTGTCTCATAGTCGACTATACATATTGTATCGAACTGTCCCATTATCTGATCTAAATTGTTTATGTGATTGTGCGACTCACTATCCACCACTACCTTGTGTATTGATTGGTTTTTAACACACTTTGGCTGTGTTCAGTGCTTGAGCCTTAGCTATAAGTAAGTAGTAGGTCCCTATCTTAATTAAAGTGGTAATAGGTAGGACATTTTTTAATATAATTTTTTATATAATTTGAAATAAGCATACGGCCATTCACTGCGGTAATTTCACAATTTTTTGTGAAATTCCTCAAAAGAACTGCAGTAATAGATATCACTACATTTAAATGCCTTATAAATGAAACACTACTTAATTTACTTAACTACAGTACCCAAAAAGCATAATCTCTGCGCCATGTTTAATCCTGCCAAATGTCATGTAAATCCATTCAGCTGTGTTCGTGCTACGTCAAAATACAATAGTCTGTGGAAAATGCATTAGTGGAAAAACACGTACTGGGACCCCCTTTTATCTTTGCACCCCCTTAATTATTCACCACCAAAAAATTACATCATCTTGAAATGTAGAAAATGCTAAAGGTCTGGAATGTTTTATGGTGATTTGTCAAAAGGGGGGGAAGTTATTAGGCATCGAATATTCGAGGAATTCCTATCTTTGGGAATACAAACTATAACTATAGAGTGGCACTCTGATTTAATGTGATTTCTTTCTTTTTATCTATTGTATTTGTTTGTTGTTTTACATTAACATGTTACCATAAATGTGTTGTTTAGTTGTTCATGTAGTAATTATGAAACTTCACATATGCAATTTAGTTTAGTTTTTGGCCTTCCTTGGTACATTTAGTAGGAATGTGCTACATATGAAGCCCAAAGCGAATGAAAGCCATTGCTGTTATAAAACACGAGATTATAATTTTTAGGTCGAGCATTCGAGACCTCTTGTATATACTTTAGTATATAGTTATATATGTATGTACTTTGTGGGCTCTGGAGATTAGCCCTAGGACTTGCCTGCTTGCGCTTAGGGACTTTTTTTTTTCTGTTCAACTGCCTTTATTTAACTGTCTAAATGGAAAACAACCAGTAGAGGTCAGTAAAATACCAGAACTGTTTCTGCTGAGGGACTTTCTTTATTTTATTTTACTGGCAACTGCCTCTACTTAACTTTCTTGATAGAAAACAACCAGCAGAGGTCAGTAAAATACCAGAATCACTAGCATTCTCTAGATTCCAGTCCATAGAATTGTCTTCCACGAGCACCCGTAGACAATGATATTTTTTTCAAATCTTGTATTTTCAGTGATATGACCACCGAAAGCCCTGATTTTATATTAAAAACAGAGCTTTGGACTATAACACTTCCCACTGAAAGGCAATATTTCTCTCAATGTGTTCCCATACCAGGCGTGACACGCAGTTTGGTGCTTACGTTTCCTCCATATTAAAGAACAGTAGATGTTTAGGCACCCAGGCTAATGTGCTGCATAGCTAAATACATATAAGGTCCCAAAGGCGAGACTGATTGCATTGCAAATGCTCATTTTCCTAGTGGCCAATTATCATGTCCTCCAAATAGTAGTTTGTGTGGCTCACTGCTAGGGCACTGTTTCATATTGTTGCAGAGGAATGCATAAGAAAGATGGTTTGTATTTGGCTTGTTGGGACAGTTTTATTTAGTAAGCCAGAGAGCATGCAAAGAAAACTTATGCAGATTAAGATATATTTTATTCGTTATGTAACTGTTTATAGGTTTCCAATAGCATGTGATCATAAATGGGTCTTTTAGTTGGTCATGTAGTAAATCTGAAACTTTAAATATGTAGTCTAGTTAAGGTTTTGGGCTTCCTTGCTACTTTTACTAGTATTGTGCTACACAATATCACCAAGTTGAAAAACCTTACAACTTAAAAAATACGTACTCTACTTACCTACATTTCCCAGAAGAATCAACTGAGCATCCTAATTTCGAATGCTGCCAAATTACAACAAAATCCAACTGGCCGCTTTTATGCTATGCAAAATAAAAAAGTCTATGTAAAATGCACGGGATTTCTTGCCCATTTTGAGAACCCCCCTTTTTCTTTGCACCACCTTGACCAAACACAGCAAAACTTTCAGTCCTTCGACAATGAAACGGGTGCAACTGGTCTGTAAAATTTTGCAGAAATTAATTGAACGGGTGCAAAGTTATTAAGGGACAAGAATCCCCCAAATCTGGAGCCCCCAACTACAACTACATAGTGGCTACCATCGCCAGTAGGTAGTTATAGTTAAGGGTTAGTATCTATAAGAAAAGTGTTTGATTTTTTGCCAATAACTTTGCACTGTTTGAAAAATCTTTGAGGCGATTCGTCAAGTGGTTGCCGAAGAAAAAGGGGGTCCCAAAATGCTTTTTTCCTGTGCAATTTCCCTGTGTCGTTTTCCCCATGCAATTTTCCACGACTACAGCCAGAACTGCTGGGCGGAATTACACCAAGTTTGGCAGAAAGGTAGCTCTTGGTCCAGAAAGCAACCTTTATGTTATTTGGTGTAAATCTGTTCAGTAATTTTGAAGTTATTAAAAGAAAAGCAAATTTTTATAACTGGAGACACAACCATCTGCAAATCTTACCAGCCTCGTGCAGAGATCTGATTGGCTGCCAACACCTCAACCAGGTAGTGCTGGCAGCTATTTTGGGACTCAGTCTCCGCCGAGTCCCAAACAAAAAACTACAAAAATTAATTAAAAAAAGAGAGAAGGGGTAGAATAGAAATACCCTGATGCTGGGGGCCCCCAGGGACCCTGCCAAGGCACAAAAAACACTTTTTCGTTTTTAAATTGTTGTGGCAAAAATTATGAAGAATTGGTTTGTTAACAGCAAAAATGGGGGGATTAAAACCTGCTCTCCCCCTCAAAGGGCAGTGTAAGGCTCGTGGACCACAATCTACCAGGGGTTTATTATAACAAATAATAGGAGGGAGGCTGCATGGCAACCCTCCTTTGGCCTTTATTGGTCACAGAACCAACACCACCTCGGGGAATGTTTACATAAAAGGAAGGAGGGGGCACAGCGTTAAAAATTGCACCAGGGACCGCCACCTCATAAGTGCATAAAACAAGTAACTAGGGTGGGGGGGGGGCGATCCGCCCCCCTCCCAGGCCAAATTTGGCCCCAGGTACCACCACTCCCCCGTGGCATGTGTTAATTTAATGTGGGAGGGGAACCGCACGCCCCCCTGCCAGGCCGTCTTCTGCACGGGGGGCAACCACCTCACCGGGGCAGGCCCTGGATCTCCTGGAGCCATTAAAGTTAATGGCCCTGGGGAGCACCACTCCCACAGGGCCAGCTCCTTATGTCATGGAGTGCCCATCCTCAGGACATAGCTGTTTGCTCTCCCTTGGTGGGAGATTTGACAGCTTCCTCCAAGTGACAGCAAACTGCAAGTCAGCTCCCAGCGGGCGGGAGCAGGAAAACTGCTCCCGTTCCCAGAGAGTGGACTTTTCATCTGTTTTCCTGCCTGCTGTCAGGCTGTGTGAGCACGTTATGAGCCATACAGCCAATCACACACCCACTTACAAAGGTTATAGGTTCCAGTTAAGAAATAAAATTTTAAAAAACTTTGAAATTCACTAAAGGTTACAGGCACTTTATAGCAAGGAAATAACATAATAAAACTGCAGATATACACACAAAAAAAATTAAAGGTTACAGGATGGTTATAGTTAGTAAATAAAACAAAAAAAGCTTAGAAATTCAAAGACCAAAACCAATCGTAACAGGGACATTATAGTTAGGAAATAGAATATAAAAAACCTTAGAAATTCACTGAAAAACAACAAAGGTTACAGGGACATTATAGTAAGGCTCAGATTTCACTCTTTCAAAATCAGTGAAATTCTGCATATATATTTACGTGCGGTAACTATAACTTATGCTCCAACAATACACTGCTTATGGCCTCACATATTACATCACTCATGACATGGTCAGTGATATCACTGATGACATCATCCACAGAACCAACACCAACTCACACAACCACTCACACACCCATACAACCACTCATACCCATACAACCCCTCACACACATACAACCCATCACACACTCACAGACCCACACAACCACTCTTACACCCGGTTACACACCCACTCACAGACCATTACAAGCAAGCACACACTCACTTAAATACCCAAACCACTCACACACCTGCACAACCACTCACATTACCACACAAGCCCCTCACATACCCACACACCAATTCAACCCCTCACACAACTATATAACCCCTTACGTACCCATACAACCCCTTGCACACCCATAAAACCACTTACACATCAAATCACACACCTACAAAAGCACTCAAACTCCTTCACAGACCCATACAGCGACTCACATACCTACTGATAGACTTATACAGCCACTCACACAATCATACAGCCATCCAGACAGCCACTCACCCACTGATACAGTCACAAAGCCACTCAGATGACATGTTAGAGACAGTATCATTCATTATTAGTATAAAAAACTACTAATTCAAATTCTGCTGTAGCTTAGCATAAATCTTCAAGTCTCAGAAATGTTTACGAAACACACTTACTGGATGATGTAATGAGTGATGTCATTAGATATATCATCTGTGATGTCACTGACCATGTCATGAGTGATGTAATATGTGAGGTCATAGGCAGTGCATTGTGGGGTGGGGAACATAAGTTATAATGAGCTCAAGTAACTATAACGTCTGAATTTCACTGGTTTTGAGCCTATATATAATGTTCCTTTAACCTTTGTTTTTATGGTCTGTAAGTATGTTTTATATATCACCCACTCAGATACTCCTACACCCACTTGCAGACCCACACAGACACTCACACTCACACACCCAGTCACAGAATTAGACACTCATGCACCCACTCACAGACGCAGTCAGACACTCATGCATTCACTCACACACCCACTCACAGACCCAATGAGACACTCACATACGCACTGACAGAACCAATTTCACACACACATCCACTGACAGACCAACTCACACACAGACACAGAGCCACTGACACATCCACTCACAGACACTAACAGACCCACTCACAATGTCACGCTCCCACTCACAGACCCACTCAAAAACTCATGCTTTCATGTTAAGACCTACTCAGACATTCAAACATCCACTCACACATCCACTCAGACAGCCACAAACCCACTCATACACCTGCTCACACAGCCATTGAGTAATGCACAGAGTTGCGTATCCGAAATTTGCTGCTGTGTATTTAATGTGTGCCTTTGGTTTGTGGATTTGTGACGGATCCGGGAATTATAATAATAAGTTAAAAAAAGGAATTTAAAAAGAAAATTAACTAGTGTTTGGGAAAAAGGATGGTTCTGAGACCGCACTAACCAAAAAATATTTAAACAAAAAAATAAAACTTGCTCAAGTACATTTAGAAAAAATATATAAATATTTTACATTAGGTACAGATTTGTTCTTTTACCTTTTAAAACCGATATAAAACTATATATTAAAAAAATAAAAAAAACAATATTGCTAACTTAAAATGCAAAATAAATTGTAGGAAATACTTAGTACTAAACATGAAGCTATGGTCTTGTGAGTGTATAATCGAAGCCTAACTATAATATACTCTAATATCCTTTGGTTTCTTTGGTGAATCCGATATATATATATATATATATATATATATATATATATATATATATATATATATATATATAACCTACTGGCAGTTGCCAGTAGGTAGTTATAGTTAGGATCTATTTTCCATAGGAAATCCACAACATTCTATTTGGAATAACGTTGGCGCCGATTGACGAATCTTCGTGAAATTTTCCAAACTTTTGGCTCTTGTCCACTCCTATCGTGAAAATTTCACGGTGATTCGTCAAGCGGGGGGCCGAGGAAAATGGGGGTCCCAAAACGCGTTTTCCGCATGCATTTTCCCATAGGACCGGTTGACGCAGCTACAGCCCGAACTGCTGAACGGAATTACACCAAATATAGTCCTCATTCAGACTCGTGCCTTTTGCTTAAATGGTGTAAATCCGTTCAGTAGTTCCTGAGAAAATTAGAGTTAAAAAGATAGATATATCTGGGCGGAGCCTAACCACACATCTCATCGTGAGATCTGATTGGCTGTCAGCACTTCATCCAAGAAGTGTTGGCAGCCATCTTTGGACCAATATACATGATAGCACCTCATTAAAAAGCATTGCAGTTAATAGAAGGTTTTAAGACTTTAGTTACATTATAAATCATTTGTTGATGGTACCATACTCATTTTAGGAATTGTGGTGTGTTCTAAGGTGATTTTACCATGTGAAAAAGCCTTCTGCTGTGATATCATGAATCATGTTTGAGAGAAAACTATTTTCACATGATTTTCCCACAGAGGTTTGGAAGGTGATCTATAAGCTAAACTGAGAGCATATTTTCTGTAAATTCACATTATCTTTCTCAGTCATGTGAGAATGAAGTCTGACATTCTCAGTAAAACATGTACATCCAACAAGGGCAGAGACAGTCAGTTGATTCCTTTGTGTTCTACTGCAGCTTCCCAGAGTGTTCTAAAGAACAACTAGAGCGCTAACAGTCTTACTTATGACAAAAGTATGGCACATCTGAAGCCATCTTGATTGGAATAAACTGGTAAGACTTAAAACATTTAATTTAAAAAACACAATGAGGGGGTTCATTTTGCCATAGAAATCATGATTAGTGCTGAAGAAAGAAAAATTAGGGCACATTTTGAGGGACTTCTCAAATCCTCTTCTATTTCATTAAAATATTCTGATATGCAGACTGAAAAGTGCACTTTTAATACCAGCAGCAGACTTCTGTGGTGAGCAGTAGCTTTACTACAGTGATCTAATGAGCAACTAGAGTGCTAACATTCAGAATTTATGGCAAATGTGTGACATATCTGAATACCTGCTTGATGGAATCAAAGTAAAAAACTGAAAGCATTTCCTACTGAGGAGACTGCAGTAAATGAGGAAATTAGGAAACTTCATAACAAATAAATCTCCCAAGATGGCCACCAGAGACAAAAGAGCCCAAATGCAGTACAAATATCACCCAGATGTAGCCCAATGACAGAAGTGTGCAAAACACTTATTTTTTTTGTGTATTTGCAGTTTTATATAGTGCAGACTTGTCAGGTATTGGAGTGCTTTACACGAGCATTGGTTACATCATACAAGATCAAATTCATTTTGGTTGTAGACACGGGGAGATTAAGTGATTTGACCAGAATCACAGAATGTTGAGCTGAAGCAGAAACTCCAACCTGGTTCTCCAGTTGCAAAGTCTGCAGCTCTGGAAGTAACAACACATCCTCTCCCCTAGGTGCAACATTTAATCAAGTGGTCAACTGGATAAAAAAACATAAAGATTACAAATAATTTAAAAGTTCTTTGTCGCTATTTGAAAACTCAGAAAATATGTCCTCATTTTAGTTTTTTAGAGCACTAACCATAATTTTGATGCAAATAAGACCCTCTCATATATGTAATTTCTAAAGGAAATGCTCTAGGTATTACAGTTGTGATTACATCAAGATGACGTCAGGCGTTCCACACTTTTGTAATAAATATAGAATGTTAGCAATCTAGTTGTTCATTGGGATACTGTTGAGAGGCAGAGGCCAGGGGCACGGACTCTGAAAATTGAAGGTAGGTAGGAGAGTGCAGAGGCAACAATTTGACCACACTGGGCAGGCAGGAAGGGCAGTGGCAGCACAACAGACTATGGAGGGCAGTGGAAAGGGGGGCAGGGGCAACAAACCAACAATACAGGACTGGCAAGAGAGGCTGTGGCAATATATTAGACCATTGTGGGCAGAAGGAAGAGGTAGTACAACCATACATGCCAAAAGACCCGTTTCAGCCAGGAAACGTCCAATGTTATTAAGCTCAAAGGGGCTTTATTTGATCTGTCTCCTGTCTACAATCTCCTCTTTTTCAATGCAACTCAAAGGGGAAAATCAATACCCCAGTTTTTTTTCAAAAGCTCCCTCTTACCAAGTTCAAAATGTTCGCAAGTATGGTACATTGGATCATGGTAGGCAGGAGGAATTGGGGTAGGGACATTGACTCGGATAACAGAGGACAGGAGGGACATGGAGAGGTGCACCAAACTGACCCTACAGGGCAGGCATCGTGGTTTGCAGCAGCACAATACACCACACAGGGCATGCGGGACGGGAGTGCAGCACAACAATCCATAGAAAGCAATAGGGAGGGGACAGGGCCACGCACATGGACAACAGAGAACAGAGGGGAAAGGGGCAATGGTAGCTAGCTGACCATAATGGACAGACAGGAGAGTAAGCTGCAGCATAACAGACCATAAAGGGCAGGAGGGACGGATCAGGGGGATTACAATGGAACAGACAAGCCAGGAGGGAGGGAATAGGGGTCTGCACTTGGAAACAGAGGGATGGGGGCAAGGGGGCCGGGCAGGAGCAGCAAGATGACCATGGAGGTCAGGCAAGATGGGCACTAGAAACAAGACACACCATGGAGAGCAAAAGTGAGACTATGACGGCATATACACAGACCATGGAGGGAAGGTGGGAGGGGGTCAGGGGCAGCTAGTTGACAACACAGGGAAGGTGGGAGGGGCCATGGCAGCACAGAAGACCATGCATGGCAAGCGGGAGGGTTAGTGGCAGCACAATGGCTATGATGGGCAAGAAGGAGGGTGCAGGGGCATGCGCAAAGGACCATGGAGGATAGAAGAGAGGGTCAGGACCTGGGCACAAGACTTCAGGGGAAGGGGACTCACAACAGACCACGCGGGGCAGGCAGGAGGAGCAGTTGCAGCACAACAGACAAGGGAGGGCAGAAGGGTGTGGCAGTAAAATGGACCACGGAGGACAGGAGGAAGGGGATAGGGGCATGGCATGTGGACAGGCAGGGTGGAGGTGGCAGGGACAGGTTACAGTCATCTGACAATGCTAGGCAGGTGGGAGGGGAGTGGCAGCTCAACAGAACACTCAGAGTAGATAGGAGTGTCAGGTCCATGGAACATGGTGGGCAAAAAGGATGGAGCAGGGGCATGCACATAGACATCGGAGGGCAGGGGGAAGAATAGGGGCAGCAAGCTAAGCACAGAGGCTAAGCAGGAGGTCAATGATGGGCCATAGAATTGGGCAATGGAGGGCAGGAGGAGTGGACTGGTACATCATGCTAATCGGAGGGCAGTTGCAGCTCATCAGACCATGCATGGCATGAGGCTAGTCCATGGATTCAGACAACAGAGGATAGGGAGGAGGTGGATGGGGCAGCAAGCTAACTGTTCAGAGAAGGTGGGTATTAGGAACTTTATTGTTTTTAAAATGTGTGTCTGTGCGAACTACTTAAAATATGAACAAGTATGCAGCATAATCTCACTTTTATTCAGGAAGAAGAGGACGTTTGTGACTGACTCCGGTCTCACTTGGCAGAAACACCCCCTGACCCTCCACCCCATCGCAAAATGTAATGCCCGTGAAAAGGGTAGGTGAACGCAGTGTTATATAGAACATAGTCCTGAAAGCACGATTGAAAATGAAAACTAGATATAGTGTATGGTATAAACTATGCACCAAAAAGTGTGATATAAGATGAACCGGGGCGTGAAATATAATATGCAATACATTGTGCGCAATGACAGATTCATTGATTTGATTTTGATTTGATTTGATAATTTTATATAGCGCTGAATCACCCCGAAGGGTAGCTCTGCGCTTGCAACAGCGGACATCTTGAACTAGAAAAGATATGTTTTCATCAGCTTTCTGAAACGGGGGGCCTTTCCGTGCGAAGGTATTGGGGAAGGCTGTTCCAAAAGATAGGAGCCAGATACGAAAAGGCCCTGCCACCAGAACGGGCTTTATTTATTCTAGGAACAGAGAGAAGTTTTTTTGATCCTGATCTAAGTGAGGATATAGGGTTACACACTTTCAGTTTCCTAGTAAGATAACGAGGGCTAAGCTCGTTTAGAGCCTTGAAAATCATACAGCCTGTTTTAAATTGTACTCTTTTTCTGATTGGCAACCAATGTAGTTCATACAGTAAAGGCAGAGAGGGGGTCCTGGCAGGAGAATCAGTTACCAGACGAGCAGCTGTATTTTGAATAACCTGCAATTTGTCCAATGAGGCAACATGAGCCGAGAGAAGAAGAGCAATACAATAATCGATCTTGCTCATGAGCAAAGCCTGAATTAGAGTCTTCCTGGTAGAAAGTGGAAGCAACGGAAAAACTCTTCTAAGTAAACTTAAGATGTGATCGCAAGAACCAGCAATTGTATTAACATGGGTCTGCAATGTAAGTTTCTTATCAAGTTTAATGCCCAGATTTTTAACTACCTCTTTAGGGGCAGGGGCTTTACCCAGCTCCTCCGGCCACCAACTAGGTGACCAACAGATGTCAGCACCTTCGAACAGCAGAATCTCAGATTTCTCAGAGTTTAATTGGAGATAGTTAGTTTTCATCCAGGAGGCAATAGCCATCATACCCTGAGAGAAGATGGTTTGTATGTCTGATCTCTGATCTCCTTTTGTCGAAGGTGAGGAGGAGTTGGGTATCATCTGCGTAAGAGATGGGGTTAAACCCCAGGTCCCTCATCAGTTTAGCCAGGGGCGTCACATAGATGTTAAATAAAGTAGGGCTCAAACATGAGCCCTGCGGGACGCCTCTGGTAACCTGTGTGCGAGCAGATGTAAAAGGACCCATTGACACTGCCTGAGTACGGTTGGACAAGAAATCTGACAACCAGCTCAATGCAGATCCGTTGATGCCAAGCTCTAGTAATCTATGCAAGAGAACTTGGTGGGAAATGGTATCAAATGCTGCTGAAAGCCATTCTGATATTATCCATTACCTCCACCAAGGCAGTCTCAGTGCCTTGGTCGCAAAGCCTGACTGAGAAACATCCAGAGCACTAGAAGACTCAAGAAAAGCAGATAAGTGCTTATTGATATGTTTCTCCGTGATCTTGCTCTGTAGCGGGAGCAAAGAAATCGGGCGATAGTATGACAATTCCTCAGGGGAGATGTTAGAGTTTTTGCGGATGGGAATGATTTGGGCGTGTTTCCACCTTTGAGGAAGACTAGCAGATTTTAAAGAAGTATTAATTATAGAGCAAAGTGGGGGCGCCAGCTGAGCCGCAAATCTAGAGGAGATTTTAGCAGGGATAGTGTTCAGGGGGGATCCAGATCTGGTGCATTCCAGGAGTGTTTGCACTTCTGTGATGGTAATAGCAGGAAATGTAGTCAGACGAGGTCCTACACTAATGGGGTGTAATATGATCTCCACAGGAATAGGAGAAAAAGTATTAGAGAGGATGATATTTTGATAAATCTTCTCAATTTTTTGTACAAAAAAGGAAGAGATATTGTCACATAGTGTCTGAGAAGAACTATCCCTGGTATGACAAGATTTGGGGTTCGTAAAATCATGTACAATTTGAAAGAGCATTCTGGCATTATTACCTGCCTGCTCCAAAATCTCTGCAATGTGGGTTCTACGGGCCAGTTTAACATTTTTATGATAGGTTGCCATAGCTGCTTTATATATAGTTTTAGCTTGCTCATTATGTGAGTGTCGCCAAATCCGCTCCAGTTTTTTACAGGCACTTTTCTCCACGCGTAAGCCAGACGTATACCAGCCAGTAGCAGACCTTTTGGGTGAATATCTAAGAGGCTTGAGAGGAATTACTTTATCGAGTAAATTACTAACTCTCGAGTCAAAAAGATCAAGCTGCTGATCTACATCCCCTTGCATACTGTTCCAATCCCACTCAGCAAACAGTAGGGAAAGGTGGTTGGCCGTTAATTTGTGCCAGGGTCTGTACTGACGGGTAACAGAATTATTATTTATCACAAGAGGATGGTCAATAGGACCCAGCAATTGGAATTTTATCATAGAGTGGTCAGACCATGTAAGCGGGAGAGTTTCACCACATTTAATGTCCAAAGAGTTGGCAAGGATGAGATCCAAAGTGTGACCCGCGATGTCGGTGGGAGTGGTATTAATGATCTCTAAACCTCCAGCAGCTAGATCTTCTAAACATAATCTAGCATCTTGATTGGAGGCATCTTCACTGTGAATGTTAAAATCCCCAAGCAGGAAAAATTTACGTGTAGCGATTTAAGTAGGGAAAAATAAATTCGAGCAGTTGGCTGGTGAAATTTAAAATTGACCCAGGCGGTCTATAAACTAGAGCGCCTTTCCAAATACAACATACAGAGAGGTCCAATCTAAAAACAATACATTCAAATGCTTCCGTCCCCATCTGGTCAAGGATGGTAACAGTCAGTTCCTCTTTGTAAATTAAAGCTATACCCCCACCCATTTTACCTATTCTTTCCCGCCTGAGAATCCGATAGCCCTCAGGTATAGCTAGAGCAATAGCCGGGGTGGAGGAGGGTTTAAGCCAGGTCTCAGTAATGAAACCTATATCTGGCTTCTGATCTGTTAAAACATCCCATATATCCGTGGAGTGCCTAACCAAAGATCTAACATTAGCTAGGATACAGTTCCATACTTGATGCTGCACAATGGGAGGCGAATAACTAAGAGGCTCCAACCGAAGAGAGTCAGGTAGACATAAACAATCAGGTGATGATGTAGTAAGCAAAGTGGGACAGTAGCAATGCATACTTTGAAACTTGCAGGTCGAGCATGAGAAGGGACCCTCAAGAAGGCTATTGCGCAAAGCTTTACAACACATCCTATTTAAAGATAGCAAATGCTCACGTGAATATGTCCACGCTGGGTTATACACAGATCTTAATAATGGCTGCAAACTATCAGGGTGTCTGGCGGCTGGCGGCGTCCTGGCGCAGACGGGCTTGACTCTGGCGCGCCATCGGCGCGCCCGCTGCTCGCACGCGCTAGCATGGGTCTGCTCTTAAAGCCCCTGCGATGTAAACGCAAGAGCGCTGACCAAAATGGCGCCCTATAATGTCCCAGTCCCTCAGGTAGCCCCGAGAAACTCGCAAAGTAGCGAGAAATGGATCCAATTTTAGTGTGCGGGTAAGAGAGAGTGAACAAGAAGATAAAATACAATTTTTAAAACAAAATAGTGAACTCCGCATAAAGTACACAGCACACAAACAGATGCACCGGCAAGCACCTTCCCTACGTATTAGGAGAGGGGAGGGAGCCGGAAACTTGTTAAAATAGATCTACGAGCAGCTACAGCGTTCAGCTTAGAAAACACAATTCCTTCATTGGAGAGCGCGAGATAGCACAGGCACTAGCGCGTGCTATGCGATATGCGCCTTGGAGTGTAATATGCACAGGGCAGTGTTGTGTAACCTAACTAGTTTCTAAAGTTGTAATATACAATATGTGCTGGGGAGTGTAACGTTGCATATGCACTGTGACAAAGATATGGATCCCAGATTGTAATATGTATGGCATAGCACTGTGCGTTATAACATAGGCATCGAAGGCATCGAGGAAGGCACGTTAGATGGGGCAATATAACCCGTGCGAAGGCAAGTGTGGCATGACATATTCACGGGGTGGTGTTACAGTGCACATGGGCTAGAGAGTGTCATAGCATACGCACTAGCTGGTGGAATACAACACAGAGGTGTGTGGCACTCGGCGGGCACTGGTGGGTGTAACACAGCATTGGACTCAGCCAGGAGCGCGCTGTGACTCAAGTGAGGTTTGTGTCCTTTCCAGAGAGTAACATAAAAAGTCTTACACATCCGGCGGTGGATGTGTGTTTCATTAACCGTGAGGGGGGTTTCTTGCATAGTTTGTCGACTTTTTGTCGAATCCCCTTTGAATGGCTTGGTGTGCGTGTGTATTAAATGTGCCCGTCAATAACTACCCATGTTGGTATAAATAAACGACGAGGGTGTCTACTTGGAGAGTACCCACCGGCGGGTGCGCCGGGATTAGGCACGGTAGGGCGTCAGACACATCAGAGCTTCACTAGCGGTGTAAATACATTCCACGTGGATTCATTGTATGCATAGTCGCCTTTTAATGAATATCACGCAAATCGTCATGGTGATAGGTACATACGATTTGTCCAGCATGTCCTAGGTGTTTCTATAAATATATATTTTTTTTAAATATTAAAAAACAACGCAGCCCCCCTCCTAAAGAATTTTTTTTTAAAAAGACCATGCCCCGAGGGTTGGGGTCCCCGGGGCCGATTAAGGCCTTGGGAGGGGGGCCACGCGGCCCCCTTCCAAATTATTTTTTTTCAAAAAAATAAAATTAGGGGCAGGCCCAGGGGGATGGGGTCCCCAAGGCCAATAAATTAGTAAAAGAAGGAGGGCCACACAGCCCCCCCTTCTTAAAAACATAAAATAAATAAAAGACCGGCATCGCACCGGAGGCCACCCCCCTCCTTGCAGCACGCTGCAAACGCGCCCCCTGGCGAGTTGTAAGTTGGGGAATTAATTCCCCTTCAATACTGAGGGTCTCTGAGGGCCAACTAGACCAACAGGTATCTCCAGATATGCGCCAGGGAGCTGCGTTGCAGAGAGGTGTTCTGAGGCCACGCCCCTTTTTACACCTCTCTGCAACGCAGCTCTGTGGCGCTAACTGGAGGTACCTAGTGGGCTAGTTTGACCCTAGGGACCCTTAGGATTCAAGGGGACTTAATGTCTCAACTCAGAATGGCCATAGGGCGCGTTTACACAGTGGTGAAGGGAGGTGACGGGGCCTGAGGTGACGTGTGCAAACACGTCCTGTGGCGCGTTTTAAGTTGGGGAAATAATTCCCTTTCAATCCTGAGGGACCCTGGGGGCCAACTAGCTCACCAGGTGCTTCCAGTAAGCGCCACTGAGCTGCGTTGCAGAGAGGTGGTCCCGGCCGTGGCACTTTTTACACCTCTCTGCAATGCAGCTCTGTGGCACTTACTGGAGGTACCTAGTGGGCTAGTTGGACCCTAGGGACCCTCAGGATTCAAATGAACTTAATCTCCCAACTAAAAACGGCCACAGGGCCTGTTTACACAGTGGTGAAGGGAGGGGACAGGGCCTGAGTTAACGTGTGCAAACATCCCTGTGGCACGTTTTAAGAGGTAGTTTTAATCCCCCTGCCCTATTATATACTAGAGGCTTACAGAGGAGGTCATGCTAATCACAGGGGGACCCCAACGCATAGTGTTCCCTAGTGTATGTAGGTGTTTTCACTGTATTCTGAGTGTCTTTTAACATAGTACTGGCTCTAGGACTGGTTAGTCAGACTCAGTTACCACCAGTATCCTTCTGAAAAAGTTGAGGGTACAGGAAGATTTTGCAACAAGGCTTCTTTCTGCTCTTCTGTTTGTGCTTTCTGAACGTTATCCTTCTTCCTGCACTTTTCTTTGTCTTTGAGGACTTCTGTTGCTTCTTTCTGCATTTCTTTTTTTTCTTTCTGTGCGTTTTTTCTTCTTTCTTCACATGTCCTATCTCTGTAGGCATAGTTAGAAATTAGCATTTAAAAAACCTTTGAAATTCACTGGAAAAACCATAGGTTTCAGGGGTGTTATAGTTAGCTGGACTTTTCACTCGTACAAAACCATTGAAATTCCCCCGTTATAGTTAGTTCAGCTAACTACAACTCGCGCACCCGCAATGCACTGCTGATGACGTCACATATTACATCACTCATGACATGGTCAGTGACATCACTGATGACATCATCCTTGTGATAGTGGCAGACCTCCTCTCACCCTAATATAACTTTTGATACACACATTCAAAAATAGAAACTACAATTTTCAAAACAATGGACATACCAATACCAGTTACAACAACCTATTCAGTAATTCTAAGATCCACATACACATCCACTCATTCACCAACAGTCCTATACAGTCACTCATACATGTACTCAAAAGTAAAATCATAGATATATCTATGGCCTCGGGGGATCCCGAGGCCATAGATATATCTATGATTTTACTTTTGATTTTCTGGCTTCCTGTTCAGCAAAGAGTACAGTTTAAGGCACTTTGCATTATCCATAAATCCTTGGCAGGAAAAGGTCCCCCCCTGATCCGTGCTTGGAATCAGCGATATGCCCCTAATCGCAGTTTGAGGTCAGGGAGTAAAGGCCTAGTTGTTATATCTAAAATCAAACGTATTCGCACGGGTGGCCGAAGGTTTTCATATAATGGGGCCAAACTATGGAACAGTATTCCTGTGCATTTACGCTCTGAACCAGACTATCTTACGTTCAGAAAACTGGTGAAAACTTTTCTTTTTCAGTGATCCTGTTACTTCTCTGCAGAGTGTCTGTTAGCGCGGGGATGCCTTCGGGTAACCAGGCGCTCTATTTTCATTTAATTTCATCCGCGCAACCAGCGCGCACCCTCCCGATCACGAGCTGCATGCTAATTGGCTGTCAACTGGCTGTAAACACTCCAAACCAAGAAGTGTTTGCAGCCATTTTGTGCCTCGCTAGAAGCGAGGCTTATGAAATCAGTGGATGAAGTGTGCAAAACGTATAAAGGGGGCAGGATAGAAATACCCTGACCCTCTAGACCTGCTTAGGGGGTCTCACAAGGACCTCCGGGCCCAAAAATATATATATATATTTTTTAAAACGGCAAAATGCGCGCTAGGTGCGCGGATCCTGCCGTAAAAAAAAAAAGCGAGGGGGAAAAAACATAAAATTTGATGGGGGGCCGAGAGCCCCCGGGGCTACAAAATAAATGGGCGGGGGCTCAAAGGCCCCCCCAAGCCACAGGGACCACCATCCCCGGGGCTTTTTATATTGTGTCATCAGTGATGCCATCAGTGATGTCACTGACCATGTCATGAATGATGTAATATGTGACATCAGCAGTAGATTGCGCGCGAGTTATAGTTAGTAGAACTAACTATAATGGAGGAATTTCAATGGTTTTGTACGAGTGAAATGTCCAGCTAACTAGAACACCCAATATATATATATATATATATATATATATATATATATATATATATATATATACGTACACAAAAATAAACAAAGGTTAAAGATAAGTTCTAGCTAGGAGAACTTTCTTTATGTTTGGTATAGAAACCCAACTCAAACTACATAAACCTTAGAAATTCTACAGTTCTAGTTATATCCTATAACTCACATTTATACTTGCGTACCACCTTAAAATGTAGTTATCTCGCGCCCCTCAGTACAGTTGTCTCATTTCACTTGCCACACTACATTAACTGTAACTCATCACTGTATCATGCAGTGTTTTCAGGCAAATCATGTATTTTAATATGCAAGGGTATAGGTAGAGCATGAGCGAAGGGGCGAGTTATAGTTAAGGTAGCCTGGCAAGTGAGGTGAGAAGCCTGTGTACTGACGTGCGCAAGTTATCTGACTTTTAAGGGGGTGCACAAGTATAAATGTAACTGGGACGCTGGTGGGCCCTGCCGCTGTGTCAATCCAGCTGGCCTTCCAGTGACCTGCACTTGAAAGGTCTAGACCTGTGCCTGGGAGGCCGTGTTGAATCCTCTGATGAAGGCCGGGGACCACACCTAGCGTATCGGTGTTTGCCCACATCCCAATACTACCGCGTTCCACTTGGAGACCACCCATGATGCTGCCGAACCCTGTGTCACCCATATTGCGGAAACTGTCGGTCTGTCCCACTTTACTGGGCCCGCTGCCAAACACGTTTAACTGTTACCAGTGTGGGGGCCTGTGTGTTGCCGTTTTAGTCCCGATATACGTGTTGACTCCTCGCTGAGGGACTTGAGGGTGAGTGACCCTCCTTCTTCGCTCTCCCGCCCCCACCTCCTTTCCTGCATTGCAGTAGGGTGCTGCAGTGAAACCTTGGGGGCACAATTGAGTCCGGTGGCTCTTGCAGCAAGGGGTCGGAACCTGGGAGAGACATCACCCAAGAACAGTATGGCCATTAATTGCTGCATCATGCTCCTTCGCAGTGCACACGATCAGAGGCCGTTTGGGCCTCCGGCTGCTTTGCCGTTACTTATGGATCCTGTGTGACTGGAGGGGATTGTGCACCTGGGGGACGGGGGCCTGACGAGCATAGCTGGAGGCGCTGCGGACTGTTGGAGTGTGAAAATCGGAAATAATTTCTATTAGCATAACATGAAGCCATCTTGTTTGTGGCATCCATTTTGTTAGCTATGTAATTCTTCGGTCTTCACTGCTGCTTGCTCTTCTATTCTGCTTGTGTAATCAGCTTTAGTTAACTCCTTCTGTACTGAGCCAAAGCAATGTATGTGCTAAGAAAAGGCCTGTAGCTGCTAGCATGCTCCTGGTTAAAGATATAACTGTCAACTGCTTTCTGTTGCTGTAAGCAGTTCTGTTCCCCCTCCCACTTTAGTGACTAAGTGATCTCCCATCTGCCCATGTTTGTCGGTAGTTATTTCTGTGTATGCGTGTGCCTTCTATTTGTAACTACATGCTTACTCTGCAACAAACTCTGTATATAAGCACCTTGGTCTGTGTATTCAGTGTACTACCTCAGGAAGCACTTGAGAGTGCTGTGTAGACGTAGTCCCACTCATGAGTGATTAATAAACTTGTTATTTGAATTCCAGCTTCAATGACAATCTCTATTTTGTTGATCTATTGACCCGTGGACAAAATAAAGGTGACCCCTGCACCAGTGTGCTCATTAAAAGGCACATTTCCACAGTTGGTGCCCGCACGTGGGGCCTCATCGGAGACGCGGCCGTCCAAATGAGTGGTTTTGACGGAAGAGTGGAATCTTACTGAGGAGACGTCCTGCATGAGGAGACCCTTGTCTTTACAGCCGAAGTGATTTTTCCGGTTTTCTCGATTTGACCCTCCAGGTGATGGCCGGTCCTGACTGAGGTATCCTTTGGCGTTATTTTTGCAGTGACCATTAGGTCGACCAAGAGATTGGCAGTTGGAGGTTGGACACTCTTGTTTGGTAAGGTCACTGAAGCGGCACTCTCGTTTGCTTGGCCAAGATTCTGGTTTTGTTAGTTTGATTTCGTTTTTGCAAAAGATAAAGGCAGGTAATGTGGAGATTTTTCTCTACTTTTGAATATTTTGGAAAAGTAATATTTTACAAAAACTTAGTAGCATGCCTGTTTCCAGCACACTCCGTAGGCTGTGTTGCTGCTTGGTGGTACCAAAATGGATTTAGAAAGAAGTCAGCCGGCTCCCTTAGATGGAACCCCTAATACACACATGTATATTAAATACGGGATTTCTTCCATAATGTATGTGGAACAAATATACGAAAAAGGATCCTGATCTCCAATGGCCTGTGAATGGGTCATTTGACTTTAAAAATATTCAATATCTAGAGCAGTGTGTTTTCAAGAAAACAAGGTCGACAAGATATGTTTGATTGTGTACGAATGTGGGTGAGAGAAGTGCAAAAGAGAGTGAGGAAAGAAGAAGCTATAGCAGAAAAAGAACAACGTAAAACGATATACATCAAAAGGCGTTGGAATTAAAAAATAAAGAGATGAAGGAAATAAAAGAAAAAGAGGAAAAGGAGCGTGGTTTAGCGGTAATTGGCCAGTACCCTATTAGGCACCCCATTTATCCCATACTTAATAAACCTCAAGATGATTTCATCTTGTTAGATCAGAGGTCTTCAAACTTTTGGATGCCGAGACCCCCTTGTCAACATTTTGAGGCGTAAGGACCCCCTCCTGACAAAAATGTCTAAACCTGTTGACTAAATTGCGTGGGATGAAAATGTAAATGAGGTTATGTGATGCCGCGTATTTTGGGATAGCATTGCTTCATTATTTTGATATTTGTTACACACAGTAACGCTGAGGAAAGATTTCACCCAATCAGTACCCATTTATAACCAAAATACAGCAATTATCATCAGAAAGATTTCAAGTCAACCTTTGTGAAGGGCCTTCCACTCTGCAGCAATACGTGCTGCCACATTAGAAGCTCACCTGGCCCTGACCGGAAGAAGCAGGGGTCCCTTAAAACCCTGGCGGTTTTGTGTAGAGTTAAGCCGTTTACCCATGCAGCTTTCCTCTCACCCCCTCCCTTCCATCCCTCTCTCCTCTCCTAACCCCGGATCCCTCTCTCACTTTGCAGGTCATTTTCTTTCACCCCTTTTTACAACTTCTGAACTCTCCCCATTCAACCTCTCACTTCACCTTTAATCACCTCTTGCCATTCTGTCCTTTCACTGCCCTCATCTCTAACAGTCTCTCACATTTATCTCATGGCCTCTCTGGCCCTGTCACCTCCCGTGCCCCTCAGCACTTCTCATTCACCTCGTCTCTTCATTCAAATTTTTGTCTATTTGTATCTTACACCTCTCCAGTCCCCCCATTCCTCTTTCACATCTCCCCTTTGTTCTAACAGAAGCCCTCACCTTTGGATCACACTCACTTCTTGCGTGTCCACACTTCTCTTCGGCAATTCACATTTCTCCTCATCCCTGACCTCTTCAATCAAATTCTCTCACTCCCTTACTGTCCTCTCTCATTTTGGGTGCGGATGCAAGTTCAGAATGGGATGAATGAATGTATGATTACTGATTGGCTTGTTTGAGTGAGTTGCATATTGAGTAGTGAGGGGGACAGGTGAGTGAAGTGTCACATGAGTGCAGGATGAGTAGTGTACTCGTGTGACTGCAGGTTGAGGTATAGTGTGAGCAGGACAAGTGCATTTTGAGTGCAGAGTGATCACTGTGAGTGCAAGGTGAGCGGGTGAATGGTGATCAGTGTGAGTGCATTGTGATCACTGTGAGTGCAAGGTGAGCGTGACAATAAAGGGCGAGAATGAGGAATGAGTTGTCTGAATGCAGGGTGCATTCCCAGACCCATGAAGTAACTCAGCATGTTATTGACGGGGGCGTAGACTTTAAGATCTAAGTTAAACTATTGCGGCATTAATCGGGGATCGAGGGTGAAGGAAATAAATAATGTGCTGATCCTGCAACAAACTTCCAGTCCTACGGTTAGGGTTACCAGCAGATTATTTTGATGGCACAGTCGGTACAAAAAAAAGCAGTCACCTAAAGCGGTATTTTCAGCGCTTATCTGTGCATACTTCCCAGGGCCGGCTTTAGTGCTGGTGGTGCCCTGTGCGACAATGTTTGTTGGTGCCCCCCCAATGACCACCCCCACCACGGATTCTCTCACTAGCACCCTTTAACAGTGACCAAGTCTCCATAACCCCACACTCTCAGATGCATTGAATTAGTTATATAGTGCCACTCATACCAGTGTAGGGTGTCCGAGCACTTTGCATCACACACACACATTACACAGAGACAATCAATCATAAGTGTGTAAATCAGTGTATAGGAAATGTTACATAAGCCAAAGGACTAAAAGTATAGGAGTCACATGTCATCCATACTGGTAGGCAGTATAGTTCAAGAGTGCTTGGTGTGGAGAAGCACAAACTCAGAGTCGAAAAAAAAACAGCATAGTTGGGAGTTTCCTTTAATAATAAGAATTGATTTCTAGCCAAATTAACCCTTTTTGCAACATTAATCAATGGTCTAATAATGTATTCTTTGTAGTGTGCATGCTGTTCTAAGATGAAAGTTAATAGCTCACTATTCTATATTAGGACTTTAAGTTATAAATTGCAAGTAACAAAAGGATGTCTCTTTTGAAAGCAGTAACCTGCTGATCTCTTCACATCATACACACTCTGTAATCTACTTGGTACACGTTCTTTGCAGCAGGCATATTAACCCTCTGCACTAACTTCACCTAAGTCAAAACCTCAACTATACAAAATTCTGATCTCTCTCCAGGAAGATAATTAATCACACAAGTTATCTTGACATTTATGTGGGAGGCCTGGTAATTGCGGGGAAAGAAACGCTGCAGCAGGTGCTTCAAAAGCACAATAAACTTTCACACACGGGCCCCCAGGAAGCCAACTTTGTATTCCTTTCCATGAAATGCATTCTCACACCACGGCAGTGAATGTAAAATCCAAATGTAAGGAATAGGCACAGTGGGGACCCAGGGGGTACTGGAACCAGCAAAAAAAACCTAAGCCTCTGTAACCAGTTTACAAAGGCATGTTAAAATGCAAATGGTCTTTAAAGACCTGTGAAAAAACACGGGGGTGCCGGAGATAGGAATCCAGACACTGCCCAGCTGAGCCCCCAGCAGCTCAAGTTACACTGCAGCAGCCCGGGCTGAGACACAGAACGGGGGGGGGGGGGGGGGGCCAGAAGCCCTTGGGCCTGGGCAGAAGTGTGACTGGGAAGGCGCGACCCCCTTTGCATCACTCCACGGCCCCCCTGGGGGTCGCGCCCCACAGTTTGAAGACCCCTGTGTTAGATCGACCTCCGCCCCTGTATGAATTTCCCTCTGCCCTGAGAATGATCTTTCTGAAGAAGAACATTTATCTTCAGACGATAAAGACTCAGATCAGCAAGATGGGGGGCAGACTCGTTCTACTTTGACTGTTGACAAAAAAGCAACTATCAGATCCACTGCTCGCAAAGAAGCTCATGGAACTACTTCTGCTTCAGACCTTGTTACGATGGTTCAGCAGTGGCAGGATTTAGAGCAGTTACATTTTGCAGAAAAGTTCACTTCAGAAGTAATACTTGGTTTTAGAAATATTTCAAAAAAATTTGAGTCCAATTATATAAATTCCGATTTTAAACAATTAAATGATGGAACTTTCCTTTTGTCAAATATACCTGATCTAATTAGGCGAGTGGTTAAATTAAGACATGATACACTATGTTTAAAAGCGAAGAAAAAAATCAGCTAGTAAAGTTAAAACTGCACAAACAGTTCAGCCCCCAGTGCAAAAAGAAGTAGTTTTGGAAACAGCCAAGGACCCTAGTGATACTGTGGTTACTGTGAAACCGATGCGTGAAGCTGCGCCTCTGTATGTTCCTCCGAAGGGTGCGGGAACAAGTGCTGATAAAGATTCAGATGATGCAAATGGATATTTTGTTTATAATTGGGTCTATACTCCTTGGAGTAAAGCAGATGTTATGGCTCTTAAAGGTGCTTTGCCCGATCCGCAGAAAAATCCTGCCGCTTCCAATGAAGAAGTGGAAGGAGTCATTAGCTCCTGCACTATGACTTTCCCAGATATCAATATGTTTTTTGGACTTATTATGCCCCCTGATATGTGGAGAACAATTCGGAAAATAAATGATAATGTAGCATATGATGATACTTGGGTGCATTTAGAAGAAATAGATGCGGCCAGGGAGCCTGCGCAGAAACCACAACAGGAGATATTAGATCTTACCAAAGCTATTGTGACTAAGTTGAAAACTCTTATAAATAGATTGGACGACGTTAGCGTCTTGTAAACAGAAAGTGGATGAGTCAGTTTCTGATTTGTTTACACGGTTTGAAGAGACATTCCATGAGTTTAGTGGGCAGGCATTGACAGATGACATGGGCAAGCATCTGTTGTCGACAAATCTGTCGCTAACATGTTGCCAGAAATAGCTAGTCGCCTAAAGGCCAGCGAGAGTTCATGGACTACGCCTTCAACAGTCTCCCTTTTGACTATGGTCCAGTATTATGAGCGTCAGGAATTGGAAGCAAAAGGCAAGGAGGATAAGAAGGTAAAGGAGTTGAAAACAAAAGTTATGTTGGCTCAAGTATATGGTCCACCATTCAGAGGTAGTGGTAGAGGCGGACGTGCATTATATGCACCTGGTGTATCCCCTTTCTCTCAATCAACTTTGTCTTCTGATCAGTGTGCTTATTGTAAAGAGATTGGACACTGGCGTTCTGAGTGCCCCTTTTGCGAGGTCAGCAATATCAACGGGGTAGAGGAAGTATGAGGGGACGCCCAGCAAATTCAGGACATAGAGGAGGAATAAGAAATCGTCCCAGGTTTGAGGGAGTTGAACACAGACCAAAATATTCTAATACCTTTGATAGACAAAATCAAAAATACCAAATGTCTGATTATTCGGCCACTGGTCTTGCAGATTCTGATTATGCATAGGAATGCCTAGGATGGGGTAAGGAACCGGTTGAGGTCCCAGTAGATCAGAAAGGCAATATGTTGATGCAAATGTTTTGGGCTCTACTGATTGGTTTCTGGTTGATACAGGAGCTACTCATAGTGCTCTGTTTAAAAAATTGGTTCCTAGGGCTCCCCTGTCTGGCGCAATGGTAACATCTATAGGTTTCGATGGGATACCTACATCTAGCCCACTGTCACAGCCACTTGCATTTAGTCTTGATAAATTCACTGCAGCATGTCCATTTTTGCTCTTCCCTACCACGCCGGATAACATTGTGGGCATTGATATGCTTAACATTTTCATGCTACAATACGTTGTTCCCCAGAAGGTGTGCGTGTTATTTTAAATGATAACTATCCAATGGTTGAGAGGCCTTGTCTCATTAAAGAGGATATCGCTTTAGCATCATTACCTAGTACTTTGTAGGCTACATCGGATACAGATGTGAGACAAATGGTTATTCCACCAGTGCATATTCAAGTGAAGGAAGGTGCTTCATTGCCTCGATTGCTCCAATAAAAAATATCTCGGGAAGGCAAAGAAGGAGTAGTTTCTTACCTGTAACTCCAGTTCTGTAGTAGGGGTATCTCTGTTATAGTCATAATCTATGAATAATCCCCGCCCTGTGCGGGGACCCCGGAGCAATCAAAAATATCTCTTAAGCTGTCCCGCATTTGCAAACCTGCCAAGACACTTAAGAGACAGACAAAATAATACAGCCTAATCACAACAAGGCTGCACTGGCCAGCACTTCCTCTGAAGTGAACACAAAAGCCAAAATAAAGTTTAAATGTCATTTTTATTCACATCTGACATCCTCCTTTATTACCACACACTCCCTTCACCAAAATCCCTTTAAACAATAGAGAGGAAGGGGTGGACAGACAAGCCCTATAGGCTGTCATTATGTGTCTGCTAAAGGGATACCGTGCCTTTAAGAAACTCTCCAGAGACCCCCGGTATCCCAGGATGCACAGCCAACACAAGTTACTTTCAGTTCTTTTTGAAGGTGTATAACAACAGGCCTGATACTATCAGGTTACTCCACCGGGGAGGAGGGCGGGTCGCTTATGACTATAACAGAGATACCCCTACTACAGAACTGGAGTTACAGGTAAGAAACTATTCCTTCTGTAGTAGGGGATCTCTGTGTATAGTCATAATCTATGAATAGAATGGCAAGCCCATCCCAACCAACAAGCAGCGGTGGAGTAAGCCCAACCACCAACAAATCACTGTGCAAACAAATTCCTCAGCGAAGCCTGTCCAACCTGCGCATCTGCTCTAGCATCAGAATCCAGGCAGTAATGCTTCGTAAATGTATGGACCGACTTCCAGGTAGCAGCCTTACAAATGTCAGCAATGGGAACATTCCTAAGCAAAGCTGTAGTAGCAGCCTTGCCTCTAGTCGAATGTGCTGTAGGCTTACCCCCCAATGTCTTATTAGCTTTTTGGTAACAAAGCTGAATACAGGAAACAATCCATCTGGAAATGGACTGTTTTGAGGTAGCTAAACCAGTTCTTACCGAACCATAATTAACAAACAGTTGATCCGACCTGCGGATATCTTTTGTCTTATCCAGGTAGAATTTCAGTACCCTACGTACATCAAGTGAATGCAGAGACCTCTCCGCCGGAGAGGAAGGATGCTGAAAAAACGTAGGCAAGTTATCATTTGATTTACATGGAAATCTGATATCACCTTAGGCAAAAATTTAGGATGGGTACGCATCACTACTTTAGAAGCATGGAAAACAGTATACGGCTCTTGACAACACAGAGCCTGAATCTCACTCACCCTCCTGGCCGATGTAATGGCCACAAGGAAGGCAGCCTTCCAAGACAAATGCTGCAACGAAGCCTTATGGATAGGCTCAAAAGGCTCCCTCATCAATCTAGATAACACCACATTCAATTCCCATGGTGGAGAAGGTCTTCTAACAGGGGGAAACACCTTACGCAAACCCTCCAAAAAATCCTTAATCACAGGGATTTGAAAAAATGAGGTTTGAGAAGGGCCTTTCCTATACGCAGTCAGAGCTGCGAGATGAACCTTAATAGACTGAAAATTAAGCCCAGATTGAGCTAACTGCAGCAGATAAGGCAAAATAACATCTTCTTTACAGGATGTAGGGTCAAAGTCCTTTGCCTTGCACCATAAGCAGAATCTCTTCCACTTATAGGCGTAGGAAGTCCTCGTAGACGGTCTCTTCGCCTCTTTCAAGATCTCCATACAGTCCTGAGGTAGGTTCAAGTGTCCATACTGTACTAGCTCAGGAGCCATGCTGCCAAACTCAAGGACGAGAGATTGGGGTGAACCATCTGTCCTCCGAACTTCGTGAGAAGGTCCGGCCGACACGGCAGGCGTCTGTGTGGCAGAACAGACCGGTGAAGAAGGTCGGTGAACCACCATTGCCTCGGCCACTCCGGAGCAATCAGGATCATTCTGGCTCTGGATTGCGACAGCTTGATCAGCACCGCCGGGATCAGGGGAATGGGTGGAAAGGCGTAGAGAAAGCTGTTGGACCAGCTGATCCATAGGGCATTCCCCAGCGTCCCTGGTTGGTAGTACCTGGACGCGAAGTCGCGGCATTTGCTGTTTTCTGCCGTAGCGAACAGATATATATCCGGAGTGCCCCACTCTGCGAAGACGTCTCTTAGCACGTCGTCGTTTAGCACCCACTCATGGTTTTCTTGAACGAGCCTGCTGAGCGCGTCTGCTTGGGCATTCTGCACCCCCGGCAGATGGGTCGCGGTGATCGTCAGGTTCCTGGCCACCAGCCAGTTCCAGATCGCCTGTGCCTCCCGAGACAGGGTGCGTGAACGTGAGCCCCCCTGCTTGTTGAGGTAATACATGGTCGTAGTATTGTCCGTCTGAACCAGCAGGGAGTTCGTCCTGAAGGAGGGATGGAACGCCTTCAAGGCCAAGTGTACCGCTCTGAGTTCCAAAAAGTTGATATGGTAAGTCGTCTCCATCTGCGACCATATCCCCTGAATCTGAAGAGGGCCCGAATGCGCTCCCCAGCCCTGGAGAGACGCATCGGTCACTATGGTCTGGACCGGAATATCCTTGTGAAAAGGAGTCCCCTTGCAGACATTCCCTGGGGCACACCACCATTTCAGAGACTGCCGAGCGTGTTGAGACAACTGGATCTTGTCCTCCCAACGCCCCCGCCTCTGGTCCCATTGATCCTCCAGACATTCCTGTAGGGGCCTCATATGCAGACGTGCATTGGGGGTGAGAAAGATGCAAGAAGCCATCGACCCCAGTAAGGAAGACACCGTCCTCACCGTAGGAGAGCGGGCTGAGATGAGATGCCGAGCCTTCCCACGGATCGATAAGCGTCTCTCCTCCGAAGGACACACGCTTGCGGTCAAAGTATTGACCGAAGCCCCCAAGTACTGGAGACACTGCACAGGGACCGGCACTGACTTCGTCATGTTGATGTGCAGCCCCAGTCGATGAAGCAAAGCCGCCGTCCTGTTGAAATGGCACTGGGCTTCCTGGTAAGTGGACGCTTTGATCAACCAAACGTCCAGGTATGGATACACAAACACCTTGGTCTTCCGCAGGTGTGCCGCGACCACTGCCATGCACTTGGAGAACGTCCGTGGTGCAGACTTCAGGCCAAACGGGAGTACTGAATACTGGTAATGGTTGTTGCCTACCAGAAACCTCAGGAACTTGCGATGCTTTGGTGCGATCGGCACAGGAAAGTAAGCGTCCTGCAGATCTATGGCGCACAGCCAGTCTCCTCGATGCAACTGAGGGTAAATCTGATGCAGGGACAACATACGGAACTTTTCTCTGCGGATCCACTTGTTTGCTTGACGCAGATCCAGAATAGGCCTGAACTCGTTCTTGTCCTTTTTTCTTACGAGAAAGAACCGTGAGTAGAGACCTCTTCCTTTTTGCTTCAAAGGAACCGCTTCTATCGCCCTCTTGTTTAACAGAACGTCCGCCTCCCGCTGGAGCTCCCTCACCATGTAGGAGGAGCGCACTGGTGGACTCTATGGAGGCGGGCTGGTGAAACGAAGACAGTAACCATTGCAAACAATATTCAGCACCCACTTGTCCTGCGTTATTGTCCTCCACTCTGCCAGGTAGTGTTGAATACTTCCCCCCACCGGAGCGGGTAACGTATGAGGGGGAAGTAACTTTTCAGGGCTTCGACCCGGCCGGTCTTTGTTCCCCGACGAGGACTGATGCTGTCCTCTGCCCCTCTGGCGCTTCTGAAAGGACTGCCTCGGGAACTGCTGTTGTTGCTGGGGCTGTTGTTGGTGGCCCGACTGACGCCCTTGACCTCTCTGCTTGGCGTAGCGCCTGCCCGAGGATCGGAAGGACCTCCTCTGCTCCTTGGGCCTCTCCAGCCCCACCGCCTTCAGGGTTTCCGCCTCAGCCTTCATGCGGGCCATCTCGTCATCCGCATGCGACCCGAACAGCGTCGTGCCAGAGAACGGTAAATTGGCGATCTTCTGCTGCGCTTCAGGCTTGAGCGGTGTCAGCCGCAGCCAGGAATGCCTCCTCATGTGTATGCCGTGGCAGTACCCATGGGCCGCCAGCAGCGACACATCCCCCGCCGCACTGATGATCTGATTAGAGACCATCATGCCCTCGTTCAGCACCTCCTGAAAGTCCTCCCTCTTGTCTCTAGGCAGGGAGGCAGCGAACTGTTGCAGGGAGTCCCAAAGGGACCTGTCATAGCGACCCAACAGAGCGGAGGCGCTAGCGGCCTTCATCGTAGTGGCCGACGTGGAGCACATCCTCCTCCCCAAGGTGTCCATTTTGCGACTCTCCTTATCCGGAGGAGCCGTGGACGAAGGCGTCGTAGAGTGTTGTTTACGAGCCGCCGCCACGATAACAGAGTCCGGTGGAGGATCCACCCTGAGGAACGCCGGGTCCGAGTCAGGAGCCCTGTACTTTTTCAGCAGTCTCGAGGGCGCCGGTTTCACCACGGCCGGCGTCAAGAACACCTCCATTGCAGGTTCCTCCAACCCCGGAACCAATGGGAGGAGGGGGCGCGACAGATGAGCCTTATGCAAAGTTTCAAAGATCACAGAAGTAGTGGGAATAGGGGTAGTGACTGATATCCCCAACTTCGCCGCCCCTCTCATCAGCACCTCCTGGAACGTGGCAATGTCATCCACCGGCGAGACGCGGGTAGGAGGCGTCTCCGACAGCGAGGGAGAAAACCGTCCAGTCCCAGAAGAGTTCATGCCCCTCGAGCCTCTGGAACAAGACCGATACCTCCGTCGTCCATGCCCAGAGCGAGTGGACGATCTGCGCCTACTCCGTGATCGCCTGCGAGGGCGAGAGCGAGATCTCTGCCTGTGAGGAGCCCTCGGGGGCGGAGGTGGTGGCTGCAGTGGAGATGCAGGCCGCTGAGGCACGGGCAGAGGTAGCGGAGGAGGAGGAGGAGGAAGATCAGGCACCGGTGGAGGAGCCGGTGGAAGATCGGGCGCAGGAGGCAGAGGCGGCTGCTGAGGACGCAGCGGGGACAGATGTTCCGAAGCCCCATCACTCCTTGCAGGAGAGCCCGCACCAGAACTGTCCGGGCTCGCGGCCACTCTCCTCTTCTTGGCGGGCCTGTCCCGCGTGGAAGCCACCGACGGGGAACGTCCGCGTCTCCCCGATCCCCGACTGGAGATCGTAATCACTGAGGACGTGGTCCCCGATGTCCGTGACGTCGAACTGTACGTCGACCTCGTCCGGCGTCTCTTCGCCCTCGACGTCGAGCGTCCTCTCGACGTCGAACCATGCCTCCTCGACGTCGAACCATGCCTCCTCGACGTCGACCGATGCCTAGACCTCCGTCGCCGCGGCGTCAACTTCTGCCTCGACGTCGCCTTCTGGTGCTTCGACGTCGAACGCTGGTGTCTCGACGTCGACGTCCGGTGTCTCGACGTCGACGTCCGGTGCCTCGACGGAGACCTGTGCCTCGACGGCGACCTGTGCCTCGACGGCGACCTGTGCCTCGACGGCGATCTTCTCCGCCTGGACGGCGGGCGCCGGGATCTCGGCGTCGACTCCGTCAGCGTCGAGCCGTGGGTCGACGGCGAAGGTGGCGAGTGAAGTCTTCCATGGGGCTCGGTACGACGTCGATGGGGTGTCGGCGTCGACTGCGACACCTGCGACGGCGACCCGGTCCCGGGTCTCGCCGGCCCCTCTCTCGACGTCGAACGCCGAGGCTGCCGCGACCCAGAGCCCTGGATCGACGGCGAACATACCGGTGCCTTCTCCCTCGCCGTCGACGTCGTCGCCTTCGACGTCGAACGCGACCTACCAGCCGGTAGGCGCCGTTACTGCTCCCTGCTCTGCCCGGAGGTCCCTCCAGGGGCTGAAGCATGGGCGGAGGAGGGAGAATGAGACCCTCCATGCCCCGAAGTCCCACCGGTCCTCTGCTGCTCCTGTCCCTGAAGACGTATCTTCTCCCTGTCCCTCAGGGTCCTCTTTGAAAAGGTTTTACAGATGGCACATGTAGCTGGGACATGTGAGGACGACAAGCAGAGGATACAAACATCATGTGGGTCCGTCTTGGCCTTTTTCCTCCCACACTCAGGGCAGTTATCGAACAAAGCCATGCTAAGAGTGGGCCAAAACTGCTCCAGATTGATATCGCCATGTCCCCCTGACCCTTGACGGTTCCGGGCACCTTTTGTAATGACTACATATGGACGTTCGTTTCCCTTGGCCCCCCCCCCCGTCCCCAGCTTCCCGATACTCCTTCCTTTTGCGTGCTGCTTAATGGTCTGAACTGGGGTTCCCCGGAGGACGCCTGGTCTGCGCTGTTTGTCTTTATGCCTCGCCTTTTGTTTTTCTTTTAGTTTTTTGTGTTTGTTGGATTTAAGTCTCCTGTTTCCTTTGACCTATCCGGAGTCATTACGGGGCCGAGCCCCGGGACCCGACTGAAGCTTTGATAAATGTATATTTCATTCTGTATTTAGCGGCCGGCCCTGGTGGTTGTAGGCCCGTGCGTGTAATCGAATTATTGTACAATAAAAACTTTAAAAAAAAAAAAAAAAAAAAACTGCTCCAGATTGCAGGCAGTAGTTGACAAAGGCTCTAGACGTCGAATGAAAACACTATTTATCCAAAAAATCAAATTTTAATCAAATAAACCACCCAAAAGGGTAGAGCTCAAGCTCCAGGGTCCTGCTAGCAGGAGCCGGAAAAAAGAACTGAAAGTAACTTGTGTTGGCTGTGCATCCTGGGATACCGGGGGTCTCTGGAGAGTTTCTTAAAGGCACGGTATCCCTTTAGCAGACACATAATGACAGCCTATAGGGCTTGTCTGTCCACCCCTTCCTCTCTATTGTTTAAAGGGATTTTGGTGAAGGGAGTGTGTGGTAATAAAGGAGGATGTCAGATGTGAATAAAAATGACATTTAAACTTTATTTTGGCTTTTGTGTTCACTTCAGAGGAAGTGCTGGCCAGTGCAGCCTTGTTGTGATTAGGCTGTATTATTTTGTCTGTCTCTTAAGTGTCTTTGCAGGTTTGCAAATGCGGGACAGCTTAAGAGATATTTTTGATTGCTCCGGGGTCCCCGCACATGGGCGGGGATTATTCATAGATTATGACTATACACAGAGATCCCCTACTACAGAAGCAATGATGCACATTTTTCAGGATTTGATCAAGGTGGGGGTTGTGGAAGAAGTCCCTTATAACATTTGTAATAGCCCTATCTTTCCTATTTTGAAAAGAGACACTGATACTAAAATTTACAGATTCATTATTGATTTACGAGAGGTCAACAAAATTGTAGTGCCCCAATACCCAGTAGTCTCTGACATTACGACACTTCTTACTATGGTTCCTCATACTATCACTACATTTAGTGTCACAGATTTGATAAACGCATTTTTCTCAATACCTATTCATCCTTACAGCCATTATTTGTTTGGCTTCACTCTGTAGAGCTCCACAGGGGTATACAGAGAGTCCTAGCATTTACAGTCAGGCATTGAAAAGGCAGCTTGATTCCTTTCCAGTGCCGAAAGGGGTGGCTCTTATTCAATATGTCAATGACATCTTGTTGGCTGCTGATATCCCTGAACAATATAAAGAAGGAACACTGTCCTTATTATCATTCCTTGCCTCTCATCATCAATAAGTCTCTCAGAAGAAGTTGTAATTTTGTAGACAGCAGGTTACCTATTTAGGTCACCTCCTGTCTAAGGAGGGACGTGCACTTACACCAGACCGCATTCAGACCATTTTAGATACTCCTATGCCCCGCACTCAGAAGGACGTCCGTGCATTGATTGGCCTTACTTCTTTTTGTAGACAGTGGATCCCTAGCTTCTCGTACATTATTAAACCCTTATTGGCCCTTTTGACTAAAGACACTCCGATGCCTCTCCTATGGACTACTGAATGCCAGAATGCTTTCCAACAGCTACGTCAAGCTCTTTGTTCTGCACCAGTGTTAGGAACTCTGATGGCACTACATCTGCTGCTTATGCAATTACAACACTTCAGACAGTAGTTCATATCCCACAGAAGTCAGCTCAAGCAGCTGAGTTGATAGCACTGACAAGAGCATGTGAGCTTAGTACAGAGTTGCTTGTTAACATTTACACTGATAGCCAATACGCCTTTGGCGTGGCTCAAGATTTCGGGCAGCTTTGGAAAGAAAGAGGCTTTCTTACTTCATATGGGACACAAATAGTGCATGGGGAAGTAGTACATAATCTCCTTACTGCCTTGACCTATCCTAAGAAAGTGGCAATTGTTAAATGTAGCGCACACAAGAAAGTAACCGATAAAATAGGAGCAGGCAATGCCTTTGCGGATTACACTGCTCGGGAGACCGCAATGCAGCGAAGTACCACATCTATGTATGTAGTTAAATCGCAGGCTGAACTTGGCATGGTGCGGGACATGCAACAATCTGCCTCTGTTGCTGAATCAGACCAAAGGTCAAAGGAGGGAGCATTGGATGATGAGGGATGTTGGAGGAATAAAGAAATGACAAAATGGAAGTTACCCGCAGTCTATTTAAATCCTATAATTCACATTGCACATGGGCCGGCACATGTTGGAGCATCTTCAATAGCAAAGCAACTTATGCAAATTTGTGCTCATCCAGATATTGTCGGTACGGCTAAGAAACTAGTCCAGTCCTCTCTGATCTGTCTCCAGTATAATCCTGGAAAGGGGACACGAACTCCAACAGGAGGGTTTGCAATACCTACTGCACCTTGCGAGGTCCTGCAAATGGATTACATCCAGCTTGAGCGCTGTAACAACCTGAAGTATGTCTTGGTAGGGGTTTGTGCCTTTAGTAAATGGGTTGAGGCAAACACTACGAAAGATAATACAGCTCTTACAACAGCAAAGGTGCACCTAAAGGGGTTCTTTCCCCGATTCGGCATTTGTCGAGTTTTGTGGAGTGACAACGGACCCAATTTTATTGGGAAAGTTTTTGAGTATCTCATGAAGGGGTTGGGAATTTAGCAGAAGTTTCATGCTGCTTTTCACCCACAATCAGCAGGACTAGTGGAACGTTACAATTCTACTATAAAACTGAAATTGGCTAAAATACAGGCTTCCACATCTTTGAAATGGCCTGATGCAGTCCCTTTAGCATTGCTATCCATTAGATCGATACCACATACACGATCTGGCCTCACACCACATGAGGTGATTTTTGGAAGGCCAATGAATATTTGGGGGATTCCTAAGCCACGCCCTATACATGATGTACCCTATGTATTGATGAATGACTATTTGAATCAGTTGACTGACAGTTTGTATTCTATTTATCAACAGGTTCGGGAGACTCTTCCAGACAGGTCACAAGGTGAGGGCCACTGCTTGCGCCCTGGCGATTATGTAGTAATCAAATCCTTCCAGGAGGACCCGTTCCCTAGCACCAAGGTGGCGAGGACCGGAGCAAGTACTACTGGCTACCAGGACTGCAGTTCGAGTGACGAAATGGAATAACTGTGTCCATGCGACACACTGTCAAAAAGTGTTGCAAGTCTTAGTGAGCCCAGCTGCATTGACAGATCACTGTGATATCCTGGTCACCGAGAAAGGACAAGCTATTTCTCCTGAAGGATCTGAGGAAGTCTTCCCGGACCACACGATTCCTGGCACATCTCGATATCAGCTACGACCTAGGAAGAAAGACACTTCGTTGCTGAAAAGACTGTTTGAGCCACTGTCCTGGGTGGTTTAAGACTGACTTCAAAGGGGGGTAGCCTCAATGTTAGTGAAGAAATCAACGCCGCCCAGGACCTTAGGGCACCATCTGTTTTGTTATTTGTTGACAAAATGAATATGCCTAAGGAGAAGAAACCAACTGCTGCAAGTTTATAGCAAAAGAACAAAAATTACTACTGGACTCACTTTGACTGTTGTTGTTGTTGCTATAATAACATTGGTTGTAGAGGAAGTACCCCTGTCCGAAATCTACTGACTACTACTACTCCTGTCCCCATTGAACACCACTACTTTACTCTTCCTTATCATGAGCAGAAACATAGAATGTTCTACCTCATTAACACTTTCATTCAGATGTTGCACCATACACACAATGCCACGAACATTACCAACTGCTGGGTATGTGAAATGATGCCAGCTCATCAGAAAAAGGGAGGAACGCCTTTCATTCCCTTGCCGTTTTCACATAATGGCTCCTGCAGAGCCTAGTTTGCATTGTTGTGGGCCTCTGAAGTTGCTAATATTACTTATTCTGATGTAGGAGACTAAATGCTCAGTTGAATAAAGTTTGTTACCCTGATGAGGAAGGAGATCCACAAGCTTAATGAACTGTATGGGAAATGGGGGAGTATCGTCAAGGAAATTCCTCTGCGCACTATATTTTCCCTAACACTCGAACAACCAAGGGAAATGGGCCTCCTGTTGTCACTGTTACTAGGGCTCGAGCTGATCTCTGTGTGAGCAGTATTGGCAGTATCCCTGTGGGAAAAAGCGACTGTACTAAAGTGTTAAATATTACTGGAATGAACAATAGCAGCTTTTTGTCCTCACACAACACCTACTTCATTTGCGGAAACAAAGGTTATGATCATCTACCTATTGGTTGGTCTTGTAGCTGCTACGTGTCCTTTTTGCTTCCACCTGTGTTTTTGGCACCTGCACCCTACCATAAAGACTATAACCTATATAATGGCATTTCTAAGAGCCGATTCAAGAGGACACTAAACAATGATGAGGTGGATCAAACTGATACTGCACTACAGCAGTATATTGACTTTAATCTCGGACTATTCTTCTTTGTTGGTGCGACCTTAAACAGCAGAAAGATCAGGCGCTTGACACGTGTTGTAGAGGCTGTAACCAATCAGACAGCAATGGCGCTTGGGAATATCACAGAAGAATTACAAATTGCGAGAATTGTAAAGCTCCAAAATAGGATGGTCCTTGATGTCATTCTGGCTGACCGTAGTGGAGCATGTCACATCGGGTGCAACTGCTGCATTTACATCCCTGACTACGCCCCTTTTGTTTTTGATGCAATTTCCAAGATGAACAAAATAGCCACTGAAATCCATCAGGATTCTGGAACTTGGACTTTGACTGGATTGCTATGAAACATGTTTACTGTACGGGGATGGAAATTACTGTCAGCTCTATGTATATTTGTTGCTATTCTTTTCACTTGATGCCTATGTTTTCAATGTGGCCCAATGCTTTGTTCCCTATGTGTTTCTACTTGCACCTCGTGTACACCGACTAAGCAGAATGTTAAGAATGTAAATGCCCGACTAGCAAGTGATCAAGAAATTCATGAAATGATGAAGATCGATGTCAGTGATATTTTTTGTATTACTTCAAAAGTATAAGAAGATGTCTTCAGCATATGCTAAAAGGGTCGTCTGTGGAACTCGGAAATAATTTCCATTATCATAAGCTGAAGCCCTCTTGCTTGTGGCATCCATTTTTTTTAGCTATATAATTCTTCCGTCTTCACTGTTGATTGCTCTTCTATTCTGCTTGAGTCATTAGCTTTAGTTAACTCCTTCTGTACTGAGCCAAGCAATGTATGTGCTAAGAAAAGGCCTGTAGCTGCTTGAATGCACCTGGTTAAAGATATACCTGTCAACTGCTTTCTGTTGCTGTATGCAGTTGTTTCCCCTCCCACTTTGCTGACTAAGTGATCTCCCATCTGCCCATGTTTGTCTGAAGTTATTCCTGTGTATGCTTGTACCTTCTATTTGTAACTACATGCTTACTCTGCAACAAACTCTGTATATAAGCACCATGGTCTGTGTATTCAGTGTACTACCTCAGGCAGCACTTGAGACTGCTTTCTGGACATAGTCCCACTCATGAGTGATTAATAAACTTGTTATTTGAATTCCAGCTTCAGACAATCTCTATTTTGTTGGTCTAAGGACCCGTGGACAAGATAAGGGTGACCCCTACACCGGTGTGCTCATTAAAAGGCACATTTCCACAGGAGCTGTGCCTGTATTCTGCCGCACCTTTATTGGCCCTTCCTCCATGGGGTCATCACACCCTGCCTGGTCACCCCCCATTGATGCAGACCTCTCCTGACATTACTAGGTTCTGGCTCTTGTTCTCCTCCTTGTTGACCATACTGATGCCCCCACTGTGCTGCGCCACCAACTGGACTGCTTGTTCTGTGGTGGTCAACAGACACCCACAAGCGGGCCGTCTACTATAGTGGCCTGAAATGTTCATCTTGGTCTCCTATTCAGAGAATCATGGGGCACCTACGCTCGGGCACCCAGAACGCACCTTTGCATGCCTCTGCTACAGCCGGTGATGTGGCTAATAACCCTGATCTCCTGGACCACCATGGGCATCCCCGTCTCTCGGAGACAAATTGGATGTCGTACTGGAAGCCATTGAGAAAACCCGGATCTCCTCTTTAAATTAAATCGATAATGTGGCTGCAGAGGTTACGCTACTCCATGCAGGCCACTGCAAATTGGTAAAAAGGTCCGCACTGCGCAGCAAACTCTTGCTAAACAACAGCCAAGGTCCCAGAAAATGGAATGCTCCCTGCAAACACTTGCGCATCGGATCCACGCACTGGAATGCAGAGCAGAGGACGCAGACGGTTGCTCCAGAAGGTAAATGTAAATGTAGTGCATTTATATAGCGCTCCGCACACCCCCGAAAGGGTCTCTCAGGCGCTGTGCACATACCGCTGTGGAACCATTCCTGGCTTTTCCCTGTGAAGTTCCCACTCCTGGGCACCCCCAAGGTGAAGCCAGGCATCCTAGCGCTGTTGGGGCCGTTGTGGAGATTAAGCAAGCTATTGCCCAGAGTTGCAGAGTGGGACTCATGATTAGAATAAGCACCGAGGCGAGCATTATCGGGTCCGGGGAAATTGAGCCCAAGACCCGCCGAGGCGGGAATTGAACCCTGGTCCGGGCCAGACCTCTGCATCAGGGTCTGCCGCTCTAACCATTGAGCCACACTTCTCCACTGCAGGTGCAATGTCTGCATTGTTGGCCTTCCTGCTTTCCAAATAGCTGCCACGAGTTGTGAAGATACCCAGAACTCAGACCTTAACGATGACTCCACGTCTTCTACTTAGGCCCCCGGGATGGACTCGGGATGGACTCGACAGTACCCCCTGAAGTAACTCCATAAATGGCTGATGACATTATTTGAACTATAATCAGTAATTCCTCTCTAGGTCATTTGATAAGTTTGCACTGTCTATTGCCTAGTGCTGTTTAACCTGTATTTCTTATAGCTGGTCTTTCTTTGCAGCAGACATGTCCTATACACGTTCCTACACTTCTTTGTCAAGCCTTGCTGGCTCGATGTGTCGGGCCTGGACCTCACCGCTGTGCTGCCGGTGGTTAGTCGACCAATACAGGCTGGAGTTCACACTTCTTCACCGCATGGGTTCACCTTATCTTTGGTTGCTGCACCCTCACCCACCCTTCCCTTTTTTATTTAATTTGCTGGTTTTGGCACACGTCGTTAAGCAGTCTGGGTGGATACATGTCACTCTGCTTTGGTTCTATTCACTGTTCTATCTTGGTTCTATTTTTAGGTGCATTTCTCTGTTCTATGAGAGCCAACCCCAACGCTCAACACCGCATAACACTAGCACTGCAACCACATTGTCCTCCTGCTCTAAACGGAGTAGCTGACCCTCATACCCTCCTCCATCAGCAAAATGACCCATACTGGGGGCGTGGCTTGGACGGCAATGAGGAAAGTTGCCTGAATCTGCCGCTCCGTTACACCCTGGGAGCAGCCGAAGGAATAAATAAACAACCACCACACGAATGAAAGAAAGAATGACCCCCATGAACATCGGAAAGGCTCGAGAAGACGGGAGACCGTGAGGCGAAATCCTGCAGTGAGGTTAAAGCGAGAAAACCCCAAGAAACTTCCGAGGGACAGAGGAACGCCCAGATCACTCAGCACATAGAACATCCAAGGTCAGTGCTGAAGCCTCCCGCCTGCGACCCCCCTGCGACACCCCCGGAGCGTGTAGGAGAGGAAAACCCATCCCTACCCCCGGGCAAAAGAAACTGAAATTGAACGGTGGGGGCCGCCATCTTAATAGCGGAAAGAGGACGCGCAAGGAAGGCAGCGCAAACTTAGGAGAACAAAGGCAAACAGAACAGAGCTTGAAGAGGAGCAGATCGGGTCCCATAAAAAAAAACAAGCGACAGACAGGGAGGAACAATGGGCAGGAGACTCAGAGAGAAAGTGAGCGCCACAGAAAAAATGCATTTAAAGGAAGGCACAAAGAGCAAAGGGCACCATCTTAAAGGGACGGAACAAGGCACAGCCGAACACCCGACTCCAAGGAGGTGTCTAACGGGTGCCCGAGAAAACGCAGAAACGGCCCAGAAGCTCGAGGGAAACAACTGCAAGTGAGCGGTGGGGGGAGACAGCTGGACCGCGGATCCCCTAGCGGGCACAGTGGCCACGCCGAACATTCAGGGGAGCGGAAAACAAAGCCACCCCGAGTCACTAACCGTAAATAAGACCTGGTGAGCACAGAGTGGACAAGGGGAGCGTCTGCAGAAACGCGAGAGTCCAGGCGAAGGACAAACAAGGCCAGCAAGATTGTGACCCCCCTAGCGACGTTTGATCAGGGAAAGGGGAATTTAGGGAAGAGCTCAAGATCAACAGCATCTTGGAAAAGCGACAGGAAAAAGACGTGCCCAACTTTTACTGATAACAGCTGAGGGAGAGCAGAAGTGAGGAAATTTAGATCAAGATATATCAAAGGTATACGTATGCCCGCCTCTTATGAATCAAGAATCGTGCCACAGAAGCTACAGAGCTACAGGCTGGAAGTGGCACCAAAGAACAGTGTCCAACACAGCTGAGATACACCAAGCGGGGGGGGGGCAGCTCACCGAGACACAGGTGAGGTGATACTCTAAAGGAGGGGTCCACTGCACACAAAGGTCAGAGGGATCGAACAGAGGGAAGAGAGGAGAAACAGGCGGCAAATGCAGGCGCCACACTCCTAGGCTACCCTGCACGGAAACAGCAATAGAACGGGTGTCCATAGTACCAGCACCATCAAAGAGAGGGTGGAAGGGACTGAACTAGCAACAGCAATCGCCCCAATATAAACAGTGAGGGACCCAACGCGTGTGTCACTGTAGCTGCCACAGCCACTTCCTCCGCTGATACAGAAGGAGTGGTGCGCCATTGCACCAGAGCACGAACGAACAGAAAGAACAGACCCCACTAACCGCCGCGGGGTGGTGAGGAGGGGCACGTGAATGTGCCACGGCAGCAGAGTTGCTGTGCACTCACCGCAACAGGCAACTGCACCGCAACAGACAAAGAGCATACCGGGATCACACAACTGGCCGAAAGGTGCAGGCACCCCCAACGAAGGTCAGGATACATAGGCAGAGGGTCGGCGGTCAGACACCGCAAACAGGAGGGTTGGCGTCAACAAGATCATCGCGAAGACAACCCAAACAAGATAAGGGTCTCACTACACCGGAAACAACCCAAGAGAGAGGGGCGCAAGAGAACCCCACAAAGCAACTTGGCAAAGCCATACAACAAGCGGCGCTGAAAGTGAAAGCGAAAAGGGCACAAAACAAGCTCTCACTAGTGCAGAGATACCTACCCATAGCTCAGAAAGTGGGAAGAAGATTTGCGATCCAACAAGCGAAGAGAGGTTGGACAATCATGCAGCAGGCGAAAAAGAACAAGGGAGACACACTAACAGACTCACCCATCAAGCAAAGACCAGATATCAGCAGTACACTCGACATGATTCTGAAAAACTGGCGGAGGTCCATGACCTAGCTAAAACAACAAAACAATCTATGGATGCAATCCAACTAGAACTAGCAGCGGTCAGAGCGGACATTCATGCGGCAAACAACAGACTGACGGTGGTGGAACAGAGAGTTAGCGACATTGAAGACAGAGACCAACAAACAAGTAAAGCTCTTATGGCCTTAACTAAAACCACAGCAATACTCCAATGCAGACAGTGGAACTGGATGACCGAAACATAAGGGGGAACATACGAATCCTAGGCGTCCGGGAGGGCGAGGAAGATAAAATGGGGTCCTGCATGGCCCTTTTGAAGAAATGATCCCCAAAATTACGAACATCAAATTCAACCACCCGTTCGAGCTAGACAAAGCATACAGAGTACCAGCCTTCAAAGCTACGAATAGGGCGGGCCCTCGCCCAATAACATGCAAGCCACTACAGTCACAACATACAGGGAATATATCTGGGGTAGCAAGGAAAAAACAAAATATGCACTGGAACGGACATAGAATAATCCTTACACAGGACTACTCTAAGCCCACAGTGGACATAAGAAAAGGGTTCCTGGCCCTGAGAGACAAACTAAGGAAGGAGAACATCATATTCTCATTTGTGGGCCCCACAAGATTCAGAATTAGTGACAAAGGAAGAACGCACGTCTTCGAAGATCCAACAGAGCTGAGCAGATATCTATAAGGGCCGTCGCAACAGGAAATGGAAACCTCACAAGCAGGAACAAGCAAGAGGAGAGCATCGCTGGGCCAGAGATTGGAGTGATCAGGTGGAACAAAAGAGCCAAAAGGCGCACACAGGAGCAAAAACCGTATCTACCTCAGAACATACAAGACTACCTCAGGACTAAACAAAATGACTTGGAGTAACTACCTCAGACCAATGACTTTTTATCAAATAGACTAAAACATTATCTACCTCATGATGCAGAGAGGAGAACAGAGACAAGGGCGAGCTGTACGCCACGCGACAGGAGAAAAGAGAGACTTTAATAACTTTAAATCCTTTTTGTTTATATAGAAGCGGACATCTGGAGGGTTGCTTAGGGGGAGAAGGAACAGGGGGTATCAATACGCAAAGGGACAAAAAGACAACAACAAAAAAAGCAAAACGCACATATGCTATGTAGGGCCAGCTGAAAGGGAAGCAGAAATGAGGGGAGGGGGAACAGTATTATCAAAACTAGCATACTAAGTTAAAGGCTCCCAGGGGGGACGGATTGGGGATCTTGCCGTCGCATGACCAAAGTACGAGGGTTTGAAACAGGGGGAGGGTAGGGGGGTAGGGATTGTCTGTTTTGTCTGTCTTGGCTATATACTCTGATTATATCCACTGTCTTCTATCCTATCTTCATCCTTATATCTACATACCCACATACAAGAAGTAACATGAAACCAAGATCTGGTGGGAAGAACAACAGACCCAACAGGGGGAGACATAGGTACACACTATAGCCAATGTCACAAAATAGCTTGACCTCCTTGGCATCTAACCTAAAGATAGTCTCCCTCAATGTCAAAGGCCTCAACCACCCAGTCAAGAGGAAAAAAATCCTAGACTACAAAGACCAAAGGAGACGTGATCCTACTGCAGGAAACCAAGTTATTTCTCGAAGACGCCAAGCGTGTGAGAGCGAGATGGATAGGTCAGGTAGCCTGCTCTCCAAAAAGCTGGAAGCAATTCCCCAGAATGACCTAACAGTGATGGCAGGTGACTTTAATATAGCACTAGACAACACACTTGACAGACAATCGCAGTGCCACACCCTACCCCCAAATGCACACAACATACTAAAGAACATATGCACCAGATTCAACCTCAAAGACCCAAGCCGACTACAACACCCTGACACTAGAGACTACACCTTCTACTCCAACCCGCACAACTCATACAGTAGGATAGATTACATATTAATCACAGGCACACACACTCACTTAATAGAACACACTGACATTGCGACTAGAACCCTCCCTGATCACTCGTGCATCAGCCTACAGTTGTGCGGACGCCATAACGAGGACCTTCCACGTAGATGGGGAGGTTTAATAACGACGTCCTGGAAGATCAGGCTAACAAAAACAAAATAGAAGAAGCCATTAAAGAATACGTAAGGCCTAACGACACACAGGACACTGACCCCAAGACCATATGGGACGCACTCAAGGCAACAGTCAGAGGCACAATAATAGAAATCAAGGTCCAAATGAACAAAAATTCTAACCAGCATCTGAGCCAACTAGAAAAGGACATCAAAAGGCTAGAGACAATCCACATCACAGACACAAAGAACAGCAACCCCCTAATAGAGCTCACAAAGAAAAAATACGAATACAACAAAATCTTGAGCGAGAGGGCCGGGCTGTGGGTGAACAAATACAAGGCCATTAACCTCTGCGAGGCTAACAAAGCAGGGAAGCTCCTAGCCTCTTACCTGAAACACAAGCAAAGACAGCACACCATCTCATCAATCACAGACTCCCAAAACAACACACACACACAAAACATAAGGAAATCCTAAGAACATTCAAAGAGTTCTATCAAGAACTCTACAGAAAAGACCAATCCTTAGACCAAGAAGGCTGTGCAGGATACCTGGACAGACTAAACCTCCCAAAGATAACAACTGAAGAAGCACAGACACTGGGACGGGAAATAAGCTTGGCAGAAATAGAGATGGCGGTTAAGTCTCTCAAAGACAACAAGGCACCGGGACCAGATGGGTACACGGCCACTTTCTATAAAACGTTCCTAACGCACCTGCACCCAACCATGAAAAAAGTGTTCAACCACTGCGACGGAGTGGTTTCCCAATCCATGTCAGAGGCAAACATATAGTTATCCCGAAGGAAGGCACGGACGCATAGCTGCCCCAAAATTACAGGCCCATATCGCTAATCAATGTAGACTGCAAGGTGTACGCCAAAATCCTGGCCTCAAGACTAAACACAGTACTCCCAAAATTAATAAGCAACTCACAGGTAGGATTCCTAAAGACCCGCATGTCACATGATAACACCAGACTCCTATGCCACATACTGGAACGCGCCTACAAGAATGACGAACCAGCGGTGACTATCACACTAGATGCCGAGAAAGCATTCGACAGAGTATCCTGGCACTTCCTAGAACAATGCATGCGGACATACAATTTGGGGGAATCGTACACACGGAAGGTAATGGCACTGTACGGAGACCCCAGAGCTCGAATAGTAGTTAATGGAGCGGTCTCTGAGCCCTTCGCCCTACAACGCGGGACAAGACAGGGGTGCCCCTTGTCTCCCTCGTTGTTTCTGCTGGCAATGGAACCCTTGATCAGGGATGTCAGGGCCAATGAGGAGGTGAGGGGGATCACCATCAATGAGGTCACAGTCAAACTAGCCGCGTACGTGGACGACATACTCATAGTTACAGAGCGACCCAGAACCTCCATCACGGCCCTCATGGAGACCATAGGAACATATTCAAACCACTCAGGTTACAAGCTTAACAAGGATAAGTCAGAATGCAAACCGCTTAACATCCACACCACTAGAGAGATATTGGTGAACTTGGGCCTAGCATGGCAAACGGGTTTCATCAAATACCTAGGGATACATTTCGGCAAAGACCTCAAAACCACACTTGACCAAAATGAAAAGCTACTGTTAGAAAAGACAAGGGGGCATATGTATGAAACAAATGTTTATTCGCAAACGCTGCGAATCGCAAAAAACAGCGTTTGCAAATAAAGAAATCGCTATATGAGATGTATGACACATTCGCAGTGCAAACTAAGCAATCGCAAAAATTGTGATTTCTAATACTGCGAAACCAAAATTCTGCGAATATCCTTGCGAATTCCTAAATAGCGAATTTCTCAGTTTGCGAAATTTGCAAACAGGGTATCGCAATCTAAGAAATCGCAAGGACATGTATGAAAAATTTGCAATTTGCGAAATTGATAAATTCGCAAATTAAGAAATCGCAATTAACACCAAGTGCATGCAGGTGGTAACCAGGCGCAAGGTACTTAAACCAGCCCACAATGCAACAGATCCTTCCACAATGGCAGCACTGTTTGTGATAGCCAGGAGGCTGCGTATTCGGGCTCTTGCACAGAGGAGAATGAGACAGGAACATATCTTCAGGCTGCGCATCACTCTGTTCCAGCAGACTGAAGAGGACATCCATGACAAGTACAGGCTGCACCCACAGACCATCTTGGAACCGGATTGAGGAGCTCAAACCCTATTTGGAACACCCAACACGCAGGACACAAACAATTCCCACCCATGTGCAGGTCCTGTGCTCCCTGCACCTCCAGGCCTCAGGGAGTTTTCAAGGGGCCATAGCGGAGGTTGGCGGGGTGTCACAGAGTGCCCTGTCGTGCTTTTTCCATGCCTTTCTAGATGCAATGCTACAGAGGCTATCACATCACATATACTTCCCCAGCACCCAACAGGCATTACAGCAAACAAAACTTGACTTCTACCAGATTGCACGTTTCCCCCACGACATTGGCTGCATTGATGGGACCCATGTGGCCATCACACCCGTATTGGCAACTGAATAGGTCTATAGAAACCGTAAATGCTACCATTCCCTGAATATACAGATTGTGTGCAATGCAAAGTATATCATCAATGACATTGTACCCAAATACCCTGGCAGTACACACAACTCTCATCTTTAGAAATAGTGGGATACACAGACGTCTGAGTGCTGGAGAGTTTGGCGAGGGATACCTGCTAGGTAAATACATGGCACACATCCATACATCCACTACATCTCCTGAGAGGAGGAGACATTGACTTACCTATTGTGTCTATCCCTGCAGGTGACAATGCCTATGCAGTGCGGGACTTCATCCTGACCCCGTACCTGGATCCAGCCAATGCAAGTGAGAGGAGATACAACAGGGCACACAGAACTACACGCAGCGTTATAGAGCGTACGTTTGGAATCCTAAAGAGCCGGTTCCGGTGCCTGCATAAAAGTGGAGGTGCACTGCAATACAGCCCTGAGACCTGCTGTAAAATCGTGGCAAGCTGTGCAATGCTCTATAACATGGCTATGAGGAAAGGCACTTCAACTGATGTGACCGATACAGACACATCAGATGACAATTGCCCTGCTCCCCTGGCAGACAAGCATCAGGAGTCGGGGCAGCTGCTGGACGGAGATCACGCAAAACTATTTCTAGGTGAGTAATGATGACATGAGCCAAAATAATGATTGAAATCTGTGCTGTGTTTATTCATACTTCAAAAGCCTTCACTGTTGCTGTACCCAGCACATGTTATGCACACAGTGCAGGTAGTTCACAAGAAAGTGTTCAATATGCATTGCTGGGTTGCATCACCCATTGACGCAAATGTTTCACTGTACAGTTCACCTCCTCCGGTGACGGATTGGTGCTGTTTGGGATCCAGGCTGAGTACTCTCCATGGGGTTCCTAGGTACTGCACCCTGTCTGGCACTGCGCCTTCTTGCTTCAGGCAATGTGGGTGTGATGCTACTCTTACTTGATGTCTCCTCGCTCTCCCCAGAGACCATGAGTGCGGTGCCACCTGAGTTGGCCGTCTGCATTTGCTCAACTGCACTGATGACCTGTTCCAGCCCTCTTGCAATGTCCTGACAGCAGTGTGACATTGCCAACTGCATGGTAATGCTGCGACGTGTCAAATTGCTGGTGGTGGTGCAGAGGCGGTTCACCGCCTTTGTAAAGTTATGCAGCCGTGCGTTGGCACGTTGGGCAGCCCTGTCACTGGCATCTTGGTTTTGCTTCAGGGTGTCACAGAGGTCACGTATGGCACCTGCCATGGCCATGATGCCCTCCCCCATGTAGCGCCGATTCCTGTTGAGTGTGCTGAGCTGCTCATTAATGGAGCGCAATGATTTATGTTGCATGCGCTGTACCTGCAGCATGCTGTTTTCAAGACCTGCAAATACTGTGTGCTCCTCATCAGTGGCAGTGCTGCTCCTGGGCCTTGACCTGCGTGTTTCCATTGCTGCCACACTTATTCGTGGGGTTTCCTGCCTCCGCATGTGTGACACACCCTGCCTTGCCTCTCTTTGATCACTCTCCTACCCTGTGGCCTCTATGTCATCCTCCAATGGAGGCAGTGGGGGCACATGTGTGCGCTTCCTGCTCATGATTGTTGTGTGCTCTGTCTCCTCATTTGAGTCCCCATCATCATACTGGTCCTCAGGATTTGCAAGGTCATCTCCCTCTGCACTGTCATCAAGTGCCCTGGATTGTGCTGTGGATGTAAAAGGGAATACATGAGTTTGTGTCATTGTCTGCATTTTGCACTCAAAGTTTCTACAGTTTGTCTTGGCTAGCTTCTGACACTGTCTTATTCCCTTATCACTGAACCACATGTTGCATTTGATTTCCCATGTGTCATGGATACACTATCATACATCTTACTACAACTCCCATGATGCATTGCTGGGTGTGCTGTAAGAAGTGGACCGGAGTGACATAAGTTGTGTATATTTTGCGCATTCGTGAAAGTGTGCATGGGATGGGGATCTGGGCAGATATATTTGGCATGCATCTTACCTTGGCTGCTGGATGCAGGGTCGGAGCTGTCAATGCCAGCCACACCACTGACACTCTCAGGCAGGAGGGTGGACTCCACAAGCTCCTCATGGGGTGTTGGCTCTGCTGATGTGGATGATCCTCCCCCGGTCTTGTTGGCCTCCTTGAGTCTGGCTGCCACCCTCTCCTTCGACCTTTGCCGCATGTCATACCATCGCTTGCGCAATTCTTCGACAGTGCGATGAGTAACACCCACAGCATTGACTTTCTCTTGAATGTCCAGCCAAATCTTTTTTTTCCTTGATTCAGGGACTCTCAGTGCCTTTTGCCCAAAGAGGAGCTCATGGCCGCATACCATCTCCTCTAAGAGGACCTCCTGCTCCTTGTCAGACAATTTGTGTTTTCTCTTCCTCTTTTCACCCTCCTTGCCCTCATGTTGCTTCTGGGACTCCATTGGGGTTTTTTCTCTGCTGTGATGACTCCTCACACTCTCCAAAAAGCCTCTGACTGTGGCTCAGGCAATCAGGTGCAACATATCACTCCCACGTCGTGGTTGTGATGTCATCAGGCTGCACCTGTATAGCAGATTCCCGCTTTTGTGATTTCTTAATTTGCGAATTTCGCAATTAAGGAATCGCAAACCATGTTTCTGAGAATTTTTTGCGAATTTTAGGTAATCGCTAATCATTAGCGATTTTTTAAATACATCCCGATTTGCAAATCTCAAACTGCAAATCGCAAACTATCGCCATTTGAGATTCGCATAACGGGATGTTCATACATATGCCCCAAGGAAGCTATTGGAGTCCTGGTCGCCCAAATTTATAACATGGTGGGGGAGGATAGAAACAGTAAAGATGATGATCACACCGATGATCAACTACCTGTCGGGTATGCTCCCTCTTCTACTCACCGACGACTTCCACCACAAGATCGACAAGATGATAAATAAATTCTTATGGCGTAACAAAAAACTGGGAGGACTAAATGTAGCAGACTTCAAAGCATACCAAACTGCCTTTCTAGCGAAACAGGGGGCCTACTGGCTCTTGCCTAGCCAGGAGTACACGCCGGTATGGCTTACAATTGAGAGAACCATCCTAAATAACCTTGAGCCAATACCACTCCTCACAGCCAGCAAACAGACACAGGCTGCAAACCCAATACTCAAAAACACCAAAAATGCCCTGCTTAAAATAGACCAAAAGTACAGCGTAAAAAATTCAATGTGGGAATCGCTGTGGGCAAACACAAAGATTAAATACAGGGGGAAACCTCTCTCCTTAGATACATGGAAAAGACTAGGAATCTCCTACCCAGCGCAGCTGGAAGAGGGGGGAAGCCCCTCCACCTTCACCATGCTAAAAACAAAGCATAATCTACCAGACATAGAACTGTACAACTTCCTTAAAATCAGAACAGCCCTGACTAAAGCCAAACTAACAAAGCACAAGCCTTCAATCATCCAATACATGACGAATCTCAACAGAATAGGCCATCAGGTATCACATCTCTACAAGCTACTACGTCACAGCTCCACCAAAATTAATGACAAAATAAACACATACTGGGAGAAACAACTCTCTAGCCTTTCCCCTTTGACTCATTCCTATTCTCTTAGTGGGACAGTGGCTAGGGGGGCAGCCAAACATACATACTGTGTAACTGTATTATCAACAACATAGCCAGTTTGGGCTGCCACCCTGTAATGACAAAGCGTTGACGAATATATGTGTAAAAAAATCAATAAAAATATGTTGAAATAAAATGACCCATACTAATGCTATCACCTGTAAAGTGTGGGGAATGCAAACCCCCTTGTGCCGTTCCGCTGTTTGCTCTTATCTCAAATGCTGCTCCAACCCCATTGTGTTATTGCAAGAATCACATTTCACACTCACTGAAGCAACAAACCTACAAAGGTGGTGGCGCAGCCAGGCGTTTGGCACCAATTTCTCCGATGTCCGGGTCATACTGACTTGGGATAAACATGGGGTCCCCTTCACGGTAGAAGATGTTGCCACAGACCCAGAGGGTCAATATGTATTCATTAAGGCCCAATTAGACAGCCATTAAGCCTTGTAGGCAATATATATGACCCCAACACAGATGAAGTATAGTTCCTGCACAGACTGTCCGGGTTGCTCTCCTGCTGTAGGGGTATACGTGACTAATAGGGGGCGACTTCAACAACGTATTGAACACTAATTTAGATCGTTCATCCCCTCCATTGTCTCGCACAACTGAACTGGGATCTCCAATGCCTAGCACAACAAGATTGGCTTCAACACAGGCAACTAGCTGACATTTGTTGCCTGCGTAACGCCAGCACCAGGGTGTATTCCTTTTTCTCCTCATCCAAATCCAACATGTCAGGGAGGATCAACCAGTTGGTCAGCATATCTAACCTGATTACCTCCTTCACGCACATCGATTATTTAGGCCGCACCCTTTCCGATTATAATTCCCAATAGTTACAGTTTACGTGGGACACAGGCCCTCCTCTGCCAAGACCCATGCCGCAGCCAATAAATCTGGTTCACATAGACCTTTGGCGCTGCTCAAATATAATTATAAAGTGCTGGCTAAAATTCTAGTGGATTGGCCGGTGCCCTTGGTCCCGGCACTGGTACATCCGGGCCAAAATGGGTTTGTTCTGGCCCACAATAGCTCTCTTAATCTGAGGCGAATTTTTGGGCGTCCAGTAATTTGCTCCCTGTTAGATGTCGAGTTGGCGTCCTGGGGTTTCTCGATGTGGCAGTTGAGGTAGCCTACAAGGATGTAGTGGAGGGCGCTTATGACGAGGGAGGCATGACGTTGCTGATGGCGTTGCAGAATGCTGGCCATAGTTCTAGTGGTCTGTATGCAAGGGTGCCTCTAATGGTTGACTTGGCATTGAAGTGTAGTAGGAAGTTGAGACGCTCCATTAAAGGCTTTGGGTCATCCGCAGCAGAGCATTGGACGGTTTCCTTGAATATTATGGCGATTCCTCTGCAGTGCTTGTTGGGGTGGTCCCAGTGTATTATCTTGTCTCTTTTGAGGCTGGCAATGGAGATGTCGAGGCTGGACTCAAGTTTGAGCCATGTTTCGGTGAAGAAGGCGACGTCTGGGTTGAGGGTGGTGATGCTGTCCCAGACTTCCGTGTCGTGTTTGTAGAGGGAGCTGGCGAAAGGTCCTTAGGTGGAGTGTGGGGAGGACGTGCACCAGTGGGTGTCCTGGCGTCCGGTGATGAGGTCCAGGAGCTTGTCTGTGGAGCAGCGGTGGATGGTGAGCGGACCAGATGTCCTGGCTCTGGCCGTGGTCCAGGCACATATGGGCGCAGACGGGCTTGCCTTTGGTGCGCCTGCTTTGCGGCCTTCATTAAATTGATGTCAGGGAGGAGGAACAGGTGCTGGGGAGGCGGGAGCGGGGCAGAGTGGGAAAAGGGCATGCATGAGGCGGGAAGAGGAGGGCACAGGGAGAATGGCCTAGAGGCAGGATGCCTGGTGGGAGGTGTGCTGGTAGCAGAAACAGGAGCCTGCAACTAGCAATCCAGATCCATAAAGGCACTTACCAGGGTTGCCTGCTTTCCCCTCTGCTCTTTTCCCTGGCAATAGAGTCATTAACTCTTGCCCTTCGTGAGCAGAGCTGCAACTGGGGCATACCCCTGGGCAATGGAATTCATTCCATCTCTATGCAGATGACCTGCTCCTCTACCTCAGGGATGTGGACTAATTTCCCGCAACAGTCACCATAACGCTCAACCGCTTTCCTGACCTTTCTGGCCTGAAGGTCAACTGGGCTAAGTCTTGCCTGTTTCCATTCACACCCACACAACCAAACACAGGATGTACCCTCAACGGGGTCCAGATATCTTGGCAGCACACTGCGTTAGGGTATTTGGGTATTCGGGTGTATCACTCACCCACGGACCTATTTGATTGCAACCTCACGCGCTACCACATCCCCGAAGACTCGAATGGCCTTCTGGCGGTCGCTACCACAGTGGCGGGCATATAGCCCTCCTCGAGATGGTCTTGCTTCTCCGACTTTTATATTATTTTGCCAATCTCCCCCTTTAAGTCCCAACACCCTTTTTTCGCTCCTTCGAGAAATTTATGCAGAAATGTATTTGGAACAGCTCCCAGTGCAGAGTGGGACTCTCGAACCTATGTGTACCTACTGATCGGGTGGTCTTGTGGTACCGTACCTCAAACATTACTATCTTGCATATCAACTTCAGTGGGTGGCTAAATGGCTTGTGGGCCTGCAGCTAGCTGCCACTGCCACAACGTTACCTGCCTGGAGCCTTTACAACACCCTTCACTCGTTTCAGTCTTGCTCCAGGGCGATGGTGACAATCCTATACTCATGCGAGTGGTGCATCGCTGCTTCTGCTGATGTCTTTACATCACCAAGTCGATGATTCCATATGCCCCAGCGATGGCCTTGCTTGGTACACCCAGGGGACACAGCGTCACCTCCTTGGGGGAACTAACCACTTGGAACGAGGTGGGACTTCATACACTGGGGAGCCTCTACTGTCAAGGAGCTCTCCTATCATATGAGTCCCTGATGGAAGTTAAGGAGCTGCCCCCTGGCCATTTCCCTTTTATAAAATTCCCAGATTGGGACACTGAGGAACAGATGGGGCAAAATAGCACAAGAGCACCAAACACACCTTACTATGTAATATCTTCATATGATGGAAACAGACAGACACTTAACACTAGTTTTCCGAACAGCTGCAAACTCACACCACACCACACACCCCTACGCCGTCACTGGGATGATGACTTGACCCGCCCCTGTAAAGACAAAGAATGGTCTGACTTAAGCCTAGTCCAAATTCCCTGTAATGATAGTTTCAGACGTATTCAATTTTACATTATACACAGAGCCTACCTTACCCTTGCCAAAATTAACCGTTATTTACGGATCCCCTCAATGTCATTTGGTTGAGGCCGATTTACTCCATATGCTGTGGGCCTGTCCATAAGTACTGGCAACGGGTTACGCTGCACTTATTCAACTACACAGGGTGCCCTGCACTGCACATGTAACACGGCCCTTGGTCTTAACCACAGGGATAAAAAACATAGGGCCATCTCCCACTTCCTGGGTTTACTGTTAGCCAAATGTCTCATTACTCAGAGATGGAAGTCGCACAAGCCCCCAGCCCTTGTAGCCTGGACACAATCCATTACAACGTGGTCTCAAGCAGAGAGTGTCGCCCTGCATAAGGAAGACAATCTGGGGCTACGCAAATTTCTAATAGCAGAAAATTGGGAAAGTATCATGATCAATCTTCAGACTGCCATAAAACACGCCAACAATGCTTCAGTTAGTTCACTGGAGAAGGAGATGGAGCAGTAGTGGAACAAGGGACCCTTCAGCCACATGGCACTCACTAGGCATGCTGCCTTGCCCCATCCAATATATTCCAGGACTTAGAATTGATGCTTTGCCTTGTTAAATCATGTGTCCTCCTGACTGATTACATACATATGGTTGTTTGGAGGGGGTGAAGGCCCGGGTTCATTAGACTGTTGTTTTTTTCTAAAAATAAGATTTTTTTTTTTCTAGATTCATATGTTATTGAACACTTCAGTCGGCTTGTATTTTCAAATCGAACCTCATCTCTTATGTAGTTGTTTACAGTTTGACAAACCAATTAACACCGATGTATAGGCATAGCCATTAAGTGCAGCTTATTTTTGGCAACCAGATATTTTTCAAACATCCTTACCTATTGACGCCACTTAATGTTATGGTTACCTAGGTGCTGCAGGAAAGGAAGAGAGGCAGCTAGGCAATATGCTATGCTTTAGTCATGTCAGTGAAACCAGAACGGTGTGGCGAGGTTCCACTCTTGGGAGTCGAACGGTGCCTTTGGGATCCACTGCAACGTTAGGAGGTTGCCTGGTGTGCCTCACAGTTGCCGGACACTCCTGGTTGTGAAACCCAAGACAAAACATAACAAGGCGTCCTCATGCTACAATGCCACGAGAGGAGGCTACCTAATACAACAGCGATGCGAGATCCCATGCTCTTTGCCAGATTTAACCTTGTGTATTGATGAGGTAAATTTCATGTCTCATTTTCACAAACCCAGTTATGAATGACTGTTAACTCTCCCCGCACTCCCCATAAAACCAAGACATTCTAGAACCATAGCAAGCGGCTTCGCACTCTCACAAACATAAAAGGAAGGACAAGAGAGGGAGGGAAAGGAATTGAGGGATAAAGGCAAAATACTCTGCAGCATATTACAAAATTAAGGTGTGGTTTGAAGGGTACACTTTAAGCCTATTTGAAAGCTAGAGAATTCAAAGTGAAGAGAGTTGTTCTAGGAGATTCAGGATTCTGCAAAACTGGCATTAGACAGCTGGGTTCAAAGTTTTTATTTTCTGGTTTTGTGGATTTCCAGAATGAGCTGGATTTTCCTCTGGTATTTTTCTAGCCTCCCTTGAGGTGCAGTTTGTTGCCCAAGTAGTTTGGAAGCACTACTTGAAGGGCTTTGTGTGTGAGGCAGGCCATTTTTAAGTTTATTCTGCCCTTGAGTAGAAGCTGGTAAAGATCTGAGGGTAGGAGTGATGTGCTCTGATTTTGTGGTCTGCTGCATGCAAAATGAACTTGAGAAGTGACAGAAAGGCTTTAGGGAGACCATGCTAAAGGAGAACAGCTGCTGTTGAGGCGAGTGAAATACAGGCATTCAAACCATTGCTTGGAAATCAGAAGGTTTGTGTTTCTTGAGGTGGCTTTGGCAAGTTTGGATATGTGTGCTAACCTACTTATTTTAAGAGCAATCATTAACCCAAGTGTTCATTTCGCTGATGGGATTAATGCAGTAAAAACCTAGAGACAAGTGTTGTTGAAGCTATGCTTTTCCCAGTGGAGGAGATTAACACTATTTTTGCAGAGCGTAGTTTTATGAAGAAGGATCTCAATCAGACTTATGGTTCACCAAGGAACTCCTTGATTTTGTTAAATATGATGTGCAGAAAATCTTCAGAACAAGTTAAATATGATCAGTGAACTGAAGTATGTTGCTTTCCTCCTCTTCAAGGGTTCCATGTAGAGAATGATGAGCGTTTAATGACACCGGCACCGGGGGCCTTCAATTCCCGGCATTCTTTGCAGCTGGAGAGCCACCAACGCGCTGTTTCTCCACGCTTGGAGGCACATAAAGAGGGCCAAGGACTCCTACAGCGCGGGAGAGCGTTTACTGGCACCGGGGGAATTCAATTCACAGCATTTTTTGCGCCCGGCGAACCGCCAACGCGCTGTTTGTCCGCACCTGGAGGCGCATAAAGAGGGCCAAGGCCTCCCGTAGCGCAGGAAAGCATTTACTGACACCGGCACCAAGGGACTTCAATTCCCGGTAATCTTTGCGGCTGGAAAGGCGCCAACGCGCTGTTTGTCTGCGCCTGGAGACGCATAAAAAGGGCCAAGGCCTCCCGCAGCGCGGAAGAGCGTTTGCTGAGACCGGTACCGGGGAACTTAAATTCCCGGCATTCTTTGCAGCCAGCAAGCCGCCAACACGCTGTCTGTCCGCACCTGAAGGTGCATAAAGAGGGCCAAGGCCTCGTGCAGCGTGGGACGCGTGCTGGGGCCACGCCAAGGGCGGGCCGGTCTGCGCAAGTCAGCGGCCGGAAGAGGCTAGGCTGGGCCCCGTCCCTTGGTTTCATTTTGCGGAATGGAATACTCTCCACATCACCGGCAAAGGCGGTCATCTGATAACCATTGAGAACTATTAAGGACGAGAGCGGAGTAAGTTTGTTTTCTTCCTCCTTCTTTTTGTATTTGACTACTCCAAATTTAAACAGTCCAAACAGCAATATGGGCAAACGAAAAGAGGAGGGTGTGAAGTCGTCGACCGAGCAAATCAGCACCCCCAAACAGACTGCTATAGACCCCTTTTTGGCTCGCGCGGTTGAGACCTTATCCAAAGAAATTGACTTGGCAGAACGGCGTATGTCTCTCACTACGTCTGGCCAAATGGGAGAGGCCCAATGTGTACCATCTACCAATGGGATACCTAGTACAGGCTGTGAATGATACTCAGCGTAGGATGTTCAAGTGAAACTCTGGGTCAAACATTGACACTGACTGCCCCAGACCAGGCCCCTACTCCCGCTGCCCCAGGATCAGTAATTTTACGAGCAGCTAATATATCAAACACAGCCCGTCAACCTGCAGCCAAACGGAAAAGGAATTCACAGAACAAAATAGCTGCTGCTTTAAGATCTCCAGATGAACTGAACTCCATGGACAATCAGACATGGGCATCATTCTGGGATAAACTAACATCTGCCATTAGTACCTTATTAAGCCCTCTCAAAGAAAGACTGGACAAGGGTTTGAAAATGGCTACTGATCTGGGTAAAATACCATTGGACCAAGGGCCCCGAATAGTAGCCACTGGTATGAGTAGCAACATAGGTTGTATACCTCCTCACGAAGAGTCTCTGAGTTACACGAGCCAAGAGGGGATGTTGAGCAGAAATAAACATGAGTCTATTAGTAAATCTACCAGGATATATGCTCCAAACCAAAATCAAGGAAGCTTAAATACACACATTCCTAACACCAATGTGCCTGTAAAGAGTTACCATCAATTTGCCACCTGCCAGCTGCCCATATGTGGCAGTATTAATGTCCCCCCACTAAAGTAAAGGAAACCACGGAATGTCTGAAAAATAAGGTGGTCCACTGGCTTAGCTCCAGACATCTATTCTCCCCGAGTAGAGCGCAGGAAATCTTGTTTACAAGAAGAGTGGGGTAGATTGGGCCACTGGAAAAACATCTGGGTGGGGTCTGTTATAATACATTTCAGAAGCCAAGAACTGCCAGTGGTATTCATAAAATCATAGGGGTACCAACCATAGACAGACAAGCCATGGGTATACTTCCACTAGGTTTTTTTTACCGTCACCAGAAGGGCTTGGAGCAATGCTCAAGGGGCCTACCAAATCCACAGAGACAGAGGGATACCACAAGCTTGCTCTCGCAACATGATCTGGATTTTGCAATGTCCAATAGATATGAGAAAACTGAGCAGATTAAATGATCATGACTGACTTAGCTCTGAACAAGGTCATTTTGGGGACCCCAGAAGTTATCAGAGTGGTCTCCACAATGTCTTACATAGTCAGCCAGATAAGTCAGTTATCGCCAGGTGACTGCTCATACACCACGGAGGCACCCACTATTGGTGGGCTAGCTGAAGCTGGGGTTGTTGAGGCATCTTGAAAGACTCTCCTCAAGTTAATATTATACCCACAAACGTAATAGATACTGAGCCTTTTGGACAATCCCCTATGGAAAGGTATGAGTTTGTAACCTGGAACGTGAATGAGCTACCAAACCAGGTTGGGAACATTGACTGGGATGATATTATATCTAGCTACGACATAATATGCCTACAAGAAACCTGGTGTATAAATCCTGTACATGTAGAAGGATACTCCTTACACTTTCTAGCAGCTATTGGGTCACAGACAGGGCTGGCAAAAGGGGGACTACAGATACTTTTCTCTAATAAAATTTCTACCAGGGTCAAAAAAGTTACATCAGTGGGACCCTACGCACAGATATTGCGGCTCAGCAAAAAAGGAAGGAAAGATCTGATAGTTGTAAATTGTTATAACGTTTCTGATTCCATACAAACCAATGTGGTAACAACTCTTGACTGTGCCCTCGAAACATTCTTAGCCGAATTTGCACCGATTATTTTTTGCTATGGGCAGGAGATTTTAATATACAGGCATGTGATGTACCTAACAATCAGGCATGCAGTCACATTTACATGTGCATCTCAATCAGCCTCTCAGCCAACCCAGTGAGTTCTCTTTGTCCTCCTGTCCCACAGCTAGAGCACCGTCTGGAACTGGCAGGCAGACCAATTCCACGCGGACTAGTCAGCACTTTCATTACAGAATCAATCTGAGACTCAGGGACCCAGAGCATCTCCGTGCCGCCACGTTCCAGGTGCCCCAAGACTACCCCCCCAATGAAGGTACACCTCCAGCCTTCCTCCTTTGCCAGGGCCTTTCACTGCTACTCCAGCTACGGTACCGTCTAGGCCGCAAGTGCCATCTTAAAATTCAGCCCATCTTGGCTCAGCATACCACACCTTACAAAAAATATCTAGCAGCTCCATGTCTCTGGAATGAGCCAGACACTGCCATTGGGTCAGGTCACCACCCCACCCTTGCATGTAATTGAGAGTGTCTTCGACACCCGCCAGCAGTCAGAGCTCTAACGGACTTATAAAGGCACACGAGATTCACTAAGCTGCCATCTTAGCTCCTCACTCTGCCACAATGTGTTTTCATGTATTAGTGATAAAGAAAGGTATATAACGATATCCATAGGACAAGAAGCTCAATCTACAGAGTCAGATAGCATCATAATTAGCTCAATGACGGTCTGCAAATAAGGGATATCCTTTAATATGGGATGCTTATACTGTGTGTTCATGAATCCAACTATGAGAATCTTAAAATGTGTAAAATAAACATTTCTCACAGATTTTTTTTATGAAACAAACGTGCACTAGATCTCACATGTATCAGTGGTTATATGCATTGTACATATGTGTCCGCATCAATGACACAAAAATTACTAAATATAAAATCAAGCTAGAGGTGTGCTTGTAATAGGTACAAAACGCACATATTGGATGTAGCACCTTAACGGAGCTTCTCACCTGGGACCTGGAAGGAGAAAAGAAATAGCCTCCCTGACAGCCGTAATGAGAAATCTGGAATAAGGGATAGGCACTGCTTTAAGCCAGGATATGAATGTGACGAACAGCTCATTCCGTGGATGTAGGATCTAACCTGCAAATGTGGCTGTAGTCGGGCCGAGTGACTCCAAAGATGGCGCCGTCCTCGCAGCAGGAATGCACATATGCCGCACCTGAGAAGGACTCATCAGTGGCGCCATGCTGGTGAGACAAGAGAAGTGCAGCCCTCTCGTCGATTTCGGGCACAATGGAAGAATAGTGGAAGACAAGCGGGTGTGTCCGGCTGCACATACATGCAAGGTATCAGGAGCTGCCCCTCGCCCCCTCAGGCCTTATCAATCACCGCACTGCTGTAAATAGGGAAATTAGGTGGACAAAAAGAAGGCCCGTCATTAAAAAAATAATTATTAATTAGAGGACACCATGGACAAAGCAGATCCCCACAGGGCGGAGGGAGCCGTTGCCCCTGGAAAGGGAATGGGCGTAGTGACAATAAAGCACAAGAGGAACAATGCTTAAGATAAGAGGCATTTAAGTCGAACACATCAAACTTCAAAAGGGGATCTCATAGCTCATGAGGACTACGAACCAAGACAGCCGAAACATCTAACTAGGGTGTTTGGACCTCCATAAGCCCACTAAAAAAGTGAGCGTAGTGGAGAAATCTGAGCCCTACGGCTCAGCGCCCACATTTGGAAGAGTAATCAATCAATCAGGATTTATAAAGAGCAGCTTATTCAAAAGGGTATCCAGGTGTTTGCAGGTCCCAGAGGCTTATTTGAACAGCCTGGTCTTGAGTGTTATTCGGAATTCCGGAAGTGAGGTGGTGGTATGAAGATGTGTGGGAAGATTGTTCCAGGTCTTTGCTGTGATGTAGGAGAAGGAGCGTGCTCTACTTCTCCTTCGGTAGAAGAAGGGAGTATGGGCAAGTGAGAGGGAGGTGGAGTGCAGTCTTCTCAACAGTTGGTCTAAATTCAAGCGGTGGTTAATGTAGACAGGTCCTTGGTTGTGTAGAGTCTTGAGTGCGTGGGTCACCAGCTTGAAATACGAGTTACTTACCTTCGGTAACTATGTATCCGGTAGAGGCGTTGTCTAGCCGCAGATTCCTTAACTTAGAATATCCCCAGGCATCGGCCTGGATCCGGAATTGTTTTTGCAGCAGCACCTCTGCACACCGGGGGACGGCGCCACACGACCCCGCCCTGACGTCGTCCACGTACGTGACGTCAGCGAGATCATAGAAGTCCCTCCCGGCGCGCTGACATCAGTTTTCTTCGGAGAAACTTTTCCACGGTACAACGTGGAGCCACCAACAAAAAAAACTGTGAAAGTATGGAAACAGTGTGCGAGGGATAAAAGCCCATGAATAAAGAAGGAGGATGTTGCAAGACACCATCGAGAAGACAGAATTAGGCACTGCGCACACATAAGCTGTGAGATAGAACACCGCAAGCAAAGCGAAGACCCTTCCCGAGAGCAACAAGGGAAGAACCTCTCAACAGTTAGAATAGTCTGACATTACCATGTAGAACACCAGACAGAAATAGACTGTCATCACCATGTAGAACTGTGTCACTTAGCAAGAACGGAGCACAAAGAGAACAACAGTCCACCCACCGCAGGAAGGAATGAAAATGAAAAGACTGGCACTACCCCTACAATAGTGGAGATCTGAGACAGAGGGTAACAGATCCCCAAAGAAGACGACTGTAGAGGAGACCAGAACCCTGAGCCAATAGAGAGGGCGGGAGGGAAGGAAGGTAGCAGGAGAAGAAAAGAAAATGAAGAAGATTCTCCTGCTGAAAGATAAGCAAAGGGGATCACGTTGAATGTAGAAAACCTCCAAGAGGGAGTCAACCTTATTATGGCAACTCCTAAGGGACGCAACAATGTGAGTACCCGTTAGAGAAAACCAAAGGCAACTGAAGAGGCCAGTGGAAAAATCCATTTGGCAAGTTGTTCACAGTACAGCAGAAAACCCCATTTGGCAAGTTGTTTGCAGAACGGGGAGGCTGGGTGGGCGTTAAGGAATCTGCGGCTAGACAACGTCTCTACCAGATATATCGTTACCGAAGGTAAGTAACTCGTACATCTGATAGAGAAATCTAGCCGCAGATTCCTTAACTTAGAAAAGATACCACAGCCATACCCCAAAGGGGAGGTGGGTCTGCGACAGAACAACAGAAGCGCCAAGCACGTGAGCCGGCAACAGAGTCACGGACAATGGGGAAGGCCGTGGCGGAACAGCCAGACAGCAACCCAAATAGCTCATAAGAGCAAAAGATAACGGAATGCAAGACATCCCAAAAGTGCCAGAATGGTGCTACACCATACCAGTATAAGCATGAAAGATAGAAACGAAACCAGACATATACCAGAACAAAAGAAAGAGAGAGAGGAGGAAGGACCCGTCTTAGTGGAATGGCGCACCATGTGAACACCGACCAAATGTCGAGAAGAAACATGAAGAGAGGCAACCAGAGCCTACCAGGCTAGTCCACAGAAGGAAGGCCGGAGAGGCTACGGCCAAGGACCAAAAGCTAATAGGTAGAAACCAGCAATGTTTCTAGAAATGCAGGCGGGGACAAGAACCTCGTTAATTGCACACCCAGCCGCAAAAAGGGGAAAAAAACAGGGGTGAACAGTGACAATGTGAAGCACGCAGATGCAGGCCACCATAGAAACATGCACAGAGCAAACAGCCACAGAGACCAGAAGGTGGCATATCTAAAATAAGCACAAGGCAGCTCGACCAGGCAGCTGGAAGGCCAAAACGATAGCCAGCACATGAAATACAGATACGCAGGGCGTAGACCTAGGACGACTGACAGTAGAAGTGTTGTCCTGTATGCCCAGCTGATATCAAATAGGGTGAACTGCAAGGAGGAGGCACCTCCGAAGGAAGGAGCAGCATAGTCACCAAAGTACTAAGGCGTAGAGATGCAGAATTGCAGACCACACCCTCCGAATGGAAGGAAAGTAATCTCTGTCCAGAAAATAGATTGTCCAGGAACTGGAAACAACTCCAGTAAGTGGAACACAAATGAGTGCTTTGTCAGAAATGCCATATGCATGACTGAATAGCTCCCTGAAACAAGGAGACTTTGGATCCTACGTCGCCGCCTCGAAGAGAGGGGAAGAGGTAGGAACAAGAGTACTTATGGAAATTGCATGTATACAGAAATAAACTATGCACAACCATGGAACATAGTTGTAGAGGAACACATCCGGTACATGAATGGCAGACAGAAGCTGCTGTCAAGCGTGAAAACACTCCTAAAAGAGGCATAGAGGCCAAGGAATCTCCTAAGTTGACCCAAACTGAGCTATATAATAGCAAACAAGTACCCCACACGGAGTATGCACACCCCAACAACGGGGAACACCCACCAGGACAAGCCACAGTCCGAGGAATAATCTGTGGAACACTGCCACAGTTGGCTAATTGCCAGTTTAAAACGCATAATGCACCCAAAGGAAGCCAAGGAAGGGGTAATTACCCCTGACCATACAAAAGAAAGACCTGAGGCTTACCATCAGACAAAAACACATAACGCATCAATTGGATGCTGAACGAAAGGGTACCACTCCAGGACAAATGCCTGAGAAACACAGGTCTAAGGTGGGGGGGGCGAAAGCCCGCAAGAAGACGCCGAACAGCCAAGTTGGCGTGTGCATCAAACAATAAAACCCCATCAAAGGGCAAATCAACAAGTCTTTCTCAGATATTTTCGGGAAAGACACTATCCCGCAACTAAGCATGGCGCCGCAAGGCGACTGAAGCAGCCATAGCCCGGCCTAAGGAATCTACAGTATCCAAGGAGGAGAAAATGGTAGACTCAGCAAGGTCACGGCCGTCCCGGAGAAGGTGAAGGAGGTCAACATGAGAGCCTTTAGTTCTGGCGGAGAGCAAAGACTCTGCCGAGTCCCAGAGGGCAGAAGTAGCCCGAGCTAGGACACACACCATATTTAGTGACCGTAGTGCGGCACTAGTGGAGGCAAAGATGTTCTGACCCCATGACTCAAGCCATCTGGACTGCCAGGAGGGAGGAAATATCAGCCGTGGCAGGGAAGGCAGTTGGCACAACAAACACTTGCACGTCCGGCTGCACAAATAAGCAGACCGGATCATGTGGAGCAGGACGGTGGCGGTGCAAGAATGAACGAGCCACCGGGTCACCAGAAGCTGGCCGAACCCAGGTACCCAAAAGGGCATCATAAAGAGAGGCTTCAAAGGGCAGAAGCGGCTCCACATTCCCTGACCTACGGCGAAGGACATCAAGTAAAGGGTCCACAGAGAGGGGCACAGAAGGGGGTTGCATGCTCAGAATCCGAGTGGCCAAAGAGACCACTCGCAGAAAAGCTGCACCAGCCTCGGTAGTCCTCCGAGGAGGAGACAGTAGCTCATCATTAGGTAAGGGCTGTAAGCTAACCCTCCCAAGACAGTGAGGGTGCGACCAATGCTCCACTGAGGGGAGCCCCATTGAGGAATGGGGGTCCTGACGAGGCTCCGGATGTGGCGAGGAGTCCGTCGGTTGTGGATCCTCCTGAGGAGGTGTGGATCCCACCGGCTCCACATATTCTAAAAGAGGCACAGACAAGAATACCACCGGCGTTGACGAGGGTGAGTCATTAGCCACACTTTCTTCAAACGCTTCCGGAGAAGACTCATCAATAACCATGCGTCGATGTGGCGCCAAAACAACTGCAGCCGGCACCGACTGCCCCACGTCCGGCGCCGACCCGGCCCCATCCGGCGACGCTTTGGCTCCGTCCGGCGTCAAATCTACGACCAGCTCCCATTCCGAAGAAGAGGAAGGAGCTGGATCCAGGGAGGCAAGCCTCCGGCGCCGCACCGGCGCCAACTCTGTCTCGACCACAGAAGGCCCTGACTCCGGATTAAGAAGTGGAGGCAGAGCCGGGGAGGCGAGTCTACGGCGCCGACCCCGGCACCGGACTGGTGTCCGCCTGTCCGGAAGGCCGAGGAGTGCACAAAGCGAGGCTTCGAGCACTAGCAACAGCCTGCGATGCCACCACGAGACTATGCGGCGCAGCAGGGGTTCAAGGGGTCGCAGAGGGGGACCCCAGCCGGGCCGCACCCTGACAACGCCCTCGAGATCGTAGAGGGGGACCCAGCCGAGCCGCGCCCTGATGATACCACATCTCCGACGTCCCTGGAGGGCAAGGGCTCATTTGACACCGGGGGCGAACCCACCGGGGGCGAACCCCCCGGCGAGTCCGTCGGGGACCCCAAAGATAGAGGAGGGCCCGAGGATGCCCAAGGAACGGGAGAGGACCCAAGTGAGGCCAGCAAGGCTGTGGCATAGGCCTCCAATTGGGCCCGAGTCGCCCTCGCACCCGGATAGGGTGGATAGGGTGAGGGCGACTGTTGGAATGTTCCGGGAACCAGTGCCCCTGACCATAGAGGAGGTGGAGGTTGAGGACCTCGGCGACATACGTCGCAACTTACCAAGAAGTGGTGAACGACGGTCTTGGGCCCCAGAGGGCGAACAACGGCGGAACTGCTTTGAAGAGGATGGGAGACGATACAACTCCGACCGGGACAGCCGTGCCGAAAGAAGGTTCATCCAGCGCTCCCACTGGGACTTTGGCTTGAGTTGTTGGCAGGCGTCGCAGTCCGTGGAGTCGTGGTGCTCGCCGAGACACCACATATAAATAAGATGCGGGTCCGTCGCAGACATTTGCTGCGAACAGAAAGTACAGGATTTAAAGCCTGAGGGCATCGCACTCTGTTCCAGACGCGAAGTGTCGATAAAGGGCCTGAAAACAGGCTAGAGGAACCACTCACTCCGGATATGCGTTGTGAGCGGAAAAGAAGGAAACTGATGTCAGCGTGCCGGGAGGGACTTATATGACCTCGCTGACGTCACATACGTGTACGATGTTAGGGTGGGGTCATGTAGCACCGTCCCCCGGCGCGCAGAAGTGCTGCTGCAAAACATTTTCCGGATCCAGTCTGACGCCTGGGGATATTCTAAGTTAAGGAATCTGCGGCTAGATGTCTCTATCAGATTTGACAGCTCTTCTGTACGGGGAGCCAGTGGAGTTGCCTGAAGTGGGGTCTGATGTGGGTTAGTCAGTGAATGCAGAGGATGAGCCTGACTGCGGTGTTCTGTATGGTCTAAAGTCTATGTAGGAGATGTGCGTCAATTCCTATGTAGAGAGCATTGCCATAGTCCAGTTGGCTGGTGATGAGGGGCTAAGTCTTGGTGCATCTCATGTGTAGGGGGTAACCATTTGAAGATTTTACATAGCATGCGCATAGCGAGGAAGCAGTTGGAGGAAACGGCACTGATCTATGATTTCATGGTGATATTGTTGTCCATGATGATTCCGAGGTTTCTGGAGTGGCCAGAGGGAGTGGATGCGGGTCCTAAGTCTGATGGCCACCTGGAGTGGTTTCATGTGTTGCTGCTCTTGTCGAAGATCATCTTGTCTGTGTTAAGGTGCAGGCAGTTCTTCATACAATCGGTTCTGGTGGGGTCGTCGGTGAGCAAGAGGATGAGTTGGGTGTCGTCTGCCTAGGAAATTATGTTGAGACCGCTGGATCTGACGATGTTGGCCAGCGGGGTCATATATGCGTTGGCGGTGTATCTGTTGAGGAAGTTCAAAGGTGTTGGTTGGGGTTCGAAGATACTGTATAAGTTTCAAACTTGTTGTGGAAGAAGTTGGTGAGGTTGTCGCACAGCTCCTGTGAGTGTGTGATGTTTTCACTGGCAGCTGGGTTGGAGTATTCCTTAACGATGTTGAAATGTTCCTTGGTGTTGTTGCCGCTGGTTTCGATGCGTGCGGATAGGGCTGTCTCTTTTGCTGCCATCAGCAGGCATGGGTAGAGGATGAGGGAGGTCTTGAAGGTTGCCCTGTCGGAGTTGTCCTTGCTGGCTTGCTACTTAATTTTGCCAAGATAGTGGGTATTATGGGAAATCCACAGAGTGTAAAAGAAGAAGAGGGAGATCGGAATCCTCCAAAATGTACTCAGGGGAGACATGCCTGGCTAAATGGCCTCACTTCGAACTTTGGGCTTCTCGATACACAAGACTGTGAAGCAGTGACGCTCCACAATCTAAGTTAAATCCTATGTAGTATTGAGTGAATGAGTTATAAAAAGTTATTTTGAGGTCGAAAACTGTGCTAAACTATGGCAACATTGAAGCAGAGTTGCGGGAATACATTCCAAATGTCACGAAATTGTGTCCAAAACGCTCTGTGAATTCACAGAACTGCGTCTGTAGGTTCTGTGAGTGTCTAATACCATCCTATGATTACTACTGATTGCACGTCTTGTCCTAGAGCGTTTTGGACACAATTTCACAATTTAACTTAGATTGTGGAGCTTCACTGCTCCAAGATGGCCGACAGTTTTCTTCATACTATTATGCATCTATTTAATAACTTATAACAGAACGGCCCCTCGCAATATATTTGTGACCATGCTGATACCCCAGTACGTTGGTATATGATCCTTGATAAACTTTTGGTTCAGGACTGCACCATCCACTTAGCTTTTTGGAGGCAGCGGTACTTTCAAACATTAACTTTACTCCATTTCAAGAAGGCCGGCGCCATTTCTTTGATTTGAGTAAGCAGGTGCGGTCCTATGACTATGTCCGCGGTCTCTCCAGTATTTAGGCGGGAATCTCAGCAGGCCAAACTCTTCTGCAGGCACACCGGAGGCAGCCCTGCTATTGAACAGAGGTAAGCGCCCGTGTTAGGATACCCAGTAGCACTCAGCGGTGGCATACTTTACACTCCTGAGAAGCGCGCCTTTAACTTGGGGTATGTTCCTTAATAGTATTACATGGGGAGGACATATATAGTGATTGTAACAAAATCCCCATCTTCCCTTTATTGTGTTTAGGGTTTGCCTTAACGCAAGCAAAGACTTGGTTGCTGGCAAGAGGGACTCGCTTAGCCCCCAAAGAGTGGTTTTACTATACCACGTCGTCACTCTTCATGATGGATTTATGACTTATAGACACAAGATCCACACTTAAGGTACGTGGAACTTCCTGTTGTCAGATACGAATGGGGCGATAACAAGCCCTTACTTAAGTGGGACTTTTCTGTGTGTCTTGCTCATTTATACCCAGAAAAGAATTCTGGAATACACTAAATCTTGGACACAGTAATCACTGTTGCCCTTTACTGTGCAAATATCACTGGAGTACTAGAACTCATTCTGGGTCGGAAATACAACCGGAACTGAGGTTGGTTTCTCTACAATATCTTTCCACAATTATCACTATTCACCAGTCCTAGTGGACTCGTTATTTTAATACCGCATTATTTTCTTCCCTTGTACCTTTTCTCCATATAGGATCCATTCAAAGAGATTAGAGGTACTTCTTAGATTATAAATACATTTTTTCTTGATCTGAGGCAACATAGAGGGAGTGCCATGTTTCTTAAATCACTTTATAAGAGTCACTGCTAAATGTTCGGAGATTGGATGTCACTAAATAAGTCACCAGACACGGGCATATTTTTGTTTGTTGACAATTTTTATTTGGAATAGCGATCATCTTTTAACTGCACAAGTCTGTCTAGAGACAGCAATGGTGATATGTTTTAGTAAAACAGCATGGGTTTCCGCAGGCTCGAGGATTATACTTGAGCCGTTCTTTGCGATAAACATACTGTCACAAAGGGTAACGGACATCTGATGTTAGTAATGGATATCTTTTACTCCCAACTTCTATACACTTGTTTGTTTCTTTGCCCTGGAGAAGTCGCTGTGCACAACAATTAAGTGCAACAAAACACGTGTTGGCTAAGGATCTCACGATTAAACTGAAGTGACTGTTTTAACGGAGGAACAAGAGTGTTTTTAGGTCGAGCCTATGGCAGCGCGCATGCGCTGTATAGGAAATTGACCTCTTGGAATCACTTCAGCTTCAGTAGAAGCTTGTGCCTGTGGTCCTCACTCGCGATTGGCCTTTGCGTTTGGCTTTAGTACACAATTGGACAAAGGTGTGTGGAGGTCCCAGCTTCTTGTGAAATGTTTACTCCCAGAGCATTTTGCTCTCGGGAGCCAGCAGCGGCCATCTGTTTTTAATTAGCGTGCCTGCGCTGGTCTCCCACGCACTTTCCCATTCTGGAACGAACACGCACACACCCTGGTGACATCTTGTTGTTCTCAGGCACAGAGTTTGTTGTTATTTTCTACCGCCCCAGGAAACAGGGCAGGTTATCTCTATCTGAGGAGTGAAGGGCTGGAAGTGTCAATCATCGGGTCACAGAGCACACCATTTTAAGATACAATCTTCAGGCTACAAAGGGTAGCACCGAGATGCAGCCTAGAAAACTGCACACAAGGGCCCCTCAGATGTGTGTAGGAGATAGGAATTCAATCAATTGACAAAGACGATGCGCTTTTCAATGAGCTCAGAAATCGGGCTCTTAAGTAAATACATAACAAAGCCAGAGGTCAGCTCCCAGGGTGGATGGAGTCTGTGACACAGCCCCATTAATACACACAGATCTGGATCTTTAACTGTCCGCTTCTGGAAAAGGCCAGCATCTTTCCTCTGAAGCAGAGGCTGCCACAGCTGTGTAAAACCCCAGTAAATACAACACCTAAAAGCGCTCAGATGCTGCAGACCCAAAGAGGGCTTCTCACTCTTGCTTAATGTCCGTACTGCAAATCTAGCAGCGGGCAAACTGGTGATGGAATAAATGACTGTTCCTTCACTGCCGAACAAGAATGCTAAAAAAAGACGATGTGTCTGACAGATGGGCACTTTGTGATACTAGGACAATCACTGAAGAGGCGCGTGCACGTATGGATGAGACTCGCACTGGACGTAAATAAACGCAACATATGTAATGACAGGCACATTGTTGTATCATTTACTTACTGACGGGGATAGGGGGGTGGGGGGCGGTGCAAGAGCTTTACAATGGGGTGGCCACGATTGCCTTGCTGACAAAGACCCCACTCACCTAATACAAGAGGCATCTGCTGTGACACCCTGCATGCAGTGACATGCATGGCTGCACACGTGACCGCTGTCAGTGTCGTCACTGATGCAACCAATGAAAACGTCTGAAGCAAGGGCGCACCGTAAATTGCTGGTACCCGTCTAGGCGCTGCACCTTACGCTATGTGCAGCCTCCGACCCTTTCTGTTCATCTGTCACTCCCAGCTCAGTCATCATTTTGCGCATGAAACGTGTTGACCTTCATGCCTCCTCCTGTGAAAGCCTTTAGTCCCAAGGGGGGAGCATGTGAATCCACCACACATCTGGAGTTGCACAACCCTTCACTGGCAGTTTAAGGCTTCCGGGTGGTTCCTTGTTATCAGGGCCACCATTTACAGCTCTCATTCCGACTAAAGCGGCTGAAAAAGCTTTGTAAAAGCAAAACTGGGGCAGGACCCCCGTGTCCGTGCTAGCGTGGCCTCATCGTGGTAGCCTTAATGCAATAGGGCCACGCTCATACATTTTTTACGAGTGAGATGTGCTGGAGAGCGCTACCGCCAACGTTATAGCCTCTAGGAGCCCCTCAAGCTAACTGATGTAGAGGGAGATAACCACTGAGCCCAGGATCACACAATGCGACTAAGTAAACTGAGATTGGCCCTCGGACCTCCTAGTTCGACTGCAGTTTATAACCTTTTCATGCTTCCTGAGAATTAGCAGAAGCCAAACGTTTAGAGAATTCACAGAGAGCACGGGAATAATGTTAGTGTATACAGCGATTGAGCAGCGTCATTAGGGGGTTTCATGTCACAAAAGAATTAAACAGAGCGCTGTTTTGCATGTCCTGCTCTTTACCGTTTCAACAAGTACTACGACTACTACGCTGGTCAAAAGAAAGTAAAATAAAATATTTGGTTAAATATTACTAGATATCAAAGTCTGGTTTTATCCTGACGCATGAAGAGCCTTAGATTTCTGGACACAGGTAGTAACCCGTTCAAAGTATGGAACAAGTAAAAAAAAAAGTAATAAATGGAACATATTAAAAAGCGCCGCATTGTGCACCACAGAGAAGTAAAGTAGGATGCTGCCCCAGCTGCCCCCACTCACCGTCAGCTCGGCCTCGCAGGCGGGGTTCAGCGCCTCGTCCAGAGTGCACAGCTGGTCCCAGCTCCTCCACGTCAAAAGTTTGACGAACACCGTCTCCGGCTTCTGCTTCATGTTATCCACACTCAAGCAACCACATGACAAAGGCACGGAGAGAAGAACACTGATTCTACACGCTTTTATTTAATCAAAACCCACTGATTGCTGAAAAACATAAACGTGTGTAAGGAGTTGTGCGAGAAGCATCAACTTTTTTTTAAAGATTCATATAGCGCGAGCTCGGCCCGAAGGTATTTGAGCGCTTTATATAATCATGATTTACATTACTGCATTATGCGTACAATCATCATTCACCCTAAAGTTCGGCAGAACAGATATTCTAGCTGCTACTTGATACATTTTCCATAGCGCCTTAAAGCTGGGAAATAGTGAGCTCAATAAATATCCAATAATCAAAGCCACTGGAATTATGCGATTCTGCGGCTGCAGTGTTGTATGCACAATAATATATTTGCCGCATTAACCACACAATCCACCATCTGATGCATTATCTCCAGATTTTAACACAAAAATGTTTTTATCTCAAATAGCCCAAAAGATTCTAAAAACGCAGCGACCCATGTTACCACACAGTGGACTGCCCTATGCAAAGGTTGACTGGTCATGTTCCTATTGCCTATTACTGTTTTTAGGTGTTAAACTGGTACTACTGAGGTGAAACATTTGACCAGATTGTGTTAACATGAAAAAAATGACAACATTATGAAGCAATACTATCACAAAATGTTCCACAATAGGTTGCATAACTTGCTTGTCTTGCTGCATAATGTAGTCGACCCTGCCACATAATTTGGTCCTCCCCTGCGCATAATTCCATTGGCCCTGCCAATAACCTAACCTGGTACATTAACCTAGCCAGAACTGAAATAACCAAACAACCAAAGTAAGCCCCAATGTGACCTAAAATAACCTATAATATTTTAACATTGTCCAATCCACACTGAGCTTACTTAAAAAGGCATAAAATAAGAAAAACAAGCATTGGCAAAGCCAATAGGTCTCGGTTTTTAAAGGAGTTACAGAGCTTTTGGCATTACTAGTGCTTGTTGCAGATGCTAAATAGCAAGAGACAAAATAAATTTGATCCTAGCATGATGATGTACACATGCAACACCAAACATGCACATGTATAGGTCATGACGTGGAGGCCATTCTGGCTTTGACTCCAGCATGCTGACATATGTTTGTGCATGCATCACTACATGAGTGCGGCGTGCATCATTAAGTGGCAGATAAACAAAGTCAACAAATCACAAGTAATATGCTGACCCAAAGCCCTCTTTACATATTAGCTTTGTGCACAGCAGCACCTTCAACAACAAGCATTGTCATAGCCAATAGGTCTCGCCTTTGGGACCTTATAAGTGTTTAGCCATGCAACAGTTGATGTTGTTGCACCAAGGATATTGTGCTGCATAACTAAATACTTAAAAGGTCCCAAAAGCGAGACCTATTTTCTATGCCAATGCTGGTTTATTATTGTCAATGATACATAATATATGCTGTCGGCGTGTGCAAGGGACTGTTGTTTTGGTTTATCAGTGGTCATCCACACATTGGGGAAGAGGGTGGCTCTCCCCCACCCTTATGCACCGCAATCATAATTGTACACTAGTATATACTCACTGTGTATTTCCCAGGAGCACCATTACCCTACACAATCCACCGACCAAGAAGTCTCACTATTTATTTACCCTCAATGTTAACCAATCTGCACCACTCATATTTATTGGGCTGCTAAAACACCAGGTGCAGGAAAAATGTCTAACTCATGTTTATTTGTGGAAACATAAATTGAGGGCACTGGCCGCTGCAGTAAGTGTTGCATTGCTGCACAATTGTGAATACAAGTTATAGATTCACCTTACCTGTGAAAATGGGCAGAACTTTAAGTCTATACCTGAGGGGTTGCAGCTGAAGTGCTGCAGGAGCAGATGCTCCTTGGACTGCTGCTTGCTGCCAATATTGGGAGACATCACGATGGGGACAAGCGAGGAGAGCTGTAGAGAAAGAAAGAGTGACCTGCTCGGGCTCCTGTCAGATGCAGGCAAGTCAAGTAGGCAACGTGAGCACTGGAGCAGGAAGGGGAAACACAAGCCGAAGCCTCAAACAGCAGGGACGCTAATCGCCCTAGCTCCGGTTGGAAGACACGCCCCCAGCTACAGACACTGAAAAGGGTAAATTGATTTTATTTTCAGGCGTTCTTATCAAAATGCAAACAGAGTAGCCATGTTTTAATGTAACAGTTTCCCTTTTAAAGAACAGACTGTTCACTTAGTTCGCAAATTTATCCGTGATATAATGCATTTATAATATTTTTTTTTGATTTTTGTAAAGTATGTTAATATGATATATTTTATAGCAAGTTGGGCAAGCAGCCCAGAAGAAAGGCACATCCACCACTGTTGAAACTGAAACGCGGCATGCCGCGCTGCTGAAAATAAAACATTAGATTATGCGCGGTTAAAAAAAACATAAGATAAAGAGTGGCGTGTCATGCCGCTTTAAAAAAAAATTATTAGGTTGTGTGCAGTCTCAAGATCGAGTTGGGCAAGACGCCCATAAGAAAAGAAAGGAATTATTGAAGTTGAAGCAAAAACATATATTAAAGTGCGGCGTGCCGTACTGCTTACTGATAAAAAAACAAGCTGTTGCGGGAGAGAGTATTCTGCCTGCATCAGCAGGTAGGAAAACATAAGATAAAGCTGCAGAGTGTCTTGCTGCTTAAGAAAAACCAGCAGTTGCGGGAGAGTGTGTCCTGAGAGGTCAGCGTGGCACGCTGGTTAAAAAAACAAGTGATTGCGGGAGAGCATGTCCTGCCTGCAACAGCAGGTAGGAGGAGAACGTAAGATAAAGCGTGGAGTGCTGAGCTGCTTAAAACAAAAAAAAATAGAAGTTGCGGGAGAGCAGGTCCTGCCTACAATAGCAGGTAGGATAAAGTAATTAAAAATAATTGTACTCACAAACTGTAAATAAAACGTACCGAGTGACAACACATGTAAAAGGGGCAGTTCTCATGTGAGGGTACAACAGGAGAAAAGGAGGTACTAAGGAGTAGCTGCTAAGCCTATTCACGAATCAAAATCCCCCATTTACAAAGGATAGTAACAGGAGCCAATTGAAAAGAAGGGCGGAAAATCGGAGCTCAAAGTCCATACCTGAATAAACCATATCTCAAAGAGAAAGCGCAAGCACTGCCGAGGCGAGACCTAAAACCGCATACAGGCCTAGGCCTGGTGAGATACCAATAGACTAGACTTCCTGGTTCCAACGTTCTCACTTACTGCTTATGCGTTCCAAGCAACAATCCCAGATCGAAGTTAGAGTTTTCTTTGAAATTTCACTATCTGCACGGGAGAATAATTCCACAGTATGTCTGAAGGACAAAGGGACTGAGGAAAAACAACTGTAATACTCACAAAGGCAGATCCATTAGTAAGCCTACAACATTTCAAAGGTGAATAGTGCGACTAACTTAAAGCAGATATCTCCAGAGAACTTTCGGCTTTGAAGTCAGATTTAGGAGAGAAGATTGCAATGCTTAAAGAGGATGTAGACTTGGGTGGTTTGCGTGGTTGAGGGATAGAACCAAATCACAGACTAACACCACCAAAGTTTCACTCTTATCGAAAAGTCCTTACATGCGCAGAACGATGCCATGGCAAGGAAAATTGAGAACCTTGTCGGGGGTGTGGAATTTAATAAAATATCTACTTGACCATGGAACAGTTTTCTTTATCAATCCAAGTGTCCTTTTACAGAAAAATCTACTTGCCCCTTTGGTGCCATGCAGTGTGGCAACAACTTATGGCAGCAATCTAATTATATAAGAGCTCTGATACTACCCTTTCTGATTATGCCAGGGCTCACACTACAGTAGGGTTTGAATACTAGCAATTCCCTTATTTTTTCACCCTTCTGCAGATCTACAAACTAGGGCTGGAGGTAGCGGTAAGCAATACTTCCAGGGTTGAAATGCCCTTTTGAGTCTGTGCAAACCTGTTAACTTGTATGGTTTAGGGGTTTTCACCAGCTTTTCTCCATATTCTTTTCCCATACTGAGAAAGGCTGGAAATTAACTCAACATATAAATAGGGTTGGCCCACATAACCCCTTGGTACCTGGGCGTCGCAACAACAACCAAACACAATGGAACCAGAGAGAATGGATGGTGTTTTGCATTTATCAACAATGGCACCATCAACTGTCACTGGATATCGTTTTTTAATCACTTTTGTCTTATTTACAAACATATTCTATACAGTTTGTAGTCTCACACTAGTCACATAGATCATAAACACGACAAACAAACACAACACAATTTACATGAAATTAAGTATATATACAAATGTTTTCTTATGGCTTTCTATATTTTTCAAAGGTGAGGTGATTATCCCTAAACTTTTTAATACACAATCCACTCGACGGAAGTCCTTATCCTAACCATGGAGACGAGGCCCAAAGCCTACTCATTCTCCAGGATATGTTTTCATCTAGTTCTAGTTCATGGACTCCTTCATCAAATGTGTTGTTGCACTTTAGCATATAGTCTCTCCAGGCCTCTTCAGGACCACGTAAGTCAAGCAAACGTACTACAATAAAAAATCCAATTTACATTATTCTGTTAGTCCCAAAAATTGGGCAAAATGTGAGATAGGGAAGGTAAGACATGTGGGCAGAAAGTTAACACCCAAGAACAGTAAGGCAGACTGCTAAAAAGTGCTTAGTGCGCTTTGTGCAATGGAATGTGTGGCATGCCTGTGCGTCTTAGCTGGAATCCTTTAAACCAGGATATGTCATTCTTCCACTTTCCGGTGTAATGAATCTTACTATTGGACCAACTCTGTGCACCTCATGTCCCCACATATCAACTCAATCACCTTATATATGTATCAATCCTTTGACCAGTACTGGGTTAGCATGCTTTTTAACTAGAGTGAACAGAGGATGGTGGCCGAAATTCCTGCACTTCCACAGTGACAAAGGAGCCTACCTCTAATTTGTTGCAATGTTCTAAATTCTGCTATTTGTCCAAAACTGGCAGAAGTCTATTGAGCAAAACCCAAGGACAGCTTTGTACCTAAGGTGGAGAGGGCCAGGGTGAGACCGCAGTGAAAACGTCTTACTCAAAGAATCGTACTTATTTCGACCCTACTAACAATCTGCACGCCAGTGATTCAGCTCACTGTGGGTGGAAATGTATTATTATTCTTCAACACCACGCACAGTCAGTCTGCCGAAACGTGATTGTTCATAGAGGTCGTCGCACTATATATGTTAGAAACAACAGACAGCTACCTGCCTGCATAGTTGCAGTGACACCTTAATTTCTACCATGTGTTTGAGGGCCTTAGATACCTTTTGGGGTGATCTAGCGTATATCAGTGGTGCTATGACTACAAGCATGAGTGCAGCTGCTGGGTGAATTGTCCATCGGAAGGGAAAAGTCTGCTCGAACACCGGAAAGCTTTCACAATTGTGAACCGATGATTTGAATTTCTAACCTTGTCACATGATTACGATGCACAATAGCTTCCAACTGTGCCAGGGGATGTGTTGGCGATGGCCATATTGGTGTTGGGTGTCTCCTCGTGGTGCTCTATGCACGTAGAAACTGTTCTTCTAGAGAAAACTAGATTACTGTTCTGCTAGCTGTTATTAACTGAATTGGAGGGAGCAAAATATTATCCCAGGGCGAATTCTCTGTAAAAAACATTGCTATGCTTGCGCATTCCGACGCAGCAGCCATATTGGGTGTATATCACTCAGTTTATGCCATGGACATGATTTGCCATCTAGTGCGCTCTATCAGGGGTGAGCGCTGTACCCGGTCAAAAAGATCCAATTTCTCACTATCAATAACTTTAGTGAACATTTTTACAAAGGTGTACGTAAAGAAATATATGCTAAATAAAATGTGACAGATCAACAACATGGATTTGTATGGTTCATGGATTAAGAGAAATGGAAAAATAATGAAATAAATATTTAAAAGAAAAAAACCACAAACCCATTTATAACATTATTATCCTCATGGGTTGAGAATAGCAGTTATGTTGGTTATATACCGGTATCTCATATTCTTTATGCCAGATGCATCATCCTTATAGGTAGTATCAGTCCAGGCAGGAAATAAACTTGGTAATTAATTGATCACCATCGTCAAGGCACCTTGTTGATGTTTTTCAAAAGGATGAAAATTTTAAAAGGTACTACGATATTTACATCTATATACAACCTGGCAAACACAAAATGTATACCTTGCTAGATAAAAATGGCCTCTTGCACACACAAAATGTATACCTTACTAGATAAAAATGGCCACTTGCACCCAGAAGTAAAACATATTTACATTAATATCTTGTCACTTATTTCATAACCAACGTCCAGGCCACTCGATATGTTTTCCAAGGCTAAAGAAATTCCAGCATTTACATCAATCAATCAATGAATCAATCTGCACCCTGTCAAACGGGAGTGTATACAGTTCTGGATTAGCACCATGGTTACAGATATCTATATGAACACCTTTCAGGATCAACCCACCACCCAAAAGAAAACTGGGGCTCTATATAAGCGTATAGATCTTACATTAAGCAATTGTAAAAGCATTCAGGCGTTCAAGTGTCGATATCCCCGTCCAGTGGACCGATCGCCCAGCAGCTGCACTCATGCATGTAGTCACAGTACGACTGATTCACGCTAGATCACCACAGAAGGTATGTAAGGCTCTCAAGCGCTTGGTACATTTTAAGGTGTCACAACAACCATGCAGTCAGATAACCATTTGTTGTTTCTAACATATATATAGTGCTACAGACCTTTATGAACAATCGCGTTTCGGCAGACCGATTATGCGCAGTGTGGTAGAGTAATAAGAAACTTCCCGCCAGGGAAATGTCAATCACTAGTGTGCAGATTGTAAGTAGAGTCTCAATATCTGTTTTGCATCATCTTTGAGTTGGGAAATAGACTTCAACAATTCAGAGATCTGGAAACTGAAGCCAAAGCACTTGGCATAAGGCTCGAAGAATCATAGTGAAGTCAGAGAGACTCCCCACAAATGTGAGCTGCAGAACCGTCTCAGTGGACATCCGCTAGGCAACGGTCTCAAGCACAGAGGCGGTGAGGCCCACAGAGGACCAGACAACCTACATAGGCTTTTGCAGGTGAGATGGAGGCAACCTGGAACAATCATTGACCTTGACAACCCAATAACGATGACCTCGAAAATACAGTGTTACAACCCATCAATTGTTACAGCTACACGATCAATTAAAGCCTAAAGAGATTCCACTACTTATTGGACTATTAAGGCTACCATACGGTTTACACCTTTGGAGTAGGGGAGGAGATCCTGAAACTTGGACAGAGACCTCCAATGCACCATAAGACTGTTTTATTTCTGTTCTGCAAATGTTTTATTTACTTCTTGTTGTGGGGAGTTGGGAGGGGAGGCAGAGGACAAGGCAAGCTGTGCTGATGATTGTTAAAATGTAATGAGTCACCTTATTATGTTCTCCAGGTAGTTGAGGAGGTTGTTCTGGGACAAGTATCAAGAGTAACCAGGACAAGAATACATTCTTCCACATTACCGCTTATGGTTAAGATTGTATCTTTGAATGTAAAAGGACTTTGAGCTCCCAATAAGCACAGTAAGAGCTGACAGTTCTCAACAAGGAGGGTCCTACGATATTATTCCTTTAAAAGAAACCCAATTGAAATGCTCTGAAGAAAAATTCAAAGATAAATAACACCTCCTGGCCTACTGTACATCGAGGCTGTCCAAACACAATGGAGTGGCCCTCTTTCTCCAAACGTTATCAAAATCGACCGTAAGAAAGATTGGGAGGGCAATTATCTTCTTTTTTTTTTGTTTTGTTTTTTAAATCAATGGCACCCAAGAGGGAAGATTCCTCACTCTAGCAGTGATTTATACCACAGGGCAAGACAACTTTGTCCACAAAACGTTAGACACCCTAGCAGGCTTTGCAGAGGGAGATAACATCCTGCTGGAGGACTTCAATGCTTGACAGAATCAAATAAATGGGACTGGGTGTGGGACCCCTCATTCAGGGGGCTTCGCAAAGACCCTTAAAAATGTATTTTAAGTGTTCGGCATACACAATATTTGGTGAGATCACCACACTGATGACAAAGATTATACCTTTTTCTCTTATGTACACAGAACATTCTCAAGAATTGACTAGATGTTCCTGTGCAGACCCTTAATACAGTTGGCCTCACACGTTATTACCCATAGCCAAACACATGATAATATCCGATAGGTAGTTTAACGTAGCAGTGATACCTCCGATTTTCGTTTCTCTAAATGCAGACAAAGCTTTCAACTGGGTAGACTGGAACTTTCTGACACAAACACTAGAAAGAGTGGAATTGGACCCCACTTTAGAACCATGGCAGTAGTGAGCTGTCAGACACCAACATTTAGCACTTTATTGAATAATAATACATCTGCACTGCTTCAACTGAGCTTGGGCAGACGCCTACGTTTTGCTCTCAGTATAGAACCCTTTACATTACATATTAGGGAGGATACGAATATGATGGTTCTCTCCTTCAGGAAGGAAGAGCATACGCTCATGTTGTTTGTGGAAGACATCCTACTGGCCCATACTGAGCCAGAGAAATCTCTCCCAAGGCTCCAAAAATATTTGGAATCTTTCTAAAGTTTGTCAGGTATTAAGATAACTACAGACAAATGTCAGATTCTTAAACAGGCACTCCCACAATACACTATTACAGAGATTCAAAACGCCACTCCCTTTCAATTGGTTGACAGATCAATGAGTCAAAATACATGCAAACATCAGACCTGTATAAAGTACCCCAATGTCGTGGTTGGGCTGAATTAATGCAATAAAAATTAATGTCCTGCCAAGACTTCATTATATGTTATAAGCCTTGCTTATACTGGTTCTTATTATTTTTAGCACTACACTGATAAGAGCATTTCACATTTGGGAAGAGCCGGAGTGGCATCCAAATTCTCAAGAGAAGGGAGGGTTAGCCCTCCTCTTCCTGATCTACATATTTACTATGTAGCATTCCAACTGTGGATACTAGGAGAATGGAGTGCGCGCCAATCAGAAAAACGGATAACAATAGCTAGCTCATCAGTATGGGATTTGACATGAAAGCCCAAAGGGGACTGATCTCCAAAAGTATACTTAAGTACCCCTAACAGTACAACCCTATTAAATTGGGATTTCATAAACGATACATTTAAGTTGACCACATACCCTTTTACCTTATACACCTATTCACTTTAACTCTGCTTTTAACCCAGTCCTAGTCCCAAAGCCCTTTTATATCTGGCATCAAGGCAACTGCCTAATGGTGTGCGATAGGTATTCCAAAATGATTATTAAATTGTTTCTCCAAAGGAAAGTTATTCACTGAGCATGAGCAGTACACTCAACTGAGACACTTGGTGTCACACCCGACAATTAAGGATGCTATAGCACGAGACCCAACCCCAATGGATCACTATATCAGACACGCACGAGCATAAAAGGGGTAATACCAGTACCAACTACTTATAACAGACATTATTACATACACATCCTTATAAGGACAAATGGCACATGCTTATAGGCAGGGAACTCACAATGTGCCAATGGGTTCACGTGTGATGAGATTTGCAAAAAAAGTCACTTAGGGCTGGGTTCTCAAAGGTAAAGTTTTAGTAAGTTTCCACATTTTCCTTATTCACAAACTACATGTGGAGTTTTACGACTCTGCACTTTCTATATATGTGTATACAAAGTTCTCTGCCCTGGAGACTCCCCAGTAGGGGGCGGAGAACTCGGCACACATAAGAATAGGGAGTGCAGAGTTGTAAAACTCCCCACATATTTTGTGAATTGCATTTTGCAGTATCACAAAATGTACTACAAAGTGTAATTTGAGAACAAGGCCCATAGGTGTTTTAGCAAAAGAGTCATTACAAACTATTGTATGACCGATATATCCAACCAGCTAAATTGCATTAATCATACCCAACAGTCAGCTATAGGTGTAGGACATAGTGGGAATGGGGGCAGATTAACTCCACATATGGTTGTAATGTCCAAAGATACAGCCCCTTTAAACAGACGCATTGAACAGCATTTGGTCTATATTACCCCAGGGAATCTGTCAAATGCTCTATTTGGGTTTATCCCACCAGAACTACAGCATCAATCTAGAACAGGCAAGTTCCAGGCGTGAAACTGCTTGGGAGCAACAAAAACGACTATAGCAGCCATGTGGAAAAATAAGTATCTACCTGATGTCACCCAATGACATGCACATCTTTGGCAAATCATGGCAATGGAAATAGTTTCATGCAACATGTCTGACAATCCTAAAGACAGTGATGCCCAAAATGAACCACTGGTCAACTAATGATCTGAGGGATCCCCTGTGCCGGCCTACCAGCCAAGACGTAAAGCACTATATCTTGTCTTGCTAGGAGCGAGTACTGTCTAACATATGTTATAGGTAGTACATAGGAAAGACAATTAACTAAGAGCCCCTCCCCGTGGAAACCTTGTTTACTGACAATACTTTTGGCCAAGATGATCCAAACATTGTGATTTCAATTCTGGGTCTGTATACTGTGATTCTTTCTAGGGGGGGGGAGTGGAAAGGAATGAAGGGTGGGATGGAATAGTTGGGATTCTAACTTTGTAAACACATAAACAGTGTTCTTTATACTTAGCACTTTGAAACCATGTTATATCATGGGAACTCCCATGCTGTAATAAACAACCACTGCAATGATAAATCTGTACTCTCCCATGTTGTTACTGATACTTCAAATGCAATAAAAATTATTTTGTTAAAAAAACAACACATTTCAACAGTAAAGCCATATGCATACCGTATGAACAGGAGTCACGTACTGCATCCTGAAGCTGCTGTTATGCAGAAGACTATAGATAGAAAAAAACACGTGCTGCACACGTAAACTGACATCACTGAGAGATGAAACCGGACCGAAGCATGGGAAACCACAAGCTGCACAGGAAGGCGAAAGCTTATGCTTAGTAGACTACCATTTTAAATTGACTTGTTAAGTCAAAAAGTTCAGATACAGTTTGCAGACAGGATGTTGAGCAAGTTAGGAAAAAAAGCGCACAGAGTAGAGCATCTGTATTAACCTGGAGAAATCGTTTATCAAAATAATAAGCTTCACACTAAAAAGAAAAAAAAAAATTCTACCCGAGTGCCTTTAGTTTATTTAAAAAGACAAGCAAAGAGCAAGCAGCATTAAGGCGTGTGCTGCAGACTAAATGGAAACCAGTACGCCTAATGGAGTGTACAGGAACTTTATTGCATATACAATTAACAGACAAAGAAGCATTAGTTTAAGTACAGAAAACATGAAACCAAACAAAGAACCCAGGATAGACGGCGGGCGGGGGCTTATTGGGGGGAGGGTGTGACAGGGATCGGGTCACACCTTGATCCTACAAGTATGAAAATATTAATTGAAACTGGTACGGCTGGAATGGAGGGGGGGGGGAGATAATGTTGGGGTGTTTTATTTGTTATCTTGTTGCGACAAGAACTAGGTGCAGGGTTTTGGAATACTCAGGTTAGATTCTCCCATTGTGAATTGTATTGAAGTCTAAGTTGATTATTACTTAATAAAACTTTTTTGATGTTAAAAAAAAAAACTAGACAAACATCGCTTATAGTATTCTTTGAAAATTTCATGTAAAAACTGGAGTGTAGGCTGCCTTTTGAAATTATTTATACATATGAAAGGTAACCTGTCGGAACCTTTAGACATATTACTGCAAAAAGTTACCCATCTGTTGCACTCTGTTCATTGCTTGTAGTATTTCATACACATACTCTCCAAATTCCTACCATCATATATACAGTATGGCATGTAGGCACAAGGTCCCCTCCCTCCTCTCATGAGATCCTGATGAAAAACCATTATTGATGCAGACACCCACACTCACCGAACCCAACAATCCAAGGCGAAATTACATCTGCAACATACTACTTACACACTTCCCTCGATAAATGCAGAACATTACTTGGTGCTTGCACCTTGACTTACTCCAACTACTTTCCTTACCAATAATTTTTTTTTCCTATTCCATTCTAATAATCCGAAGACGATGCCACTTTCTCATGTTTGCCCTGCACCTCTGCATGATGAGGGAGAAGGTGTAGTAAATACCAAAATCTCGTTTCAAACCTCAGAACAAAGTAGGACTTGTTTCTGCAAAGGTAAAAAACTAAGATCAAGACAGTAGTAACAGCCATTACATTAAATATAAGGTGTGGGATATGACACTTAATCTATTTACAAGTGATAATAAACACTAAATTAGTCAGTTCCTCGCGTACGGCATTACAGCAGCTTCCTTGAGAAAAAACACCACTATTCTATTGCTATATTGTGGGCGACAGTGTGAAGCAGTTCTGACCTCTTGCATGAAACTGATCAGTTTATCTCCCTATTTTTGTATTATGTTAACATTTCATCCAGCACATTCTACTTGAAGATCAATATTTCTACTCACTTGTCACTCTTTTCTGAAGCAAGGGCACATCATTGGGCTCAGCTTCCTCCTCTTCTTTCACACTCAGTGAATACACAGATGTAATGATGGGATCACCTAAAAACAATAGCCTACAATCAGACAACTTCACTGAAAAATCATCTTAAGTAACACTGGAGTAGCCAGCGAAGCCAAAATGAGATTCACATTGTAGCCAGAGCTACCAGTTTCAATAATGTCAACAATGTAATAGTCTTGATAGAGTAAGGAAGCCAATATGATGAAGAAAAGATGGTGTTCCTGTACCCACAACAATTTACAGTCCACAGCTGCGGAAAGGCACTCCTGACCCATTATGTAGATTTGTCTTGCCAGGAACAAATAGTTCAGCCTTCGTCTTTCCAAATCGGTGACTCCTTCATCCTGTGCTCCATCTTTACTTACTAAGAACCAATTGCCTTATTCCCTTATTTTCTTCAGCTCAAACACAATCCATGGTTGCACACTTTAGTCGACTCCTGTCCAGAACCAATCTTGGAATTCCTTTCACTCACTTTCTGCATTTAAAAGTCAGCTAAAAAGCATTCTGATCTCTCTTTACTGCTGGTCTTTAAGTAATCTTGGGAAGTTTTTGATTGGGTTGGGCTACACCATGGAAGCTCTACAGGTCTGAAGGTTATCGCAGCAAAGCCTACAAGTTCTATTAAACTACCAGTTTTTGTTGCCAACATTAACACAGCATGTTGTCTTGTAATCTTCTTTAGAACTGAGAAAAAAGGCTAAACATAAAAGTTGCTTCTCTTATATCAATTTGCCAGTCTCTGTTTACTCGGAGGCAGTTTGTTGTTAAGCGATATTTACCTATGGGAAATACCTGCAGCATTTTCTTTCCAAAAAGATTTTAAACCTTTTACTTTAATAGTAAATTTTGATTAAAAAAAAAACAAAAAGTAAATCATACATTTATCAATATGATCTTTAACCCAGTGATAGAGGAAACCACTTATTGACATTAAGAGAACATCCTTTAACCCCTTTGGCACGGATGGATGTTGGCCAATGACCAACACCCGCCTGTCGGCCCTCGGCCGACACGGAGGATGGCATGGCTGATAAGCGGTGAAACCCCGAAACAGGTCTAGGTTGCCTGTTTCCAGTCCAGGGAGGACCTGGCCGGGCAGTTCGGGTTGGACTGTTCCCATAGGGAGCAGGGTCAAGACTGATTTGCATATGGCTGGGTTCAAACTGGAATCGCATGGGGAGCAAAAAAATACAATGGATTTAGGCCCAGATCTCTGTGCTGGAGTGCTGTATGTAAGTGTTCTGCTTTTTGTCCAACAATTGTTGTTTTTGCATAAAAGGATACTGCGGTGCTTGCACCATAGGATTCTTATTTTATGGCTAAAGGTGGGGGTGACACGGAGTCGCTTCCACGTCAACCCCCGCCCACCTGTGACATTAGAGCGCCGCAGGTTGCGCTGATGTCACAGATTGCCCACAGGCAGCAGAGGAGACAAGTGGTAAGTTCTTGCTCTGCCGTCCCAGGGGTTTTTGGGGGTCTGCAATGCTTCCTGAAGTTTCAGGGAGGCCTCTTTGGGAAGGGGAGATGCTCCCCTTTCCAACAAAGCTTTCCTGAAATGATTTCCAGGCTGTGGATCACAGATACGCCACAATCCACAGTCATGAAAACCACTAGGCCACCAGGTTCCAGTGTTTGAGGAGGTCGGCCCTCGTGACGAACGGGCAGGCACCCCTGGGAGGCAAAAATTTTTTCGCTGGGGCATGATCGCATCCCCCAGGGAATTTGAAAAGAAAAGAAAAATAAGAAGAAATTATTTATCAGGGGGAGTCAACCCTCCTGGCATAAGGGTCGACCCCCTGTAGGCCCCAATGTTTTTAGGCAGTTTTTCAAGGGGGGGGGGGGAGCATCATCGCTCCCAGAGGAAACCACACATTTCCTAATATAAAAAATGAAATGTAGTCAGTGAGTGGGTGCACATTCTCAATTTAAACGGGGACATTGTGACTCACACACGTAAAGGCATTGATAAAGGCGTGTTTGCCGAAACCGGTCTGCCTGCGAATTAAAAATAAAACGAATTGAAGTACTTGAAGTCCGAGGAGTGCGTTGTAAATTCCCGAGCGAAATTGGTGAATACTATTTATTCGTGACTTGCCACTGTCACGACAACGGCACCCGCCCGTGAGATGTTCAGGAAGTGGGTGGCAATTGGTGGAGTATGTTTGTATAACTTCCCAGAACCGCCACCACTCACAAGCGAAGTGATGTCTTCAACACTGAGTTGCCTTTTACTACAAAAAAGGAGGATTCCAGTTACAAAACGGGAACCTGTGGATTCACCCGTTTGTGGAGTGTTACACGGCAGGGCGAGGAATCGACTTCAATCAGCCCCCGCATGGCAAGTGGATCAAAGCATGTTAAACTGCTTGTTTGTCTCTACTAAGGGACTTTTTCATTACTGTAAAGGACAATACAAACAAGCGTCTATACTCACTTAGAGACTGAAGAATAGTGCATGCTGACATGGCGGACATGGTAACCACCTTGTTTAATGATTTTGTCCGTCAACACTTGCCATGACCTTCTGAACCAATGGGAAGGTGCACATTCTCAATTTAAACGGGGACATTGTGACTCACACACGTAAAGGCATTGATAAAGGCGTGTTTGCCGAAACCGGGCTGCCTGCGAATTAAAAATAAAACGAATTGAAGTACTTGAAGTCCGAGGAGTGCGTTGTAAAATTCCCGAGGGAAATTGGTGAATAATATATATATATATATATATATATATATATATATATATATATATATATATATATATATATATATATATATATATATATATATATATATATATATATATATATACACATATACATTCATTCCATAATCGTTATTCAGATATAAAATATCCATAAAAGCACAGAGCAAAATAGCAGCAAAATTGTACATTTTAAAAACTTTAAATAGGTTAAAACTATAAACACCCAATTTAAAACAATGGACAAACAGAGACCTGTAAATTTGTGCAAAGCGACGCAACAAATTCTTCATAAACTTATAATAAGCTTAAGAGCGATAAAAGGATTTTTCGTAACATGTAGCAGCATAATTTTATTAAGTGCAAAAAAGGTTTAGTATTTAGCAGCTAAAATAGGTCTGGGTACAATCCAGTGTAAACGACTAGCAGCATAATACTTTAAAGTGCAGTCAAGTTAGACTGGAAGATTTAGACCATAAAATAAATACCAACACTTTTCAGGGCACTGGTCAAAAATAAAAATCATGTTCCCTATCAAAAAAGGTACAATAAAATCTACTTAAAAAGTGGACATAGAGGCACATGAAGGAATAGCCATTTTCAGAAAAGTGCTAACACAGAGAATTAGGTCTTCCCCATTAAGCTTAAGAATATCCCTGTAGGGGGGAGGAGCCTAGCGCGCAACCAAGATGGCCGCGTAGGCTTACGGCTCCCGAGGGCCTCCGCAACCTCCCACGTCTATCCTGAATTAATCCTGGTTTATTTGACGGGCTTTTGCAGATGAACTTGCGCTGAGGTGTCGCCCGTTTTCCGAATTCAGATCGGACGCCGGGACCCAGAATGGTTGCACTCCGAAGTTTGCGGCCTGCTCTTGCCTTGGTCCCGATCTCGAGCTGGTGAAGTGCCCGGGTACGAAGTGAACAACAGCGGCTGGCTGGGCTTGCCCTGCCACGGACCCTGCACTTTCACTTTCGTTTTCAAGCTTGCTCTCTGATATCGGCCGAGAGACTCTGGTGTTTCAGAGGGGCGCGGACGGCGAAGTGTCTGGCCTGACTCTCGGATTCTACATGGGCTGACTGTCGGCGACGGCTGTGCTCAATTGAATTAGCTACCTGGTCCCCCTTTTTTCCCTGGTGCGGGCGGGTGCCGGCCTTGGTGGCCTCCGGACGATGGCGGCGAGACTAGACGGCGACAAGTCGAAACCCAAGTCAACCCGGAGGGGTGCCTATACCCAGGTCAATAACATGGATCGATATGCGCAGGCAAAGGGATCCCCTGGTGGCTCGCATAAATCGCCTGAGAGGTATAAGGAGGTTTCCGAACATCGTCGGAGTTGACCCTGCTTGACGTCATGGACGCCATTGAGGAGATGAAGACCGCTGTGGGTCAGCAGTTTGATACCCTGGCTCATAAACTGGACGCGGTCCTGATCGATGTGAATTTGGTCAGGGCAGACCTGTCCAAAACTAACGAGCGGGTCGACTCCTTGAGTCAAGCGGCGTCGAGTCTAACTGTGGACGTGGCCGCCCTGCAGACGGAGGTCCGTAGGTTGCGGCTAGCCAGTGATCTGACGGACCGTCGACTTGAGGACTCTGAAAGCAGGGCTAGACGGAACAATGTTCGTATCATTGGAGTGCCGGAAAGATCGGAGGAATCTGCTGCGGATCTCTTCGTTGAGGACCTGGTGACCAATCGTCTCGCGCCTAAGGGACTGAGCAAGTTCTTTGCGGTGGAGCGGGCCCACAGGATTCCGGGTGGTGCACCCAAGGTGGGTGCTCCCCCGCGGCCTATAATCGCCCGACTCTTTAACTTTCGGGATAGGGATGCTATCCTACAGGCGTCGAGGGTTGCCGGGCCGCTGAAGTTTGAGAACTCCAATGTCAGCTTTTACCCGGACTTCACGCAAGCGGTCCAGAAACAACGGCTGGGTTTTTTGGGTGTCAAACGGCGCTTGAGGGACATGGAGCTGAAATATGCGATGTTATTCCCGGCAAAGCTGCGGGTTGAGTTCAAGGGTCGTTCCCACTTTTTCGACCGGCCGGAGGCGGTTGGAGACTGGTTGGATGCCCTGCCTCGGGGACAGGATCGAGACAGTCGGATGGCGGAGAGCGGACGGGATTTGGTGGAGCAGGATTAGAACTTGGTTCCTGGTGATGGACTGAACTGGTGACGTTTTGTACCTTGGCTCAACTGGACCCTAAATTGGCACAATATGCCCTCCAAATGCCCGGGGGTTGTGGGGAGCTTATTGGGGTCCTTTCCTCCTTCTGGGGTTCTTTTTGTGGTATGTGTTGTGGCGACAGGCACACTGCGAGTTGGGGGGGCTGTTTGGGCTCAAGCAGGGGTGCAGGGAGGGGGGAGTTGTGGTTTGGGGGTTGTGGGGGAGGGGGGTTGTTGGGGATTGTTTGTTTCGCAAGGCAATGTGAAGTTCTCTGCTGACTTATCCGGGTTGTGCTTTCCGGGATGTGGGTATCATGCACGGGAGTGGGATGGGGGGTAGGGGATTGAGAATCCTTTCGTGGAATGTGAATGGACTTGGGGACAGGATCAAGCGCGGGGTGGTGTTGCAGTTCTTGAAGCGGATTTCGCCCGACATTGTTTTCCTGCAGGAGACACATTTGATTGGGAACTCCTTCCATGCCCTAAATAGGAGAGGCTACCGCCTTGCCGCTCACTCTGGTTTCACTTCTGGCTCTAGGGGAGTGGGCATTTTGGTTAGGGCCTCTCTCCCATTGGAAGTTGATGAGGTGCTTCACGATGATAGGGGGCGCTATGTGGCACTGGTGGGGAGATGGGAGGGTAGGACTATCTCGCTCGTCGCTGTGTATGTGCCTCCGGGGTTGCAGACGGCTACATTTGCTGATTTGGGGCGTTTGGTCCTGGGACTCCCTGGGGGGGTTTTGGTGTTGGGGGGTGACTTTAATGCCGTTGTCTCCGGGTTGGAGGACCGTCACCCCCCCAGGGATCTCCCTAGGGCTCAGGCCTGGTTGGGTGGCTTTTTGGACACTTTGGGACTTGTAGATTGCTGGAGATTGATGCACCCGGGTCAGGCGCAGTATACCTTTCACTCGGGGGCCCATGGGAGTCTCTCGAGACTTGATCACATGCTTATGCCAGCGATCCAGGCTGGGATGATTGGGGAGGTGCGTCATTTAGCCCGAGGTATTTCTGATCATTCCCCTATATGGTTGCAACTGAAGGTTGTCCCTGGTCAAGTCCACTGATCACTACTTCAATGATAATGTGGGGTCGGTGCCGTCGGCCGTCTCCCTATGGGAGGCTTATAAAGTGGTGATCAGGGGGCAGGCCCTGTCCCTTATCTCCCATGCTAAGAGGTGTGAGAGCGGAGGTGGTTCGCCTGGAAACTGAAATAGCTGAAATGGAGGAGGACTTGGAGCGGGGAGTTACTGATGAGAAAGTGCATGTTCTCAGCCTCAAACAATCAGATTATAGAGCGCTAGTCACGGAAGCCGCCAAAGGGATGAGTAGAGAGCAGCAAGGACGACTGTATGATGTGGGGGACAAGGCCGGAAAGTTGATTGCTTGGTTGGCTAAGAAGGAGAGAGCGAGCAGGGTGGTGCCCGTTGTGGAGAGAATGGATGGAGTGCGTGTGACTGACCCGGTGGAGATCGTTGACTGCTTCGCGGCTCATTTCCGCGGGGTATACTCTCCGGTATCTGTGCGTTCGGAGGAGGATTCTCATCTGTTGCTTAGAGACATTGCATTGCCAACCCTATCGGAGGCTGATGCAGTATTGATGGAGGCGAAGTTGTCGTCAGATGAGATCGCTCTGGCCACTCGCTTGATCGCATCGGGTAAGGCGGTGGGTCCTAATGGTCTTCCCATCGAACTATATAAGTTGCGTCCCGATAAGATAGAGCCGCATCTTCGGGACATGTTTTTCGCGGCACGTGCGGCGGGCTTCCTCCCCCCTGACCAACGCCTCGCCAACATAGTTGTGATACACAAAGAGGGGAAGCCGCGAGATCGCTGCGCCTCTTATAGGCCCATTTCGCTACTGAACGCCGAACCCAAAATTCTGGCTAAGGTATTGGCTAATCGACTGGCTCGGGTCGTGGGCGACTTGATTCATCAGGATCAGTCCGGTTTCATACCTCATCGGAACACCGCTCTAAATTTGAGGCGGTTGCACGGCGTGCTGGCTAGAGCGGAATTTATATGGGAGCCTGCCATCTTGGCATCTTTAGATGCTACTATGGCGTTCGACACTTTGGAGTGGCCATATATTTGGGCCGTGTTGGCGAAATTTGGATTCGGCCCTGAATTTATTGGTTGGGTAAAATTACTATATGCTGACCCTCTGGCTCAGGTGGTGGTGAATGGTAGGGTGTCGGCTCCCTTCGCACTGGGGAGAGGTACGCGGCAGGGATGTCCATTATCACCCCTTCTCTTTGCACTTTCTTTGGAGCCTCTCGCCGCCTGGTTGCGTTGGGAGCCGTCGTTGCGAGGCATTAGATGGACGCCGGAGTTTGAAGACCGTGTCTCCCTTTACGCGGATGACATCCTTCTGTATCTCACCTCTCCCCGACAGTCGCTGATTGTATTGGTGGACGTACTGAATTCCTTTGGTCGCAACTCCGGCCTGGTCATCAACTGGGCCAAGTCGTGTGTTTACGTCCTCTCGGGTGAGGCCCCCCTCCTGCCACGGGATTGCCCTATCCAGATTGCTACCCTGGGGTTCAAATATTTGGGAATCTTTATCTCACTGGATCCCGCGGTCCGCTATGAGCGAAACCTTCTCCCTCCCCTCCAGTGATTGAAGGCCGACGTCGCGAGGTGGCGTCGGCTTCCGCTCTCGCCACTTGGACGGGCGGCATTGTTTAAAATGATGTCACTACCTCGCTTCTTGTATGCTTTGCAAAATACTCTAGATGTCGTGCCAGCCCGTTATTTCCGGGAGGTGGAGGGTCTTCAGCGCCAACTGTTTTGGGACGGGCGACCGCGGATTGCTCTCGCCAAGTTGACGCTCCCTTGGTACGATGGGGGGGTCGCCCTCCCCGATATTAAACGATACTATTGGGCGTCTCAGTTGGCGGCGGTGAACCACGGGATATACGGTCCTGCCTTGAATACGGCCTTCGAGATGGATACATTTCTGCTCCCGGGTGGGGACTATAATAGGGCGCTGTACTCGGTGACTCCGGGCACGCGGTTGACAGGACCCACGCAGGTTGCGGTACGTGTGTGGCACGCGGCGAATGCTGCGATGGGGTGGAGGGATCGCTTGACTCGGGCGACGCCGTTGTATGCCTCTGAGCGGTTGGGCTGTTTGTGGAGATCAAAAGGCTTTGAGAAATGGGATATGATTGATATATGTAAGGTGGGTGATCTTTGGGCGAAGGGGTCTTTCAAAACGTTTGAAATGCTTAAAACTGAATATAAATTAAACGATAGAGAGTACTTCCGGTATGCTCAAGTCTACCATGCGCTGTGTTCGGTTTTTCCAGACGTTGCTGCTATCCCCGAGTACTCCCCACTGGAGGATAGAGTGTTGGATGGCTACGTGCCCGACAGCACTATTTCTCTGATTTATAAGAAACTCATTAATGATCGCGCGGACTTGCTGCTCCGTCTGTGGGACGCTTGGACAGGCGATGGCTTGGCATTGGACCACGAGGACTGGGTATCAGCGGTGGCCTCCCCGAAAGAGGTGGCGATCCCGGCCCGCTTACGATTCGTACAGCTGAAGATCCTTCATAGAGTGCATGTCACGGGGCCCGGTTTGCTGCGTATGGGTTACTCGATGGATGGACAGTGTAAGCGTGGATGTGGCCTGTCGGGTACCTTTCTCCATATCTTATGGGAATGTTCGGAGGTTGTGCGATTTTGGAACGGTATCCACACCGTAATGGAGGAGGTCACGCACGTTGCTCTGTTGCCAGAGGCTAGGAGGTGCTTGTTGAATGTCTGGGAACCGAATGATTGTAATGCGGCACAGACGCAGTGGGTGACCTTGGGGTACATGGTGGCTAAGCGTAACATTGCACAGCTGTGGGGCTCCCCGAGGCCGCCCACGATCGAGGTATGGAAGGAGAATATGGACTGGTGTATGTTTAGGGAAAAGACGGTGTATGTGGCGAGAGGCAAGCCAGGGAAGTGGGCTAAGGTATGGGGTCCATGGAATTTATATCGAGGACGTATCTGCACCCCGCCTCTGTCATTAGAGATCGATATTGCTTTGTCCCCCTAGCCACGCATTCCGCGGGATGGTGTGAGATGTGTTCCATGCTTTGTTCTCCCGTTGCCCCCCTCTACCGCTTCCAGACAAGACCTGCTTTGGACACTGTACGTTATCCCCCCTCCTGGGAAGAGCACGCTGCTATTTCAGACGCTCATTGCCTTGAGTGTGTTTTATATTTAATAAAAAATGAAACTGTTTATTCCGAATGCTCCTGGCCTATGGCCACGGCCTGTTACATGTGCTCACGAACTTCCGGGAGCTTTGCCTCTGGATCATTTGAATGTGTGGCGTTGCACTGCGGGCCTCGGGCTCTATAGCGGCCGGCCCTGGTGGTTGTAGGCCCTTGTCTGTATTTTATTGTGTATCAACGGTTTCTAATAAAAAGTTTAACAAAAAAAAAAAGAATATCCCTGTAGGCTACTTTGACGTCAATAATGGCCAGTGCCTTAAAAAAAGGGATCAACAATTGTTTACTGTATTTTTGGTAAACGTTAGATAAGAATAAAAAATATAAAAGATTGCTTGCCACGGTTACCACAGGGACAGGGCGTTTGCTCAAGATTAATGTTGAAGCCCAAAGGGAAGCATAATAGGTATTTTAAAGTGACAGCCCTAAGGCGAAAGAGCAAGCATCTCTCCCAGCGGTTAATATCTTTTAGGAGGTAACTAGCTGGCAAATGTGAGGGAGGGACCATCAGCGTCCACCATGGACATATACCGTGCAACTGAGGATTTGTGCTCTTGTGCATGTCTCACATCACCATATTGTTCATATAGGGGCACCTGGACAGTCTTTTTGTTAAAACCCTCCGTGTTAATTGGGTTTAAAAAGATATGGTCGAAATTTACACTAGTCAAGCTATCCCTAACGGCCACCAGCCAGGGTATATCCCCGCTCTTATCGCATTTGAGGCAATCGGCTATAATTTCTTTTGTTAATGTGGCTGCTGGATTTTACCAAACGTTTAGCCAAAATATGGCCAGGCGGGACCCAATATAATCCTCTGATGGTGTTTCTCCCCTGAGAGAGCCATTGTGCACCCAGGGGAAAACACACATTAAAAAAAATATGCCACATAATCTATCATCCCTGCATAATTTGCAGATTTCTTTTTAAGAAAAAATATTTGCAGCTTAAGCGGATCAAAAGTGACTGAAAATGTGGTGAGGTGTTCGCACGCAGCCGAAGGCGCTGCGCAAAGGTTGACTGATCATCATTCAGTTGCTTTTTCTGTATTTGGCTGCTACACTGGCGCTATTGAGGTGAAATCCTTGCCCAAGCAGAATTATAATGTTTTCAGATCACAAAATAATGAAGTAATACTGTGAGTGCAACACTGTGCCACAAAATGTGCCTTTTCTTGCCTCATTAATTAGACAACCCTATCACACAATTTAGTGCTCTCCCACTGCATAATTCAAGTAACCCTGGCAAAAGACACTGTGCGTTTTTACAAGGAGAATACCTGGACATAATGTTGCAGGGGCACTATATGAATGTGTGCTTCTTGAGATCAAAGGTAGATGTGTGGCTTCAGGAAATTCGTTTCATACTGGCAATGGCCTAGAATATCATACTGGCAATGGTCCATATCTCCCAACAGTAAAGTTTTGCCTAAGTCATGACAAAAGTATGCTGTCAAATTGGCAATGTGGCAAGTTGAAGTAATACAGTGTATTTATTGCCTTTTTTAATGTTTTTGGAGTGCCTGCAGCTTCAGCAAAAAATTAAGTCTTTTTTTTTTTTACTTACTGTTGCACACATCTCACCGCTGCACACCCCCCTTCTACAATGTTTTAGAAGGAAGGTTTTAGCTGGTGGGCAGAGATGACAACTCGGTTGATAACTGCCACTAGGCCCTAACTCTAGTTATGGAGGACAGCTCTGAAACATGATCAGATAGTGAGTCAGCATCTGAGAGAGAGAAAAATTCAGCAAAATCTGGAAATTATTTTTCAGTTGGCTGAGTTCTATTCGACGACTCAACCTCCAGCGAGTCCGAGAGACATAATAATGGCAGTCATGATATCTCTCCGCAAGCAGTCTGTGCAGTGGAGCGACCGCAGCAGGTTACACCAAACCCGAGAACAGGTATATAGAGCAGCAAGCATAGAAGGAGTGTTTTTGGCAGCCCCCCAATTTAGTACAGCTTCAAATTCTCCAGTTCACTGGTGACAACAGATGGGTACTCGATAGAGAAATATTTTTTGCTGTATCAACTACGTCCATTTGTTTTTGGATATTGACTTCTTTGAGGAAATTGTGCAGCAAGCAAATCTGAGTGGAGAACAATCTCAGAGAAGCATGAAGGCACTCTATGGTCTCATTCTAGGGCACACCAGTGGACTTCCACTTCACTTGAGGAGTAGAGGACATTTTTAGGCCTTACACTCTGAATGGGGTTAGTGCACAAACCAAGCTTGCAGTCTGTGTGAAAGTGCCCTCTTTCTGCATGGTTGCCCCCACTTTTTCCTGAATTGCTGATTTACTTTGACTGAGTGTGCCCTGGGCTCCTGCTAATCAGGTACCCAGGGCCTAAGTTCTTTCCCTAAAACTGCATTGAAGCCTACACCCAATTGTCATCTCTGGCAACAGGTCAGCCCCTGGGAAATGGTAACACAGGTACCCAGGGCACTGTGACCAGAGAAGGCCTCTAAGGGCTGCAGCACTTATTGTGCCACCCTTAGAGGTCCTGTACTACTACACTCTCACACTGCCTTTGCAGGCTGCGTGTTTTGGTGCAGAACAAAGTGAAGAGTCGACATGGCACACATCTATGTGCCATGCCTACAACCAACTGCCCTGGCATAGGTCAGCCACCCTTCTAGCTGGGTGCTCTATACCAGTGGTGAGGGTACAGGTACATGAGCCCTGTACCCCTACACTGTTTAAGTCCATTCTTAGACATTGTAAGTGCAGTGCTGCCATTAAGAGTATATGGTGCTGGGAGTTTGTCATTACGAACTCCACAGCACCATAATGGCTACACTGAAAACTGAGAAGTTTGGTATCAAACTTCTCAGCACATTAAACCCACACAGATGCCAGTGTGGCATTTAATGAAAAATGCACACAGAGGGCATCTCAGAGATTCCCCCTAAAACGAACCCACCTTTAGTGTCCAAGCTGAGTGGCTGCTTTCAGCTGCCACCACCAGACATGTTTCTGGACTCCTGGGCTGCCTGAAACAATGCACATCCTGGGACGAGGTGCCAAGCCTCCTCCCCCAGGATGGGCAGGGTTCACAAAAGGGAAGCTTCAAAGGCTTGCCGCCTTTGTGAGCTTCCCAAAGCCACTTGCTGCTTTCAGCAACTGGTCCCCACCGGTTTTGACCCTCACTTTGGCTTTGGGCGGGAGAACCAGTGGGAAAAACAAGTGAGGAAGAGAAGTGTGCCCACCTATGCCAATTCCACCCCTCAGGTGGGGGAGGCGAGGTGAAGCTCAACTCTCAGTCCACGCCATCTTGAAGTTGGGGGGACTCAACCAACCAGGTACAGGCACATGCCCCCCTCCGACTGGTGTTTGGCATAATAGGGGGTGTACCCACCCCAGGGATGGGACCTCTTGGTTCCTGCCTTTTACCTACCTTTAACACCCCTAAATCTAGTATTTAGGGGAACCCCTGAACCTTGTTTCCTCAGATCCAGACAAGAAACAAGAAGAAAAGATGAAGGACCAAACAGCCGTGCGGCAGCTAACAAGAGGAAGACGCCCACTGACTTGGCCCCAGCCCTACCTGCCTGTCTCCCCCTCGAACCTGCTCCTGCGAAATCCCAGTGTGTCCTGCAGCCAGCAACCTCAAAAACCCAGGAGGACCTGCCTGCCTGCACTTCCAAAGACTGCTTCTCCTGTGAACACCGGATTTGTTCAACTGCAACCTCTGGCAGCAGCTGGAGACCGCGACTCCGCCCCACTCTGCACCGGCCGTTCACCGCCCGAGCTCGAGTGGGCAAACATCACGAGGTAGTCACCCCCGGCGATCCTGAACCTAGATCCGGCGACCCCTGACCTGCCTCAAGCCTCCAGCCGACGCCTGTAGCCTAATTCCAGAAGGCCCCTGTAAGCGCGACCCGGAGCTGGTAAGAAGATCCGACCCCAAAAGGCACCCCTGCACCCGACGCCCCACGGCCTTGTGTGCCAAAACCGACGGAGCCTAACCAACACCTAACTTCCCAACTTACCTCTCGAAGTGGTGGCCGCACCCAGAAGTCCTTCGTCTCCCTGCCTGCAGTGCTTTTGCAAACCGGAGGTTCTCCATTGGAAACAGAGCAGCCGATCTCGAAACAGCACCCTGCACCCGGCCACCCTAGTGCCGCTGAGGGTGCACCTTGGGTGCGAATTTGTTTCCTCATTTGCCCTGAGCAAAAGTCCAGAAGATTTGCTCCCATAACCCAGTGGCCTGCTTACCAGCAGCCACCAACCGGGGGCCCCCTATCCCCTATCGGATAACATTGGGCCTCAACACTCTGCACCCAGCCGCCCTAGTGCCGCTGAGGGTGTAACACAAGTGCATCACTGACCCTGGGGGACCCCTGAGTCTACCCCCCAGAACCTCAACTCCCACTACCGCTTACCTACCTAAAAATCGATAACCATTTTCCTCCATAGGATAACATTGACACTTTTTCCTGAAAAAGTTTTCAAGTGTGGAGTTTTGAAACCTAAAGAAATTCTTTAAAATTGTACTATTAAACAAAAATGCTTTTACTCACCTGTTTACAGGAAATGTCCCAGTGCTGCACCTAGGCATACAGCACTGAGTAAGAAAAGTAATCCAAAAGTAACTTACCTGCTATTTTACTGAAAATCCCATTCTAGTCTATGTACTGCATTTACAAGTGATTACATTTCTCTGAAACAATACTGTAAGTCAAACCATAGTACATTTACAATTGCAATTGAACTGTTTTACAATCAGCATTTACTACTGTATAGTATGTATTGCTTACACCTGTGCCAGGCTTGCTTGGTTCTAGAAATAAAAAAACTAAAAGAATATTTTTATACAAAAACAATTGGTCTGAAGTTCAGTCTTTGAGTGTGTGAATTCATTTGCTGACTGAGTGTGTACAACAAATGCTTAACACTGTCCTCTGATACTGCCTTACTGCTCGACCACACTACCACAAATAGTAAGGTTTCATCTAATTTTACCTCTGCCTACCTTTGGGGTTCCACTGGACTCTGTGCACACTATACCTCACATTGGTATAGTATATACAGAGCCAGCGTCCTACAGAGTCCTACTCGTCTACTGGCATGGTTTATGAGACATCAATCTTCGCACTGTGCATCAGCAGAGATGGGTTTTTACTATTGCAACATATGCTCCATTTCAATAACATTCTGCTGCATTGCCTGGGGGCTATCCAAACCATTACAGGTTGTTAAAGAATTTGCCTGCTGTGGAACATTTGGCTGCCAAAGATTTAAACTTCTGGAAAGAATATAGCCATTGAAGAGCCCTTGATCTTGTACAATGGCCGGCTGCTATTCAGGCAGTACATTCAGAGCAAAAGTTGTACATGCTCTGTGAGAGCACACCTGGCAATGTGTACATCATGAGAGTGTATACAGGTAAGGAATACACTCTAAAACTTTTAGGTTGCCGTCCCATGCTAGGAGCTACAGTAAAGATTGTATGGGAGCTTGTACAGTCATCCTTCATAAAGGTTATAACCTTTATGTGGACAACATCTATATGGGAGTAGAGCTGTTCAGTGAGCTGTACAAAGCGGGACCTGTGGCATACAGTACAGTTCGTTGTTGCCCCGCAGGATTCCTTCAGAAGCTTGTTTTGAAGATGCTCCCAAAATTCCAGAGCATTGCGTTAAGTCTCAAAAAACTGTTTGTAGTCAAGTTCTCTGATCGGCGTTATTTGTACGTGCTCACCACAATTCATGATGAGAGCACTTCCCCATCACGGTTTGGGGTCAGATGGCTGAAATTCACAAGCCCAGCTGTATATTTGATTACAACAAGTACATGGACGGAGTTGATAAGAATGACCAGGTTCTTCAGCCATACAATGCAAGTCGTAAAACTCTCACTTGATAGAAGAAGCTACTTACCCACCTGAACCAGATGGCAACATACAATGTGCATGTTGTTTATAGTCAGACCACCACAGGAATACCCATTTCTTTTGTTAGCTTTCGGTTGACGATCACTGAAAGTCTTACCGCTACAGAAGCAGCAACCTCTATTTCATATACTGTGGAGAACGAGCCAAGGCTGCAGGATCGACACTGGCAACCTCATTCCTGAAACAGGTGTGGACGCATGTTTTATTTCATGAGGACTTAATCTAGTCTTGGTCACGTTTTGTGATATTTAGTGATGACAAGGCCTGAATAATATATGCACAACTAGAATGATGGCGCATATACTAACGTACCCTGCTGAACTAGACAGCATGTAATAGAAGGCTTTCTCAATGATATGTAGATAGCCCTGTCGGACTGTGGATGAAGATAGAACGGCATTTGTACAGCGTGCGTAAAGCCCTTGTACTTGGTGTCTGAGGCATCGTGATAATGTTATGCGAAGCCAGATAAATAAATAGAAGTAGTTTCGGAGAAACTAATCAGATATTGTCACACTCGTGAATATGTGCAAAAGGTCACAGAAGTAATGTTATTGTGCAGAAAGAGTACAATTTAAGTAAATGTGTAGCTTATTTTACATGGACCTGACCTGGGCACATAACACCCACTCCTCATACTAATGGCCGATATAAAAGCGTCAATATAAAAGCTACCTAAAAAAGCAGCAGGCCATAATGAAATTCAAACTAAAAAAGTCTAAACCCACTTTTAAAATCATCTAAAAGCAAGCTTCACTTTAAAATATTAATAAAAGCCATTAAAAGTCATTATACTATTTGAAATCTAAAGCACTCAAAGCCATGGTGCCAAGAAAAAAAGCAGAAAAATATTGTTTTGAATCTTTTTGTTTAAAAATAGGCCAAATAGTTCCTACCACATAGACAAGCCAATTGTTTATGTGTTTTGAGTAGTAGATGCAACATTGCTGCTGTTGGCAACCGCAGACAACATTCCCAGAGGTACACCTCGAACCATGTTGATGGAGCAAAGGTGGTTCTATCCATTTCCCACGGTAGCCACCAAGGGAGGGAGTACATCCTGTAAGTGTTCTGTAGAGCCTGCATCTATTTCACTAGGAGACAAAGCATCCCAGGGTAGCTCGAAGAATGCATTCATCAGCAATGCTGGGGACAACAATACTCATGGCCTTCAGGGGGTCAATCCATACCTTAATGTCCAATGGTGCACCCAATTGTGATCCGAAATATAAATCCAATACGCATTCATGGCTGCAAAGCAGGCAGCGGAATACAGGCTGTAAGCAATGAAGCCACACATGCCTGAACGACAAGAACCCAGGCTCATTCAGTTCTAGAAGCAGAAGTGTGCCGAAGCAGTGCATAATGCGCTCACAGCATCACAGCGCAGCCAGTGCTGTCTCCATTCCATTTTGAACAGGGACGTTCATTGCAGAGTAAGAGAATTAAAATCAGAATTCCTGCCACAAGTAGCAGGACAAGCGGAAGACCTCCAAAAGCGCTTCCAAATATGGAGTGTATAAAGGATAGTATAAAACTGTGTGAAAGGTGCTTATCATTCCACAGCCAATACATTTGAAAAAAGTGCACTAGTCCCTTCATATCAGACATATTACGGTGGACCAGCCCCCAAAAGGCAGAGGGACGTTAGTATGAAGTAGTGTATCTCGGATGAGGATCTCGCAACCTGGAGATCCAACGTCTCTCTGGTGGATGATATGGTCACATCCTTTTGAAAAAGCATGGCTTTCAGTTTGCTCAGAGAATCAAATCGTATGTTGGAAACATTTATCAAAGCCCATAGCGTTGCCTCCGTAACTGTGCGAGCAGGTGGAAACAGTAAATGTGTGCAACAACTAACTATGGAATTAAGCGTCAAAGGATAAGCAATGCCTGGTTCCATTCCACAGCAGCCTTGATCGTTCAGCGTCAAGTAACTCCCATTAGACAGCAGCCTGAAGTGAAATGTCCTTGCATACTAAGGACCCGCTCAAGTATTCGCTCAGTCTGAACTGCTAAGAAAGACTTCCGTGTCCCCATTCCTGCATCTAAACCTGAATGGTAATTCCTAGTATTCATGCACATAACCTTCTCCTAGTGCTTCAGATCTTCCTACTTGGTGGTATTTTAGACAATATTGGAATTGGTAAGTTGTGATCGGTAGGGTAGTGTAACCATGGATTATCAAGTCTGTGGATGGTGTCTCAACCACGGTGAAAGGTAATTGATCTAATTTTTAAATGTGCAACATGGTATACTTTGCAATCACTTCGTGCCATCAATAACTGTCTTTCAGTTTGGTTATATGCAGAAAACAGATTAGTGCTGTAAATATAATGCCACGGAACGTGGCCAGAACCTAGTCTTTGTGGCGTCCAGTTTAATAACACAATGGACCGTAGTTGTAATCGTTCATGCTGTAAAATAGACATCTCATGTTGTATTATATCAATTTGCAGAAGATACTATGTTGTCAAGTGAATATATCCTGGGGGATAAACTGGTCATACTATTGTCAACCTCAGCCAAAGCCTTTTCTAAATTAACCCTATCAATTTGGCGTAGCCTCTCAGCAGCTTTCGGCTGTGAAACTTTCCACAGCTTGTTGTATATTGCATACAAGTGCTTTTGACGTGGGTTCCGGGGACCTAATAAGAAATCCCTGAGATCATGTCATGAGAAAGTGTTGAGGTTTTTAGTCAATCAAGGCACAAAACATCCCAACACTATATGATGTTACCACCCTGAGTATTCGGATTGTACATATCGCTGGTCAGGCCTATTTATTTGAAACCCTTCGACATAGCCCAGGAATCTAGACTGACACCCATTAGTGTTCACAGGCCAAACCAACCATCCCTTCCAATTGGGGTCTGAAGAATTGTAAGAGCCATTGTGTATGGGGAGCGACCCTTGACCTTGCCAGGTAGGTCGCTCCCCCCCGCTGCAGCTCCACCTGATTCTCTGAGTGCCCTTGTTGCCCCGTTGTTGTTTTCTTCTGCTCTGTGTGCCCTTTGCTCCATCTGTGCCCCGCTGCCCATATTTGCCTTCTGTTACCCGTGCTCTTGTGCGCCCTTTTTGTTCCTTCTGTGCCCCGCTGCCCATTTTTGCCTTCTGTTCCCCGTGCTCTTGTGTGCCCTTTTGTTCCTTCTGTGCCCCGCTGCCCATTTTTGCCTTCTATACCCCGTGCCACCTGTTGTGCCTGCTCGCCCCCCCTCGCCGCTTCCGATCCCGCCGCTGCATTCCCTGCGGCCCCGTCCCCCTCTGTGCCCATTCGCTGCCCCCTGCCACCCGCCTCCCAGATGCTCCGCCCTCCCACCTCCCCTTAAATTGCGGCCGCTGCATGGGCGCACCTAATGCAAGCCCGCCTGGACCGCGCCCAGCGCCAGAACCCCTGGCCCCCGCACCAGCCATGAAGACCGCCTCCGATATGACACCAGCACCCTCATCGCTCTCAACCCAGGATGGACCCTCACCTGCTGCAGGGCCGCCCCGAAGCGCACCCACGGTCCATTCGCCTGCCGGAACTGCAGCTTCTCCTGCATCGAAGACACCGAGACACCCGCCACGACAGAACACAACCAGCTCCGATGCATCCTGATCCGCACGCAAACACGCCGTCGAGCTCTGGGACCTACTCGACACCGCATCCCCAGACGTCGCCTTCCTGACCGAGACCTGGATGAACGAAGCCTCCTCTCCAGACATCGCCATAGCCATCCTCGATGGATACAAGATCGCCCGCAGAGACCGCACCAACGGAATCGGAGGAGGAATCGAATTTGTCCACAAAAAGACCATCAGGGTCTCAACAAACACCGACGACACACTCAAGACCACCGAACACATGCAGTTCCAGATCCACACGGACCCCAAGACCACCCTAACAGGCACCCTCGTCTACAGACCACCCGGACCCTGACCACAATTCTGCGACGCAATCGCCGACTTCATCAGCACGCACGCACTGACCTCCACCGACTACATCCTCCTCGGAGACCTGAACTTCCATCTGGAGAACAACAACGACAGCAACTCCTCCACCCTGATAGACAACCTCGCCAACCTCAGACTGGAACAGCTCGTCACGACGCCGACCGACATCGCCGGACACATGCTCAACGCCATCTTCTCCTCAAGCCCCCACGTCTCCTTCAGCCACATCTCTGAACCCACCTGGACCGACCACCACTGTATCCACTTCCGGAAACCCGTCGCACATCACCGCACCCTACAGATCCCCCATCGCTGCTGGGGCAAAATCACCGAAGTACAACTACAGACAAACCTCGCACTCAACCCACCAACCAACCAACCACTCCAACCCCGACGATGGTGCGCGCACCCTCAGACGATGGATGGACGACTGCGCCAACACCTTAGCCCCACTGAAACAACAAACCCTCAGAGACACCAGCAAGAGAGCCAATTGGTTCACCCCGGAACTCCTAGCGTCAAAGCGCACCTGCCGGAAGTTGGAGAACATATGGCACAATGAGAAGTTGCCGGGCAGCCGCGCAGCCCACAAAGACGTCAACCGCAACCACCACCACCTCATCAGGAACACCAAGAGGACCTCCTTCAAAGACCGCCTCGACATCTAGCACACAACAGCAAGGAGCTCTTCAACGTCGTGAAGGAACTCTCCAACCCCAACGACATCCCGCCGTCGCAAGCCCTGTGCGACTCCCTCGCCACCTTCTTCCACCGCAAGATCGCCGACATCCACGACAGCTTCAACCCCCGGACGACCCTAACACACCCCAACACGCCGGACCCACGACACCCCACCGACCACGACCCCCTGACAACCTGGGCCAACGTAAGCATCGAAGACACAATCAAGACCATGGGCACAATCCACTCCGGCTTGCCGTCTAACCCTTTTCCACACCACATCTTCAACAAAGCCGGCAGCTCCATCGCACCACACTTGCGCAACATCATTAACCTCTCCTTCGAGACCGCGACCTTCCCTGAGAGCTGGAAACACGCCGAGATCAACGCCCTACTGAAGAAACCCAAGGTGGACCCGAGCGAACTCAAAAACTTCCAGCCCATCTCCCTGCTTCCGTTCCCAGCCAAGGTCATCGAGAAGATAGTCAACATCCAGCTCACCCGCTACCTCGAAGACAACAGCATCCTGGACCCCTCGCAGTCAGGATTCTGCAGCAACCACAGCACCGATCAGAATCCTACTGGACAATGGCGAGACGGCGGCCCTCATCCTTCTGGACCTCTTCGCCGCCTTCGACACCGTCTGCCACCGCACACTACGCACACGACTCCACGACGCAAGGATCCGAGACAAGGCCCTGGACTGGACCTCCTCCTTCCTCTTCGGCAGAACCCAGAGAGTCCGCCTCCCCCGTTCCGATCCGAAGCCTCCGAGATAATCTGCGGCATCCCGCAGGGATCCTCCCTCAGCCCGACGCTGTTCAACGTCTACATGGCGCCTCTCGCACGCATCGGCCGACATCATGACCTCAACATAATCTCCTACGCCGACGACATGCAACTGATCCTCTCCCTCACCAAGGACCCCCTCACCTCCAAATCCAACCTCCACCAGGGAATGAAGGCCGTCGCTGACTGGATGGAGGATAGCCGCCTTAAGCTGAACACAGACAAGATGGAGCTCCTCATCCTCGGGCCCAACCCCTCAGCATGGAACGACTCCTGGTGGCCCGCATCGCTGAGGACACCCACCGCACCTACCAACCACGCACGCAACCTGGGAGTCATCCTCGACTCGAAACTCACAATGACCAAACAAGTCAATGCTGTCTCCTCCACCTACCTTCAACACCATCCGTATGCTCCGCAAGATCTACAGATGGATCCCGACAGACACAAGAAAAACAGTCACCCAGGCCCTAGTCAGCAGCAGACTCTACTACGGAAACACCCTCTATGCCGGAGCCCCGACCAAGCTCATCAACAGACTGCAAAGAATCCAGAATGCCTCTGCACGCCTGATCCTCGATGTCCCGCGCCGCGACCACATCACCCCCCACCTGACGAACCTGCACTGGCTCCCCGTCGACAAAAGAATGTCCTTCAAGCTCCTGATCCACGCACACAAGGCACTCCAGAAGACCGGCCCAGCCTATCTCAACAGTCGACTCTCCTTCTACGTACCCTACAGGAAACTCCGCTCCGCAGACCTCTCCCTGGCTACCGTCCCATGCATCCGTAGAACCACAACCGGAGGCAGATCCTTCTCCCACCGCGCCGCCAAGACCTGGAACACCCACCCCCTCAACCCACGACAAACCGAAGACTTTCTAACCTTCAGGAGACGACTCAAGACCTGGCTGTTCGACCAGTAGCAACAGCACCCCCCCCCCCCCCGACTCCCCACCCTCAGCACCTTGAAACCCTTGCGGGTAAGTATTACGCTTTACAAATTATTTGATTGATTGATTGATTGATAGATAGAACCTAGTGTATCCTCACAGCGATTTGTGAAATGCTGCCTGTTCTCAAAACGTGAGAACGTGGGAATACAAGGTGTGTTCATATCCTTCATCTTGACTATTCCAAGACGGGAAGTTTGTTGCACTTTGTTATTCAGGAAAATTATTTGATGTTATTTTAGGCATGCTATAAACATGGCCTCAAGTCCATGAACCTGCCAATTTTTTGTCTCCCAAACAGATTTTGTATCTATTGTGTCTTTCCAAAAGTCGAAACCCTGTACAGACAGCAGGGGAAGAAAAGAAGTAGAGTATATCAGCTTGGTGTTTGTTAGCAAATTTTTCTTTGCAGGTGGTAGGTGCAAGGCTATAATAAGAGGGCGGGTCTAATGTATCAAACAGCATGTGGGATAATTGCTTTGTGTAAAAAATGGTGACCATAATGTTGATAACAGAAAAAAACACCATGATTAGATGTACCATCATACAATTCATCAGAAGAAAACACAGTTGACTGCTCTAGATCTTCTAGCATATTATGTACTGTATGAATGTCCCAAACATCAGAGAAAGTCTAGAAGTGATTACATCATTTAAGGAAATTTTAAACAAATATGATATTTGTAAAATTTCAGTAGGACCATACACATCATAAGATACTCTGTCCCACACTTTTCCGTCAAGAACTGAAACTGCTGTAATGTTTACCAGGGACAGGCCCCTTTGTTCACAGTGCGATGATGCATGTGGTTTCAGTATCAAGTTCACAAGTTGTCTGCAGAGCGTTCTGGGAGATAATTTCCATTCCAAAGCAGGAAAAAGACATTCACCAAACCAATCCAGATGATCAGAAATAGTAATATGATTGTAATCCAGAAGTGTAACCAAGGAGTTACAATTTATGTCTTTTTTAGCCAAAGACAGAGAGCACGCACTTGAAGCTTGAAAGGGATAGGTGGCGGTGAATGCATCTCAGGTTCCGTTGAATCTGAAGAGAAGTCGTCATAGTTCACCAAGTAGCCTGACACTGTTCGATCTATTTTTGGCAGCTCAGCAGGTTTTGAAGAACTAGACGTTGACTCACTCTGTGGCATATTCCCGTAGATGTCGTCAGTTTTTCGAATTTAAATTTGTTTCTCTGTACTAGTTGACTGTACAGTAGTAGTTGTTTCAACAGGAAGGAGAAATACTTTTTGGTTGTTTACTGTTTCCTGTTGGAGAGGGGAATCTTCTTTAGTTAATAAAGCTTCCATCTGAACTTCCTGAACGGTAGCGAGAGGAGTGCGGTCACTACCCAGGAGCTCACTGTTGGGAATTGGCCACATAGTGTAGTTTGATCAGATCAATTGAGACAATGCTTTTGTCTCGTCGACTGGCAATGGGAAGAAGTAGTACAGTTCTGGTACCTTCGACAGCCAGTACAGGTACAGGCACTCTGTAAGATGGCCTGAATAATTTTTTGTCCACAATTCGTTCCTTGACCAGGTACAATTTTCGGGACCCAGCTGCATCTTGCCAGTCCAACCTTCACTTCTCCAGTGGTGGTGCGTTTTACTGGGATGATACTTTGTGTGTTCTGGAATTGATTTAGTTTCGGTAAAACAACCAAAACTGAATTGACATTATCGAGGTCTGAGACCCACATCCTTACTCCAAACAGTATTTAATATAGAGTACGACCACTCAGGGATGGTCTTATCAATGTTGTTGATTGTCCTATGGACCCCATATAGGTGAGGGACCCAACTGCAAACTGAACCTAGTACCCTCACTGTTGAGTATTAATGAAAGTCACGTTTTTCCTCTCAACTACCAAATTTCCCTTGGGTTGATAGGGGGTGGAGTACCGCAAGGTCACACCCAAACTTCTCATGGCTTCTTTGTAAGCCCGAGATCTAAAGGCCGACCCTGGTCGAAATGTAGTGTGTCAATTGCTTAGTCCCGATAAAGACTCGTAAATCCTTGATAACAGTTTGGGTGTCAGTCCACCGATGTAGCCATATCCACAGGAATCTAGAGCATAAATCTACTCCCACCAAAATGTACTTGTAAGCCTCATCAGATTGTAAGATCCAAATAGAGACAAGCCAAAGGATTCTTAGAAATCAAAAGAGAGGTATGTGGTGGACGTGCTACGATGAAGCCCTTCATCTGTTGGCAGATATCACATTTGAGGACAAAGTCCTTGGTCTGTTTCGTATGACCTAGCCACCAACAGTGCTGCTTCAGTAATGAAACTGTAGCAGCAATGCCTGTATGTGCTGAATCCAGACCCTCATGTGCAGCTAGTATCAACCCTAATCTATGATCAGTGTTTGGTATACCTCTTTCTCCTACTCCTGGAATCTGAGTGTATGGAATGTTTTGTGCATCTCACTTGTAGGAGCACAAGTGAAAAGCCTTTCGGCAGGTGTGTGTTGTTGGAGCAGCACTGACGGCCACCATGATGTCTGTCTAATCTCGTACTAGAACGAGTGATTACAGCAACAGCAGCAGTGCAAACTGTTGCTTTAGCGGCTTCATCAGCAATGGAATTCCCTACAACGTGAACAGCAACACATTACTGACTCAATGTGTGAATAACATGAGCCCGTGTCAAGCATTCTTTCAGCTTTGCCACCTGTTCCCAAAGAAGCTTGTGCTTGATTGTGCAACCCTTGGAATGTTGAAATCCATTCTGGCCCCAGTAGTAAAGGTATTCATTATATGACGTTGTGTGTTTCTTCAGGACAGAACTTGCCATCATGCATGCGCCCTTTAACAATTGCACATGCCATGGAATACTGGTGTCTTCACCCTATGGCAGGCTAAGCAGACCCATCAGTGTAGGTTATGTAATCATATTAATCTACAGGCATTATTTCATTCGGCAGAGGATATTCTTGTTCATAGTGCAAAAACGCTTGTGTTTGTAATGTAGAATCAAATCTGTAGTCTACATCTGTTGCAGTGAGGGAGTTAGCCCATTGAATCCATCGTGGATGCAATGCTCTGGCATTTGGAACGCTCGCTTGGGAACGGCCTCTAAGGTCGGTACCTGGGTAACCATAATTACGCGTTTTCCCGGAGGAGGAGGAGCAGCAGTCGTCTTCTTCTTCTTCTTCCACCACGTTGGTCGTGTTCACACGTGTGTGCAAATGTTTGGAAGCTATCATGTCAGCTTGTTCAGAACGTAAAATGTTTGTATGGTCCTACGTCCAATGTTTTATTGAAAAGTCCGGTATAATTAAATCGTAGAATGGTTTTATCCATTCTGCATTAATCTAAATGAATTTTCTGATAAAATGGATTGTAGTCTTTTCACAGTCATTGGAGCAACACACATTTTCCTAAAAAAATGTGCGCCAGGCTTTTGCCTTCACTTGACAGCTCATACCGTAAAATAGGACATAGAGATGGGCAATTTTTGATTTTTCGAAATTAAATTTGTAGCGCAGGTGAGCGAACCCTAGATTTATACAGTCTACTCTGTCCAAGTGATCTTCTCTGTCCAAGTGATCCATTATTGCATAGTCTGTCAGGTATATATCATCTACGTAGGACAATGTCTCCTCATCAAAATGTTGAAGTAACTCGTCATTCTGGCTGAAAACAGACCAAGGCTATTCTTATACCCTTGAGGTAAAACAGCAAAATTGCCTCTGTGAGCCTAGTGCTGAAAATGCTGTCAAATATCTGCTTTCAGGCACAATATTTTAGCAGAAAAATCCATTTGAGATATCTGTGTTTTGCATTTCTTCCGCAGAATGTTATTCATTAGTGCGGCACTGTGTGCATTTTGTACTGTGATTGTGCGAGTAGATGTATTTAAATGCCGGTAGTCTAAAATTAAATGGTATGAATGGTCTGGTTTCATTACAGGAAACAAAGTATTATTCATTGATAAGGTGCAATTTTCTATCAAACCTTGATATTCAAGATCTAGAATTTCCTTAACTTGTTTATTAGCTTCATGATTTATTGGGTATTGTCTCTGGGGTTGAGGAATTGATTTTAATGGGATCTCCTGATGAGGTGACTCATCATCCGATCCAACACGATTGCTATATAGTGCATGAGCTAGCGCTAACACCCACTACTTGGTGTAAGAATGTTTAATAGATTCCGGAACGAGGTCAGAGAAAGCAAGTAAAAATACCAATTATACTTTTGGGCATTACATTACGAACTCAGTCCTTTTCAGCCAAAAGAATATCATAACCATATGTCAGGTTCTCCCAAAAGAGAGCCTGGATTTTCCTGGGTATGTCGCTCCCCAATTGGAGTGTTATTTTGTATAAATGATGGGGAACACTTAACTTAGTATCAGGTGTTTCCACTGTGATATGCTCACTCATTGTTACTGCCGCTAGATAATCCATCCGGTTCGGGCAAGCTTTTGTGACTTCTGCCGCACTGTTCAGCATCGTCACTGTCCATTCCCCATTCAGAAGCAGAGTCCTCAGTAGCCTGGGCATGACTTATTTTAATCCCAGCTACTCTTTTTGAACTGAGATTTAGTATTCTTTGGTTTGTCTTCTTTTTTAATGATGTAGTCTGATGAGTGCTGTTGTAGGAGAGTAGTAGGATCTGCACTTATGTTGCCCCCACTTTTTTTATGATGTATACACTGGTTTCTGGCTATAGTCTGGCTGGGTCCCTGCTAATCAGGGCCCCAGTCTCTGTTCTCTCTAAACGACTTGGTGTGAATATTAGATGCACTAGTGATTGGATACTGTGGTACCTTATGAGCCCCTAGTATATGGTACCTTAGGTACCTAGGGCATAGGCACTTCACAGGCCTACCAGGGGCTGAAGCATGTAGTATGCCACCCCTGGGAAGCAGACTCAATCTGACTCCACAGGCCTGCTACTGCAGGCTGTGTGAGGTAGTGTTAGCACTGCTCACTGAGGTATAGGTTCCTATATCTCACCATACACACACATATAAACCTATCAGCCACCCCTATGGCAGGCCCTATCAATCCTGAGGGCAGGGCGCTTGGTTTACTATGTGAGGGGGTGCCTCTGCATGAGCAGGATCCCTCTGCAGCTGGCAGAGTCTATTCTCTGTGGCTGTTTGTGGATGCGGTTAAACCATATACTCTTAAGTGCATTATAGCCCAACGGTAAATGCTAACTTTGGAATGACTGCATCAAAACATGTCGTGTTTGGTGTCAAACAACTTGGAATCATAACCCCACACCAGCAACTGGTGTGGGAGTATGATCCCACCCTTCTAGAGGGGACGACATGTACCCACTGTACTAAAACAACAGAAATCTGAAAGAGCCCTGGCATCACAAAATGGATGCCACCAGCACAGACACTGGGCTGCCCTCCTGCTGCTGACTGAAACTCGCAGTGGAGGAGGCCCAACAAAAGGCATCCTGTCACAGGGAGGTGTCACCACCTTCCAGACAGGATTTAGTGTATTGGAGCTGGGTGGGTGGACTCCTAGAGTGCTTTGAAGTCCTGCACTGGGGGAGCAGTAGGCTCCTCTGTGCATATGCCAGCTCAAACCGGTTCAGGGGCTACCTGTCCCTGCTCTGGCACAAAACTGGACAAAGGGAAGTGGGTGTAACCACCCCCTACCCTGACCCTCTTAGAGTGGTCATAGAGCTAGTCCCTACCCTATCTTCAGTATAAGATAGCAAACTTTGCCATTGCAAATCAGATAACCCTGGACGACGCTCTACAAAGAAGAATCCTGGCCCTTCGATGTTCCACTACCTTTCGAAGACAGAATAATCTCCCTTGGAGTCAAGGAGTGACTCCCCTGCTTGGCAGGCACCAAAAACCTTAATCAAACTTTCCCGCTCCCGGCGGAGTTCGAAGTCCCTGCTGCCCCGGAAGTGGATTTCCTGACTTCTCGACGGCCATTGTGAGTCCCCAGCAAAGCTGTGGCGAGTGGACACCACGAGTGACAAGGAACAGCAATACCCGGGGACCTTGCACTATTGTCGAGTGCAATCCCTTCACGACGTTCAACGAACTTGTGCTTTGGACCATTTGTGGCCAAAGCCTCCAGCAGGTTTTGCAGCGAAAATCAGAGGCCTACCCCGTCCCGAGTGACCGTGGGCTCCTGTGAAGCATTTCCTGAAGAGGCATCTTCGCGATCACTTGGCCGTTGGCTAGTGGGTCCCCCGAATACTTTATCGACTAAAAGGGATGCCAGGGTTGCTCCAGGCCTGCCCTCACTCACCCTCAGTGGGTGAGTTCCTCAGACTTTGCTGGTCTGCACCATCGACTTTCTTCAGTCTACACGAGACTTGCAGTTGCCAAGGCTTGTTGACTGCAATCCGGTTGCCGACACCGCAGTCAGCTGCAGACGTCGTGGGACACTCCGAATCCAGCTGCTGGTCATCGTCGATCCTTCCTGGACCTCGTGAGGGAAGAGTCAAAACACCATCGACGACCTGAAATCACCCGACATCTGTGGTCATTCATCTTCCTGGCCACCGGTCACTGGCAAGTGACTTTGAACACTGTCCCTTCAATTTTCAGGTCTTCTGCATCGTGAATCCACCCTTGGATTCCACCGGACACTTCTTCAGTCGACGCAAGCAGCAAGTCTTCTTTGGTCTCCATAGAAAACAGCGACGCGACCCGACACCAAAAGACACCTATGTACCCGGCTTCCCTGGGTGAGGTAAGTCGTGCACTCCGGTGCCCTAGTGTGTGTTGGCCCTCGAAATACTTACCTTGTAAGTGGCTTGCTTGTAGACTTCCTCGAAGTACCCTAAAAACTTCAAAATCAAACCGCGACTTGCTCCATTGTAATCAATATGGAACCCGCGGCTGTGTTCACACACTCCACGCGTCTCCTGTGGGCCTGTTACTTACCTGCTAACACTGCAGTAGTGAAGCCCCAGCGATTCCCTAGGCCCTAGGCCTTGTTATTTTGCAAGTTGACATTCTTATACCATTTTTTTAGTATATGGTCTGGTATGCCCCTAGGGCTCCAGCCATATTTGTGCTTAATTTATTGTGAAACTTTGACATTTGAATGTGTATCTGGCTTCTAATCTCATAAAGAGATTAGTAGAGTGTCTAGTAATAAATACATTTTTATTTGATATATATACCTGTGTGGTGTCCTTTCATTTGGTAATTCAAGAGATTATAAGGTAAAACAAGCTGCTTTACATTCCTCTGAGACTTAGACTGAAGGCTGCTCTCCGCAGCTATCACTAGGATAGCTTTCTTTAAAAGGTTGTCTTAAACCTATCTACCATAAGAGTCGAATTGGACTGGTGCAAGGTGGCCACTATAACTAGTGACCAGCATATGCCAGGCCAACTTCTCACATTGGTGGGCAGCGTGTGGGATTCCAGCTTGCCATTGTTTTTTACCAGAAAATCTCTATTTGAATTACTAACTGAAAACCACTATAGGTACTCAAGGTACATATAAAGTCAAGCTTAGTATCAAAAAGTTCTACTGAACTTAGAGCTGTTTGTGACAGAATAGCACACCCTTGCTACAGCTCAAGCTAGGTTCAGTAGGCCACAAACTAGTGTAGGTAGTACAACACTGCACAACACTAGAATTTCCTTAAAAGGTGAAGCCAATGGCTCCACCCAGCCTCAGTACAAGGACATGGCCTACACTGACTTGAAGGCCATGTGTTTTGAAAGACACCTGAAGCTAGGACGGAGTCCCTCAGCCCTACACCTGATAGATCTGATAATAGCAGATGACCTTAGGTCACCTCTAGGAGCTGACAGGTCTGAACCAGGGGATGGGTCAATTACAGTGTCTGGGTCTGATGATGAAATTCAGGATGACCAGGACTCTGTGGTTGAAGGGCCAGATCCAAAAGGATCTGAACAGGACTGAGGAATTCTCCCTAAGAGAGCTGACAGAGAGGAAGAAAGGCCTAGGTCCCCTTCAAGGGAATCTAACCATTCATATCACTCTGGAAGAGAATCTGTCCATTTAGAGGAACTCATACTTTCCCAAAGAGACCTCCTCTGAAAGAAGGTACAAGATGCTCCAGTATGAGGAAGCTAGGCTTGCCCTCAGAACCAGGCAATTGGCCTTAGATAGAGAAGCCTTTGAGCTCCAGAGAGCTTCTAAGAACGAGGGGGTTAGATACGCCTGGTGGCAGCAACAGTGCCCCTAGAGGCAGAGATTACATTCCAGACCATAGGAACCTGTCCAAGGTTGTTCCTCCGTACCAGAGTGGGGATGATATCCACAAGTGGATAACTGCTATGGAGAGGGCCTGTAAAGTTCAACAGGTCCCCCAGAAACAGTGGGCAGCAATCTTGTGGCTCTCCTTTTCTGATAAAGGTAGAGACAAGCTCCTCACTGTTAGAGAAGAGGTTGCTAATGACTATGAAGCCCTGAAGAGTGCATTAATAGATGGCGTTGGCTTAACCACTGAACAGTACAGGTTGAAGTTCAGAGATACCCAGAAAGCACAGACTCAGCATTGGACTGACTTTGTTGATTGGGCAACCAAGGCTCTAGAAGGTTGGCTGGTTGGTAGTAGAGTAACTGATTTTAAGGGATTGTATAATCTTATAATGAGAGAACAGATCCTTAATAATTGCCAAAAACAGTTGTTGCATCAGTATCTGGTGGACTCTGATCTGACCTCTCCCCAAGAATTGGGAAAGAAGGCAGACAAATGGGTCAGAACCAGGGTGAGGCAGAAAACCCAGAACCAAGGGGGTGACACTAAGAAGCAAGATCCTAAAGGCTCAGATAAAGGTGGGGCTAAGTCAAAAGACCAGAAGTCTTCACAAGGGCCCCAAAAATCTGCATCTGGTGGGGATTCACAGTCTACAAAGGGAAAAGGCCAAAAGAAGCCCTGGTGCACATTCTGTAAACAGAAAGGGCACTGGACTTCTGATTGTACCAAGTCCAAAGACCAAACCACCACCACTCCAGCCCCTAAGGCAACTGTTCCCCCTAGTGCAGTCATTGGTGGAGGTAGTAACCAGAATAAGGGTGTAGTAGGGTTGACCCTGGGTTCTGATGTGGACTCTGGCCTAGTCAGAGTACCAACACAGGCATTGCTAGTTTGTGAGGGAGACCTTGATATGTCCTTCCTAGTGAGCCCCAGTAATCTGGGCAAGTACAAACAGCAGCCTATCATAAATGGCAAACAGGCTTTGGCATTCAGGGACACAGGTGCTAGTGTCACCATGGTGGCAGAGGATCTAGTGGACCCTGCACAGATCATCCTGGGTGAAATGTACCAGGTGACCAATGCAAGCAATGTCAGGACCAACCATAGCCTGGCAGTTGTGAACTTCTCCTGGGGAGGGGTAACTGGCCTCAAAAAGGTAGTATGACATAACAACAAGGAGCTAAAGGGGAAAAGTACAAGACTGGGTCATCCCCCACTCAAAACAGTTTTCCAACAAAACAGACCCAGTCTTATTAAGTACAGAAATAATTTGAACACTGTGTAACAGAAGGAATCGAGAGGTATCAGATTAGCCTCTTCAGAAACACCCCCAATTGTCTCAATTTGTGAGGTGGTTTCCCAATTTACCAGTGTCTGTACTAATTTATAAAAAAGTTTTGCAAGAACCCTAGACCAATACGGCAGTCACTCTGTTAAAAAAAATGTATAGATGTGTGAAGAGAACAATTCAATCACAGGGATGTAACACCCCACACCGTGAATATCAGTGAAGAAACATATGTGCAGTACAAGGTAGCACCTCACGTGTGCAACACCTTAGCGGGCTGACACTGGTTAAATCATCACCAGTACTGCCACGTTTCTCATCATAGGTTGCCACCTTGCTCAAAGAAAACTGGATAACTAAACCGGAAAAAAAATCAAGAAAATCAAAAAAGGTGAAAATATGTGAACATCACACACCATAGTCCTGAGTTAAAATTGATAAAGAGCCATGGCCACCATAATTTTATTCTTTGCTCATGGGTCAATTCAAAGATAAAAAGTGCTGTATTTTAACAGACAGGAAGTCAGTAAGCCGACATGTTTCATTGCCTTACTTTTACGGCAATTTCTTCAGGGCAACAGGACTTCATTCACCTTATCAGCACACTTGCAATGAGCTACTTGTGACTGCAAAACATAAAAGCAGAGGGTTCTTGCCGTTATACACTGAGTGCCAAAACAGAATCTCACATAATCCATATTCTTCCAATCGTACATATAAAATCACATGAGTTGTCATTACCCGTTGGCAGCCAAGGTTTTTCATACCAGCTCGACAGCGTGTCAGACAGGTACTGTAAATTTTTCAGTGATCCTGTATATCGCAAGCCCTCTTATACTTTGGGCATTCTGTAAAAAGGTTTTTAACAAAACCTTAGATCAGAAACCAATATTTCAACCTATGTGTTCCAGAGAACATCTAGCACATCACCTATATTCATCAGTTATAGAGACTTAAGGATATTAAAACTAATCTCAACTTTATATCCCTTCTTTACCTAGGGATGTGATCATACTGGTTCCGCTATGTAGCGTCATCCAAAAGCATCTTATTAAACAATGTAGCCCATTACAGAGTTCTGCACAGGACCGGAGCCCATGGCTCCCCCATAGGTTTACACTCACCATGTCCAAAAAATGTAAATGTACTCATGCCTGTATCGCTCCCTCACTCATAAATCTCACCGCACAATAATCACGTCCCGAGCTTCGTCCCAGCCGCATCGAGATCTTTGCGCGGCCATCTAATAAACACACCGATTACCCCGTGACTTCCGCTGAGTTAAAAAAAGTCACGTGATACATCAAGTATATCGGGGCGCCATCTTGGAATGAGCAAAATATTCACTTTCTTCTCTTGGAAAACTGAGTATAAGGGGTTCTTAATCCCAGAATGCATACCGTACATACACTCTAGCCAGGCGATCTCGATGTATGTACTAATATACACCCGACCTTGTTCGAATGAAAACACACCAATTACCCCGTGACTTCCGCTGGTTTCAAAAAAGTCACGTGATACATCAAGTATATCGGGGCGCCCTCTTGGAATGAGCAATCACATGTAGGTGGGGTTTGCATTACATTGGTTTGACTTCAAGGAAGGTCAAGATAAAAATTCAGGAACATCTAAGCACCATCAGAATAGGGAAATTGACCACTAAATTTGTGCAGCATTGTGTCACTGAGAAACATGATTCTGGATCATTAACTTGGACAGTTTTAGAGAAAATCAGGGGTGATGCTTCGAATATGGATACACTATTAATCAATAAAGAAGCTGAAAGAGTCCAAACGAGCCTGGTTGTGTCCAGCGAATATTGTCCCAGGGCTGAAGTTATAGTCTCCAAGTTTTATTGGGAGTTTGGGCATTTCTGTTTTTTTTTAAATCCCCTCTATGAATTGAAAACCTGGGGTTACATGAGGAGAAAAACTTTATTAGCAAAAGCATGTTTAACGAGAAATCGTGCTTACACTACTAATTGGGTATATTTGGAGAATTCCCCGAATGATTGGGTTGCTAGTTGTTGGGAGCTATAAAGATACCATCTCACTGTGTTTTAGAAATATGGCATCTTTTGCTGTCCATTTCATTTTATTATGTCTGGTCCATAGACATGATCGCGTGTGTGCAATGTTTGAGTGTGGGGCAATCATGGTTATCATTCGAACAAGGTCGGGTGTATATTAGTATATACATGGAGATCGCCTGGCTGGAGTGTATGTACGGTATACATTCTGGGATTAAGAACTCCTTATATTCAGTTTTCTAAGAGAAGAAAGTGAATATTTGCTCATACCAAGAGGGCGCCCCGATAAACTTGAAGTATCACGTGACTTTTTTTAAATCCGCGGAAGTCACGGGGTAATTGATGTGTTTTCATTCGAACAAGGTCGGGTGTATATTAGTACATACATCGAGATTGCCTGGCTGGAGTGTATGTACGGTATACATTCTGGGATTAAGAACCCCTTATACTCAGTTTTCCAAGAGAAGAAAGTGAATATTTTGCTCATTCCAAGATGGCGTCCCGATATACTTGATGTATCACGTGACTTTTTTGAAATCAGCGGAAGTCACGGGGTAATCGGTGTGTTTATTAGATGGCCGCGCAAAGATCTCGATGCGGCTGAGACGAAGCTCGGGACGTGATTATTGTGCGGTGAGATGTATGAGTGAGGGAGCGATACAGGCATGAGTACATTTACATTTTTTGGACATGGTGAGTGTAAACCTATGGGGGAGCCATGGGCTCCGGTCCTGTGCAGAACTCTGTCATGGGCTACATTGTTTAATAAGATGCTTTTGGATGACGCTAGATAGCAGAACCAGTATGATCACATCCCTAGGTAGAGAAGGGATATAAAGTTGAGATTAGTTTTAATATCCTTAAGTCTCTATAACTGATGAATATAGGTGATGTGCTAGATGTTCTCTGGAACACATTGGTTAAAAGATTGGTTTCTGATCTAAGGTTTTGTTAAAAATCTTTTTACAGAATGCCCAAAGTATAAGAGGGCTTGCGATATACAGGATCACTGCAAAATTTACAGTACCTGTCTGACACGCTGTCGAGCTGGTATGAAAAACCTTGGCTGACAACGGGTAATGACAACTCATGTGATTTTATATGTACGATTGGAAGAATATGGATTATGTGAGATTCTGTTTTGGCACTCAGTGTATAACAGCAAGAACCCTCTGCTTTTATGTTTTGCAGTCACAAGTAGCTCATTGCAAGTTTTGAAACGTACAAATATTCCTCTAAAATCAGCCGAACTACAAATTCCGATTTACTCACCTGTAATCAGGAGAGAACCCAGGGCTGCATCTTTTAGCCCAGCACTGACCCTGAAAAGTTATTCTAAGCGTACTTACCAGTAACTTGTATTTCCTTCCATAGGAATCCATTGTGTGGTTTTCACCAGAAAATTTTCTAAGTGTCTATTTTCACAAACTAAAAATATTCCTACAAAATCGTCTGTATGACTTAAACACATTCTTTCAACTGTTTACAGGAGGTTGGCCAGTGCTGGATCCAGGATCCACCACTGAGTAAGAAAAAGTAACGTTAACACTACTTACGTGCTAAGTGAATTTTCTGCCTTAGGATAACATTGGTGATTCTATGGGAAAAAGTTTAAGTGTCAACTTTTAAAGTACAATAATATTCCTTAAAAATTACTACTGTAACCAAAGCGCTTTTACTCAACTGTTTACAGGAGATGTCCAAGGACTGAATCTAGATCCAGTCCTGTGGTTAGAAACGTAATCCATAAAGTAACTAATTGCATTGGACTAGAAATTCACATGGAGCTCAATGTTGCTTTGTGTTTGAAATTGTGTTGCCCATTGCAACAACTGTAACTACTGTACTTTAAAATCTATTGCCTATTTGCAAAGTATTTAAACTAAAGTCATTCATTCTGAGAAAGTATATTTTGTATTGTAATGTATAATGTAAGTAAAAAAATAAAATATCTAAAAATAAACAGTTTAAAAAATGTAGTAAATCAGTATAAAAAAAATCAGTGTAACAATTAATACATTAAAATTGTCATTTACAAAACCTTTGAAATTCACTGAAAAAACCATAGGTTTCAGGCCTGATATAGTTAGGAATTAGCATTTAAAAAACCTTTGAAATTCACTGAAAAAACCATAGGTTTCAGGCCTGATATAGTTAGGAATTAGCATTTAAAAAACCTTTGAAATTCACTGAAAAAACCATAGGTTTCAGGCCTGATATAGTTAGGAATTAGCATTTAAAAAACCTTAGAAATTCACTGACAAAACAATAGGTTTTAGGGGTGTTCTAGTAAGCTGGACATTTCACTCGAACAAAACCATTGAAATTCCTCCGATATAGTTAGTTGTACTAACTACATCTCGCGCGCCCGCAATCCACTGCTGATGATGTCACATATTACATAATTCATGACATGGTCTGTGACATCACTGATGACATCTCAAATGACATCACTGATGACATCATCCAGTTAATGTGGTTTGGTTCGCAACATTTAATTTCTATGCGGCATTACAAACGACTTGCCACAATGAACAAGTAACTAATTGCATTTAATTAGAAATTCACATTGAGCTCCATGTTGCTTTGTGTTTGAAATTGTGTTGCCCATTGCAACAACTGTAACTACTGTACTTAAAAGTCTGTTGCCTATTTGCCAAGTATTTAAAATAAAGTAATTCATTCTGAGGAAGTATATTTTGTATTTCAATGTATAATGTAATTATAATGTATTTAAAAAAATATATCTAAAATTAAATAGTTTTAAAAATGTAGTAAATCAGTATAAAAAAAATCAGTATAACAATTAATACATTAAAAATTGTCATTTATAAAACCTTTGAAATTCACTGAAAAAACCATAGGTTTCAGGCCTGATATAGTTAGGAATTAGCATTTAAAAAACCTTAGAAATTCACTGAAAAAAACATAGGTTTCAGGGGCGTTATAGTTAGCTGGACATTTCCCTCGTACAAAACCCTAGAAATTCCCCCGTTATAGTTAGTTCAGCTAACTATAACTCGCGCCCCCGCAATGCACTGCTGATGACGTCACATATTACATTACTCATGACATGGTCAGTGACATCACTGATGACATCTCAAATGACATCACTAATGACGTCATCCAGTGAGTCTGTGTTTCTGTAAAGTTTTAATATGTTTAATATATATAGGGAAAGGCCTGTTGAAGAATGAGTGGGTGTACAAGTGTGTGAATGGATAATTTTCTAGGTGCGTAACTGACTCTATAGGTGAGTCATTAAATGCATCTTACTGCAGACTAGTGACTAAACTGTGTGAATGTCTGTATGTGTCTGTGTGTTGGTGTATAAGTGGCTGCATGGTTTTATGAACAGCTATATGAGTGTCTATATGGGTTATTGATTGGTTGTCTGAGTATCTGTATGGGTGCCTGAGTGTTTGTGAGGGTAGGGTGTGTGTGACTCTGTGCATAGATGTGTGAGTGGGTGTTTCTATGGGTGCATGGTTTTAAGAGTGCAACTGTGATGGACTGTATGGTTGGGTGAGTGTATGTATGGGTGTGTTAGTGATTGAATGTATATCTCAGCTGTACATGTGTCAGTAACTACATATGTGAAACGCAGTGTATATGTGTGTAAGAGTATATTACAATCTATATGTGAGAGTGTGTGATTGCGGGAGTGGCTGTATCGATGAGTGTGTGCTTGTATCAGTAATTGTATAAGAGCGTCAGAATTTGTTAGTATTTTTATGAGTAAATGAACTTGAGTGTGTTTAACTGTTTAAGTGAGTACATTGGACTGTGATTAATTATTTGCATGACTGACTAGGTGTGTCAGTACCTCAATGGATGATTGGCGGTGTGTGAGTGTCTATATAGGTGTATAAATGCATATGATAGTCCTGTACGGAGTGACTGTAAGTATGAGTGACTGTACAGGTGAGTGAGTGGAGATGTATGTAGACCTAAGAGTCAATGAGTGGGTATGTAGTTATTGGTATTGGAGTATCTATGGTTTTCAAAATGGGCGTCTGAAATTTTGAGTCGGTGTATCAAAGGTTATATTAGGGTGTGAGAAGATGCACTAATTTATCACATAGATGACGTCATCAGTGATGTCATCAGTGATGTCATCAGTGATGTCACTGACCATGTCATGAGTGATGTAATATGTGACGTCATCAGCAGTGCATTGTGGGGGCGCAAGTTATAGTTAGCTGAACTAACTATAACGGGGGAATTTCTAGGGTTTTGTACGAGGGAAATGTGCAGCTAACTATAACGCCCATGAAACCTATGGTTTTTTCAGTGAATTTCGAAGGTTTTTTAAATGCCAATTCCTAACTATAACGCCCCTGAAACCTATGTTTTTTTCAGTGAATATCTATATACACACACACACCCCTATACTCACTTTTAATGTTATAAATTCCTTCTCCACCAAAAAACAAACCTTCACCCAACCTAAATATTCCCTTTCAACCAAAATCCCACACCCACTTACCCTAAAGTTACTTACCCTTGCCACCCAAAAACCCACACCCACCCAAAACCGTAAGAATTCCCTTTCCACCCAAAAACCCATCCCCACCCTTAACACTAAAAATACACTTGCCACCCAAAAATTCATACCCACCCTAAAATTACCCTTGCCACCGAAAAACCCAGACCCATCCAAAACCCTAAAAATACCCTTGCAATCCCAAAAACCCATACCCACCCTAAATCCTATAATCCTTGCCACACAAAAACACATACCCACCCTAAAATTACCATTGCCACCCAAAAACCAATACTCACCCTAAAAGTACCCTTGCCAACCAAAGGCCCATACCCACCCAAAACTGTAAAAATACCCTTACCACTCAAAAATCCATTCCCACGATAAAACCTAAAATTACCCTTGCCACCCAAAAACCCACATCCACCCTAAACCCTAAAAATACCCTTGCCCCCCCCAAAAATCCATACTCGCCCTAAACCCTTAAAAATACACTTGCCATGTTGCATCGGTCCAATCCCCGACCCACCTGTGGGAAGCATACAAGACCGTGCTGAGGGGGCAGGCCATAGGCGTGAACGTGAGCAAGAACTCACTACCATTGAATTAGAATTACAGACAGGTGACACCCAGCACTCGCACAACCAAACTCCGGCCACAGCCCGGCACTTGCAGCTACAACAAACGCGGCATAAGGAATACCTCACAGAAAGGACCAGTCTCCGGCTCATGGCCACGAGACACAAGGTATATGAGACCGGCGATAAAGCCGGGAAGCTCCTGGTATGGCTCGATAAACGGGAGCGCGACCGAAAGTGGATAGCACAGCTTAACACAAGGGATAATCTAACAGTAACTGATCCATGCGCTATAGTACAAATGTTAGCGCAGCACTTTCGACAGGTTTACACATCACTCTCCGAGATGTCTGTGGAAGAGGCGTTGACCTATATAAAAGATATAGCAATGCCCAAGCTAACACCAGAGGCGGCCCTTGCCCTAGAGGCGGACCTTACCACTGATGAGCTGCAGGTGGCAAATGGTAACCTGCAATCTGGAAAAGCGTTAGGGCCAAATGGCATACCCGTAGAGCTTTATAAAAGACTGGCGGGGACGGTGGCCCCGCATATGCTCAATATGTACCGTGATTGCTTGCAGATGGGTGAGCTGGATGAGCGTTTGGCCACGTTGGTGGTGATCCCGAAGCCCGGGAAGCCCCCGGAGGACTGCAATTCTGATCGCCCCATTTCCCTAATAAACGCGGAGGCTAAAATTCTTGCAAAGCTCCTCGCGATTAGGCTGACCCCGCACCTCACCACCTTGATTCACCCAGACCAGTCCGGCTTTATGCCCAATAGAAATACGGCACTGAACCTGAGGTGCCTGCACGGAGTGTTGGCCCGCATACCATATCTTCAAGAGCAAGCCGTTCTTCTGTCGCTGGACGCCCGTATGGCGTTTGATATGGTGGAGTGGCCTTTCATGTTCGCGGTCCTTAAACACTTGGGTTTTGGCCCAAAGTTCTGCGCATGGGTGCATCTCTTGTACACGAAACCACTGGCGCATGTGACTGCGAACGGTCACATATCCCGAGACTTCCCGCTGTCCAGGGGCACGCATCAGGGCTGCCCCTTGTCACCGCTATTATTTGCCCTGGGTCAGATGGGAGCCAATGATCCGGGGTCTTAGGTGGACGAACAGCTGGGAAGACTGTATCTCATTGTACGCGGATGATGTCCTACTGTATTTGACTTCACCCAGGCGATCCATTCTAGTGCTACTGAATATATGTAACCATTTCGTTCGAGCATCTGGATATACAATAAACTGGTCCAAGTCGGTGCTCTGGGTGCTTCGGGGCCCACCACCACAACTCCCAAGGGACTGTCCGCTGTAAGTCACTGGTGACGCTTTTAAGTATCTGGGAATATATGTCACGGCTGATCCGGATGATTTTTTAAAAAGAAATCTATTGCCCCCCCTGGAGCGCTTAAAGAGGGATGCAACTAACTAGGGGACATTGCCATTGACGCTGCTGGGGAAGGAGGCGCTGTTTAAAATGATGGTGCTGCCTCGGTTCCTGTACGCCCTGGAGAATACACCTTACCCCGTGCCAGCTGATTACTTCAAAAAGATAGAGGCCCAGGTCTCAGGACTGTTATGGGGAACAAACCGGCGCGAATAACGCAGCGCAAATTAACTAAAGGGTGGTACGATGGTGGTATTGCACTCCTCGACATAAAACTATATTATTGGGCGGCCCAATTGAAAGTAATCAACCAATGGATACACGCCCCGCTGGCAGATCCCGCTTTCAAGGCGGACAGGCATGGGCTAGGGAATGAGGGCATGATGTCTGCACTATATAATAAAAGGCGATCACCGACGGTGATGGGACCTACCAAACAGACGGTCGACCTGTGGTACGAGGCACATGCCAAGCTGGGCTAGAAAGGAAAGATAACCCAATTAACCCCTTTATGGGAAACACAACGTCTGGGTGGCCTAAAACAGTGCAAAGGAAATGACAAATGGGACGACATTGGTATATCCACGGTGGGGGATTTATGGCACAAGGGGGAGGTGATACCCTTTGAGCGCCTGCGGACGCAGTATGACTTAGTACCATCAGTGATTTTTCGATACCTGCAAATCAAACATGCATTGCAAGCGGTCTTGCCATCCGGTACTGAGGTTCCGGAGACCACCCCCCTGGAGGATAGGCTGCTGACAGAATTCATGCCGAAGCGGGCGACCTCCTTAACCTACCGTAAATTAATAAACAATCTACCCGATCCACATGTAGCGCTCAGGGAGCGGTGGTCCCGGGATCTGGGAGACTGATGAATTCGAATGGCGGGAGGCGTTGGCATCGCCGCGGGAGGTGGGAATACCCTCCACACTTAAATTAGTACAACTTAAAATCCTACACAGGACCTACTACACGAGACAAACTCTTCACACAATAGGGTCGGCACCGCACCCATACTGTTTGAGGTGCTGTGGGGAGGTGGGCACATTCTTTCATACGGTGTGGGAGTGTGCTAAGATCAGGGACTACTGGATAAAAGTAATGAGGACCATATCGCAGGCGGTGGAGGTGTCGTTGACGCCAGAACCCAGGAGGTGCTTGCTAAATGTGTGGGAACCAAACTACCTCACGCGCCCACTGCAGGACTGGGCCACGCTGGGGATATTAGTAGCGAAGCGCAACATCGCACAGAAATGGGGCGCGATAGATTCACCAACGCTCACTGCATGGTGTGGAAATATGGACACTGCTATGGTGGCTGAGAAGGCAGTCTTCATTCATCGTGGAAGGCCGAAGAAATGGAGCAGAGTTTGGGGGGCATGGAACAAATTCAGGGGATTCATCTGTGAGCCTTCTGGGATGCGGGTGGAGGGGGATTTGGAAGATGGGAGTGATGGAGAGGCTGGAATTTGAGGATTGGGAAGTTGTTCACAGTTGTGATGCCTGTATAGCCCCTGTGCCGCTGCATGGAAACACAAAGATGTATAGATATACTGTCCTTGAGTACTGTTTGCAATGCTTGTGCCAAACTTTATATACAATAAAAAAGATTTAAAAAAAATAAATAAATACACTTGCCACCTATATATATATAGAACACGTAATACTTACCTTTGTTACTTACCAAAATACTTACATTCAAATGTAATTTTTTTTTACTACGAGTATGCCTTTACCTTTCATGCATTTACAACGAAATTCGTTGTTAAGGCATTCGTGGGTGGAAAAAAATAAAATAACTAATGAATGAGTGCATAGATATTTGTGGGTCGTTTGCTTAGTTAGTTTCAATCATTGGTATTTACTCGGGGCACAATCCACTCACTTGTTAAGGCATACTCGTAAAAAAATTGTTTCAAAAACATTTGTGGTAAATAAGTTGTCGTTGTTCTGCCTTCGTTGTAAAGCATCTCGTTGTTCAGCTTTCGTTGTAAAGGCTATTTCCCTACATGGATACTACGACTTCCCTTCTTTGTCTTTTCAAACACTATAACCTGGTTTTATGTATATTGAATTCTAAACCTCTTGAATTACAAAAATGTAATAACGTATTAATTAAAATTTGGAAACCGATTGGTGATTTTGATATAAGGAGCGAGTCATCAGCAAAAAGCAAGATAGGTATTTTCTTGTTATTAATACATGAAGCTGTTCTAGTCAGATCAGAATATAATCAAACCGGTCAAGATTGTGGAAAAGCATACGGATATGAGAGCCAGGTGGGATGCTCTTAGTTTCAGGAAAATGGTGTTGTATTCCTGTTCCCTGAGAGACCACTTCCCCCAAGGCAGCAGATTGGCCACAGCAGTTTCCTATCATTTTAGCAAGGAGTCTCTCATCATGGTCTGACCAGTGTGGCCATTCTGGAAATGGAACACAGAGCAGCAGATATTTATCATGGCACCACCATGTGACGGTCTGGAGTGGTAATATTCAACAAGATCTTGTCTCAGGTCTCCTGAATTCCGATACCATTAACCTTCCTGGCATTTTCCGTAGAGGCCTTATGTCAAGCTCGCATTCTTTATGAGGAGGATACAAAGCCCATGTAAGAGGAGATCTCTTTCCAATGAGTGAGAGGTCATTCCGAACAGTCACATGTTCCATATAGAACAATGTTTATTGTCAGAAGGAAACATTTCTGCAAATATTGTGCCAAAAACTGTTCCCACCAAATACTGAATAATCTACAATGGGTGAGGGGTGCCACATTAAAATGGAGATCCAGAAGTTGGAGACGGTCTCCAGTGATTTGTAGATTTGTCAGTACTTTCTAGCGAAAATCCCTCTGTGATGAAAACAGGCAGGCATGGATGTTAAGCCCATTGTCAAAAACACATGTGGAGCAGATTTCAGACCGAAAGGAAGGACTGTGTTATGGTATTGTTTTCTTGTTATATGCTACATCAAAAATCGCTGTGCTTTACATTGAACTGCATCTGGAAATACACATGCCAAGAGCCTATAGTGCCCATCCTGTAAATGAGGATATATCCGATTTAGCGCAGAAATTCTTATGTTCTCCCTTTTAACTAATTTGAAGTTTTTAGATTCACAGTAGGTCAAAACTCAAGTTTCAGTCTTTCTCCTTTACTTAGAAGCTTCTGTCGGAACACTTGCACCAGAAACAACTCAGAGGTTTTTCCTGTAGCCACAAATGAATCATCCAGGAAAAACCACCAAGGACATTGCTCCTCTTTTCTGCCTACACCGGCACAGTATAGATACAGGTGCCGGATAATCCTACCTAATTACGGTCATAAAAAAAACGTACAAAGACACAATACAGGAATATCAAGACTCTAAGAGCAGCTCCCTTCAGATTAATATTTCCTGAACGAAAACCACCAAATAAGACATTTTCCCAACACAGTTAATCTAAACCCCCGAGCTGCAGTCCTGTCAGTGCCCAAATGCTTTTCACTACCAAGTAACACGTGAATGAATGTGTGTACATTTCTCAACCATTCCCAGAGCAAGTAAGGCCATTTGCTCCTACTCCAACCTTTGTTCTCTCCAACTGAGCCTCTTCGCGCCATCTAACTTTGGAAACAGCACATAATATGACCAGCAGTGTGTGCTTTCAACATAACCAAAAATTGTGATTGTACACTATACCCCACCCTCTCGGAGTGTGCCTGAATCTAAACGTAAACTATGCCCTTACTTACATTTCAAAAAGTTAACATGAGCAACAGTGCTTAGTAATAACTGAGTGATTTTAAGCGTTGTGTACTTCTGAACTAAGAAAAACATTTGTGTGGTTTTAAAACTGGCAACGAGTATAAGATCCGTATATGAAGATTGTAGAGGTACTAGCGTCACATAGGGTGACCAACTGACATGTGGGCAAATTCAGTAAGGCAAGTGTGAAAATTAGGACAAAGGTACAAAATACAGGACAAAAATTCAGGACAGAAGGTCAAAATTCAGGACAAAAGTTAAGTTTTACAGACATATCATAGGAGGTCACACTACAATATATAAGTAAATAGACAACCAACATAAGTAGAAGTCAAAATAAGTTTATATTAGGTTGAGACAATCGTACACTTCACATTTATTTGGTATGTGTGCAGCTTTGAGCAATTGTGCAGGTCTTTTTGTGGTATTTCATAATCGATTTATTTGGTTACTGCACTGGGTTGTCCAGTCTGATATTTTATTTAAAGTTCATGGTCCTGAGCAGGCATGTTTGGTGAGAGAAATGGTTGGTGAGAGAAATGGTTGGGGAGATCTGCTCGCATGGACTTTGTTACTAGCATCTCATATCTGAGTGCCATTGTGAGGTGTGAGGCAGCACGCATAGAATGTAGCTACTTGGGACCAGCAGTGCTAGTCTAGAGTGACTACCTTTATGTGTCAGATCACTTCAGGTATTCCATGTCTGTTCAGCTGGTAATGACTGGTTGTGACATAACAATGAGCTTCTGACTTTGAAGCTGGTGGGATACAGGTTTGAGTCTTGTCATAAGGCTCAATAGCCTGTGATTCTGGGCAAATAACTTTCTCCCTGTACCTACCAATCAGCGCCTTGAAACACTCACATGTGATCTGCAGCGCTTTATAAATCCTGGATTTAGGGGCGGGTACATTACTGAGTGATGGATAAGATCCATATTGAACAGGTCTTGTGTCAGGATAAGAGCATTAAGCAGGAAAGGGAGTTATTAACCAGCCTGCATGAGCTATAATTTGCTGCAGACTGCTGAGTGTTATGGTATTAGTGTGGGCCAGAACAGTAAGATTGGAGCTCCTGATACAGAAATGACATATACATACAGACAGGCATGTAGAAAATCACTGTTTGTTAAGAAAATGCTATTTTTCAAAGAATAGGGGGGGGGGGGGGGAGAATGTATCCATGGTTCCAGCCCACAGCAGTTGTCTGGCAGGTTACAGTGTGGCACAGAGGATTCTGGGATTAGAGCACGTTCATGTGTTATGTAGGCATTTCGATTTGTGCTCTTTGTTTTCCATTAAATGTTGCTCATTGCTATATTTAGATGTCAAACTGGTACTAATGAGGTGCAACCTATGCCCAGACAGTGTTAACAAGTTGAAAAATGTCAAAATATTTACGTAATACTATTACAAAATGTGTTGCATTACGCTAAATAATTCACCTTTTCTTGCTGCATAATTTACTCAACCCTGCCGGTTGGGCTAATGGTTGGATCCGTAAAGCCTTTCTTAATGACTCCTATATTTGTCGAGTCAGCATTTTACTGTGGCAGAAGAGCATAGAAAGCCCACCCAGTCAAAAAAAAAAAAAAAAGCACCTCCCCCCGCACTGGGTGTGGTGTACAGTTCAGCAAAAGTCCCTAATAAAATGAAGACACAGACTTTGGAAAATGCTGAGCTTTTGCGGTATCGGGAAAGAACTATGGAGAACAAAGAAAAACTGACCTCAGATTATACGTTTTTTACATTTGCTTGAGAACACTCGTCCACAAGCTCCGAATAAAGGCATTGCAGGCTGCAGGGCTTGTTATGAACAAAGAGGAGTCCTGTCACTGTTGCGGGAGATGAGACACCAGCATCATGCCAGACGCTCAGGAATACTTAAATCAGTTTGGGTGAACTGACCCTGGCGTATGAATTTGTTGAATTTGCCACACTGTTCACAAATAGAGGATATGTTATAGCAATTTGGATTCATTTTTTAAATTTGTATATTTTTCCCTGAAAGTAGAGGAGAAATGGCAAGTGGTTAGTCCACATGAGATGATAAGAGATTGGGAAAGAATTCATGAAGGCGTCCGTAAGGTGTCGGTATGTAATGGATTCAAACAAATAGAATATGATATAGTACACGCCCTATCCTTCACCCAGGATGCCATTAACAGATCTAGGGATCCAAAATGCCCCTGATTCCAATATAGACAAGCAGATTTTGTACATATGGTGCAGACTTGCCAAATAATACAAACTTATTGGACTGCCGTCCTGGAGCAATTGAGCAGGGTAACGGGATGGAAGATAGCCCTGGAGATAAGAACCCGTCTCCTCGGCCTGATCCCCAGGAACCCTAAACGCAAGACAAGCAGGCGATTCCTGATTCTGGGGCTTACAATAGCTAAGAGGAGCATAGCGATCCATTGGTTGGCCCACCAGGGGCCGCAGATGGACAATTGGAAAACCGATTTAAAAGAATGGGCACTGACTGAGGAGGCACATATGAGCAATACTAGAAAGGATGATATGCTCCTGGAGGAGTTGATGGCATGGGGGGGGGGGGTAAATGGAGCATTCCCCGCTTTCCCAGAGTGAATCGCAGGACGAGGAACATCACACTAGAATTGTTACGAACAGTCAAGAAACAGGACAAGGGGACACCCAAAGACCAACTTAGAGGTACATTTTGGATATCGATCTGGCAAGACCCGGGGGGGGGGGAGGGGGGCTGGGGGGGGGGAGTTTTAACGGTTGACAAGTTGTTAGTCAATAGACTTACGATGAGAAATGAATCTCCGCAGGGAGAACTTAAAACAAAAATATCCCTACTTCTGTACTGAAACATTGAATCTACTGTGTTACCTGTGGGATATATGTTTGCATATGAATATTGACTATGTTTTTGAAATAATAAATAAACGTTAAAAAAAAATGTTACAATATTTTTGGACCCTTGTACCTACTGGCGTGACATAGTAAAAGTATCTTCTAACAAATATTAGATGTTTTACATTAATACCTTTGAACACCGTCAATTATCACCAGCCCCTGAACAAAAGAAGAATGTGCACTTGTTATCTGGCTTCATGTAATTGTGTATCTAGTATCCTTATTTTTTAAACCACTCCTTTCTCTCTTTAAAGAGGTTTGTTAGTCTAAACGATCCATTTCACGCTATACAATTGTTAATGCCCTTCTCCAGGACTCCTACTTCTGTCTTGTACAAATTGATTGGACCATGTGGTTGTGTCCCTCATTCATCTCTGGTGGAAGACTTTTTGGAGGACCACACAGAATGGCATTTTGCAATTTGTGCACTCCCTCACCATTAGCAACATGGCCTTTATTTATGGCTTTTGTTGCAATCTAGTATCCTCTTCTAGGCTCCCAAGGCTTCTGCCTACACTCTCCCTAAAGTAATGGCTGTCTTGCTGTAGCCAAAGCTTCAGAAGCTCAAAGCAAGGCAACTATATGTTTATACTCCCCATTTGTGGACTTTTCTGCCTGCAGAGAACAACTAGTGCTCCCTCTATCAATGCAGCAACTTTTGTTTTAGCCACAGGGTTGTGTGTTGACACTGCATTTGTCCAACACGCCTATTGCTCACAATATATAGAGTCGGTTTTGGATTTGCCTCTTTCGAACATTGGCTTGCATTGACTAGAGTCTGTCAGCCATTGGCTTGAGATGTAGTTGAACACATCTTTGCTAAGCCCTGTGGTGCATTTATCTTACTTAATGGCATCGGTGTATCCTTCCACCTCAACTCAAGTACTTAATTGAACTGCGTGCAGGACTAATTTACATTTATAGCCATCTCTTTCTACTTCTGCTGTCGTCCGCCTGCATACCTTGTACTAATGTGCTGATGCTGCATGTGTTAGCACATTAAGCTTAGACCCGTTAGGTTTGCCAGTGCTTGTCCTCTGTGCAATGTTTCCCGCTCAGAAAGTGCTTGTCTCCCTAATACCCCCCTCCCCACACTCCCAACCCCATTACAAAGCCTCAGCAAAATGTAATACCAGTCATCTTAGAATGTATTTCTCCCGCCGTCTGCTTCAAAGTTAATTCTGAAGTCGATATGTTGAAACATTCCAGAGGAAAAAAAAGGCCTCAAAAAAGCAAACCGACAATTTATTTCACCCTATAACAGGCCAGAGTCGGCAATAGGTCAAGCAAATTTTGCTATGCCAATGACTAAGTTCGTGCCCTACCAGCACCTTTGCTAGCATTAACCTTTTAGGAACTCTCCACATTTCCTGTGGTGAACACCCTAAATATCGATTCCAAAATATCGACTGCCCAGAATATCGAAGTTAAAATATAGAGTGGACAGAATATCGAATTATCAAAATATAGATAGGTCAGAATATCGAAATTGGGGTACGAAATATCGAATTCCATAATATAGAATTTAAAAATATCGAATTTCATAATATCGAATTTTAAAATATAGATTACCATAATATCGAATGTAAAAATATAGATATCTATAATATCGAATTTTTTTTAGTGTTATGTATGGTAGTATATGTGTTAAAATGATGTATTATTTTTGTAATGTATGTTTACTTTATTTAAACTAATGAATGTTATGTAATTTAATTTTTGCGTAATTTAATTCCGTAGCGGGTTGTGGGTTTATAGGGGAATAGGGTGGGAAGTAATTTAATTAAATATTAATTATATTTATATGGTTTGATAATTAATTGATTGATAATGATTAATTGGTAATTAATTTTTATTAATTGGTAATTTATATTAATTGATAATTATGTTAATTGTATTTTTTATTATTCGGAGCGGGTTGTGGGTTTGTAGGGGAATTGGGTGGGAAGTAATTTAATTGTAATAAAGTAAATATTTTTTTATTTATTTATGTGTATTGATAATTAATTGATAATTATTAATTGGTAATTAATTTGTATTAATGGGTTAATCATTTGTATGAATTGCTAATTAATTTTTATTAATTGCAAAATTATTTTTATTAATTGATTAATTGATAATAATGTTAATTGCATTTTTTATTATTGGGAGTGGGTTGTGGGTTTATAGGGGAATTGTCTTGGAAGTAAATTAATTGTAATAAAGTAAATATTATTTTTGTTATTTATGTGTATTGAGAATTGATAATTATTAATTGGTAATTAATTTGTTTTAATTGGTAAATAATTTGTATTAATTGCTAATTAATATTTTTCAATGGTAATTAATTGTTATTCATTGGTAATTATTTTAATTAACTTTTTATTGGTATTGATAATTAATGTAATCTTATTTTAAATTTAAATCATTACTGTCCCTACTTTTGCACTCTCAGGAGTGGGAATAGTAATTTTTACCCTCCTGCTATCCAATGCTTTCCCTACTGTTGCATTCACTGGAGTGGGAATAGTAATTTGTACCCCTACGCTATCCAACGCTTTCCCTACTGTTGCACTTACTGGAGTGAGAATAGTAATTTTTCGATTCCCGCTATCCAACGCTTTCCCTACTGTTGCATTCTGTGCAGTGGGAATGGTAAATTTTATCCTCCCGCTATCCAACGCTTTCCCTACTGTTGCACTCTGTGGACTGGGAATGGTAAATTGTATCGTCCCGCTATCTACGCTATCCAACGCTTTCCCTACAGTTGCACTCATTGGAGTGGGAATAGTATTTTTTCTCTTCCTGCTATCCAATGCTTTCTGTACTGTTGCATTCTCTGGAGTGGGAATAGTAATGTTTACCCCTACGCTATCCAATGCTTTCCCTACTGTTGCACTCTCTGGAGTGGGAATAGTAATTTTTCCCTTCCCGCTATCCAATGCTTTCCCTACTGTTGCACTCTTTGGAGTGGGAATAGCAATTTTTACCCCTACGCTATCCAACGTTTTCCCTACTGTTGCACCTACTGGAGTGGGAATAGTAATTTTTACCCCTACGCTATCCAACGCTTTCCCTACTGTTGCACTCACTGGAGTGGGAATAGTAATTTGTACGCTCTCACTATCCAACAAAAGCTCTACTTTTTTTACATTACTTTTATTATGTTTACATTTTAAGCTTTTTTATATTATATTATGTATGTTTTATTCAATTGTTTTTAATATTTAATTACTTTTATATTATTTTTAGTACATTTAAAAAATTCGATATTTTAGCTAACTATATCTTAACATTCTATATTTTGGAATCGATATTTTAGTACTTACCTGTTTGTAGATAGGGAGTCGATATTCTGTCCTTTAATATTTTGGCGTCGATATTTTGTGTAGTCGATATTTTGTCTCTCGATATTAAGTCACTGAACCCTTTCCTGTTGCCCAAGTTATGGCCCCTTTCAGTTTCTAAAGGTAAATAAAGAAACTACTGATGTAAAATTATCTGGATAAACACCCAACATCATCTAACCAACCCCACCGTAAACCCTGCCTAGGCTCTAGCAGGAGGCCCAGCAAATGCTGTCACTCCACAGAGAGGCAAATATCATTATGTATGTGATAATTAGGGCGACATACAGAATGATAATGGGCAGATAGCAGTCTGTGCCAGGTCCCGGAGAGGCTGCTGCAGGCCCTTAAGATCACAGCAGAAGCACGGGCTGGCCCCTGCAGTGAGAGTTACAGAACTCTCAGGCTACATGCAGGGCACAGCTCCCTCCAATGTCTGAAATTACAGACAAAAGGCATCCGTGGAAGAAATCCTCACGGACAACAGAGAAGAGGCCCAAATTACGGGCAGCCCGTGAAATATAAGGACAGTTGGTCACCCTAGCCCCACAGAGTTACTTGTGTGCGAGTAATGGTGCAGTTGGCACGGGCAGGCGCTTTGCTGAACTCTGGAGAATACCCCATTGCTGTGGAAAACTGAATACTTGGTGTGCTAATGCGGCAGTGCGGAGGTAATAACTTCTGAGACTTTTTACCAATTTCTTATTATTTGGCTTAACTCTATAGCTCGCGATCATAGCTCGAAGAGACAGAGGCTCGTGCAGGCCTAGTGGCATTCAAATCTTGAGGCCGCGAGATTCGCTTGTACTTCACCACGCGTCAGGCATTCCTTGTGGGTCTTGTGAGGCTGCCCGCGGTCCAAGCAGGGGGCCCCCATAGGAGGGCGGCCACCTTAGTGCCACATGAGAGCACAACCCGACAGGATAGTGTTTGGATGCACCGGGGGTCCGGCACTACCCATTACCTCATATTCGGCACACTAGTGGGCAGGGAGGTAGGTATATATGCCATGCTAGTTGCCACTGCACGCGGATAATGTATAATTTCTTACCTGTCAGTGTAGTTTTAAAGCTTGAAGACTTTCTGGATTCCCTATGCTGTGCATTATTTGCCATCTAGTGGTTGGGTCCAGAATTGTTGTATTTCTTCTCTCTTTTTTTTTTTTGTTGTGGCCCAGGTGGGCGTCGACATACCACCATTTGGTGTCCTTCGTGACCTTTGGTTGCCATCTTCGGATTCTTTTTTCTTTTTTTTCTCTCTCTTCTCTTTTAATAGTCTTTCCCTGTTTTAATAGTTTTCCTCCTTTCTCATCTTTCTGGCGGAGGAGGGTGGGATCGCTAATGAATCCAGAAAGTCTTCAAGCTGCAAAACTACACCGACAGGTAAGAAACTATACGTTTTGCAGCGTGAATCTTTGTGGATTCACTATGCTGTGCATAGACTTTGTAGCGGTTTGCTAGGTTTGTGGTGGTTGGGTGGAGGATGAGCGCTGGTTACTGAATATGTGTTGAAAGACCTTCTGTCCCACTTGCGCTCCCTAGTTCATCTGAATATCTACGCAGTAGTGCTTAGTGAACATGTGCACTGAGGACCATGTTGCTGCTTGGCAAATGTCTTGAATAGGTGTATTTGCTAAAAACTCAATTGTTGCTACTTTTTTCCTTGTTGAGTGAGCATGCGTTGCTCCTAGTAATTCTTGCCCCACTTGTTTGTGGCAGAATTATATGGTTTGAGCAATCCATTGTGCAATGGTATTTTTGGTAACTGGTCGTCCCAAAAAACTGCTGGCAAAAGACACAAAGAATTGCTTTGTTTTCCTGCATTCTTTTGTCCTTTCTATATAGTGCATTATTGCTCTCCTGGCGTCCAGTGTGTGCAACGCCCTTTCTGTGCTTGTGGTTGGTTTTTGGAAAAAATTTGGTATTTGTATTGTTTGGTTTATGTTGAACCTTGACACCGCCTTTGGTATGAAATGTGGGTCCATTCTCATCATGATCCTGCCATTGTATATTTGTAGGTAGGGCTCTTGTAGTGTTAGCGCTTGTAATTCACTAACTCTTCGCAGCGATGTGATAGCTACTAAGAAGGCTGTCTTTAGCGTGAACATATGCAGTGTTGCTTTATGAATAGGCTCAAATGGTGCCTTCATCAATTGAGTTAGTACTAAGTTGAGGTTCCATGCTGGAGGTAGCATCCTGTTTGGTGGTGCGATTCTCTTTGCCCTCTTTAGAAATCTTTTTACTACTTGGGAAGTTAAGAAACTCTTCCCTGTTTCTCCTCGTGTGTAAGCCACTATTGCCACTAAGTCCACCCATAGAAATGTGTAGCTTAGTTTATTCTGTAGTAGATGTGTGAAGTATTTTAGTACTGTTGATTCCTTGGTAATTCTTCTTTGTAGTTTCTCCCTAATGCACCATTCGGAGAATCTTTTCCACTTTGCTAAGTAGCACTTCCTTGTGGTATGCCTCCTTACCTCTCTTAGCACCGCCATTGTACTTGCTGATAGTTTGAGGTGTGCAAACTCTGTCTTCAGGAGCCATGCTGCCAGGCTGAGGCTCTCTGGCTCTGGGTGTAGCACCCTTCCGTTTTGCATTGTTAACAGGTCCTTTCTTGTGGGGAACCTGTGTGCAGGCCCTTGTGCCATCTCCATAATCTGTGAGAACCAGGTTTGTCTGGCCCACTGAGGTGCTATCAGTAATAGCGTCATGTTGCTGAATCTGCATTTGTTTAGTGCCCTGTGTAGCAGTGGTATCGGAGGAAAAGCGTAGGCAAATGTCCTTGACCAGCTTATCCATAGCGCATTCCCTAGGGACTGTTTGCACGGTTGTCTGGATGCAAAGTTTTGGCATTTTGCATTTTGGCGTGTTGCAAATAAGTCTATTTGCGGAGTTCCCCATTTGTGGAACATCTTCTGGATTTCTTGGTGATTGATCTCCCATTTGTGGGATGCTGACGTCTGTCTGCTGAGTCTGTCTGCTTCCACATTGTCCTTTCCTGGTAGATGTATTGCTATCAAGTCTATTTGTCTTGGAAGTGCTCATTTCCATATTTCCTGTGGGAGCACTGATAGTGTCACTGACTGTGTTCCTCCTTGTTTGTTGATGTAGAACATGGTGGTTGTATTGTCTGTTTGGATTAGTACCCTGTGTCCGTACAGTTGTTTCTGAAAGGCTTTTAAGGCTTTGACACTGTCTTCAGTTCTAGGTAGTTGATGTGCTTAATCGCATCCTGTTGTGACCACAATCCCCGTACCTTGAGGGTGTTTGTTTGCACTCCCCACCCCATCTGGGAGGCATCTGTTGTGATGGTCACAGTTGGAGTTGGCTGTGTGAATGGTTTCCCTTGTGTTATGTTCTTTATGTTCAACCACGCTATTTCGTGCTGTATTGTTTTCGTGACAACCACTAGCCTGGTAGGTATACTTTATTTAGATATAAAAATATCTTTAAAAGGTCACCTCAAAATTACGCAGCAAAACATTTTAAAACAAAACCTTAACATAAAAACAGTAGTTAATGGAAACTTCATAGTACAATAAAAAACTTCTCCAATCTATCAATGGAAAAGGACTTAGTGTGCGAAGTACAATGACCAGTTTAACATTTAAAATGCATTTAGATTCAGGTCTTTGACAAGGACCATAAGTGCAAACCATGGACCGTAAAATGACAGCCAATTGTGCAAGTCAACAATTCAATAAAAAAATGTAAGCAGCAGTTAAGAAGTCACAGGATAAAAATGGAATAGCTCTTAAACAAGCATAAAAACGAACCAGCCCATAACTACTTAAAAGAGCGGTAAGCATTTCGTAAGAAAATTGTAAAAGCGATGTTTAGAACTGTGTTTTCTGGCATTAATGCTGCAATGATTGCTTGTCTGCAGGATCGGATTCCCAGCCTGTTCCACTCAGTTTTCAGTTTACGTCTGCGTTGTGACAAGAAAGATGGACAGAGGCAGACTATATGCTCCATGGTTTCGGGAGACATGCCACACCCCCTGCAGATTACGTCCTCTGACAGACGACGCCAGACGGGAAGATCTTTTAGAAATTGCCATTCACCCAGTCTGGCGGCCATAAAACTGATTTTTAGGTGCAAGGAGTAAGTGCAGGATAAATAAGATGCGGGGGCTAACCGACCATATGAAGACATTGTTGCCCAGGCGTGTCTGCGTTTGGCAAATTGGGCTTTATCGATGATCAAGGACCTCATTCGAATGCAGTTCTTTATACTAGTTTTGAATGCTGCTTTACTAGGATTGAGGTCCCATAATGCACCGGCAGACATTTCTCGGATCGAATCCCTAAAAAGGTGGCTGTATAAGCCGCGATGATTTGTCTGGGAAATATCCAACCAAATTAGGGACTCCAATGATCCTGGCTTTGCCTGTCTCAGTTTGTGGCACAGGTTTAGATACAGACCAGTGACTGAAATTTCATAATTTAACAAACCGAATTCTAGTCTGATCTGAGCAGCAGAAGCTGATTTGGGCAGGTGGAGGATTTTTTTGTAAAGTTTCGTCACGTGATGGTTAAAAGAGGAGTTTAATTTCCCCCTAAAAATCTCAGCACCGTAGGTCAAAGTGGGCCCAATTTTTGCTCTCATGACTTCCAATAATGGGGACAGGCTTGGGCCAGACAAATTTCTTGAGAGCTTGCAGAAGCTTACCTGTAGGTTCATGGCTTTTACTGAGATAACCTTACGCTGTTGGTTAAAGTTACCCCTAGAGTCAAAAGTGACCCCAAGATATTTGTAGGTATTTCCTATTCTAAGGCTAGAGTTGTTAAACTGCCAACCACCCCCACGGTATAGCTTTCTACCAAAAGTGACGACTTGGGTTTTCTTTAAGTTGACCTCCAACCCATTCATGGTTGTATAGGCTTCCAGTCTGTTTAATAGCCTCTGCAGCCCTACCCGTGTCAAACTAAAGAGGACCAAGTCATCGGCATATAAGAGATTGCTTATCGGGACACCTCCCATCTTGGGCGGATGACTGTTTGTTTCCTCAAGGGAGGATGACAGATCAGCTATGAACAGATTAAAAAGGAGGGGGGCCAGCACACATCCCTGTTTGACTCCTCTAGTTGTCATAATTTTCCGAGAGAGATGTGTGCCGGTCCCCAACTTCACTTGTACCCACGTGCCCGAATGAAGTTGGATGATCGCGTCCAGGAGCTTATCTGGGATCCCCCATTTTTTTAGCTTCTCCCATAGTGCGGCCCTTGGTACCCGATCAAATGCAGCTTTAAAATCTATAAAACAGCAAAAAACCATGCTAGATGTGACTAATGCTTTGTTAACAATGATAGACAGTGATAGTAAGTTGGTCATGGTGCCCGAGGAGGCAGTGAAGCCAGTTTGGTTCAATGGAATCAGATTGTTCTGCTCTACCCAATGGCTCAGTTCCCCCAATAATGTTCCTGCAAAGAGCTTGGCTTCGATGTCTAACAAAGCTATTAGTCTATAATTGTTTGGGGATGCATGAGAGCCAGACTTGTAAATCGGGTGAATTATTGCCCCTCGCCAGGAATCCGGGATGGTTGAACTGGTCAGTGCACAATTGAAGAGATTGGATAAATATCGCGACCATAAATCAATATTTGTTTTGAACAGGGACTGTGGTAGGCCGTTTGGACCGGGAGCGCCGTCGGATCTTGCTTTTGCAAGGACTTTGGTGACCGTTTCTTGAGTGACTCGCAGATCTTCACCTCGTGGATCAAAACGGACCATCGAGCTGCTACTGTTCAGTTGTGGATGGAGTGACAATTGTTTAGAACCGGGTAAGATTGTAGACACAGAGACATCAGAGGCCTTAAAGTGGTCAGTCAAATAGGCAGACCAGGTCGCTTCTGCGATATTTGCTGATCCGGATCCGGAGGAGCTACCGCTTTGGCGGTTGATTAGGGCCCAGAATCTTTTGGGGTTGCAGCTTTTACTCTCCCATAGAAGTTTGCACCAGAATTGGGCTAGATGGCAACGTTTGTCAGATTGTATTGCGACCCTAAATAGTTTTTGGATTGTTTTATACTCATTCGCAAGCTCAGTATTTCCTGGGGATGACTTGAGAGAGCGCAGAGCTTTGTCTCTAGATTTTTTCAGTGCCCTAGTATAACTGGAAATTTGGAACTGGTGGCTAACAAAAGCCTTATGCGCGTGTTGGCTGGAGGGAAAGCAGCTTGTTAATTGGGAGCAGAAAGATGACCACGCACCCATGGAAAAGACCGCTGCGGCGATACTTCCTGAAATAAATACCGAACAGGCTTCCATGATGTTAGGGCTGATATCATCGTTCCATTTTAGCCGTTTTAGGTTTTCTGTGTAGATGCCTGGGCATGTCATTGAGGCAGATTTATGAAAGTCTGGCTGAATGTTAAGGATAACGACTTGGGGACGGTGATCACTTCCTGAACGAGGGAGAATACTATAGTTGGTCAAATGATGGAACAGCGCTGAATTGCAGATGGTGTAATCTAAGTAGGAGCATTTGCGGCCATTTGACCAGGACCAGTTAGGGGGAGTATCCTTCGTAGATCTGCCATTCATTACCAGGAAACCAATGCTTGAAAATTGCAGCACGCAGAGCTCACCGAGGCCGCAATAGGCTTGGTGTAGGGGTTTAGACTGGGCCTTGAATTCCGGGGTAGTTAATGGAAAAAGCCCTTCGTAATCGGTGGGATTACCCTGGAAAAGATTAGTGTTAAAATCTCCAGTAATTAGGTAGTCCGAGTTGGGATAATCCGCCACCAGGTCGCACACGATTTTCATTAGACGCGATAAGTGGGCCTTCTTTGAGCGGGTGTTAGGGTTAATATAAACATTAAGAAGAAGAAGGGAACGCTGATTATTCCATGCACTAATTTTAACACCAAGTAACCAGTCTACGTCAAAGGTCAGTGTCTCAATCGGGCCTTTTAGGTTATTTGAAACGTAAATCGACAGACCGCCTTTAGGGTGGCCGTAGAGACAAGATCTAATTGCCGGTTTCCAGAATTCGATGAAGCCAATAACTGGGCTAGATTGAGAAGCCCAGGTTTCTTGGAGTGCAATTAGGTCATGATCGAAGATGAAAGAATGGATCTCTGAGTTAATGAGTTTCTGGGAAAGACCACTAATATTCCAGGAACATAGGGAGAGCAAAGACTGTGGCTGGGGGAACAGAGTGATTGAGGGGGGATGTAAAGGGGATCCTGGCTGAGCCTGGGCTACAAGAAGGTCATCACGTGGTCAATCTGGTATATTACGAGACAAAGTGGCTGGAAGCCAGCCCCAGTCAGAAGATTTATCAAAATTCAGGGGATTGGACCGTGCGTCTTCGGTCGATTGAAGAGATCCTAAGGCATTTTTAAGGATTGAATAAGGCCTTTTTTTCTCCCCACTTAGCAAAGTGGGGAGATGTTGAGTTAACATTGTGGGGTATCCAGGCATGGAATAGGGGTAGATTTTGATGCCCCATTTCCGAAATAGGGGCTTTTGGTCTAAGAATAGTTGTACCCAAGTGGTAGACTTAAGGGACACCACGGTTACCTCAGAGGGTTGAGAACCCCTTGGGGGGAGAAATTCGATTGACTCGATATCGACCGAAGACAAGGCCTCAAAGCCCGGAACACTATTAGCTAATTTAATTATATTGGATCTGTTGAGAATATCCTGCCGACCTTTTGATTTGTATTCGGGGGCAAGAAGAATTTTTAGAGAATGTGTATCTCTAATATCAGAATCTGAAGGCCGGGATAAATTAGGCTGTAGGAGAATGGTATTTGGAGTGACTGGGTGTGGACTCTGATGAGGTCGGTGGAGGGCCTGTGTGCCTTGCCCAGATGACCGAGAATCTTTTAGTAAAGTTGATAAATTATTGGAGATTGTTTTGTGGATTGTCGGAATACGTCGAGATGGAGTTGACAACGACGCCACTTGAGGTTGAAATAATGTAGTTAATGGCCACATTGTGGTTATCTCAGTGGGGCTACCTCTTGGTTCATTTGTGGCCGGCTGAGATTCTAAAGGCCCATTTCCCGGTGGTGCAGGACTTAGCTCAAGACTACTCAGAGGAATCTGTTGGTTAGTGGTTGTAATTATCTCGGCCTTGTGCGGGCTTCGAGGCGGACTTACTGGTATTGCTGCAGGTAGTGAAGTGGTGGGAATATTTTTATTGGTGGTGATTGAAAACAATGGAAATAGTTTAGGAGGGTCAGCTTTGATGTTAAGTCTTGATTTATTCCGTTGTTTTCGTTGACGCTTGCGCTCTCTCTTGCTACATGGTGGGATAGGGGGGTGGAGCGTATCGGGGATGGGGGGAGCCACGACCGCTGAAATGAAACTTGACCCTGCCTTAATACTAACAATGCCATTAGGAAGCCCAATTCTTGTCTGAGGGCTTATAGCAGCTTGAACAAAAGGTGCTGTCAGACGTGAAGAGCCATGGGCTGGGTGAGTGTCGTCTTGAAGGTCCGACTGCGTTGTAGAGCTTTTTTGTTCTTCTCTCGTCTGGACCCCAGAAACTGTTGGTGTTGGGGTAGTCGCCTTATCTGAATCGCGAGTTGAGAGAGATCGAGGGAGTTGATCAAGCCGAGACAGAACGGCGCCACCCTTCAGCAGTTTTACTTCATTAAGGACACTGGTTAAAAAGTCTGGAAGCGAGGAGAGGGAATCAATAATGGGTGAACAGCAGCAGATTGACTGGGCCAATTTTGACGATGCTTGCGCACTCATTATTAGATTGTTGAGTTTATCCAGCTTGCTGTCGATCCCTGCAGTGAACAGAGCTAAAGTGTTCAGTAGGTCCACCTGAGTGTCCAATTTGTCCGAATGGTAGTTTAGGGCAGTGACTGTAGATTGAAAAGTCTGAAGTAATTGGGGCCAAACGGTCGGGGTTGTGACAGGATCATGGTGGGGCTCCTTTATTGATTTTGGGTGGGGAGAGTTGTTAGGTGAAGAGAAGGTATTCGAGAAAGAAAAGGACAGATCTACTAGCCGTTGATCTTTTAATTCTGACTTTAGAAAAGCCTTAGAAGAGGTTGGGGTGACAGCTTGGGGTGAGAGTGAACGCTTTTGCGGTTTAGCTTGGTCAGGGCTCCCCTCCAGGAAGTTTAGGACCTGCGGTGAACCTGAGCTGAGCATGTCAGAAATGGAGATCAAGTCATTATGCCCATGAATTTGTGGAGGAATTTGATGAGTATGGGGCACAGTGGGAGCCGTCTCAAGCACCTGAGGATTGTGTGGAGTTATAACGAAAACGTTCTCCAATTGCGAAGCATATGGAGCTGAAGGACTTAGATTGTAGGTTGGACTCACAAACTGTAGCTGATTGTGGCAAAGCTCTTGATTAACAGATACAAGAGAGAGGGGAGGCTGACTTGGTAAGGGTTGATGACAGCTTGAACCCGATGATTGAGAAGTAGTCAAAGGACATTCTGAAACGGTTTTCCGAAAGACAGAGGCTGACCCAAAAATGAAAACATCCGGATCATGGGCCGGAATGGTGGATACTTTGGGGAGAAAATTAGGCTCAGAGGCTTGAGTTGAGTTACTAGGTTTGGTTGCGCCCGGGGCTTTTTTAAAGTAGTCCAGTAGCGAGTATGACTTTAGGGAGCGCGCAGGGGATATAAGAGGTGATTGCATGTCGCTTTTGTTAATATATTGCCGACTCTTAGAGATGGGCGACCTCGGTGGATCCGTGGGCTCTGGAACGATCTCCGGAATGACAAGAGCAGAGTCCGATGCTGCGACTAGCCGTTTTAATTTCTTCCGTTTTAAGGCTGGAGGGGCTTTTCTCGTATTCCCGGATCTCATCTCTTCCGTAGTTATGGAGAGCTTGTTAAGTCTGTGAGTTAATAGACTGGGTTATACAACACTTAAACAAAATCCTTGATTGCCGGGAGGCCAACCAAAATGAAGTGTGTTTTGCTGGAATACAAGGAGGCGTAGGGGACCGGGTTGACTCCCCGGACAGGCCAGGCTTACTAGGATTGTCCGAGCTCGGCCGCGGAACGGACTCAGCTGATTTTGACAGCTTGGACAAGGGCACCCCCCCGCTTCTTAGACCCCGCCCAACCACTTGCTAATCCCTTGACCTTGGTCGCAGCCTCCCAACAGGTGCACCCAACAGCTCTTAGGGGGCTGACCCTAATGACTAGTCACCCTGCCTAGCTCCCAGTACCCTACCCCCCCAAGCCTTCACGGCTGGTCAGGCACTGCCCAGTTCAAAACCGGTAAAGCCGCAACGCGAGGGGGAGAAAGGGGACCGGGCCAGCGTAGTGGGTCAAACCCCCCCTGGGCCGTGGGAACAGCGCTGGGCGCTGATAGAGACGGGCTAGGGCGGTTGAGGGGCGCGGGGGGAGCAGAACTGTGGGCGGAGAGCTCAGTAACCGGCGAGGTGACAGCGACCAGAACGGCTGACTGACTGCCCAAAGGGCTGACCGAAGCAGAGGTGGGGTGCAGACAGAGCCAAGCGATAAGCGAACTAGGAGCCCAGAGCTACAATGAGGTAATGTGGGGAGCCAGGGGCAGACAGGAGAGAGGGGCCCAAGGCCTAAGATACCACAGGCAGAGGGGGGGAGGAATGTGAGGGCGGGGACGCAATGCGACGTGTGGAGGAGCTTGGTGCACAGGGTTAACAGCCACACGCCCCCAAGCCCCCAGGTCGACTTACTTGGTGGTAGTTTTAAACCCTCTTCGCCCCCTCCGCCACCGAGCCTTTCCACGAGGCTGACTGGCCTCTACCCCCGCTCTCCGCCACTGCTGCCGCCGCTGCTGGTCACGCCCGCAGGATCGAAGACACCACGGAGACACCACGGATATCACCGGGTCTCGGCAGGCCTCTGCGGGCTCTCACGGACCTCTTACGGACCTCTCAGTGCCTCACTCGCATGCGACGCTCAGCTCAGCTCACTCCCTCCGCTCACCTCGGCCTACGGTCTCAGTCAGCTGACTGACGCACGACGCTCAGCACCGGTCACGCTGACACTCCTCCCACAGTACGCGGCCAGTGTCCGACTAGTTTCACCTCCGCACAACCACTAGATCTTCCCAACTCCCTGTAGGCTATGTCCATTGTTGTTGGATCCATTCCTGGAATGGCCTCATCTGGAGGCGTTTATTTGGGACCATATGTATGCATGACGCCATCATTCCCATCAGTTTGCCCATTGTCCTCACTGTCAGAGCTTGACCCTTGTGGTAAAGATGTGTCCCCTTCAATATTGACAAGGTTCTCTTTGTGCTCGGAAACACCTTGCCCTGTATGGTGCTGATCTACGCCCCTAAGAATATCTTCACTTGTTCTGATTCTTTTGATGATTTTCCCCAATGGATTAAAAACCCTAATTGGACTAGTGTTTGTATGACCTCTTGCATGTGTTGCTTGCATTGGCTGTATGAGCTTGCTTTTACCAGCCAGTCATCGAGGTACGGGAATGCATGTATTCCTTGCCTCCTTAAGTGTGCTGGTACTGCTGCCAGGCATTTTGTGAAAACCCTTGGTGCGGATTTGAGTCCGAATGCCAGCACAGTGAACTGGTAGTGAGTCTTGTTCATCATAAACCTTAGTAAATGTTTGTGTTTGCTGTTGATGGGGATGTGTATGTAAGCATCCTTTAAGTCGATGATTGCCATGTAATCCCCTTCCTGTAACTGGGGTATTACTTCTTGGAGAGATGTCATTTTAAATCTTTGAGTTTTTATGAACTTGGTTAAGAACCTTAGATCCAGAATTGGTCGTAAGGTTTCGTCCACCTTTGGTATGAGGAAGTAGGTGGAGTAGACACCCTTGTTCCGTTTCTTGTACGGTACGATTTCTATGGCCCTTTCCTTTAGAAGTTGATGTGCTTCTTGCAGTAAATGAGAACGCTCCTTTGCGGAGTGTACTCTGCTTTTTGGTCTCTTGTTTGGAGGTGGTTTTTCTAGCTCTATACAGTAACCATATTGTATGAGGTCTAGTATCCATTTGTCTGATGTGATCTTCCTCCACTCCTGCAAGAAGCGTTTTATCATGCCTCCTACTGGTGTTATTTGCTGGAGGAACTGTTGTTGGTCTTGAGTTAGTTCTGATTTTTGTGTTATCTTTTGCTGCACCCCTAGAGATGTTGACTGGGTGTGCGTTGGTCCTACAGCAGAGTCACTTGGATGTGGGTTGTTGACCCCCTCTCTGTCCGTTTCCTCCGCTTCGAGCGCCCGCGAAAGGATTGTCCTCGGGGCTGGTACTGCCAGTTTTGCTGCTGATGTCCCTGCTGTTGGCCCTGGTTAGCTCCTTGTTGGAAGGTTTGGTGTGGTGCCACAGGTTGGTGGTTCCCCCTACCCGCGGGTCTTCTTGAAGACATTCCTCTTCTTATTCCTCTGAATTGTAGTGCCCCCATGGACCTAGCTGTCTCATTGGCCTTCCTGAGCTGATTCAGTTTCTCGTCAACTGGAGCACCGAAAAGCTGTTCCCAGTTGAAGGGTGTGTACTTTAGTCTTGAAGCCTGAAATCCTTAGCCAGGCATGCCTTCAGTCTGTTACTCCCAGAATCATCTGCCTGCTTGATGTCTCCACTGCATCCAGGGCAGACTTCAGACATGTATTGACCATGTTCTTTCCTTCCTCTACCAGGTGGCTCACCCTTCTCTGGCATTGCTCTGGTAGGTGTCTTAGGAGTTCGCCTACTTCTTCCCAGTGCTGGTATGCGTGCCTGTTGAAAAGCGCACTGGAATTGGCAATGCGCCATTGGATCGCCGCACTCCTTTCCATTTTCCTCCCCATTAAGTCCATTCTCCTGCTCTCTTTGTCTGGAGGTGGTCCTGTATTTATGGGTATATTTGCCCTCTTCCTAGCTGTGGATGTTATGATTGAATCCACTGGTACAGATCCCTTAATATACATAGGGTCCTTACAAGAGTGTTTGTACTTTTCATCTGTCCTTGGGGTTACTGCTTTACACATAGCAGGTTCCTTGAAGGCTTCCTTCCCCTGGTCCAGCAAACTTGGGAGCATGGGTAGGAACTGGCTTCTTGTCTGTGAAGGCAACAATGTCTCCAACAGGAAGCAAGATTGGGGTTTCTCCTCTAGCTGCACTCCATATGTGTCAGCAGCCCTTTTGATGACTTGGTTATAGATTCCTATGTCGTCCGGCGGCAAAGGCCTCAAAGGATAGGATTCTACTCCCTCTTCCGGGGATTCGGCATCGAGATTCTGCCAATGCAAGTCCTGCGCCTCCGAGGATGTCGAGCCCTGGTAAGTTTGTTCATCTTCCTCACCTTCAGCATCGCGGTAATACAGCTCTTCCTCTTCCTGTTCCTCGACAGGTTCTGGTATGATCGGTGGTTGAATTTCCTCGATCCACTTTTTGGCCTTGGGCTTCGGTGGAATAGTGAACTGTTTCATCTTCTCGTCGAAGTCCCTCTTGCGTTGAAAGATGCTTGCCATTTCCGCCTCGAGCCTTTTCTTTTTCATCTCCATCCTGGCCACGTGTTCCACGTTGAGAGTTTCGGCCTTTCTCTTCACGGTTGTCGAAGTCGTAGCCACATTCAACCCTTCATTTTTCAACGTCGAAGCGTCCCTTTCGTGCCAGCTCTTCAACGCCTTTGCCTTATCTTGGGTTTTCGCCGTCTGGGAGTCCTTTTTGAAGGAACCGACGTGCTGTTTGTTCTTGAATGCAGTTGCGGACGTCCAGTGTTTCGACGGCAATGCTCCTTTCGAGGACTTTGACTCACTCTTTCGAGTATCAGTGGGGTGCCTGGGGTTGGACGACTCTTACCTCCTTTGGCATTTTCTTTTCGACCTCGACGACTATGGCGTCTTCTGGTCCTTCGGCAATGTAGTCTTCTCCACTAGAGAGTCCCAAATCTCGGAGCGATAGAGGTGTCCCCTGCCCCTGCATGCTGTAGTTTGCTCTTTTTTGCCGCTCTCTTACTCTGAGGGTCTTCGGAGTGAATGCCGTGCAGGCGTTGCAGTCCTCGCTTCGATGGTCGAGCGGCAGGCAGAGATTGCAAACTGGGTGTTGGTCCTTTAGCGTGTACTTGTGGTGGCAGTTGGTGCAGAATTTAAAGGGAGTTTTGTCCATCACCGTGCCCAGGGAGCCCCTGTGTGCGCATTCTCCGTAGAAATATCGAAGTTCTCGTTTTTCTCCTCTTTCATCGCCCCCGTTATGTGACTCGTAATCCAGTATGTTTTTATGGTGATTTTTCTGTTGTTTTCCGTGGATTCTTCTCCAAAGCTATGGAGCTCCTCCACTGATGATCCAGACCCAACGGCGGAACAAAGAATATGAAGATGGCGACTAAAGGTGTGAGTTTCCGGAGGAAGCGCGTTGACGTCACAAAGTACACCAAATGGTGGTATGTCGTGTCGACAACCACCTGGGCCACGGCAAAAAAAAGAGAAGAAATACAACAATACCGGACCCAACCACTAGATGGCGAAATAATACACAGCATAGTGAATCCAGAAAGAGTCACGCTGCAAAACTTAATTGAAACCAGCTGCTCCCTGCGCAGTGAATGGAGGTGGACCGCCATCCCAGAGAAGTTGTGTGGGCTGTCTTGTATGGTGGATTTTTAAAGAAATCAGCGGCTGTGAATAAGGCAAATTGAGGAGGTGGTGGGGTGAGTTATTGCACTGGAAGTCACAGAGGAGAGCCGTCTGTGCGAACTGTTAGGGGTCAGAAACAGAAGAGTTACAGTGGTATTTTACCGAGGCATCCCTGGAGTTTTGGCAAGTCAATTGCGTAGGGCTGAAAACAGCAGGGAACATTTCAGCTCAGAGTGTGCTGTTGGAAAAGACCATTACAGAGGCAAGCCTGCTGCTGAGTGTGCGGCGAGCGAAAGGCGCCGGGTGCAGTTTTGTGCAGGGAGCCTTTGGAGGAACATGCTACATAGGCAATTAATTTGAATAAAGATAGACGGAATACTTAGCTGGGCACGCATGCTGAACATTTCCAGCTGTTTGTAATTTGAAGGAGAAGTGTGCGAGGGGTCAGGAACAGCGAGGAGGGACTACAAGTATAGCTGCAAATAAGGATGAAGGACTATGAAAAAAGGGATAGTCCATGGTCATAGAAAGAGGTTACTGCGGAAGCAACTTTAGTATAGCTACAAACAAAGAATGACGGAGGAACTGCAACCAGAGGAATAATCCAGTGTCTCAGCAAGGGGACTTTGTTCTACCATCAAGGAAAGGGGACAGCTTTTTTTCTTGTACAGATGCTAAGTGCGCATGGAAGAGGGTGAGGACAATGGTGTGTGTGTGTGTGTGTGTATATATATACACATATATATATACACACACATATATATATACACACATATAAATATATACACGCATATAAATATATACACATATATATATATATATATATATATACACACACACATTACCTACTGGCGGTCGCCAGTAGGTAGTTATAGTTAGGACCCCGTTTCCATAGGAAATCCGCAACATTCTATTTTGAATAACTTTGGCGCCGGTCGACGAATCCTCGCAAATTTTTCAAAATAGGTGGGGCGCTGCGCTACACTCCGCTCCTACCCTGAAAGTCTCGGGGGGATTCGTCAAGCGGGGGCTGAGATAAAAGGGGGGTCCCAAAACGCGTTTTTCCCATGCATTTTTCCATAGGACCTTTAGACAGGGCTACAGCCCGAACGGCTGAACAGAATTACTAGAAATTTGGCAGAGAGGTAGTCCTCAGGTCAAGGAAGTGCCTTTTGTAGGTTTGGTGTAAATCTGTTCAGTAGATTCTGAGAAAATAGCCTTTAAATCAATATATATATCTGAGCCAGCTTACGGTGCGCTTACGGTACGCTTACCGTACGCGTACGGTGGCGTGCGCGAGCGCGATTCTGATTGGCTCTTAGATCTTAGTAAACATTCGAATCGGCCGAAACCAGGAAGCGGCGGCCGCCATTTTCTCTCTCGCACTGAGAGTGATGTTTAAAATATAAAGCACAAAAACATGTAAAGGGGCTGTTTAGACAGCTCCCACACACATAGCAATGTTGAGGGAGTCCCCAAAGATCCCCCAAGGCCAAAAATGGAATTTTTATTTTTTCGCCGATTACGCTTACCGTACGCGTACGGTAAAAAATTATTAAAAAAAAAAAAGAATTATCCACACTCTCCCCACCCCGCGTGCCCACCGTGCGTGCACGGCACTAACTGCGTAAAGTGGGCGCGCGGTGCACGAAGCGCACCGTGCGCGCACGGAACGAACTGCGTTAAGTGGGCGCGCACGCCACGAATGGCGTAAAGTAACTTAGCATTTAAAAAACCGTACAAATTCACTGAAAAAACCATAGGTTTCACACACGTTATAGTTAGGAATTAGCATTTAAAAAACCTTGCAAATTCACTGAAAAAACCATAGGTTTCACACATGTTATAGTTAGCGAAAATTTTACTGATAAAAAACCAATGAAATTTCCCCGTTATAGTTAGTGCAGGCAACTATAACTCACGCGACCGCAATCTTCTGCTGATGACATATGTGTCTTTATGAAAAAAAAATATTTGTAATATATGTATAGCTAAAAATGTATGGAAGAAGACATGGGCAAATAAGTGTCTAAATACACTATTAGCATCAGCAGAGGATTGCGGTCGCGTGAGTTATAGTTGCCTGTGTGTAACATGTGTGAAACCTATGGTTTTTTCAGTGAATCTATATATATATATATATATATATATATATATATATATATTCACTGAAAAAACCATAGGTTTCACACACGTTATAGTTAGGAATTAGCATTTAAAAAACCTTAGAAATTCAATGAAAAAACCAAAGGTTTCACACATGTTATAGTTAGCTGGACATTTCACTCGTAAAAAACCAATGAAATTTCCCCGTTATAGTTAGTTCAGCTAACTATAACTCGCGCGCCCGCAATGCACTACTGATGACGTCACATATTACATCACTCATGACATGGTCACTGACATCACTCATGACATCACTGATGACATCTCAAATGACATCACTGATGACATCACTGATGACATCATCCTTGTGATTGTGTGTTTTTCTGAAAATTAACTATGTTTTATATTTATGTATATCTCAAGGTCAATGGAAGAATAAATTGGTATTTTTAGTGTAACTGACTGATTAAGTGTATCATAGTGAATAGATGGCTTACTGAGTAATCTTTAAATATGAAAATATCTGTATCAGTTTCTTACTTTGTGTATAAGTGGTTGCATGGGTTGGTGAGTAGGTACATGAGTGTCTATATAGGTTATTAGTTGGTTTTTTGTCAGTATGAGTGTCTGAGTGTCTGTATGGTTCGGTGGGGGGTATTACGTAGTGCATAGGTGCATGAATGAGTAACTCACTGTTTGTATGTGTTGAAGACAGCATGTGTGCAGGACTGTATGGGTGGATGAGTGTGTGCATGGGTGTGTTAGTGAGTGAATGACTGTCTCAATAGTGTCTCCATGAGTAACTACATATGTTTTTAACTAGTATATGTGACTATTGGTGTATATAAGTGAGTATATGTGAGAGTGAGAGATTGAAAGAGTTCCTGTATGAATAAGTATGTGTTTCTATAAGTGATTGTTTAAAAGACTAAGTATGTGTAAGTTTCTGTAGAAGTAGGTGTGGTGGTGTGTGTATAACTGTATATGCAAGTAAATGGATGTTTGATTCTTTATTAGCATGAGTAACTATGTGTGTGAGTAACGCTATGGATGAGTGGCGTTGTGTAACAGGATGTATAGGTGTATGAATACATATGATGAGTGAGTACATGTATGAGTGACTGTAGAGGACTGTTGGTGAATGAGTGGATGTGTATGTGGTTCTTCAAATTACTGAATAGGTTGTTGTAACTGATATTGATATGTTCATTATTTTGTACATTTTAGTTTCTATTTTTGAATGTGTGTATTAAAGGTTATATTAGGGGAAGAAGAGGTCTGCTACTCTTTCACAAGGATGATGTCATCAGTGATGTCATCAGTGATGTCATTTGAGATGTCATCAGTGATGTCATGAGTGATGTCAGTGACCATGTCATGAGTGATGTAATATGTGACGTCATCAGTAGTGCATTGCGGGCGCGCGAGTTATAGTTAGCTGAACTAACTATAACGGGGAAATTTCATTGGTTTTTTACGAGTGAAATGTCCAGCTAACTATAACATGTGTGAAACCTTTGGTTTTTTCATTGAATTTCTAAGGTTTTTTAAATGCTAATTCCTAACTATAACGTGTGTGAAACCTATGGTTTTTTCAGTGAATTTGTAAGGTTTTTTAAATGCTAATCCCTAACTATAACATGTTTGAAACCTATTGTTTTTTCAGTGAATTTGCAAGGTTTTTAAAATGCTAATTTCTAACTATAACGTGTGTGAAACCCATGTTTTTTTCAGTGAATTTGTACGGATTTTTAAATGCAAATTTTTTTTTGTCATTTTTTGTAAGCCTTTGTATAAAATAATATATGTACTATATCCTGCATTATGGAAAGGTTTTTTTTTTTTTTTATGCATTTTTTTCCGTGCGCGTACGGTAAGCTGACGGTACGCGCTTCGTACGTCAGAAGTACGGTGCGCGTACGTGATACGTGCGTGACGTACGCGTACACCCGGAAGCAACGTCGCGGGTACGCAGGGGCGTGTAATGCGCATGCGCGATACGCAATACGTGCGTGACGTACGCGTACACCCGGAAGCAACGTCGCGGTTACGCAGGGGCGTGTAATGCGCATGCGCGATACGCAATACGTGCGTGACGTACGCGTACACCCGGAAGCAACGTCGCGGTTACGCAAGGGGCGTGTAATGCGCATGCGCGAGTGTGACGTACGCGCTTCGTAAGCGCACCGTAAGCGTCACGTGCGCGCACGGCAGGTCATGTGACTTACAAAGAACAGTTTTTATTGGTTGAAATTACTTTCACTTCCAGAAACTTCCCACACCACACCCATTCCCCTCATTACTGCTTGAAAGAACACTTTTCATTGGTTGAAACTACTTTCAGTTCCAGATTCTTCCCACACCACACCCATTCCCCTCATTTCTGCTTGTGATTCTCTAGGAGCAGGAGCTGGATTGACATTGGGATACAATGGCAGAACAGCAGACCTCTTCTGAGAGTGAGGCTAGCAGCACCACCATGATCCAGAGAAGGAGGAAACAAAAGACTTCTTTTGTATGGGAGTATTTCACTTTTCCAGAGGGGGAGAAAAAGGTGAATGCTCAATTGGTCACTTGCATACTTTGTGGTCGTGTTTTATCAAGAGGAATTCCAAGGAAGAAATATTCCTTTGGAAATCACTCTATGAAGAGACACCTCCAGGACAGACACCCAAGGACCTTTGCTCGACATACTGGAGAAAACTCTTCAGTAAGTCACCAGAGCCCAGCCTCAGATGCTCAGCCGAGTACATCATCGGCAGCTCAGCTGAGCCCTTCCTGATGTTGGAGCATCACCTTCTTCTTTTCCTGTGGACATCAACCCTCGATTTGGGAGGGTTGAAATGAGGTGTACAAGATGTGGTGGTCTTATTGTTTTTGGGGAGATCAGTCTTACCCTTATTAACGATAAGATAGACCAGCATGTTTGTAGACGCTCATAATACTCCCATTCTTTCTTTCCTCCATCCCTGTATGAACCCAACGGCTCTTATAAGAGCCAACCTTACCTCTCAACTTTTTTTTATTTTTTCTTTGAAACTTTTTTTTTTTTTTTTTTACCATACGCGCACGGTAAGCGTATTATTATTTTTTTTTTTTTAAAAAACACTAAAAATCAATTACCACATCTCAAGATCCTTGAGAAATTAATAACTAATTTTTAAAAATCTTTTTGAGATAAAGTGGAAGAAAGAGACCTTCTAATTTCTCACTTACCTGTCCCACCCAACAATTTAATTTATAATTAAAATGTAATTGTATCACTTTTACAGACTGAAACATTATGAATCCACTTTTCAGATTTTTTTAAAAGCACATGTCCAAACTGCTTTTTCAGACCACCACCATGTGTAACCTGGGTGACTGCCTACATTCCAGCAAGGGCAACCAGCCTTAGTGATGCTGAATGTATTTGCATTACTGACTGAAACCTCAAACCCCACTCGCTTGTAAATACTGTGCATGATTCCACATGGTAAGCAGCTGGGTGTGTGCTAAGAGTCTGCTTCTGCACCAAAAAATGGCTCCCCCTTTCCATCTAATGCAACTGTGAAATCACCAGAGCAATACGCAATAAATCTCTGCCTATAATTCCTCTTTGCACACAGAGTCATGTTTTCACATTAGTCACAAAACGAAATTTCTTTGCCAATTTGAAAGCACACTTACTGCTCTTTTTTTTGACAAGTGATAATCACTTTTACAGACTGACACATTATGAATCCACTTTTCAGATTTTTTTAAAAGCACATGTCCAAACTGCTTTTTCAGACCACCACCATGTGTAACCTGGGTGACTGCCTACATTCCAGCAAGGGCAACCAGCCTTAGTGATGCTGAATGTATTTGCATTACTGACTGAAACCTCAAACCCCACTCGCTTGTAAATACTGTGCATGATTCCACATGGTAAGCAGCTGGGTGTGTGCTAAGAGTCTGCTTCTGCACCAAAAAATGGCTCCCCCTTTCCATCTAATGCAACTGTGAAATCACCAGAGCAACACGCAATAAATCTCTGCCTATAATTCCTCTTTGCACACAGAGTCATGTTTTCACATTAGTCACAAAACGAAATTTCTTTGCCAATTTGAAAGCACACTTACTGCTCTTTTTTTTGACAAGTGATAATCACTTTTACAGACTGACACATTATGAATCCACTTTTCAGATTTTTTTAAAAGCACATGTCCAAACTGCTTTTTCAGACCACCACCATGTGTAACCTGGGTGACTGCCTACATTCCAGCAAGGGCAACCAGCCTTAGTGATGCTGAATGTATTTGCATTACTGAGTCCAACCTCAAACCCTTAAACTATTCTTTTTTTATACCAGTACACCTTAATTTATCGTGAAAACATAGTCCATATTATTTTACATGTTCCTCACATTTAAATTTCTCCCAAAACAGAAAATGATAAACACAACTTCAACAAAAGGAATTCCATTTCTATTATTCATTTCTTAATTTACCATATACATCCCCTCTCAAACTCTAAACTCACCTTTAAAATTAGTTAGCTGTGAAAGAAATGTGGCACTCAAACAGCAGATTATCAGAGCCAGGATCTCTTTTCTTTACACCTCTCTCCTATTCTCTTTCTATTGGTTGAAAACCAACCCTTTTCCAAAAGTACCCTTCCCCCAACTTGACTTCTGCCCTGTACCCTTCCCCCAACTTGACTTCTGCCTGCTACCATAGCAACAGCTCATGGAACACTGCTGTGTGGAGTTAGGTCAGAAGTTCGCCAAACAATGTTTCAATTCCACAGAGCAAGAGTGCTTGACTTTTCAAACCTAACAGCAAATCCAAAGTACTGTTCTTTGGTAACACATTTTTCTGTACCAATACAAAACATGCTTCTATTAATTTACACATGCAGCCTAGTTTTTATTCTAGAATGGTATGAAACAGCCAATCAGTTCTTTTTTTTATGAAAAAAATATGTATTCCTCCATTTCCAAACTGTCTTTCATTTCATTTTCCCATTCTACTGAATTACACCTCCTGAGTGCATCCAGATCTCCTTGGAAGATGTTCACAGTGTGGATTGTAGGGCACAGCTATGTTTTCTGGAGTGAAAAGTTTGCAGAGAAAACAGGTATGGTGAGAGACCTTGCTTTGCCAAATGTAGACATTAAATGGATTGGTCAGAGAGGGTTAAAGTGGCACCAATTGATGCCATTGGTGAAATCCTTCATGCAAATCCAACACCCTGACCTCATAATAGTGCACTGTGGTGGCAATGACCTAGGCACTTTGACTGGGGTAGGTCTGGAAATGCTTATGAAGGACACCTTTGCACAACTGTTTTCACTTTTCCCTAAAACTGCCTTTGTGTTTTCTAACATATGCCAAAGGCAAAAATGGAACTGGTCCAATCATTTCTGTCCGCAGATTGACAAAGCAAGAAAGCACGTCAACAAATCGGTTTCTGCTTTCCTCTGTGACTATGGTATGGGTTCCATTTACCACAACAACTTGCGTTACGACATGCAAGACATTTATAGAGGAGATGGTGTGCACTTCAATGATGAAGGGAACAGAGTCTTCCTCTTGAACCTTAGACTCTGCATCGGTACTTACTTGTAGGTACCACTAAAAAATCACTTCATAAACACAACGGCTCTTTTTAGAGCCCCCTAATATCTAAACACTTAAATCTGAATTTTATTTCTATTTTTTTTTTTTTTTCTACCGTACGCGTACGGTAAGCTTACCGTAAGCTTACCGTACGCGTACCCCGCGATTTTTTAAAAAAAATAATAAATGTTTTCTTTGAACTTTTCTGTCCTTCTTTGACCCCCTTACAAATGTTAGGGGGTCTGTAACTCTCCACCTTGCCCCCTTTTCAAGATATCACTCTTTTTTTTCTGAGTGAAACACACGAAATAGCGGCCGCCGCTTCCTGGTTTCGACCGATTCGAATGTTTACTAAGATCTAACAGCCAACCAGAATCGTGCTCGCGCACGCCACCGTACGCGTACGGTAAGCGCACCGTAAGCGCACGGTAAGCTGCCACAGATATATATATTGATTAAAAGGCTATTTTCTCAGATTCTACTGAACAGATTTACACCAAACCTACAAAAGGCACTTCCTTGACCTAGGGACTACCTCTCTGCCAAATTTCAAGTAATTCTGTTCAGCCGTTCGGGCTGTAGCCCTGTCTAAAGGTCCTATGGAAAAATGCATGGGAAAAACGCGTTTTGGGACCCCCCTTTTATCTCAGCCCCCGCTTGACGAATCCACCCGAGACTTTCAGGGTAGGAGCGGAGCGTAGCGCCCCACCTATTTTGAAAAATACGCGAGGATTCGTCGACCGGCGCCAAAGTTATCCAAAATAGAATGTTGCGGATTTCCTATGGAAACGTGGTCCTAACTATAACTACCTACTGGCGACCGCCAGTAGGTAATATATATATATATATATATATATACACATATATAAATATATATTATCTACTAGCGGTCGCCAGTAGATAGTTATAGTTACAACCTAGTTTCCATAGGAAGTCTCAAAATTCTATTTTGAATAACTTTGGCGCCGGTTGACGAATTCTCGCGAAATTTGCAAAACAAATGGGGCGCTCCGTTCAGCTCCTACCCTGAAAGTCTCGGGGTGATTCGTCAAGCGGGGGCCGAGAAAAAGGGGGGGTCCCAAAATGCGTTTTCCCCATGCATTTTTCCATAGGACCTTTAGTCGAAGGTACAGCCCGAACGGCTGAACAGAATTACGTGAAATTTGGCAGAGAGGTAGCCATAAGGTCAAGGAAGTGCCTTTTGAAGGTCTCGTGTAAATCTGTTCAGTATTTCCTGAGAAAATAGCATTTAAAAGCATATAAATATCTATACGCGCGCACCGTGCGCGCACCCTGCCGTGCGCGAGCGCAATTCTGATTGGTTGTTAGATGTCGGTAAACATTCGAATCGGTAGAAACCAGGAAGTGTCGGCCGCCATTTTGTCTCTCGCAGTCTGAGGGGGTGAAAAACAAAGGTGGAGAACGTGAAAAGGGGGCAGGGTGGACAGTTCCTGACCCCCTAGCCTTTGTCAGGGGGTCCCAGAAGGACCCCCAAGGGCAACAAAAAGAATTATTTTTTTTCGAAAAATCGCGGAGTGCGCGCACTGTGCGCGCACGCTGAAAAAACACACGTAAAAAAAATTTACAAAATTTTTAACGGAAAATTAAGCGAGATTCGCGCACCGTGCACGCACGCTAAAAATCCCATTAAAAAAAATAAAAAATACATACATAAATTAGCATTTAAAAAACCTTTGAAATTCACTGAAAAAACCATAGGTTTCGCACACGTTATAGTTACGAATTAACATTAAAAAAACCTTGCAAATTCACTTAAAAAACCATAGGTTTCACACATGTTATAGTTAGCTGGACATTTCACTCGTAAAAAACCAATGAAATTCCCCCGTTATAGTTAGTGCAGGCAACTATAATTCACGCGACCGCAATCCTCTGCTGATGACGTCCGATATTACATCACTGATGACATATGTGTCTTTCTGAAAGATAAATATTTGTAATATATGTATAGCTGAAGATTAATGGAAGAAGACAGGGTAAATAAGTGTCTAAATACAGTGATGTAATATCGGACGTCATCAGCAGAGGATTGCGGTCGCGTGATTTATAGTTGCCTGCACTAACTATAACGGGGGAATTTCATTGTTTTTTTACGAGTGAAATGTCCAGCTAACTATAACATGTGTGAAACCTATGGTTTTTTAAGTGAATATATATATATATATATATATATATATATATATATATATATATATATATATATATATATATACATATATATATATATATATATACACAATACACACAATTTTAAAATGGTAGCATTGTTTATACGTGAAGTTGATAGTTCTCCAACATGGCAGCGTATTCAGTAAAAGACCCTGACAAGTTATTGCAGGAAGGTCCCCTGTAATGGCGTTGGAGGATTGGAAGGAGGCATTTGAGACATATTTAGAGGAAATAAGTGGGGATGTGTATGTGGCTAGGTGTTGAGGGAAGAAAAGTTCTTAAAACTTTACCTATACCGCAAGGTGAGGAGCATGATAATGGTGATGGGTCAGATGCAGAGGAAGGTCCCAAAGATGTACATACAATGGGCATGAGGGCATTAGAGGAACATTATGTGAAAAAGTTGAGCAGAGTAGTGGAACATGATTTTTTTCACGTGCTCAACAACCAAGTGAAACAACTGTGTGACGGTGTTAAGGACGTCTATTTCTTGCACAGTCAAAGACTTGCAAGAAGAAATAATTAGGGACCAGATGATTGGGATGGAGATAATAGCAGGCTTTGGGAATTGTACTGGATCCCAACAATCCAAGTCAGTTATTGCGGACTACACAACTGATGGTAGGAAAACGGAAGATCGTACACCATGAACCATTTTAAATTTCCCCAGAGGTTGAGGGGGTTCTAAGAAAGTAGAATGTCAGAGTCATGAAGGAAGTGGTTGCGCCAAGGGTACATGGAGGGAGTGTGCAAAACAGTGAACCATGTGTAGGCACCGAAAAAATTTGCAAGGTGTTGGGAACATCCATTACGGAGGTGAATGTCTCCTGAGAGACCAAGGAAAGAGTTGTGTTTAGCATTTGTGAATCCTTTGAGTGTTTGGGACCCGCGAGCATGTTTGCAGTAGTTCTAGAAGACTATTACTCGAAATGACCGAAGGTAGCATTTGCCAAGGACATCAATTCTCACTATATCATAGCATTTTGTTAGGACCTTTTTAAGAGAGATGGATGTCCAGAAATAGTGGTATCAAACATCGGGTCACATTGTCGCAGGTCGCACAGAGACAGCAATTCGTCTTACAATGTTCTTTGTAACGACAATTAACAATAGCCTCAATATAAAGCAGACACTACTGAGCCATAAAATATCACATTATAAGTTTTCCCTTGTGCACGTCTCTCTCTCCAGTGTCCCATCACATTCCATTTTTCTGCATTGCATTATGTTTGCATGTCATTTTCCTACTACCAGCTGCGGGGCCTAAAATGCTTGAATAACTCAAGCAGTGGCAGTACTTTATCTGCTATGATTTCAAAATAATCAACATTTGCTTCAATTTATGGAGGAAAGATACCATAGAGCCAACCAGAGAAATTACCAGGGCTCGTCCACGTCCACCACCACCACCACGTCCACCACCACCAACACGTCCACCACCAACACGTCCACCACACCACCAACACGACCACCTCCACCGTCACCACATCCACCAGCACATCAACCACCAGCACCACCACCACGTTACCATATCCACCACCCCTACATCCACCACCAACACGTCCACAACCACCACGTCCACCATGTCCACCACCATCACGTCCACCACCACCACACCACGTCCACCACGACGTCCACCACGACGTCGTCCACTACCACCACGTCCACCACCACCACCACGTCCACCACCACCACCACCACGTCCACCATCAACGCGTCATCCACCACCACCACGTCCACCATCAACACGTCCACGTCCACCACCACCACCACCACCACCACCACCACCACATCCACCACCACCACGTCCACCACCACGTCCACCACCACGTCCACCACCACCACCACGTCCACCACCACCACGTCCACCACCACCACCATGTCCACCACCATCAGGTCCATCACCACCACTATGTCGTCCACCACCACCACCACCACCACTATGTCCACGTCCACCACCACTATTTACACCACCACCACCACGTCCACCACAACCATGTCCACCACAACCACGTCACCACCACGTCCACCACAACCATGTCCACCACAACCACGTCCACCACAACCACGTCCACCACGTCCACCACAACCACGTCCACCACATCCACCACAACCCCGTCCACCACCACCACCATGTACACCACCACCATGTCCACCACCACCATGTCCACCACCACCACATCCACCACCACCACATCCACCACCAGCACCACGTCCACCACCAGCACCACGTCCACCACCAGCACCACGTCCACCACCAGCACCACATCCACCACCAGCACCATGTGCACCACCAGCACCACCACCACCACCACCACCACCACCACCACATCCACCACCACCACCCGTGACAGGTAAAGTGTCACTGGAGGGCAGAGGTAATAGGAGTGTCAACCACGGCTGTACATAGGACATTTAAGGATGCATTGGGTGTGAGAAGATGGGAATAGGGGCTAGAAGTATTACACCAGACCCAAGATACATTTTTAAGAAGCGCAATGTCACAGGGGCTCCTGTAAAAGCACTCGCAGCTTCTCTACCTCACACAGTGGCATACCTGCACGAGCCATTCACTCAAAACAAGCACTGGCATAGCCAATAGGTCTCGCGCCTTTGGGACCTTATAAGTGTTTAGCCATGCAACACTTGATGTTGTTGCATCAAGGATATTGTGCTGGATAACTAAACACTTATAAGGTCCCAAAGGCGAGACCGATTCGCTATGCCAATGCTTGTTATTTGTTGAAAGGAAGAGTTTCGTGCATGGTGGAAGTGTCAGCATGGATAAATAGAGCGAACATGGTTAACCTGGAAAAATAAGTTGTGAAAGATAGGGTGGGACAATGTCGAGATAAATATTTTCATAGACATAACATAAGGTTGAAAAGTAAGAAGTTTAAAAGGGCGATTCGGTTAGAGTGCAAATTAGATTTTGAGTCAGGAGGGGTGACTCGAAATGGTCTGGTCCATAAAGGGTGCGAGATGTTCATGGCAATGCTGTGTGTGTGAAAGGTATATATTTTGAAAAACAAGGGAACCCCAGTAGTACGACCAGGGGTAGAGATATGTATAGAAAAACAATGGTCAGAGGGAGGCCTCTTGGGTCCTCATGTAGCCTAGACTACTGTACTATTTTAAACAGCCTTTTAGTCAGGAGGAGCAAATGTAATGTAGTCCAGATGGGATCAGTTATGCAATGTATGCTGGGACACGAGGTATGGTATGACATCGCATTTATTAACACCATATATGGATTATCATAGTATAATTTTTAATAATAGTTCTTGTGCTCACACATACAGTGAAAGTGCGTGAAGTGCGGGGTGTTTGTGACATTAAAAATTACATCGCATTGACAACATCATTATACAAAAATTCAAATTAATTAATTTCCATGAAGGAGTTCTGGTTGTAGAGGTCGACATCAGGACGAAACAATGGTGATACATTGATCCCGATCCACGGAGACCCGCTGCCCTGTGCTTGCAGGCAACAAAGATTAACTCCCCTGCCCACGGCAGCCCGACCACAATCCCGAAGAACAAGCACACTAGTTTAATAAAGGACAGAGGTAAATACATGGAAAAAATAGGTAGATTAGTTTAGGAAATTTCATAAATCACAGCAGAGTTCAAACTTTAAAAGCTATTGTAAAGCTTTATGTAGGCATGGAACAGACCGGACTTTAATGAGATAGAAGGTGATCTTGCATAGGTAGGTGGGAAGATTTTCATCTGCCTGAATATGGACCAAGAAGAAGAGTCTCCTGCTTTACTTTGATATGTGACGCTCCCTGAAACTGCAAGCTCCGACGTCGTGTCCGTGCCCGCCACACACTGTTGTACGGAGACAGGTCGGTGGTTCGCTGCGAGGGGCATGTTTCTGGCTTCGGCTTACACGTGAACTCCCTGAACTGGGTTCTAAGGCCATAGCCGTGAGTGGGACCACCATATGGTAATGCTGGTAACGCCGCCATTGCTTTTACCCTCACTGCCATCACAGTACGCTGAGGCGGACAGGCACGGGTGTACTGCAGGGTGGGTCTAGGGGTCAGCGGTGTGGTAGCGGTAGCATGGTGTCCGAGTGTGTTGTGGTGTGGTGCCCAGTACTCTTATGTATTTTATTTATTTAATGCATTTTTATATAGCGTGGACTTTACCCAAAGGTGTCAAGTACGTTACATGAGGATACATTTTTCATATTGACACATTACAGATACAGATACAGATGAGATAGAAGAAATAGTAAAATAAAACAATAGGTGGCTGTCACACAAAAAACAAATGCATTAGGATGAGGATCGTACAGGCAGAGATTACATATGTGCAACAATGTAAGAACTTCCTTGAGGGACATGAAAAGGGATTATTCATTCTGGTAGTGTCTTTGGAAGAGAAGAGATTTGAGGTCAGTTTTGAAGGTCCGGGTAGAGGTGGTGGTACGGAGTAGTGGAGGAAGCGAGTTCCAGATTCTAACAGCATTGCCTGAGAAGGATTGAGCCATCGATCTTTCCCTTTTGATGGTGGGGGGCTCATGCAGTAAATTTTCCGCATTACGAGAAGGTCTAGAGCCTCCAGAGATTTTAAGTTTATTCGCTTGGTATCGAGGGGAGGAAGTGTGCAAGGCTTTGTGGGTGATCCAGGCAGTCTTGTAGATTGACCTTGTTTCGATGGGAAGCCAGCGAAGAGAAGACAAAATGGGTGTGATGTGGTCACGTATTTTGGCCCCAAAGACAAAACGAGCCGCTGAATGAAGAACGGATTGAAGGGGGAAAGGAGGGATTTGGGGAGGCCAGCAAGAAGAGAATTGCAGTAGTTCAATCTAGAGAGAACCAGAGATTGGACCAAGGGTTTTAGGTCTTGTTCCTGGAAGAAACGTCGAATTCCCCAGATAAGGCGCAGTGGGTAACGTGCATTCTTTGCAATGGAAATGATATGGGAGAGTACATTGAGCCTTTTGCCGAGTATGCCACCAAGGGATTTAGCACTGTCGACAACAATAGGTTTATTGTTGAGTAAATTCAGCTTATCCATCCAAGATTGAACAGGAGGAGGAGAGCGTGAGGTAGAGAGGAGGAGGAATTCAGTTTTGGTAGGATTCAGAGTGAGTTCATGAGCCAACATCCAGTTTTGAATAGAGTTGAGAGTAGTGTTGAGGATTGAGATGTCGTGTGCGGAAGACACCTTAAGGCAGATTTGGGTGTCATCTGCATAGAGAAGATGAAGGATCCCAGATTTACTTAGGAGATTTCCCAATGGTTCCAAATAAAGATTGAACAAAGTGGGTGCGAGGATCGATCCTTGAGGGACGCCTTGACCAACCGCCATTGAAGACGAAAGGCTGTTCGCTATTTTAATCACATAAGATCTGTCCAAGAGGAATGAGGCAAACCAATTAAGCACTGTGCCTTCCAGCCCATTCTCTGTTGTAAAGTGTTTAGGAGAGTGTTGTGATTAACAGCTGCAGAAAGTTCTAGAAGAATCAGAAGAAAAGACTCCCCCAAATCAAATCAAGTGCACGCAGCGCATTGATCACTTGCAGCAGGGCTGCAGTCTTGCAAGAAACCAGACTGGATTTCCTCAAGAAGATTATTATCCTTAATATGTAGGGAAAGTTGTTTTGCTACACATCTTTCTGTGATTTTCGCAAGAAAAGGGAGGTTGGTGATGGGGCGGAAGTTGTTGAGGTCATTCGCATCAGCAGAGGGCTTTTTAAGAAGTGGGGTAAACTGTCCTGTTTTAAGGGCAACAGGAAGGGAGCCTTGGCTGAGGAAGAGGTTAACCAGACTGGTCCAGTAGAAAAGAGTATGGGTGTAGAAGTCTATGGCAATCTCACTCGGGATGGGGTCGAAAGAGTGGGTAGAGGGTTTTGATTCGAGGATGCATTTGAGGTGGGCAACTTCAGAGATGATGTCAAAGTCCTGGCAAATGACCAAGGATTTGTGCTCTTCTGTGGGGGGGGGGGGGGGGTTGGGGGAGGGGGGGCAGGGTGAATTATCTGATCCACCAGTGACTTAATTTTTTCATCAAAGAATATAGCGAATTCTGCTGCTTTCTTTGGAGGATCGGCAGGCTTAATGGTTGAGGGAGAGAAGTTTGGATTTTTGATGAGGTCAAATAGGTTTTTGGGTCTGATTTTGGCTGAGTCAAGGAGGGTTCTGAAGTGTGACGCTTTTTCATGGAAGATCCGTTTGTGGTATATTGATCTTGCTGAACGTAGAATAGAAAGATTAGTGGTGGATGGAGATTTTCTCCATTGTTTCTCCAGGAATTTCAGGTTCTTCCTTTCTTTTTAAAGGGATTTATTGAACCATGGTGCTGAAAGAATAGGCCTTTTGCTTTGAAGTGGAGCAACATTATCAATTTTGACTGAGAGGCGTTGGGAGGTAAGATCGTTGACATCCAAATTAGGGTCTAAAATTGGAAGTGATAGCATAGCAGAATCACAAAGAATGTCAAGATCTAAGTTTCTGGTGTTACGGAACCAGGTAGTAATAATTTTGGGTTGGCCAAGAGTTATAGAGTGAGATGGGCGAAGAGAGAAGGGGATGAGGAAGTGGTTGAACCAGTCTACTTGAATAGGGAGAGCAATAGTTAGCATATCTGCTTTGGATATAACAATATCAAGAATTGAGCCCTTAAAGTGTGTTGGTTCCGTGCAGTGTTGGATAAGATCATTTACTGAGAGAAAAGTGGTAAGCCTATTGGCAGCTGAGTCTTCCAAAGAGCCCCAGTGAAGATTAAAGTCTTCCAGGAGAATCTGTGTGTCACTTTGAGAGTATTGGTCGCAGACGAAGTTGGTGAGTTCCTCCAAGAAAGAGGAGCAGCCACCAGGTGGGTGATAAATGGCATGAAATCTGAAGGGGGAGCAGTGTTGTACTTGAAGTTCCAGAGACAGGCATTCAAATGTATGGAAGGAGCGGTTAGGAAAAGCCTTGAACTGAAGGGAGTTTCTGAAGATGATTGCAAAACCTCCAGCTACTTGATCTCTTCTGTCATTTCTAAAGATGGAATAGTCAATGGGTAACAGAAGATCAAAAATAGTATGAGAGGTGTCGCTGAACCGGGTCTTAGTGAGGAAAAGAATGTCAAGATTGTAGAGAATGATGATGTCAGAAATTTCCAGTTTGTGTTTAATTGCAGATCTGCAGTTGTGGAGCAAACAGCGCAACTCTGACGAAATTGTTTTGGTGAAGGGGGCGTTTTGGGCTTTTAGGAGAGATCGGGATAATGTTCTTGTATGAGGGTGCCAGGGTAGAATAAGGCTGATGTTTAGTTCTGGCAGAAGAGATAGTTGGAATAGTGCACAGTGTAGACTTACTTGGAGAGGAGAGTGGAAGGGGGATGACGTTAGAAGACTTGTAACTAGCCAGTAAGTTAGCGATGTCTACAGATGACAGATTGTGTGTGCCTCTGGAGTTTGAAGAAGAGAGTGCTTGCAGGGGAATTGGGTAGTTTGGAAAGGTGGATATCTTAGTGCTTAAGGGTGAGATAGAAGCGTCAAGCTTCTTGAGCTCACCACAGCTTCCTATGTGTTTATTGCTGGGGGAGCCCTGTCTGTAGGGGGATAGGGGTGCTGGAGCATCTGCTGACAGTAGAGCTGAGTAGTCCTCAGCCTCACTCCGCTGCCCCTCCCCTCAACCCCAGTTTCAAACTCAAAGCTCCTGAGCCTGAAGCAGACACAGCAGGAGGCAGCAGGTTGTTTAGTAGACACAAGCCTGGGTGTGTGGAGGCAGCTGCCCACAAGACTGGGGGGGGGGGGGGGGGGGGGGAGGGGGAGGTGGTAAGTGGATTCCTTGGACTGCTGTTTGCTATCTGCTGCACTATACGGGCTATATGGCTTAATCCCCTTTTCAGCCTATAGATTGGCTTTACTGTTGCTACTATGTGACTACCTCGGCCATTGTCCTTTTGAAGCACCAGCGCATTAGATCCTTCGTGTTTCAGGACAGGATAGGTCAGACGTTGGAGGGAGGATCTCCCATCATCATACACTATTACACAACTTCCAGTACTAGTACCTCTACCAATACTTTCTGTTTTTGGGAGGGGAGGTATTGAAAATGGATTCCACCATAGCCCTATTTCATGGTTCTACGTCCTATAGCACTCTCTAATTGGCCTCTCATATTATATGGAAAAGACAGCAATGGGGAAAAATAAGTTACAGGCTGGTGCTCCTGCATCCCATGCCAACACCACTATAAACGCATTGCTGCAATGTGCCGTGGGTGTCATCAACAAGGAGATTGACTTGGCTGAACGTCGCTTATCCCTCTCATCTTCCATTTTGCGGCAGTTGGGGACTTTTACCACCCAGTCCCGGGGGTCTAGGGAGGTGTCACTCCCCTTAACAGTAGAGGGCATGGAGGGACATTCATCCTCTCTACATGTCGCATCCATGGAGGAACCTCTCTCCGCCCAGGCCCCCGAAGGTGCCCATCTCCCTGACGCCGAAAGTAATTGTGGGTACAATTAAGGACCAAGGGTAAGCAGGAAAAAGGAAGAGACTAGTGATGGGCACCAATAGAAACCCAAACGGACCAAGGCAAATACCAGGATAAATACCACTCATCTCGCAGCTGCCACATCACCCAGCGGTATCATGCCTAGGGAAAAGGACAGTTTAGAGACTTCAATGGACTCATTGTTTGCTAGATTTATGGGTGTTTTAGATGATAAATTGGAACCAAATTGCACTTTTTACGTTGCAATAGAGTTAGCACTAACAAGCCATAATGAGTTGGCTGCCACCACAGGTATACAAGGGTCAAGTCCAACCCCACTACACCCCCTAAACACAATACCTCACAGGTTGTTTGCAATCAGTTAGAGGGGAGATCTATTTAGATACCATGAGAACAGTCAACAATTCGCCAAGTATACCCCACACGCGAAAGGTTCCTAATAACCCCCTAATGAGAGGGTCATACATGACTCAGGAGCGACACCAACCACAGGGCATCTTAAACAGGGTAGGAGTGAGCAGTGGGGGGGGATGATAAGTCAGTCATACATCACCCGGAGAGTTTCATTCGAAGAGGCCCAAACCATTTTGCTTGTTAGGCGGGCGGCAAGTTTTCATTTGTCAAACACTATGATACCTAACCTGCCACCGGAAGCTACCCCTTATGTTATGGCGATGGGAAATGTCCCTCATCTAAAGGCTGGCACTATTGAAAGTTTTAGCCAACTGAAAACCAAAGCTATGCAATGGTTAGATTCTAATTCTATAATGGGTGTTCAATTTGAAGGTTGAATTAATATGGTACAAAGAGTAAACTGGATAGGCAGAGAAGCCCAATCCCTGGATAGAGATTCTGATATTATAAATTGTAATAGGGCATCAGTGGTGAAAGAATCCTTGATTTACATAGGCACCCAGATGTTAACCAATCTCCCCACTCCATTCGGGCTCCACCGCTAGGCTTCTTTTACAGAGTTCTCCCTATGGTACAGGTCCCCCAACTAAGTCATTGGCATTAACCTAGGCACCCAGTCTCGGCCAGAGGGATTTGGACCTCTTTAATAGGTATGCCCCTCTGACTTTCCTAGATTAGTGTTATTGACTGAAAGGTTGGGATGATCTAAAAAGGGAAAGGGGAAGGAACACAATTGTTTCAAAAGCACAGTACCAGGGTGTTTACCTTGAACCAATCAGGAAAGATCCTAAACATCCCAAAGTCCAGATGGCCGCTTCTGAATTTTTTGGGGAGCCGTCTAACTATAACACCACCACCACCGTCGGTCTGGCTATAACCGGAGGGACTTTGACTAAACCAACGAATGTGGTTGGGTAGGGACCACCAAATCTGTATAGTGTGGGTATCAAAGTAGAAACCAGGACTTGGAATATTTCAGGTTTTTAAAACAAATTAGAGAACAAGAATTTGGTCATCCCAATTGATCTGCTTACAGGAAACCTGTCATACGGGGGACTTCCATCTAGATGGGTAGAATACATTTAGCACCCCAGACATGCCCTTCAGCCAAAGAGGGGCTTAGCTTTATTCATTTCCACTACCGCCCCAACAACAGTAAAAAAGGGTCTCTTCAATTCACTCTTTTCCAGATATTTTATCTCCAGACCATTGAGAAAGCCAACTTTATTCTGATTAGTTTTTTACTATAATGTTTTTGACAACATGAGAAATAGGGTTATTAATTACCTGGGGAGAGAACTGGAATCTTTTGAGACACGTGTTTGATAACTGCATTTACATATGGATTGGGGATTTCAATACTGAAATCTGCAATAAGCCCTCTAGCAAGATGTGTGGATACACAAACATCCATGGGGCTAACCAAACACATTTTCCACACAACCCATATGGTGAAGACCTTAATGAACTGATCTACAGAAGTAATTTGGAGTTCATGGATTATACACCGAAGAGTGAGCAAATTGATATCCTCCTTCCAGGGGAACTGTTCTGGTTCCACTATTGACCACATCCTAGTCTCTGCAGCCAGACTTGGATGGGTGGACTCTTTCAAAATCGTTCCAAGCAATATTAGTGATCATCACCCATTGCTGATGTTATGTTATGTTATATGCATTTATTACGCGCACAGTTACTCAGGAGTATCCCGGCGCGAGTCTATAAAGGTACTATATTCATCTTCAAACAAAAAGATATCGCTCACTATGGAAACACAGTGGACTAAGGGACCACAACTGGTGGAACATGGCACAAATGGCATTAGCCTCAAATGAACAAATGTCAATGGAGCTGCCCTACTAGAGTGTTTAAGGACTACCCCAGTGAATTTTCCACCTACAGTAAGTAAAATTCTTTGCCCCACCAAATTATGGATTATTTCAGCAAAATATTAACAGCTATTGCGGGTAACTTGAGATCTAGTATAAAAATGTCTGATAATAAATCTATTTGGTGGCTTAATCGGGACTGCTCGAGTGCAAACTAGAAGCAAAAGGAACAAATGATGGGTGGAATGCTGAACAATACAAACATTCACCCCCAGTCACAAAGATCTGGATTTAATCCTTTTTTTTCCCACCACACCACCCCAGTTTGGACCCAGCCATATGGAAATTAGTTTTGACCCTGGTCCTCTGAGGCAACAGTCCAGCCCGAACTGCAAAGCCAGGTCCTCCCTCGACCAGAAATAAGCATCCTGGGACCGGTTTCGGAGCAACACCCTTCATCAGCCAGGCTAGTTCAATCAAGTGGCACAGTGAGCACAGGACCCACGTCTGGGAATAACCTTCCCACTTAGGGCGAGTGCAAACCGAAACCTAAAGAAAGCCCTCCAAACCTACCCCAGAAATAAATAGGTATGACATTTTAACCCCGAGACTCGCTTATAAGCAAGCAATAAGGAAAAGAAGGACGGACCTACAGGAGGAAGCGTGGGCAAATTTGCAACAGACAACTGAAACAAGGGTTGTTACTTTTTTCTGGAAAACAATAAACCAGATCCAGCAGCTCCCCGGGTTGAGACTCTATTCCAACATGACGACTGGCTGAGCCACCATGGAGTAATTTCAAACCCAGAAAATCATGGCTTGGACGTTACCCCTGGAGCAATATGCTATGTAGGACCATTATATCTAAAACCCATTAGTTTAGAAGAGGTTACTACCACCTTCCAAATGTTTGCTGCTGCGAGTGCAACCCAGCCCTCATGGGGTACCAATTGACACTTAAATCACGCATTAATAGATGGGTCCTATACTGATGCAGGTATGCAACGCAGAAAGCAAAGGATATCTGCTCTCATCTTGAACAGAAAATATTATAATCCTGATTTTTAAAAAAGGGGGACAGGGGAATGCAAGGTGTTACTGCCCAACATCCCTCCTGTATACCTCTGCAAATCTAATGGGAAGAGTCCTACTAGGAAGGTTGGAATCCTGGGTGACAGATAATCAGATCCCAACAGATGCCCAATATGGTTTTAAAAGGTATGTGGGCACTTCGGAAAAATATATCGATCTTCACCTGTTCATCAGCAATTAAATCCTGGTGAAAAAGGGTCACAAACATTTATGTTTTGCTGATTCGAGCAGGGTGTTTGTGATCTGGTTAATCACGCCAAGCTGTGGCAGTCACTGGTTAAGATTGGAGCCCCCACTGAGATTGTTAACTTTTTGCCACACCTATAAGAACAGTTAAGGGGAGAAGTCACACCATGTTTTAAAATTACTTGAGTAATTCAGCAAGGCTGTGTCATTGCCCCCTTCTTATTTTTGTTATATAAATAAATGGGGTTGATGAGTTTATGCAAAAAATTAAAGCATATGGCCCAAAAGTCAGCCAACGTCCAGCACCAGTACTCCTACAAATAGATGACACTGTCTTGATTTCTAGATCTGGTAGTGGCCTCCAACTCTTGATTGATGGTTTCACCATGTACATGGGGGACAAGTATATAAAAATGATCATCACTTTTTAGTTGCTTTTCCCGAGATGGACTTTTGTTCACAAGAGCTACTTAAATGTTATATTAAAAATATTTATTGAGCGCACGTACACCGTATGGTTTCTTGGCGCTAATGCCCATGTGACTGTAAGTTCAAACAGTCCACACTGCATTTTTTACTCTTTTGTAACTTTTATACGGATCTGAGGAAACAAATATTGCGGCAATTGTTTTTAAAAGGAAAAATGATTTATTATAAAGATGCTTTTAACTTTATCTGTAACCTTGATGTGAATTTATTTTATCGAGTTTCACTCTATGTTTCATATGCCATTTAACAAAGGAAACAGCTGCTAAAGCTAGACACTTTAAGTTATGAAAATGAATAGCTAAGGATACCATACCCTTAACAGTGCTAATATGTCAATTAATTATTCTGTAGCTTATGCTTCTAATAAGGTTTTTAACCCGTTGGCTATTAAGTTGATGCCCTGCTTTGTATCTTGGTGTTTTGAGTTTATTAAACTTGTTCATGTCATGAGCCCATATTCTATGAATTTTAGTATGAATGTTTTTATCAAGTTCCTTGTACATTTTATCTGTGTGACTCTTTTATGGATATTTTTAATCCGAATAAAGATGTATTTGATTTGATACTATATAACAGGAAAGGCTGCTTTGAGGACTAAGGGGATGAGGCTTTATGTAGAGGTTTTTATTACAATTAAATAATTGATGACAGCATATGCAACAACAGACACTGCCTAAGAACAGAAATTACAGAGTGCACACTGCATGAAGATGGATGAGCTCAGGTTTTCTATGATCTGATGCATGCAGAGAAGAACGATGGGCCCCTCCTCAGTTGCCTAAGAGGTAGATGGATTACCTTACGGTACAGATGCTTTTGACTTCTGTGTAGCAACTTATTTTAACTCCCCATATAGGGATGGTTACCACACTTGGCTGTTCCGTGTAAAGGTGGTGATAATAAAAGAGTATTAGCGGACAATTTTCCTCTGGTGTTCCTCCCTCCACTCCCAAAGACAGCTCTCTCTTGCACAGTGTGTGAATTGCTGTTGGGCAAGTTAATACTGTCACTCCACTGAGTAGATGGAAAAAATCCATAACTAAGGATAACCTTAAGTTTGATGTGGTGGCCAATTCGACCTGCACCCCACCGTTCCCTTTGAAAAATCTTAGACTACACGAAAGAGGGATGCTCTGAGGAACCGTTTTCTCAAATGTGCATTAAAAACAGCTTATGAGATTCTCTTATGTGTGTATATAATACAAGTGCAGGGTTGTTCTGCATTGACACTGTCACTCTCAAGCTTGCTTGCCCACTTCTGCAATACACATACAGGCTTGAGAACAGTTTATTACAATGTCCATGCATACTCTAAGACAGTGTGTAGAGAATTGCCACTCAGTGCTGCACATATGCATATTACCAGTAAAGAATAATTCAGTCTTATATTAACCTAAAGATACATTTAGGTGACTGTCCAACAATCTTCGAAAGGGTAAACATCTACTTAGTTACACCATAAAGTTGAACTTCTTAACTGGCATTTTTGCTTGCCAAACAATGGAATTGTAAGTAATAGAACATATCCGCTCTTAAGCTCTTCTCTGCCCTGAGAAGTATGGGAAAGACTAGACAATGCCTCCTTTGGGAGTGGCAAATGCAAAAACAACAGTTGATGGACAGAATGCAGAACAATGTCATACATTCACCCCAGTACAGAGATCTGGGCCTAAATCTGTGTTTTGCTCACCATGCCATTCCAGTTTGAACCCAGCCATGTGCAAATCAGTCTTGACCCTGTGCCTCATGGGAACAGTCCAGCCCGAACTGACTGGGGGAGAATGTTTGCATTATCAGCATTCCGTCCATCATTTGTTTGCTGTAACACTTTTCGCCCTAAGAGGGATGGGTATGCCCAGACGTGGGTCCCTTGCTCACTGCGCCACTGGATTCAAGCTAGCCTGGCTGAAGAAGGGTGACATAACCTGAAACCGGTCCCAGGATGCTTGTTTCTGGCCCTAGGAAGACCTGGCCTGGCAGTTCTGGCTGTACTGTTCCCATTGGGCACAGGGTCAAGACTGATTTGCATATGGCTGGGTCCAAACTGGAATGGCATGGTGAGCAAAAAAACGATGGATTTTGGCCCAGATCTCTGTACTGGGGTGAATGTATGACACTGTTCTGCATTCTGTCCATCAATAGTTCCTTTTTGGCAAGATTAAGAGTAGCACAGCCCTCCCTTCTAATTCCACAACCCCAGTTCAATAAGTCAGAGCGTCAATAACAAATGCACTTACCTCCTTACAAGAAATGTCCAAATGAGTAGCAATCCTGGTCCCGGACACCATCCAGGTGCGGACCAGCGCAGACTGGCTTGCCTTTGGCACGTCCATGCATCGGCCCTATTTTTGTAGGCAATAGTGCACATTATCAGGTCAGCACTAGAACACTGACTTGCTCGTCACCATGATCATCCAAATATGGCCGTCAGAGGTGTCAATCACACGATCCCCCACCACAAGAGGAAAAAATGAAGCAGCGCAAGCTCTAGCATGCTCCACGTCATGATCCATGGGTGGCCAGATAAAGTGCCAGAAAAGCGTACAAAATGCACAAAATTAAGCACAATCCCACTTTAAACATCTTTAAAAAACATTCCAAATATGTTTAAAACATTTGTAAAAGCCCCTCCAAGAATCAATAGCAAAAATAAAGCCACTTTAAAATTAAAGTGCGGCACAAAAAAGAAGAGTTTCAAGCACTCCCAGGAATGCGATGCCTACAGCCAGAGCATCTGCAATCAGCCCTATTTTTAGAGGCAATAGGGCACATTAGCAGGTCTGCACTAGAACGCTGACTTGCTCCTTACCGCAACATTCCTAATATGGCCGTCAGGGGAGGTATTCACACGATCCACCACCACAAGAGGAAACCACCATTTGCAATGCAATAGGTCTCGCATTTGCGAGAATTTGAACTATTGGCATTGTAAATGACAATGCCTTTTATTTATGTGTTTTGAAAACCTGCAAGCGGTGTATAAACATGCACTTTTTACTTATAGACGCTGCTTAAGAGAAGCAAGGCTGGCAGTAACTGCCCCTCTTTTACTCATAAGCAAGGAAGATAAGTTTAAAGTGCATATTTACGCACCACTTGCAGGTTTTCAAAACACAAATAAAAGGCATTGGTCTTTACAATGCCAATAACTCAAACTCTCGCAAATGCGAGACCTACTGCATTGCAAATGCTTGTTTATGTTCTTAACTCATCCGTGTTCAGCCCCCTGAACCGGAACTAGTATTTGCAATCTAATGTGGCATTATCTCCCTTGAATTGCACCACAAAAATAAACAAAGAACCAGCGCACAGAAGACTTATGCTGTTCTTTGCATGCCATAGCCCGTTTTTTCTATCCAGTGGTAGGACGGCGCAGCTTGTTTTCCGGTGGTGTCCACGCTTGCTGAGACCCCCTGAACCAGGACACTGCACGATATTTAAGGGCCAGTGCCATCGAGGCGCAGAGGGTCACACCTAAACACACCAGCGTGTGTATAGAGCATGGACACAGAGTGCATTCGTCACCACACCATTGTCAGTAGGAATCGGGGTTAGTGCGCACAGGGGGGGCACACCTCACCACACAAGTGTCAGTAATGATCATGGCCAAAGAGGGGGCACACCTACCAGAAAGCATACAGCATGGGCAAGCAGACGTGCAATCTTCTGCATCCTTCACCTGCTTAGTCCATTCACTGAGACACCCCCTCTACCAACAAAGTAAGCCTGACAAAATATACTGCATATCATCCTTTAGAGAGCACAGCACTATGCTGTACAGGACTCGAAACACACCAACATTATATATTACCAACCTGTTCATAGCATAGCGCTCAGCTGCACAACACCCAGAACACAAGACTACCACAAAACCCACAACTGGCATCAGAACACGGCAAAGAACTATCTTGGGTCTAAGAGTGAACAATGATCACAAGTGGCAGAGGTTAGTTACTGTAAACGCCCACTAGGAAAAATCCCTTTATAGGACTGGAACCCTCACTCACCCTAGGTGACATGCTTCATCATTGAATTCTTTCTCCCGATGGAAAAACCTAGTTCCACCGAGGGCTACAACCCCCCTCACTGTGAGGGAGGAGTCCAGGGATGTTACATGTAACGATGAGGCTGTATACAAAAGAGATCCTTTTTAGTCCCTTATACGGTGAGTGGAGTGAGAAAACAGCAGCACAAACAATAAGCTAATTTAGGAAAAAGAGTGTGGTGAAGTTAAAACTGAGTGGTGAGAACCAAAATATTTTTATTTTGTAGGTTTCACCATCAGGGTTAAAAAGCAGTGCAGATAGAGCAGTATAGAGCTTTAAACTGCTCGATGTAAAAGGTCAACATGTTTCAGCCCTATTGATCTGTAGAGAAGTATCCGGGCTTTCTTCAGGACCGTGTGTAAACAATAAGCTGCTGCTATTTGGTGCTCAAACAAACAGTAAATTTTGATACTACACCAGTAATCAGTTAATATGTCTTTGGTATTACTGGGTATATCTAAAAGAATTACGTAAACAAAATCTCTGTCAGGAAAGTGTCAAAAGTTCATACAACACTATTGTAGTATATATTTACTACTAATAAACCAATTAGAAGTAATTGGAAGCCCGTGCTGTGGGCAAGGCACTTACCCAAATAGTTGGATATCCACCCTCACCTCAACCTGCTAACAACTCAGGGAAGGGGTGCCCGCTCTAAGAAGAATAAAAAATCCCTCTGTCAGACCGTGGAGAAACCTACTTGCTGACAAATTGGTATATTCCTCAAAATATACTTAAGTGTCACAGAGAGACACATCAGCAAACAAACCAACTTTAAGACTATGTATGAATATTAGGTAGACTGACCTTCAGTCAAAAAAGGAATAAATGATGGAGTTTAAGTAAGGATGTCTGGTGAAATACAACTATTGAGCAAAAAAAGGGGGTTTGGGAATGCCAATCAGACAGTATGTGAAAATATATCTGATGGAGCTCATTCTCCCAATACACTCTCTTTGTAATGCTAGTTTCAAAATCAAAGAGAATCAGAGGGTAACAAAATTACAGCGAAAAAGAGTAGGGGACATAATCTAAACAGTTTCTGAACCAAAGTTTCTATTCTACTCATGCAAGCCCTTACCTCTCCGTCGGTACCCCGGACGGTCGTTGAGCTGGAACCAGAGGTACCGACTGGAGGCTAACCCACTCTGTTAAATAGTGCCTGTGATCAAGGTTGACTGCCGGCAGCTGTGGTGGACCCAGAAGGTGCCTCCGAGTGTGCCTGATTGAAAAAACAGTAGTTCCACGTACTGAGCATGTTCAAAGAGGCAGCTACTAACCTAATGCAGTGTCTCATGAACCGAGCATGCCCAGTAGAGAGACGGTGGTTCTACATACTAAGCATGCTCAAAGGGGAAGCCGCTAACATAATGTAGTGTCCCATCAATCGAGCATGCGCAATTGAAAGGGAACAAATACAAAGAATTTATTAGAATATTCCACAGTGTTTAAATGAAACTCTATGTACGAAATGTTGATTAAAAGAATGTTTTTAAACAAAAGAATGAATACGGTAGGTTATTTGTAAACTTGATGAACTGTTTAAGCATAACACCCAATATTAGAGAAGCAAAATATTATCCGTGTTTATGACACATGCGCAGGAAGTGCAACATGTAAAAGGTTCATCAAATTTGTTTAACAAAGTACACACCCAAATAGTACCATCAAGAGTCCTAGCTGGTGACTAGGTCAAGAAGGATGCCAGTACCGATGGTATTTACCTAACTAAGAAAGCTTATGAGAAACTTGCATTAAAGGATGCAATACATGATGAGAAGGGCCATTAATGTGAACAGGGCAATATGTCACAATCATGAACTTGTATCAGGAAAGCAGACTACTGATCTTTACTCATGGCTAGTTCTAAAGCGATAGCCATGGTATATCGTTGTTTAACCCCATGGTGTCAGTATGCAATTTGTGCACCCAACGCTGTTCTCGAATGAAGAGACACTTCTGAATATCTGTCACGTGTGGGGGAATAAAGGGTTGCTCCAACACTACCCATTTAATATCCCGCTCTGTATGATCATAATTAATTAAATGGTTAGTCATTTTAGTGGAACTCTTTTTACACCTGACAGTGCTTTTGTGTTCAAGGATTCGTGTCTTTATTTTCCTTGTAGTCATCCCAACATATCGCATATTGCAGGGGCACGTGATCATATAGATCAGTTTCTCACTATTGCAGTTAGTGTGTTTAGAGAGACACCATGGTCTATCCGTGCCTATATCAATCTCAGTAGTGTGTGTAGTTTCTGGACAGACCGCACACGAGCCGCACGGAAAGTGTCCCTTAACGGGGGGCAAACCCCAAAGGGATACTTGGTTGAGTGGTTTTTTGGAGTGAGGGCGAGTGTGCACCAAAATGTCTTTTATATTGCTGCTACGCTTAAAAGCAAACAGGGGAGATGATAGAGATGTGGCTCCAACATTGAGAATACGCCAATGTTTCGGAATGGTATTCTTGATTTTATTAGAATAACCACAGAACGTGTTAACACAGGTGAGTCTCTTTAATGCTTCTTTGGCTAATGCTTTTTCAATGAGGGCTTCACGATGGTTATTTGAAGCCCTCTTTCTGCACCTACGAATGATGTTAACAGGATATCGCCTTTCTTTAAGCTGTACAGAAAGGGATCTAGCATGTTCTGTGTATTTCTCCATACTGGAACAGTTCCGACGGAGACGTAGAAATTGCCCAAATGGAAGATTGTCCCGCAGGGCTTTTGGCTGGAAGCCATTGTAGGATAACAACGAATTGCGTGCCATCGGCTTGCGATCGAGTTCAGCTGCAAGCAAACCGTTCTCCGGATAGATCCTGACATCAAGAAAAGGAAGGCTGGATTGAGAGAGTTCATATGTGAATCGTAGGTACTCATTTCTTGTGTTGAGCCAGCTGTGGAAGGCTATGACTTATGCCGGTGTCCCTTTCCAGATACAAAGATGTCATCTATGTACCTCTTCCAGGTCAGTATGTGATGTCTGAAGGGATTGGATTGCTGGAGAACCTCAGTCTGTTCAAAAGTATGCACGTAGAGATTTGCCAGGCTGGGGGCAAAAACACTGCCCATGGAAGTCCCCGATGTCTGTAGGAAGAGTTCTTCCTCAAACTTGAAAAAGTTTTCTTTCATCGCCAAGGTGGCACAGGCCATGATGAAACTCAAAGGAGTGATAGAGTCAAGGTCTTATTCCTCCAACAGAGATTGAATAGTGACGAGAGTCTCGTCCTGAGGGATACATGTGTATAGTGACTCTACGTCGAACGAGACCAAGAAGTCTTCTTCTTGGTCAAAAGTTAAGTCTTGTAACAGGCGTAACAGGTCTTTAGTATCCTGTATATATGTTGGCATCTTCGCTACAATGGGTTTCAAGAAGAAATCCACAAAGGTCGACAGGGGCTCGAGCAGGGACCCTATCCCCGAAATGATGGGTCTGCCCGGAGGTGGTATCTTTCCTTTGTGGATCTTCGGTAACACGTAGAAGTATGGTGTTAAAGGATGTTGGGTGGTCAAGAAATTCACCTCATTGTCAGTTATCCATCCTTCACTTTTGGCCTCATCCACAAGGTCTTTGATGGTATTGGTTAACCTCTTCGTGGGGTCCATTTTCAGGGATCGGTAGTATCGTAGAGAACCGCTTTTTCAAAGGCGACAATCTCGCCTTTGAAAAAGCGGTTCTCTACGATGTGGAAATCATCATCAACACGGATACCAATCAATATCAGAATCTTCCGAAAGCCGAACGACTGGCTTTACAACTTTTGGCGAAGGATGAATCCATCGTCATAAAGCCAGCAGACAAGGGGGGTGCCACTGTCATCCTTGATACAGAAGTTTACAGAACTGAATGTAGACGTCAACTGGAAGACAGGAGATACTACCGATCCCTGAAAATGGACCCCACGAAGATCCCAACATCCTGTAACACCATACTTCTGCGTGTTACCGAAGATCCACAAAGGAAAGATACCACCTCCGGGCAGACCCATCATTTCGGGGATAGGGTCCCTGCTCGAGCCCCTGTCGACCTTTTTGGATTTTTTCTTGAAACCCATTGTAGCAAAGATGCCAACATATATACAGGATATTAAAGACCTGTTACGTCTGTTACAAGACTTAACTTTTGACCAAGAAGAAGACCTCTTTGTCTTGTTCGACGTAGAGTCACTATACACATGTATCCCTCAGGACAAGACTCTCGTCACTATTCAATCTCAGTTGGAGGAAGAAGACCTTGACTCTATCACTCCTTTGAGTTTCATCATGGCCTGTGCCACCTTGGCGATGAAAGAAAACTTTTTCAAGTTTGAGGAAGAACTCTTCCTACAGACATCGGGGACTTCCATGGGCAGTGTTTTTGCCCCCAGCCTGGCAAATCTCTACGTGCATACTTTTAAACAGACTGAGGTTCTCCAGCAATCCAATCCCTTCAGACATAACATACTGACCTGGAAGAGGTACATAGATGACATCTTTGTGATCTGGAAAGGGACACCGGCATCAGTCAGAGCCTTCCACAGCTAGCTCAACACAAGAAATGAGTACCTACGATTCACAGATTAACTCTCTCAATCCAGCCTTCCTTTTCTTGATGTCAGGATCTATCCGGAGAACGGTTTGCTTGCAACTGAACTCTATCGCAAGCCGATGGCACGCAATTCGTTGTTATCCTTCAATAGCTTCCACCCAAAAGCCCTGCGGGACAATCTTCCATTTGGGCAATTTCTACGTCTCCGTCGGAACTGTTCCAGTATGGAGAAATATACAGAACATGCTAGATCCCTTTCTGTACAGCTTAAAGAAAAGCGATATCCTGTTAACATCATTCGTAGGTGCAGAAAGAGGGCTTCAAATAACTATTGTGAAGCCCTCATTGAAAAAGCATCAGCCAAAGAAGCATTAAAGAGACTTACCTGTGTTAACACGTTCACTGGTTATTCTAATAAAATCAAGAATACCATTCTGAAACATTGGTGTATTCTCAATGTTAGAGCCACATCTCTACCATCTCCCGTTTGCTTTTAAGCGTAACAGCAATATAAAAGACATGTTGGTGCACACTCGCCCTCACTCCAAACAAGCATTGGCACAGCCAATAGGTCTCGCCTTTGGGACCGTATAAGTGTTTAGCCATGCAACAGCTGATGTTGTCGCACCAAGGATATTATGCTCCATAACTAAATACTTATAAGGTCCCAAAGGCGAGACCTATTGCCTATGCCAATTCTTGTTTTATCTGTGACTGAGGCTACATGCCTTGCTAAGGCTCCACTGTCAACTCTAAATAAACTGCACGTTTGATGGTGCAGTTAACCCCAGTGCCGATATGTGGCGCTTCTCTTGTACAACTAAACCCTCCATGAGGTCCTTTATTGTTTTCGGTATTAACTGTGGTACGAGGTGGCACCAAAGTATCCTTCACTTCTTTAACTCAAATAACCTAGACAGAGGATATTTACAAAAAGTGTTGCTTTAAAAAATGCACAATCTTTTTTGCTGCTGGTACACTGTAAAATGGAATTGAAAGAGTCGTTCACTGCAATAAATGCCAGGACAAAATGTTTCCATCAGCATCGTCTCTGCTGTCTGGATACGCTAGAATGAACAGCGAATATAAACTTGTATGAAATGTATGTCCTTCATAAAATCTATGGAGTGAATTAGTATCCTGGGCACGGTAAGCCTTTTCATCTTGTAGTGGTGGGAAGCTTTTAAAATGCCAGGGCAGTGAGTGCGGCTTCTAAAACCAACAAAGACATTAGACAATTAAAAAGACATCCGTGGATATGCAGTGCACTTAAAAACATTTTGACATACGTAAGTGCACCTTATGGTATGGCTGAAATAGAACATACGCATCCTTGGAGTGATTCAAGAGTAGGGTTAGACTGAGCTAATTGGAAAAAAAATTTCAGTAATGGGTGTCAGAAGCAATAAGGATTATTACTTTCAAAATACAGCAACCCTGAGGTTCGAGCCAGTATATCTCGCACTGAAAACGCTGCACCTGAAACATTGCTCCAAACAAAATAATCCATTACAGCTAAGCTAACATATATCGATGATGAAACCTTGATGACGTTTGCCAATTGAAAGCAAGAAGGAACAAGCGTAGGCCGCGCGCGAGCGGCTGGAGATGCAAAATGTGGTGGGGGAGGGGGGAGGGGGGAGAAGCGGGAGTTGTGTGTGCGCGTGCGTCATCGCGATCGCTGTGAAAGCGAAAGTGATCGCGATGACGCACACGAGTTTTCAAAGTGCTGCTGGCGGCCGGCTGCGCGCGTGCACGATCGCGTGAACGCAAGCGTTAGGCCAGCCAGCAGCACTTTGAAAATCCCACTTACAAAATGTCTCTTCGAGCCAGCGCAAGCGCTGGGGCTCAGCGAGACCTAAAAACTACTCAACCAAGTATCCCTTTGGGGTTTGCCCCCCCCGTTAAGGGACACTTTCCGTGCAGCTCGTGTGCGGTCTGTACACTACTGAGATTGATATAGGCACGGATAGACCATGGTGTCTCTCTAAACACACTAACTGGAATAGTGAGAAACTGATCTATATGATCACGTGCCCCTGCAATATGCGATATGTTGGGATGACTACAAGGAAAATAAAGACACGAATCTTTGAAAACAAAAGCACTGTCAGGTGTAAAAAGAGTTCTACTAAAATGACTAACCATTTCATTAATTATGATCATACAGGGCGGGATATTAAATGGGTAGTGTTGGAGCAACCCTTTATTCCCCCACATGTGACAGATATTCAGAAGTTTCTCTTCATTCGAGAACAGCGTTGGGTGCACAAATTGCATACTGACACCATGGGGTTAAACGATGATATACCATGGCTATCGCTTTAGAACTAGCCATGAGTAAAGATCAGTAGTCATGATTGTGACATATTGCCCTGTTCACATTAATGGCCCTTCTCATCATGTATTGCTTCCTTTAATGCGAGTTTCTCATAAGCTTTCTTAGTTAGGTAAATACCATCGGTACTGGCATCCTTCTTGACCTAGTCACCAGCTAGGACTCTTGATGGTACTATTTGGGTGTTTACTTTGTTAAATAAATTTGATGAACCTTTTACATGTTGCACTTCCTGCACGTGTGTCATAAACACGGATAATATTTTGCTTCTCTAATATTGGGTGTTATGCTTAAACAGTTCATCAAGTTTACAAATAACCTACCGTATTCATTCTTTTGTTAAAAACATTCATTTAAATCAACATTTCGTACATAGAGTTTCATTTAACCCCTTGAGTGCCCATGACGAGATGGTCTCGTCATGGGCCGCGGTTGCGCTGTGCCCATGACGAGACTATCTCGTCATGAGCCCCGCCCGCTAATGAAACGCCCGGCACAGGGCGTGGAAAGGGCGGGGCACTCAAGGGGTTAAACACTGTGGAATATTCCAATAAATTCTTTGTATGTGTTCCCTTTCAATTGCGCATGCTCGATTGATCGGACACTACATTATGTTAGCGAATGCCCCTTTGAGCATGCTCAGTATGTAGAACCACCGTCTCTCTACTGGGCATGCTCGGTTCATGGGACACTGCATTAGGTTAGTAGCTGCCTCTTTGAACATGCTCAGTACGTGGAACTACCGTTTTTCCAATCAGGCACACTCGGAGGCATCTTCTGGGTCCACCACAGCTGCCGGCAGTCAACCTTGATCACAGGCACTATTTAACAGAGTGGGTTAGCCTCCAGTCGGTACCTCCGGTTCCAGCTCAACGGCCGTCCGGGGTACCGACGGAGAGGTAAGGGCTTACATGAGTAGAATAGGAACTTTGGTTCAGAAACTGTTTAGATTATGTCCCCTACTCTTTTTCGCTGTTATTTTGTTACCCTCTGATTCTCTTTGATTTTGAAACTAGCATTACAAAGAGAGTGTGTTGGGAGAATGAGCTCCATCAGATATATTTTCACATACTGTCTGATTGGCATTCCCAAACCCCCTTTTTTTGCTCAATAGTTTTATGTCACCAGACAACCTTACTTAAACTCCATCATTTATTCCTTTTTTGACTGAAGGTCAGTCTACCTAATATTCATACATAGTCTTAAAGTTGGTTTGTTTGCTGATGTGTCTCTCTGTGACACTTAAGAATATTTTGAGGAATATACCAATTTGTCAGCAAGTAGGTTTCTCCACGGTCTGACAGAGGGATTTTTTATTCTTCTTAGAGCGGGGCCCCCCTTCCCTGAGTTGTTACCAGGTTGAGGTGAGGGTGGATATCCAACTATTTGGGTAAGTGCCTTGCCCACAGCACGGGCTTCCAATTACTTTTAATTGGTTTATTAGTAGTAAATATATACTACAATAGTGTTGTATGAACTTTTGACATTTTCATGACAGAGATTTTGTTTACGTTATTCTTTTAGATATACCCAGTAATACCGAAGATATATTAACTGATTACTGGTGTAGTATCAAAATGTACTGTTTGTTTGAGCACCAAATAGCAGCAGCGGTCCTGAAGAAAGCCCGGATACTTCTCTACAGATCAATAGGGCTGAAACATGTTGACCTTTTACATCGAGCAGTTTAAAGCTCTATACTGCTCTATCTGCACTGCTTTTTAACCCCGATGGTGAAACCTACAAAATAAAAATATTTTGGTTCTCACCACTCAGTTTTAACTTCACCACACTTTTTCCTAAATTAGCTTATTGTTTGCGCTGTTTTCTCACTCCATTCACCGTATAAGGGACTAAAAAAGATCTCCTTTGTATACAGCCTCATCGTTACATATAACATCCCTGGACTCCTCCCTCACAGTGAGGGGGTTGTAGCCCTCGGTGGAACTAGGTTTTTCCATCGGGAGAAAGAACTCAATGATGAAGCATGTCACCTAGGGTGAGTGAGGGTTCCAGTCCTATAAAGGGATTTTTCCTAGTGGGCGTTTACCGTAACTAACCTCTGTCACTTGTGATCATTGTTCACTCTTAGACCCAAGATAGTTCTTTGTGTTTTGTAGTAAACTTGATTGGGGTATTACTATCTTGCAGGTCTATAAACTTTTCTCCCTTGGACCCTCCCCCATTGTTGTGTTTTCATCAGAACACGGCACACAGCTGCACGACCTCAAATAACGAACCAACACACCTCAATGTCGTTCCGTACAGCAGCGCCTAATTTGTAGTAATAATAATTATAATGCGAGAATGTGTAGTCTTGATTCCTTCTCATGTCTTACTTCCACCTCCTCGCACTCCCTGCCTCTTTATCTCGGTTTCAGGTTCTTTGTGGCCCTTGCCATTCCTCTTTGTCACGGATTTGGGTCTTTCTCCTCCTCTCCCTTTCCATTTTGTTCTGCCTTTTCCTATGTTGTTCTGGGTCAAAGCCTAACGATGAAAACTAAGTCCCAGTCCCAAAAAAATAGTGTTGGTACACACCATCTGCAACCACAGACACAAATCAAGTACTGTGGAACACTGCATAATGGAAAGCTGCACAACACCCACATCACACCCATACCAAAAAGTCACATCACTGGCATCAGGCAAAGAGCTGCACAGACCCCAGATTAACACGCAGACACCAAAACTGCACCATTAGTGTAATGTGTAGAGCATGGACCAGAGCTGCCCAGAACATACCATCAATATGTATAGCATTAGCATCCTTTTCAGAGCATGACATAAAAGCTGCAAAGCCCCCAGAACACACAAGCACCCCACACAGCACGCAATAACATCATCTTACACAGATGGGCGGCCTAAAAACTCACCTCCAAAACAGGGTCCTTAGCATACTGTAGCACGCATGACACAGATGGTCACACCCATTAGAATACTATTGGGGCGTGACACAGTGGTTTTCAGCACCTAGGCAACACCAATTCCAAAACACACATCAGTAGACTCCAGTGCAGAGCATGGCATCGAGGTACACTCACCCTTTATCTCACCACGCCCTCTCATCCCCCCACAAACAAAACATGTAGAGTTACCAACTTGTAGATAGCATGACACAGACGTGTCCGCCCCTCAACATGCCCACCATAACATGCAGCATTAGCATTCTGTGCACAGCAGGACCTAGCAGGCGGGCAACTAGAGCCAAATTTCGGAGCGGGGGCTGAAAAAGATTTCGGGGGGGAAGGGGGGCTAATTCTTCCAGCCATAGACAGAGTGGCTCTAAGAAGGGGTGAAAACACAACAAAAGCCTCATTAACAAGTTAATGGTCTTTTAAAGACCTGTGAAGTACTCGGGTGCGGCTGCAATTAGACGGTCGCCAGCCCGCAAAGCTGCCTCAGCCTGGGCTGACACACATAGGGGGGGATGATATGGATTCGCTGAAGCCCGGTGAGCCCAATGGGTGTTGCGCGCCTGTGACCTAGTATCACAACACAATGAACACAAAGCCACCAAAACATACTTATGTGGCATACTGTACATAACATGGGACAGAGGTGCATACTCATCAACACACCTGTATAGATCAGGGAAAAGAGCTGCACAGGCCCCAGAACACATACCACCAAAGAATGCAGAAATAGTATCCTGTACTGAGGTGGCTGAGAGATGCACCATCTTCCAAACACACTACCACAAAAGCATGTAGCATTAGCATTCCTGTACAAAACACGGCACAGAGATGCACGAGCCCCGGAGCACACAACCACCAAAGCATGCAGATTTCGAATGCTGTGAGATATGCGCTCTGTACTCTTTTATTCATTATTCTTCTATGAATTAAATTATGTTTTCGTTGCTGAAGTGAAACTCACTGAAATAAGGTTGTAGGTTATTTATTTAAAGAAAAAGACGAAGTAGAACACCAATTCACACAACAGTATGTGCGAGAATATCAACTGAATTTTCTAGAAACATTTGTAGGTTGCAACAGGAAAGATATATATGTCGTCAATCTTACACGAATGTACATGTAAACAAAGGTTCCGTTCTTTAATTGTATTCTCATCCCTCGATATTTGACATGGTAAGATTACAACCTTCCTTTCTCACATGCCCAGGCTCGACCTAACAATGCTGTATGAGAGGTGCGAACGAAGCTGGACAGCCGAAATCAAACAAAGCCAGCAAATATATAAACCAAGCAAACGCGAGTTACAAACTAAAAGCCAATGATAAGCAACGGGAAGAATGCATTCCCAGGGATGCTTTCCGAATGCCCCCAAAATGACAGAAAACCCGACAGCTGCACTGTCTTGAAGGACAACTTCCTCTCTAGACTCTGCATGGTTTCATCCAGTCTAAGTAGAAATTGGGAATGGTTAAAAAGCATGCTCTTATGGATTTTCGGACTAAGGCTGAAGTAATAGGGCACAGACGCGATTGTAGAGTAGATTAACAGGAGGATTTATTGGGAGATGAAGAGAGCCGTGCCAGGCACCTCCAAGGCATAGATGATAACTGTCACTTCTTCACATTCAAAGAATCTTAACCTCTTCAATGCCCATGACGAGCTGGTCTCGTCATGGGCCGCGGTTGCGCTGTGCCCATGACGAGACCAGCTCGTCATAAACCCCGCCCACTAATACAACGGCCGGCACAGGGCGGGGAAAGGGGCGGGCACTGAAGGGGTTAACATAATGTTCCAAATGACATCACAGAATGTTAACAGTTCTCTTGATTGAGTCACATCACCACACCTTCCCCTTTTGATAAAATAAGATAAAGTCAAATCAAGAAAAAGATGAAATAGTAAAGAAAGAAAAGAGAGAGAGTAGAGAAAAGATAGAAAGAGAATTTTACGAAAACGTAAACATAATAAACTCAGACATAAGCACAATAAACTCAGATATAATCTCGTAATCTATGTGGTCTAGCACAAATTCTAGTACTTTTCCTAACACCATCCTCCCTTGAAGTTTTCGGATTGATTTTGATAGCTTCATGCAAAATGGGAGGAGGAAAGGGATCTTTTGCAACACGAGAGGTGCTCCACCAATTCCCATTGGACAATTTAACAGCATTTTTACGCATGTCAATGATCTGTTGTGGATCGAGAAACTTTTAAAAGCCCTTTTTGACTTGAACTGGATTTTTGATTCTGACCCAGTCTCCTATACAGAGTTTATGTGTGCCTTTCGTACTGGAAAATTTTTGAGACATCGAGGAAGCTTCATTCGAGGTTTTCTTAGCAGATTCCCACATACACCTCATGTCACAACCGATATGAAATGAATTGACCATTCAAAAGGGATAGACTTGAGATGGAGCTTTTCTACCTCTCATCATTTCAAAGGGTGAAAAGTTGTTAGCCACATGAGGTGAAGTGCGATATGACCACACAAGATCTTTTACAGCTTGAAAAACACAGGACCTAGATCTAAAAGCTGCTTGCACACATTCTACGACTACCCTGTTAAATCTTTCTGCTTTTCCATTACTTTGTGGATGATAGAGTGGAGTCCTTGTATGTTTGATATTGCAAGAATCCAAAAATGAAGTCATTTCATGAGAAACTAATTGAACACCGTTGTCGGTGAGGATTTCCTTTGGATAGCCTTCTCTACGGAAAATAGCATCTAAACAACTGATGACACTCTTCGAATCGGGTGTTGAAATAGGTTCAACCTCTACCCACCTGGATAAATGGTCAATGATAACTAAGAAACACTTCGAATTAGAAGGGAGAACATGAAAAGGTCCAAGAAAGTCCATGCCAAGTTTTTGCCAGGCTCTGTTAGGAGAAGGTATAGGAGAATCAACTGTACCTTCAAGTGTAAGGACTTTGTCACTGGTGTTACATCGTGAGCATTGCTTTACAAATTCATCAACTTGTGTGTCCATTCTGGGCCACCAAAAGTCATTCCTGACCTTCCTCTTTGTAATGGTTGCACCAAGATGGCCTGAATGTGCAGCAAGAATGATCTTCTCACGATAAGATGGAGGAATGAGTTTGTCGCCTCTGAAAACCTTTCCGTCTTCTACTGAAAGCTCATCGTTAACCTTCCAGTACATCTGAAGATCATGTGAAAGGCATTTCTCCCTTGGACAACCTTTCTTAATCAAAGAAGATACCTCTTTGAGAATAGGATCTTTGTCACTCTGTGTGATCCAGTCATGTTCTGAAAACGATAAATTCTCTTGATTAATGACAGCAATAAAACATTCCTCTACTTCACTTTCCAAATCTTGTTCATCTGTGTCCGGAATGGGAAGTCTAGATAGACAATCTGCTCTGCAGTTCTTTCCACCTGGAATATATTCTACATTGAAGCTATATTCCAATAGTTTTGTAGATAGGCGTGCTATGCGGGCTGTGGCGCGCTTGATTTTTTTTCCTGAAAGGATGTCCACCAAGGGCCGATGATCCGTTTTGAGGATGAAAGATCTACTCCAGACATATTGTTTAAATTTTTCAATACTCCAAATGCAAGCTAGGAGTTCTTTTTCGATTACGGAATATTTCCTTTCAACAGGACGGAGCGTCCAGGATGCAAATCCAACAGTATTTTCTTTTCCATTTGAGCATTGTGAAAGAACAGCACCCAAACCGTACTCGGAAGCATCTACAATGACAATGGTTTGCTTTCCTTCAACAAAAGTTTGTAACGCAGGAGCTTGAATTATATGATCCTTGATGGATTGGAATCCTTTTTTGCATTCCTGAGACCATACAAAGGTTGAACCTTTCTTTAATACCGCCCTGAAGCACTCTGTTGTCTTTGTGAAGTCCTTCATGAATTTAGAATAGAATTCGCATAGCCCAAGAAAGGACATTAGCTGTTCTTTGTTTAGTGGAGGAGGGGCGTCAATTATGCTCTTTATAAGGCCTGGTCTGGGTCTGATACCATTCTCAGAGATTACATGACCAAGATATTCAATTTCTTTGACTTTAAAAGTGCACTTGTTTTTTTGCAAGGCTACTCCTCTATTTGCTAGGACATTAAATACTTAATCAAGAACAAGATCATGCTCAGCCTCGCTACGAGTAAAGATTAAAATATCGTCCTGAAAAACAATGACATTGGGATTGTGGTGGAACATTTCGGTCATTAGTCTTTGAAATATGGCAGCAGCGGAGGCAAGACCGAAAGATAGACGACAACATTGAAATACTCCATCAGAAGTGACAAAAGCTGTGAGGTGTCGGGACTGAGGGTGAAGTTCGACTTGGTGATAAGCTGCTTTAAGGTCAAGTTTGGTGTACCATGAAGAGGCACCCACTTTGGCAATAAGGTCTTCAATGCGCGGTAGGGGAAACCCGTCAACCCATATGGCTTTGTTAAGACTCCTCAAGTCCACACACATCCTCAAGTCCCCAGACCTCTTCTTGGCTAAAACAATGGGAGAAAGCCAAAGAGTGGACTCAAGTTTCTCAATTATGCCTTGGTTACATAATGATTCCAGATGTTTGGAAAGATCACCTCTAATGGACAAAGGAACATTCCTTAGCTTATGTTTAATGGGAGTAACGTTTTCCTTTATTTTAATAAAATGTTGGACGTTTGTAATTTTCCCAAGACGGTCTTCAAAGATTTTACTGTATTTTTGTTCCCAGTGAGAAATGTGCTGAGATTCTGCTGATAGGGAATTAATACTGTTATTGGAGCTAGGATAATTGATGTTAAATTGCTGATCAATGAAAACTGGATTGGATAAACCAGGTTTAATAGTGAGTCCAAACTCAGCTTGGTGTACAAGACCAAGAACGTTAATCCCACGTCTGGCTACATATACTTTTCCATTAATGTCTTTCCCAAACACACTTATGTTAGCCCAGAAATATCCAAGTAAATCTATCTTACTGCCTTCAAAAGCTACAGTGAGTATGTCAGGTGGAAGTAACTTTTTGGTAGACCAGAATTTCATGTACTTATCATGAGCGACAATCGTGATACGTGCTCCAGTGTCGACAAGCAGTTGTATATGGTTGCTATCAATGGTTACATCAACTTCAGGGTCGAGAATATGTAGTATTGTTTTCTCCGAACCACTTCTAACTACAACCACATACTCCTGGTTGGTGACCTCGTCAGTATTTCGCTCTACAGATTGATCAACATGATCATCGAGAACACAACTCACATTCTTTCTATTTCCACTCATGCAAACCTTTGCAAAATGGCCAATCTTGCCACAGTGACCACATTGTTGATTCAAAGTTGGATAGTTTTTGAAAGCGGACACATGCATGTTAGATTCACATCTGTAACAATTTACTCTTTGGTTGTACTGTCTATTAGGTGTGAATGTTTTTCCACCTCTGTAAGTTCTGAAATTTCTTCCCCCCCTCGGTGTAGTAGAAAATCCTCTAGTAAAGTTAGGGAGAGAGGGAGTAGAAAGAAAGGGTTTAAGTAGAAACCGCACCAGAAATGGTAGTATTAGATAGAGCAGACTCAAGTTGTTTAGCATCGTCCATTGAACCTTCGATACTTTTTGCGATTTCAACAGCTTCATCTAAAGTTGGATCTTTACAGGTATGTAATCTTTGTTGTACTTTTTGCAATAACATCGTGCAACAAGTTGATCCCTAACAAGTTGAGATGTAAAGTTCTCAAATTCGCATTTTGCAGCGAGAACCTTTAACGCAGTGATGAACGTGTTTATACTTTCGTTGGCTTTTTGTGTCCTTGTAAAAAAATTGTACCTAGGTACCACAATGTTTTTAGTTTTAGTGAAGTACTTATCTAATTGAAACACAGCTGTTTCAAATTCATCGGGATCTTGACCATCGGGTGGCTCAAAAGGAGGAAGATGATCAAAAACATTTTGTCCTTCTACTCCCAGATAATACATCAGATTTTTCTTTCTTTCTGGTCTATATCTTTGACCGTCAAATGCACCTAAATATGCTTTGAATGACCTGATCCATAACTTCCATTCAAGTTGTGGTTCCCCAGGTTCTTGTAGAAAAGGTGCTGGTGGTGTGACACTCTGCATGTTTAAAAATATAGGTGAGCAGTACTGAAGAAATGAGGATAGGCAAAACAAAAAGAAACAAACAAGCTGTGGATAACTGATGAAAGTTAATGAAGAAACCACAATGAATAATCCACAAGATGGCAGTGTTGCTTTGAATTGCTTGAAGTTGTGCACATATGTGTTTGATTTCAAAGTATAAAACCAAAATGAGAGAGAAAAAAAATGAATTATTGAATAAATAGTGCTGATATTTATGTGAGATTTATACGCAGAGCTGGATATGTCGGTTGGATTGAAGATTGTGCACCTTTGCATTTACTGCGTTTAAAAAAAAATAAAATGATTTCAATAAGATTTGATCGGCTGTGTGTATCAGTGTAAGTCAGGAAAAAGAGAGTTACATTTTATGATTTTCTGACTGACACACAATGGCTGTGTGTATCAGCGTAGAGAAAGATCGGTGCGTTATTTGTTTGACTGACACACGGCAGCTGTGTATGTCAACGCGAAACCCGAACCTTGCTTCGCCGTAGTCTGTTTGCTATGTTGTTATGACAACCACCAAAGCAATCTCGACGTGACGCGCAAATGCAGTGCGTGTCAGCACAGTGCGTAATATGTTAAGTTTCAGGGGACTGAGTAGATTTAGAAGAATGTAGTGACGCACGAATGCTGTGCACGTCAGCGCAGCGTGCAAAGCGTTGCGGTTCAGCGGACTCTCGAGAAATGGAATGCAGAGCTGATGAGGTAAGAGATTCCCTCGCGCTGAGTCTCGGTGAGGAGCGCACGCTGTCCAAATTCAAATGCGACTTGTTATTATTTTTCTAAAGTTCACCGCTATAAATTACACAGTTGCTCCGACAATGAGAAAAAAACAGTCTCTCTGAAGGAACCACGGGCGCGGGCACGGCTCTCTCGTCTAGCCCAAAGTATAAGGATATGCCTTAGAAATAAAACATGAAGGTTACTCACGTATAGTCTGAAGAACACAGACTCGAGGAGGCTTCTATTCTGAACACAAATGGCAAGAGGCGAGAGAAAATCAATAGAAATACAAAGTCTCGCCTCATAGAAGGTTTTAGGCTCCGTGTACACTCGCATCCCGTCTTCTGTCGCCAGTGAAGTAATAGGGCACAGACACGATTGTAGAGGAGATTAACAGGAGGATTTATTGGGAGATGAAGCGAGCCGTGCCAGGCACCTCCAAGGCATAGATGATAACTGTCACTTCTTCACATTCAAAGAATCTTACCATAATGTTCCAAATGACATCACAGAATGTTATCAGTTCTCTTGATTGAGTCACATCACCACAAAGGCCCAGTCGGATTTTATACGCCAAGCAAGGAATTTGAATTAAATTATTTTCGAAACGGGCAAGTAAACACCTCCGGATCGGGGAAACCACTTCTCCACCGAATCGGATGCCAGGACGTTCAGCGTTCAGGCCAAGCATAATAATTAAGCTGGTGCTCGCTACAGCACTAATAAAAAGGTAGTCTTCGGCCCTTTACTTGTAATATGGCGCCACTTAATGGTGGCACTGACATATTAATCTTAATTTAGGCATCATTGCTTGATTCCACAATACTTCATTTTAACACGTACTTGTCCATTCTGTAACTTACTGTCCCGTGTCAAGGCGGCCGGAATTGAGGGATCAGCCCTGGTGTGGCTTTCCTCCTTCCTGAGGGACCGCACCCAGGCGGTCCGGCTAGGAGATTTCACAACCATCCCACTCCCCGTCACCTGTGGTGTCCCCCAGGGTTCTTCTTTGTCCCCCCCTACTATTTAATCTTTATATCTTTCCCCTCATCTTCGCTCTCCAGCAGCTGGAGGTCACCGTGTATAATTACGCAGATGACCTCCAGCTCATATTTGATCTATCCTCCTCTCCTCTTTCTGTCTCCAGCTTCCACCACACCATTACATTCATCAGGGACTGGATGAATCACAACCATCTCAAGTTAAACCCGGACAAAACCGAGTTGGTTCTTACCGGAGGTTCTTCCAGTCCCTGGAACTCTCTCTTCTGGCCCCCTACTCTTGGTCCCGCCCCCACTCCTTCTATCACAGTCAAAACACTGGGGGTTAAAATGAATAACCAGCTCACCCTTCACTCTCAAATCAGCTCGGTGGTTTCCTCCTGCTTCCTCACCCTCCGAACTATCCGCACTGTCGCTCGTTTCTTCTCCCCCCAGGCACTCAAAATGATTATGGCCGCTCTAGTGATATCACGACTGGATTATGCCAATGCTCTCTACAATGGCATACCAGCATACAGTCTAAGGAGGCTACAATTGGTCCAAAACCAAGCTGCCCGGCTGGTTTTTGGGCTCCCACGCTATCATCACTCCACACCACTCCTCAGGGAGCTCCATTGGCTCCCCGTTAAGGAACGCTCTCTGTTCAAAACCGCCTGCATGGTTTTCCAGGCTCGTCAAGGCACCGCCCCCGCCTTCATTTCCTCATTAATAAATGAATACGTTCCCTCCAGAGCACTCCGTTCCTCCACCAAATCCCTCCTTCAAATTCCACGTTTCAGGCGTAAAAAGTGGGGTGGGTCCAATTTTTCCACCCTGGCCCCTACGTTCTGGAACTCCCTCCCGGACCATCTACGTGCGGCCACCCATTATGTATCCTTCCGCAAGGAACTAAAAACGTTTCTTTTTAAACAGGCATTCCCTGTGTAATCCTCCCTTCCCGGCTCTACCACCGGTTCTCACCTTTGCCTCTGTAGCCAATACCCTCCACTAGCGCCAAGAAACCGTTCGGTGCACGTTGCGCTTTATAAATGTTTTAAATTAGAAATTAAATTAGAAATTTTCTACCTCAAAGGAGACCACCCCTCAAATGTCTACCAGATTCATAAAGTACATGCCCCGGGCTGTATCCCTTCTAGAAAACCTAAACCACTACTTCCCGCAAATTAAAGTAGAAACGTATGTTTAAACCTTTTGTTATTGCTAGTGCGGAAATTCGATGGTTGTGTTGTATTGTGCCACACAATGACATTCGTATTTTTTGCAGACACAGGGAGATTAATCGGCAGTTATGTTAAATACATTTAAGTAATGTCCTGAGCTGCCGAATAATCTCCGAATGTCTACAGAAAATATTAAACCGTAATTGTGTAATGTAACTGGTGCTCATAGAAAGCACTAAGAAAGTGAAGGCTTTGCTGTTACTGACTGATGCTGCCTGTTTGAAATGGTGACGGGCAAGCGCTTTACACAAGCACCAGTAACATTACATAATGACATTTATATTTATTTTTTTTAGCCATGGGGAGATTAATTGGGAGCTCTGTTAAAGACATTTAAGTAATGTCCTGAGCTGCCCATTAGTCTCTGTCTACAAAAAATAGTAAACTAATTGTGTAATGTAACTGGTGCTTGTGGAAAGCACAACGAAAATGGAACAAAAAGCCCGAGCCCAAGCTGCTGCTTATGCGTGGCTTGAGGGTAACAAAGAGTGACTCCAGCAGGGATCCCCAGAGCGTGAGAACCTGGCTCAGCAGTCAGAGCTGCGGACTTTGGAGCTGGGGATCCGTGTTCGAGCCTCGGTGTCAGTTAAACATCCTGTGAATGATTGCCCTAAAATGCACACAAAAAATAAAAGGCATCAATCGATACTGGAGGGGTGGTAGGGTCCCACACAAGCACTCTAGTGGGAGGGGTCGGGTGAACAGCTAAGGAATAATTAAGTGGACAGGCAAATGAGAAGTGAGCAGAGACAGGCAGGAAAAATAAACCAAGCCCAATCCCACCTTAAAATGAAGCCCAAACTAAACTATCCTACCACGTGGACGAACATCTAAAAGTGCAAAACACGTAAATAAACCTAAATAAAATACAAGCAACACAGCAGGAGAGGCAGCACTAACGTAAATGTGGCATTATGAGGGGATGGGAGTAAGAACACTATATTTAAACGTAAGCAGAGAAGGAGCTGAAGGTGAACACAGACAGTAACTGAGCAGGAATCCAAGCAAAAAAAAAAAAGAGTCCCTCAAAGAACAGATAAAGAACCATAGTGGAATGAGACAGTACAAAGTCCCTGCTCTGTGGGAGGAACAGAAAAGAGAAAGGAGGGACAAAGAGGCAGGACTGACCACTAGCAAGCAGGATTTGTGAAGGACACATACAAATGAAAAGCAATGTCTAGAAAGGGGGTGCACTTGAGGCCCACAGACCGATTACAACATGTCTCGAAGAGACAGCTGTGCTGTCTAGCTCGACCTAAAAATGAAGCAGCGCGAGCTCTGACAAGACTCCACATCATGCCACACAGGTGACCAGATTTAGTGCAAGAAAAGCGTGCAAATGTAGCACATTAAACACAGTTCCACCCCCAAAAAAATTAAATATGACGTTCCAAATATATTTAAAACATATTTAAAAGCACCCCCAAAGAATCAATAGCAGCAAAAGGAAGCCACTTTCAAATTTTGTTTTGGTAACAAATTAATACTAAATTAATACTAATACTAAAAACAGTGGAGAAGTGTGGCTCAATGGTTAGAGCGGCAGACCCTGATGCAGAGGTCTGGCCCGGACCAGTGTTCAATTCCCGCCTCGGCGGGTCTTGGGCTCAATTTCCCCGGACTTGATAATTCTAGCCTCAGGTGCCTATTCTAATCATGGGTCCCACTCTGCAACTCTGGGCAATAGCTTGCTTAATCTCCACAACGGCCCCAACAGCGTTAGGATGCCTGGCTTCACCTTGGGGGTGCCCAGGAGTGGGCACTTCACAGGGAAAGGCCAGGAAGGGTTCCACAGCGGTATGTGCACAGCGCCTGAGAGACCCCTTCGGGGGTGTGCGGAGCGCTATATAAATGCACTACATTTACATTTACATACAACAATTGGCCAGTGATGGGGGTTTGTGGATTTATTAATTAGCTAGCCTTTGCTCTTCCCAACTTTTATTTTTACATAGTAATCTAGTATTTGTTGCACGTGAATTTGCTGGAGTGAGGTGAGTGTCTTTGAAGAACATGTCGGGCAATCGCAGAGGATAAGCACCGTCAATATTGCTCAAGAATGGTTCTAACTTCCGTTCATGCATCACAGCCTTCATGAATGTCCATGACTCCTTATAAAAAGGTTTTCTGCTTTTTGGGCGTTTTCAGACAAAATTATGTCAGACAAGAGTCTGATATTGTCATTGGACAGCCTTCCCTTCATAAACTCCATCTGACAAGGGTTTATTCAGTAATTTGGAATGGTGAAAGAGTCTATTGCAGAAAACATTTCCACAAATTTTGCATTTGGTGCCGCAAATGGAAATCATTCTAGCTGCCGGGCTTTCTATAGTTGTAGATTTTTAATGGCTTTTTTTAATCATTTTTAAAAATTGCTTGCTTTGATTGTTTTGACTTTTTTTGTCTGGTTTTAATAGATACATTTTTCTAGGAACTTTTGAATCTCTTCGGGAGCAAGGTTCTTTTAAGCGTGTGTAAATGTTTGCATAAAAGCTTTTCAAAGTTTCACTATATCAAAGTCCTTAATTAGAATCTTCCATAGTTTCTTTTTGATGTGGTTTCTTTTGAGTATCCCCATTTCAGTAGGAAAACGGTTTAGTGGTACCGTGGTTAATCTAAAACTGCACCCTGTCTGGAAATAACTTACAATATTCGTATTTTAATTGTGTTAGAACATTTAGGAAAGTGCTGAACTTGAATGTTGGTGTGCTATGTGAACGTCTTAATTTACTTTCCTAGAGAAAGTTTCTGACTTAGTGGCTTTATTTTCACCAGTACTTAGATATTTTCTTTCATTAATAAACTTCCTTTACTACTTTCAGTATGTTTAAGTCAAACCTGACGTGGTTACCCTTCCATTAATGACATTGAGGCATAAACAAATGGATAAAAACAGCAAAACTGAATGTGAACATGTATTTCTTAAACCACTAAAAACAGACAAGTCCAGTTCGGTTCAGGAATAACTTTATTTCGCCAACACAATGATGGCATAAAAAGTACAAAAAATGTCATTATTACAATAGACTTGAATTACAAAGGTTAAAAAAAATTACCAAGGAATAAAAACACGTTAAAAACATTATTCCTATTATAGAAGTACAAAAGAAAAAATAATATATACACACAGTTATTTACAAAATTCAGTAATTTAGTTCCCCAGTTATATATCGGATTGGCGAATTGATCTACTCTTTTTTAGAGCAGATAAAAAGAAGGACGCCATTGAAAGACATGTAAAAGGTGCAGGTAATAACTACAGGTAATAAAGAGCCACACAACACTGTCTAAAATTCATTTAACGAATGGGGGGGGGGGGATAATAAACCCTTTCCTTTCTTCACAATAAAATTAAAAAAAACACAAGAAGTGCAAATCATTCTGAATGGATCGGTCATCACATGTGCATAATGGCAGTTAAGAAATTACATAGATATTACGAGGAAGACCCAACATCAAGGGGATATAGTTTAGGCTAAATCTCACTAAAATATATCTATGTTGTAAATTAGTGATGAACGATAGATAAGTTGAGTTCACATCCATTTGCATTATGCTTGGGAACGTCAGGAATGCTCTAACTGTCGACAGCATGAGGTTAGAATCCTCCCTCCTTGCCTGTAATCTAGATAATAAATGATTTTTCAAATCTTTCTTGGAAATAGACCAACAGGTTGTAGGATCTACAAAAAGATGATGCAACCCCGCTGCTTTAAGGGTGGATTCAACATAGTGTAACCAGCTGATATCACTCACACCATCTAACTTCAAAACGTCCTTTATGATATCCCTCGTCAGTGAGAGAGTTTCCCTCCGCCAGACCGAGTGGCACATTATGGGCGCCATACAAATGTTGTCAGTAATATAAGGAACTCTCAGCTCCAAATTACAATTGAAGTTAGAGCATGACTTTGGCAAAGAAACTAGATTTTTCGGAAAGATGTCTTCTATACGGTGCAGTTTTGAGCAATCAATGGTGCTCCAAACAGCTGCTCCATAAGTGGCAGCAGATAGCATTTTGGCTTCATAAACTTTCTTTATTGCTTCAAAGGGTTTAGAACCAACTTTTCAAATAAATTTAAAGAGAGCCCTAATGTTCTTTTCCATCTGCAGCCCCCTATTTATGACCATACTTTGCCAGTTATTCTGTCAATCAAACAAAATCCCAAAATAATTAAAAGAATCCAAAACTCCGAGCTTACTCCCGTCAATATGAATTTGTGGTTGTTTCCGCTGCTTTGAAGCTGCCAATAAAACAAAAGACTTTGAATAGTTAATTTTCATGTCCAGCTTGTTCATAAATTTTGTATACTCCATTACTAGTAGGCGCAGCGCATTGCTAGTACGGGCTAAAATCACAACGTCGTCGGCGTATAGGAGTATCGGTACTTTTTAAAGACTTGATATAAGGAACATCTGGAGTAGATCCCATCAAAGCAGATTCAACGTCATTGGTGTGAAGTGCAAATAGAAAGGGCATGAGGACGCACCCCTGCCTCACACCTCTAGCGATTTTAAAGTGCCTGGTACACTCACCTCCCTTTCCAAAGCGAACACAAACTGAGGCTTCTGAATACAAGTCACAAATTATGGTAATAATCAGTATGTCGATCCCCATTGCCTCCATGATCTGCCACAGCCTAGGCTGTGCCACGCAGTCAAAGGCTGCCGACAGATGCATGAAGGCAAGATATAAGTGGCCATTTTTAGCTGCCGTATATTCTGCAATTATTAGGTTCAGGTTCAGACACTGATCCACAGTGCCTTTTCCTTTTCTAAAACCAAGCTGACATGGGATTATAATATTCTTCTCCAGAGCCCATTCCTCAAGTCTATTTAAAAACAACTGGCCCCTTAATTTTGCGGTGGAGTCTATCAAAGATATAGGCCTATAATGTTTCGGAATTGTCCTATCCCCCTTTTTATAGATAGGGACAATTACAGTCGTCCTCCACAAAGGAGGAACACCTATTTGGGTAATTTTATTAAAAATATTTGTTAAAAGCAGGGCCCAGAGATCTTTATTATCTAAAAAAAAGATCAATTGGGACACCATCAGGTCCCGGGACCTTCGCACGTTTACACAGATGCAAAGCATATTTTATTTCTTCCAGTGTGAACCGGGCACGACCTCCTACACCAAACTAGACTTGTGGAGGTAGACTGAGTAATTGCCTTCTCATTAGATCCAAATAGACCTTCAAAATGTGTATCCCATTCATCCTGTTCAACATGGGTATCTATAGACATGCACTGCTCATCCCTTAGGAAAGGTACATTAATCACAGACCAAAATTCCTGTTAGCTTCTTAAATAATGCAGCCTTTTGCTGATTTTCCCACCAATCTTCTTTTAGGGCTTTCAGCCTTGATATCCTTGCTTTTTTATAAGCCTGTCACAATGACTTGACCAAAGGTAAGTTGCGAGGTTTAGACTTTAAGGCCATGTGTAGATTTAAGTGATTTTTCACAATCATCATCAAACCAGTTCGATTTCTTACGATGCCCATGGCGTACAAAACAAATTAAGTTGTTTTTAACTTCCAGTAAAACAAGCTCGAATGCTGTGACCATGCCATCGTCAATTAAACGGTCTAGGCATACCATTATCTCTGCTACTCGATTCGAAACTATGTTGCCCAGAAACTTCCCAGCATCAATTTCCTCCCACTTCAAAACAATCCCATTCTCCATTGCAATTACTGGATTGATATGAAGTTTAAGAGAGGATTCCCTTTTCATTAAAGAGGGGATAAGAAAATTCATCTCAAATTGGGAAAAAAGCTTCCTTATGGGATCAGAGACCAGGACATAATCAAGCGTAGAAGAGAAGGAATGACTAAAAAAAGTGATTCCTAGGTGACCAGTTAAAATTTCAGAGGTATTTAGAAACACAAGATTATTTATAATTAATAGTCCATTCAGGCCGTTACCATAATCAGTGTGGCTAAAATGGGGGACACACTCCCCATCGTCGTCCACCAGTCCACAGACTGATATATTAGTCTTATCACAAGGGTGAGCATTAAAATCTCCAAGCCAGACTATATCACAGGATTTAGTACATGCTTTCTCCAAGTTAACAATATCTCTTTCCAAAGGAGCCAACACCGCTGCATGATTGCTACCAAAACTGTTATTGTAAAATTAACAAGCAACCAGTATTGGTCAATACAATACTCAAACAATAATATGATAATATGGTGATGTATTTAAAAAGGACTTCACTTTTAAAGGGACAGTATTGGAAAGTAGGGTCAATAAACCACGCTTTGCATGACCAGCTGATGAGAGTTCAGCAGGAGTATGAAATGAACAATACCCATTCAGGTATATCAGGTCCATGTCTCTTGTAAGCACATTATGTCTTTAGTTGTTAACAAAGACAACCATTCCACATTAGACTTTTTTATATATTGTACCCAGCCATATTCCAAGAAATTACTGCAAAAGATCCTGAGATATTCACTAGATGTGTCAATGTCTGGGGCAAATTCGGACTGCCTATCTGCGTACTTTGTTGTGGTTGAGAAATTACAGAGGGAACAGAGACCATAGAAGACCCATTTTGCATTACTATATCATCAGCACAGTTAGCTGTTAGGCTCTGCTCATCCAGTCAATCACATACAGGTATGCCTTCCAGTACAGCAAATCTATTACTGAGAGCTAAGGGTAAAACAGAGGGGAGAAGAGACTGGTTAGGTGGAAGACGAAATGGCTCCCGGGAGTTAAAATGGGGTCTGATGTAAGGTATCAGGTTTATAAAAGAAACCCAGAGGAAGTGCACAGATTTCAGAATAAAATGATGGGGTGCTTGGTAGCATAGTTAAGAGGTCGCCCAGTATGTGATGGTTGTCAAAATTTAAATTAATACAAATCACCTTTGATAGTTTTGGGAGCTCTTCCTACCCAGTTAACCCTCCTAGCCATAATAATATGTTTATATAAAATTATCCCCTGTGCACTTAGAAAGCCAATGCTGAGCTTAATGGATTAACTGCTCCATAGACTCTAGTTGATTCACTTTCGGTTCTTGTACATTTGCTAGGACTATGACATACGGGCAGGCTGCTGGTGGGAGATCTAACCTTCCTTTAGGATTCACAGCCTCTGTTAAGTGCTGAGAAATCCCCCTTTCAGAACAAGGAGCTAGAGCTCCACCCTCTAAAAGAGCAGAGTTTGTAGAGGGTTGGGCACAGAGAATATCAGTTGCCGGGAGAGCTGGGGGGAGTAAACCTAAGGGATGAAATGAAGGAAGGTGAGTGTTCGCAGTGCCATTAGATCCTCGAGGCTCACCATGTGACCGGGTGCAACCATGGGTATGAGTGGGTGAACCTAAGGTGGTTTGGGTCAGATTCTGATGGTGATTATTATGTACATTAGATCTCATCATTTTAGCTGGTTCTCAATCAGAACCCTTCGAGTGAGTGGACAACCGTATTACTTGTTGAGGGACATGTTACCAGTTACCACAAAGGGCGCTTAGTAGTTTTTGGGGGGGCTTGGTTCAGTGAGCAAAAGGCCTCCATGGAAGATAACTTTCCTCAATTTGGGTTCGTTTATAAAATATGGGGTTTAAAAGAACAGTCACCAGTTTCTATTCTTTTCAGCAGGTCAGAGTCAATAGAATCTACTAGCAACGGATGGAGTCTGGTTCAATTCCAGTTAACTTAACACCGGGGTCTCCGCGCCACTCAAAAAATGAATGGCTTCTGCTGCTCTATGACAGCATGCTACTAGGGTCCTGTCCACTGAGTAGTAGGATACTTAGCTAAGTAGGATCGAAGAAGAGGGTGAGAAAATCAATAAGGCCCACAGATAGCAGTGACTATGGAAGCGCGGGGGGTGGGGTGGAATGCGGGTTGTGTACCTGCATGTGGCGGAGAGATATAGACTATTTGGATGGCGGGAAAGGTTGTGTGGGAAGAAGAAAGGGGCCAGCAGGTAGAAGAATTAGCATGTGAGTGAGTGACAGACTTCCTTGATTGATTGATAAACCTCATTGCCCACGCCACTTATACTTGTCTGGAGTTGTGTACTAGAGGTGTCTCAATATAAGGCAAGCTCTCAAAGTTGGTTATCCTAGTTCCCCCTATAATTCAAAGAATTCAATGGCCTTTAAGCGAATTCTTGGCTTCATAATACATGCACCTTGCCTCAGCTGAATTTCCAGTTTTGCCTTCTCAATGCTAACCAACTTCTCAGTGGTTCCAGTCTTTTATGTAGGGCCAAGGAGTCAGAGAAAAAGAAGAAGTTGTTTTTGACAACTTTTTTGCGCTACTTCAAATATCGCATTTTTCATCTCCTCTGTTTTTCGGTGTAGTGTTATTAATTAGCCTGCTGCCCCCTTCAAATAGACAAGCTCCAGTGGTTTCAGCCTAAAGCACCTGCAAATTCTATTGACCTCAAGATTTTCAAAGACTCATGCTGCTGAGAACCGCTTTGAGTGGTCTACCAGTTCATCAACAGGGATAACCACAATTCTTAGTTTTACCATCACCTCTCTCTGGTCAAAATGGCTGTTCTGCTTTAAGAAATTGGCTTTCTCCTTCTGTCTCTGGGCTTTCCTGCTTGGGTTTGGTAGCTTCAACAACAAGCCATAGAGTCCAACAGGGTGATTGGTCCTTCTTCACTGCTGTAGATGCATACTCATGTAGATAACTCCCTCTCCCAAGGTCACCAGTCTGTAGTCCTCCTTTAGTTTATCCATTGTATAAGTAAACAATCAATGGCTGCTGTCCCCTTTTTGCTCCATTCAGCACTTTCAAAACAAGAGAGCAAAGCAGATATTGGGGACCACAAAGGCCTCCAAGTTACACTTCCTAAGTAATATCTGTACCCCCTCAATGCTCCTCTCAATGTTGAATGTTGTTTTAGTCAGCTGTCTTTCACCTCTTTCTTTTTGGTGACAGCAGATCAGTCCTCAAACGCCGCTCCGCATGCACATCTGGGGCTGAGAGACCCTTGCAGAGGAGCACTGGAGGCCTCCACCAATTCCGGAGGTGTCAATCAGCAGACCAATGACTGACTGAAAACTTGCGAAAAGAAGGGGCGACCATGTTTTTCCGGTTCAAAGTTTACACAGCTTTGAAGAGTGAGCACACAGTGTGAAGAGGGTCTTATGGGAACACTTGAAGTAAAAACTAGACCCGCATCATTGCCTCTCTAACTGTTAACTGGTATTATTACAACTGGTATAAAAGGAAGATGGATTATTCACGTCTTAAGCACCATTGCCACACACAAACATTAATTTTGGGTGGAAGAACACCACTGGAGATGCCTGGAGAGTCACAGTACTTCAACAATACAAGCCCATAACAAACATGTCAATGCACCTGATTAATTTGGGAAACAATCGCATTTTTAAGTTAAAAAGGTAACGTAAAAATAAATTCACAACATTTTTTGTTTCGAAATCTCCCTCTTTAAAGTTTCCAAATAATAGCATGTATGCCTTATTAACCACACAGGTTGCAGTGAAAGGCTAGTAAAAAGACAGTAACTTCATCCTACCTGGGCTCTGCTGTGAATCACCGAGGACATCACGGACATTGTGGACGCTGTGCTGAGTGTGGCGCAATTTTAATCTGTGCACTTTCCAGCCCGGGACTGCGAGGACCAGGCTGCTTGGCGGCGTCATCAGCTGTCTCCTCTTCCCGGCCCCTCCCCCCGCAGGTACATAACGCCTCGCGGCCCCCGCTTCGCGGGAGCCGCTCGTAGGCTCGCCACTAACTTCATCCTACCTGGGCTCTGCTGTGAATCACCGAGGACATCACGGACATTGTGGACGCTGTGCTGAGTGGGGCGCAATTTTAATCTGTGCACTTTCCAGCCCGGGACTGCGAGGACCAGGCTGCTTGGCGGCGTCATCAGCTGTCTCCTCTTCCCGGCCCCTCCCCCCGCAGGTACATAACGCCTCGCGGCCCCCGCTTCGCGGGAGCCGCTCGTAGGCTCGCCACTAACTTCATCCTACCTGGGCTCTGCTGTGAATCACCGAGGACATCACTGACATTGTGGACGCTGTGCTGAGTGGGGCGCAATTTTAATCTGTGCACTTTCCAGCCCGGGACTGCGAGGACCAGGCTGCTTGGCGGCGTCATCAGCTGTCTCCTCTTCCTGGCCCCTCCCCCCGCAGGTACATAACGCCTCGCGGCCCCCGCTTCGCGGGAGCCGCTCGTAGGCTCGCCACTAACTTCATCCTACCTGGGCTCTGCTGTGAATCACCGAGGACATCACGGACATTGTGGACGCTGTGCTGAGTGGGGCGCAATTTTAATCTGTGCACTTTCCAGCCCGGGACTGCGAGGACCAGGCTGCTTGGCGGCGTCATCAGCTGTCTCCTCTTCCCGGCCCCTCCACCTTAACATTCTCCGCCCATAAAGCTGCCAACCCGTTCCACGCGCAAGCGGGACGCGCGCGGGACATAGCCCGGGGCTAAGCCTGGGCAAAGGGTGAGCCCTCCTAGGCCCTCAGAGGCCGAGTGAGGCCGGGCTGGGCTCGGCTATTGATCAGTTGGTTGTGGTAGCGCTTGTATTTGTGTGCGCTTAATGTGTAATAACCTAAATGGCTAATATGGCTAATACCCCCATTAGCATCGTAGAGGAGAAGACGAAAGTTATGTCAGCTGGCCCTCTGGACATTTATTTTAAAAAGGCGCTAAGAGTGGATGAAACGGATAATAGTATGGACAAAAGGAGATCTGAGCGTCGTCGCTCAATAGAAAGCTTGAAGCTTAGGTCTTCTGACAACTTGATTTCACAGGTTGCTCCCCGGCCAGTCGATAGTGGTGGCGCCGTAGTTGACCCTCTTGTACCACTGTGTGATCCCCGCTTGCAAAGGGAATCTGCTCTTATCTTAACTCCCTTACCCTCAGAGCTGCCCATTCAAGAGATACTTGTTAGCGTTCATCCTGACCCTCCTATAGATATAACTAGAAGTGTGCAAGTACTTGGTAAACAGGTTAAGAAGTTCACTAAGCCAATCAAAGCGACTAAGACATATGGGCCACCCCCCATTAAAAGAAGATGCAAGAAAGGGGGAGTTATAGTTAAACCTAAGCATAATTATTCTGAGTTTGGGAAGCACGATCTGAAAGGTTTAAATTTATCTAAAGGGTCAGGAGTCGAACCAACAAACACTCCTAACCCTGCTCCTCCATTGACATCTGTTGCTTTGGAACCTGAATTGCCCTCCGTAACATCAGGCTTTACCCCTGTCGCCCCTTTGTCATCTCCTTCCCCTTCGGTTGTTTGCCAGGATGCCCTGGGCCAGGTGATTAAGTCCCTTATCTCACCACTAATTGAAGGCTTATTAAGAGTGGAAAAAAAACTCGCGGACCTGGAAGCCATAATAAGTAAGAAAACCAATCCAATAACAGGGCAGGGGAAGGCGGGTGTTGGTAGTGGTACCGATGTTACAGCGGTGGTACCTATTTGCCACCCTCACCTCTCCACTCTTCCTCAGGATACGGGAGAGCCGTCTAATTTGTTGGCGGTGTCTCAGTGTGTGCCTGTGACGTCGTCAAGTGGGGGTTCTCAGAGTGTGTACATACGAGACGATAAAGAGGGTGGGGGGTTTAACCTTGTCCCAACTACTTTGCGGGAAAATAGGGAAATCCCTAGTAATGGTCTGCTTGCATCTAAGTACGTGCCACAAGTTGATCTGCCCCCCGAAGCTGTACCCTTGGTGGTTGTTTTGACGGGGGTTCCGCCTTTACCAGTTGATAAAAGAGAAGGGTTTAGCGAGTTAAAAAACAAAACCATGTTCTGGCTCAATAGTTATAGACCTATCGAGGAGAAATGTAATGGTGAGATTTTACATGTGAGACGTCTCCCTTGGATGGGTGGTACGACGAAAAACATTGCGGGAGACATCGTGGTAGTAAATTTTAGAGACCCACGTGTAGTTAAGTACATTTTGGAGTGGCCTCCCGAAATAGGTAGTAATGGCATTGTTCCCCGTGCGCTAACCTATTTTTACCCTAGATCATCGGTGTTTCCCCTTTCTGATCTATCTAAGCAAGCCTCCCTATTGCCCACTCCATCAGGCACATATAGGCCGAATTACTTTTCGGGCCCCACACACACCCGACAAGTTATGGACCCTTTGAGGTGGCATTATATCACTCCCAGTTTTAATAGGATTTTTAATAGAGGAGGTGTTAATGTGAAGCCTTCTAATCCTTTAGTGTTAACGAACAGGTTTGAAGCCCTTTCTAGCCTGGCTGATTGCGATTGAAGGTTAAAGTCCCATCGGGGCTGTGGGGGGCCAACAGGTTTATTTAGCCCCAAGAACACCGGTTGTGAGAGGAGTATGGAAGCACACGGAGCTGCTCCGGCTATCACAGGACTACCAACTATAAGTGGATCTGCTAGTGGCGGGAATGTATCCACCCCTCTTTCTACCCCCTCGGATAATAGTGTTGTAATCCCCTGGACGATAGACCACCCAGTCCAACCAGAACCTATAGGTATTCAAACCATGTTGGACTTGGACAGGCCTGCAGTTACCCCCTCAGATTTGCATTTGAGAGATAATGAAGCCTTACATCTAGTTTCTTGGAATGTGGCGGGTCTGCAAAGAAAGTTGGTCTTGCCTGAATGGAACGTCTTCATCGATCAATTCGATGTATGTATATTTCAGGAAACATGGAGTGTTTCTCCATTATATAAATCGGGATACACCACTTTTTTCATACCAGCCCTGAGTAAGGGCAGGGGTAGACCAGCTGGGGGTCTGCATGTATGGATCAAGATCGCCCTTAATCTTAAAGTAACTACTTACGACTCCGGATGTTGTGACATCCAACACATCTCTTTTGAGGGGGGAATTAGTAGGATTGACCTATTTAATGTCTATGCAAGAGGTACCACAGGGGACTTAAATTCAAGTACCATATCTATTTTAGACCAGGTATTGGCTACTTGCCCCCCCTCCTCTAAAATTATAGTGGGAGGGGATTTTAATTGTACCTTTGAACCACTAGAAGGTGACGATCCCTTGGGTATAGAGGAAGTGGACTCTAGATGGGGTATCCCGACCCCGTCTTTGCCCACAATCAAGAAATGGTCTCTTAGGGTTATACAGATCAATTCCCTTACCGTAGAACATAACCTCAGGGCTCTCAATGGTAGGACTCCTTCTGACCTTGATGGGGCTATGACCTTTAATAGGTTAAGCAGCCCGTCAAGAATTGATTACATCTTATTAGACGTGAAACTATGGTGCGATTTAATAGATATGGTGGCGACTCCTTCACAGGACAGTGACCACAATCCCTTAGGCATGTCGATAAGATGGGGAAGGCGGAACACCACTGAGAGGAGATCGCACCCGAGATCTACTAAGGAGGTGATACCTTTTCAGGGAAATCGAAGACTGAAATGGGAGAAGGTCCAGTCGCAGGCCCACAATTTGACAAAAATCAGGGCGTATGTTGAAGACCTGAGTACAGAAATGGGGGTGTTTGATCCGGACCTAGCGCCTCTACAGGGCACGCTTTTTGTCCAGGCGTACAATAGTTTAACAGAGAAAGTTGGGGAATTTTTCCTCTTAAAAGGTAATAATAAGGTCAAGAGTGGTGGCAGGGTTAACAACAAAGCTATATCGAACAGTCCCTGGTACACGGCGCATTGTAAAGCTACAAGAAATGAGATTAGAATTACCTTGCGTCAAAAGAACCAATTCCGGGTTAGTGTAGCCAGGAAAGAATACGCTAGGGCCTTGGAGCAAGCAAAACGTGTATGGGAAGAACAACGCTGGCAAGATCTCAAGACAGCTTCCAAAGGAAAGAATTCTTCGCTGTTTTGGGATCTGATCAACAAAGCCAGGTTGAATAGCTCTCGCCCTTTAGATAGCCACATAACAGGTCAGCAATGGCATTCCCATTTTTCATCAATTTATGGTGGGTCAGAAACTCCCCTTGCCCCTTCTGTTTATGCCTCCAGCGCCCACCCCACGCTCCCAGTCAGTGAACCATTTTTGCCATCTGAGGTGCTGCTAGCTATTAGTCATCTTACTCCTAAGAAAGCAGCAGGCCCAGATGGGATACCTGGAGATCTCCTTATGGAGGCCCCAGAGTTATGGGCCAATCTCATTGCAAAAATAATGAATCTCATCTCCCATGGTTACCCTGTCCCAGTTTCGTGGAAGGGTGCGGAGGTAATCACTGTCTTTAAGAAGGGTGCCAGAGACGACCCTGCCAACTATAGACCAATCAGTTTGATTGATGTGTTACAGAAGGTGGTTGGCAGGGTAATCATATCTAGGGTCGGCACCTGGATGGAAGAAATGCATGTGTTGTCTCATCTCCAAGCTGGGTTCCGACAAAAGGTGGGCACGATGGACCAGGTCTTCCGCTTTTCCGCGATCTACTGGAAGTCGGTTACTATCAACAAAGGTAGCTCATACTTGGCTTTCATAGATCTTAGGATGGCTTTTGACCTGGTACCACGTGAGAGACTGTGGGAGGTTTTGGAGAATATGGGGTTTCCTGGTCCCCTCTTGAGTTTAATCGTGCACCTCCATGAGGGGAATTATGCCAGGATCAGGTGGGGCACCCAAGGGGAACTAACTGAAAAGATCCCCGTGAAGAGGGGTGTACGCCAGGGATGTGTCATGGCTCCTACGCTGTTCTCTCTTTTTGTGAATGGAGTGGTGGATTACTTAAGAGAAGAATCAGCTGATGCTCCATCCCTGGCAGGTGTTAAAATCCCCACACTCCTCTTCGCCGACGACACTATTTTAATTTCTAAGTCGCCGTCTGGCTTACAAAAGCTTTTGAACCGATTTAGTGCATTTTGCTCTGATAGAGGTCTCACTATCAACACTCTAAAAACTAAGCTCATGGTTCTAGCACCTTCACCCAGATTTAGAAATAATCTTTTACTTAATGGAGAGCCCTTGGAGCTGGTAGACTCTTATGACTATTTGGGCATTAGGGTCAATAGTCGCATGAGCTGGAAGGATCACTTGGCTAAAATGATGTTAAATTATAAAAGAACTTCTGGGGCGGTTATGAGTGAATATCGTAAATCTAAAAGCAAGCCCCTTTCACCGCTCCTAACTATTTACGAAGGCCAAGTTCTCCCGTCCGCTCTATATGGCTCAGAATTATGGGGGTTTGAAAATACTGCAGAGCTGGACAGAGCTGAAAACAAGTTTTTGAGAGATGCAGTAGCCCTCCCAGTCTCCACTCCCCTATTCCCTTTAAGGGCTGATATGGGCAGGCGCCCCCTTAAGGATTTAGTGCGCTTACGCCCGTTACTCTTCTGGGTTCGTCTGCGCAGGACAAGGGAGCTCCAGGATTACGCTGCTGCCCTAGATGAATTAATCCAGCTAAATACCAATAATAGGATTAAGTGGCTGAGCAACTTGAAGCGGTTGGTGGTGCTCTTGGGTTTGAGCGACTCATGGGCAAACCAATCACCTCCGCCCAAGATGGTAATTAAAAAGCTCTACTGGAACCTAGTACAGCAGGAGACACTTTCTAGTAGTTCTGTGGGCTCACTTACTGAGCGCTTCTTGTCCTTTAAGTGGTCAAGGAGCTTTGAACCTTTTTTGGATTACATTGAGCAGCCTTTAGATAGATCTCTTTACTTGAAGGTTAGGCTTGGGATCCTCCCAGTAAACGATTATATCTCGGGGTGGAAAAAGAATGTCGGCAAAATGAGATCATGCCCAGGCTGTGCAGCCCCTACAGAGTCAGTGGCACACTTCTTTTTTGCTTGCCCAGCTTACAGGGTTGCTAGGAGGATCTGGTTAAAGCCGTTATGTAAGAATTTGGGCGTTAGATGCCACGTATCGGCCTTGCGGATACTTAGCACGGATACCTCTTCGATTGCCATGGTCTGTGGAGTCGCAAAATTTTTGGGCAATGCTTGGCGATCCCGCATGAGGCGCTGTAAAACCCATTCTGACCCACTTATTAGTCAAGAGTAGTTGGCTAGGATTTTCATCATGTTGATATGTGACTGTGCTTACCCTTAAGTGGTCTAGTGCTTAATTGTGTTTTATTAACCGTCTGTTTGGAAATTTTACATTGTATTGTGTTGTTAATTGCTCTTTTATGATGAATTTTCATCGAATAAAGAATATTTGATATTTGAAAAAGACAGACAATCCATTTCAGTGAAATCATGAAGGCGCACAAGTGTGTGACGGCACATGGCTACTGATCGGAGACCTCATTTCAATCTACTATAAAAAAAAGGGAAAGGTAGGGAAGCAATCAGGTGCTTGGTGCAGGGTTGGCGGAGTAGCTGCAATTAAAAAAGTATTTATAGTGAAAACAAACATTCTCATACAGTTTCTGGTCTGCAGTACAGAAGGCTAGAAATAGGGACACCGGACACAGGTGCAAGTATTGTGTATTCTTACAAGAGGTTGGTATATAACGCCAACCTTATTTCATATTTCAAACAAAGGCATTATTAAGATAGGAAGGATATCCTGTGTACTCACCAGCAAGGCTATTCAAGATCTTCCTCTCCTCTGAATCTCGCTGATCGATAGGAACAAACTCTTCCTCCTCTTTAATACACAGTGAAGCTTGAGAAGTTCCCAGCATCCATTCTGTTCCTGGAAGACCATCCACATGTTACGGAAGGTTTAAATTCACATCTACTTTACAGCTCAAGAATGTGTCTTTATCTTGTCCACCAACAAAAAGTAGAAAACAAAACAGGAAGCATGCCTCAAGGGCTAAACAAATTAAAAGTGGTTTTAACAGGTGCCAGAGAACCTAGAAAACTTAGAGTGGCCCCAAAAGAACGCTTTTTGCTGCAGGAGGGTGGGGGGGCTTTTAAGGCTTTGCAGCTTGAGCAGATTAACTGTTCTCTTCATAAGCAGGGGAGAAGACACTGCAGCTAGAAATAAAAGGTACTGGAGAAGACTGTGCAACTAAGAGGGCAGTTGAAATACGGTTCCTTGCAGGGTGAGTGGCTACGCACAATCAGTGGAGACCAGCTCTGGGGAAAGATAGGTGTCTCTAGATTTGGATGCTTTAGAGAAGTATTATTGAACAGTTGAGTGGGAATATTGTCATCTCTGTACAGCTAGAGTTCAAGAAATGTTGCCCAGTAGAGAAATTTAAGAAAAGACAGCATTGTAGTATGTCATCTAATTTACTGAAAAACAAATTAAGGAACAAACGTAGATCAGAGGTTTCATGCTGATAGATTTGTGAAATCAGGAGAAGGCTCTCTGCATCAATAGTCATGGCCTAAGCAGAAGGCTCAGTACAACTGTAGTAAACAAACCCCAAGCAAACCTATGAGAAGTAAAAAGGAGGAAAATCTAAAGAAGGCAACTGATCGACCACCCTACCAGTCTCTTCTTTGGAGGTATGTTAATCTTTACAATTTTACTCCAAATCATGTTCATTTTACCCGTGGAGGGGCTTTTGCAGCTCTCGCCTATTTCTGAGCCTTCAGCATCAATGGAGCAGACTTCGGATTCTGGATCCATCCTCGACAGAATGTCAGGACTGACCAGTGGCAATTCTGGAAAAGATAACAAAAATGGCTTTTTTTAACCATTTGCTTACAGCTGGCCCTGGAGGCCCATATGCCCTACCATATGCCCCATCCACAGTGCATTCCCAAAATGCGTCCCGGTTTAAAATGAATAAATCAGCAACCACAGCAACTAGATGTTGGATTCTACAAGATGGAATAGGGCAACAAAAGCCTTCAATGTGATGATCAAATATAGGTTTGCATATGCTCAAGAAAGACCCAATTAACACAGTACTGCCTTTAGTTCATAGCTAACACTCAAACACCCTCAAGTTTATCCTGTGACAGGCACTTGGAGAAATCTAACTCCGCAATACCAAACCTAATCAGAAAACAGCAATATTTTATTTAGTCTTCTTTGAGTCCTCCCCAGTTTGTTTCCTGTTTTTGCCTCAGTATGTCGTTCTTGGGAACTCAGGCTTGAATACAACCGAGAGAAAACTCAGTTGTTAGGAACCTATTCTATTCAATATTTTTAAAGCATTATCAATTTATGAGTTTTAAGGCTCATACAAATGCAGTTTTGCCATAGGACATTTCATCTGTTCGATATGCAGTGTCTTAGGAAGGTGGAGACTGTGATCCAAATGAGATTCAGTTCAGAGACTGAAAAATTCAAGAAGGCAAAAGTCAGATCAACCAATGTTCCACTCAGTTCATGTGATGGATTTCCCAACTGACAATCAAGAAAACTGTCAATCTAAGGACACTGAACTGGAACCCTGCACTACTTTCATTGAGAATTCATCACTAGAACAAAATATGATTTGCTTCTCCACCTTGTTAATAACTAGGATAGCAGTTTTCGAGCCACTCAGTGAGATATTGGCAGTTTTACACGTACCATGCCGAACCAGTTAGAATCTTCTAACTTAGGACTTGCATTGATAAATCTTGCAGATCGGCTAAGGTTGATCTTCACTTGTTTTAAAAAATAACCAAGGCAGAGAAACAGTCATAGATAAACATGTTGTCTATAAAAGACAAAAATCACAGAAAGAAAAAAGGAAGGTGAGTAAAATATATGAAAGGTGCTACAAGAAAGAATTCAAAATAAAGATACTGCCTCAGTCAGCAAAATAGTAGCAGGTGCAAATCAGTCTTCGGTTCCATAGGTATTGATATTAGTAAGCATTCCACCACTACTTGGCAGGGTTTTTATTTCTGTTACTTTTAAAGCCAACTAAGACTCTTAGTGCTCATTTAGAAGAAAATATTGACGATCCCCCTCTAATCTCACAATAATGTAGCGAGTCAAATTGAGTTCTAACAGAGTACACTTTAGATATTGTTCTTACGCTTGATGGGAAATGTTGTTACTACTAGGATACACAATGGAAGAAAGACTGCTTCCTGGACTAGGGTAGCTAGCCCTGATATTCAAGAGACGAGGCTCACCCAAAACGGAGTCACCAATGTGGTGCACAAAGTGCTGGGTGGTTTGGGCACTCCTTTGAGCAGGGGGTGCGACTGAAATGGTGAGACCACACAGTTATAATTCACCTGAACAATGTTACTGCATGTGACATAAGAGTTGCACTCACAAGTGCAGATAGTTCCATTTTATTCAATTAAGGTGTCTATTCCGATCCTGGAAAAACCGGGTACTAATCGTCGGACGGAGCGTTTTCTCCGTCCGACCCGTACCCGGGAAAAACACCTTACAAACCCACAAGTACGATTCGTACAGAAACACCATTTCCGTACGAATCGTAAAAAACACCGACCGGCAAAAAAAACCATACAAATCGGATCCGGGACACCGCGGACGTGACGTCCGGACGGAGTCAGGCAGCGTTTCATGAACCAGCAAGTACGATCCGTGCCCACGTCATTCCGCACGGATTATATTTTACGGCAGCCAAAAACTGCCGGGAAATCAGGACGACGCGCAGAAGGAGCACCTGAACACATCGGACAGCCATGGACCCCAACCTACGTGTCATCCCGGCCCTCATAGCAGTCCACCTGGTGTACAGGAACCGACGCAGACGCCGCAGAAGGTCAGAACAACACCCAGGGGCAAAGGGGGGGACAGGGGCAGGAAACATAACCCCCACCCAAGTTAAAAATCATACATGCCCTGTACATACCTGACCCCCAGGGCATGGTCACTTCGGGGGGCAGGGGCGTCTCCACCAAGGCCTGCGTCCGCCACAACGGAATTCGACATGGACGCGAACCGGCAACACAACAATTGTGGTATGCACCGTACCCACGCCTTAAGAGCGTGGGTACGGGTCGTACCACGCCCACCCCTACGTCACCCCAACAATGGCGGTACGGCCCGTACCCACGTCCCAAAGGCATGGGTACGGGTCGTACCACGCCCACCCCTACGTCACCCCAACAATGGCGGTACGGCCCGTACCCATGCCTGTGGGACGTGGGTACGGGCCGTACCGCCATTGTTGGGGTGCCGTAGGGGTACGGCCCGTACCCACGCCTTAAGAGCGTGGGTACGGGTCGTACCACGCCAGTGGACAGACACATAGGGGTGTGTGGCCATCAGCCCCAGCAGTGCCCAGACATATGAGGGGTGGGTGCAGAGTCCTCCCAGCAGTGCCCTGACATAGGAGGGGTGGGTGCAGAGTCCTCCCAGCAGTGCCCAGACACAGGAGGGGTGGGTGCAGAGTCCTCCCAGCAGTGCTCAGACATAGGAGGGGTGGGTGCCTATCACTCCCAGCAGTGCCCAGACACAGGAGGGGTGGGTGCATTGTCCTCCCAGCAGTGCCCAGACACAGGAGGGGTGGGTGCAGAGTCCTCCCAGCAGTGCCCAGACATAGGAGGGGTGGGTGCCTCTCACTCCCAGAAGTGCCCAGACACAGGAGGGGTGGGTGCAGAGTCCTCCCAGCAGTGCCCAGACACAGGAGGGGTGGGTGCAGAGTCCTCCCAGCAGTGCCCAGACATAGGAGGGGTGGGTGCAGAGTCCTCCCAGCAGTGCCCAGACATAGGAGGGGTGGGTGCAGAGTCCTCCCAGCAGTGCCCAGACACAGGAGGGGTGGGTGCAGAGTCCTCCCAGCAGTGCCCAGACATAGGAGGGGTGGGTGCCTATCACTCCCAGCAGTGCCCAGACACAGGAGGGGTGGGTGCTGAGTCCTCCCAGCAGTGGACAGAGACATGGTGGTGTGTACACCATCCTACAAGTAGCAAAACTCCATGGGTGCATGAAGGCATACACAAAGTGCGACTATATTGAGAGTGGCATGCCAACACATCACTGACAGCAGTGTCCTACTCCCATGAGGGTGGATGTCCATCCCCCACTGAATGACACACCACATGTGGGTGTGATGACAAATGACACATGCTTACCCACCCCTGGCGCTGGCAGCACAATACACACACTGAGAGCATGCAACAAGACTGTATATTCATGTGCCACCCTACTAAACTAAGAGACCCAAAGGGAACATACACTGTCACGCACATTCCAGGACTGATAGGAATGTACAGGTGCTGGGGCAGCCAACAAGTTGGTGCCTCCCATGGAAGGAAAAGGGTGGAGTACACACAGATACAATGCCCACAATTGTCAGACAGGTGCCCAAAGACCCTGCAGAACACGTAACACATGTGTGCGAGGCTGGGAGTACACACATGCATAGTGCGGAAAAGGGAACACGTCCACATGAAGTCATGTCAATATACTCCATACACAAGTACAGTGACCACCAAGGATGCCACAAATGATGCAGGTGGAGACATTGCTAAGCATGCATGGCCAAAGTTGAAGGGATCCGTCACACACCCAGGAAATATAGACAGAGCTCAGCACAACAATTGGGAAACACCCTGCAGGGAAGATGTCAGGGTCCACAGAGGAAGGAACACACCTTGGGACAATGTCACCATACAGTAAGAGCTTACATGACCAAAGATTATTTGCAGATACCTTGTGATGGCACACAGATACCAGGGTCCACCCCATGAGCAGCACACTACAACATTTCCCAGACACCGAACACATTATCACCACCCCAAATCATGGAGCAGCACCACCAATAGCAAGACCAGAAAAGCATTCATGTGCAAATGAAAACCAAAATGCTTTATTCAGCATAAAAAATTATATCAAAAGAAATGTCCACTATATACAGGGCCCATAGGCCAGGCCATGTGCAAAGTCCTGGTGGGGGACACTTTGGGACGCGTCTCCCCAAGCTTGCCTGCACAGTGCACTCTTCCATATCATCCACAGAAGGGGGGGCATCATGTGGGGGGGAAGGACCAGGCACCGCAGGGACAGGAGGGGCAAGGGTAGGTGTTGTGGGTGCAGGGACGGACGACTCCACCACAGGGGGTGGGGCAGCGCCAAAGGTGGTGGTTAGCAGGGCGCTGCACACGGTTGCAAGCTCTTCCAGCGTCTCCCCTGCACCCGAATGAACCACAGGCCCCAAGGAGGGGGGGGGGGGGGGGGGTCGGAGGGATGGGTTGCAGCGCTACTGGGGGAGGATGTGGACAGGGGGGGGGGGGACTCAACTACCCTGGCCGGGCACTGCCTCCACCGCTTGCGGGGTGGTGCCACACTGGGGCTGAGGGACACACTGGCAGTCAATGACTCTTTGTCCGACTGTTGGGCAGGAGAGCTAAGGGGAGTGGTTTTGGAGGAAGTGGGTCGTGAGGACTGCGGACTCCCACTGTGGCTGCGTGTCTGCCGTTTGCCCCCCGACCCAGTGGGTTTGCCTACTTACCCGTGTGTGCGCGTGACAGGAGGTGTGCACTTGCCCTTCCCTGGTGGTGTGCTGCCTGTGTCTGGTGGGGTGCGTGCATGGGGACGTCTGGGTGTGCTTGGGACAGGCATGGGAGTGGGAAGTGTGGATGGTGCAGGGGTAGGGGGGGGACGAAGCACTGCAGGAGACCCACTGCTGCAGTCAGTGACGAGTCTATGGACCTCAGCAAACTCCATTGGTCAGACATCGCTGCTGACATGCCCTCCATGTACGACACCATCTGTGTCAGCAGTCTGGTGTGGCCATGGAGGACATTAAGCTGCGATGTCTGACCAACCTGCAACTGCCGCAGAATGTCCACAGACTCGGCATTGACGGCAGCAGGGGAGACAGGGGCAGGGGGTGCGGTGCCTGGCAGGAAGGAGACATGTTGGCGCCTAGCACGAACGGAAGGGACCCGAGCAAGTGGGAGGCCGGTGATGGGAATGGAGGGGGCGGCGAGAGATGGAGTGCTGCTTTCAGCTCTGGGAGCAGCCTCCGCCCCCTCTTTGAGCTCAGCCTCGGACCCGTCAGCTTCATAGTCGGTGGTGGGACTGGACAGGTCCTCCGCCTCACTCCCCTCGGCCTCCGTGCCACTCGCTGCGCCAGACTCGCCAGCACTGGTGGCACCGGTGCTGGATCCCTCCTCAAGGTCCGTGCCAGTGTCTCCCTCGGTTTCCCCGACGATGCTGTGGGCAAGGTGAAGAGACAGGAATAATCAGACACCTGTATACATATGACACATGATTCAAAACTACATAGGTCACAGTGCATAGCATGAAAAACAACATGAGTAACATCTACAATACTACGCACATATGTAGGCCCTGCACCACACAGTTGGTTGACCCACCATGCCACTGGGAAACAATGGAGAGCATGACACAACAGCAAATAACTTGATATCAAATTAGACAGAGGAGCCAGTCTCTGGGGACAGTCGAGCACAGCATCTGGACCACACACCGTTGCCAAAAAAGGGATGAGCAGGAACCATGTCTCCTAACTTTTGGCACATGCTGCTTAGCAAATACATTAAACCATGCCCAAAATGACTGGGTCACAGCATGTTGAGTGTATGTTCAGACAATCATCACACACAGGCCAGACCAGGCAAGGAGACATAAGGTTTGGACATGTAGGCCTTTCCTGCACAAACCCCCCCCCCCACACCTGAGACAATGTGATTGAGACAGAGGAAGTACTTACACCTCCTACTCGGGGATTACAAACATGCCCTTCAATAAATCCTGAGTGTACACAAAGTACCCCTTGTGCGCCTGTCCACACATATAATTGACAAACAACCATCATCAGATAGTTGTACCAAGACACACAGGCACTGGCCACTGTGAGTATGCACAAGCCAAATTGGGTCACCCTGTACAGTGGACACATGTAGCACACTTTACGTAATTACAAAGTAGGCCAGGGTACAATGCCACAGAGCCCAACCTATGCTGAAGACACAAAGAATGTCCACATTGTTGGATGACACACATGATACCTAGGAAAAGGTGCCCCAAGGGACTGTAGTGGCCACACTCCTCCATGGTCCTGTATGGATATGACTGCCACTGAAGCAACCGTCCCTGCACTATGCATATCTCACACTGATGCACATCATGTCTGAGGGCACAACATTGGTCATGCATGCTGTAAGGCAGTACACTTTTAAGACACACTCCTACAGTGCCAACTAACATGGACCCCACAATGACTGAACTGGCCAGGGCACAGGCAAGCTCACAACACATGTAACACGCCACCCCCACACATGATGTTGCAAGCATTGGGCACTTGGATTAACTGCCAGCTTAGATAACCTTGTGCAAGAGTGACTACCCACTGACCCGGGAACACATGTCAAGGAGGGGAAGGGAGGAAGAACAGCACGGGTTGACTTTGTGGAACAGGATATGCACTGCACATATAAACCCTGGCAGTGTATCCATGCGACTGCGCACTTCCAAAAGCTGGTGACACACAACAAACACACATGTACCTACCCCCTTTCCTGCTGCTGCTTCTCCAGTAAGCGCCTATCCAAGTCAGGGAAGACCACCGCCAGCACACGCTTCATTATGTGGGTCAGGCGCCGGCGCCCACGGTTCTTCTTCCCTTCTGGTGAGTCCCCCAGCAGGACCCGGGCGATCCTCCTGGTCCAGCACCGGATATCCTGCCAGCGTTTCCTCACCTGGGCCAGGCGCCGCTTCCGACCCTCCACCGACCTCACGGCCCGGACGGCCTCCTGCCAGATCTCCCACTTGGCATAGGCGCCTACCTGTGAGGATGACAAAGTGAGACAACATCAATACACCTGCTACATGTCACAGAGACACACATTTTAACAATTTTGCTGGTGTGAACAGGGCATAGTATGCAGCCAACTCATTGCACCTTTGTCATAGGGCCATTATCCTCTGGGGAAGGCAAAATGCACTACGTGGCATTGAAAGTACACCGGTGGAATGAGGGGTGCGACACAATCAATGATCATGGCTCACACTGTGCATCACAAGCTACACCAGGATCATGTACAGCACCTCACAGCAGTCACATGCCCCCGGCCACTGACGAAACCTCAGCAGAGTACACAGACACACACAGGCACAGGACAATCACCTGCCAATGGCAACTGCGGGTACAAACCTCACTCTGCACATGGTCCACTAGACTGGGGGGTGTCACAGGTGTTGGGCTAGCCCAGCACGTCAGACACACAGCACTGCTCCCTGCTCACATCAGATGGGTAGGGTATATGCATCCCTCATGCATCTGGGCTGCAACACTCCACATAGACACTCACCCACATGACAGGGGACTTACACACACACCAATGTCCAGGGGACGAACACATCATTTTGACACTCTCACCACAGGTACACTCAACTCACACACATCTGTGGGTACAGTCACCTGTCACACTGGGGGGAACACAGAATCACATCAGGGCTGTAGAAACAACATTCCCAAGAGGATTAGCCAGGCTGAATGTGGCATGCACCATGCAGTGATTGTCACAGTAAGCACTATGCAAGTGAGGAGTGCAGACATGCACTACAGCATGCTCTGCATGGGAAACATGAGGCATTCCCCCCCCCCTGGGACCCACTCTAAACAACATTGCATGTCTGTCACACCTGGACACAATGCCAGAAGTGACAGTCACATAAAAGGGGCACAGTCTAAGCTAGTGGAGTCAGCACTCACCTGCTCCCCTGGTCTCCCATACAGGCTGGGGTACTGTGGGAGGATGACATCCAGCAATGCCACATTCTCCTCCAGGGTGAATGGCTGGGCCCTCTCCACAGACCTGGACATGGTGCCAGAGGAATCACAAGCAGCAGCAGTGGTGTGGAATGAAAGGTTGTGCAGGCAAGTGCTCTCTCATGGGGCCTGGCTGCCTTATATTTGCCTTGCTGGCCTGTTTCATTTACAGGAGTACAGAGTGATTGGTCAATCTCATTTGCATCCTACGTTTCCTCCAATCCCTTTAAACCTACCCCAGTGAGGGGATTTGCATGGTTTAAAAATTGAGCACGATGTCAAGTCAACAACCACTTTGCAACATAGTATATTGTCTCCAACCGACTCTTGCTGGCCACCTGATGAAAATATTTGAACTTGAAACTCGGTCTCCATGACAACCAGCATGCATTTAGGCCCTTATAATTGTCCCTCATGTGTCCCATATGTAATTTCACTATACACACACACAGGTACGGTGCGTTCCACGCCCCTAGGGCACCACTACTCCAGTGATACAGTCCGTACACGCATGTGTAGGGTCCGTATCACTATGGTTGTGTTGTCGTAGGCATACGCCATAGGGATATGGACCGTACACGCGTGTGTAGGGTCTGTATCCCTATGGCGTACGCCTACAGCAACACAACTATAGTGATACGGACCCTACACACGCTTGTGTAGGGTCCGTATCCCTATGGCGTACGCCTACGGCAACACAACCATAGTGATAAGGACCCTACACACGCGTGTACGGACCGTATCCCTATGACGTACGCCTACGGCAACACAACCATAGTGATACGGACCCTACACACGCGTGTACGGACCGTATCCCTATGGCGTACGCCTACGGCAACACAACCATAGTGATATGGACCCTACACACGCGTGTACGGTCCGTACACGGTGGCTTACACGTATGGCTACACTACCATAGTGATACGGACCGTATCACGGTGGCGTACACGTACGGCTACACTGCCATAGTCACACGGACCCTACACACGCCCTCAGAGCGTGTGTACGGTGCGTTTCACACCTTACACTGGTGACAGGCGGCACACACAAAGGAATTGAGCTGTCATACTTGGCCAAGGCTGGACATCAAGTCATTGTCAGTGCAGTCCTACATGTCTCGGGCCTAGGTGTGTCAGGCTGTGATGTGGCACAAATCTCCTCATGTTTGAACCCAATAGATGCGTGATGAGCTGTGTACACATGTCATGTGTGATGGTGCACTATGTGCCACACATTCCCCTTCACACCTTTTCCATGTGTGCATGTAGTACAGACTTGTTGAGCAATGCGTCACTGGCATGGCACAGTCGCCAACACCCGCAACTGTCCCCTGATGCCAGGTACACAAATAATTACACCTGACATGTGACTACCGGCGTTGCACGATGTGAGTATGTCATGTGTGTGTCATGTGTTCCCATAAGCTTGCTGTTGGTGTTCCGTCAAATGCATCTGCAGTTGCTGCATCCACCATGTGCATGTGTGTGGATGGGCATGGCACACTATTATGCACACCAGGACACATGTGGAATCAGACGTAACGTGTGTACGTAGGCATCGAACATGGACTTGCGAGACAAGGACATATCTGCGTAGTATCAATGTATGTGTGATCAGTCTTGACATGTACCCCTTCATGGCAAGGTGCGTGGTCTGTCCTTTTTTCAGGGACATGTGACCTGTGCCTCTAGTGTTCCGCAACCTGTCTGTATGATAAACATCCTTCTTCTGCACACATGTGGATGTCTGTCACTCCTGTAATGCGTCTGCCTGTTCACTTACACTGGCCCACAGCTAGTTTCATGCCATGTCATGTTGAGCTTGTGAATCCACGTTTGTAGCTGGCTCTTGGTAGGAGTGTCACCTGCCTGGCATACGTGTCCAGGATATATTGCACAGACCTGACTCTGCATGTAGCATATGTGTATTGGCTGTTTAACATGTGCTCAGTACATTGACATTGTTGTTGTACTGTACTCACTCTTCGTTGTCCCTTCCAAATTACTGCAGGGCTCCGCCTCTCCCCCGACCAATGCCAGACTTGGCTGCCCTGAGGGAACGGGACTGTATACGCCACTACCGCTTCACCCAACGGTTGATTGTGAACTTGACAGCAAGGCTAGCACCACACCTCCAACCGCTACACAGGTATCCTACTGCACTGACACCCATGATGAAGGTTATGGCAGCCCTACATTTCTTTGCCACGGGTACGTTTCAGGATACCATAGCTCATGTTGGTGGCATGTCCCAGACCATGTTCAGCCGTGTCCTGCATGATTTTTTAGAGGCCATGTTGGTTCACCTGGATGAGTTTATTCATTTCCCAACTCCTGAGCAGTTGACAGGTGTCAAGGGTGACTTCTATGCCCTGGGAGGGATGCCCCATGTCATTGGGTCTATTGATGGGACACATGTGGCTTTGGTACCACCACAGGCACAGGAGGTAGCCTTTCGCAACCGTAAACACTACCACTCCATCAATGCCCTTGTGGTGTGTCTTGCTAACATGGTGATTTCCCATGTCTGTGCTCGTTTTCCAGGATCAGCACAGGATGCCTACATCATGAGGCGTAGCAGGGTGCCTGAAATGATGCTGCAGCTGCGCAACGAACAAGCATGTCTTGTTGGTGGGTATACTCTGTTACTCCTGTATTTAGCGTCATCTTTCTGTCTTACTGCTTCTCCTGACCCACTTCTGTCCATGATGTTTCCATGTAGGGGACTCTGGCTATCCCAACATGCCATGGCTGATCACGCCTCTCCGCAACCCCAGAACGGCTGGCGATCACCGGTACAACAACGCCCATTGGCAGACCAGGCGAGTGATAGAGAAGACCTTTGGCCTCCTGAAGAGCCGATTCCGGTGCCTCCACAAGACCGGCGGCGCACTCCCACATGCACCGGTGAAGGTCTGCAAAATCTTCCTCGTGTGCTGCATGCTGCACAACATGGCAGTGGAGAAAGCTGTGCCACTCATCCTGGATCCGGATGAGCAGGAACATCCACCCGTGGAGGATGAGGGGCTTGGTGACGAGGCAAGTGATGTTGAGGAGGAGGAGGAAGATGACATCTGGAGTCGGCTCATACGCAACTTCTTGCTTAGTGGTGAGTTGCAGTGTCTGCACGCATTGAGCCTTGTGTGGCATGTGTTGAAATGTGTGGGTCCATCTGCATGTATGGCAAGTGAGTCAGAGGTGTGTTTGGATGTGTCACTCGAGTGATGGTGTAATAAAATAATATCTTTCCTGAGACACTATTTTCACCTAGCATGTTGACAACCTTATACGTGTCGAGTACATGCCCATGCATGCGGATGTGCTTCTTTTGGCTCACTTCTTGTGTGTCTCTCATCCCCAGGTATTTGCGCATGCTGTCTGCTGGTGGCATTGTTGTGATCCTGCTATTCCTCATGAATACAGCAACGTGTGCTGAATCAGCGTAACATGCACGGACATGTCGAAAATTCTCCGTAGGGTAAGGGATGCAGCACGCCTTTTTGGGTGTGCTATTTGTTTGGAATGTGGGTGCACTGCTCCTGTTCATGTTTGGTTACTTTGCATACATGTAGAATCACCATGGGGCACATGACATGGAGCTGTATTCACCTGAATTGATAGTCACACTTGGTGACAGTCATCTGTAATGTGATTGTGGATTGGGATGAAGGCATCAATGTGTGTAACACAGCCCTCGGAAACATACGGGATGCACCGGGTTGACATAGTGTGGGACATCCCCATTAGAGGCTCAATGGTGAATAGCAGCCACTCCGTGAGTAGCACGGGGTGTTTGCCTCAAACCCATCACTTGTGTGCCAGTTCTATGGATTTCCTGCATCTGTGGTGCAAAGGGGGGGTGCCAGTGTAGGTTCCACATGTTCATCCACATGACCTGTGCATCTGTTAATATAGATGCATTTGGTGCACTTTGGTACAAAAGTGCAGAGAAGCTATCTGGGCCTGGGGATTTAAGTATTTTTTAGCGAACTATGATCAAGTTGACCTCCTCAATACGAATAGGATGGCCAAGATCAGTGGCTTGGTCTGCTGATAATTTTGGAGTATGGGCACCTTGCAGGTATGTGATAGGTGCGTTTGCAGAGAGTTGTTGAGTCGTGTAAAGGTCTTTGTAAAAATCTCAGAAAGTCTCAACCTGCCTGTGAAAGTCAAACACTGTCTAAAACCCTCTCTTCTGACGTAATACCAGTAATCTATTAGCTAAAAGACGTGCACACCGGTCAGCCCCAATATAATAAATATGGTGAAGACAGAGCTCTGTTTACTAGGCTTGGTCTAGATCAATGCCCACCAGTTGGGTACGGGTAGCTTCGAGCTGTCGCCATATCTAGAGTGTGCCCCTTCACTTATGGTTACGCTCCAGTTCTATAACCTGTTGGGACAGGTGTTCCTGTAGGGTCTTGCGTGGCTTATTTTCTGCAGCAGAGATTGCTATTAGCTCTCCCCTAACAACAGCCTTCAGAGTTTTGCACAAAGTAATAATAGCAGTATCGGCGGTACATTCATACAGGACTCGGTACTCATATAGGTCGATGAACTATCATCTACCTAGTGTGGTATGCTTCATCAGTGAATTCCATATCTTGCAGTGGGAAGCATTCAAGAGATACTACTGTACACTAGTGTTACAGTCTTATAGTTGTGGGTTCCCTAGTTTGGGAGATTATGTCCCTTATGTCAACATTTATATTCTCCCTTTGCTAAACTGTCAAACCCATATTAAAATTGTGTGTGTGTAATCTAAAAATGTTTTACTGGTGTGCCCTTAACACAGGATTAGGAACAGGAGGGATGAGAAATGGACCCTGCTTCTCTTTTTCATCAACAGGCTTTGGTGCTCGGATATTGCCCCTGTGGGGCCATGCCTCTTCCCCTGGAGTATAGGTATCTCACATCAAATCTTGTTAAACAGTCCCTGATTCATGTGGGAAGGTAGATTGCATAGGCTTTAAGACCGCAAACCATGAGCCTAACACTAACGGCATCTCCTGCTCTGCTACCAGCACCAATAGGGTAGCGGTGGTGAGGCTGTGACAGTCGAGCTCCATAATTCTCCGCTGCCCCATCTGTGTTACATCCGGTCTGGAAAAGCAGCAACATGGAGGCTGAAGAGAACAGCTGTAGCTAACCTGGAATTCCTGCCCTGTTGCAAGTGTTGCTGACTGCCCCCCTCCCCTTTTTTAGGTTGAGCATTCATGACCTCTTGCATATACTTTCGTATATACTTATATGTGTATGTACTTTGTGGGCTCTGGAGATAAGCCCTAGGACTTATCTGCTTCCGCATAGGGACTTATTTCTGTTCTACTGCCTCTATTTAACGGTCTTGATAGAAAACGACCAGTAGAGGTCAGTAAAATACCAGAATTGCTTTCTGCTGAGGAACTTTCTCTTTCTAATTTTTCTGGCAACTGCCTCTATTCAACTTTCTTGATAGAAAACGGCCAGCAGAGGTCAGCAAAACACCAGAATCACTTTACATACTCTAAATTCCAGCCCATAGAAATTGTCTTCCACGAGCACCCGTAGACAATATTTTTTTCAAATCTTGTATTTTCAGTGATATTACCACTAAGGCCCTGATTTCATATTAAAAACAGAGCTTTGGACTATTCCATTTCCCTCTGAAAGGCAATATGTCTCTCCATGTGTTCCCATACCTGGCTTGTCATGCAGTTTGGTGCTTACATACATTCCATGTTAAAGAACAGTAGATGTTTTAGAACCCAGGATAATGTGCTGTATGGCTAAATACATATAAGGTCCCAAAGGCGAGACCGATTGCATTACAAATGCTTGTTTTATATAGCTGAGGTACAAACGTTTACTTTAGGAAAGTGTATTTTGGATTGTTTCAATTTAGCACCTTAGATAAGATCACTGCACTGATTGGCCTTTATTAGACTAGTGAATCACACGCTTTCTGCAGTTACAATTTTTTAATTTTTTTTAATGACTGAAGAGGCAAGTCATGTCACTTGTTTCTCCAGTTTAGGAGCTAATTTTTATAAACTGAGCAACATTATGGTCAATGAAACCACAGATGACAGATTTTCGTACAGGGTGCATTCCAAACTGAATTATTTCAAGGTGGTCCGCAATGTGATGATCACAGAAGAAGATGCAGAGTGAAGAAAAGTAATTGCCTATGGCCATGGTGTTTAGTCCAGCCTGGATGTCTTAACTGTTTCATGTTTAGTCATTGTGCATTAAAAATTCGAGATGGATATTGTTAAAAATTGGAGTACTGATTGACTGGGGTGTGATCCCTGGTCAAGCAGCAACCACAGTCCTAGTCAGGATAAGTCTTAAGCAAACCTGTGCTCGCACTCTAGTAGTTTGACACAGAGCAGTCAGGCTTAACTTAGGGGCAATGTGTGAAGTATTTGTGTAACACTTTAAACAGTGAAAACACTACACAAAAAGATCCCATACTAGGTCAGAAAAAGAGATCTGAATTTAATAAATAAAGGTAAACCAAAACAACAAAAATCCAATCGTAGAACCGGAGATATGGAATTTTTAAGTTTATAGTGGAAATAGCACCAAAAAGCACAGTGCTATTGGGGACATCTGGTCGCGCTGGACCGTGACAAAGTCACAAGTTCAGCCCGACCGTGATGGAAGGCGTGCAGTTTGGCCTCCTGAACAGATTACCTTAAATCCTGGTTGCGGAGCGTTGCGGGAATCCATGTCCAAGATGCGTCGCGCAGTTGGATTGACAAGACACGAGCAGGTGGGGTTTCCAGCCCTGGAACCTGGCGCTGATGGCTGCTTGCTAAGTTTGGGGTGGCACCCCCAGCTAATGCGGTGGTGACAACTAGAGGTGGCCCGATGGGCGCACTCACCCAGACAAAGATTGCGAGTGTGGCTTGCCGGTGCACCACGATCCCTGCATGCTAATAGGCCACAGAGAAGAGTTGAGAGCCGTGCATGCAGTTAACTGCTCACATAAGGGGCTGCTGAAATTGGACAACGGGTTCATTCCGATGTGGGAGGGCGCCCTTCCCCAGTATTCATCCAAAGCTTCTTCGCTTGGGTGGGGAGGTGGGAGTGGAGAGTTATAGCAGCAACTGCCTCGATGACAGGAGGCCTAAGGAGATCATCGCAGTGGCAATACCCCCTGGGAGCCTGAAGGAGACCCTCTGAGGGAAAGGGACGGCACAGAACCAGCGACCAGTGAGGTCCTGGCTTGGCAGTTCGGGCTGGACTGTTCCCATGAGGCACAGGGTCAAGAATGATTTACATATGGCTGGGTTCAAACTGGAATGGCATGGTGAGCAAAAAACGATCGCTTTAGGCCCAGATCTCTGTACGGGGGTGAATGTATCACATTGTTCTGCATTCTGTCCATCAACTGTTATTTTTGCATTTGTCACCCCGAGTGGGACGGGTATGCCCAGACGTGGGTCCCGTGCTCTCCATGCCACTGTAATCAAGCTATCCTGGCTGAAGAGGGGTGAAACCCCTAAACCGGTCCTAGGGTGCTCGTTTCCAGTCCAGTGAGGACCTGGCTTGGCAGTTCGGGCTGGACTGTTCCCATGAGGCACAGGGTCAAGACTGATTTGCATATGGATGGGTTCAAACTGGAATGGCATGGTGAGCAAAAAAACAATGGATTTAGGCCCAGATCTCTTTACTGGGGTGAATGTATGACATTGTTCTGCATTCTGTCCATCATTGTTTTTGCATTAGCAATGGTGGTCTGGCTAAACATCGCACTCAGGGCTTTGTGTGGGACCCAGACAGCACTAGTAATACCTAGCTCGATTCTCGTACATGTTGTCCATGTGCTTTGACCCGGACCAGCAATGGCAGGTGCTAGTGCTAAAGAGCAGAAAGGATGCTCAATTAAGGATCTCCTAGGGGGTGCCTGACAGGCCACAAAGTCCCTGCCACCGCCATCTGGTGATGTACCACTTCATGGCGATATGGAGTGGAACATGGACTCTCCAGCCACCCGTGATGATATTCAAACGATGATGGCGGCCTTTACGAAGGAAATTAGCCTCCTGAGACAGAACTGTTTTAACTCGATGAGCGATATGGGTTATGTTGTGCAAAGACTAGATATTCAGGTCGATCTGCTGGAGGTGGCGACGGCAGAGGGCGCACATGAAAGAGTTATGATTGACATGAGGGTGGCTGAACTGATGCAGTAATGTCAATCGTTAACAGATAAAGTGGAGGATGGACAAAATCGGCCCAGGAGAAATAATTTTGGGATTAGGGGAATTTCAGAAAGGATACCGGACTCTAAACCGAAGAGTTATGTCCAAGACCTCTTTGCCTCATTGTTGGAAACCCATTATAATCAGCAATCGAGCTGAATCACCCTTTAGGGTGTTCAGCGCTTTCCAGTCAAAGCATAAGCTCACACCACACCGCACCAAGTTCCATTATTTTCAGCAAAAGCTAGAGATCATACCGAGGGAGCCAATTATCTTCTGGGGGTACACCCTAATGCTATCTCATCGGTCGGCACGGTCCTTGAGGGTGATTTTGTAGCAGTCGGAGATGGAGGTAGTGATGTCCTGGCCAGAGCTGGGACTAGTCCAGGTTTCCGTGAGGAAGTAGATGTCGAGTGAGGCAGCTTTGAGGAGGAGCCAGATTTCTAGATTTCTGTGGCGTGTTTGTGGAGGGAGCGCGTGCTGAGGAGGATGCAGCTGAGCCGGTCGGGTGAGCTGTTGGTTGGCTGGGCAGTGAGAGAAGCTGGCATGTGGAGCTGAGAGAGGGCGTCGCTGCAGTTTCGGCAGGAGAAAGTTCCTTAGGTGCCCTTCTGTGACACGAGGTGGCAGGCAGCGTGGCATCCTGTGTTGAGGATGAGTAGGGTCCGTGCTGCTGGGCGCAGTCCAGGTTCAGGCGGGCACAGATGGGCTTGCCTTAGGCACGCGTGCAGCGGGCACCATTATGTAGTGTGCGAGGGGGGCTGGACAGCTGGGAGGTGGGAAGCGTAGGGGGCGGGAAAGAGTAACTGGAAGGGGGTGGAGCTGCTGGGGATCGCAGCAGCAAGAGCGGCAAAGCAAATGAAAGTGCAAAAAGGGACAGGCAAAGAGCATTAAAAAAGGCAAAAAACTGAAAAAAGGTAAAAAGAGGCAGAAAAAGCAGAAAACAAGAGACATAAGGGCAGCCCAGCAGCAGTAACATTCTACCATTAGACCACCAGGGATGAGATGCAGGCGGGAGCCTGCCGGTGGAGGAGGTCCTCAAACTCTTGACTAGAGGGTCAGCAGTTGAAAACTTTGATTCAGAATAACAATCGATACTGCTGGTTCTGAGAGAAAGAGGTTGCCTGGGATTTTATCAAGGCCCAGTACTTTGTCCTTTTGTAATGAGGTAAGGGCTGTCCCGGTTTCCTCAAAACTAAAGACAGTCAGGTCTGCGTCCTGCAACTATCTACTTGTATCAATGTCTCCATTGTCTCCATCCCAGTATCCCATCCCAGTATCCGCTAGCTTCTCAAATAGTGAGCTAAAACGGGTTACCCAAGCCTGTGGCTGAATGTAATAATCTTCTTCTTTGATTTGACTCTTCGTCTCTTTCGCTAATTATGTGCCAAAACGGCTTACTGTCCTTAGATTTTGCCACCATAGGTAGGTCTCTCCAAAGCCCCTCTTCCCATTTCCTTTTGGCCTGGTTTTGGAGCGCTTTATATATTTTTTGGGGTTTTTTTTGCCACAGTGCTCCTACCGCCAGTTTTAATGGCCTCTATCAGTTCTTCCCTTGTCACCCTACAGCGCTCATCAAACCATTCTACTTTGTTACATATCATCGAGCACTTGCCCTCTTTGTGGAAAACGTTTAAGTTTCCCAAGTACTCTCCTGAATACCTCTAAAGTTAATAGTGTTGTGTCTTCATACTTATTAAAGTAATGTAGCGACTGCAAAATAACAGGGTACATCTGTGCTAGGATCTATTCGTTCCTCTCGATCGAGGGCCACTTAACTCTTCTTCTATTGTTACTAAGTACAATTCGGTTTGATAACCTTCCCTCATGATGGGCCTGGCAGGAGAAGGTCAAAGGATCCAATTCTTATATCTGGAGGAAGAAAGACTTTATTTGGTTAGTCCTAACCATAAAGTACATGACTCGAATAAAATGATTCATTAAAACACAGTATACATTTATAAAATCACAGTTATTAAATCACAAAATTTGTTAAAACAATTCAGCTTAACACAAAATAGCAGCATATGACTCGTGATAATATTTAGTTTGAGGTTACTCTACCAAACTCATGAGTCAATTGCACATTCTAAAATGCCTACCCATAGGACAGTTCCTAAGGTCCTGGGACTCTCCACCCTCCTTTGAAAGTGCAGTGAGAGTTTAAGAGGGTAAACCGACTTTCTGGTACTCCAAAAACGTAGTGCAGCTCCGCAGATCCTAGGTTTTCTTCAGTGCCCACGACCGGTCTGTCCTTGTTTTAAAATAACCTGTACATTACATGCAGGTCAATTTTCACAAACTAGTTCCTTAAAGGGAGAAATGGCTATAAATCCCTAACTGATTTCTTTATCAACGCTTCAGAGTTGTTTGTTACCCGGATTTGAAAATGTTACTCCTTGGTTTGACAAAGGAATCGAGGCACCACCCAACCAGCAGATTAGTGCTTGCCTGTGAGTGCGGATATTCAGTTTAAAAAAAATTGGTTTGAGCAATATCTTCCTTTGGACCATAACTGTAGGGCACGTACACAAGATGACATATGGACTTCAGTTTGTAACTGTATAAACGACAATTTGAGGGTGGCGGCCTGGCCTTCCATGTCGATAGCAAGTATTTGGAAGGAAAGTGCCAAAAAAGATAACGCATGAAACTTCGTTTTAAATCAAGGAGGAAATGTATCGCGACGCATGCATATGGCCTGAGGTTATAGTAAGAATTTATCACTGCCTAAGCATGCCGCTGCCTTGCAAAAGTATTTTTATCATGCAAACAAGACAACTTTTTTGATGATAAGTTGGTTGTCCAGCAAAAAGCTTTTTGTTCCATCCTGCTTTCCCATGCTTCCTGTATGTCTAATTGTGCTAATCCTTCCCCTAGGTAATCTACCCATGAGTTTACTTGTTTTTTCCCCAATCTGCGTCTCGATCTCAAGCCAGTATAAGTTGTTCAGGGATCCGCTCTCTGAGGTACCAAGTCTCGAGCACAGTTTCACGAAGGTGTTCATGCTTTGAACTGTCTAATTTGTAAGGCCAAATTCCAGAGGTACCTGAGATGGAGAGGTTGTTTTCGGCAGGTTAAACACCACTTGATAGGTATTTGTTTGTAATTGGTTTAGAACATCTATCTCCTTACCACACAAAATTTTCAGACCATATGTCAATGAAGGTATGAATTGTGCTGCCATTACAGCCAAGAGATGGCTGTGGTAAGGGCAACTCCGCTTCCTTTTCAATAGTTTAAAAGCAAAAATTAAAGACTGCGCTTTAGCTTGAACTGCTGCAATGTGTTGGTTGGAAGACATTTGGCACCCCAGATTAAAGCCCAAATACTTATATGGGCGAGCTGACTCCTCCTACTCTCCTTTGCTGTACCACTTGTAAGACTTATAATTGGTATCCACTAGGATAACCATGACTTTGGTTTTGCGCAAATTCAGTTCTAGCCCTTGTTGTTCAATGTAATGTACTAGGGCATTGATAGATCTTTGCAAGCCAACCGGTGTTTGACTCTAAACGACAATGTCGTCTGCATACTGCAAACATACAATTTTCTCGTTTGCCAAAATTGGTGGATGGCTGTCTACTTGTGTCATGTGGCTATTTAGATCGGCTAGATATAAATTGGACAAACTCGGGGTTAAGACACACCCCTATTTCAAACCGATCTTGATGGTGATTTTTGAGGTGACTGCTGCCATCTCCAATTCTAATATGAGGGCATTCTTATTGCTGTCAAACCTTTCGGTTACCCTCATATCAATCAGATGGTGCCAAAGTAGCATAGCCAATAAAAAAAATATTCTGTAATGGTTCTACAATTATCCCTTTGGAAGATGTGTCTAGTGGGTTTGTCAGAAATTGCACGCCCACAATACGTTTGAAGGCTGTACTAGGAATGCTACTTTTATGGTTTTGACATATTCAATGTGGCTCAGTTTAGGAATCCAAAGCAAACACAAAGAGATAATAGGCGGAGTGCTAAAACATTTCAAACACTCACCCCCAGTCACAGATCTGGGTTGAAGCCATCATCGTTCTTTAGCTCATTTCGCCACCTCAGTTCAGACCGAGCAATATGCAAACCAGTCTTGACCCTGTGCCTCATGGGAACAGTCCAGCCCGAACTGCCTAACCAGGTCTTCCCTGAACCAGAAACAAGCATCCTGGGACCGGTTTCGGGTAACACCCCTCTTCAGCCAGGCTAGCGTGAATCCAGTGGCAAAGTGAGCAAGGCACCCACGTCTGGGCATACCCTGCCAACATAGGGCGAACAAATCAAACACAAAGAGATAATGGACGGAGTGCTGAAACTTTTCAAACACTCGCTCCCAGTCACAGATCTGGGTTGAAGCCATCATAGTTCTTTAGCTCACTTCGCCACCTCAGTTCAGAACCAGCTATATGCAAATCAGTCTTGACCCTGTGCCTCATGAAAACTTGGGCTTGTTTCCAGTCCAGGGAGGACCTAGCCTGGCAGTTCGGGCTGGACTGTTCCCATTGGGCGCAGGGCCAAGACTGATTTGAGCAAAAACACAATGGATTTAGGCACAGATCTCTGTACTGGGGTGAATGTATGACATTGTTCTGCATTCTGTCCATCAATTGTTCTTTTTGCTTCAGTTTAGGAATCCCCCTTTCCACATCTTCCTCCTCAGTGAGATTTGACATTACCTCTAAGGGTTCATAGGTAGTGTTCAGGTGCCATGCGATTAACAATTAGCTATTGAACTCGACCCATTCCATAAAATCATCAAGGACTATAAAAGTGGGAGAAACCAGATTCTATGATGTCAATCTATTGTAAATGTTTACCAGGAGAATAGACCAGTCCCCCTTGGTAATTTTAAATCTCAGAGCCAATAAATCTTTGGATCTAATGTTCAGTTGTTTAATAGAACAACTTAGTTGTGTTTTGGCCCAAATGATGAGACCGCCTGCTGTGTGGCCTGATTGTGAGGGAGATGATTCAATACTAAAATTCAAGACGTCCTCCCTCAGTGGACCAGGTCTCCTGAAGGAGACGTATATCAAAATGATCAATGAAATTCCCCCATTCCTCGAGATTAAGTTTGAACTTCAGGCCTGCTTTAATCCAAGACAATATCTTCACATTTTTAATGGTCACTGGGGTTTTTTGCAGCATGGGAGCTAGGGACTGCCCCCCTCATCAATATATTTACTAAGATTAGTCTACAGTTCCACCCCTTCTGATTCACATATATAGGACATACATCCACCATGCTAGACTTTTCGAATCAGGGAAGACCACCCCCACCCTGTCATGCCCTACTGCCTCCCCACTGGAATTCTGCTTTGTGGAACTTCCTTGGGCATTTTCGGCTTGGCTGCACATAAGCCTATTGCTCCTAATGTTATGCTTATCCCTCCCTGGTAGAAGATTAAACTTGAACTGCATCTTGGATCCAGTGGGGGGTAAGGTACATTGGTTCAAGTTCACTAGACTGACTCCAAGGTCTACATTGGCTAGTTCAAGGGTGATATAACCCAATTCATCATCATAGTGGCGTTGTTTCACTGCGGCAATATCAGATGTAATAATTGAACGCCACTGTCTCACATGCCTAATTCAATGGGTGACTTTATTGGTTACCAACTCACTATTTTCCGTAGTCCCTGGTCGAATTTTAGATATATATTTACCATGTATGGATTATGTCGCTTACCCTTGAAGCATCTGTTCTTGGCATGTAGTGCTGAAGATTCACATGCTTTGCATACTCCTGCCATCTAATGTTGGGTCCGGATGTGTGAAAGCTGTTTTTCTTCGAAGAAGTATTTCGAGTCACGAGGTAAGGGGACTCCTCCTCTTGGTGATAATGCACCTAGGCAACAACTCCACAGTTAAAGATTGTTTTCCCGCAGGCGTGTAAGAATGGACTGTAAGTTAAGTATAAGTGAAGAGATGTCCATGCATGTGAAAGTATAGATAAGAACTGCAACGACCATAGGTGTCCGGGGAGGCGGGTGGGAGCAGGATCAGCCTTAGAACTGTTGGCGCCAATCACCGCTGCCCCGCCCCTCCCCGCCCCCATGACCACCTCCTCAAATTCCCTCACGACCACAGGTAAAAGTGCCCATTATCTCTCCATAGCTCCTCTCTCACATTCATTTTATTTGTTTTAAAACATTGGTAAAGGCTGGCTTTACTAATAATACGGTATATTTAACAAACAAACCATTTTCAGCAACATTAGGAGTAGATGATGAAAGACTAGGGGGGAAAAACAGAACATCCTAACCTATTTTATGCAGTTTGCATGCAGCTCTTTGAGGACAGTTTGTAACAGTCACTGTTCTATATTAGGGTTGTATCATATGAACTGCAGTAACAAAAGAATCACTTTGACAGAAGCAGTAATCCACTCAGCTATTCACATAAAATACAGATCTGTAATCTGCACTGTGCATGTTCTTTGCAGCAGGCATGTTAACTGTCTGAGCAACTTTATGGGGAGTCAAAACTGCAACTAGACAGATATCTCTCTCTAGAAGGAACATAAATCACAAGAGTTATCTTGACATTTTTAATGTGGTCTGAAAACTGAACTCACAAGGAACTCTGCTGCAGGTGTTTTTAAATCGTAGGTTATTGCTAAGCACAGCACCCCCAATAGAGGTGGCTAAACAGTGGGCATAGCAGTTGTTTGAAAAAGTGTATGTAGCACCCCCTGTCTTACATTAGCTTGTGAGCATGCTAGAACATCAAGACAATAGTGCTAAGTGAAAGTGTGTTGTAAACCATGTAGCTGCTTTACAAATGTCAGCTATAGGGATGTTTCCCAAGAAATCCACAGATGCCCTATTTTGCAAGTAGAGTGTGCTCTAGGGGTACAGACAATGTTTGTTTAGCTATGACATAGCATGTCTGAATACATTTAATGATCCATCTAGAACTACCCGATTTAGAAATGGGCTTTCCTTTATGAGTGGGTGTAAAAGCAACAAAGAGTTGTTTAGTTCTGCAAAAGTCTTTGCTTCTGTGAATATAATACATTAAGCGATTGGTTAAGGTAGAAAGAAGACGCTTTCTTTGGAAGGACTTTTGTAATTGGTATGGAGAGTCACCCTATCCCTATGAAGTTTGAAAAAAGGTCCTCTTAAAGTTAGTGCCTGAAGCTCACCGACAAGCCTTAGTGAAGTGATGGCAATTAAGAAAGCTACCTTCTAAGATAGAAATTGGAGGGAGCAATTGTGTAATGGTTCAATGGGTGGACCGACTGATGCAGGAGCAGGAGGGACTCGGGTTGGAATTACTCTTTTATGGTCTTCCATGAAAGCCTTAATAACTGGCACTTTGAAGAAGTATAAGTGATGCCTTTTTTGTAGACAGGCAGCCACTGCTGAAAGATGTAAACATATGGAAGTATAGACAAAGCCAGAGCCCCCTGAATGCAGAAGGTAACAAATAATGTTTTGTTACAGAAGCATTTAATGCGTCAATATTTTGGTTACGGCTGTAAAAAACAAATCTTTTCCACTTGGCTGCATAACAAGCTCTAGTGGTAGGTTTACACACTTCCTTAAGAATAATCATACGTTCTATGACTTCAGGAGCCAAATCGCAAGGTTTAGCTCCTTTGGGTTTGAATGACTAATTTCGCGATTGTTCGGAGAGTGAAGATCTGGGTTAAGGTGAAGCTTCTCGTGTGGAACTACGGGGAGTTTGAGTAGTGTGGTGAACCAAGGCTGATGAGCCCAAGTGGCAACTGCAAGAATGAGGTTGAGAGACGTTTGCCTGAGCCTCCAAATCAGAAACAGAATTAGAGGGAGCGGCAGAAAAGGGCAAACATCCTGAACAAGGACTCCTGAACAATGAGTTCCGGAGTCACGAAAGCCGAGCAACGACTTGCCCGAACAACGACTCAGCCTTAACCACGCATGTGCGTGGTTAAAGCTGAGTGATTTGAAGTAAGACCCCGACATAAAACATGGTCTCCTGCGTTAATGTAATTGTATTTAAAAAACATTTCTAGAGTACGGCATTAGTGTTTTTTATTGAATACATTTTGAAAATAAGTTGAAGGCCACGACATCGATGCAAAGTGCAGCAAGGCGAAGACTGTTGTGTTTGTAGAATCAGTAGTAATATTAGTAATAATTTGTTTTTGTTCTCAACCAGATAGGTGTGATAGCAACAGAAACACGTTTACCTCTACACCTTGTTCCATATGGTAATTGCTGTTAATGCTGAAATTTCTATTGTTTTCATTAACATGTTACTTTTTACCTAATACTGGTCCCCGGGATACTAATATTTTAGTATAATATATGGAGAGAAGGGGAAGGGGGGGGGGGTGCAGCGTAAGGTTCCAGTCTCAGCGTCGGTTCAACATCCTGCGATTCTGGACAAATCACTTAATCTCCTTGTGCCTACTAAAAATGAATGTGTCCTCGTGTAATGTAAATGGTGTTCATGTAAAAGCGCTCTAATATCTTCGGGTCGAGTTCGCACTATATAACGAAAAACTGCCAAAAAACAAGGGTATCCCTAAACCTCTATTACATGATTGTTTACGCATCTCTGGGGTGCTGTTTGACAGCATCAGACACTGGGAGATGCTCGATCTAGGCACAGAACCCAGAGGTGACTTTTGAAAACCTTAAGATATATTCCATTAAGGGTTTATTATTCTTTAAATCACCATAATGGTAATGTGTCACACGCATAAAAGCATTCATCCCCTGCTTTGACTAGCTGTGTTTTTTTGTGTGCAAGTGGATCTGTGCACTAATTATGTGAACCCGTTTTTTTTTCCTGATTCTATCAAATTAGATGGACAGTGCATGGACATTGCATGACTTCAGATTCTGGTGGTGAGGGCGGGGTGAGAGGTTGAAAGTTATAAGGTTTAGACTGACAAAGTGGGGGGTTCGCGTGAAAGGTTGTGAAATGCACTTGACGCTGCTGTTATTTAAAAATAGAAAAGGTAGCACCGTTTGGGGACCAGACATGGAGGTTTTGTGTCAAGTAATCTGGAGGCGACAGGTGTGACCTCAGATCGGACTGGTTTTATTTTCATCTCTCCATTACGCGGTCACTGTACACAGGGTACAATGCCCAACAGGGCATACGATTTATCATGATGTATGTATTTTAATATCTGTGGTATTTTTAGGGTGGGTGTAATTCGTTTTTAAGGGGTGGGGGGGATCGGGGTACTAGATGGAAATCATTTTTTTTTTTACCAGCATTCCTTAACCACGAAAAAACGTGGTAAAGGAATGCGTGGTAAAAAAAGTCGTGGTTAAGCAGAGGTCGTGGTTACGACCTCGTTGATAGGGAAGTTGTGGTAGTGGAACTCGTTCCAACATACAACCGTGGAAAAGCCTAGGCAAATGTGCCTGACCAACTTATCCATAGTGCATTGCCTTTGGATAAGGGGTGTGGGAAACCAGAGGAAAAGTTTCGGCTTTTTGTGTTCTGTGAGTTTGCAAAGAGGTCTATTTGAGGAAACCCTCATCTATGGAAGAAGTACTTGGGGGTAGAGTTCCCACTCACAGACTTGTTGCCGCATCCTGCTGAGGAGGTCGGCAAAATTGCTATCCGTGCCCGGAAAATGTTCCGCTAACAGATGGATTTTCTTATGTATTGCCCAATGTCAAATGGTCGGAGAGAGGCGTGATAGCTGTAGCGAGCATGCGTGTCCCCCCCCCCCCCGCTTTTTTTGGAGCATAGTACATGGCTGCCACATTGTCGGCCCGGATAAGTACAACCTTGTCTATGAGGTGAAGTAGAAAAGCTTTGAGAGGTAGGTGAACATCTTCAAGCTTGAAGCAGTTAATATGGAGAATGTGGTGTTTGGTGTCTCAGGCACCCTGAACTGTTAGATTTTGGAAGTGAGCAGCCCACCCTGTGAGGGATGCATCTATGGAACAGGGTCGATGAACGGCTGCCCTTATAACAGGTTTTTGTGTTCCACCACTGCAAAGAGTGATAGGTGCAGCTGTCTATCAACACTAGATCATCCAGTCGACCCTGTGACTGACTTCACTGTTGTGCTCAACATTCTTGTAGAGGGCACATGTTCAGTCTTACATGAGGCACTACAGCGATGCAAAATGCCATAATTTCATTACAAGACCGAAGGCTACCATTATGCAAAGGCTTTTATTGCCGCTTCCAACTGCAGCCCATTTAAAGAACATTTAACACATCATAAAGATAAGAATGTTCCTAACAGTGTACAAGTATCTGGTGAACATAGTCATCTACCTCTTTTATTAGCTGCTTCCACCAAGATAAGTATACCCTCTATCACTTAAGACAAACTTTGGCTTAGACTTTTGTCTTTTTACAGTTCTTTCATGTTAAGTTATTCCTAAAACACTGTTACGCTAATACCTTTATCCATTAAATAAATATATACATACACATATATATATATATATATATATATATACACATATTACCTACTGGCGGTCGCCAGTAGGTAGTTATAGTTAGGACCTATTATCCATAGGAAATCTGCAACATTCTATTTAGAATAACTTTGGCGTCAGTTGACGAATCTTAGCGAAATTTTCAAAACTCGTGGCCCGCTCCGGTCCGCTCCTATCCTGAAAGTCTTGGGGTGATTCGTCAAGCGGGGGCCCGGGAAAAAAGGGGGTCCCAAAACGTGTTTATCTCATGCAATTTTCCATAGGGACCTTTAGTCGCAGCTACAGCCCGAACTGCTGAACGGAATTACACCAAATTTGGCAGAAAGGTAGACCTTGGTTCAGAGTCGTGTCTTTTGCTTAAATGGTGTAAATCCGTTCAGTAGTTCCTGAGAAAATCAAAAGTAAAATCACATATATATCTGGGCGGAGCCTAACCACACATCTTATTGTGAGATCTGATTGGCTGTCAGCAATTCATCCAAGAAGTGTTGGCAGCCATCTTGGGCCCAATATACATGATAGCATCTCATTAAAAAGCATTGCAGTTAATAGAAGGTTTTAAGACTTTAGTTACATTATAAATCATTTGTTGAAGGTACTATACTCATTTTAGGAATTGTAGTATGTTCTAAGGTGATTTTACCATGTGAAAAAGCCTTCTACTGGGATATCATGAATCATGTTTGAGAGAAAACTATTTCCTCATGCTTTTCCCACAGAGGTTGGGAAGGTGATCTATAAGCTAAACTGAGAGCATATTTTCTGTAAATTCACATTATCTTTCTCAGTCATGTGAGAATGAAGTCTGACATTCTCAGTAAAACATGTACAACCAACAAGGGCAGAGACTGTCAGTTGATTCCTTTGTGTTCTACTGCAGCTGCCCAGAGTGCTCCAAAGAACAACTAGAGCGCTAACAGTTCTCCTTATGATAAATGTATGGCACACCTGAAGCCATCTTGATTGGAATAAAGAGGTAACACTTAAAACATTTAATTTGCAAAGGAACCAAATGAGCTGGTTCATTTTGCCATAGAATGTATGATTAGTGCTGCAGAAAGAAAAATTAGGGCACATTTTGAGTGACTTCTCAAATCCTCTTCTATTTCATTAAAAAAATTCTGACATGCAGACTGAAACATGCACTTTCAATACCAGCAGCAGACTTCCCTGGTGAGCAGTAGCTTTACTACAGTGATCTAATGAGCAACTAGAGAGCTAACATTCTGAATGTATGGCAAATGTGTGACACATCTGAATGCCTTCTTGATGGAATCAAAGTAAAAAACTGAAAGTATTCCTACTGAGGAGACTGTAGTAAATGAGGAAACTTCATAACAAATAAGTCTCCCAAGATGGCCACCAGAGACAAAAGAGCCCAAATGTAGCACAAATATCACCCAGATGTAGCCCAAGTATAGCCCAATGACAGAATGTCCCAGAGTGTTCTAAAGAACAACTAGAGCGTTAATAGTCTTACTTATTACAAAAGTATGGAACACCTGAAGCCATCTTGATTGGAATAAAGTGGTAACACTTAAAACATTTAATTTGCAAAGGAACAAAATGAGGGGGTTCATTTTGTTATAAAAATTATGATTAGTGCTGCAGAAAGAAAAATTAGGGCACATTTTGACTTCTCAAATCCTCTTCTATTTCATTAAAAAATTCTGACATGCAAACTGAAACATGCACTTTGAATACCAGCAGCAGACTTCCCTGGTGAGCAGTAGCTTTACTACAGTGATCTAATGAGCAACTAGAGTGCTACCATTCAGAATTTATGGCAAATGTGTGACACATCTGAATGCCTTCTTGATGGAACCAAAGTAAAAAAGTAAACAAGCATTGAAAATGCAATAGGTCTCGCCCTCGTTAAAGTTAAAGCAATTCTGTTTGTAATTAGGTGGCTTTTTAGCTTTGGTTGTATTAGTGTTTTTCAAACTTTCATGTACATAACATGCATATGTATGAATATATGTATATGTATATGTATGCATGCATTTATATTTATATAGATATGCAGATATATATATATATATATATACACACATACATATATAAATGCATATGCATATATATATGTGCATATGTGTGTGTGTGTGTAGAGAGGTGGAGGGAGGTAGAGAGAGAGGTAGAGAGTAATAGAGAGAGAGGTAGAGAGAGTTAGAGAATGAGTAATAGAGAGTAGAGAGTGAGTAGTAGAGAGTAGCAGAGAGTGAGTAGTAGAGTGAGTAGTGAGTAGTAGAGTGAGTAGTAGAGAGTAGTAGAGAGTGAGTAGTAGAGAGTAGTAGAGAGTAGTAGAGAGTGAGTAGTAGAGAGTAGTAGAGAGAGAGTAGTACAGAGTGAGTAGTACAGAGAGTAGTACAGAGAGTAGTACAGAGAGTAGTACAGAGAGTGAGAAGAGAGTGAGTAGAGAGTGAGTAGTAGAGAGTAGTAGAGAGTGAGTAGTAGAGAGAGTAGTAGAGTGAGTAGTAGAGAGTGAGTAGTGAGTAGTAGAGTGAGTAGTAGAGAGTAGTAGAGAGTGAGTAGTAGAGTAGTAGAGAGTAGCAGAGAGTAGTAGAGAGTAGTAGAGAGTGAGTAGTAGAGAGTAGTAGAGAGAGAGTAGTACAGAGTGAGTAGTACAGAGAGTAGTACAGAGCGTAGTACAGAGAGTAGTACAGAGAGTAGTACAGAGAGTGAGAAGAGAGTGAGAAGAGAGTGAGTAGTAGAGAGAGTAGTAGAGAGTGAGTAGTAGAGAGTAGTAGAGAGTGAGTAGTAGAGAGAGTAGTAGAGTGAGTAGTAGAGTGTAGTAGAGAGTAGTTGAGTAGTAGAGAGTAGTTGAGTAGTAGAGAGTGAGTAGTGAGTAGTAGAGTGAGTAGTAGAGAGTTGTAGAGAGTGAGTAGTAGAGAGTAGTAGAGAGTAGTAGAGAGTGAGTAGTAGAGAGTAGTAGAGAGAGAGTAATACAGAGTGAGTAGTACAGAGAGTAGTACAGAGAGTAGTACAGAGAGTAGTACAGAGAGTGAGAAGAGAGTGAGAAGAGAGTGAGTAGAGAGTAGTAGAGTGAGTAGTAGAGTGAGTAGTAGAGTGAGTAGTAGAGTGAGTAGTAGAGAGTGAGTAGTAGAGAGTGAGTAGTAGAGAGTGAGTAGTAGAGAGTGAGTAGTAGAGAGAGTAGTAGAGTGAGTAGTAGAGTGTAGTAGAGAGTACTTGAGTAGTAGAGAGTAGTTGAGTAGTAGAGAGTGAGTAGTGAAGAGTAGTAGAGAGTGAGTAGTAGAGAGAAAGTAGTAGAGAGAAAGTAGTAGAGAGTGAGTAGTAGAGAGTAGTACAGAGAGTAGTACAGAGAGTAGTACAGAGAGTAGTACAGAGAGTAGTACAGAGAGTAGTACAGAGAGTAGAGAGTGAGAACAGAGTGAGAAGAGAGTGAGTAGAGAGTGAGTAGAGAGTGAGTAGAGAGTGAGTAGTAGAGAGTGAGTAGTAGAGAGTGAGTAGTAGAGTGAGTAGTAGAGAGGGAGTAGTAGAGAGTGAGTAGTAGAGAGTGAGTAGTAGAGTGAGTAGTAGAGTGTACCCATCTGGATGCATTAAAAATGAGGGCTTCTACTTCAGTGAAGGGATTAAAAAGATTTAATAGTGTATACGGTGAAAGGTCTGATAGTCCGATGTTAAAGGCCTATCAAGCAATGGTCCCTCCACAATTTTTGTATGGCGCAGAGGTACTCTATTTAAGTGGCAAAAATAGATGGGATAAAGAGGAGGGAAATATCCTCAAACGTTTGTTTGCGCTGCCAAGTTAGTCTATGGTACAAGCGGTAAGATTAGAATTGGGAACCACTGCATGGAGCATCATAGCCTGCATGTCTTTATTACGTTTCTGGCAGCGGCTAGGTTCGGGTGAGGACCAAAAAATCTCACAGTGGTGCAAAAATGAAATTGCCAACAGTGAACTGACATGGGCAAAAGAGACGAGCGCCTCAATTAATGAAGCGTATGGTGTTTTAAACCTAAAGTGGGGCCCTCAATCCCTTGAACTGAAGTTAGATAAGAAAGATCTTAGGAATCTGGGATTAGAAGCGTCTCGAATCCTTGATCAAGAGCACCCATCACAGAAAAGTTCAGTTTCCCATATGGCCTCAGCATGGAAAAATTATCTACATTATCCTTATATCGACAGGCTACCTAGTTGCCAGCTAAGGCGTGAAGTGCTACGATTGAGAATTGGGATAAACCCTTGTTACATGAACAAAGGGGTAAAAAAACGTATGATAAACAGCAATGGAAAATGCACTTGCTCTTTAGGTACTACGTGTGATATATTACACATATTGGTAGATTGCTGGAGGACGTTAGATATACAAAGAGATTTTAGGTCCGATTTTTTTAAAATATGATATTAAAAATAGTATGCAAGCTGTAAATCTTTTAGTGGGAATGATGAATTTAGATATAGCCTGTGCCATTGGTAAATATCTAAATAATTTTAAAGAGTTCCTTAAAGGTAAAGAGTATTGATGAAATATAGATCTTTTAAGTGATAGGGAGTATGAGGTATATATGTTTAGACGTATGGTGTAAGACATACTTGAATGTCGATGAGACCCAAGAAAGGACAGCTTGTTTTAAAAAATAATTTTTAAAGATATTTATCTCTTATTTTAAGGATATGTTAACTATAAGTTTAAGAAATGTATTGTGTATTTTATGGTTCTAATTGCTTACTTTATTGTCTTATATGCTGCTTAGTGTATACTTTTATGGTTGTAAAAAAACGAAATAAAGTTTTTTATTGATTGATTGTGGAATTTTTACAGGTGCCCCATGACGGAGTTAGAGCTTCAGTCAGGTTAGCCACAGAGGGAGAGTGCACTGAATCTTTTAGTCTTTTTAGGGGTGTTCGTCAGGGATGTGTTTTAGGTCCCATTTTGTTTCTTTTATATATTAATGGTCTGCACTCCTTTTTAGTCTACCAGTGTAAAGACATTCCAGTTGTAACTGGCCAAGGCATGCAAGCTCTGCTGTATGCTGAGGATATAATTTTACTTTTTTAAACTGTGAATGGCTTACTGGGAGCTGTTGACGCCTTTGTCAGATATATGGATGACCTGGACTTAGAGGTTAATATATCTAAAACCCATTATATGGTGTGTAGTAAACCCCCAGAGCAAACCAGGACCAGTGGTTATTAAAGGACACATAATTTGTTATGTTCATGAGTTCTTCTATCTGGGAGTAACCTTTGATGCCAGGTGAAATTAGTTACCATGCATTACTAAGTGGTGCGCTCGTTTAACGTCCCAGTGGAAGCTGTTTTTGAACATTCATATAAAGTTGGCAATAAGCTCATTTTGCCTCTGTTGGAGGAGTACAAACTAAAATGCCTACCAGTTTTAACCTTTGGGACTCCCATTGAGGGGTATCAGAACAGCCACACTATGTAGCAAGAATTGAATCTGTTTTGTAGGCATCTGCTTGGAGTTGGGCCCAACACCCCATGTTTTGCACAACATGAGGAACTGAGCTTAGATTATGTAGTATAAAGTTTGCCCCCCTGCTTCTCTGGATTTTGATATGGGGGGAACAAGCATGCAGTCCTCAATAGGTAAAATATCTCTAAATGTCTGTCTTGTGATCTAGGCCGGAACATTTCCTAGCTGAATTATATCAGAAACATTGCCATTAGTCTGGGTCGACCAAGTTATTCCAGAAATTGGCTGTGTTTGCTAGGGAATCAAAAGGAACTAGGAAAACTGTCTGTGAGCGACTTTGTTATCGTTAAGACATGCCATGGATTAAGCCCTACCTTTCACAGATTAATAAACACAGGGAGGTCATTCATAACTAGATTTCATATGGGCTCCATTAGGTGTGATCTGTGTTTTCCGTTGGGGCAATGCTATCCAAAATGTATTTCTGTGTGCCTTTTTGATGATATCTCCCCTCAGACACTGATGCATTTTAAATTGTCCTGTAAATGTTATGAACCCTTTAGGCGAAGATTTATGTTACCTATTTTAAAAAGGCAGGGGTTTCTACAGTGCAGGCCAGCCTTATATTTTCTTCGCATGGCAGCAAATGATACAGTTTGTCTTGCGGCGGGAGCTTTTCTTAAAAACGCAATATGTTGGCGTAACTGTGGATTTTTTAATGAGTTATTTACTTATGCCTCAGTTTTAACCTACTTATTGTAATTTGATAGCATATTTCATGGGATACTTGTCTGTTCTTTTATGGTTATTTCTAATAATCGAATAAAAAGAATATTGACTGATTGACTGCAGCTGTGGAATTCGAGGCAGTCAGGATTTGATTTGGATAACAAGGTCCGGTATGGTATGGTTGATGGTCTTAATGAAGACTTGGTTGCCCAACACTTTTGCAACTGCTATTTGTGAGGAAGCCAACTAGGAACATAATTAGGAGTAGAAAAGGTACAGCAGCATAGACTATTTCCATCAGGGATAGACACTGACTTTGCTAACTTAGGGTTAAAGCTTAAGCTGAACAGAAGTCTGACAACACTTCATGGCCAGCCCTAATGAGGTCAATGTTAATTAAATGATTTTATTAATCTACAAATGTATCTCCTTGTAATGCTCACAACTGGATGCATCACTGTTTTCTTTCAGTGAGAGAAGAAATCTATCTGGTGTATCGATTTCTCCTGGCTTTTCAACCACAAAGGCTTCACTTTTTAAACAGACGCAAAAGGAGATGGCCCCTTTAAAAAAGATTAAGATGAACTGCAGAAAACTCCTGAGTGAAAAAACATGTAGCCAAGGCAAGTCCCAACAAAATCCTGAAATGGTATGGGACATTTCTCTATCCAGCAGATAGAGCACAATGAAGCTGGTGAAGAACATTATGGCTACTGAAAGGAAGCATCCAATTTTAATCACATCACTGTCTTCTTTAAAAAAAATAAAAAAAGGAGAAAATTATTTTATTTTTTCAATTTCAAAACATTTACCTACAAATATTTTTAAAACGGTTTATAAAATTATCTGTGCTGTTATAAATTATGAAAATCCCAGGAAGGACCGGCCTCAAGAATACACACAGAAGGCTTCCATGGCATCTAAGATCAACGTTTCTGTGAAAAAGATTTTCCAATTCATTTAAGACATTTAGATTCAATGCTGAAAAATTGACTTGCACTTGAAAGATGCTGAATAACACGGAGGATTTTAATAACTCTCATAGACAAGTACTGCTCTATGCACAAGAACTCATCAACTCTAGAGATCTCTTTTCCTAATCCAATCACTCAGGCTAGATCAATGTTGTGGTAATTACAAGCCCCTTTCAAACAGCTCAGACATGAAGCTCCATGCTACTGACATTGTAAATGATGCAATACTTTCCATTCTAATGATTACTCACCTGCATCCGCGAAAATAATCTATATAATGCGAGCCAAGGACTCCTCAGAGACCTGTTGCTCCATAATGAATACTTTGAATCTCTCAGATGACAGATGCATGCTGGCAATTTCTTAAGACATTCAGTATAATGCAGAGATCCAATATACATGCTGGAAAGCCTATTACCACAACAGAAACCGCCTGCAACATGATTAGAATTCTGTGTTGACATCTACCTCAGAAACCTTTAGTAGTCCGGGTACTTCCCATAAAGTCTCTTGAGAATAGAACTAAAAGGTATGCACTGAAATCAGTACATTCGCCCAGAGTAACACAGCTCTGAAACATCCAAAACTGTAAAGAGAACAGCAGACTCACCTGCCCCAGGCATATCAACATCTGTATCATCTGTATCCTCTGAGCTAATCGGATCCCAATCACCTGGCTCTTGAACTTCCTGTTTGATCCTCAATAAAATATCAGGCTGGATGGCTACAAAAAAAAAATCAAGGGCTAGTCAAAAACCACTGGCAGCAGATACTGCATCATAAAACTGTGGGTGAACCAGGTGATGGGTCAAAAGCCACCTACAGAAAGGCTCCCCTGTATAATGGAGAATAAAATGTCTGTATCTTCTTTACAAACCAAAATGAGGCTTTTTTCTCAAAATTAATAGTGCTTAAACAAATCTTGAGGATTTTACAAAATTTCCATTTAGGACTCCCTCACGTGGTTGCAGAGTTAAGGATATTATCCCATACTAAACAAGCATTGGCACAGCCAATAGATCTCGCCTTTGGGACCTTATAAGTGTTTAGCCATGCAACAGTTTATGTTGTTGCACCAAAGATATTGTGCTGGATAACTAAACACTTAAGGTTCCAAAGGCGAGACCTACTGGCTATGCCTAAACCCTCTACTATAGCAGCTAGAGGTGTGGTGGGTGTTGACATGAGCCACTTGGCTGAGAAGGCACTAAAATGTTGACTCTTTGAGGGCTTCGTCTGTCTTCAGGTTTGCAGAACAGAAAGAGCTGAGGTGTGTAGGCCTACGGCTGACAACTGAGCCAAGTGCGTGAAGGAGACAGAGGATTGAATGAATAAAATGTGGAAAACCAGAAAAGTAGAGGCATCAAACAGATAGAGGTACATAGAAAGATAATAAAGTAAAAAAAATCAAAGAGGGAAGAAAAGAAATAGATTGCTAAATATAAATGGTGAAATGAGGAAGGGAAAAAAGGAAGGAACGAGGAAGGATACAAGTATGAATGGAAGGTTAAAACAAAGAAATGTGAAGGGAAGAGTGGAAGGAAGTTTGAAACAAAAGAAGGGTACAAAGAAGGAAGTGTTGAAGTTAGAATTAAAATAGGGACAGAAGGAAAGGGGGTGGGAGGAAAAGAGCAAAACAAAGAAGGGTGAAAGGAGGTTTGGAAAGATGAAAGGACGAGTGAAAGGATAGATGAATGAAAAAAGGACTGGAAGACTGCTGGAACAAAAGGATGAATGGAAGGGTGGAAAGATGGAAGAGTGCATGGAAGGGAGTTGGGTGGCTGGATGAGTTGAGAATGGAAGAAAGAAAGGATGGGTGAATGGATGGATGTGCAATACAAGTAAAGGGTAATCAGTTCCTTTTATATAGCATATGTGGCAAGGGCAAGGACACTGTCACTGCGTGCCACGGGATTCAAGTCACTGGGGGATCTGAATTTCAGATCATGTTGCCCTCACACACCTTTTTAGGGGTGTCATGCTTCATCATAGGGCGCTCCTCGTCGGACCGGCGCTGCAATGGCCGACGGGCCTGGTGGCAACTTTGGCGGAGTTCTTTTGATCTGTAGAGACGCCGTATGTGAGGTATGTATGTGGGCAGTCAGTGCTATGTGTTTTGTAATGTGAAAAAGTGATTATTAAAAAAGGCTCCAGGTCTATCGTAGTTTCTTTATTCACTCTTTGATCTGGGTCTTAATAAAAGCAGTGGAACCACCTGTCGGGCTTAAGGTACCTTGGTGGCTACTTGGTATCAGGTCGACATGTTTCGTGTCATAAGGGCTCCCAAATCGAGCGACACTTCTTCAGGACCTAAGTGTGACGAATCAGATTGAAATACGTCGAATGAGCTCCACCTCCCGAGTTGGGGGGGGTGCGTAAATGTGCCAACGGTGAGTCCCAAGTGAGGGGTCTCACCCAACCTTTCAACCTATGGTCGGCAGTGAGTTGTGGCACATGGAGAGGGGGAGAAACAGCTCAATACATTAAAGGTAGCCAACAGAGAGGTAGAGGTCAAGATCTCCTCTTACCAGGGCTCTCCCGCTTCCAAGTTCGGACCGGACTGCCGCACCGGCAGTCCGGTCCATAAATCATCATCTATTCCCTTTCAGACCAACCCCCTCCACAAACAGTCATCCGTGAATGCGGATCATTTCACCTAGCAGTATAGTGTACTACTATTGATACATTGAAACCAAGAAATGTTTTCTAAGGCTCCTCAGCTGGGCTACAATCTGGAGTATCTTGTGCTTGATATACTGAAAACATACCTTATAGCACTAATGAGCTCTGTGCTCAGGCCCAGCCTGGTGCAGCCAAAGATGTGTTTGTTGTGGCTCCATTCATTCCAACTAACATGTTATAGCGCTATTTTCATAGCGCTCAAATGCACCTCAGCGCTATTTCATCATACCTTTCAGCCATGCAACACAGCTAAAAGTTATGGGGAAAGCACTATGACGGCAGGGTTGCGAAGTTGAGAATAACAAGCTAACGAGGAGGGAGGGGGAGAAGGGAGGGGGGTAGTGAGAGCAGACAGCAAGGGGGGGGAGGAGGCTTAATGAGCCATGACAGAAAGGCAGATGACGGCTGCGGGGGTGCAGGCTCACATGCACTCAAGCTTTAGGCCACCAAAAGCCTATGGTGGCACTTTTAAAAGCCACTTACTAAATGTCTTGAAGAGACAGTATGCGCTGTCTCAGGCGAGACCTAAAAAGATATTACCCCACCCAAAACATTTTCAGAAAACTTTTCACAAAGCAGATCAAATCGCCATACAAATTTCACACCCATGATGCACAATTTGAACCAAAAACCTGACGACTACTGTCAACAGGGCTGCTCAGGTGATGGGCAGCTTAAAAAAAGTGCAGGTTTCAAGGGTTTCTTTTGCATGTTGTATACAAAAGTAGGTATGCAAGTAGGTCCTTCCCGTTGGTACACCAGTAGCACTCACCTACAGGAGGGTCTGTAATGCCTTCATTTTTCTCTCGATTAATATGCCCCCGCAGCTGCACTTCCTCTCCATTTGACACCCTCAGCAGAATGTCCCGATTCACAATTTTATAGCCTTTCAGGAAATAATGAAAATCTGCTTTAGTTTTGAAATGAGGTGAATTCTGCAAAAAGTCACAAACATGCACTACTACATAGAGTCATCAGGCATTATATAAAGTTGGGCAGATCCCATGACACCCGTCAAAACTAGCAGGCCCGCCGCCCATCTTACCAAGAGTGCATTGATGTTAAAAACAATCTAATTATGCAGGATTAAACATCTCCCACTTTTTAGCGAATGGACCGCCTTGTTAAATTCTAAATATAGCCCATAATTCTTTACCAGCAGACATGACCTCTAGGCATTTGCTACTGCTGAGAAGGCTAATTAACAGCCTTTACCAGCAGACATGACCTCTAGGCATTTGCTACTGCTGAGAAGGCTAATTAACAAACCAAGTCCAAAGGCTGAAAGAAAAGGAAATTAATGAACAAAAAAGAAGTTAAAGAATATGATACATTGAAAACTCTGAAATTCTTCGAGTCTAAAGGATCAGATATGATGACAATGAAGTTGTGAGGTTGTGATGACGTGATAATCTTCAATTACCAGAGGGAGCCATTGAGAAAGCTAATTAACAACTAAATAATTCTGTCATATACATTACTAATAAACAAAGTAGGCCTTAAACGTGCAGAACAAATAAATGTGCATACATTTCTTTCTCTACAATATAGAAAAATACTAAGCATTTGTTTAACTTCATGGGTTGCTGGTCTGTGGTATCTTTCCACGACTAACTGATGTAACATTACAAGGTCGCGCGGACTGAGGTGCGTTTTGGCAGAACAGCAAATGTTCTCATACTGTTATATTTTATGGTTCTTCCATCCACCATGAAGTACATGCAAGACATGTTGTGCAAAGAAATGATTTAATGAAATATATTCTGAAGTTGTTTTTTTTCCCATCTGGCGGAATGTACATAAATGTAATGAACGCCTGCACAGAAAATCATAATGTATTTGCATTTTAAAGATACAAGTGTCTGGACGTAAAGCAAGAGCACATTTCTTTTATCATGTAACATTTTGGTTCCTATCCCTGACAAAATGTTCTGTATTAAAGGTGTCACAAATTAGTTTTAGTTTTAGATACATGAATGGTTTGTTTTGTTCAAAACCTTTTAAGTCACACAAATGTATTGGGCAAGTAGCTCATTTCACAAGCTCATTCTACAAGCAACTTTATGAGCACATTTGAGCTCAGGTTGGTATTCTTGTGCAGACCACTCTGTTGTACAGTCTAATGATTGGTGTATTTGATTATGCTCGTTCAATTTGGCATGCATATTTTTTTCCAATCCATGTCCTGTGAGCATGCTGTTTTACTGATAATGGTGCTGCATTTGATACTCATATTGCTAGTGTAATGCTAAGTATATTTACTGAATACATCTAATACTTTGAAAAGAATGAGTGTCTTTGGTGAAATTCGTCTTGGCGTGGTTCAGAATCTAGTTTGCTTCACAATAACCCTGCAATATAGACCCTTCTTAGTAGAACAGAAGCATTAACCGTTTTTGACTGAGAATTGTGGTGGGCATTAAATTAATTTTAACCTCCAATTTGAGAATTCTCAGACAGGAGGACTGTCCCGGGGAGAGGTGATTCGGTTTTTCACTGGTAAGTAGAAGGCACTTTTGATGCGGAAGGAAGAAGTGTGAATTTAGGGCAGTGTTGGTGTTTTTTATTGATGCCACTATTGTTGATTGTGTGTTGACACTTAATGTATTCAAAGTGTTGACTTTTGGTGGACTTACGATTCAAGTATAGTGTTGATGGAGGATTCAAGTGTGGCATGCCAGTTTCTCAGGCTTCGGATTTATGTTTTTTTCAATAGCCAAGGTGTTTGTGTGTACTAATTTGGAATGAAGCAGTGGTACTACTTTATTTGTGAAAAAGGTAAAACTATTTCGAGGACGGTGTCGTTGATCGAGGCTTAGTTTTTGGTGTGATTGCATAGTGCTTCTACTTGATAGTGTACTTGTGGTTAGTATGAATTCCTTTCCTGCTTCCTGGTGATCACATATACAGTTGCCAATTGATTTTGTTTCATTTGTTTCAGTGTATATTGTATTTGTAACACTCGGTTTTGCATTCATTTAGTGTGCATTTGTTTTGCATTCATTTGAATTTTGTTTCAATTTGTGATTTTAACAATGGGTACAAAGTATGGTTAAGCCTGAAAAATTGCTGGAAGAGGCATAACTGTCTCCGCAGCTGGGAAGCCTAGCCCATGAAATGCTTATTAAGGTTTAATGCATACGTCTGTTATTGAAACAATGGAACACGGTCACAGAGAGTGACACAAAGTTAGTTACTGAGAACAGTACATCTGATTTAGAAAAAAATAATCTTTTCGGAGGCGATGTTTGTAGGATATGAAACCTCAGCCAACGTCTGTGTATCTTGAAGCATTAAACAAGTGAGAAAAACGAGCAAGTGAAAAAGCAAATCAGAGACACATAAAAGGGGCTAGGGTTGGCAAAGTTATTAAGGTTTGGATGGATTTTAGACTGCAGTGAAAACCGGCGTATAGAAGTGTTAGACACTGTGGAAGTATTTGCTTCTGTAAGTGGTTTGGCTGGCCAGAGATCAGTTGAAGGAAAAATCTAAAGAATCAAATCAGAATGATTCAGATCAGGAAAATAAAGAGGTTGATGAGCTGTTGGGTGCAAGACGTTCACCCTAAAATGAGGACGGAAAGCATAGATTGCAGAAAGATCTGCCTTTTCAGTGATTGTGAAATCGCTGAAGCGAGTTCTTGTGAAAGCAGAGGTTCAGCATGTAAGTTGAATCTGCAACATTTTTGCACTCATGCTATTTAAGTAATACACTTCTGACATTACCATTCAATTAGTTGCGGTTTCCGATTCTAGAAGCAGGTAAATGAGTGTGTCTTGCATTTGAGAAACTAGCTAATGACATTGATGTGAAAGTAGATAATGAAAGAATGCAGAAATGTTATGAATACAAATTTAAGGACACAGAAGAGTCAATACGTGACTATTATTTGAGACTGATGCAGGTGTACCAACATAGAGTGGGATGGAGGCTCCTACTAAAGAAGGTGTGTCGAATTTCACGTCTGCTTTTGTGCTGGGAATGGAACTACAGCTGAGAACACAACTTCAACAGTGTGAAATGCTGGAAAGCAAGGTGGAGGCAAGAGTCAAGGTAGAGGTAACATCTTCAATTATAATGGTAACAATGGGAAAAGGAAGCCTGGAGTGTGACAGATTTTGAAAAGAGGGTCTTTAGCATAGAGGATACAGATCGAATATGTCAATGAGACCCAGATGGTACCTGTAAGAATTCATTTCACAGAATGAGGTGATGGTCTCACAGATCTTGGCCCAACAGACACGTGCAGAACACACAACAGCTCTACAGAGATATGACTTCTTGACAATGTTTACTGCTACAGCTACAAAATGAAGTACAAGTTCGACAGAATACACAGGTACAAGTGAATTTGGCACACAGTTTGCAAGACAATCAGATTAGTAATCAACTTCCACAATTTGCAGCTATCCTAGCTACAAGGAACTAGTGAGACACAAGGACTGTGCCTGAGAGGCGGGAGGGGGGGGGGGGGGGGGGGGGAGGAGGACTGCATTTTTATTTTCGATAACTACAGTTTTTATTCACCTTCCCTCGGAGTAATAGGGGGCCAGCCAAGGCCCTGAACACAGCAGCTGAAATGGAGAGCAAATAGTCCGGAATTACAAGTGCCCACGGGGTAATGGAAGGAACGATTGAAGTCACAGATACCTGAACATAAATGTAAAAATAAGCCAGGGCTGTCAACACCCCTCACATAGCAAACAAGATGAGAAAGGCGACCATCAAACAGAAGAGACCCATGGCTTCGGCGAGAGCAAAGCCCAGAATGGCATAAGTAAAAAGCTGTTGTTTTAGGGATGGGTTTCTGGCATAGCCAATGATGAGACTCCCAAACACTGTACCAATGCCGGCACCAGATCCAGCCACTCTACGGTGGCAGCACCAGCGCAGATGAACTTGGCTGCAGTGTTGCTATCTCTGGAAACAGCACTGGTCTGAAACCCTCTGCAAGCGACTTGGGTCAATACATTCTGGACTGGCAGCACGGAGAGACTCTGCTCTGTGCTGGCTTCAGAACAGTTCAGCATGGATGCAGAGAGTGGTCGACAAAGCAGCCTGGAGCCTTTTTTCACCAAGGAGGGGTCGGACACAAACTTGGCGCAGGTGTACATGTTGAGGGTCAGCAAGGGATGGATACACAAGCAGCTGCTCAGGGACACAGAGGGGAAAAAAAAGCGAGGATGCATTCTTGGTGCAGATCTGGATGTAGACACTGAAGGCATAGTTAATGGTCTACTCAAAATCCACATTTAAAGTGGTGTAGGTTCCTAACCTATCCCTCTAAGGAAAAGAAGTCTAAGCTCTAACCTTTTCAAATAAATAAGTGGTTCATCAAATTTCAGCTTCTCTTCCAGTGACAACAGGTTCAGTTACAAAGGAGCTTGAATTTATGGTTAGGGAAACAAGCCCTGTGAACCTGTTGGGTAGAGATTTACTTTGTAAACTGAATTAGAACATTGGAATGCTGGAAGCTCCATTGAAAACAATGGAGTGCTCCGGGCTTATAATGGCTGGTATAAGCCGAGAGCTCCAACATTCCAATGCTTCTTTGTTCACAGCTCTGGCTGAACAAAGGCTTCGGGGGCCTGAGGGGATTTCAATCCCCTCAGCTCCCTGAAGCTTTTCTTTTATTTGTTAGAACATTCTGCCATCTAGTGGCAGAATGTTCTAATAGCCTTATAGCCCTTCGTAGCTGGGCTATACCGGCTATAAAGTCCCGCTGCTTTGTTAAAGTCCCTCGCTGACGATGCAGCGGGCCTGTAATAGCCGGTATAGCCCACTACGGCGGGCTATAAGGCTATATTATGTAATTAATCTCCCCCAAGATGCTTGCCCATATGTCCTTACTTTAGCCAACATACTTCCTCTGAAAGAAGAGGCCTCAGAATATCATTTACAACTAAAGATTAAGGTTGTGCATTCTCTCGCAAAATATCTTGATTATAGTCCAGCACTTTCAGTCCAAATTGTATTTGCAAGGCATATTTTTGGGATTGGGTCACCTAAAGGAACAGCTGATGGAGATACAGTTGTCATCAATTTTTTTTTTTTTTAAATAGTTTTTATTCGTCAATAAACACATATATTGCCGGCCCCTGAAACCCCAGAGGTATCGGCCCAAGCAGCGCACTGATCATGACATTGACATTTTTATCATAATAGGATACTTGGAATGCATTTCAGATGAAAACCAACCCCCCAACTCTCCCCCCTCCCGCCTCCCGGATCCCTCCCCCCGACCGCATCGTACTGTATCCAACAAACGACAGCTTGAATGAGCATAAGCCGGACAGATCCAACCCCAGTCCCTGCGTGCGCCCCCCCCCCTCCCGGGGGGAACTAGATGGACCCCTCCTCCCGCTCCTCTGGAACTGGCTCCAGGGGGAGACCCCTATAGTCTGCCCACCGCTTCCATATCTTGTAATGTTTATGGGGGCACCCCCTAGCTGCAAAAATGGGGAGCTCCAGGCCCATATTAAAGTCCAAACCCCTCTTCCACACATTCAGCGAGGGGACAGCCGGAGCCTTCCATGCCCGGGCGATATCCCTCTTGGCCAGCGTGAGACCCAGCAGCAATAAGTGTCTCTTGTATATGTTGCCACCAATATCCTCCATAATGTGCAGGAGTGTCAGCTTGGGGACTGCAGGAAGATCCCAGCCCAGTACCTCAGATAAGCAAGCCAACACCCCTCTCCAAAACCGAGACAATGACCCACAAAGCCACACCGTGTGGAAGAAGGAGCCCTCCTCCGGTCCACAGCGGAGACACTCCGGAGAGACAATCAGGCCCGCCCGCCACAGCCTCCGCCGGGTAAAATAAGCCCTATGCAGATATTTAAATTGTATAAGACGGAGTTGGATAGCTATGGCCGCCCCCCGAGGCGAGGCCAGTGCATCTGTCCAGTCCGTCTCGTCGAGGGGCCCAACATCGTCCTCCCATTTCCCTTTGAGCTGCTGGAGCGAAGGGGCGCTGAGGATAACGAGCGTTCGATATATCTTGGAGATTTCTTTTCTTGAAGGTCTCCCATAAAAAGCTTCGCTTCCACTGGGCTAAAGTCAGCTATGGAGTCTAACCCCGCCAGGCTGGGGGAGAGTGCGTGGCGAAACTGTAGATATCTATGGAACTGCGTCCGTGGCATGCTGAATTCCTGTTGAAGTTCCTGGAAGGACTTCAGAACGCACCCCCGCACCACATCACCTATGGTGGAGATTCCTATCCGATCCCACCCCTCAAACCCTGACAGAGCCGTCATCTGTGGTAGTCTCCCATTGTGCCACAAAGGGGTCTCCCGCGTGAGCACGCCCCACCACCCAATGCGCGTCAGCGCCTGGCGCCAAATTTGAAAAACTACCTGCGTCACCGGTGGCAAACGCGCCCGATGCACGGCGGAGTAAAGCAGGGTATGAAGTGTGTGTGGGGCCATGAGCCGCCGCTCCACAGCGTACGCCGGGTCCCCCCCTTCCCATACCACCACTCGTTCAGAACCAGCAGGTGGGAGGCATGATAATATGAGAGCAGATCCGACGTTGCCAGACCCCCAGCATATGTTGAGAGGAAGCACGTCTGTAGGGCCACTCGCGCCACCCCACCCTCCCACAGAAACTGACCCAGGGTCGAGTTCACCCGACGGAACCATTCCGGTGGGATCACATAAGGGTGATTCTGCAGCTGGTACAGAAGGCGAGGAAGAGCCACCATTTTGAAAATCGCAGACCGGCCAAAGATAGTGAGCGGCATGCGAGTCCACAATTTAATGTCCCGGCAAACCCGCTCCCACACGGGCACCACGTTTCGCCCCCAAGAAATCGCAGGAGTAGGTGATAAGAATACCCCTAAATACTGAAGCCCCCCCTCCGCCATCCGCACCGAGGACGCCCACTCCTGCAGCGGAGTCGAACCCCCCAGAACACATAATGTGGACTTCTGGGAATTCATGAAAAGACCCGACGTTTCACCAAATATCTGCATGATACGGAGCAGCCTGGGCCCCGTTCGGTCGAGGTCCGTCAGGAAAAAAAGGACATCGTCCGCGTAGAGGGCTATACGATCGGCCAGGCCAGTTTACCACTCCAATCCGGAGATCTGCGCGTCCATTCGCACCCACACCGCCAACGGTTCCATGGCCAGGGCAAACAGATACGGGGACAGGGGGCACCCCTGGCGTGTTCCACGCCGTACGGGGAACGGCAATGAGGACACCCCCGCCACCCTGACCGAAGCCGTAATCTCCGTATAGAGAAGCCCCACATAGGACAGGAACCGTGGCCCGAAGTACAAACGCTGCAGCAGCAGGAACTAATAACGCCAGCTAAGGGAATCAAACGCCCTATCCATATCCGCCAACAATAGGGCTGCCGGGATCCCCAGCCGCTGCACTTCAGCGATCGCCACATGAGCCCGCCGGATGTTATGTCGCGTGGCACGGGAGGGCATGAACCCCGCCTGGTCCGGATGGACCAGCGAGGCAATGTATGGCAGGAGTCGATTGGCCAAGGCTTTCGCCAGAATTTTAGCCTCCACATTGAGGAGGGAGATCGGACGATAAGAGGCGTGCTCCTCCGGGGGCCTGCCCGGCTTATGGAACACTACAATCTCAGCATGCCTCCAGTCCCGGGGCAACAACCCACACTCTCGGGCCTCCTCCACCACCGCCGTATAATGTGGACCTAATTGGAGAAAATACTTCTTAAAAAACTCACTCGGGAACCCATTCGGGCCCGGGGCCTTGCCCGGGTTCAGGCCACCCAGCGCCTCCCCCAATTCTTCCACTGTTAGCGGAAGATCCAATGACGTCCGTGCCGTTTCTGATAACGCCGTGACAGGTTGATCACTCAGGAATCGCTCCACGGCCGTTGCTGTGAGGCTTTCACAGGGACTATATAGACCTGCATAGTAGGTAGCAAAGCTATTGGCTAGCGCCCCCGGGTCCACTATGGGAATGCCCCCGGGGTCCACTATCCCTGGGAGGTCCTGAGCATGATACATCCCAAGGCACAGCCTGTGCAGCATTGCACCCGACTTGTCTCCCCATTGGTACACTCGACTCCTAGTGGCTAGCCACACCTGACGTGCCTCGTCAAGCAGCAGGGAGCCATATGTCTGCTGCGCATAAAGTAACTGCCGACAATACGCCTCACTCCCATCCCCCCGGCCCCTACGCTCCAACTCCAGAACCTCAGCCTCCGCCCAAACTAGCCCCGCTCGGCGCTCACGGCGGGCCGCCGCACAGAAGGAGATATCCGCTCCGCGGAGTGTCGGCTTCAGCGCCTTCCACAACATGTCCGCCCCGGACACGGAGCCCACATTCCGTGACAGATACCGATCTACCGCCTCCGTCATATGCACCCTATAGTCGTTTTGTTGCAGGTGCCGCAGGACCGCAGACACCGGGGAGTGGTCCGAGAGCCCTCGCGGTAGGATCTCCGCCGCATCCAACCGGGACTCCGCAGCCCCGATAGGAAAATGTAGTCTAGCCGGGAGAAGGAGCCGTGCACCGCCGACAAATATGTGTAAGCACAAGCAGTACAATGGCACCGCCTCCAGACATCCACCCACGCCAGGCCACCCACCAGCGCGTGAAGTTTCGTCTGTCCACCCCCCCCTCTCCCCCGGCCCCCTGACAGTCGGTCCCTAGAAAGATCCATCACATCATTCCAGTCCCCTCCTATGATCCCCGGGACCTCTGGGATGTCTGCCCAGCGCGCCATGAGTTGTTCCGCGAATGTCCAGGACAAGGGGGGGGGGGGGCGTACACACTACCGAACACCACCCGCTCCGATCCAATCCGGCCCAGAACAAAAACGTACCTCCCATATGTGTCTGCCCATGTCTGAGAATGCACAAAAGAGACCCGCTTGTGAACCAAGATACCCACACCCCTGGAACCCTAAACAAACCCCGCATGAAACACTTGTGTGTAGCCGTAGCGTTGAAGGCAGAGCACCCTCGTCCCAAACAGGTGTGTCTCCTGTAGGATTAACACGTCCGCCGAGGCCCTCTTTGCGTACTGCAGGATCGCCCCCCTCTTGATCTTATCTAGGGCACCCCGAACATTCCAGCTCAGCACTTTGATTGTGGCTAATCGCCCAGTAATCCCCCGGGAATCTGCCGCCATAGGAAACATACCCAAGACATAATGGCCACTCAGGGACTCCGGCGTCCGCCCCGTCCACGCCCAGCTCTGTACTAAGGTGCGGTCAACCCCTAATCTAAAACCCCAACTACCCAACAGTCCCCCCAACCCCGCTCCCCCCACCCCATACCTCACAAACATGGAAGTACCTCTTGCGGTGAGAAACTTCCCCAGGCCCAAACCATGAACCTCAGTAGTTCTCAACCAATGGATCCCCAACGTGCCCTCCGCAACCAAGTCCCAAAGACCCCACCCGCAACTTGCTACGGTGGTCGCCCTTCACATCAGTCCCCCGGGCCAAGGCAACCCCCTGCATTAAGGAGAATGAAGCAGCCGGCGGCATGTCCATGACGTGGAGACCCAGAAGACCTGCTCCCAAGGAACTCCCGGGCCCTCAGGATCCAGCCGGCAGATGGCCTGCCTCCGGGCCAGCCCCACGCCGGGCCCCCCCGGACTTTTGACGACGACGGGATCTGGAACGCCGCTGCCTCTTAGAGGTAGTCCCCGCCGCCTCAATCTGGGATGAGTCGGATTCTCTACCGGGGGGTGTATGAGGACGCAGCTTTACTGTCTCATCTGTCCATTTAAATACGTCCTCTGGAGACTCGAAGAACAATGTTCGGGACTCATATACGACCCTCAGGCGCGCTGGATAGAGAAGAGCATGGGATAAATGAAGCTCTCGCAACCTGGCCTTGGCCGCTAGGAAAGACTGCCGCTGCTGTTGGACCATACGTGTATAGTCTGGGAATATAAGTATGCAGGAATTTTCGAACTGCAGAGGCTCCCTCTTCCTGGCCTGGCGGAGGATGACATCCCTGTCGTGATAGTTCAGGAGTTTGGCGATGATCGGGCGAGGACGGGCCCCCACTGGCGGCCTCTGGACCAGCACCCGATGCGCCCGCTCCACCACGAAGCAGCGGGACAGCGATTCAGCCGGGAGCCAGCCCTCTAGCCACTGGGAGAGGAAGCGCTCCATGTTGTTCCCCTCGCAGCCCTCCGGAAAACCCACAAAGCGCAAGTTATTCCTGCGGGCCCGCCCTTCGGCATCCTCGACCCTGCCCGCCAGGCCCCGCTGGGTCGACTACAGGGCCGCAACCTGCTTCCTCAGTGTCGCAACCTCATCCTCCACGCTCGACACCCTGGTTTCAGTCTCTGTAATGCGGGCCACCGCGTTTCGCAGATCTTGACGCAGAAGCATCACGTCCGAACCAACTGCCCCAATCTTGGCATCCAGCATGTCCCGGGATTGCGTTATGGCTGCTAGGAGGGCTGCATGGTCCGGCGCTACCACCGAAGGGCCCCCGGCCACCATCCCCGCCAGGCCCGGGCCCGTGTATTTATCGATGGGCCCCTGCTTCGCCTCCCCTCCACCAGGTTTGTCTCTGGTCATTGTCGCAGACCGATGCTCCAAGGCCACGGCCGTGCAAAATCCCCCGGGCCCGACTGTGGATCTTCTCCCCCCCTTGCGTGGCTACCTCCAGGATAGTGCCCCTGTCACCAGTCCTCCGCCCCAGTCATCATGGGAAACCACAGGGGTCAAGGCCCAGCCGGTCCTCTGGCACTCAGCCCGCGTCAGACCAGGCCCAGTCTCTGCCAAAAAAGGGGGGGCCAGGCGCTGCCGCTCCAATAATGTCCCGGGGCAAACGCGACGTCCACCACAACCCAGCCGGCCAAATCAATTGTGTCCCGTCGTCTCCAGGATCCAACAGGCCGCAGCCCTCACCAACTGGGCCGGGCGGCCGCCCGGCAGCCTCCGTCGCTCCCCACCAGACACCTCGCCCCACCGCGACCCGAACCGGCCGCCGCACCCCCAACAATCACTGGCTCATCCGGGGGGGAGAGGGGGGGGGGGGGGGGGGGGAAGCAGTCACAGCACACCGGGGACCGGGGCGCCACCCCACCTCAGGGCCGGGACACTCACCACACCTCGCTATCGCGTGGGCCCCTCCAGGCCGGAACGCCCCAGGATGCCTCCACCGGACCTCTTCAATCTGGGCCAAGTCGTCGTCCCCAAGGCGCCGCTCCACCTCCAGCCCCACAGAGTCGCCGTCTGGCCGCCACCTATACAGGGCGCCTCTCCGCCGCAGCCTCTTTCGGGCAGATCTAGCCCCGCCTCTTCGCACACGCGAGGCCGCGGCTTCCAGCGCCGCTCCAGGCCGCAACCGCCACTCGGCCACCCCGCGGCTCACGGAGGGCCCAGGCCGTCGGGAGCGCTCCAAGCGCCGCCGCTACTCGTCGTCCGTGACTGCCCACTGGCAGGGCACCTCAGCCCCGGGGGCAAGGATATTTACGGCGGATAATTGATACGGGCGGGCAGAAGCCGGCTTAAGGCGCGTCCGCCATCTTGGCTCACCAAGCCACGCCCCCCGTTGTCATCAATTTTAAGGATCCACACATTGTGAAGCACTTGCTTTCTCGAGTTTGTAATCTCTTTAGCATCTCTAGTGACATTTTGACTCTCACGTTTGGTTTTTATTATAAACCTGTTTTTCCCACCACTACTAGGTCTCAAAAGTTTAGTCACTTATTACCTTCAGTGCCAGGCTTTAATGTCTCATGACAGAACCGCTTTATGCCACACCAGGATGCTACAGATATTGATTAATGATTGAGACCCCCCCCCCCCCGCTGCAATTGGAACGAATCTCAGGGTAGATTATTTTATTTGTGGAGCTCCATACATGGGTAGCACTGGCATAATAAAGGCAGTAAGCAAGAATATTGCTGGATATGCCACGAAGGCAGATTGTAGTTTTGGTATACTTTTATTTGAGGATTTATTGTATTGCAACAAGAGACTTGAGAAAAGCTGGAGATCCACCATGATGGATACAACAGCTATTCTAAAGCTGCCCAACCATCCAGATTAGAAAGAGTTTAAGGGGGTGTTCAATACAGACTAAGCTTTCTCAGAATTGTGTCACCACAGCTGTCCCTGTGGAAAATAAGAGTATTCAACCTTTAATTATTAAATGCAATAGCAATTTTTAATAGTGTGTATTTAACTTTTATAATAATCATTTTTCATATTCAAACATGGATCATTTAAAAAATCTGTTTTCAGTAATGGATAAGGCCACATCAAGCAACACAGTGAAGGCCTGAATTGTGTAAATGCAATAGTCAGTGGAGATTTTAGTTTAAATGCAATTCTAACTGTCTATACACTAGAACAGGACAATTCCACCTTGCGCACCAAGCTCAGCAACCTTATTTGTGAGATGGACTTAATATGTTCCCAAGATCTATATAATCCACAAAAGCCGGTTGTCCCTACTTTATTTTGGCCGTAGACGCAGCTGTGTTATAGATTATATATTTTTTGCCATTCCCTAGTAAGTCGTGTTAAGAACTGTGAGAATGTTGATTTGTGAATTGGAGATCATAACTCCCTTACTGTGTCCCTCGATCTCCTGGTTACTCTTTGTGTCTCCGACACGAACACTAACTTGCAATTAGGAACCAAGAATAGTAACCTGTGCCTGGTCTGGAAATGATCACACCCAGGCAGCTTCTTAGAAAAAGCAATAAAGGAAACTTATAGGGCTTTCATTGATTGCCTTCCACTCCCCAAAATGGTGGTCTGATTCAGCTTGTTATTTGGCTAATTGCAATCTAAGATTAGCACTGTGGGCTAATCCCAGGGACAGGACATGACGAGATTAAAGAGCTTTAGGGCCCATTTTAAGAATTCTCTGAAACTAAGGAAAAATGTTATCAAAGCATTGAACCATGAGGCTGTAATGGATGCCAATAAGCTAAAAAACGGTGATGGATTTAAACCATGATCTCTTGACTTGGTAAGAGTATTCTGCATCATTCAGAAACTCTGTCCATCACCACCCCCTTTTTCCCAAATCGATTTTATCCACACTCAGTGTGGGAGGGTATGCTCAGACGTGAGTCCCTTGCTCATTGCACCATCAGGACTCAGGCAAGCCGGGCCGACGAAGGCTGTGATGCCAGAAACCGGTCCCCGGAAGCTTGTTTCCTTCCCAGTATAAGAATTGGCTTGGTAGTTTGGTTTGCCCTGTTCCCATCATGCACTGGGACAGGTACAGACTAATTTGCATGTAGCCAGGTTCTGAGCTGGGATGGTGCAGTGAGCTAAAAAACGGTGATGGATTTAAACCATGATCTCTTGACTTGGTAAGAGTATTCTGCATCATTCAGAAACTCTGTCCATCACCACCCCCTTTTTCCCAAATCGATTTTATCCACACTCAGTGTGGGAGGGTATGCTCAGACGTGAGTCCCTTGCTCATTGCACCATCAGGACTCAGGCAAGCCGGGCCGACGAAGGCTGTGATGCCAGAAACCGGTCCCCGGAAGCTTGTTTCCTTCCCAGTATAAGAATTGGCTTGGTAGTTTGGTTTGCCCTGTTCCCATCATGCACTGGGACAGGTACAGACTAATTTGCATGTAGCCAGGTTCTGAGCTGGGATGGTGCAGTGAGCTAAAAAATGGTGATGGATTTAAACCATGATCTCTTGACTTGGTAAGAGTATTCTGCATCATTCAGAAACTCTGTCCATCACCACCCCCTTTTTCCCAAATCGATTTTATCCACACTCAGTGTGGGAGGGTATGCTCAGACGTGAGTCCCTTGCTCATTGCACCATCAGGACTCAGGCAAGCCGGGCCGACGAAGGCTGTGATGCCAGAAACCGGTCCCCGGAAGCTTGTTTCCTTTCCAGTATAAGAATTGGCTTGGTAGTTTGGTTTGCCCTGTTCCCATCATGCACTGGGACAGGTACAGACTAATTTGCATGTAGCCAGGTTCTGAGCTGGGATGGTGCAGTGAGCTAAAAAACGGTGATGGATTTAAACCATGATCTCTTGACTTGGTAAGAGTATTCTGCATCATTCAGAAACTCTGTCCATCACCACCCCCTTTTTCCCAAATGGATGCCAATAAGAACAAGCATTTATAATGCAATAGGTCTCGCAGTTACGCGAGTTTGAGCTATTGGCATTGTAAATGGCTATGCCTTGTATTTTGATTTTTGTTTTTAAAACATAAATAAAAGACATCGTCATTTACAAAGGCAATAGCTTAAAGTCGCGTAAATGTGAGACCTATTGCATTGCAAATGCTTGTTGTCATTATGTCAGTGCTCAGAATATGTGACTATTTGGGACCTGCAGGGGGTGCTATGTTAGAGTCCTCTATTGACCATTAATTTGTGGCAGCTCTGTTTGCTTCTGCAGCTGGTTAGTAAGTAGTACACAAACTACTGCTCCTTACAGAATTTATATGTTCTCCTGCATCCCTCATCCCACTTCAGCTTTTCGGAGTCAAGATCTCTGCACCACTCACTATAATAATTTTCATAGCCCCCAAATGCTATGTGCCATGAAAGAAGAGTATACTTCAAACCGAATATAACACAATTACTATGTGGAGTCCCTTGGGTAGTAGGAGGGTCTCTGGTGTGATTCAGTGTGTAACCTTCATCTCCAAAGAATTACTCAGTATTGTCAATTTATAGTTTACTTGATTTTGCTAGATTGGTTAGTTGACAGTTAGGCACAGTCAGGGGATGTCAGGTCCACTGTGTTTGAAAATCTGCCTTCGAACTAGAGAAATAAATAGTCAGAAAAAAGTCCTCTTACCCAGTAAAATCAAAGCTTGGTGGATCTCCTTCATCACATTTTGATAAAACTCCTTCTGGCATTTATCTAGAAGTTTCCACTCTGCCTCCGAGAAATAGGCAGCAACATCACTGAAAGTGACTGGGCCCTGAAGGGATACAGCAATGTAAAAGGAGATTAGTGGCTTTTATGTAACGAACTACATGGTAAAACACACAGCAGAAGGGCTCCTCCCAACCACCCTCAAACACACACACAAAATCACAGAGCCACAGCTGTGCCACTCAAGTATTGCCATACCCATTCAAAGTGCCTTTGCTGCCTCAGAGCTAGGTCATGTTCTTTCGACTGGTTTACTATTGCAGTTTGAGCATATGCAGAAAGGCAAAGTCTCAAAATATCTAGGGCAGTCATGTATATTTCGAGCACTGCCCAAGGGCGGCTGATACATGGCACATTGATGGTTTACCTTCGGGTCAAAGCCACACAGGACTGAATAAGGTTCATTCCTTGTCCACTGTTTTCCATGAGAACATGCCTGCCTTCACATTTATCAATGTGTTACAGCAAACAAATGATGGACGGAATGCTGACAATGAAAACATTCTCCCCCAGTCAAAAGATCTGGGTTAAATCCATCGTTCTTTTGTCCACTACGCCACCCCAGTTTGGACCCAGTCATATGCAAATCAGTCTTGACCCTGTGCCCCATGGAAACAGTCCAGACTGAACTGCCAGGCCAGGTCCTCCCTGGACCAGAAACAAGCATCCTGGGATCCATGGTAACTGCCAGGCCGGTCCTAGGATGCTTGTTTCCGCTCCAGGGTGGACCTGGACACTTATCTGAAAAGACCTGGAAGGAACAGTCTGTCAGGAAGGACCTTAACCATGCAAGTGTGCCGGTTATGCCCAGACGTGGGTCCTGAGCTCACTGTGCCACTGGATTCAAGCTATCCTGGCTGATGAGGGGTGAAACCCTGAAACCAATCCTAGGATGCTTGTTTCCGGTCCAGGGAGGACCTGGCTTGGCAGTTCGTGCTGGACTGTTCCCATGAGGCAAAGGGTCAAGACTGATTTGCATATGGCCAGGTCTAAACTGGGGTGGCATGGTGAGAATAAGAATGATGGATTTAACCCAGATCTCTTGACTGGGGGTTAATGTTTTGATTTGTTCTGCATTCCATCCATCAATTGTGTGTATTTTGCTTTCTTGCCCTAAGTGCGCAGGGTATGCCTTGACGTGGGTCCCGGGCTCACTGTGCCACTGGATTCAAGTTATCATGGCTAATATGGGGTGAAACCCAGAAACCGGCCCTAGGATGCTTGTTTCCGGTACAGGAAGGACCTGGCTTGGCAGTTCGGGCTGGACTGTTCCCATTAGGCACAGGGTCAAGACTGATTTGCATATGGCCAGGTCTAAACTGGGGTTGCATTGTGAGCAAAAGAATGATGGATTTAACCCAGATCTCTTGATTGGGGGTGAATGATTGGACTTGTTCTGAATTCCGTCCATCAATTGTGTCTCTTTTGCTTCCACATTTATCAAGGCAGAGAAAATATGCCCTTTTAACACAACACATGCGTGTCTGGAACAACTTGAACCTGGAAAACAAATCACTAAATAGCCTAAAACCCCTATATATGGGCAAAAGGCGGCTAAAATCTGGCCCTAGTAAGAGCCCCCAGTCCTTTGCTTCTTCCCCAAGATTTTGAGAACCGAAAAAAAGACCAGTCTTGATAATTATGCATTAAAGTAATTTGGCAAATCTGGATGTGTTTTTTCAATGGGGTTAACGGGGCGTAGACGTGAAGATGGTAAAAAGAAAGAACCAGGCTTGTATAACGAAAGATGCCGCTTAACAATGAGAGAGGATGGGAGACTTTGGATAATTATTATCATAAGTTGTGATTTAATGGAAGAGATGCAAATTTGGTTTGTTATAGGAGGTTGTGATAGTATTACAATGATTCAGCCATAAGGAGTTAAGGAGGATACTTAATGACTTACTTCCACCCAACTATTCTCTTTATATAACGAAGGGACGAAGAGCATGGTGGCAGTATAAAGTAAAGCCAAAAAAGCCATGAATGAATATGGTTTTGCAGCAAAGAGAACTTCCGTGGAGTTTAGCTACATGCGGTTTTGAGTGGTTCCTTGCTCCATGTAACTAATACAATCAATTATCTAATGAAAAACGTTGATTCAGAATGTTGTGAATGCTACAGTAATGTTTAACCTTAACTTTTTTCGGATCTAGTCCAAAATATAGTTCTCACACAAGTCTGTCTGTGTGGATTATCACACAAGGGCATGGTTAGAAACATCCCATAGCTCACCCATTTTAATCTGCACAGCCAAGGCTGCGGCTTCTTTTCAATGGTTCACAAAGTGTCCCTCCTCACCATATTGCAAAATCTGCTAAAAGAGTGTAGTGAAAAGTGCAACCTAGTTGGACTGGCTTACACAGCATATCAGACAGAATATTAAGAGCTAGTGGTGCAGACCTTTCATTCTCTGGTGTGTTGACAGCCTCATTAACAAGGTTCAAGTTTATGATACATGCGGTAACCCAAGGTTGATTCTACCTCTTCTGACCAACCACCTCTGCTCTCATAAGTCACTGAATTAAATTGTAAAACGTGCAGCTGAAAAGTCAGTACAGATAAGGCACAAAGTGTTAATATGCTTTATTAACAAGCATTTGTCATGTTTTTATATCTGGAGAAAATGTATTTAAGGAAACTTGTTCAGAAGAAACTTTCTTTCCAAACAGCTTGCTCGGAGATTTAAACAAGCATTGGCATAGCCAATAGGTCTCGCTTTTGGGACCTTATAAGTATTTATTTATGCAGCACAATTTCTTTGGTGCAACAACAACTGTTGCATGGGTAAACACTTACAAGGTCCCAAAGGCGAGACCTATTGGCTATGCCAATGCTTGTTTTTGGTAGGCACGGGGAAATTACATGATTTGCCCAGAATCACAGGATGTTGAGCAGACTACGTGACTTGAACCCGGTTTCCCTGCTCCCAAGCCGGCAGCTCTGGCCGTTAGGCCACATTAGGTTCCTCTTCGAACACAGCACCATGGATAAGAGGCCGCGGAGAGTTGCAGCGTTTCAACACTCCCTTTCCTGCTCTACCGCCTGCTTTGCCACCATAGCGCTCTTCCCTCCATCCCCCAGTCTGCTGCTTTGGCACCGTTTTTATGCCAGCGTAATCACTACCCTTTGCCCGTCTTCTTCTCCGAAGCCCATGGAACCAAAATACAATCTGGAAATTTTGAGTGTGGTCGAGGATTGGTCCCGTGGGCCCAGCCCGTGTTACTACCCCCGGATACAAAGTCAATTCAAGGCTCGCCCCTCCGAAACCCATGTACCCAGGTGCCTCCGCGTCCCCTTAAAATGGGGTTCGTGGCTTGAAGGGCATCGCTACTGGCGCACAGACTACGCGGCCGTGAGCTAAAAATGCATTCCGCATTAAAAGCATTAACTATGGCTTTTATGAGCGCTTTACATCGGCTTCTAAACCTCCCTGGGCTAGAAAAATCTCCCTGGAGACCAGACGTAAGAGTGGGTTTTGAGGAGGGGGCAGGCCTGGCGAAGGGAGAGATGTTTACCAGTAAGACATCCGCTCCATGGAAATCATACAACAAAAGACATACATGGCCGACCCACTTGGCAGGTTCCCTCGGTTTGTTTTCGACGCGATATGCAGATTTCTGAGAAATGTTTTTTTCGATGAAAAATCTGGAACTCTTCACCAGCCGCTTTGGGCATCATTACCGGAAAATCATTTTTTGGAGAGAGAAGTCGCGGTATAGATTTAAACAAAAAAAATTTATATTTTGCAAAAAGTAGGAAGCTTAAACGCTGAGGATGTGATAACTGAGCCCTGCTTGAGGTGCGGAGGTGGGGCTGGGGGTTGGGGGGCAGTTCTTCGATGCATAACACCTAATTTGAGGGCCAGATTGGGTAACTCTTCGCGTAATCGGTAGAGGGAAGTAAATCCCCCGCTCTGCATACGCTGGATGCGTGAGTTCTTGGCACGAGGACAGGCTCGCGAGCAGCTGACTCCTGAACACAGGGTCACTTTAGGAACTGGACATTTGAATATTAAACCTCGCATTTAGAGTTAACCTGATTCCGTGGATTAAAATATGCTGTAAACGTCTCCCCGGCAAGGAGCAACAAAAGGTTGCCACCAGCCGGTACTGGCGCAAATATCACCTTCTCGATGTCGTAATTACAGTTGTAAATCCGAATTGTGTTATTGCGTTTGGGCCGCAGGCAGGTGAAAAGGCGCACTAGGCAGAGAGGCGCTGGGCATCCTTTCGGAGCGGATTAAGAGAGCAGAGCACGCAGGGCGAGTGACCTCGAAGAGCAGGGCTTTACTCAGATATCTACTTCAACAAGCATTGGCCGTGCGGCCGTGAAATTAACGCCGTGCGGCCATGAAAGAGAAAGTGAGTCACACGGGTAACATGGAAGGGTGGGGGGGTGAGTGCTAAAGCAACACAGGGAAGGCTGGCATATGGTGATCACTTTCGCGGCCGCTTTGATGTTCTCAGTGGCCGCGCGGCTCACTGAGAACATCAAAGCGGCCACGAAAGTGATCAGCAGGTTGCCAAATGGTGCGCGCGCCCGGCGCACATGCACTGTAGCTGGAGGCCTGAAAAGCACTAGGTTGCACTTCCAAATCCCACTTTCTATAGCTCTCGCCAGAGCAGCGCTAAAGCGCTGGCTCAGGGGAGACCTAAAAAACTGATGCAAACGCCAAATGCTATCTATTCTGGTGAACGCACTGAATTGTGGAATAAAGACACCAGTAGTTTCCCCAGTTTCTCTTGAGGGAGAGCGGAGATGCATTATCTACCACTTCTTGTCTCCTCTCTCTTTGGTCATCACTCGTTCTATGCCCCTGCCGGCCCCTTTCCTTCCATTAGTTTTTAGGTTGCGCCTAGCAACATATGCGCCGCCTAGAAGAGACATGCAGTATAGATATGAGCTTATAACAAATGCCCAACTTTTTCATTGGCTCTTCTTACTGTCCTTTAGAAATGCTGGCTTTTTATTGGTGAATACTCTTAGAAGTCTCTCCTGTTGTCCCGCCTGTAGACTGGCCCTGCTACATGAATCCTTCACTACAAGCCATGTGTTTTCCTTCAGTGCACTACGTTGTCTTTCCCTCTGTCCTTGCTGCTGGTCCTAGTTCACTTAATCTCCTGTGTCTCCTAGAACAACACCTCCCATCCCTCGCAGCTGCTCTTCACTCCCTCTCATGGGCTGCAGCTGCCTCCTCCTCAGTTAATGGTGTGAGGAGGAAGTTGGAATTTTGTTTTAATCAAATACTTTGTGCTGTTAATTTAGTTAAAATAAAATATTTTTCATCCACTTCCAGCTACAGTAGGCGTACCGCGTGCCCTGCCCTCAATACAAACATTGCCAACTACACCACTGTCTGAATTCACAGCCAAAACTAACATCTCTTTATGACATCGACCTCCGAAACTATATTTCGCAGTTATATAGAACCCCTGTGTTTCTAGAGTAACTATGCAACAGTGCCATTTTAAAGCACAGATCTTCACAGGCTGACTCAGCGGCGTTGAGTCATTTGACTGTGTCCTGTTTTTTCAGTCAGATAAAGACAAATGGGGAGAGGGTCAGACATGGCCGCTCGTCGATAAAGCAGGCCTGGAGACTGCGCAGCCGGGTCCCCAGATGCCACAACCTGAGGCGAAGAAAGGGGGCTCGCGCTCACAGCCCTCCGGCTCTGCCGTAAATTCCTTGAATCTCCATGCCCTTCATTTATTCTTTTGCTTTTAGACATCTGAAAGCGATTAAGAACAATATGCAGTGGTTGAAATGGAAAAATACAAGTGCAGGTACTCTTTACCAGAGTACCTGTTTGTTTTAGAGAAGTGCTGGTACTCTCCAATTAAAAGTATCACTTCACTCTTGAAAAGTGCTGGTACTCCTGCAGTATACAAAATTATAATAATACAAGTTTTAGAACTTAATGTATTAACATTAGAGCGATCTTCGCTGCTTTTTCTAGGGAGTATTCAACGCTTTTCATCTAGTGCGGGTTGTGGACTTTCAGACTGGGAGATTCGGAATAATGTCCCCAAATTCTAGCTGCTTTGTGACTTTATCAAGAAACTGTGTGACTGTGGGTATTTCACATAACCTCTCTGCTTGCAAATGCATAACGCGCACGCATGCATTTGCGCAACTGCACCTAACATGAAACCAATTACACAGTGCGCCGTCCCATAACAGGGCGCTCAGTGCCAGGGAGTCAGCGCTCAGTTAGAGGTTACCCTTCGTGTCAATGTGATTCTTCTTCAGAGGAACGCTCAGTGCATGTACATTGATCAGGGGTCTCATTATCCTTGTCCTTAGATTTCAAAGGAATCCGAAATCATTATTTTTTCAGATGGAGGATGGTCTTTGTGAGAAGTTGGCCTGGCATATGCTGTTCCTAGTTATAGGGACACCTTGCACCAGTCCAATTCGACTCCTATTGATGATAGGTTTAAGACAACCTTTAAAGAAAGCTATCCTAGTGGTAGCTGTGGAGAGCAGCCTTCAGGCTAAGTCTTGAAGGAGTGTTAAGCTTATTGTTTTACCATAATAACCTCTTGAATAACCAAATGAAAGAGTAGCCCACACAGGTATATATATAAAATATATGTATTTATTCTAGACAGAATCCCACAGTCACTTTATGTGGCTAGTGGCAAAGTTACAATTCAAACAAGCATTTATAAACACAATAAATAGCACAGAAATCAATGGGCCCCAGGGGGGGACCAAACCATATACTAAAATAGTGGTATAAGAACCACGACAATTCTACAGGCAATGCCTAGGGCATTCAGGATCGCTGGCCCCTTTAGAATCCACCCACAGTTAAGAAGAAGGGGACCCACGGGAGGCGTGTGCAGTGCGAGAAGTTGCTATCGGGATCGCAATGTTAGCCTATGGAGAATGTCGCGGTTGAATAATTAAGGTTTAAGGACACTTCTAACAACAGTACAAAGTTAAGACTTGAGACTTAAGGCTTTGGAGAGCCCACCACCACGGAAGTACCGAAGTACCACTGTTACCTGCCCCAGGGAAGCCGGGTGCATAGGTCGATTCTGGTGTCGGGTCGCGGGCTGATTTTCTATGGAAAAGGAGTCCAAACTGCTGCTAGCTGAAAGTGTCGTTGAAGTCGTGAAGATTAAAGTTGAAGAGAAGACAAAGATGAACCTGAAAGCAGAGGGGACAGAGTCTGGGTCACAGCACAGTGACCAGGGAGCTCACAGGAAGGAACTCGTGGATGTCGGGTGCTTCAGGTGTGGAAGGTACAGCTGGGCTCTGCAGTCACGGGCTCCGGGAGGCTTCAAGGAAGGCCAGCTTCTGGAGGGCGACTGTCCCACGTCGGCTGAGGGTCGCTGCGGTGTTAGTGTCCCGATTGGATCCACTAAGCATTGGCAACCGCAACCCACGCAAGATGAACAAAGCAGCTGCTGGTGCAGACCCACGAGGTCTGAGGGTGCTCTCCTTTGCAGGGAGCGTAGAGCAGGCCTGGAGCAACCAGGGGAACTCTTGGAAAAGAAGATTGTCCTCCGTCAGGGCCCACAAGTCGAGAGACAAGGGACCACGGAAGGCAGCAAAATGGAGTGCGTAAAAGGGCTCCCACGGGCCACCGGAGCGGGCCAGGGAGCTGAGAGTCGGCACAAATGCTGCTTGATGGTTGGCTCAAGAATGGGCCAAAGCACAACTTCCCCACTGGTCGGGGTCGTGTGCTGGACAAGAGGTGGCCGGTGTCTCGGGGTATGCGGGGATCTCGACACCCACGTGGTCCAGGGTGCTCAGACTTGCTGGGCACGCTCACAGGACGCTGGGATGCACTGGAGACCCACCTCGAGGTTGCTGGAAGGCGTCGAAGGTCGTGAGAGCAACGAAGTTCCAACCGGGTATCTTGTAGTCTTTTAGGTGCCTGCCAAGCAGGGGGATAACTCCTTTATCCCAAGGGAGATTTCTTCAGTCAGCTGGGCAGCAGCTCGTCGAAGGTCAGTTCTGTGAAGTCCTGTACGAATCTAAGGCTCTAGGGCAAAGTTATTCCCATATATCCCCAAGATTAGGGGATGGTCCAAAAGAGAGCCTACCAATCAGAGTAGAGGCGGGAAAGGGTGGCTACACCCACTCCCCTTTGTGTGTTTCCCGCCTGGGCGAGGGGCAGGACGCCCCTGAACCGGTTCCAGGCGGTGTATGCAGAATTGGGGCTCTGCAGCTGCCTACGTGCAACTCTGAAAGGACATTTGGTGCACCCACCCTGTTCCAATCCACATATCCTGTCTGGGGAGGTGCTGGCACCTCCCTGCCACAGGAGCCCTATTGTCCAGATGGCGAGGCTGGGGTTTTCCCCAGCAACAGCCAGCCAGAGTCGTGTAGGTGGCGAACAGTAGCCATTTTGTGGTACATGTGCACTTTTAAATTGGTGTCCAAATTCTACCGCTTTTCCCATATCACCCTCCTAGCAAGGGGGAATCGTGCCCCCATGCCCATGGCTGGACTGGGGGTATGATTCCTTCATGTTTGACACCAAACACGATATGGTTCTGTGTAGCCATTCCTAAGTTACAGCGATGACGCAATAACTTATAATGCGGTTAAGAGTATATGGTATGGCTACACTACAAACAACCCAGTAACGATTTTACGAAGGTTGCAGAGAGGTCCTACTCACGTAGGGGTCCCCCCTCACACATACCTCAGCACCCAGCCCTGTAGGATTACCAGGGCCTGCCATAGGGGTACCTATGAGAGTATATGTGTTGTATGGTATGGGACATAGGGTACCTACATCCCTGTAAGGGGTGCTAGCACCACCTTACTCAGGCTACAGTAGTGGCCTGGTGGTGTCAGTTTGGGTGGCTGTCCCAGGGTGGCACAATAAGTGCTGCAACCCTGGTAGGCCTACTGGGGGACCCATGCCCTGGGTACCTAGGGTACCATCTACAAGGGACTGGTAGGGCATGCCCAGCATCCAATTATGTTTGTACCTAGAGTACTCAGAACAGTTTTAGGGAGAAAGCAGATAGGCTGGGGTCCTGGATAGCAGGATCCCAGCCAGACTAGTCAAAAACCACTTAAATACCAGGCAAAAAGTTGGGGGCAACCATTAGTCAGATTCCACTCTCCTACAGTCTTGTAAATCTACCTGGTCAATGAACCCAGTACGGCTATATTGCATCCCTTGCAATGTTCTCACAGCCCTCTGAATCCTTCCCTTTCATGGAGGAGTAGTGAGTCCATCTATGATCACACCTCTAAAGTGAGGTCTTTATTATTAAACTGCATGTTAGTTGTACTTGTGATCAAGAGAAAGACCCATATTATAGACCTGATGCCGACCGGACTGTTAAAACTTTGCATGGCATTTAGTCCAGTGTAAATGCATAAATATGAGAACAATGGAGCGGTGCACTCCCAAGTCAATATTACGTCACTAAGGAAGCTTGATCAGTGTCTTCGCAACGAAGACACTGATCAAGCTTCCTTAGTGACGCAATATGGACTTGGGAGTGCACCGCTCCATTGTTCTCATATTTCTGTATTCCTGCCTGGCAGGTGGCATCCCTCAACGGTGGGTGCAGGAGCGGAGTGTACACACCGATTACCATAATATAAATAACCTATTATTCGGGGATCACACTGAGGAAAGTGCGGCAATTGGAGTCCGCAGTTGATTCTTTGTTCTCAGTGTAAATGCATCTCTACACCATAGCTGCCTACCCTTTCTCTCCCCCCCCCCCCCCACTCAATTGAGCGCCCTATGACCTGGAGTCATGGGGCAAATAGTGCGACGATATCAAATCGCCAGCTAGAAAAAAGATTCTTCTTTATGAGGTCAGTAAAAGTAGCCCCGGGCCTGGATAACAACATCGGTCGCAGGGCTCCCAGGCTTAAGAGAGTTACTGTTTTGTAAGAGCCTAGTTTATTGTTTAGTATTTTCAATCCGAATTGCAGAGTTAAGGTAGAAGATAACAAAGATTGCACTTTGTATGAACTTTAAAAGAGAAGTAGAGAGCACAAACATAACCAGAATGTAAAGGAGTAAGTCTGGTAGCTTGCCTTCATTTTTACGCTGACTGATGCAACCTGGGATAAGAAACCTAACAGGACATGAGTGCACAACATGAAATCTTCAACAAATGCTGGAAGTACTCCAGATCTGCCTATACGGAGCGCAATTATCTCTCAGCAACAGCAAGATATTTTCTGGTGGCTACATTTTTACAGTATGGATGCAGGACTGTAGGCGGCATTCCCTGCTTCTCCACTTGAACACATTATACAATACTGAGCAGTCGCTTGAGCCTCAGTTCACAAAACTGCCAAAACAGCCTTACCGCTGATTTAAAGCGCAAAGCAGTGCTTTAAATGGAAAAAAAATAAGTGCAGGTACTCTCCAAAACGAGATGTGGACTAGGGGGCGGGGCTTGAGGTGGGGCCAGGGGGCGGAGCTATGGGCAGCACAAAGGGATCCGGCCAAGGGCCCATTTAAGCATAGATGCACGCAGACCGGGCATTCAGTACATGTATTTTAGAAACGCTTACATTCGCTGCTGCCCACATTAATAAACCTTGATTCCCACCTTCTCTGCTACAGCATTACTATCGCCACCTTCCTCCTCTGTCTGGTTGCAAACAAGTGCTGCTGTACTCTGCTATGTCAGTTGGAAGCCTTCTCTTCGATTTCCCCAGAGTAACTAAGTATGTCTGTTAGCAGGCCCTGCTCACACACATACAGTTCTATGCACTCCACAGAGCCTTAGTGGACACTGTGCAGGCGTCCAACGCTCATTGAGCTCAAAGGGCTTCAGCCCCCCAAACCCCCCTCGTGTGTGGCAGCCCGGGCTAAGACAGCTTCCCGGGCACACCCTCAGGCAGAATGAATTAAAAACTGTAGATCTGTCATTCACCGGCTAGACAGAGCATGCCATGTATCCCCAGTGCTTAATTTGTGTTGGTGGTTTCCAGTGCTTGGCACCAGCACTTAACTGTCAGCACCAGGTCTTATGGGAGTCTGCCACAGGTTGGCACTGTTTTTCTGATTTAGAGATGAGCACAACTACAGTTGTTTATTAATTCAAAATACATAGAAAATTACTCTTGCCTGCCACCAAAGCCATTCTTGTAGGTTTCGAGACCTGGAATAGTCTGAAATGTCACACTTGTAGGAGTGTGATGGTTAGTTGTGTTGGTGCTGTCCTTGGCAGCACATGCAGGGGCAATGGGTAGGGCATGCTGCAGTAGCCTCCTGAACAGGGCCCTGGCATGTATTGCTTTACAAATTAAGCACTGTGTATCCCTGATGAATGCAAGCCTGGCGGCTCCTCCTCGCGCTCACCCGTCTCTCCCTCTCTCTCCACCTGCTATTCCCTGCCCTCTCCCTCAATCCGCTCACCGCTTCCGTCCTCTACCTGAGGACTGGCTCACTGTGACAGCAGCTCAACGAGTTAAGCGCCCGCTGCTCGTGTGTGCACAGCTTTCAGTCCCTGGCGATCTCCTGTTTACAGCACAATGAAACACGTCAGCGGCGGTAGGCGCTAAGGTATTCATTGCTTTTCTTCCCCCAGACTTCATCCCTTTACTTCATTCACCAAAAAACATGCAGACTCAGAAAGTTCTAGTTTTCGAGCCCGGACTGAGACAGCTCCTGGGCACACACACAGCCGCACCGGAGTACTTCACATGTCTTTAGAAGACCATTTGCTTGCTAATGAGGCTTTGTTCTTTTTAACCCCTTCTCAGAGCCCCTGCATCTCCACTCTGACTATTGCTGGGAGACTTAGCCGACCCCCGCTCCCCCCCCCCAGATTTGGCTCTAGGTGCGCATCTGATACAGTGTGAGTCGGCCCCCTCCCAAACTTCCTGCCAGCTCTGAATGAATGCCTTCTGAAGGCAGCGACATTAGCACATTGTAAAGCGGGATTAGCACTCGATAAGAGTGTTTCATGTAAACAGATCCACTCCTTGTCAGCTGTGTTGCACTTCTTTTTGAAATTGCCAATTACACTGAGCTTGGCTCATATCCCCATGAATACCGGTACTCTCTTAGGACAAAGAGAAGTTCCGGTACTTAAGCGCCGAAAACGTAGAAGTGCCGGTACTCAGTACCGGTGAGTATCAGCCAATTTAAAACACTGGCGCAAAGCAAACAGTGAAATAACAAACACATTTAAATAAACATGCAGTCTGCAATGGATTTATTCACTTTCTCTCTCTGATCTCAGAAGCCCCTCCTCGATTGCCACCGATTACCAGCTATAACATGACTGACTGTTAAAGGATCCAATAGGGACAAATCAATTGAGGAGACAGGACACAGACCAGCAGAGGTAATTAAGACAAGACTGAAACAACCCCTCTATGCTCTTCGATCAGTCTGTTCTCTCATCGGACAGCCCTTTCCAGGTAGTACAGGACCCCGTATTAAAATTAAGTGAATTCCTTACTTCATGTGCTCATTGGCCAGATCAGGGTGTTGCGCTCCCTTGTGGTTGGCTTCCCTTATTGCCTATTGTGTTATGTTTGGATCATTGACTTTTAACGGGCACAGTGGGACTCGCGCTGGAGACATTTTGGTTTTATATCAAGTGTAAAGGTGCTTAATTTGAAGAAAAAAAAGTGCTGCACGGCTAAATACTTCTAGATTATATGTATACTTACAGCTGCTTCTCTGGTCCTATCTGTAATTCCTCATTCCAAGTCCTCTAGGCAGTGCTGCAGCTGAGTCTCTCTTCCCGGTGGTAATGCCTCATTCCTAGTCCTCTAAACAGTGTTGCAGGCACTTCTCTGGTCCAATCAGTAATTCCTCATTCTAAGTCATCTAGACAGTGCCGTCTGTACCCAGTGCTAACCCTCCATTCTTAGTCCTCTAGGCAGTGCTACAGCTGCTTCTCTGGTCCCAGTGGTAATTCTAGATTCTAAGTCCTCTAGACGATGCTGCTTTTCTGTTCATGCATCCACTGCACCCCAAACCAAAATACATAGGTAGAAGATATTGTCATTTACAACGCCAATAGCTCTAACTCTAAAAAATGCAATACCTACTGTATTGCAGATGCTTTTTTTCTTTATCCGTCTTCTACTCCTGCCTATACCATATTGTCTCTACCAATACCTATATCTTTGCATGTCTAACCTTACTTATTCCATAGTATTAAACCCCTTAACTATATCCTTTTATCGCCATCACTTTCTATAAACTAGAATCGCTACTTATTTTTGGGCCTAAAACCCAATCAAAACACTAGCACTTCTACCCCTGCCTATATCCCAAATACCCTTACCTCTAACTTCAATCTATCACTACTAACCCCTTACATGTTAACCCTAACTTACACTTGTGCAACTCTTTCCCTTGCAATACCTTACCACCTCAACCACTGTTTATTCACTAGTTTCTAACCCCTTCCCTATACATACTCTAGTTTATGTATACCCAATAACTAATACCTCGTACCTCAATTTTGATTAGATTGTAATATCCTTAAATCTAGCTATATCCTGGCCCCTATACCTGAGTAAATAAACTCCGACATAAAACCTGCACCCTTACATATAACCTAGTAGTTCTTCCCCAATCTATACCGGAGGGCTTCAGTCTATATTCTAACATTTCTGCAAATACTTATACCCTAGTACTTTCATCCCCAAATACACCTTTTACGTTTGACTCCTAAGAGTCTCTCTCTCTTCTACTTTTCATTACCCTTGCCCATTTACCTCCTTAATCTTTTTCGCTGCCACTTTGTAATTCTCATTTTCTTACTTTGTCGAATTTCTTCAAATCGTCTGAAAAAGGGAGACCGAATCTTGCCTGTTTGCATGCCGCGATTTACTGGAACTGAGTAGAGGGGGACTCCATACCCCATCGAATCCGAACACGGCTGTGACGCCATCAACGTGCCAGGAGGCGCATTTCAGGCCGCAGTCTCTTCCACAGCGTGGGAGACCAAATCTTGTCTATTTGCACGCTGCACTTTATTGGAGCCGAGTAGAGGGGGGACTCCATACCCCATCGGGCACTGTGGATCAGCCCATGGCTGTGACACCATCAAAGCGCCAGGAGGTGCATTTCATGCCGTCATATCCAGGAAGAGGCTGGGCTGGGCCCACCCTCTTGGTTCTGCACTCCAGGAAGATCAACGCACCGACCAGCCACCCTGTCTCTAATGAGGAACGAATCCATGGTATAGAAAACCCCTTGCTTACCAAGTGTCTTTATACATATCAATGCTTTTATGACTTTCTGTTTAACGATCTAACCTGGTTTGATCCCGAGGCATAAATATAATCCCGAAATGGGGAAAAGAAAACATCCGAGTTCTGCCTAAGTCAAGACAGTCTATCCTGAACTATATAACAGGGGCAATAGAAAAGCAAATCCTAAGTGTAGAGGAAACTATAACTCGCTGTTCCAAGAATGTCCCCGAACCAGCAAATCCCTGTTTTACCACCATCACTATAGGGCATGCGCCTGAATCTTTGACTGGGGGTCTCGGTACTCCATCCAAAGTTACCGATGAGCTTGTACTCAACCCATCCTCACTGGGTACTTCTAACATTTCGAATAACCACCCCTCTTCCAAACGTTAAAAGATCTCACAGTGGCTCTATCCGGTGGGTCAACTAAAGCTAAGAAGAGGATTCTAGTGCAGAAGATGGTGGAGATCTCAAAACCCCCGAGAGCCGCTAAAAGACTAATATCCGCTGCACCACAGGACTGCTCTTCACTGGTGACATCTGTCCAAGTCTTGACTGACATTATTAAAACCGCGGACTATGGTCTTACACACAGATTGAAAGCTATTGAATGTGCTATGCTATCTTGCATCGAGCGAATAGGTGTATCAAATACCCATATTTGTCCAACTGATTCTGCCAGGGATAATACTACGGGTAGCACCGCTAAACTCCACACAACTTTCCCGCTACAACAATCTGCTATAAAGCACTCTGAGCCTCTTACTCGACAAATGTTAAATATGCCTCGGCAGCCCTATATAGTGCAAGGGAATGATGTAGATATACATAAAAATGAAGAGGCATTAATAACTCCCTTGCCCAGCATCCCCTTGAAGGGGCATTCCACTGCCCACCCTATCCATTATAATAATCCCGGATATGCGAATGATAGATTAGATCTTCCCCCTGTCGCTACCCCGTATGTAATTATACTTGTTAATGTTCCGATCTTAGGCACCCCTCGTATTGAAGCGTGGGATTCATTGAGAAACAAGTCTCTTAATTGGTTAAATTCCAGGGTCAGGATTGGGGGAGCCCTCTGACGAAATTAAGATGGTGAAATTGGTACAGTGGGTTGGCAGGGGCCTAAGGTGTTCCACGGCGATTGTGTTGTGCTTTCCTTTAAGTCACCAGCATAAGTTAGAGTGATATTGGAAAATACAAACACAAAGTTTACACCTTCAAACCAGATTTCAGTCTTACCACTTGGATTTTGAATAGGCCTCCTCTACATTTGTCTAACCAGCTACCTTTTGAGAGGCAGCAAACATCCTTACAACAACCAGGCCTTCAACCATTAAGCTTGAATTCCAATAATCCATCTCAGTGGTTTTATTCCATTCCAACATCCACTAGATACGACTGTCTCTCTAGGCTCACTGGGGTAGACAGACTACAGACCGAAGTGGCAATAGGTGAATCTGTATCCAAGGTTGTTCCTTATTCCCTAATGCCTGTTAACAGCTCACCGATAGAGGGGGATTTATTGGAGGTTCAACGATCTACGGTGCAGTCTATGCGGTGTGGCGAGAGTAATTTGATCTGTGTAACTCCGTTCTCAAATATGATTAGTGTCCTAAGCTGGAATGTTGCAGGGCTTTGAAATAAGATTAATTTACCCGAATGGCTAGAACTAGTTTTAATATTTTTGCATACAGGAAACTTGGGTCAAGGAACCAATCCACATAAATGGATACAAAACATTTAATTTAATTGCAGTTCCATCGCGACATGGCAGAGCTAAGGGGGGTATATGCATTTATGTGTCAAATTACCTAATTTCCTCTACTGTCATTGGAAAACATCCTAACAATTTCTATCAAATTGTTTCTATTGAACTTCCAGGCTCTATACCTCTGACTCTAATCAGCTTTTACAATAATGCCAGTGACTCCGACATATTGATAACCCTGGAACAACTTAATGCAGATCTTGAAGCTCTACTCAACAAGGGGAATGGGGACAAAATGTTGATGTGGGTGGGGGACTTTAACATCAAATTGTGTACACTGCTATCGATCAAAGTTTGTGGCCTTACCGCTCCAACAAATGAGGACCTTGCGCAATTTTTACACTCAGAATACAGTGATAAACTTAATGAACTCATCTTTAAATATGATCTGGGTTTTAGTAATAAAATTGGGATTAGACCCGTTATGGTACCATGTACCTACGATGGTGTTATGGGTAAAAGTGTCATTGATTTTATCCTGTTCTCCCACCGCTATTCGGTATTAGTTACTGATTTTAAAGTTCACGACTCAGTAATGAGTGACCATCTCCCTCAGAGTTTTATGCTGCACTTTGGCTGTTTAACAAAACAAGGGGTTAGTCACTCCACTATGTCTGTAGAAAGCACAGAACTGTTACGTATAAATGGTTATTCATTAAGGTGGTCTATGGTTGAACCCAGTGTTTTTTTAAAGAAATTAATCTACCAAGAAGGTAAGGCCTTTGATATTTGTTTGGATGATCTATGCGTCTCCAACCTTTTCTGTAGTGAGAGTTACTTCTGATCAGTGAAAATCGTCGTGAGTTACTAAAGGCCAAGCGACTGGCGCATTTTTCGGAGACACCTCCCACGTCCTCCTTCATGGTCTCTAAGCCTAATTTGTTAGTGGCCCATACTGTGGTTTGAACAAAATACCCATAGATAGACCTATAGAGCTGTTCAAAGCTGTCAGCAGACTGAAAATCATAACATAATAAACTGTATATCTGTCTCACACCTGATTCACCACACAGCTACGTGCTGCATCCCATAACATGATAACGATAACTGCACCTTGGAGTTCATCAGGCAAGAGAAGGAAACACTTCCCACATAGGATCAAAAAACAAAGAAAACACTTCGAACTACCCATCCTACACATTCCATTGCTTGCTAGCCATGTAGGTAAGTGCTTCAGTGCCACACATTGGTAAGCGCTATAAAAATGCTGTAACAGAAGGCTTCCCCTTTCTTCATTATCAAAAAAAGTAAAACAAAGGGAGAAAACTTATGTTACAAATGAATACATATGATTTTCTTTCATGTCCGGGCCTTTGCAGAATATTGGAACAAATGGCCAATATTTGCAAAGGTGGCAACCTTAATTTAATTATAAAGCGCTTCACTCACTTCTCTAACACATGCTTTAACTATACAAAGTCCATTTTCAGAAAATGCATAGTTCTGCAATGTTCAGCAACAGACTGTCTGCTAAGCCTTGCACTCGATGCACAGTCCTCTCCTACTTCCAGTAATAATATAGTAGCATGAAACATTGGGCAATGTCCCTCAGCGCATTCCTCAATAAACAGAAATCTCCATAGTCAGATCAATAACAGGTTCTAGCCAGGAACGTCCCTTTGTAATCCATTAAAAAAGGAATACAATACATTCATCTAGTCTAACACAAGCAAAAACAGATAGATGGATTATTTTTATATAAAACATAACTTCCTTGAAATAATTATGAAAAATAAATAGCACCCTGGTAGAACGCTATATTCTCATGGTATTTCAAATGGGCTCTCTTCTCCCGGCCAGACCGTAGGGTAAACTGATATTTCACAGACATTTCTGACTATGCATAAAGAGGGCTGCATCATAGCTCCTATTTGCTTTAATTGAAAATGTCATTATTGAAGCATAAGGCCCCTCGTTTTAACTTGCATATTATTGAAATAATAGAAATAAAGTATACTTATACATTAACAAATGTAATATACAGATTTAATTTATTCAAACTCTTACACATCATGAAATACTGAAAACGCTCCAAACAAGTAACCATGAATTTGTTCCTTAAAAACAAAATGTCAAATCCGATCACACCTCGTGCACGCACACACTCCAGATCACTACTGCACTCACCAGCCTGCTTTCCTCCTGCATAGGACCAATCTATATATAGACAGAAAATCAATGGGATCAAAGTGCATGGGTAAAATCAGGTAAGGACTACTGAACCTTGTACAGAAAAATCTCATGCAAAAAGAAATTGCATCATCTCAGCCACTAAAATTGTAAACTGCCTGTATTAAACACATACCAGTAAAAGTACTTAACAAATCAATTTGTTTGGCGTAGCTGTGGTGCAGCAAAACACAGCTCCGTGTCACACAAGCAGAGCTGCCTTGGCACAAAGGAAGAGTGTGGGAGACCGAGAGACTGGGAGTGACAGGACAGAGAAGCAATGGGCCTGTTTTGGGAGGATCGGGTCAGTACATGTAAAGCGCTTTGATTCCAACATCAGCTGCCACTGCGCTTTAAAACTGAAAGAAGATATAATAAAGCACAGTGGCAGCCGATGGTAAAATCAGAGGGCCTTGCATGCACGGAGCTGCTTTCACTGATTACAACACGAAGGCAAATTTAAAGCGTGCTGTAGTCAGTGAAAGCAGTTTAGTGCAGGCAAGAATCTTTGACTTTAACATTGCCTGTCACGCGGTAGCTGCTCAGTGCCTGCAAGGACCTTGGATTTTAAGGTCGGCTGCCACCGCACTTTATTACCGAAGGCAAATATAAAGCACGGTGGCAGCCGATGTTAAAATCAAAGGGCCTTGCATGCACTGAGCAGCTTTCACTGACTACCATGCAAAGGCAAATTTAAAGCCTGCTGTAGTAGTAAGTGAATGCAGTTCGTGCAGGCAAGAATCTTGGATTTTAACATTGCCTGCCACCGCAGTTGCTGCCCAGTGCCTTGCAAGGACTTTGGATCTTAACATCGGATGCCACCGAGCTATGTTCCTGAAGTCCGATATAAAGCACGGTGGCAGCCAATGTTAAACTCAAAGGGCCTTGCATGCACTAAGCCGCTTACACTGACTTCAAGACGAAGGAAAATTTAAAGCGTGTTGATGTCAGTGAAAGCAGTTCAGGGAAGGAAAGGACTTTTGATTTTAACATTGGCCTCCACCGTGGTAGCATCTCAGTGCCTGCAAGGACCTTGGATTTTAAGGTCGGCTGCCACCGGACTGTATTATTGAAGGCAGATGTAAAGCGCGGAGGCAGCCGACGTTAAGATCAAAGGGCCTTGCATTCACTGAGCAGCTTTCATTGACTACAACGCAAAGGCAAATTTAAAGGTGCTGTAGTCAGTGAAAGCAGTTCGTACAGGCAAGGACTTTGGATTTTTACATCGGCTGCGACCGTGGTAGCAGCTCAATGCCTGCAAAGACCTTGGATTTTAATATCGGCTGCCACTGCGCTTTGTTACTGAAGGCAGATGTAAAGCGCGGTGGCAGCTGATGTTAAAATCAAAGGCCTTACAATACACTTAGCCGGTTTTAAGAACTATGCTACTATTAATCCAGGAGTTAGAGAAAGGGTAAACCCAAAATCACTGGGACCTGGTATAGAACAGTATAGATAAACTGGTCCCAGCACAAATTACAAATCAAAATGAACATCAATAAACATTTAGACAAAAACAACTGAAAAGGGTTCAAGTGTTGCTTAATCACACTGAACTAAAGTAAGCATATACTAAATTAAGCTAAATAGGCAAAATCTTTACAATGAATAATAAAAGTGCCCCGGGTAGAGGGAAAAGGGGAGGGAGGGGGTTCAGTGATTGAGTGTGGAATTTAGGGAAAAGTGAACACATAGGTAAATCCACTATACAACAATCAAATTGATCGGCATTGATACATTGCTGCCAACACGTTATGCATAGATCCAATCATAAAGTGCAATACAATTTAGAAAAAAGCCATGTATAAAGAGGATCACAGTGCATCATGTACTAGTGATAATACTGGCAATAATGTTATGTCGACGTTTCGACCCCTTGGTTAGTGTAGGTGTTCAATAAGACCTTACAAAGTGGGGTCTTCCTCAGGACTGGGGTGCGTTTGGAAAGAAAGAGGGCACCTAAAAAAAAAACCAAATAAAGCGAGTGCAAGGCTGATTATTCGCATGTTATCGGGGGAAGAAAGTTAAATCTTAAAATCCCAAAGATTACCGTATCTGCCGAAGGGCAGGGTTCTGAGACTCAGAATATCGTCAGAGATAAAGGGGTAAGGCCTCCTCACGGTACGGGTCGGAGAGAGTGATGGCCACCTAAAGAAATTAGGGTAATCATTAAATAACAGTCTCCCAAAACTGAGAGATCAATCCAGTACACCTGATTGGCAAAAAACTTACTCTGCCACAGAGAGATCAATCCTCTGTAGTTAGATCCTAAAGTCGTCCAAAGACAGCCTAGGCGGAGCCGTGCTCAAAATTACTTGTACCAGGGTCAGAAACGGGGCTGGGCCTCCGCTGATTCCCCGTAAAGGAAGAAATCTAAAGATAAAAGAGGAGGATTAAAAATTATTATTCCAGGGGCATACTTACCAGTCCTTCCCAGGATGATGAGTCGGCAATTATGAAGTGCGTGCCTGCCTGGAAAAGGCAGGTGGAGCTTGACTTCAGGAAGAACATCACGTTCTTTGGACCGACCCGCACCAGCTAAGCTCACTTCAGCTAATCAGAGCAGCTGGTTTGTGTGAGGGCGGGCAAGGGCTGATAGCTGACAAAGACAATGAAGGGATAAAAAATAAAATGCTTAAATGACGTCTCTATAATTGGAAAGCAGCGCGAGCTACTCCCAGAGGGTCGGCGAGCTACCGGTAGCTCGCTATTGACCAGTTGGAGACCGTGAGTGGGGATTTCAAACCCCTTGGGCTCCATGAGGACTATGTTTCATAAATTAGAACATTCTGCCCTCTAGGAGCGAAATCCCCTAATAGTCTTAGAGCCCTCCGTAGCGGGCTAAACTGGCCATTAAAGGCCCGCTCCCTTGTTAAATATTTAATGCTAGAGCGGGCCTTTAATGGCTGGTAGAGTCCGCTACGGTGGGGTCTAAGGCTATATTCTTGATCTGTAGGTGGAAGTTATTTTGTAGAAAATTGGAGGGCTTAAAGGCTCATGCAGTGGAGAGTTCATGTGTGTGAAGACTAGGGAAAGGATGTTAAGTTATTTCATTTTCTGAAGTACTATTGATGGGTAATTATGGTCTCGAGAGTAACATCTGTTCTAGGAAGTTTTTGAAGGAAGTGCAATCAATCAATAATTCTTTATTCGATCCAAAGATAAGATCACAAAAGCACAGATAAAAATCAGATAAAATAATATAAAATTCCAATTTACCTTTCGAATGTTATAGGAATATTTTTTTCTAAGTGACGCCAATATGTGTTGTGCAAATGTGCCACATAATGAACCCTGTACTATTTGCACCCCCCCCCCTTCCTCTTTTTCTTGCAAGCCCATAAAAACTTAACTACCGAGAAACAGCATAAAGGGTCAGACAGTGATTTAAAAAAATAAAGTGCAACCCGACATTGTGTAAAATTTTGAGGCTTTAAAATCGGGACGAGGTAGTCAACCCTTTCTTTCTCATAGAGCCCGTAAAACATTACTAGGTGTAACTTAGTTTGTGGGGAGAGTTTGCCACAGGGTTACAAAATCAAATCTGAGTGGTTATATGTTTTTTCTGGATAACCTAACATCAGCGGTATCATGTTCATACAGAATCTTAATAATATAGATTTGTGTGGTGCACTGGTGAAATCTACTAAATAAAAGTACCCTCCCTCTATCAACGGCGGGCTCAAACAATAAATGCGGACTGTCAGTTTGTCCCAGTTCTTTTACATCCACTTGTATTCTGCCCTTGATCAAAACATATTAATTACCTTTTGTTGGGGGGAGGAGCTTGCCTGGACTAAAGATGGCCGCTAATTAAGTGAGCTCTGCAAGCCGCCACATCTATCCGTCAAGTATCGGCTGATATTGATTGTGCATCTCACTCGAGGGTCTGAGCACACAAAGCCTTACAGACGGTGCCCTAAATGCTGAAGGAACGGAGACGATTGACCCAGCCAGTCCGCAGATATCGGACTGAACGCCACTCTCCCGTGCTGAGCGATGCCGTGGCGGACAAGGGCGGTGCTTTCCGCTGGGTCGCAACTACACCATCACCCGGCCTTCCCGTGTTTCGGCCTGAAGAGGTGAGTGGACTTCCTGAACGGCGGTGCTCCTCCTGGAGGTGACAGCTGACGACTTGCTGTCACCTCTGAAGGTGGTGGGGGCTGTGACGCTGTGGTGGCCTGTGCTGAGGCACAGCGAGGAACCCTTGTGTGCAGCCTGGCGAGCTGCATTTCGGTGCGGGCCTGGTTGGTAAGGCGCTGCGTGTGCGGAGCCCATTTATATGACTGTGGGGGCGTGCAGGATTGTCTGGACCTTAAGCGAGCTTGACGCTGCCACACTAATTGCTGGGTGAGTGAGGCCCCATCCTCGGCGCTGCTCTGCTCCTGCACTGGGCCCTGGACACCTAAGAGCTGCGCGTGTGACAGTGCTGGCTCCCTAGATGAGAGAAATAAGGGGGTCACCTCAATAGTGGTGACAGTTAAGCTAGACACCTGCCCCCGGAGTGAGTTGCTGTACTACACGCTGGTAGGCCCTCTCTGACTTAATTTGCGAGACCCGCGACCAGCATAAGTGGGAGCTCACTCTTGTTGACAAAGTAGCTGAAGTTGTAGAAAACTAAGACTTCACTCAACCTGCACCGATACTGAACGGTGCCAGAATGGGAAAACTGGAGAAGACACAGCCTAAGCTGAGCTTTGAGAAGCGAAAGACAAGGCATAGAGAAGATGCCACGAAATCTGCCACGCCGGAATCTGACGCAGTAACAGAAGACCCCACTGGTGACATCAAAAAGGGTCTGTCGGCGATTGATGCGAAAATAGACACCCTGTCCTATAGAATGGATCGCATGTCCGAGAGGGTGGACGAGCATACGGAACGTCTCGATATGGCCGAATGAAGGATGACCGAAACGGAGGAGGCTGAAATTGACTCTAATAGTGCACAGAAACAGATGGAGAAGATTCTGGTCACTTTGCAGGACAGAGCTGAGGATTTGGAGGCCAGATCGAGGCGCAGTAACCTGTGCATTATAGGCCTGCCTGAGTCCACTGCAATAGGTAACATGGAGGTCTTCACAGAAAAACTGCTAACTACTCTGCTGGGTGCCGCCACCTTTTCCCCCATGTTCGTCGTGGAGCGCGCGCACCGAACGCTGGGGCCTAAGCCTCCCCGGGTGCCCCTCCAAGGCCTGTCATAGCGAAGCTGCTGAACTATAGAGACAGGGAGGCGCCGCTGAGGAAGACAAGAGAACTCCCTCACGTGACGACAATCTGAAGGGGTCTGAGGGGTTTCGAACTTGGATCTCCAATGGGGTCTCCACTACTGTGGATCATAAATATCTGTTCCTACCGCCAATCCGTGAAAAGATGAACTAATCTGCTGGTTCTTATCTGCATAAGCGGGACCCGTGGTGATAGTCATCGGTGCCTTCTAGTGCGAGAGACACTATGTTTCAGGAACTGTTTGTGAGGCTCCCCAGGAGATCTTTTCCCTTCAGTGGTAGTCTCGTTGCGATTAGCTAGTGGCGGTGCGGCACAGTGGCACACAGAAGTGTTGGCAAGCAACATCCGCCCCAATGCGTTCACGCTTACTTATCACAAGTTAATTAGTGCTCATTATTGCACAACTGTTGTTTTCCTTCTATATGTTCTAGTAATTGCTAGTGGGAGGGAAGCAGGCCACATATGCCTAGTTGGGTACGGCATGGCGTGGGAAGGGTTTGGTTTCTTTTTTAACAGTTCACATGCCCACGAGGGTCACGAGTGATAATGGTAACACACTTAACATAGTAGCTATGAAGATCCAATCATATGATAGCTGCGAATGACACACTGTGGAATAGGGCAGGGACGTAGTATAAAGCAAGTGCTGGTTATGCAGGGAACCAGATGAGTGATGGTAAAAATACCTCCAGGTATACCCAAACAATATGTTTTATTCAGAGGGTACCTGGGGTATGAATAAAAACGTGAAAAGATCGGGGCTAAGACTGTATTTGGGAGTTTGAAACTGACCTGCTTCTCTCTCACTCTCTTGTGTAAAAGAGGAAATCCACAATAACAGGATGTCTGGGCTGAAGGGGATCCAAATACAGAGCCAGACATAGATGGGCACTTTTGATATAGGACCCACGAATCAGCAGAAAGTCAGTCAAACTGACGTTCTGCTGATTCGTGGGCCCTTTACCAGTAACTGAAGAATGTTGTGAGCCCTGAAGTGGACAGGCAGCTGACACCAAATCCAAACAATCTGATATAAGTCACTAAGGACACTCAATGAGGAGCAATACACAAATAGTGTGCACAAATCAGCTTTAATGAAACAGTAAGTAAATATATGTATTAGCACAAAAACATGGAAATTACGCACATCATGTTATAATGAATTAAAATAATCAAAAGATCAGATTCACTAAATATACTACGATTGTATACACAAGTATGAAGTTCACTAAAATAGCATTTAAAAAGCTCGGCTGCTCAGTAACTAATATCTAGGCTGTGGGGTTTTAGTTTTAAACCTATAATAACTGATAAAACCCCACTGAAAGAGAAATAGCCCTCACCAGTGAAAACATATAAACATTGAAAAAACCCTGCACAACCCCAAACTAAATGCCATTCAAAGAAAGGAAAAATAGAGTGAAAGAGTCATTTTTCTTTTTCCAGAAGGGGCCAATACAATGCAACTTTGTTATACAAGCTAGCAGTAAATAAGACTCGGCTAACATTATTCTGCTTGAGTTTTGTTGTTTAGGGATGCCACTAAAATATTGTTTCTTCTTCCTTTTGCTTATTTCATTTTTGTGGTCTTTGGTCCAAAGATGCAGGGTTCAGAAGCATGTTTAGGTCTTGTTTAATTATTTCATTAACTTATAGAATCAGGAAATATCAAAATCATATTTGATATTTTGACTGCGTTTGATTCTTTTACTGATAAAATGGCTGGTTTCATAAGAATCTTTCCTAATATGTGTCATCACATTTACCCACAGTGAATATGTAAAAACCCTTAATACATCAGCCCACAGTTTCTAGTGGGTCAGTATTGATAGTAGGTGAATTTCCAACACCTCAGGCTTTAAACATTCAATGCAAGGTATAGTGACAAGTATATGTATAAAGAGAGCTATCACCAAGCATCTGGGATAGTGGTGAAAACATGACACCAGACTTTTGGAAAATTTGGAACGCAGTGTCACTTGGAATGCTCTGCAAAAAAGGTTCTTTCCGAGTTCAACAAAGATTGGAGTGATATTGTTTGTATTTTGCAGTGATTCAGCTATGTATATGAAAAAGGAGTGGGATGACCTGTCAAAATTGAGCCCCGCGCTGAAGTGATTCCCTGAAGGAGATCCTTGCCACTTGTTAGATGGTATGCTGAAAGCATCTTTATAATCTTCAGAGTTAATGGGGGACGCTATTGACTTTTTAATCTATTCTGGTGCACTGTTTTCTTATGTGCAGGAACTAAAACGCAAATATTTATCATTTCGTGCTTTGTGTGGCATCAAAGAAAGAGTCACCCCAACTGTGTCCTTTAGCTGATGGTTCTCAGTCGAAGGGGCTAGGAATGCTATAATATCCATGTGGCAACCGTTTGCAGAATTTTTGGCAAGTGATGATGCCAAAGGCAAGAAATGTGAGGATCTTTGGTGGCATATTGATAGTGATGTGAAAAGATTTCACTCTATTGCATTATTAGATTTTTACAGGAAAACATAACTGCTGTAGTGGACATCATAAAAAAACTAGAGTCTGAAAAAACCCTTATCTGCCAAGTGTTCAGCATAATTGGAGTAGATGTGAAACATCTCCTTGAGAGTAGGCTGGGTGACACCTTTAGTGACTTTGGCACTGCAACATGTTGCATTTTAGAGTGCTTGCCACTTGGCAAGCAAAGCAATGTTGAGCAATTCAGGAACATTTATTTTACAATGTATGAGAAATGGCTTGCAATGATGCATAGAAATGTCCCTTCACCACCAATGGCATTCATAGTCAATGAAACCTCACTGTGGTACTCTGTGCAAGTTCTAGATCCCTTCAGTAAAGGGGAATTTCCTCCGTAGTTTCAAAAGTGCTGCTTCATTTTTGACTGCTTCAATAACTCTGAATGCATAAGCGCCCAGCTCAATGCAAATGTTGTAGAACCTGCCTTGCGAATAGCAATCTTCAAGTTCACCAGTATTGGCATGGAGAGCTATGTCAGTCGCCATAGTTACCAAATTGTGTACTGGCTGTTTTGGCATTGCCCTTCTCAAGTGCCAATGTTCAAAGGGCCTTTTCACAGAAGGTTAAATGGGAAGGAATGAGCGAGCACACATGACCAAAGACTCACTGAAGAAGTATTGTATGGTGTACTACAATAAGTTTAATTTGCAAAAATCTATTTGGACCTCATGTACACTAAACGTGCACCGTCTATATACCATGTTCCATCAGTGCAGAAATCAAGCAATATTAAAAGCAAAACATTCCATAAAAACAGAAAAAAACACTTTTCCTGTTGTTTTAAGTGGCGCGAAAATGTGAAACCACTGATAACGACTGTTTTTTTAAGGTATTGAAATCACTTGAAAACACTGAAAAAAAAAACACCGAAATTTACCAGAAATAGAAACAGAAAACAGCAAAGCCTACTAATACCCAAATGACAACTATGCAACAATTGAATTAGCGTTCCATTGCTCTTGATTTGCAAAACAACATTAATTGGCTGGCTATGAAATGCACAATAGCTACTGCATTACCTTGGAATATCCAAAGCAATCCCGTAAGTATAAGAGTCAGAATCAAGCATAATACATTTGATCACAGACACGACACTGACACTTTAATCAATAGAATAAAGCAGTGAAATAAAGGCCCTTCATTCCTAGGTGGAACTTAACTCATTCACAGTGCTGGGAAGCCCTCTCCTTTCTCTAGAGTCCCTTTCTCTTTCGAGCATCACAGCCAAGGAATAGCATGGCCAAGGAGGCAGCTACATGGGTGATAGGAGTTTACACAACTCCATCTGCGAGCTTCAGTCTCCTACACGTGCCTCTGTCTTTAAATATCCTGAAGCTTGGCTTGTTTCATATTCTGTCCCTTTCTCGCAATATCTAGCTTTATCAGAACATATCCTTTGGCTGCCCTGACGCTCTTCGCTTTAACCTGAACTCTTTCTCAGGGTCAAATTAACCTTCACCTGCAACTCTGCCACAATTCCCGCAGGTTCTTAGTGAACTGTAAATAGCATACCAGCTGCATACAGTCACGTCTGTGGAATGCTGAAAAATAAGCTTAGACGCAACAGCGTGAATCTTCTGTAGTGTTCAGGTTCTCTGCATGAATTACCGCTCATCTACACTGTTCAATCTAATTAACCCTTCACGTCACAATGTCTTCCGCAAACTATCCCTATACTACACGAGCCCCATATACATGCTTTCTCAATGAGTGCAGATTGGATGGCAACTGCCACAGAACTAAATATATATATATATATATATATATATATATATCTCCACATGAAGCTTTGACGAATTGGACGCCCTTCCTAGCGGGTCGGGGCTTGCTGGCGTCGTCACCGCCCAAATATTCCACATGAAAAATCACGCTACCATCCAGCATGAAATACAAGCCCATCCAGTCGAGAGGTCAGTCAAATAGATTTTATTGAGCAGGCAGCGTGAAAGTAAAAGCATAACGCGTTTCAACACAATGGTGTCTTAATCATATGCAGCTGTGGGGAACAAGTGACTTGGAGTTTAAATACACTTCGTTGGTAAACAGTGAAGAGGGATTCTAGTATGCACAATTCAAAGCGCTGGTCACAGCTTGTTTTTCGTTTTTTCTTTTTTCTTTTTTCACTTTGGCCCTATACTACACGAGCCCCATATACATGCTTTCTCAATGAGTGCAGATTGGATGGCAACTGCCACAGAACTAAATATATATCAATGATCCTTGCCTTAACTCCTTCGTGTTGCCGGAAAGCAAGAGCAGACCCAGATTCGTCGATAGTGATGTTTATTAGCTCACCACCATGTCGCCATATATATATATTTTTTTATCTTCAAAGATTCCATTATGTATGTGTATTTCATGTCTTGATATATATATACGGTTTCTCAATATGAATGTATGGGATTGTCTTGTCTAAACTTGTGATGTAGTAAACTTACTGTTGTCATTGTTTTCACTGTGACGATTTGGTTCATTTGTGATCTTTTGTACATGTGGAGCTCACAGATTGTTCATGTGTTTATCATTGTTAGCTATTATAATTATATATGTTTTTTCAACCAAAAAAAATGAAAACCCAAAAAAAGGAAAATGTTTATATTAAAAAATCAATACATTATTAACAACACTGGTCTGATGTATGGTACATGTATATTATAAATGTAGTGTGAGCGATTCGAACTGTTGCCTTTGCAGCTTCATCAGCCAGTGAATTGAATGCAAGGAGAACACAAACACGTGGATGACTCAATGTATGAATGACATGAGCCCATGGCAAGCATTCTTTTAGCTGTACCTCCTGCTACAAAGCAACTTGTGCTTGACTGTGCAGCCTTTCAAGTCCCTGAATCCAGTCTGGCTCCAATAATGAAGGTACTCATTATATGATTGTACACAATAATACAACACACACAATAAGTGTGGGGAATCCAGCTTCGTGTTCTGTAGTGCTAGTACTAGAGCCTTTAGTTCTACCAGCCGTGCAATCGCCTTGTGACTGTGTGTACGTTTTTTCAGGATGGAAAACTCCATCTTGCATACGCCCTTTAACAACTGCGCATGCGGCTGAATATTTGTGTTTGGTCCCTACAGAAGGCTGAGCAGAACCATCAGTTTAAATGATGTAGTCCTAGCAATTTAGAGGCATAATTTATTTAGGCATACGATATTCTTGTTCATACTTCAAAAATGCTTGTTTTGTAATGTAGGATCAAATCTGTAGTCTACATCTGTTGCAGGGAGGGAGTTTGACCATTGTAGCCATCGTGGATGTGGAGCCTTAGCATTCGGAAAGCTTGTTCTGGTAACCACCTCAAAGGTTGGCACTTGGGTCACGACAATAATTTGTTTCCCTTGAGCCAGGGCACAGTTTCTCCCTACAGCTGTCTGTAATGCTGTCAGGATTTTTTCCAGTAGGTGCAAAATGCATTTCAACATTAGTATATAAGTGCGATTTATAAGCAATTGGTACAGTGTCACCTCCATTGAATGTGACGTATGTGTAGCCTTATGTACCCGCAATTACACGGATCAACAAGTTTGTTGTGTTTTCAAGTGTGTATAAGTGTCTGAAAGCTATCATGTAAAAGTTTCTGTGTGTTCTTGTGTCCAATGTCTGCGCTTTAAAAGTCTAGAAGGATTAAGTCGCAGAACAGTTTCACCCATGCTGCGTCATCTGGAATATATGTTTTGCTGAAATTTAGGACCCCAAATATGGATTGTAGTATTTTCAGAGTCAATGGAGGTTGGAGCAACACAGATTTTTCTAAAAAAAAATGTGTTGCCAGGCTTTTGCTTTCACTTGACAACTTGTATCCCAAAAATAGGATACTGAGGTGAGCGATCTTCGAGTTTTTTAAATTAAATCTATAGCTAGTGTGAGCAAAACCCAAGACTAAGCTGTCAACTGCAGTCAAGTGTTCCATCAGGTCATAGTCCGTTAACTATATGTCCTCAACATATGATTAGGCCTGGGCGAAGCACTACGCTACGCTCGCGTAGTTTGCGAAGTTCGCGCTACTTCGCACTACGCGAACTGCACGTAGCACAGTGCGAACACGCGTAGCGTAGTGTTGCGTAGTGCTGCGGTCATTTTTTGCTTGCTCGCGGTCCTCAACGTCAAGTTGGCGACCGCGAGCAAGCAAAATGACATCCTGGCGAGACTTTTTCCTTGTTCGCGATCGCGAGCATGGAAAATAAACCTCCCGGCGAGATTCCCAACGCGAGGAGGTCAGGTTTCTCATTGCGAGGGGTCGCGTATGCTCGCGACCGCTCGCGATGAGAAACTACCAGTTCGCGTTGAGAAAGCTGCAGCTCGAGTAAAAATCTACTCGAGCAGCAGAAAACTACAGCTCGCACTGTGCAAGATGCCATTTTCAATGATTGCACAGTGCCGGTTGCTTGTCCGCACTGTGCAATCATTGAAAACAACATCTTGCACAGTGCGAACATGTTACTTCGCAGTTCGCGAAGTGCTACGCGTAGCTCGCGTAGTGCGAACTTCACTTTGCGTAGCTTCGCGAAGTGCTACTTCGCGAACTACGCCCACCCTTACATATGATAATGCATGATCATCAACATTTTCAGGAAATTCTCTAACTTTGGCTGAAAACGGCCCAGGGCTATTCTTATACCCCTGTGGTAAACGGCAAAATTGCTTTTCAGAACCTAGCTCGGTGAAGGCTGTCAAATATCTGCTTACAGGTGCTAATTTTAGCAGAAAAATCAATTTGAAATATCTAGTGTTTAATATTTTTTGCGCACAATGTTATTCATTAGTGCAGCACTTTATGCGTTTTATACTATAAATGTGCAAGTAGCAGAGTTTAAATGTCTGTAATCCAATACTAGACGATATGATTGATTTGGTTTCATTACAAGAAACAGAGGATTATTCATTGAGAAGTTGCAACTTTCTATTACACCTTGGTATTCAAGTTGCTGTAGAATTTCCCTAACTTGTGGTTTTGCTTTGTTTTTTATTGGATATTGTCTTTGAGGTGGTGGGGTTACCCTCAATGGAATGTCAAAAGGTGAACCGTCATTCCATTCCACATGGTTGCGGTAAAATACAAAAGCTAGTACTAAAGGCCCACTCCCTGGAGTATGAGTGTTTAATTGATTCTGGAACGAGGTTGGAAAAGGCAGGTAAAATAACTGTTTCCACCTTTAGGCAATGTATTACGAAATCAGGTAGCCAGTGTTAGGATTCCTGCCAAAGCTCACTTCTCGCGACTATCACAATATATCTGCATGACTCTCATCATTGCACCCAACACTTTTGAATGAACAAACGTCTTGAACCCTGACTTTTGACCATATTATATGCTGTTGTTAATAGCTAGCTACAGCTGGTACAACCTGGTTTTTGAAACACTTAATAGCTTTTACAAATGTTTTACCTTGCATATGCAAAGGCAGGTTTCAGGTGCTACGGGAACATCCAGAAAGTGCACCAGAATAAGCATCAAGCAACTGGCATAAATAACCTCAATGTGAACCTTCCGGAACACAGCCCTCATCAAATTAATCCCCTGCACCTGTTCCTTGCAATAAGCAATTAGAACGTGACATTTGTGAACATTCTAAAGCACCTTTTAGAAGGCAGCCTCATCAAGATAATTATCTGCACCTGTTCCTTGTTACAATTAGAATCCGACCTTCATGAACATTCTAAAGCAGTCTTCTTTAAAGACCGCCCATGTTCAATGCCCATTCCCCATTCAGAAGCATAGTCCTTAATATCCGGGGCGTGCCTGATCTCAAGTCTGGCAAGCTTCTTTTTAAATTGAGGTTTAGATGTTTTAAGTTTAGTCTTCCGGTTTTATAATATAGTCAGACAAGTGTTGAGAGTCCTTCCTTTATTTCACGTGCTCTTCTAATCTGCGCTCTGATTGTCTTCCTCTCTCCAAACGATTACCGGATAAATCCTGGAAGGAACGAGGGGTACGTGCATCAGTATCCTGACACCTATCAGGCGGCTTAACATTTTCACGGTTGCGTAAGTTGTAACATTTCCAGTGGAGAAGTGTGGCTCAATGATTAGAGCGGCAGACCCTGATGCAGAGGTCTAGCCCAGGACCAGGGTTCAATTCCCCGCCTCGGCGGGTCTTGGCCTCAAAAATTCCACGGACCTGATAATTCTCGCCTCGGTGCCTATTCCAATCATGGAGTCCCACTCTGCAACTCTGGGCAATAGCTTGCTTAATCTCCACAACGGCCCCCACAACGCTAAGGATGCCTGGCCTCCACCTTGGGGGTGCCCAGGAGTGGACGCCTCACAGGGAAAGCCAGGATGGGTTCCACAGGGGTATTCGTACAAGTGCCTTGAGACCCTTGTGGGTGAGTAGTGCGCTACACAAGTATCAATTTACAATTTTTTTTTACAATTTTAGATTCCTGTGTAAGAGACCCACCCTGTGATCTTGTTTTCGCCTTGTTTTTCTAATTATCCCACTTTTTTTTCGTTGAAGAGTCAGGTACTTGCTTAGAGTGATCCTTTTCAGAATTACTTTTTAATTGTGGTTTCCCTGGTCTGGCTCCCAAATTATCCCTACCCAACATAGCAAAGGTTTTTTCAATAATTTTAGGTAATTTACGCTCCTGCTGCCCAGGAGGCAACTCACTTAGGCACTGGCGTATTGCTAACGCTGCTGCTTCCATTGTAATGCTGATCAACATTATTGCTGATACTGAGACAAAATTGCCCATCAATTTCATCCCTAATTTCAGGCAGTGGCTGCCCCGTGCTCATTCTGGACCCGTTTTAATACTTCAGATACAACTGCCAAAGAAGAGGTACCATGTGTTCTGGTATATACATTTACATTTACATATATTGCAGCGAAGACTGCACCCAAAGTGGCACAGTCCTCTACCGGGGGAGCCAGCCCCATTGGCAAGTAAATGGTTAGTATCCTGTGTTTTTCCTGCGAACCCGTATGGGGAAATGGTGCTTCAAGCTGGTTTGTTTTTTGTGTAATCCAAAACTGAATGTCTTCCCTCTTAGAGGGAACATTACCCACGACTGCATTCAATGTTTGTGTCAGACCCCCACAATTCTTACCTCGTGTTTGTGGAGGGATTCCACAGGGACGACAGGAGCAACCCCTACCTGAACCCTTCTGTTACTGGAAGGACTAAATACACTAGCCAGTTCCAGGAGGGAACCGGGGGAGATTGCCAGGAAGGGTGGTGCGAGCGGGACAGTGGATGGCGTGATGGGACACCCTTCGTGGCTCCTTAGTCTGTGTAGAAGTCCACGATACCTAAGGCAAGAGAGGAGACAGGGGTGACTACAGCGCTGGGGTTAGCCAGAACATGCACATCCCCCGAGCGTTTGGGGGAGACACAATACTATGTGGAGCAGGACTCTCTTCTTGGTTACCTGTGAGCGAGGTGTTCTTACGCTGAGGAAGTACAGGCGATGACATCAACGAGGTCCTTGCGGATTGTGAAGATCACCAAAGGAAAAGACCCAGAAGGTAGGCCAGGGTACGAGCGCTCCTGCGCTAGTAGAAAAGATCCAGGAAAGCGCCACTGCGCTAGAGGGAGAAACGACAGTTGTGGCGACTTCGTGCCGTCGCACGAGTCGTCAAAGCAAAGGAAAGCGCCACTGCGCTCTGGGGGAGAAAATAGGCAGTTATGGCGACTTCGTGCCGTCGCACGAGTCGTCTCAACAAAGGAAAAGCGCCACTGCGCTCTGGGGTGAACAAGGCAGTTATGGCGACTTCGTGCTGTCGCACGAGTCGTCTCGGCAAAGGAAAAGCGCCCCTGCGCTCTGGGGTGAACAAAGCAGTTATGGCGACTTCGTGCCGTCGCATGAGTCGTCTCAGCAAAGGAAAGCGCCACTGCGCTCTGGGGAGGTAACAAGGAATATGGCGGCTCCGTGCCAAGTACGAGTGAAAATAGGCGGGATCTTTGGGCGCCCTTGCGCGGTCCGGACCGACTGTCCGGTTGCTGGAAGAGCCTTCGCTACGCTCCTGCGTGCATACGAAGCTCAGTGAAGGAATCCGAAGCGCCGAGCCTGCCGTTTTCAGTTGTGATATGCCCAGGTGACCGGAAGTGACGGCCGGCCGGCGGCGTCCACTACGCGACGCCGAAAGACTAGACAGCAACCTGCCGGGAACAACCAGGGGGAGGAGTCCAGTGTCGAGTAATGAGTGCCCTGCTTCCGGTTCGCTGGTGAGGGGCGCAAGGGAACATGACAGCACCCACCCTGAAAACAGACCAACCCATCCGGTCAAAGAGGGGTAACAGGGCGAGGTTTCTGGGGATGTCGGGCATGAAAGGCTCTGACTAAGGAAGGAGCATTACGGACGTGTGACAGGGGTTCCCAGGAGCGTTCTTCCGGGCCGTAACCTTTCCAGTCCACTAGGTAAAACAGTTTTCCCCTAGTTCTGCGGGAATCAAGAATGGCCCGAACCTCGTATTCCACGTGGTCTTCCACGGGAACAGGAGGAGGGGGTTCAGCCAATGAGCTGTCTGGATGTGCAGGGCGTAAGAGGGAAACATGAAAGACACGGTGTATTTTCATGTGAGACGGTAGTGAAAGTTTCATGGACACTGGGTTGATGATCTGGGTTATGGGATAGGGACCTACGTATCGGGGCAACAGTTTCTTGGGTCCATGCGTGTTGAGGTTCTGGATGGATAACCACACCTTGTCTCCCACTACATAGGCTGGTTCGGGTTGTCGGTGTTTATTGGCGTTGTGTTTGTAGTATTCTTTGGCCTTTGCGAGTTCAAAACGAGCTTGTTGCCATATGGTGCGGAGGGAAGCATGGTGTTCCTGAACAGTAGGTACTCCACACGTCTGAGCCTCCACCCAGGGAGTCGTTCTGGGATGATATCCCTGTAGACAATAGAACGGAGAACCCCTTTTGCCACATGTTTGCTGTTATTTTAGGCGTACTCTACGATCCACACAACTTTGGACCATTCGGTTTCCATGGACAATAGCAGGCAACGGAGGTATTGTTCCATAGTGCGATTTGTTCGCTCGGCCTGGCCATCAGTTTGGGGATGGTAGGAGGACGATAAACAGGCTTCCATTTGTAAAAGCGAACAGACTTCTGTCCAGAATCTGGATACGAATTGAGTACCTCTGTCCGTTATCAAAACCAATGGGATGCCATGTAACCGTACCACGTTCTGCATGAACAGGACTGCCAGTTCTGCCGCTGAAGGTAGATGCGTTAGAGGTATGAAATGCGCCATTTTTGTCAAGTGGTCAACAATTGTAAGAATGGTAGTGTGTCCTGTGGAGGTCTTAGGGAGCTCTACCACAAAGTCCATCGAGACAGTGTGCGGAACCGGAATGGGGTGTAACAACCCTACTGTGGGTTGTGAGAGCGTTTTTCCTTGAGTACAGATGGCACAGCGGGCGATATAGGCTTGTGTGTCGCGGTTAAGGGTTGGCCACCAGAAGTGTCTCTGCAGTAATTCCTTGGTTTTTTGATACCCTGGATGGTCAGCTAGGGGGTGGTTGTGGCACAGGACCATTGCTTGTTGTTGAGTGAGCAACGGTAAATAGTATCGCCCGTCTTTGAACAGGAATCCGTTGTTTTCTGTGAGCCCTTGGACGTCTCCGGCCCAGTCGTCCCTGGTTTTCTGTTGTAACTCTTGGTGGAGTTGTGTCAAGAAGTTGGAAGACGTAACTGCACCCTGAAAGCAGCGGAGGGGAATAACGGGTACTGGTTCTGTGGAGGGTTTCTGGTCTCCGTTTTCCTCGATTCGTGACAAGGCGTCGGCTTTGGCGTTCTCCCTTCCGGGTCTGTAAGTGATTTGGAAATCAAATTCGTTAAAAAAGAGGGTCCAGCGTAGCTGTCTTGCCGTTAATGCTCTGGCTGAACGGAGGAACAGTAGATTCCTATGGTCGGTGAAGATGGTCACCGTATGTTTGGCGTCCTTGAGGTAGTGTCGCCATTCCTCAAACGCTGCTTTGATGGCCAGGAGTTCCTTATCCCCAATGGAGTAATTGCATTCAGCGGGCTGCAACTTTCTGGAGTAGTATGCTACTGGGTGAAGCATGTTCGTCTTGTCGTCTTTCTGTGATAATTCTCCCCCGAGGGCTTTTTGCGAGGCATCGGCCTCCACGATAAAGGGGCGTGTAGGGTCAGGATGTTTCAGGATTGGAGCCGAGGTGAATTGGTCTTTCAAGTCGCGGAATGCCTGTTCTGCTTTGGCTTTCCATGCGAACAGCACCCCTTTGCGCAGAAGACCGGTAATGGGGGCGACAATCCGGGAAAAACCATCAATGAAGCGGCGATAGTAATTCGCAAACCCTAGGAATCTCTGGACTTGTTTCACGGAGGACGGGGCTGGCCACCTCAAAATGGCATCGACTTTTTTGGAATCCATCTGAACACCTCCTGGTGTCAGAACGTGTCCCAGGAATTCCACGGTTGTGGTATGAAACACACTTTTTTCCAATTTCACGTACAGCCCGTGCTGTTGCAATTGTTGGAGAACGGCTCGTACGTGTTGGCGATGTTCCTCCGTGTTCGCAGAGTAGATCAGTATATTATCGATATATACTATGCAGAAACGGTCAAGGAACTCCCGTAAAACCTCGTGGATGAAGTACTGAAATGCGGCCGGGGCATTGCAGAGTCCGAAGGGCATGACGCGGTACTCGAATAACCCGTACCGCGTCCGGAAGGCGGTTTTCCATTCATCACCCTCTCGGACTCTGACTAGATGGTAGGCCCCACGCAAGTCCAACTTTGTATATATGGCCGCATCTTTCACTTGGTCCAGTAAGTCAGGAATTAAGGGGAGAGGATACCTGTTCTTAACGGTTATGGCATTCATTGCCCGAAAGTCAATGCACGTGCGTAGATCCCCCGCCTTCTTTGCCACAAAGAAGAGAGGGGAGGAGACCGGAGATTTGGAGTGACGGATGAACCCGTTTTGAAGGTATTGAGTGAGGTAGTTGCGGAGATGGTTGTTTTCTTTTTCTGTGAGGGAGTAAACTCGAATACAAGGGAGCGTGGATCCCGGAATCAGATCGATTCTACAGTCAAAGTGTCGATGTGGAGGCAGAGTATTAGCTCCTTGTTCGTCAAACACTCGGGCCAGATCCCTGTATTCCTGGGGTATAGACTCCTGTGTGACCAAGCCCATGCCGTCTCTAGGTAGGATACAGGCTAGGACCTCTCGGGTCGCCTTTTTCCCCGCGGAGGGGTAGCAGGATTGGGCGCAATAAACAGTCCACTGTTGTTTTGCCAGTAACCCAATCGATCAAGGGGTTGTGCTGGACCAGCCAGGGAAGGCCTAATATCAGCCTGAACTGAGGGGCATCAATGACATCGAAGGCGATGGTCTCGGTATGCTGATTTTCCAACACCATTCGCAGATCTTCTGTTTGGTATCTGACCAATCCTGAGGTTAGGTCCGTACCGTCGACGGCCTTGACTATCTCGGGTGTCTTCTTGGCTTGTGTCAGCATGCCCAACCCCCTCATGTACTGTGCATCGATGTAATTCCCGGTTGCTCCAGAGTCGATTAAGGCTATGACACGCCAGGAGGACCCTGTAGACGACTGAAGGAGTACGGGTATACCCATATGGTGGTGGCAGGCGCAGGTGTTCGAGGTCGGCGTCTTCTCGGTGTGTAGTCCCAGTAGACAGACCCCATTATCTACTGGGAGGTCTCGTTTCCCGTCCTTTCTTCTCTGGTGATCGATAGAGCCGAAGGGTTCCTCTCCTTGGGCTGGCGTGGCTTTGCAGGGCAATCCCGCACGAAATGCCCATTTTTGCCACAGTACAGGCATAGGTTCTGTTTCCGCCTCTTTTCTTTTTCTTCTTTCGTCAAGGGAGCCCGGACGCCTCCGATCTGCATAGGCTCGGGTGTTTCACGGGGTTTTGGAGTTTCCCTGTACACCGGGAGTCTGGTCTCACTTCCTTTGAACCTTTCGGTTCTCCGCTCTTGCAGGCGATAGTTTTGCTTCACTACCATATCAATAAACTGGTTTATGTCCTCAGGAGGTTCCGTCAGCTGTGAGATGAGATCCTTCAATTCTTCCCGAAGACCTCTGTAGAACACTGATACTTGTTTATCTTCTGGCCAGTGAGCCTCCACCACCAATCGTTTGAACGTTGTGATGTAGTGCAACAAGTCAGTGTTGCCCTGTTTTAATTTGAGCAATTCGTTGTCCGCGGCTTGGACGAATGTATGGCGGGCAAACATGCGTCTCATGGTCTCCTTGAAAACTGGAAAGTTATATAGTAGAGGTTCGTCGTGCTCTACCAGGGGAATGGACCACTGAGCGGCGTCACCCCCTAAATAGGATAGAACAAAGGCGACCTTCGAGGCATCATCCGGAAAGGCAGTTGTTCTGGCCATGAAGTGCAGGTGGCACTGGTTGAGGAATATGCTGTACTTTGTACTATCGCCGTAATAACGTTCTGGTGCGGCCAATTGTGCCATGGGTTGGGCTAATACCTGAACAGGGGGAGGATTTGACGAGACGGTAGGTGCCTGACCCCATGGGTTAAACAAAGGAGGTCTCACTATTCCGGCTGGTCGGGTTTGTTGTCCCTGGGGTGCGCCCCAGGCTCCTGTATGTCCTGCACCCAACTGTCCTTGTAATGCAGTGACATCGTTTCGTAAGCTCCGATTCTCAGCCTGGATGTTCGTTAACATTGCTGCTATGTCCTGTAACGTAACGTCGGGGCCCTCCATGTTGTCCGGGTAGGATGATAAACTTGGGCTTCGGATTCTGTCAGACCCCCACAATTCTTACCTCGTGTTTGTGGAGGGATCCCACAGGGACGACAGGAGCAACCCCTACCTGAACCCTTCTGTTACTGGAAGGACTAAATACACTAGCCAGTTCCAGGAGGGAACCGGGGGAGATTGCCAGGAAGGGTGGTGCGAGCGGGACAGTGGATGGCGTGATGGAACACCCTTCGTGGCTCCTTAGTCTGTGTAGAAGTCCACGATACCCAAGGCAAGAGAGGAGACAGGGGTGAGTTCTGCTAACACAGTGGGATTTAGATCCTTTAGAGCTGGAAATCACCAACAATCAATACATAATATATACCTACTCAGCTGAGGAGGATATTCCCTACCGACTCTGATGTCTCCGGTAAAAAGGTGTGTAAGTAAACTCTGAGAAGGAATGACTGAACTACTCAGTTGATCCATACAAAATAAGAAACTAACCAATGTGGTTGGCGCCATGTCGTGTGGTTTCCACTAATTAGTAGAAAATGTGCATTTGTGGACAACAAACTTAAAATGGTACCAGACTGATTCCACTTACCCCTGCAGGATTTGTTGTCTCTTAGACTAGCTAGTTTACTGTGCCACCATAAACCCTCCAAACCTAGACCAGGAGCGAACAGTTCTGGCAACCACTGAACATGACAACACTGTTCCAACAGAACCTTGGTGACAGACCTAGAACCCTTTGCTAAGACACTCGTTTGCTCAGAGTGATATACAAAAAATATACAAAGGGACGATTTCAATTTTATTGAACCAAAGTGATTATTGTATAGCAAACATGTGCTGCAATGATCAATAAACAGAAACAGACGAAAGTTATAATATGTGTCAAAACGTTAAACACGAAGACGAGTTCCACCAGCTAGCTGCGACAATGTATATATGCAAGCATATGTAGCAGTATAATAATTTAGCGTACTCCTACTATGTAAACCTTAATCTACATGTCTAGGGTGAAAATGTATGTTCTTCCAACCATGGTTTGAGCGTTCTATATAAATTGTCAGATCTGGAAAAAAGCAAAAATCCAGTTTAAAGAGCTCTCTTTATTTCCGGGGTGCCCAAGCCATGGTTAAAATATCTTGTGAGGATGTGTTACAACACTTAACGGTGCATGCATCCCATTCACCAATAATTCTCGATTACATTTCTGTCAAGTTACAAAGCGGTCTCTGGCATTTTTCAGGGCTTTCTATATTACCTGCCGTTGTCAGAGTTCAAATCATTTTTATTCATTTCATTAAATAGACCTTGGTGCAATAGTGACAGGCATATAATACAGATCATAAATTCTGTGTACTAAATATGCAGTAATTTGCTCTAAAAAGGTACACAGATAATTAGAATTGATTAAAATGTAGAATAAAAAGGGGAAATATCCTGATTACTATAATATAATCTCATATGACATGCATTCAAAAGCATTCAAGCATAATCCAACTATTGTACATTTCATACATATCTTAGGTCCACTAAAAGGAGTACAATAAAACTATAAAATCATCACCCCCCCCAAAAAAAACGTTACCCCTAATCAAGAAAAGCAGTCATAAATAAAGTGGCAAAATATTCCTAATGGATAAGTATATCACAGCAGTACCCATTATCACCCAATTCATCAGTATTAAACTAGATTTCCATTCTTTCATCCACAAGGACTCGGGGAGCTATTCGACAAATCTGTGTCTGCTTCCGGGACCAACAAATTATCCACCACGTTTTCCCATGCTTTAACCCTTTCAATATTACCCCATCCTCTTTATCTCATGAAACACAGGACTCTCCAAACTTGCCCATTTAACCATTTCTTTATGCCATCTAGTAATTTGAGGACCATGCTCCGATTTCCAGTACACAGGCAATTCTCGCTTTGCAAAAATCAACTCCAAGTCATTAAATCAAGTAGTAGTTTTCTTATTTTTAGGATGAGGTTATCTCCCTAGGAGGCAGACCAAGGGTGTACAAGGGATATCCTTCAAGGTAATTCTATTAATATATTCTATTACTTCCTTCCAGAACCCTGCTAATGAAGGGCAGGACCATATCATGTGGAACATTTCTGCCCCCAACTCCCCACATCTAGGGAATTTTGTAGCAGCAGTCACACAGAACTTGTTGACCCTGCCATGTGTAAGATAAGCTCGATGCAGGATATAGAAATTAATTAATTTAAACTTAGTATTTCTCGAAACAGCTGGTATATGCCCTACAATCCTATCCCAGTCCATATCATTAATTTTGCACTCTAAGTCTCTCTCCCATTTTATTTTCAACTCCGTGAGAGAGATAATATTTGCATGAATTGCACAATATAGATACAAGACCGCTCTTATACATCCTGTTATTGTACAGAACTGTTAACACACAGCAGGTTCAGCTTATCAATTTCTCCCAAAATTGCTTATTGTTACAACCAATGCCCGATGTGCTAAAATTGGTCCTCGAGGTACATTTAATTCCTCAGCTAAGTCTTAAAACCTAAGCAATACTCCATCCCTATATAGGTCCCCAACACAGTTAACCCCAAAGATAGTCCCTCTTTCAATCCCTGCCAACGCTCCTACCTGGGCCACTATTTTCAACCATTTCAATGGCATATCAGGCGAATAGGCTACCTGGACTCGGGTTTGCTGTAGGAAATGTCGCCAGCACTGCTGTATCTCTAGCAGGTCTTGGGAAATTGCATGCAGTCTCCGCCGAGGAAGCAAGGGGACTTTCAATAAGTCCTACAAATCAAACAGTGAGCGATAACACCCTCCACATGGTTCATTTGACAGTAAACCCACGTATTTAAACATTGCAGTTGAGCCGCCAGATAATAAAATTCAAGACCAGGAGCAGCCAACCCTCCCTCTGTTACAGGGCGTTGTAGTTTTGTTACTGCTACTCTACGCCTACCTGTTTCCCAAAACAATTCCAGAAGTAGCGATTCCAATTCCCTAAATGGACGAGTCACCACCAATGGCAACATGTTAAACAAATAGAGCAACCCTGCTAGCGCAACCATCTTAGCTACCGCAATTCTGTCAGCCACAGATAGTCGTAAGCCTGTAAAAAAACGAATACTAGTTCTAAGTGTTCCAACAGCTGCTCCAATATTCCCATCTAATAAATCTTGCTGGCTATGATATATTTTCACACCTAAATATTTAATGAAGGTAGAGCTCTAATTGAACCCATGTGAATTCAGGGGCTGAGCGGCATCTCGGCAGAGTGAAAACAAGTGAGATTTTTGCCAATTAATATGTAGCCCAGATACCATACCAAAGCAGTTTAATAAGTCTATACAACCAGGCAAATCCATCCCAACTTCTCAGAGAAACAGCAGCATAACATCAGAATATAATGCTGCAAAATGGGTTTGCCCACGGACCTCCAACCCAGGATTAAAATTCCCGGTGGTGGCACAACTGATCAGAGGCTACATTGCAATAGCAAATAATAGGAGGGACATTGGACACCCTTGTCTAGTCCCGCATCCCACATTCATAGGTTTCAGATATACCACCAGTAAGCACCCGCGCCTTAAGACCTGCATAGAGAAGTTTCATCCAGCTAATAAATCTTGCACCCAAACCCATTCGAGGGCCATCACAGAAAATAAGAACTCCCATCTTAAACTGTCAAAGGCCTTCTCAATGTCTATCGCCATGACAGCTGGTCTCTCCTTATCCACAAAATCATTCAAGAGAGACACAAACCCCTGAATATTATATGCCGTATTATGCCCAAGAATAAAGCCAGCTTGATGAGTATGAATTAAAAAGGGCATATGTGCTAACAGTCTGCTCGCCAGAACACGACTTAGAATTTTATAATCTACATTGAGCATAGACAATAGGATCTAACTTCCATTTAAGAGCAACCAGGTTTCAAAAGAGGAATGAACAGCGCCTCACATCAGCAGGTGTCCAGTTTTCCAAGATGTAGAATAAATTTCCACCAATCTAGGAGCCAATTTATTCTTGTGTGCAGCTAAGAATTCTATAGTTAAACCATCTTCTCCAGGAAGCTTACCATGCACCATATTTTTTATGGCAGTTCCAATTTCTTGCATAATTAGATCTCCCCTCCCAAATCATCTGCATCCTCACGCAAGAGGACCCGCAGTCGGCTTATTGATAAAAAAAAATCCTCAATGCCAGAGGTGGTGTTCTAGGCACTGGAGTATATAGATAAGATCAATATTCACAGAAATGAGCATTGATTATATAATCCTACACCTGCAGCAAAGTCAAGTTCTAGAATCAAAGATTTCTATGTTTTGGGGATTAATATGCCATTTCAAAAGGGATCCTGCATTATCACGTTCAGCATGAGCACTAGCCAAATATTCCTTATAATCAAAACAACTTAATTTTCCAACTTGAGCTGCCAGTAATTCCTTTGCCTCAATCAGGGGATAGTTAACCGGGTCAGGCATGCAAATGGAAGTAGGGGCATATGGCTCTCAAACCAGTCAAATTGTTTAAATACACCTGCGAAGGAGATAGGCTATATTATGAAATTATTGATTTATTCAATTACACGGTCGCTCACCCATTAGTGATCACTGCAAATAGGCACATTTACAAGAACGCTTTAATGAGACTTCTACAGCAATACTGCCTTGTTTACCCTGCACACTGTAGAATTACACATACACCACCATGCATACACAAATTTCACAACATATTGTATAGCAAGTGGTTACAATCGTGCGAGTTATCTAACTTGCACAACTCAAGCATATACATCTTATTTTACCGGTTCAGAGGGGTAGGCACTTTCCTGTAGTCAAATGGGTTAAAAATTAATTGGATTATAACGGTCTGTTTCTTGCTTTGAATTTTATTGTAAAAAAACTTTCAATGCCATTGCTATTGATTTTGAAGACCTGGATTTCTGGTGTTAAGCTTTGCTTTGTTAGTCAATAGAGTTGAAGACAAACAAAATTAAAAATGCGTGAGAGTCACCCACCGAGAATAAGTTGAAAAATACATGTGCCCCCTCATTTGCTGCCACGCTGTTTATTTCAAAGCCCCAAGTTACCTAGTGTTACTCTTCAAATTGTTAGTATCTGAAGTTGTGGGTCAAAATAGACCCACTCACATTGTCAAAGGCAAAGGGCCTCTGCTATAACTACTGTCTGGTCTTTTTTGCTAGGCTAGACACATCTCTGTGCTAAGGGCTTCCTGTTAGTCCTGTGTGGAAGCGACAGGTGAAGTCAGGCTCACAGCATCCCCTGCATCCACAGTACTGGTGTGTAGGAAAGTAGGATCTGCTTTTATGGTTACCCCCACTTTTTATGCTGTTTCTGACTAGTTTGACTGGAATCCTGGTAATCAGGACCAGAGTCTCTGTATTTTCTCTCCAAAATTGATTATAGTCAGTACTTGGGTACATTCCAGATTTGCTACTGGTGTACCTTTATAAGTCCCTAGTATATGGTACTGAGATACCCAGTGTATAGGTACACCAGGGGTCCCCCATGGGCCGAAGCATGTATTATGACACCCATGTGGGACCACTCAAACTGTGCCTACAGGCCTGCCACTGCAGCCTGTGTAAGCTGGTGCTATCCTCACTTACGACAGATATAGGTTTCCGTATATCTGAGGTCACTGCACTTAAAACCTGTGTCACCCCTAAGACAGACCTTTCAATCCTGAAGGCAGAGTGCTCGATCCTAAGTTTGAGGGTGCCCCGCATGAGCAGGACACCCCTACTACCTTCGGAGTCCATTCTTCCGGGTTGTAAGTGCATCAGTCATTGCAAAGTATAAAGTGGTCATGTGTCATTATGCGATGACCATCTCTAAACTGGCTAGAAGGAATCCTGTTGTGTTTGGTATCAAACATGTTGGAATCATACCCCCACACCACAAACTGTGTGAGAGGTATGATTCCATGCACTGTAAAGCTCCTACGAGAGGCACTTTGTGCTCTCTGTAGCAGTCTTCTAGGCTCAGACAGAAAACTATGGCTACTGCAGACCAGAAGCATGATTCTGACCTCCTGCCGCTCTGAGCCAAGCTTCAGCAGAGGAAGGCAGGACAATAGGTATCTTGTCACAGGGAGGTGTGACCACCTCCCAGACAGGACATAGTGTATTAGGACAGGGTGGGGGTTCTTGCCAGCACCACTCAGTCTGCTTGAAGGGCACATTTGGTGCACACCTTGCATAGCCGTTGGCTTCTGCTCTGGCACGAAAATGGACAAAGGACATGGGAGTATCCTCGCCACCGTCCGACCTCTCCCTTGGGAGGTACCCCTGAATCGTCCCACCCCTTGAGGGCTTAGATGTGGGTGGGTCCCTAGATTCGTTTTGGGACAATATTCATATCAAAACACCACTTCATCTTCGACCATCTAGGCACTCTGGATTTCGCTGGACTATGCTCTGGGCACAGAGACTTCAACTGGGAAGACTCCTGCTGCTCCTGGTCTCACATTCCTGCAAATCTGCTGTATCGTCTGTGCCTGTGCTCCATACAGGATCCTTCCAAGGCCTGTGGACACCCAAGACACCAGAAGGAATCTCCCTTGAAGTGAAGACCAGAAGAAATCTCCCTTGAAGTGAAAGAGTCACTTCCCTGCCAGCACCGCAACAAAGCTGACCGGTCATCTGATCCAGGGCTCCCACGGACTCCGAAGGTCTCCACAACACAGGTGGTGGTTCTTCAACTCCCTTGAGGCTGGCACTGTCTTCTTGCTCAGTTTGAGGCCAGTATCCCTTGTCGGAACCACAGGAACTTAACCCCTGTGCACCGCATCGACTTGTTGTTGCAAAGGCTTGTTGACTCTCTTCCTTAGAGATTTTTGGGCTCCAAGTAGCCCCCACCTCAAGCATCTCCTGTGATGAAGATCTTCGTCCTCACCACATCTCTTGCACCCTGGACCTGCATCTTTGGTGAGTTGCTTGAGGTCCTCTTGCGACCCCAGTGCCTCCAGCCTGTGGGTTCCTTAAAAGGGTCTTCTTTTATTCCAGTGAACTCCCTTGATTGCTCGGGGCCTAATCTGACTCCCCTACGTGTGGCGAGTCACTTGGACCTTGCTGGTCAAGACACTGCATTTTGTTTGCTTGCCATGTTGTTTGCCGTTGCCAAGGATTGTTGGTGCATCATATGGACACCAACCCCTCATCTCTAGACATCAGACGTGGGACAGCTTGTGAACAGCTCCTGGTCATCCACAGCCTCGCCTCGTTCACACAGCTGATGCTCCAAGGTCACCATCAACTCTCCTGCAACACCGGACATTGGTGGGCATTCGTCTTCCGTGCCTCCTGGTCACTTCTGAGTGACATAGACTCTGTTCCCTCTGTTTGCAGGTACTTCTCATCTTGAATCCACCTTTGGGTTCCACCACACACTTTCACCTTCTTCGCCAGCGGCATCTTCCTGAAGTCCTCCATTGGGTTCTACGGCGGTTTCCAACGCCACTAAGCACCTATGCACATGGCTTCCCTGGTGTAGATATCCTGGTGTACATATCCTGGTTCCTGGAGTATTCACGGGTGGGGTACCTCTCCAACCTTCTGTCTTCCACGGGGTTTCTTCAGCGTCCACTGGGAAGGGTCCTTCTTTAAAATTGCAACTGCGACTATCTAAAAAAAAAAAAAATTACAGAGTTTTATATAGCGCAAACTTGACCCCAAGGTATCGGCTATCAGAGCACTTTACACGAGCACCAGTTGCGTTACAAGAGAACACATTCATTTTTGTTAGGCACGGGGAGATTAAGTGATTTGCCCAGGATGTTGCGCGTCCTTGCAGAGACTCAAACCCGGTTCCCCAGATTTGAGGTCGACCGCCTAGCCGTTCGGCCAACTCCTCTCCCCCACTGACTTGAACGGAGCACGTGGTCGTGTTCCCACACTGCACATGGCCTCCGTGGGGCTCCTAACTACTTAGCTTGGTTGGTTCCTTGGGTCCTCATCACTTCTACATCTACTGGATATAGTATTGTCTTAAGTCGTGGTTCGCATCCCACTATTTAGGTCTCGCCTACGCAGCACGCATGCGCTGCATATATCTTTAGCAGTCGTTCAGCTCTTTTTCTAAGCACATACTCGTGCTTGTGGCGGCGTACACCTTGCGGGAGCGCGCAGGGACGTGCCACAAGCACAAGTATGTGCTTCGAAAAAGACCAGACTGCGTGTGCGCGCGCACACACACACACACACACACACACACACACACACACACACACACACACACACACACACACACACACACACACACACACACACACAGACGCACCACTCCCGGGCCAGCAAACACATGCATGTGCCTCTCTCCTCGAGCACTCGCTCGCTCCGCCCTCTCCGTCTCCTTTTTGCCTCTCCATTAACGCAATTGTCCCATCCCTCAGGCCCTGTCTCCACGTTCTCTCTCCTCTCAAACAAAACTTGTTCTCTTCCCATAGTTTCACTTCCCCTCTCCATTTCTGACCCCATCACCTCTTGGCCTCTCTCTCTAAATCTGCCCTCCGAAGCTCTTACTCTTACTGTCCACCCTCTTCCTCGGTCTCTCCCCACACGCCTCTCGCTCATGCCTTTTTGCCGTTCTGTTTCTCACCCCGACTCTGTCTTCCTTCTTTCCGTATTCACCTAACTCCGTCTACTGCGCTCTCTCCCGCCTACTTCTCCTGCCATCATCTCTCTCCCGCTCTCTCTCTCTCTCCATCCCTCTCTTCCGTCTTCATTTTTTTTTTCTTTCGCTCTACCACTATTTATTTATTTCGCTTTCTCCAGCTCTCTACTCCATCTTCATCTCTGTGTCTTTTTCCCGCTTCCATGACCATAATTTGTTTTATTTGGACATAGAGGATGTGCTGGAGTGACCTGCACGTGGCATGCTGGGATAAAAGGGGCATTGGCAAGGCGGCTGGTGACAGCATGGCATCAGTTTGTGGATATTCCCATTATGAGATCCTGGCATGGGTCAGGCACCCTGTGGTTTAGCTTCTGGTGAACAGTTCCATAGCAGCACACTCTAGACTCTAGGAGTCTTCATGCATCACTCAACGGACGCTACACCGAGTGCATGCACAGGAGGGTGATGCGCGGCAGGGTGCCCATGCGGAGGAGGGCAGTGCGTAGGCAGGGCACCCATGCACACCCGGGTCATGGGTCTGCATGTCTGGAAGCATGACTGATGTGCATGACTGCTGTGACTTCTCACATCCTTCGAACAAGCTCACAGCGTCTGTGAATGGACTGGAGAGTTTCTCTGTGGTGAGTAGGGTGCTTTCATGCAGATGACCTCTTTGTCCTGTTGTTGCTTCAGTTATTTAGTCCAAAAGCAAAGTTCCCCTGTAGATAACTCGAGGGAAGGTTCACCATGTGTTCAGGAGGGAGCTCTCCGATGCAAGCGCTCCCTTGCATGCACAGCCACCGACTTTTGCACTAATTCAAGCTCTATTCAGTTCACCCTAGATCTGGCATCTTCTCCTTACAATCCCACCGCTCTGCCCTGCTGTATGGGGGGCTTACCCCAGGGGACAGGGCTATCTATGTCTTCTAAATGTGAAGATGCTGCCCCAGCAGTGCAGGTACACAGGCACCTCGGGGGGCATTCACATCATGCTCTTAAAGGGCATAGAGGACCGGGTGTATCCTTCTATATCAATCTCACTGAACCCCCTCTTTCATTTGGCTCCCTCTTTCCTCACCTCTCTCACTGTCCCCTTATCGCGATTGTGAAGAAGTTTCAAGCAGACCACGCATAGATAGAGCCTAGAGGGGTAAGGCACTTTAGATCAGCTGAGGCTGCACCCCTAGTATGATGTTCACAAATAAAGGTTCACTTAAGGCCTCCTTGAAGTGCTGGTGCACTTCGCTGACCTTCAGGTAGCACAGACCAGCATCTAGGTTAGACTCCATGGCATGAATCTTACTGTAGATTCACGCCATGGGCATGATTAGAGGAGGTCACTTGTTTTATGGAAGTTAATATGTGAGCTACAACCATTTGTGTATCTTGAATGACCTACTAGGATGTCAGCCAGAAATCCTCAATTCCACATACCTTATGCAATATCATTAGCTTGTTTTTCTCTGACATTGGGTACAGCAGTGTGAGGAGATATTACAGGAAATCACTGATAAAAGAGGCAAGATATCTTGTTGAGTTAAACAACAGATATTTTGAACTGGAGAACTTAGCAGGTCCGGTCGAATAAGAAACACTTAAAAATGTTTGTTTCTTTTTTCTCCCTTTTGACACAATTAGTGTTTTTTCCCTCCTATTGAACACAACTGGTGTGGACAGAATTCCCTGTAGTTTTGCCAGAGGAGATGGTTTTTGGATCCATTGTATAGATAAACACAGACACCCTCATTTAGACAAGGTCAGGAGCTTGAAAAACATGTTGAACGTGTGGTTAGTGGATTTCCGTTCCTTTATAATAATTTTTCTGTTTAGAGTAAAGAGCATTCCTTGTTCTAGATTAATAGGCTGCCTTTGATACCATCTTATCTTAAACTGGCTGCCAAGACGGCTCAGTAGGCTGCGTGCTCTAACCTGCAGGTGAACTTTACATCGAATGATGGCTGACTCTGCAGGTCATGCTTCGCACGTCGACACAATGTACAGTTTTATTAACACAACCATTTCAAAATGGGCATTAAAAAGCAATACACACTGAAAGAACACATTCATTAAATACATATTTCCATTTTAAAAGAAAAGAGTAAAAACAAAATTAACTCAAGCAAGCTTTCACTAGCACTTTAAGAATGCAAAACTCTCATGACTGCGCTACAGCCTTGTTATTAAAGCTATTTTTTTAATTTTTATTAACCTTACCCTTCAAGCATTATCCTAAAATCTTTGTGTGCAAATTTCTTTAAAAAAAATATATTTATAGAAAATGCTTTAATTTGATAAAATACAATTTTGATTTCTGAACATAGCCAAATACAAGACTGTGAAACATGAAACAAGCATAGGCATAGCCAATAGGTCCCGCCTTTGGGACCTTATAAGTGTTTAGTTATCCAACATAATATACTTGGTGCAACAACATCAACTGTTGCATGGCTAAACACTTATAAGGTCCCAAAGGCGAGACCTATTGGCTATGCCAATGCTTGTTTTATATATGGTTTGGTCTCCCCCTGGCGACCACTGTGCATTCGTGCTACTTACCCGTTTCATTTGCAAAGTATTGTGTGCATTGTGTATATCTCCGGATAGGAGATCTTTGTATTAATTAGTGAGTGTCTTATAAGAAATATATATTTTTATAAATCCACTGTGCTGTTCTTTATCACTTTATCTATACCAATAAGATTACATTCTGGTAAAACAAGCTGCTTTACACTCCTTCTGGACTAAGCCTGAAGGCTGCTCTCCACAGCTACCACTTAGAAAGCTATTTAAGGTTGTCTAGGACCATCAAAGGGGTGATCAGATTTTCCTCTAAGGGGTTAGCTACATCAAAATCTTTAAAATGGTATGTTGGTTTTAGGTCACAGGGAAATTACTTCATTTTAAAAAGGTGCTCCTTTAAATTGTACACCTTGTTCAATAAAACATAGTGAGGACATTTCATGCTTCACCACATTGCTGATAGTAGACACCTTGTCTCCGAGGCAGATAGCAGAGACTAAAAAAAACAAGCTTTGAAAATGCAATAGGTCTCGCCTTTGATTAAGTTAAAGCCATTTGCTTTGCTAATGGTATTGTATAGCAAAGCAAATGGCTTTAACTTAATGAAAGGCGAGATGTATTGCATTTTCAATGCTAGTTATTGACGCTGTTAACGTAGAGCTCATGCGACAGTCGGGTCGTTAATATTATTTCCGCTTTCCGCGCAGAACTCCTGTCTCAAAAAGCAGCATGCTGCTGGGGTGTTATTAATATTTACGCTTTCAGCGTAGAGCTCACGCCCCAAGAAGCAGCAGGCAGCCAGGCTGTTATTTTGCGCGTTAAAGGTTTTTCCACCTGACCACAACAGCACCTCGATGAAAAGCTCATCACAGAAATTTAGAAACACATCTTACAGTAATTCTGTCTGAAATTAGATCAAAGATTTAAAAACTTTGTAGTCTTCTGTTGGTGTTACCGACCAGAATGCAGCTCCAACCACAATCAAAATTCATCTTGACATATAGATGGCCTATTCTCCCCCAAATGAATTCATTACAAAATCTCTGTGCATGTGCTTGGTGGCTGTTGTGGTGATGTGGGACATGTGTGCACTCTGAAACTACAAGTTCTGCTCTGCTATCTCTCTCTGGCAACCTAATTCTGTGCCTTTTTTTATTTTTTTATTTGACAGTGTTTTTTATCCCCTCACTGGATTGGATCTGAATCCACGACATGAACAAATGGTTTCCGGCATAAGGAGTCCTGGAGCAGGCTTTATATGGTAAAATGCTGCTCTCAATGATTGTCACAAGTAATTTATTCTCCTTTCTTGTAATCTGAAGGAAAACAGATACAAGCCTATAGTAACCCTGGGCGTAGTTCGCGAAGTAGAACCTTGTTCGCACTGTGCAAGATGTCGTTTTCAATGATTGCACAGTGCGGACAAGCAACCGGCACTGTGCAATCATTGAAAACATCATCTTGCACAGTGCGAGCTGTAGTTTTCTGCTGCTCGAGTAGATTTTTACTCGAGCGGCAGCTTTCTCAACGCGAACTGGTAGTTTCTCATCGCGAGTGGTCGCGAGCATACGCGACCACTCGCAATGAGAAACCTGACCTCCTCTCGTTGGGAATCTCGCCGGGAGGTTTATTTTCCATGCTCGCGATCGCCAACTTGATGTTGCTGATCGTGAACAAGGAAAAAGTCTCGCCGGGATGTCATTTTGCTTGCTCGCGGTCGCCAACTTGACGTTGAGGACCGCGGGCAAGCAAAACACGACCGCAGCACTACGCAACACTACGCTACGCGTGTTTGCACTGTGCTACGTGCAATTCGCGTAGTGCTAAGTAGCGCGAACTTCGCAAACTACGCTAGCGTAGTGCTTTGCCCAGGCCTAGCCTATAGATGAAATGGAAAAAAGGCCGCATTCTGGATTCGCTGACAGTATAAAGGTGTCATATACAAGAAGGATTGACATAGACCAAGGGGTCTTGTGGGGAATATGATAATAACGATAGAGAAGACAAATCATTCCCCAGCTGGCAACATTCAAACCTTTTTACTATCAGTTCAAACCTATAAAACTTTATTGCTCTTGCAGGAAGGGGAACAATTTCTTACTGAGGAGCTTTCCCTGGACTGGGTTTATGCCGTCTGTGTTATTGCTCTATAGTGGCATTTTAAACTTTATTGAACCAGACTTTTACAATTGAACTAAGTATACAAAACTGTAAATGTATTCGTTTTTTTTCAGGATAACTGCCCTTTTCAGTTGCGCTCGAGACTTGGGAACAGCGAGAAGCGAGCAGGCTTATTAGGACTGACGGCCAGTCGTTTCCTCTAAAAATACTGTTTGAGTAAAATTTAAAAAAGAATCTGTCAAGGAAGCATTGGTATAAAATCGTTTGAACACGTTATGCATCTGTGTGACTAGCATTTCATTTGTGTTTGTTTGCCTCATGGGAGTTTCTTCACGTTTGAGATTTGTGTCTGGAATCTGTGTGCCAGATCCGCAGATGTTTCTGAACTATTGTAAACTGTGAGCTCTAAGGAGGCACAGCCCCTGCGCCAGGGTTCATTAAGAAGTGGGCGTGCACTCCTACATCGAAACTGACCAAACAGGGCAGCCGCCATATTGCATAATGTTTAAACAGAGGTGAAAACCAGTGCAAACCCAGTAAGAGCTGCTTTCGACAGCCGAGACCTAACAATAGCAACACGCACAGATTAAATTCTGTGGAAAAATGTATTCTCGAAACGCGTCCCCAAGCAATATCTCTGGATTAGTGGAGGGATTCCAATAAAAACGCTTTCAAAAGTGTGGATTTCATCAACTGAATTCGTTATTCCTCATAAATTCCTTTTTAGGTCTTGCCTGACTCAGCGCATGCGCTGGTCTGGCGAGACTTTTTGTGAGGGCTCAAAAAAGTGCTACCACTGTAGCCTAGAGCTACAGGCATGTGCACGGCCGCTTTGATGTTTGATCGCTATCACTTTGAGCCAGTGGTTTTTTTCCTGTTTATTACTTCTATGTAGTAATGGTGGCACCCGTGCGGCCGCCATTACTACAGAGCAGTACTAAACAGAAACAAGCATTGGCATAGCCAATAGGTCTCGCTTTTGGCACCTTATAAGTATTTAGTTATGCAACTGTTGCATGGCTAAACACTTATAAAGGTCCCACAAGTGAGACCTATTGGCTATGCCAATGCTTGTTTGAGTTTGTTGTAAACAAACCATGTTAATTTCACGGAGGGAGAATTATCATAGGATGGCAAAAATGTCAGTGTTCCAATTAATCAGTCCCAATGCATTTTGGGCTCTAGGGGTTCTTCATCAGGGGAATGTTTAATATCTGTGTGGATGAAGCACGAAAGGGGCTGGGTTACCCACACTGTATGAAAAAGCTCTATATTCAGAGAATGAGGCGATATTGGTACAGATACTCTGTATCAAGCGTGAAGTAACATTCATGCAACTAAGTGCACGTGTAATTACGAACAAGAGAAAGCTCAATGCAACCGAAAAAAAACAAGTAAAAATAAGAACGGAAATGTCTCCAATACATGCAGAGTGAGGTCGAAATGTGAAAATGCTGCAGTAGAGTAGACGGCGAATCATGTCTCTCGAAGGCTGATACCAGTATAAATGCGGTAGGGACGCATGCAGCATGCTCTTCAAAAGCTATGTCACCGTGATGTGAAACACCGTACTCTCTATTACACAACGACAAGCGGTTAATATACCTGTACAGTGACTGTGACTATGCTGCGTTTCAAAACACTGATCATTGAAAATAGTAATGATGCTCCACATGTTCTGTATTTGGTACTTCAGGGATCTGAAAATTATTGTTCTGTGAAATTTTAAATTTGTAAGTAGGTAAAATGGGATTCTTCGCAACGTTGAAACTTGAATTCTTTGGTAAAGAATAGTTTGGGTATCTAGGCTTCCCGGAATGCTGCGCAGATGTTTGCTCTTGCTCTGCTTTCTTCAAAAAACCAACAATTCTTAGACTGCCCTTCCTAATGTAGTCTTCTAAGTCTATAAAATCCGTTTGCAGCTCCAAAATTCTTACTGGTGTAGATGCTGAAGATTTAGGCATTAGAACATCCTTATCTTCCAGTGTACTTTTTCTTTTATCTTCTACTTGCTCAACTAGACCAACCACTTTTTTCAAGTGCTGCCTGATGCCCTTTGAGATCTTCATGCATAGTACCAGTGTTTGTCTTCATACTTTGTGTTAGGTCTTGTTAAGAGGAACGTTTCTTAATCATGCCCAAATTTGTTTGAGATTCAGATTTCTATTTCATGGGAGAGTCTGGATCTGGGGCTCTAGTTTTGTTCTTCTATTGATGTGTTGAATATCTTTCTTATTGCTATGTCTAGTAGTGTCCAAGGGCCTAATTACTCTTTAGTGATGAGTAACAGCAGATCGTATTGCATTAAGAAAGGGACAGAGTTTCCTTACTAAAAGCGTTTATAGTTGCCGACACACTATTTCACTTCATTTTAATCAAGAAATATCATGACTGTGTTATTAAATCAAAGAAAACATTAGCCTTTGATCATATGTATGCCAAGTAGGTTATATGGCAGTCCGCAATGGTGCTCACTTCCAATCCCATACATATTTGGTGCTAGGTGTTATTAGCAACCAATTCTGACCCTTTGCTTAGGACATTACCACTAAGGATATCACCCACACCACGTGACAGGATTCATAATGTCTGGGACTCGGACTGTCACGTGTACAGCTGAGTTGTATCTTTCCTGTAACCCCCCGCCCATCGCCATCACCAGCACAGCCAATCATGTGCCCATGCATGCACCCCAAATGCCATGACCAAATGCCACATTTGACTGATGGACAACTGCAGGATTCATAGATATACTGCAGGACTCGAGAATCCAGCTATCAACAAAAACCACACACCAAGAGTGCAGCCAGTGCTAGTCTTTCCTTTCTGTTGATGTTAAAAACCATCTGCTTGTGGTCTTCTCTTCACCTGCGTACTCTACTTGGGCTCAGCTCTTTAACTGTGCATGGGACTCTTGAGGTGAGATTATCTTCAAGCCAGATGTCAATAACATCTTCTCAGGAGTGTTCGATTTGCCTTGCTTCCTAAAATTCCTTCTGCAGCTTCATCTCAAAGTCTTTCCTTGCACCCTTGGAATTATTCAACCTTTTCCACTGAATTATTTAGAGGCATAAGGCTAGGGATTGCTAGATGTTAACTTACTTGGGTTGTGGGATTATTTCTGAGCTTCTGTACTTTGTCCCTGCATCTTTGTCCTGGGATTCTGTCATATCCCCAATTTTGTACTGTAACAACTGTCTCTTGGTCCTCCACGGTGGTACATGCAGATCCTGTGTGAACCTTGGTTTCCGATCGGTGTCTCAAGTTATGAAGCATTAACAACTTGTAAAGGACATCGGAGCAAGACCAGACTCATGAGGATTCTTTTGGCTCTAACAAGATGAAGGTTTTGTGAAATGGATATGTTAAATGTAAACCATAGTGGATCAGTTACGCAAGTACATTTTATGTAGGTCTCATTTCCTGTAGAATCTTGCTGTTCATGCGAAATTCATGTAACAGAAAAAATGTGGATGGGCGTGGCCTGGTACCATGGAACAAAAATTGCAGCCTCTCCAGGTTGGGGAAGTTGGAGCTGAGGGTGCAGAGTCACAGCCGACCAGACTGGGCCTAATGCATACATCGGCCTGTTGTGGGCCACTCAGTCGGACATAAACGGCCCACAGCACTGGAGGCTACCGAATCGTAAGGGCGTGGCGGATCCTGTCTGAATCGACCCCATTCCCAGGGTTGCTGACTACTGCAGGCTCAAGGTGGTTGGAGCTTTACCGCTGCAGCGCAGTCTCCTAAGAGTGCTGTGCAGGTGCAGCAGCCTGCGGCGGCCCAACACACATAGCCAATCCAGACTCAGACGCCCTGAGATGCAGTTGGGAAGTGACCCGTGTGGCTGCTGCAGCCTCACTCTAGGGGTGCACACGCCCAAAGCATAAGGCACTGAGTGAAGCGCTGCAGCACAGGAGGACTATGGCGCCCTGACTTCCCGGTCCCGCAGAAAAGACCCCAGTGGATAGGACGTGGTATAGTTTGAAGGAGTGCCCGTGGTACGGGAGTCCGGTGCCCTGAGAGGAGAGCTGCTGGGGAGGTGCTTGCCTGGAGCGACGGCAGACCTATGCATCCTGCCTGGGAGGCCCTACTGTGCCCGAGTCCCGTCCAGCCTAGTGCCTCCTACTAGGAACAACCGGGGAGCTTTGGACCATCCCAGGGTGTGGTCAGGTGCTGCTAGAGAGACTTACTTTCGTCAATACGTTTAGTACTCTCTCAAATAGAGTACAAAGAAGTGTACACAGACACTGGCGGCTCCTCAATGTAGGGAATGAAAGGATTCCAGCTCCACTTTTTTCATTCAAGAGAGGACCCAGTCTCCGGGATAGCTTAGTCCACACAAGGCCTAGACATACATCTTTATGCCTATGAGCACCCTATGGGACATGCCCGCAGTGCAAGGGCATTTTCCTTGTGGTTCCTGTACTGCCTGCCCTCAAACACAACAAACTAAAACTATTAATATTGAGACCAGAAGACCTTGGGTTCTAAAAAAGCACACTAATTGCAACTCAGAAAGAGTCATTTATTTGATCACGTGCCCGTGCTCGCTTCAGTATGTAGGAATGACGACACGCAAGGTCAAACTGCACATACCATAAGGTGTAACAAGCAGGCTACAAGACTAACAAATCATTTCCTGACACAAAAACACAAGGCAGAGGACTTGAGATGGATGTGAGTGACATCACCAGGTTTCTATTTGTTAAGGAACAAAAATGTATTTTTAAACTTAAGAGCGACAGCCAGGGGTTGAACGATGAAATACCATGGGTGACTCTATAAAGTGCGATAGAGAACATTATGGGAGAGAGATAATTTCGATGCTTCTGACATCATGATCATCTAAACCTTGAGGATTGAGGAGTTTGCACTTACCTGCGGTCCCGCTGGCTTCTTTGTTGGTGCTCTTGCCGCTCCTGGGTCCCTGACGCTGCGGGTCTCCCCCGACGCTGCTTCCTGGCATCGCGGTTGTGACGGGGGGGGAGACTATAGCTCCCAGGCTGCATAGCGGCCAACTTCCTGCCGCATTCGCGCCCGGAGGCGCTTAAAACGCTGAAGCTCCCTCGGAGGAGCGGGTGTACCTTGAGGATTGAGGAGTTTGCACTTACCTGCGGTCCCGCTGGCTTCTTTGTTGGTGCTCTTGCCGCTCCTGGGTCCCTGACGCTGCGGGTCTCCCCCGACGCCGCTTCCTGGCATCGCGGTTGTGACGGGGGGAGACTACAGCTCCCAGGCTGCATAGCGGCCAACTTCCTGCCGCATTCGCGCCCGGAGGCGCTTAAAACGCTGAAGCTCCCTCGGAGGAGCGGGTGAACCTTGAGGATTGAGGAGTTTGCACTTACCTGCGGTCCCACTGGCTTCTTTGTTGGTGCTCTTGCCGCTCCTGGGTCCCTGACGCTGCGGGTCTCCCCCGATGCCGCTTCCTGGCATCGCGGTTGTGACGGGGGAGACTACAGCTCCCAGGCTGCTTAGCGGCCAACTTCCTGCCGCATTCGCGCCCGGAGGCGCTTAAAACGCTGAAGCTTCCTCCGCGTCGCGGGACGCGCGCAGGCGGCGCCGGGCTAAGCCCGGGCCAAGGGCGGGCCCGTTTAAGCCCGTTAAAGACCGGGTAAGACTGGACTGGGCTCCCCCTCTTGATTTTGCTTTATGGACTGCCGTGTTACTCTATGACCTACATTGTGCTAGTGCTGTTTAATTGATACAACTGTAATTCATTGTCCGGTAGATTTCATTAGATTAGTAATGGTATGATGACTAGAGGCAGCAAGAGTAAAACTGCTCAAGGGGTTGTGCATGCAACTGGCCCAATCGATCAATTCATCACCAGGGCCAATGAGGCGATAAATCAAGGCATCTCTCTTTTGGAACGTAGGGTGTCCCAGGATTTAGCCTTAGCTAGGCGATCTTCTATTGGCCCCTTGGCATTAGCTAAGACACCTACTAACCAAGGGGAGATTAGACCCCTAATTGAAGTTCCAGTGGAATTACACGCCGTGCCAAACATGGTCGATCTTTCAGTATCTTTGGCACTTTCGGACACGCAATTAAGCGAGATGCCCGTGAAGACTCCGCAACTCGTTGGGAGCCGAGACAGGAGGCCCACATTATCGAGCATCCAAGGGGGAAGAGGGAGGGTGCTGTCCCTAAACGGAAGAAGCCCAAGGCAGCAAATAAATGTAAATATCCTAAAAAAACCCTCATTATCCAGATGCCAAGTAAGAGTGCACTCCCTCAGAGCGCCTCTACCAATTCAGTAGCGGTTACGATACCTCCTTCTTTGAGCCCAACTTATCCTAGTGGGTCTGATAGTCTAGGTGAAGGCTGCAAAGTTTGTGAGGCACATAACGAACTACTACATAGACTGGGAGAACTTATCAAAATTCATTTGCAGCCCTTAGAATTATCTCTTTCCGTCACTGAAAAACAGATAGTTTCTTTGAATGCATCTCTTAAGATCCAGTCGGGTCCTGGGTTGGCCAAATCATGGCAGTCTAAAACAAACAACTCAAACCCAATGGGGGCGCTGGAAGCGACAAATGCAGCTTCGAATGGCCCAAACACAAGTATAATGCCACCCCCAGCCGCACTGAAGAAGGGTATAGAGCTACCTGAATCCCCTGTTCCCTTTCACAATATGGAAGCTGCGCTACCTAAACTAGTAGGCTCACTGCCTCCCAATGACAAGAATACGGGTGCGAGCGGGCACACTATTCATCTACCACCGGAAGCAGGCCCATATGTTGTAGTTATGACCGGGGTTCCCGTGTTAAATCCGAATACAGAGGAACCGACATGGTTCCTAAAAAATAAGGTACTACATTGGCTTGCTACCAACAGACCGCTCCCAGTTCATTGTGGTAGTAAGATTCTAATGGTGCGTAGGGTGCCCTGGCTAGGCAACGAGAGGAAATCGACTCGGGGGGATTGTGTCATAGTAAATTTTGACGATCCCCGTACTGCTGATTATATCTGCCGCAGGGGCATGTGGGATAGGATTGATGGAATAGAAACGAAAAGGCTTTCTTTCTTCTACCCCCCCACAAATCGATACATTGACAATCCGGTTAGTAGTTGGTCACAAATAAGAACCCGCGGCAGAAGAAGGGAGTGGGATGATTGGTCTGTCCACGAAGTTAGAGATATAGCTCCCTCTGTAGGCTGGAGAGGCGTACCAGTTGCTAACAGGTTCAGTTGCTTGGAAGCAGTGGATTGACTTCCATTGCGATCAGGTTATGGACCTGAGGGCATTGAATATTACAATCCCAAATTCTCCCAAGCCCTTGCTAGCCCAATGACCAAATAAAATACTGATACTTGCTATATATCTCCGGTTTTGGAGACAATCTACCAAGAAACTCTACAAACCATAGCTTCATGCCCTCGCCCTACTTTCGAACCAGGGCTTATTGTTGCCCAGCCTATCCCTTCCACCGACCTTATTCCTCCTGTTGCACTCCCGCCCTCTACTGATTACTCGGGTCCTCATAATAGTATTGCCTTTGATCCTGCGGGCACCTTGAAGATCTTAAGTTGGAATCTAGCAGGTATCCACAGGAAGCTGTGCATACCAGAGTGGAATGCCTTAGTGGAGATGCACAAGATCTGTTTGTTCCAAGAGACTTGGAGTCTGGAACCCATACATCGAGTTGGGTATGCTACACATTTTGTTCCAGCAGTACCCCCCAGAAATAGGAAGGGTCGTCCTTCGGGAGGCCTTCTCATTTCGGTAAGCATTGAGTTAAATTGCAATATAAAACTTAAGCAAATTAATAGCCCTGACATTCTAGGAATCTCTTTAAGAGGTCCTTGCAGAGGTTTAATCCTTGACTTGTACAACATATATGTTAGAGGCACTAAATATGGGTCTATGTCTCCGATAGTGTCAATTCTAGAAACAGAGCTTAGAGAAAATTTAGCTGGTGCCCAAGTCCTGGTTGCGGGTGACTTTAATTGCACCTATGAGCCGCTATTGACTGACGACATCTCAGATCTGGGCGAGGAAGATGCCAGATGGGAGATCCCAGCCTTAACTATACCCCCGATTAAAAAATGGTCCCAATGTGCGATCCAGCTCAATGCTCTTTCGTTGGAGTTTGGCCTAAGAGCCACAAATGGCCGTACAAGCTCAGACTCCATGGGTGCCGTTAAATTTAACAGAGCCAATCACACTTCAAGGATCGACTATATTTTGCTAGATCTCACACTTTGGGGTCTGGTACAGGATATGGTTGTTTTACCTACTGTCGAAAGTGACCATAATTCGCTTTCCCTATCCCTCAATAATCCTTGGAATAATAAATCGATTAAAGCTCCCTCCAAGCTAACCCAAAACATTTCCGTCTCCTCATGTGGGAGGCGCTTGAAGTGGAGTATAGTCTCAGTCGATGAAACTAAACTTAATACTATCAATGCTGTCCTTACAGCCTCACAGATGAAGTTGGATAGTATTGACTTGGTTCTGTCGACTTCTGGAAAGGTTACATCTATCTTTGAAGGAACACTCATGGCAATTGGGAATGTATTTCTGAAAAAGGAGTGCACAGGAAAGAATATGGTAACTCGGAAACCAAGGGGCAAAAACGAATGGTATACATCGGCTTGCAGGCATGCAAAAACCCTCCTGATCGGGGTTATAAAAAGTAAATCCCAAGTAGCCATACAGGGAGCCAGGAATAACTATAAACATTCACTGTCAAACGCAAGAAAGGAATGGGAAGAGGACTTTTGGCGTTCCTTAAAAGAGGCAAGCCATGGGAAAGACTCAAGGCGCTTCTGGGACACAATTAGAGCCAAAAAAAGACCAGATAGCGACCTTATAACTTGCAACATCACCAGTCAAGTGTGGGTTAACCATTTTGCTAAATTGTACACTCGCCCGTCTGGTAATACCACTACTGATATCCCCATGGACGAACAGGAAAGGGAGGCGATCCCAGCAAACCACGACCTCACTATGAGAAGTGTAGAGCACGATACTGGCACAACTGCTACTATTGTGCTAAAAAAAGGACTGGGAGGTTAATTTAGCAGATCCCGACTTCTCTGGAATAGAAATAGAGTATGCCACCAGTACCACTACGCCCCAAAAGGCGGCTGGCCCAGATGGCATCCCCGGGGACTTGTTACGCTCTGATATACCGAAATGGGCTAAACTTATCCATTGTTTGCTTGTTGCAATCTGTAGGGGTGCTCCGATTCCTTCATCTTGGAAAGGGGCGGAGGTTGTACCCATCTTTAAAAAAGGGGCTAGGGACGACCCAGCAAACTACAGACCTATAAGCCTGCTGGATATAACCCAAAAGGTGGTCGGTAAGGTGTTGTTGGTCAGAATATCACAATGGATTAGCGATAACAACATCCTTTCCGACTACCAGGCAGGGTTCAGAGCAGGCACTGGCACAATAGAGCAAGTCTTCAGACTATTGCTAGTATACTGGAAGGTGGTGATCATAGGCAAAGGCAGTCTTTACCTTGCGTTTATTGATCTAAAGACTGCCTTTGACCTTGTTCCCAGGGATACCCTTTGGAGAGTTCTTGCTGATATGGGGTTACCCCATTACATTTTGCTGCTAATTGTGAGGCTCCACGAAAACACCTTTGCTCAGATTAGATGGGGTACAGATGGCGAGAAGACCAGCAGAATCCCGGTTGAAAGAGGGGTCCGCCAGGGATGTGTTCTAGCTCCCACCCTCTTTTCATTATATATCAACGGTGTGGTTAAGCTGCTGGAGCGGAGTTTTCAGTTTGAAAATTCAGTGGCTTTTGAAGCTCTGGCATGTCTATTCGTTGTACTAATTTATTAATAATTAATAATTAATTATTTGTCTTGTGCAAGTGTGTTTATATAAATCAATCCATTTGTCTTAACAAGAGAGAGAGTTACACGAGGGTACGCATAAACGTGCTGATTAATTATAATGTGCGTGTTTTCATGTTTAAACGTTGCTATGTGCTGTTTATTTTTGAGCACAAAACGCTTTCCGAATTAATGCTTTTCTATGTTGCAAGAGCTAGATAAATACATACACATAAGGGTATTAGTGGGGTTAACACTGTTTAATCACTATGCTGTAGTAACGATTGTTTTTGTCTCTTTAATTATGATGGTCTATTGAGGCCTATGGTGGCCTAGAAAAGATGGCCGATTTGTAAGCCTGGCTGTGATTTATAATATGAAAACTGTGACGAGGGAGACCCCTGCTGGAAATGGTCCTGAAGCTAACTGACCATGGTCCTTGCTTGCTTGTTTGAAAACTTTCCATGAGGACAGCAGCAGTTTTGGGAGATCTCCAAGTGAAATGAAAATGTCCTTGGCAGCCTTGGGAAACAAAGGAGCCTTAGAGGAAGACTGTGAACTGTGGCTCGATTGCCGAGGAGAAGTAGAACTAACCAGATGCATTTTATTTCTTGGTTCCTGTTCCGTAGTCTTTATTTTGTGAACTTTTCCTGAGCGGAGATTTTCAAATGTAGCGATGTTACATCCTTTCCTTCTCGCTCTGCTCAGCAGGTCCGGCGGACATTACAACTTTTTCTATGTTTCCAATGTATCCTTCCATTGTTTTAGACACTATAAGAAATGTTAGCCTAGAGAGGGTTTTTTGCCACTTGCCATTTGCCTTTGCCGCGTACCGAATCTGCGTTGCTGAGGACCGATGCTGAAGGGACTTCGTCTTGAGAGACATTTACCGAGAGACTTGTCCTGACTCGTTCTGACATTTAGCTAGAATAGGTAACTATGAGAAAATGATTTACTCTGATTGATTTCCTTTGACTAATTTAGATAAAGCAATATAATTTTAAACATGGTGTTGGATATTCTTTCTTGTCAATTATTGGGTTTACATTTTTGATCATTGCTGTATATGTTGTATAGATTATGTTTAAGGACAGTCACAAAAACCAGGTCTTATCGACCTCGATATAGATGCAGGGTGATTAGGAGTTTTCTTTCCACAGGTTTATTGCTGGTAGAGTATTTGAGCGTATGTTAGTGTAGTGAAATGGGCCCTAGCGTATGATGTATGCATGTGCGTGTAACTGTGAGATTACTCTATCCGTGGTAGTGGGAATATTATACACACCCTGATCTCTATCAATTTCCTGGTAGCAGAGGATGGTTTTTGATGATTGTCTTGATCTGATAAGATTGCTTGTACATTAGCTTATTGATTATTGATTATTGGTTGATGTTGGTATATGTACTAATACTATATGTTGGAGTCGTAATGTTGAGTTATATGTAGTGCTTCTGGAACTTGGAAGCTGGTAGCAGTTTCGTAGTAGGGCAGAGGGAAGTATATGCTGCTCTCGGGAAAGACGGAATTGTGAGGAATAACGTGTGACAATTGAAGTTGCGCGTCACATTGTCTGGGTTCGGAATCAGTGACATTGTCGTATGTTACTATTAGAATATATTTCTGGTATATAAGGAGTGTGTATGATAGTGAAGGTTATCTGTGAAACTCTGGTCTTAAGTCCTAGGGATCCGTAAGGATTTCCGTTAAAGCTTATCGCGGGAGGAGTAATAGGTATTCTCGGAGCTTGTTTGAAGAACTGGGCAAAGAAAGCTTGCTTAGTTGATGTATGTTATAATTCTGTAGTGGGACAGATTGTGCGCTGTTCTCGGGAAGCAGGATTCTGTGTGCATGTACTATATTTTTCTTGTATGAATGTGCGTGGATGTATATACATTATTCTATTGACTGTCAGACTCTTTGGACAAGTCCTAGAGGAAACAGTTAGGAGATGTATGAAAGTTTGTTGACTCTTGAGAAATAGACACTCTTTACTGTTCTGTGGTTAGCGAAGCAGACAATGGAGATGTTTTTATGTTGTAACTAATAGATTTTGTAGAAATTTTGACACGAAGTCTACTGAGAGATTTTGTAAAGGAGGGGTAGACGAGTGACAGAAGACAGGAGACAAGCGACTGCAGCGACTGTTGACGTCAGAAAGACCGCGCTCTGATTGGATAGTGGATCAGAATAGGGTTCGCGCTAGGATTGGTGCGTTAGTGTGAGTCGCGCAAGGATTGGAAGAGCTATTTAGTGACGTAGACGCTCCAGGATTGGTGCGTTAGTGTGAGTCGCGCTGTTATTGGTTGAAAATTCGTATTGTATATTTATAATACGAGAAAGAGTAGAGAGTTTTGGTAAGCGCTAAAATGTATTACCAAGAAGAGAAAAAGAAGAAAACGTTCTTTGGAAAAATTAAAAAGTGGTTTAACGAGGATAAAGATGTTAAGACAAGAGAGGGTGAGTTGCTACCTCCAACGAAAACACCTGCATCCTTCATGGCTGCAAGATATGGGTTTCATACCTGTATATGGTTGGAGAATTGGGTTAGGTACACTAAAGAAGATGGTGTTCTAGCATTTCCAGAACATGGTTCATTTAATCTGGCCATTTACGGGAAAAGATGTTATGTCTAGACCCGAAACCAAGACCTACACAGTTTGAGGCTTTAGTGGAATGGGAAGAAGAAGTTCATGAGCGAGAAAAACAGAGGTCTGGAGGGTACTATAGGTATATGTTTGGGAGGAGACATGATCGTGAGACTCATCATGATCGAATGAAAAGGTGGCGAGATGCTAGTATGTCAGAGGGATTATATCCGATGAGGACAGTTGAAGGAGGAGCAGAAAGAGTTCCTGAGTCAGAAATGAGAAGATATGGAGAATATGAGGATGAGGTCTTGAATGACATGATTTACAAGAGACCACCTCCATATAGACCAGAACCAGATGAGAGTACACCAGTTGTTTCTCCGATAAGAGATACAGTTTGTATTATTGAGACAGAAAAAGTGACACCTGAATCTAGAGGTAGTAATTCTTTCAGGGAGAGAGAGAATCGAGGTAGTGATGAAAATACCAGACAATTAGCCAGAACCACAACAGAGCTGACTGAGAAAATTAGGGAGTTAACGAAGAATCTGGAAGCTGTTACAGTGCCTGTAACTATAGGTCCGGTTATTCCTGTGTTTGATAAGCAGAGGACAGGTGAAAATGGACTGGTGGTTCCATATGTTGGGAATAATTTGACAAATTCAGTTGGTCCTTCAGGAGATTCAAGTAAAAGAACAGAAAGAAGTGACCTGAGACGATCCAGACATGACATATGTAGTGAAATACTAGATGCTAGTGAACCTAGTTGTTCAGGGATGCCGATTTTAGAACCGCAAAAGAGAGTGGTTCCAGTGAGGAAAACTGCTGAAATAACAGTTGATGATTTGAATGATTGGATGAAGGTTCTTCAGAAAAAGGATAAAGATTCACAAGCAATTGATGTGGTTAAGTTACGGGTAGAATTAGAAGAGCTTGTTACAGGAACAGTTCCAACAGAAATTCTGAAGAGTCATCATGATGGTGAGCTAATGTTCATGTGTAAAAACATTACCTGGAGAGCAAGGAATACACATGACAGGCTAAGAGCGATAGCAAATGAACAGGGAGTTGACATTGATAAAGTGAAGGCTTTACAAAAAACCTACAGGATGGATTTTACGGAGAAGGATATAGAAAATTTGAATGCTACTGGTAGAACAGGACAGATTAAGGAAATGGTAGCATTATTGCGAAGATGGGGTGATGTAGAAAAGTGGAAGGATAGGTGGTATAAGAAAAGAGAGGAATCTGAAGATAGAACAACTTATTCAGAATTTCCAGTGAGAGAAAAAGAGAAACAAGTGGATAATTATCCTATGAGAGAAATACCTGGAGGAGGATATGTGCATGTTCCATGGACTAGACAGGATATTTTATCATTTACGAATGATTTCCCTCGATTGAGAGAAAAGCCCGTCGAGTGGTATAGGCAGGTAGATAGGTTTGTGAAATTGTCAAAAGTGCTGTGGGTTGACCTGAATAGTCTGTTTGATATAATTGTTCCAGCAGACTTGTGGACTGAGTGTAAAATAGTTGTGAGTTGGCCTACTGAGGAATATCCAAGAGATCCAAGAACAGGGGCACCAGATCCAGAGGTAATGAGAAAATATGATCAGGTGATGGTATACCTGAAGAGTAAAGTACCTGCAAAAGAGACAGACTGGGTTAAAATAGATCGAACACAACAGGAAGCGAAAGAATCAGTTCATGCTTTTTACGAGAGGCTGATACTGGCATTTAAACAATTCAGTGGAGATGAACACCTGGGTGACAAAGATTTGAGTCATTTTGTATACAGATTTGTATATGGCCTTAGACCTGAAATTGGTGAGAGAATTCGTGAGCACACAGTGGATTGGCAGAGTAAGAAAGTAGATGAGATCCTGAGGCATGCAAAATACTTCAGTGATGAAATTGAAGCAAAACAAAGAAAGCTGAAAGAGAAAGCAATGTGGGCACAAGTGAAAGTTGCGGAAAGACAGGAAGCACAGTTAGTGGAACAAGCGAATAATCCAGGAAACAATGCAGGGAATAGACCTAGATATGCAGGGAAAGGAAAGGGAAGTCTTGAGGAAGCGAAAAAAAAGTTTCCTTGTCACAACTGTGGCCAATTGGGGCATTGGAGATCGGAATGTCCTAATCCACCATTAGCAAGTAATGAAAATAAACCCTTAAATCAACAGGTGCAGAACGAAGGAAATAATCAACAGCAGCAACAACAGAAAGTTGTGAGACAGCAGAGTCAAGAGCCAAAACCGCCCTTGCCGCAGAATAGAGGGTTACAAAAGTATAATCAGGATTCAGGATTCTACAATGATGAGCAGGTAAACAAACCAAGACGTTCTAACAAAGTACAACAGTACTTGTTAAAGAGTGAAGGGAGTGAGTCTGAGGGTGATTATTGACGGTGCCGAAGAGAGGAGGAAGAGTGCATACTTGGTGCAACTCTAGAAATAGACCAGGCAGGACCATTTGTGGATGGGAAAATAAATGAGGAGAGTGTTACTTTTTTGGTAGACACAGGTGCGACAAGATCAACTGTCAGGTCAACAGATGTTAGAAATCTTCCTCTCTCGGATGAAGCAATCCAAGTAGTTGGTGTAGCCAATACACAAATCAGAACACGTCTTACTGAACCAGTGAGTGTACAGATAGGGAAATTTTCAGACATGCACAGATTTATTGTCTGTGACACGAGTCCAGTGAACTTGTTAGGTAGGGACTTGTTATGCAAAATGAACTGTACAATTTTTTGTACACCGGATGGAATAGCTTTTGAGACACCAGATGAGGATGTTTTGTACCGAGTGACTCTAGAGAATAGAGAAAGTGAGTTAATTGGTGCATTTGCTGTGTTTGATCCGGAGGATTTGCCTCGAGAACTAAGAGACACAGTGAAAAGGGCAGTTTGGGATTTTACTGGAGAGGATGTGGGATTGATGAATAATGTAGATCCAGTGAAAATTGCAGTGAAAGAGGGAATCACATATCCTAACATTCCTCAGTACAAAATGACACCAGAAATAATTGAAGGAATAACTCCTATAATTGAGAAAATGATTCAGCAAGGAGTCCTGAGAGAACTACTGAGTAGTCCGTGTAATTCACCGATAATGGGACTAAAAAAGCCTAATGGGAAATTTAGGATCGTACAGGATTTGAGAAAAGTTAATCAAATTGTGGTGGCATGTTGTCCTATTGTGCCAAATCCATCAGTGATCCTGTATCAAATTCCACATGATGCTGAGTGGTATACAGTGATTGATTTGTGTCATGCGTTTTTTTCAATTCCATTGCATCATGATAGCCAGCCGATTTTTGCATTTAGGTTTGGCCAGCGTATTTTAGCATGGTGTCGTATCCCACAGGGGTATACGGAGAGTCCTTCGATATTCAATCAGTTATTGAAGAAATCGTTGGAAAGTTTGATCATGCCCGAGAGTTCAGTGCTAGTGCAGTATATTGATGACCTACTAGTGGCATCAAAGACACGTGAAGCTTGTGAAGTAGATACCATAGCTTTACTGAATCATCTGGCAGATGGAGGGTTAAAGGTATCTCCAGCCAAATTGCAATTTTGCAGGAAAGAGGTGCATTATCTTGGACACAATATTGAAAAGGGTCTGAGAAAAGTGACTGATGACAGGATCAGAATAATCAGAGAAATGAAAGCTCCAAAAACCCAGAGAGAAGTGAGAATGTTCCTGGGTATGGTGGGTTATTGTCGTCAGTGGATAGTTAATTTTTCGCTGATAGCAAAGCCATTGATTAAACTGACAAAAAGTGAAATGACAGATCCATTGAATCTAGATGCAGAACAAATGGCAGCATTTGAAGAGCTCAAAAATAGAATGTGTGAGGCTCCAGCTTTGGGTATGCCTGACTATGAGAAAGAATTTGAGTTGTACTGCAGTGAGAGGAATGGATGTGCACTTTCAGTGTTAATTCAGAAGCATGGATTACTGAGAAGGCCTATTGCGTACTTCTCATCGACACTTGACCCTGTAGCTGTGGGTTTACCAGGTTGTCTGAAATCTGTGGCAGCAACATGCAGAAGCCTGGAACAGAGTGAGGGAATCATAATGGGATATCCTGTAAGGGTATTCGTACCTCACAATGTGGCAATTCTTTTGACAAGAAGCAGAACTCAGTACATGTCACATAGTCGGTTGACTAAATATGAAAAAGTGATTCTGGGAGCATCAAATGTGACTCTTGAGAGATGTGTAAATGTGAATCCAGCGACACTTTTGCCAGATATTGAAAATGTAGGTGTGAAGATGGAAGATGATCATGATTGTTTGGATGTGTTGGATTACTGTACAAAACCGAGACCAGACATAAAGGATCTACCCTTGGATGAGAGTGATCATGTGTTGTTTGTGGATGGATCATGCCTGAGAAATGATAATGGTGTGCTATGTGCAGCATATGCGGTATGCAAAGTTTCAGAGGTCATGGAAGCCTCACC